>NC_090921.1:1008635127-1009835127 GCF_040938575.1 Ambystoma mexicanum
AGAGAACCTGCCAACGGGATCTGCCTTTCAACCTACCCCTCATGAAACAGTCATAACAGAGTCTTCAGAGTGCGGCTGGGGAGCCCATTGTCAAAGCCTAACAGCTCACAGTCTTTGGTCCTCTCAGGAAAGGAAGGACCACATAAATGTCCTGGAACTAAGTCATATTTTTCACTCTAAAATCTTTTCTTCCCTCACTTCAAGGAAAGGTGACGAAAATTCAAACGGTCAATACCACTACAATGTTTTATATCAACAAGCAGGGGGTTACTCAATCCTACCCCCTGTTTCCTAGCAGAACAAATTTGGTATTGGGCTATTCAAAATCACATTTTCAGGTTGGAGTCCCATCTTGAGAGCAAGACCGACGTCCTGGCGGACAAACTAGGCAGGATACAGTCCGCTCTGCACGAATGGGAGCTGAAACCATCAGTAGAACACATATTTCAGAAGTGGGGCCATCCATCAGTAGTCCTCTTTGCCAATCACACAACACGCATTGCCCACAATTTGCATCAAGGCAAGGTCAGGGTCCTCGGTCCCAGGGAGATGCTCTACATCTGGATTGGTCAGATCTAGCACTATGTGCCTTTCCACCTCTCCCATTGATTCACAAAATGTTGCTGGAATTCAAAATGTCACACAACCTGACAATGATTCTATTTGCCCTCTTCTGACCTCGCCAGATTTGGTTTCCAGATCTTCTGGAGTTAGCGGGGTATCCCACTTTTAGATCTTTCACTTTCGAGAGATATTTTCACTCAACAAAAGGGGCAGGCTCTTCACCCCTCCCCTCAATTGCTCAACTTGAAGGCTTGGTTCCTGAAAAGCTAGCCTTCTCCCACTTGCATTTGTCAGAACAAAACATTGCTATTATTTCGGCCTCCAGGAAATCTTCCACTAAGAAACAATATTATAGCAAATGGTTATGTTTCTGTCACTGGGCCTTAGAACAAAACCTTAACTTTCTAAAGGCCTCCATTGATAATGTCATGTCCTTCATGTCCTATCTTGTTTCCACCGGTGTCAAGGTAGACACTTGGAAACATTACTCATCAGCTATTGGTGCTTACCTGAATAGAGAACACAAGTCTTTTTCTCTTTCCAACAAGGCCATTAAAAGGCACTTCGAGTGCCTTTTACGTTTACATACCCCTATTTGTCTAACCTCCAACTCAGTGGGATCTCAACGTGGTTTTAGCAGCCCTAATGCAATAACCATTTCAGCCTATGGCTTCATGTGATTTAGAATTCCTAACTTGGAAAGCAGCCTTCTTAATGGCCATTACTTCAGCTAGAAGAATTTGGGAGCTCCAAGCTCTTTCTTCTAAGGAACCATAGATTGGGTTCCATAAAGACAGTTGTCTTGCGTACGGTTCCCTCCTTTCTGCCTAAGGTGTTTTTTTTTAATTTTCACTTAAACCAGGAAATATGTCTTCCCATTTTTCTTCCTAGACTGCATGCATCTGCAGCAGAAGAGAAATTGCATAATCTAGATTTAGTAAGAACTTAAAAATTGTACCTTGAAAGGACCAAACAGTTTAGAAAAGCAAATCAGCTGTTTGTTACCTACGGTGGTCCTTCTCCTGGCAATAAAGCAGCAAAGGCTTCTATTGCACAATGGGTTGTCTCCTGTATTTCCAAGGCGTACGACTTGAAAGGGCTTGCGACTCCGCAGAGGCTTCAGGTTCATTCTACTAGAGCCAAGCAGCATCTGTAGCCTTTACCAAGCAAGTTCCCTTTGTAGACCTCTGTAAAGCAGCTACCTGGGCTACCCAGCTTGCCTTTTGCAAGCACTATGCTATGGACACATCGTCCAGAAATGATGCAAAATTCAGCCACAGGGTTCTCTGCAACTTCTTTGCCTGAATCCTGTACATGCTGTCATCTCCACTCTTGCTTATTCAAAGGCTTTTTAGTCTGTCCCAACCAGTTGGGAAGGAGGGAGAGCCAGGACGACTGAGAAATGAAAAATTACCTTCATGGTGATTCAGGTTCTCTTAGTCCAGGCTCTCCTTCCTTCACAACACCTACCCAGTCTTCCCCTGCAGTACGCATGTACTTAAATTCTACCGCTTCGGCGGAACCACAGGAACTGGGTGTGGACCATTGGTGACGTGCAGCTAAGGTGTAGGCCGTTGCGCGCAGGGACTCATGCGTGACTTAGGCCCTTCCCCTTCTAAAACTCTTAGTGACAGCTATCCTTTTCAGCCAGCTTGTGCGGCCCACCTGCGGATGCAGGCATTCCCAAATGATTGTGAAGGAGGGAGAGCCTGGACTAAGAGAACCTGAATCACCATGAAGGTCATTTTTCATTTAGTCACCATTGGTTTGTAGAAATATAATTCAGTTAAAAACCTCAAAGGAAGGTAAGTAATGATGCAATAAGGAAAACAAGTTCACAAGAATCCCTATGTTGAATGCGACATTATGCTCCAAAAGTCACAAAAGCGTCTTCTCAGGAAAGGGGACAAGGTAGGAACAGGTTCTTGTTCTGGTGATAATGTTCCAGAAGACTTCTCAATAATTTTACAGGCAAGTAAGATGCTTTTTCTATCTTATACTACAGCTTTTAAAAACTTTTAAAAAGGGAAAAAATGTAATAAACAAAAGTTTATACTATGGTTATAGGGGAGAAATTGGCAGCTGCAAGTATTGCGAGTACTCAACTCCCTGACCTTTCCCAAGTGACTAGGCCAACTGGGAGTCGTCGGAGGTAGGTTTTTCTGCTGTTGTATCCAGTAGAGGAATCCACCTTGCGTGTGCAAGGTGGATTCCATTTGGGTGCAGGAACTGAATGCAACACTTCCCAAAGAAAAAATGCAGGACTCTTTGGGACACTCTACCAGATGGAAGAAAAAAGGATTTTGGCAATAGTCACTGCATGCGGGCGACAGCAGGTGTCCCTCCAGCCACGATCGAAGAAGACCTTCCAGTACAGAGTCCCTTCAAACTGGGATGCTGAAACTTGGCAGGAAGGCGACTTGTAGAATGAGCTGGTGACCTCTGAAGTTCTGGACAAAAACCCAGAACGCAATGCTTCTGGCACAGTAGCCGAAATCAAAGCCGATCGGTCCACCGGTTGGTCCAGGGACAATACCAAGGGCTCAGAACTACAGGAGTGCAAGAAGGCATCGAGACCATTCAGAGGGTCGAAGCGTTGCAGAGGGCCTTCTCAGATCAGGTAGTATAGCTGGGCTTTTCCCCAGCGCAATTGCAGGAACGGTCGGCAGGACCCTTCGGGAGTCATCCACTGGTCTTCAGTCAACTGCAAAGCTACACAGGATACTTGACTCGAATGCTGATCTCCTGGAATGGCTGCAGGAGTCTTCTTATCCCAAATCCAGACGTGTGGCAAAAACCAGCCCACCAATGTTAAGAATTTGCACCATTCACTCAGCCATCAGTGGTCCAATTGGGGGCCACTGTTTGTTTCACTCATGCATGCAAACCAGACTTTTACGCACCCCAGTTGTGGAATGGGACCAGACAGTGCCACCCACTTCCTGGGCCCACACACAAATGGCATGCACTAGCCCGTGAAAACAGCAGCTTTCCTGGGCAAATGCTTGATTATATTGGGGATTTCTTGACCTGAGAAGGCAGGAAGGCCAAGAAGCAATATGGCCAAAGAAATGCGGCACTAGCCACATTTAGTAGCCAGACATGGTAAATGCGAATATGCACACTAAAAGTATTGCAAACATTGTAAAAATGTAACTGCTGCCACCAGCTTGTCTTTAGGCACTGCAACAAATCTGTGGATGTCATCCCTTCTCCCCTTGGGCCAGCCCCTTTCCTCGTATCTCTAATCCTGCAATCCCCTGCCTCCCTGCATTACCCAGAGCCGGCTCCCACGGCTGCACTTACTCAGAGCAATGCTGCCCTGATTGCTCTTCCCCCTTCCCTCCCCCTGCACTTGCACAATCTGAATGACACATGGCCTAGTAAGATTGTGTTTCGTCCTCTGTCTCCCTACCTTGTCGCGCCTAGAAACACTTGTGTACAGGCGCGTTATAAATGATTCATCATATCCTACATGATGCCAGGGAGGTGAGGCCATTGCTTGATAGTCCCCCAGGGGGTGGTACTCAGCGGGTGGATCTCATGGTGAAGGATCTCCCCACCCCCCCCCCTATTAGGCCCCCCCATGGGACTAGGGACGACTGTCCGGGAAGAGCACGGTATGCTCAAAACAGATCACTACTACCTCCCCATTCCTCTTACCCTATACAGGCCCGTAATCCCACACACTTCTTGTAGGGTAGATGATCTGACCTTTCTAAAAAAATACTGGGATGAGAAAGAGTCTGGACTACCTATGCGAGTGATATGCAGAAATTGGGGAAAAAGAAGAATTACCCAGTTGAGGGTGAGAACAGCAATAACAAGATGAAGATGCACAGAGTAATGAGGAATACCCTGTGGAACCAAGATCTGCATTCTAGTCGACACAGACCATCTAAGTCATTTGAATGCAAATTGGAGGACTAAAGTGAGTGTCGGTCTCTCCCTCGAAGCACCACGAGCGTACGAACTATACCGCAGATGGAGCAACTGGTACTGCAGCTGCTGAACGCGAAGTTGCCGGAGAAGTTACAGCATATCTCAATGCTCCTGAAAGGACTTAAGAAACGAAGCCGTAAAAGGCAGTTGGTCGCAGTGCAGAAGAGTGCAACTCTGAAGATGTCCCAACAGGTATGCGCAGCCCGGCTTTCAGGAAGTGCTGGGCAGCTGTGCATGGCAGCGTTCAAACAGGATACAGCGAAGAACGGTAGAAGCCAGAGAGCGAGTTGAGCAATCAGGAGCCCATACAGAAAGGTACGGCGGCTGCCCGGCAGCCTCGAGGGCGCAAAAGACACTTGTATAAAGAGGTCTGGGACCCAAATCTGAGAAAGCCATATAAAGGGGTCTGGCACCCGAATCTGAGAAACCAGTATGAAGGGGTCTGGGACCTGAATCTGAGAAAACAGTATGAAGAGGTCTGGGACCAGAATTTGAGAAACCATTGTGACAGGGTCAAGAAACCACAAGTGGAGACACAGTATACCTGGCAGAAAAGAATACCAGCGATACTGGAAGAAACCCATTTTGATGAAAACTGGGTCGGAGGCCCATTAGTACCCAAGGAGGAGTTCCTCGTACGTGCATCTTCTTCGTGGCAGTACCTGGCAGGGGAGTATACCAGGTATGCCTAGCTGAGCAACTGGAGAGGCTTGAGAGTGCCTATGAAAGGCCGGGGAAGGGGAGGCATTCCTCCTGGTGTGTTTAAACATTGTGAGAAAAGCCAAGGGTAGGGAGTAATTCTCTTGACATTGGGAAAGGCCAAGAGAAGGGATTCATTCCCCATTGTATTGTGAACATTGTGAGAAGCCGGAGAAAGGCCATGGGAAGGGAGTCATCCTCTTGGCATCAGGGTTTTGAAGTTGGAACTTTGCTTTATCTGTGAACTGAGACTTTTCAACCTGGAACTGTGTGGGGTGTCTTTGTAAGGGACTGCGACATGGGGAAGGGAGTCATTCACTAAGGAAATAGTCCCTTCAGACTACAGGTGTGATAGTCTGCTCTACAGAAGGAGGGAGCCACTCTTCTGCATTAAGACGTCTCCCCAACCTTTTAGTTTTATTAGAAGTGTTATTGTATTGTTTATTCATTTATATGGCTCTCCAAATCCTAAGTTATCTGGGCGCAGTACATTTTCATAGGTTACTGGCATCAAAGGTACATCAAATCAAACTGTATAGCAATGACACATTATTTACAGTATCTTTGTGTACAGAGGCAGATACAGGGCAGTCATACAAGAATAAGAGTGGCATCAAAGGTAGCAGTGCAATATGGAATAGGTGTCATATATGTGTTGGATTCTATGAGACTTCATTGTGTTAGCTCATATGAGTGTCCTCTTTCAGTGTTCAAGGGAACTCGGCCACAACTTTGCACCGTTCTTAAAGGTTTGAAAGGATGGTGTAGCTCTAAATGAGTCAGGCATTGAGTTCCATAGTTGGGATGCCATGACTGGGAAACTGGTCCCTCCTGCTTTTTTCAGTTTACATTTTGGGATCCTGAGGCTGTTGGTTTGCATGCTTCTGATGGGGCGTTCTGAAGTGTGTCTAGTAAATCTATCCACTAGGTATTTAGGAGCTCTATTGGCGAGACATGTGAAAGTGAGGTTTAGGGATGTGAACTTTATTCTGTCTTTTATGGCAAGCTAGTTAGTGGAACGCCTGGCATGTGAAATGTGATGTGTTTTTGGGATGCCGAAGGCAATTCTCAGATGTTTTTTGGAGTATTTGCAATTACTGATGTTGTTTGCTCGTACTCAAATAGAGAGCATTACAATAGTGCATCTTGGACAGGATGAAAGCACGTGCTATCGTAATGCAGCTTTCAGTGAAAAGGAATGGTTTGAATGCGTGGATCAGTTTGCATGTATATCTGGTGGCAGAGGCGTTTACTTGTTTATTGAGGTTCAGAGCTGAGTCCAGGTAAAAACCTTGGGTTTTTACCTCCTTGGAGACTTTGATATTTAGTCCAGCAATGATGTAGTTGTTTTGGTGAGGACGTTTGTTCAGTCTGTTGGTTGACCCAATGAGTAAGAGCTCGCTCTTATCATTGAGGCAAAGGCTGTGTGTAGCCATCCAAGTTTGTATGTTCAGGTAGATTTTGTTGATCAAGGCTTCATCTGGGTCATAGTCTCCTTGGATAGGGATAGGAATCTGGGTGTTGGCAGCATAGTTGGTATATGAGACACCCAGAATATCAAGTATGTCGAAAAGAGGCTTTGTAAATATATTATACATGGTTGGAGGGACGCAGGATCCCTGCGGCACTCCAAATGTTATTGGTGGTGGGTCTGCTGCAGAGGTAGGGGAAAACACTCTCATATATCTGTTATAATCATCTTAAACGTCATCTTAAACAGAAAGAACACAATGGCTCTTACATCATGTGCCCTCATTAAAATCGCTTTCCACAGATGAGATCACCATAGTTGAATTCACCAACGCTGATGCAACGGACAGCGTCTATCTTCACCTAGAATCGTCAGCCCTCAAGAAACTGCTAAGTGAGGCTAGAAACAAACTAAGATCACTGGGCTACGACTTAACCGAATACAAAGACTGCAGAACAGTAAGACATGAGAAGAGCCCGTTCTTCAACTCGAGACACAGTCCGTCCTATCACAGACACACTTAACGGTCCCGCAGGAGCATTGAAGCTCATGCAAGACCCAGATCTAAAGAACAAGGTAGTCTAAACCGGCAAAAGGACAGACAAAGAGCCCACAGAAATGCAACACCAAACACGAGAAATTACGTCCCCAAGCCTGCTACAGGAAAAGGTGAAATCCGAAGTAGATCCAGAGATAGACCACTAATAAAGAATTCACTTAGTAGAAGGAACAAGTTACTTACCTGTAACTGTTGTTCTCCAGCATGGGTCTGGCATGGATTCACATGCTCATGAATATTCCCCATCGTCAGGCTGGGAATCCTCGGTAAAGAAAAAATCTGTATCAGTTTCATTTCTGATCTGTCTTTCTTAGTAGTAACCAATCACTGATCTCTGGGTCATACTGCCCCCAGCCAATGACTGCCCTCTCCCTAAGCCCCGCCCCTGGCAGCCATCCTCAGATTTGGTAGCACTCCAAGTGGCAGTATGACCAAGTGAAGAGCCGCAGAGGGGTAAGTGGGAGGGTTCGCATGTGAATCCATGCCAGACCCATGCTGGAGAACAACAGTTACAGGTAAGTAACTTCTTCCTTCTCCAGCATGGGGTCTGGCATGGATTCACATGCTCATGAATAAAAGAATACATAGCAGTATACACATGCACACAACCACGGGAGGTGGTAACAGGCTCAACATTAAGTAATACAACAACTCAACATTAAGCATCTCTTACCTCCTCACCAGGCTCACCTTAAGCGAAAAGGTTGCGCAGCACTGCTTGGCCGACCCTGGACTCCTCCCTGGAGTCCCGATCGACGCAGTAGAATCTTGTAAAGGTGCGCGTCGACCTCCACGTGGCAGCCCTGCAGATGTCTAGCAGGGGCACACCAGACAGGAATGCCGTGGTAGCACCGATCGCTCTGGTTGAATGGGCTCTCGGACGGCCGGGCAGCGGTCGGTTTGCCAACCGGTGACAATGCATGATGCAGCCGGAGAGCCATCTGGAAATGGAAGTCTTCGAGAGAGCCTTCCCTTGATTCACAGACCCAAAGTTCACAAACAGTTGTGACGTCTTCCGAAACCTCTTTGTGCGGTCCACGTAGAACTTCAGCGCTCTAGCTACATCCAGCGAGTGCAAAGTCCTCTCGGCCGGCGTCGAAGGCGACGGAAAGAAAACTGGTAACACCAAGGGCTCGTTGAGGTGGAAGTCCGACGGCACCTTGGGCATGAATGAGGGGTTCATCCTCAGCACCACCCTCGTGTCATGAAAAGTCAAGCATGGAGGCTTGCAAGATAGGGCCTGAATCTCTCCCACTCGTTGTGCAGAGGTGATGGCCACGAGGAACGCTGCCTTCCATGACAGGAACTTCAAAGGCGCCGAATGCATAGGCTCAAATGGGGCCCCCATGAGCCTGGTCAGCATCACATTCAGCTACCACGCCGGGGCAGGAGCCTTCACCGTCGAGAATGATCGGAATAGTCCCTTCATAAACTCCTTCACCAGGCGATGAGACCACAAGGACGCCCGTCCCGTCGTCCTGGTATATCGGGAGATGGCAGCCAGATGTATTTTGATGGAGGCGTGAGCCAGTCCAGCCTTGGCCAGCGACAGCAGGTATGGCAGCACTTGAGGGGCTGTAATTCGCAGAGGGTTAATCTTCTGTGCACGGCACCAGACAGAGAACCTCTTCCATTTATGACCCTAACACTTGAGAGTTGATGACGCCCTGGCCTTTGCAAGAACCTCTCTGCAATCAGCCGGGATATCGTACCCTCCAAACTCTAGTGCTGCAGGAGCCAGGCCTGCAAGTTCAGCGACTGTGGGTCGTGGTGGAGAATGGCGCCTCCTTCTCTGGAGAGAAGATCCGCGTCCACCGGCAGCCTGACTGGCGGGGACGTTGACAAGTGCAGAAGGTCTGGGAACCAGATCTGCCTCGGCCACGCCGGTGCAACGAGGATCATCCTGCACCTGGACTTCTTGAGCTGGTTGATGAGGCGGAGCAGCAACGGCAATGGAGGGAACGCGTATAGAAACAGGCCGTCCCAGGTCGATCTGGGGTTTGCCCCATCGTTGGAAGAGTCAATCCACTTGATCCTTGCGCAGTTCCCACTCGTGGCACGAGCGCAGCTCCCTGCTGAGTGAGTCAGCAATGGTGTTTTTTATTCCTGTCAGGTGGAAGGGAACCAGAAACATCCCCTGGGCGACGGCTCAGTGCCACAGATACTGGGCCTCCTTGGATAGGGCTGGGGATCTGGTGCCCCCCTGCTTCCGTATGTAGAACATTGTGGTGGTGTTGTCGGTGAAGATCCTCACCACTTTGTCCTTGAGGGACGGGAGGAACGACTTGAGCGCCCAGAACACTGCTCAGAGTTCCAAGATGTTGATGTGAAGAGACCTCTCCTCCCGGAGCCAAAGGCCTCTTGCGTGGAGATCTCCGGTGTGGGCCCCCCAACCCTCCAGAGAGGCATCCATAGTCACGTCTACTGAAACGCCGGGGTTTGAAAGTCCGTGCCTGTAGTGAGGTGAGCCCGGGTGCCCCACCATAGGATCGCCCGACGGAACTCCTCGTCGAGAGGTATCCTGTCCTCGAAGCAGCCCCTCGTCTGAAACCAGCGGGCATCGAGGAACTCCTGTAGCAGACGCATCCGAAGTCTGCAAAGGGGCACAAGGTAGATGCATGAGGACATCATCCCGAGAAGGGACTTGATGGACCTCACCCTTGCCACGTCCGTGGCTAACAGGCGCTGCACCTTGCCCAGGATGGTCTTGGTCCTCTCCTCTTAAGGGGAGGCCAATTGATCCACTGTATCGAGCTTCGCTGCCAAAAACAGTGCTACTTGAGATGGAACCAGGTGGGATTTGGGGCAGTTGATGGCGAACCCCAGCTCCGTGAGCAACCGGACGGTCCTCGCCGTATGATCGACGGTGAACCTTGCCCGGATTAGCCAGTCATCCAGGTAGGGATAGACGTAGATCCCCTGCAGGCGCAGCCGCGCCGCCACTGTTGCCAGGCACTTGGTGAAAACCCTGGGTGCCGACTTTAATCCGAAAGGTAGGGCTCTGAATTGGTAGTGGCGTCCCTGAACCACGAACCTGAGGAACTTCCTGTGCCTTTTTAGAATGAGGATGTGGAAGTAAGCATCCTCCAGGTCCAACGACGATAGGAAGTCTCCTTCCTCCAGCTATCCCAGCACGTGCTGGAGGATGACCATCCTGAATTTCTGCACCTTAATGTATTTGTTTAACCGACGCAGGTCCAGGATGGGGCGCCAACCGCCTGTCGTCTTTCTGACGATGAAGTACCTTGAGTACACGCCGGAGCCTCCTGAGGACGAGCTCGATGGCACCTTTCTTGAGCATCGCCTTTACTTCCAACAGCAGTTGAGGGACGCGATTCTCCTTCCTGGCCATGGGAGGAGTGCGAGGGCACTTTTTTAGGAACTCCAGCAAGTGCCCGTTGGCCAATGTGTCCAACACACCCAACGATTGGGTGGAGATGGACCCCAACACTCTGACGAACTTCGTCAGCTGGCCTCCCACCGGGGTGCTTCGGCCTCCTTGGCGACGACGGCAAGAACCCCCTTGCTTGCCGCAAGCTCTGTAGGCCTCCTGGGAAGAGGAGCAGGCCGCCTGGCGGTAAGTGGAGGAGCCACCGCTGGATCCTTTGGAGGCACCCTGTCTGCCTCCAGGGCTCCGGAAGGGCCGTCTCTGCTGAAGCACCCCAAGGGCCCGGGCCGTCTCCGAGTTGGTCTTGATGGCCTGTAGAGACTCATCCACCGCCTTACCAAAGAGGTTGTTGCCGTCGAACGGCATGTCCAACACTCTGTTCTGGACGTCCTGGCGAAAGTTTGTCGCCTTGAGCCATCTTCCTCGTCGGAGGCAAACTCTGTTGCCCTGTTGGCGAAATCCGGTATCGGCAATGTCCGCTGCCACCGTTATGGCGTGATCCGACGCCACCTCGCCCTCCTGCAGAATTTCTAGGGTCTCTGCCTTTTTGTCATCCGGCAGGAAATCTAGCAGGGGAGCTATCTTGAACCAGAGCTCCCTGTCGTAGTGGGCCACGATCGCTAAGGCATTGGCCGCCTTAATCGTCGTCGCCGCCAACGAGATGACTCGTCCCATAGAGTCCAACTTCTTGCCCTTGCTGTCCGGCGGGGAAGTAGAAGTTGAAGCCGCTGCGCCCGCTGCCTTCTTCTTAGCCGCTGCCGAGACGACCGAGTCTGGCGTGGGCTAGACCCTGATGCACAAGGGGGCGGCATCGGGTACTCGGTACTTCTTCTCGTACCTGTCCCTCTTGGCGGGTGTCGTGGCAGGGATCTTGAGGACAGCAAGCCCCTCGTCCCAGATGTCGTCGAGTAGGGGCACCGCGAGGACTGTCTTCCTCTTAGTCTCTCGTCGTTGGTACAGAAACCCCTCCTTTTTCTGTTCTTCAGAGCAGAGCTGGAAGAGCTTGGATGCCCTGGTTATCATGGCGTGGAAAGAGTCAACCTCGTCGGCTGGGGATGCCCGCGAAGGGGGTGACGACAGGATGTCCGCTGTGTCATCGCCGCCATCATCGTCCGTCGCCTCTCTAGGGTCCGGCGAGGGGGATGAAGGGTCCACCAGTCTCGCAGGCACGAAGGCCGGAGCGGGGTGGACCCTCCTCGCTTGTTCGAGAGGGCTTCCCGACGGGCCTGGTTCTGGCTCCTCCGTCGGGGTGCGTGGTAATCTCGTCCTTATCTCGGTACATAAGGATTGGATTGCCAACAAAATGGCCGCCGAGCAATCCTGGGGCTCGGGCAATGGCTGCGACGGACGGGATGGCCGCTCCACTGGGCCCTGTTCGTCGTCGCTAACTTCGATCACGTCAGCAGGGACCATCCCCTGGGATCGAACCTTCTCGAACCTCTCGTTGAGGCCTATGGAACTTTCGTTGAGGCCCTTCTTGGTCTCCACCAGTTCCTCCTCAGAGGCTGATTCCGAGTCTGTAATGGCCACCGCCCCCCCTCTTTTTGAACCGGGGGCTTCACGGGGGTCTTAGCGGTGGGCTGGAAATAGGATCCCCTCCGCGGCGGCATGGACACTCTGGGCCCAGAGGCCGTTTCCATTGGCGTAGTCTAAGCCGGCTCCGCCAGGGTCGCAGCAACCACTTCGGTAGAAGCCTTAGCCGGGTGAATCAAAGCCCTCACCACCTTAGGTGCGTCCTGGGCCTTCGCCTTGGGGGGAGGGTCAGCACCCCGCTCCCCCTTCGAGATCGACCGGGTCCGCTCCAGCGGCCTACCCGGGTTCTCGGACTTCCTCTTCCCCGAGCCAGAGCGCTGGCTCGTGGTCGAACCTGCCAGGGAAGTAGCGCCCTGCTTGGCAACTGAAGAGCCCGACCTTTCGGCTCTCCCGGAGCCCGCAGACTCGCGGTGCTTGACCTTCTGTTGGGCCCTCGTCGCCGGGGCGCCCTCAAAGGACTTAGAAGCCCGCTCACACTTCTTCTTCGCCTTCTCACTTGCTGTGCCCTTCTCCAGCCAGGTGGCGAGGCGGGAACGACAATCTTGTTTGGTCCGTTCTGAAAGGTTCTTGCAGAACGCACAGTCCTTCTCCACGTGCGTCTTGTCCCCATGGAGGCAGTAGAGACATTGCGAATGCTCGTCCTCCTTGAAAACGTTATATAATCCGCATCCAGGGCAGTTCCTGTACAGCTTGGATCCGGGCGTCGAGCTCCCCTTGTCCTGGGCCATGTCCGTTGAGGTAGGCCGCAGATCTTCCGTAATCCTCCAAGAAGTGTAAAATCGACGAAAACTTCACCCTTGAGGGGCGTAGAAGAATTCCGAAACGGGTCCCTGTTATCGGAAGTAGAAACGGTGGAGCTTGAGGCTCGATTAAACCGAAAAAATGAGATAATCTCCTCAAATAACGTGAAAGCGCAGTAAAAAACTCGAGAGCTAAACACGAGGACTCCCAACACTTGAGCGTGCGGTAAAAATCAGAGGATGGCTTCCAGGGGCGGGGCTTAGGGAGAGGGCAGTCATTGGCTGGGGGCAGAATGACCCAGAGATCAGTGATTGGTTACTACTAAGAAAGACAGATCAGAAACGAAACTGTTACTGATTTTTTCTTTACCGAGGATTCCCAGCCTGACTGGGAATATTCATGAGCATGTGAATCCATGCCAGACCCCATGCAGGAGAAATGAGCCTACTCCGCAAAACAGGAGAAAACAAGATCACCCAACCCCTGCCCAAAGAGTCAGATCAAGAGGAAACTCATTAGAGAACGAACGGGTACCGGCTGGCCCACAGAAAAACTACCATCGACCAAGAAAAACAGAAATTAGACACATCGACTCAATGAACGCACTCAAACTTAGTCGAAGAGAGGAAGAAGCGAGAAGCTGGGCCCGCCTTCCATCTGCCCTGGCTGAAAAAGGAAGATCCTAGCAACAACTAACTCTATCACATCTTAAAAATGAGGTCACAAACTCGGTCAACGCAAGAGTTACCAAACACCTGACTCTAGGATCATGGAACACAAGCGGTTTCTCGCACTTGGTGAACAACTCGGACGTCAACATCAGTACATTCGATCTTCTCTGTTTGCAGGAAATTTGGATTACTAAAAACCCTACGATTGACGGCTGTGACATAGCCTTCTCTCCAGCACTACAAGGACCAGCTGGCAGATCACGGTCTGCGCTACTAAGTCATCCATACCGGCCGAGACCTTCACATTGAAAAAATCTTAAAGATCGACCCTCATATGCTGGCAACTCTAATTCTATGGACACCGACCCAATCTAAAAGGAGAGGCAGTGATGGAAAAACCTACCTGGTGAGAAGCACGTACTGGAACCCAAAAAAATTATTATCCAACTTCTTAATTTCCAAAGTAGAAACTACCCTAGAAGATGCAGAGTTTAATCCTAAAATTGATTATACTATCATATGTGGTGACCTGAATGCTAAAATCATGTGGAAGTGTAGAGAACTTAATTCAGCTGAGAATTCAACACTTCCCTCGCAAATTCAGGGTCAATGCGACGCGGGTCTCACCCTTAGAGGGAAAACGTGGGCAGCTTCGATGGAATCCTGTGACATGCACAATCTTCACATTTTGACAAAAGTAAATGAGCTAATGATTCCAACATGGGAATGCAAGCAACATTGGACCACATATACGTCTCACGAGATCTACTGGCTTTGGTCACTGGCTTCAAGGTTGTGCAGACTATACACGCTGATCACAATCTCTAAAAACCTTAACAAACCAGTCAATCTTGTTAGACAAAATGTTTGGCCGCTTTTCCTTAAAAGCGGCACTGACTTTTTATAAATCCAAGTGGTCCCTGCCCTAGTCTACAGAGTTGAAGCCATGCTGGCTACCCCACATACCATCTGGAACAAACTCGAAGGTCTATTTTGGAGAAAACTGCTGGCGTCCCAGTGGCATCCATTCGAAGAGAATTAAGTATTACTTCTCTTAAAGGAACGGTGGAGCTGAATGGCTTGATGTTACAAAAAGTCCACCAGCTCATTCAAGAAGAAATGAATAAAAAAACGAACAAAATGCTTCTAAACTGGGCCATCAAAAACTCTGCCCTACTGGATGAAATCTGTAACACGGAGGAGAACTCCAGACAAACCAGTTGAAAACGGCAAAAAAAAGTAAAGACATGGACTGGTGTAATACACTGGAAAAGGCCGCAAGCTACAAGCTCTCATCACATCTCCCTACTTATGCCCAATAATTGAACAAACCTTTAGACTATTTGGTTAAGTTCCCAAACAAAAGGATTCAATCAACTTTTATGCAAACAAGGCTAAAAACCTTGAAAAGAAACAAAATCCAGGGGATCAGAAATAAAACAAAAGAAAGCTTGTGCCATTTCTGTGATGGGCAAAACAAAACTGAAACTTTGAAACATCGGATCCTCACCTGTCCTAGCATATCCTAGAATCGTAAGACCCACCTAAGCCATCTTCAGACTCATTTTTGTGGCCTGGACGAATATTACTGGTGGACATATCGAATGAACAGGGCGAACAGAAGACCAGTGATTGCCATGGGGAACTTTCTGGAGAGTCTAGATTTAGAAAAACGAGCGACGAAGGGGCCGTAATATGATAGAAGGAACATAGAATTTTAAGCTGAAAAAAAAATGTGTAAAAACTGGTATAAAACAGTTAAACAAAATATAAATAGTCTATATATCTATTATCTATGAAAGATTTGATCCAGGTAATGGCTTCCTTCGAGAAGTGGGCTGCTGATTTGAGATGGTTACACAAGACTTTATGGTCTACCAAATCAAACGCGGCGGATAGGTCCAGGAGGAGGAGAATGGCAGCTTCTCCTTTGTCCTTCCATTCATCCATTTGGTTCTTTAGGTCGATGAGGGTGGTTTCTGTCCCATGTCTTGGTCTAAAGCACGATTGACAGGTACCTAGTCAATTGTTAAATCTTCAGATAAGATTGAATCTGGAGGTAAGTGGCCTTATCTAGGATTTTTAGGAGAAACGGTACAGTTGTTATTGGCCTATAGTTTGTGGGTATGCTTGGGTCTAGGATAGGCTTTCTTAAGAGGTAGAACCCAGGCGTCTTTAAGATTTGTGGGAACTGAGCAGGTTTCTAAGGACAAGTTAATTAGTGTAGTAATGAAAAGAGCTAGGTCCCTAGCTGCTTCTTTAATTATAAGTGCTGGACAGTCCCCTAGGCATCTGGAAGGTTTAAGTGAAGTGGTGATATTTTCCACTTCTGTTATCGAGATAGGTTTGAATTTAAACTGATTATACGGCTTGGCTTGTTTGGTAGCGGCTTCCTGTAGTATAGTTTCTTGTGCCACTAGTAGCGTGGTTTTTATGGCTACAATTTTCTCTTGGAGCATAGATATTTCATTGCAAAGGGCGTTTTAAATGTTCGTACACCAAGTTTTATTTTTGATGCACGTGTCATTTGGGATGATAGGGGATTCTAGTTCTCAGGATAGAGAAGAGTTCCCTTGTCCTAGAGTTCGCTTTTTTAATTCTTTCGTTAAAGGAATCGTTTTTTGTTTGAATGATTTCCTTTTTATAACTGTCTGCAAGAGTAGTGAGATTTTTCTTATTCTGCTTGGACGGGTTGTCGAGCTTCCGCCTGTCTTTTTTTCATTGCGTAATGCTTTCAGTCTAGGAATAAACCAGGAGTTCATGTGAGCTTGAGGTTTCTCTTTGCTAAGTTTAAGCTGTGTAATTGAATCGATAGCTAGGTTATTGTACAAGTCAACCAGGGCAGTAGGGTCTGTGGTGAGGTCAGCCTTGTTAATGATAGGTTGGATGAGGGGCAGAAGGTCGTTGACTGTTATATTCAGTTTGTTTCTTGTTAGGGCTGGTGGGGCCATGGTCTTGGCTGAATTGATTTGTGGGTTATCTTGAATGGTGGACGAAATCAGATGATCTGTCCAAGCACAAGCTTCTATCGCAGTTAAGGAGGTATTACAGTTAATGTCTGCAATCCAATCCAAGGGGCAGCCTTTTGTGTGCGTGGGGGTGTTACTCCTGAGGGTGAGGACCGCTTCAGCGATTGTGTTCGCTAGGGCGGATACGTTGGCATCTTTAGGGTCTTGAATCCTAAGCTGAAGTCCCCGAGTATTATAGTTTGTGTCCCAGGTTTGGTATTGATATTAAGTAGGGCAGTTATGTCTTCTTCAAATGTCGCGATAGGACCAGGAGGCCTATAAACGAGGCGCATGGTGATGGTACGTGTGGCTGAAAGTGGTAATTTAACTGAAAGGAGTTCAGCAGAGAGTAGTGGCAAATGCTGTACGGCTCTCAGGCACAAGTTAGATTTAGATATAAAGGCGATGGAAAGGGTAAGGGAAGTAAAAAGGTTTTGGCACAGGACGGTGGACTTTCAGTTATGGACAATCTGACACATCCTTAGTATCTTAAGTGATAAGGTCAGATCGTTTTTTTCCCTTAATTTTGTCACAAATAAGTGTTTAGCAACAATCATGCCATCAGTGTATCATTCTCGTACTTCCACACCTTACAGCTCATATAAAAATAACCAAAAATCTGCAGTGTAAAAGAGTAGGGTGATACAGAATTATGCCCACGAACTGCATTGTAAGGTGCTGTGTGCTGTGAGGGGTCATACATGTGAGGATAACTTTCTGAACGTTTTTCAAAAGATGCCATTTTATTAGATTTGAAAGGTTGGATATAGCCACACTATCCTTATCCTAACAAGGATTTCCCTGCCTAGACTAACTAAATGAAACGCTAATAAAAAGGTTTCTGTTCCTCACACTTGTAAAACAAATCAACAAGGAAAGATATGGCAGTTTAACAACAAAATAAAATTAACAGTATAATCCCCTGCACAATAGTTGCTTCTTCTAATAACCTGGGAGAACTTGTTACAAAGCTTCTCTTTCCAGTGGTAGCCAAGGTCTTGAGCCAGCTTCTTGTCATCCGCAATGTATAGTTCAATAAAGATCTTGAAACTGTTTCTTGTCCTCCACAAAAAAATATTTCAGAACTTCATTCATTTCAAAACAAATGTCTTTGTCAGGATATGTTGCCACCACTTTAGTTTCAGTACTACTTCACAAAAACTCTTCCAGGATTCTTGAACTACTTTCAAAAACAATTCTCTTCCAGGATATTTTTGACACCACCTTAGCTTTAGCAATACTTCACCAAAATACTTCAGTGCTGATTCAACTACCTCATGAGCTTTAACCCACCACAGTACTTCATGAACTTCCACCTGGTTTACTCCCAGGAGAGGCCAGGCTTACTGCTACTACAACTTTCTGATACGTCTGTGGTAAAACCTTCAAAGGTTTTAGCAATGTCTTCTACTTCACACAATTAGAATTGAAAATGTCTTCAAGGAAAATAAGTATCACACCGGTGCTATTTACTACACCTAAGTGTTTGCCACATGCAAGACACCTTGTGCCACCTTTATATTATCAACCAAATGCTGATAACAACTCTTCTTTACACTTCTTTGGCTTTGGCAGTGTGGGTTTAAAACATTCTCTACACCTGGGCAATATTCTTTACATACATTCCGAGACTCAGTTATGTCCTTTTGACTTGGGCAACCGTGATTGTTTATCAATTTCTTGTATGTGAGCCCCTTTTGGCTTTGGCAATGATGGTTAGGTTCACTTCTGGAGATATTGCCCCTGCGTGTGGTTGGGTTTTGCAATAGTCAATAGTTGACTATGCAATAGTCACCTCCTTCAGATGGAATCTTTGCATTCTCTTGAGGCCAGCTGACTTGGTGTCTATCAGCTTGTGAATCGTCAAAATCATTAACGTGTTTTATTTCAGTTCGGTATTCAAAAGGACAACTTGATGTAAGCAACTGGCATTCATGGAGAGCTATGGGGTCACAATAGAATAGTGAACTCGGAGTTTGGCATGCACGTCCATTTGCCCTGCTGCTTCCAGCTCGTCTGCTTCACATCTTCTACATGGTCCGGCAACCTCTCCTGCATGGCTTCCTGCGTCGGCTGCTTTCCGGGCCCTTGCGGCTTTCCTAGCAATCTGGTGCTAGCCTGCCACTGTTAACTGCTTCACAGTGGGGAAAGTCACTACAAGGTTCGCTTTCCACTGCGCAACCTGTGCAGCAGAAATCTATAGCCCATACAACCCTCTCAGGACCGGCATCAACTTCTCTCGCCACTCTGGTCCCGGTGACTTGGCTGTTCTGCAGTTTCTTCCTCTGATGCTTCTTGGAGGCTTCAAAACTCCTCCAAACGCGACTGCTACTATCCTCATACTGCTGCTGCTTCAGCTGTCTCACCTTCTTCCATCTTGGTCTAATGGTCTGCACCTGAGGGGGCCTTTTATTCCTCTCAGCCATTCTCAGGTGTGGGGCATCAACTCTACTGAGCTGCATTGCACATCCTCGTGCCCCTGCAGCCCTCTTCTTTGTCCCAATACTCTGGGAATTCTGGGACTTGAAACACAAAAGTCACACTTTTTTGCTTCTATTTTACAATATTATATTAGGAGATTGGAGTCTGGGGTGTGAAATTACCTATGGGGGTCTCCCATTCATCCTGACCTGTTGCCTCTCCCATGTGATCCTCCCAGCTAACACTGCCCCCAGGGTCTGGATCGAAAAGCATCTGCCTTTCCCTGGCAACATGAGCGAGGTTCCAGGCAAGGCTTGCTGGATAAATCACTTCATATTCATTACAGTGCACTGTTAGAAAAGTTAAAAAACAGGTAAAAGGTAAAATGACAAAAGGGGAAACCTTTTTTTTCCAGTACTGATAGTCTGAAGGACGGATACTTTTCTCCACGACAAATGTGCAAAAGGCCAAGGAAGTGAAGCTAAACGCTTATCTTCTCTGTAAAAAGTCAGGGCTGGTTCAAAAACAACAACAAAATGTGTGGGAGTCCATAGAATATGGAGGGAAAAGTTGCATAAAAGAGCAACCTTTCTTAACACTCGTCATTCAGCTGGTTCTCAAGAGGTTGCAGCCTGTCACATTGATTCTGATCACGCCAGTCTGGGACTGGAGGCCTTTGTATCCGAAGTTGCTGAACATGTCCATCTGCCCTTCTTGGAGCCTTCTGATGAATCGGCTTGCTCACCCAATTGGAGGGGTGCGGTTCTCCCACCGAATCTCTGCAGCCTAACCCTTTATGCTTGGCTATATCCATCTAGGCCTTTTGGAAGCAGGTTTGTCAGATTTAGGTAAAACCTGAATCTGATGAGACAGGTTGTAGCAGCACGCTCAAATGTGGTCTTGACCCCCAAATGCTTTGGCCAAGCCAAAGGATCGCACTGCACTCGGGCACGCTGCCATGGACTCCCAGATTGGATGCAACAAGATGCTGTCCTCTGCGCCCCCTTATATGGGCTACCATTGCCAACTTAGCTGGAGTCATCAAGGAATTTGCCCTGCTCCCCAGAAGCGCATACATGTCATGTTTGGAGGACATTCATGAGGAAGTGGGCTCTGTGGATTGGAACCCCTCCAAGGGAGGTCGGACACATACCGGAGGTGTTTTACAAGGAAACGGGACCTGGTGGATCTTGTGGCTGACTTGCAGGAGGCAAGTGGCCTGAACACCTATCCAGAGGTAGACTGGCTACCAGCTCCAACCCTGGGCAGGCCTGAAGCTGCTTTTCGGCGCTTGATGGCCTGGTCTGCACCGTCACGCCCTATGGTGCAGTATGAACTAACAGACTTTCTGGATCAGGGTCCAAAGAAAGAGACCTTATTGCCATTCAGTCGGGCAGTAGAAGGGCCTGTTTTTGAACTAGTGTAGACCAAACCGGCCTCAGTACTTACTATTGCCCGGGACCTGGCTAAGAAACACAGGCTGACCCCTTTGGACCCTATGTTTCTCTCAGCCCAAGCATCGTAGAAGAGTTTAATGATGCAGGCTGCTATGACAAACCTAATGACCACATCCTTCCTGTCGTTCCCAGACTTCAACCTGCTCTATGCATTCCCGCCGATCACAGCCCTGTCATATCGCTAGCTCTCAGGAGGCTATGCCTGTTTGGGTCCACGATGATCTTGCTCTCTCTGGATTGGGCCTGGAGGACGTGGCACTCAGAGTTACTGGTCATGGTCATCGCCCTCTCCGACGTCTACCGCAGAGAACGGACCTCCTTTCCCAGTCGGCGGGACGGGTCCTGCACCCGAACCACTGCAACTTGAAACTTCCTACCTGGCTTCTGAAAGGTTGAGTTATAAGGAATGGGATTTGTTGGATGACGTTCTGGGAATGCTCCTCTCTGCCACAAATGTGCTACCAAATCTATCTATGCCTGCAGGTGGTGTATGTTTTTGGTGTGGTGCTGGTAAAGTGATCTGGCAGCTCTTCTTTGCTCCTCATCCTCTGTGTTGGATTTTCTGATATATCTCTCAGACAGGCCTGCAGATTGGTACTGTGAAGGGTGTCTTGCAGCCATTTTGGTCTTCAAGGGAAACCTGGCTGTGCAATTTCGGAGGGGTCTTGTTAATCAGTTTCCCCGTCCCTGTTTGTTGCTCTGGCGTGGGACTTTAATTTGTTGTTAACATTTATGATGGGTGCTCTGTTGGAGCCCTTTCATTTCTATTGTTTAAGATTGTTTGCCCTTAGCGTGATTATCCTGGTCGCCATAACTTCCGCTAGACTGCTGATTGAGCTCAAGGAATTGTCAGTTAAACTTCCCTATTTGGCTTTCTCCAAAGAGGGGGATTTTGATAGAGACCATCTATCCTTTCGAAGGTGGTCTCTGATTTTCATCTCTCTCAAAAGATTCATCTTCCTGTCTTTATTTCTCTGCTTCATCCTTCGAAGGCAGAGGAACGATTCCATTGGCTGGACGCGGTGCAGGCCCTCAGCTATTATGTCTCTTGGACGAGAGAGGCCAGGAAAGATGACAAGCTTTTCATTTGTTATGCCAGTGCCCATGCTGGCAGGGCTGTGACTAAACAGTCCCTGTCAAGGTGGATCATTCTCTGCATTTTGGACTGCTATTATAAGGAGGTGCTTGAGGACTTTGGGGCCCACTCCAGAATGCCACCTCAGCTCTACAACGTGGAGTCCCATGTCTGGTTATTTGCCAAGCGGCTACGTGGGCTCCCTTGTACACGTTCGCTAAACTTTACTGCTTGGATTCTATGTCTGGTCAAGTAGCATGTTTTGGCAGGGTTGTCCTTCAGAGTTTTCTGGTTTAGGTGGTGTCCTTGGTAACCTCCCTCCTCCAGGTCTACGTACTGCTTTGGGAGTCTATCAAAGATGAAGAATACGTGGGTGGAAGGAATCCATTAGAAGAACTTGGTAATGTTCTTTCTGATGGATGTTCCTCCCACAGATTCCATATTGTCCTCCCTACCTGCCCCTCTTGGCAGATAGCTAGTACACCTTGCTTCTGTGGTCCACCAGCATCGGAGTGCTAGGGAAAAGGATAATAAGGTCACAGGGCGCAGCACCATGTATATATTAGCAAAAAGTACCCGTACTCCACACAGGCTCTGTAGACAGATGTGATAACACATCAATTGTTGAAAATCAATGATACTGTAGGTCGCTTATTGCTTGATGTGCTTTGCACTCTGAAGTAAACTGCACCGAGAATGGTTTGTATGGCTGGCTTCTCCAGCATGGGGTCTGGCATGGATTCACATGCTCATGAATATTCCCCGTCGTCAGGCTGGGAATCCTCGGTAAAGAAAAATCAGTATCAGTTTCGTTTCTGATCTGTCTTTCGTATTAGTAACCAATCACTGATCTCTGCGTCATACTGACCACAGCCAATGACTACCATCTCCCTAAACCCCGCCTCTGGCAGCCATCTTCAGATTTTTACCGCACGTTCATGTGTTGGGATCCTCGTGCTATTGCTCTCGAGCTGTAGTGCGTTTTCGTGCTTTTTCATAGGAAAATTCTCTTTTTTCGGTCAAAAGAGCCGTGTCGGATTCCTCTACGCCCCTCAAGGGTGAAGATTTCATCGAGCCGCGCTTTTGGACTCCAGAAGTTTCTCAGGCCGATCTCGGACATGGCCCAGGAGAAGGGAAGCTCGACGCCCGGAAAGCTGTTCAGGGTCTGCCCTGGATGCCAGCTTCAGAATGTCTTTAAGGAGGACGAACACTCCCTTTGCCTCTACTGCCTGCATGAGGACAAGACGCACGTGGAGAAGGACTGTGCGTTTTGCGGCAATATGTCGGAGCGGACCATGAAGGACCGCCATCTGCGTCTTGCCAACTGGCTGGAAGGGAAGAGCCCGTCAGGCGAGAAGAAGAAGAAGAAGCCCGAGCGGTCTTCTAAGACCTTTGAGGGCGCCCCGGTGACTGGGGCCCAACAGAAGGCCAAGCACCGCGAGTCCGCTGGCACCGGGAGCGCCAAACGGTCAGGCTCTACGGTTGCCAGGCAGGGCGCATCCTCCCCGGTGCCATCAACCACGAGCCAACGCTCTGGCTCGGGTAAGAGGAAGGACGAGCACCCGGCGAAGCTCCTGGAGAGACCCTGGTCGAGCTTGAAGGCCTCATCGGAGGGGGCGCGAGGCGGTGACCCTCCCCCCAGGAGAAGACAGTGAGCGCACCTAAGGTGGTGAAAGCCTTGATCCACCCTGCCAAGGCCTCTATCAAGACAGTCGCGGCGGCCCTGGCCCAGTGGAGGCGACTTCGGGGCTCAGAGTCTCCCTGCCACCGCGGAGGGAGTCCTCTTTCAAGCCCATCGACAGGACCCCCGTGAAACCTCCGACGGAGAAGGAAAAAGGGGGGCAGGAGGTCGTTGTGGATTTGGCCTCAACCTCTGAAGAGGAGCTGATCGAAGTCTTAAGCCACGGCATTGGCGTGGAAGAAGACCAGCCTGTCGGGAGGGATCCCGACAAACGGAGACGACTAGAACGTCGAGGGTGCTGACGAGGCTCCTGACCGCCCGTCGGAATCCCCTCAACCAGTGCTGCAAGACAACTCGGCGGCCATTTTGTTGGCTATACATTCCTTATGCTCGGAGATAAGGACGAGATTGCCGTTACCACCAACGGAGGAACCGCTCCCGACGGGGGACCCGGAGCCAGGCCCTTCTGGGAGCCCTCCTCCTAAGAGAAGGAGGATTCATCCTCCACCTCCTTTTCAACCATCGCGCCCTGCTCAGCCCTCCTCCCCCGTCCACGACCCGTGGGGATGATACAGGGACGGACACGGCCGCGACGGGTACAGACGAGCTTTACGACGAGGATCTTCCGTCATCACCTCCCCCCCGGGCTTCCCCGCCCGACGAGATTGGATCGTTTCATGCCATGATCGCCAGGGTTTTTCCAGCTCTGCCCGGAAGAGAAGGAGGAAGGTTTCCTTTATCAACGGCGCGAGACCAAGAGGAAGACGGTCCTCGCTGTACCTCTACTGGACGATATCTGGGATGAGGGTCTCGCCCTCCTCAAGAACCCATCCACAACGCATGCGAGAAGGGATCGGTACGAGAAGAAGTACCGGGTCCCGGATGCGGCTCTCTTGTGCCTTCGGGCACAGCCGACCCTGGACTCGGTCGTCTCCGCAGCAGCCAGGAAGAAAGCAGGGGGGGCTTCGGCCTCTACGTCAACCTCCCCACCGGACGGCGAGGGAAAGAAATTGGACACGATGGGACGCAGAGTCATCTCATCGGGAGCGACGACAATTAAGGCTGCCAACGCCTTAGCCATCGTAGCCCGCTACGACAGGGAGTTGTGGTACAAGATCGCCCCCCTGCTGGACTTCCTACCGGGATGACAAGAGGGCGGAGGCCTTAGAGATCTTGCAGGAAGGAGAAGTGGCGTCGGACCACGCCAATACGATAGCGACGGACATTGCCGACACTGGTTTTCGCCAGTTGGGCAACAGCGTGTGCCTTAGACGGCGTGGATGGCTCAAGGCAGCAGACTTCCGGCAGGACGTGCAGACCAGAGTTTTGGACATGCCATTCGACGGGAGCAACCTGTTTGGGAAAACAGTGGACGATTCCCTACAAGCCATCAAGGCGGACACAGAGACAGCCCGGGCTCTTGGTGTTCTCCAGCAACGATGGCCACCCTTTCGGAGCGCCGGAGGCAAGCAGGGTGCCTCCAAAGGGTCCGGCGGCGGATATTCCACCTACCATCAAGCGGCCCGTTCGTCGTCACAGAAAGCCTACAGGGGACGAGGCAAGTCGGGCGGACCCCGCCGTCGTCGCCAGGGAGGACAAGGCGGCAAAGCCTCGTCGAAGCAGGCTTGAACCGGCTGTGGGGACGGGCCCCCACCGAAGCATCCCGGTGGGAGGCCGGCTGGCGAACTTCGTCAGCGTGTGGGAGTCCATCTCCACCGACCGTTGGGTGCTGGATGCCCTGGCCCAGGGTCACGCGCTCGAGTTTCTAAAGAAGTGCCCGCGCGTCCCCCCTGTGGCCAGGAAGGAACATCACGTCCCTCAACTTCTCTTGGAGGTAAAGGCGATGCTCAAGAAAGGCGCCATGGAGCTTTTTCCAAAGAGGCTTCGGGGCTCCGGAGTTTACTCAAGATACTTCCTTGTGAAGAAGACAGGAGGATGGCGTCCCATCCTGGACCTACAACGACGGAACAAATTCATCAAGGCACAGAAGTTCCGGATGGTCACCCTCCAGCACGTCCTGAGTCAGCTGGAGGAGGGCGATTTCCTATCATCATTGGATTTGGAGGATGCCTACTTCCATATCCCCATCCTAAAGGGACATTGAAAGTTTCTCAGATTCGTGGTCCAAGGGCATCACTACCAGTTCAGAGCCCTTCCCTTCGGATTGAGGTCGGCACCCAGGGTGTTCACCAAGTGTCTCGCACCGGTGGCGGCGCGGCTGCGCCTGGAGGGGATCCACGTCTACCCCTACCTGGACGACTGGCTCATCCGAGCAAAGACAAAGGAGCTCGAGAGCCCGAGAGCCCCAAATGGGAAGGCAGATTTAGGCAGAAACACTGCAGCATTTAGCATTTCCCATTTGGGGCTCTCGGGCCCCCCGTGGGGAGACTGAGAGCCTCAAATGGGAAATCAGCTGTAGGGAGAAACACTGTGGCATGTAAACACAAGCGTGTTGTGTTTCTGACTGCCTTGGCTTTCACTTTGGGTCTCCGGTGCTCCCCTGGGGGAGCAGCCTTGGGGGAGCACCGGGGACCCAAAGTGATAGCCACAGCAGGCAGAAACACAACACGGTTGTGTTTGAAAACGCTGCGGTTTTTCTTTCCGAGTTTCTCAGGCTCCTCCGAGCCAGAGGAGCCTGAGAAACTCGGAAAGAAAAACTGCAGCGTTTTCAAACACAACGTTGTATTTATGTTTGCGGTCGCTTCAAAAGCGACTGCAAACATAAATACGTTTTTAAAGCTGCGGTTTTATTTTTAAGTTTTCCGGGCTCCTCCAGCCCGGAAAACTTAGAAAAAAAGAACCACAGTATTGCTTATTTTTTTTAAAAAAAAATAAATAGCACTTACCGAGATTCAGCTGCAGCTTTCCTGCTCTGGTCTCCGGGCCGCGTCCTCAGAGTCCCGGCACCAATGAAGGAAAAGCCACCCAGCGGTAGCTTTTGTTTACTACAGCTGGCTGGCTTTTCCTTCATTAGTGCCGCAAAAGCCAGCACAGGCGGGCATCCATTTCACAAAATGGATGCGCCCATGTGCTTGCTTTTGCGAATTTTGAGCTTGAATAGCTCAAAATTTTCCATAGGAAGTTTAAAAAAAAATAGTGCTAATATTATTTTTTTTATATTGCCTATTTTTTAAATACATTTTTTTACTGGACTATCCCTTTAAATAGCAATGGCGAGAAGCACGCACCTTGATCTGAACAGGTTCAGATGAAGCATCTCCCCAACACACTCTTGAGTGTCGACCAGAGAAGAACAAGTCCATCCATTCAACAGTTTTCTTCAGAACAATGCCCAGTGGATCACAGAGCCCTCAACAGCTGTTTATAATCAAGTAGGTTGAAAGCTGCTGATAAAGCCAATAGAATCAGCAGTCCGACCCACTCTTTACCAGTGCCCACAACAAATGAGTACACACATCCATAAGAGCACTTTCTGTTCCATAATCCCTACGGAAACCAGATTGTTTTTCATGGAGGACACCCGTATTCTCCATGAATTGCTGCAGCTGAGAAGTAGCCATTTTGCCAATAGTTTTCAAGAAAAACTTTAGTGTTAGTGATTGGTCTAAGATTAGAGGGCTCTTTAGGATCCAGATCTGTTTTTTCTCAAAATAGGAGTCACTACAACCTGCTTAAGGCTAGAGGGTATAGCCTCCTGCGTAAAATAAGCATTTAAAACATTAATAAACCTACTACGGAAAGATGCAAATATCTTTGCCAAAATAATCTTGGAGGGGAGGAGGTCTCCTGGACAATTTGTTAGATGCATATCATTTAATAACCCCACAACATAAAGCATGGATGCCATACTAAAGCTGAAAAGGGGCTGAGAAACAACTAACTCAGACTTAACAGCTGGGAAGGTCTCAGAATGATCTAAGAGACCTGATCTGAACTGATCTTTGCTTCTGCAGAGACAATGTTGCTTGCAAAGGTTTCCTGAACCCGGAACAATCGTCCCTGGAAGACATAAATGATCCACTAAGAGCATTTGGTTTCTCCCAGCTTTTGAACAGCTTAAATAATTCTTTAGTTTCATTTCCAGCACCAATGATTTGCACATTAAAATAATGTTCTTAGTCTCTAAGATCCTACGTTTGTAATGTTTCTCAATCTGTTTCCAGGCATCTTTATTAGACTGATTTGTCTTTTTGCCAGCTTCGCTCAGCTGGCCTTTTCCACTGTTTCAGAAGTGAACCAGTCCTGGTGATTTGGGTGATCTGAAAGTTTTGTATGTGCGGGGCAATTCTATTTGAGAACGTAGTAAGGTGAGAGTCAGAATTCTCGACCAGGAGAGCTGGAGAATCCTGGTCTGTTGTCTGTGCCATGAGGTCTACCATGCAACAGGCAAGCTTACAGGAGGTGATTTTCATATAATTTATGCTACAAATCTGATGCGACGTGCCATGTTTACGCTGATAAGGGGTACGAATTTCCATCTTACAGGAGATACATAAATGATCAGACTATATGCATGAGGCCTTAAAACATCAATAAAGCTAATTCCTAGTTGCCAACCAATCTAGATTATGGCCTTTTACATGTGTTGGTTCGGAGTTATGTACACAGATGTCCTATTGTTTAGTTGACATTCTAAGTCGATGGCTGATTTGTCACTAACATCGCCCTTCCAATGATTCAAATCACCAAGCAAGATTGTACAGCAGTTCGGT
This sequence comes from Ambystoma mexicanum, assembly GCF_040938575.1. Classification (NCBI taxonomy): domain Eukaryota; kingdom Metazoa; phylum Chordata; class Amphibia; order Caudata; family Ambystomatidae; genus Ambystoma; species Ambystoma mexicanum. Next base: position 1,008,663,011 of record NC_090921.1, read on the forward strand.
TTTTGTAATGCATCCAAGAACCTCCAACCATCCACACACACTGCTTCTTCATAGCCATAGCTACAGACATCTTCACTGCACACAACAAATAAAACACCTGCTACCCTCTCTTCCTATACTCCACAACCACACCACCTTGATTGGCTGATGTCCGCGGTCACCACAGTTCCCTTTGCATGCCTGTAATCCTCAATGGACCCTGATGGCCTGTGCGGTGTCCATGGTCTATTGTGGTGTCCGCAGACACCATAGCACAGGGCAGCCCTTCTCACTGGCCAAAACCACCACAAAATAATGAAACCATTTAACAAATACATAAAATACACCTTTGATGGGGTGTGCCTAGCCGAGGACCGAGGAACATGGTCTCGCAGTGAGCTCTGGGGCCCGTACCCTTCTGGGCTCTCTTATCCCCCTTCATAAGATGCCACTGTACACTCTGGGCGAAGGTTTGTGAACCAGAACATTCAGAGAGTGTCCCCCACGAAGGAGAAACCATAAATTACTTGTCCGATGCAGAAACGAGAGGAAGGAAAACTCTGAGCCGTTAGGGATCCAAGATGGCGGGCAGACAGACGGACAATGAGTGGAACGCTGGAACATCAACCGGCGCGTATTATCCCTGGGGGGATCGAACACACCAGCAATCACCCCAGCAACCGGTAAGCCTGCTTGCAATGTTAACGCTTCAGGAGCACTGCGAGGAAATGGCGGTCAGAGCAAGGGAGTAAAGAGAAGTGCCGGATGAGCCGTCGCTGGAGGTTAGAAACGCGTGTGAGTACTGGGCGGGCAGAAAGCAGTTAACGCTCTGAAGCTCAGACGCAGCAGAGGCAATAGGGCGGCCCCAGGGGGAACGCGAAGCGTTTCCCCCCGGGGTGTTTTTGGCGCTGCACACGGCCAGCGAGTGGCCGTGGGGGGCAGAGCGCCTCCCGGGGGTATTTAAAGGCTCAGGGAAGGTTCGGGAGACAGGCGACGGTTAGGACTTGGTGATTGTCCTGTCCTGTTGCCTGCTCCCGAGCCTTCCCGGTATTAGCTGGGCCTAGGCGTGCAAGTAGTGAGGTGAGGAAGGGGATTGTTTGTAGAGTGGGCGGGTAGGTAGTTGTTAGTAAAAAAAAATATATATATATATAATAATAACATATATATATTTATTAAGTAGTGGGGATCGTGCAGTAGGGGTGCCGTAGATAAGACGCCCCTGGCCTGCTTACCGTCAGGTCCCGTTGCGGCTGGTGCGAGGCCTACGGTGTGGGGGGGTGCTGTGGGGGATTTTCTGTTCGAGCACTTCCCTCTGTCGTTTGAGTGCCGGCGGCGTGTGGAAGAGTCAGCTGTTTTTTTTTTTTTCCTTCTCTTTGCGGTGGAATTCCCTGTTTATGTAGTTAGGGCAAGGGGAAGGGGAAGAGGTGCGTGGGCGGGGGTTTCCCGGGCAGGAGCATTGTCGGCCCGAGCTACGCGGTAGCTCTTTCTGGTCAGGGGGAGGCAGTGCGGTCGACTTAAAGGGACCGTCTTGTTTTCTGCACGCGTTAGCGTTAGGCAGGGATAGAGGGCACTGCAGTTCCCTTAAAGGGACGGCATTTAATTTACTGTGCAAGTGTGGTGTGGCCTCTGAGCCACCGGGGGGCAGTGTGATACTGTCTTTCTAGGCCCAATTTGATTGGGGCCTGAGTTTTGTGTCGGTTTTCTCTTGTTTAGGTTAGTTTTAGGGGAAGGGCTTTTTGAGGGCTAGGGTTTTATGAAGAAGGGGGAGTTCAAATAAAAATAAAAAAAAAAATGTTCTTTTCCCCCTAGAATAAGTTTCGGTATTTAATATATTGGAAGTATAGATTTTGATTAACGCTTTTGGGTGCTAGTGAATTTTTGATAGCCCAATTGGGTTTTCCCCGGATAAGGTTAGTTCCTCGGGTAGGCACCTGGCTCGGGGGCTTATTTAGTTAGTTGAATTGTCAAAGGGCATATTTTAGTGCACATCCAGATTATTGGTGCACAATGGTGGGCCAGGGAGCGGGCAAGAAGGGTCTGGTGGATGCTAGGGCTCTGAGGGAGGCCCTGGAAATTATCAGCAGGGCGTCTGAGGCCCAGCTGGAAGGGGCGGTGGTGGAGGTCACAGGTGAGATGGAGCTAGGTGGGGGCAGGCCGCAGCGGAGAGCTGCGGCAGATGGGGCTCTCGCGGCAGTGGTGGCCTGCACCCCCTGGCGGGGAGAGGGGAGGTTTGGGAATGCAGGGGCAGGAAGATGAGGAGGGAGATAGACAGGAGGGCATCCGGGGGGGAATTGAGTTCGGGTGGGCAGCCAGTGAGGGAGGTAGTGAGTGATAGCCCTAGGGAAGCTAGAAGTGCTCCAAAGGAGGTGGCTCAAGGGAATGAAGGGGTGGCCGGTGATGGGCCGCAGAGGGGCGTGTTGGGGCAGAGGGGAAGGGGGGGTAAATACCTGCGGAAGAGTGCAGGTGGGAGAAGGAGGGAGAGGTCCCCGGCATTTGAGGAGGTTAGAGTGGGGCGCGGAACGGCCCCCCGGGAAGGAGGAGTGAGGGCGGAGGGCGCTGCGCAGCCCCCGCTGGTCAGGTGGAGGTAGAGGGTTTCAGTACGACCCCTCCTCGGTCAGCACAAGGAGAGCCTAGAGGGTGCAGCACAGCCCCTAGCAATGAGGATTCCAGGGTGGAGGACGGAACGCCTCGCCCGAGAGAAGAGGACCAGTCAGGGGTTTCCACAACCCCGCCGAGAAGACGTCAAAGGAGTGGCAGGGCGGACGCCCCGGGCTCGCAAGAAGATCATCAACTCAACTCGGGCATGAGCTCGCATCCGCAATGGTATTTAAGGGGTGATGAAGTTGGATGGGAGGAATATGTGGGGCAATGGGAAGTGGAAGATTATAGGGCGGAAAGGGAAAGGGGGGAGGAGAGAAGAAGTTTGAGGTGGGATCTGGAAAGGGAAGTGCAGGGTGGATGGGGGGTAAGGGGTCAGGGGAACTATTGGCTGGGGGAGTGTGCTGACATGTTTTGTCCCCGCAGTAGGAGCCCTCTAAGAAAGGAGATGAGGAGCATCGGTGTGGACGCCAGACCACAGGCGGCAGAGGTGGAAAGAGGTGAGCGGGAAAGGGAATGGTCCTCTGCATGGCTGAGAGGGGTCACAGGAAGGGGGACAGGGGAGGAAGGGTTTTAACGGCAAGGTGTAAGGAAAGAAGTTGGTGTGCAGGCCATTGGAGCCGCAGGGGTTGAGAAGAGCATTTGCTCAGTGGAGGTCCAAACGGACAAGGTGGTGGAGCCATTGATGCTTGAAGTGCAAGCTGGAAAAGATAAGGAGGTTGAAGTGAAAGGAAAGGAGAGAAAATTGCCATATATGGGGATAACAAAGCCATTGGGGGCGCATTTGATGGCAGCGACCAGGGAGAAGATTCAGGCTGGGGAATTCGTGGATGTCTTTAAATTGCTCCATAGGGAAGTGAGAGCAAAGGAGGGGTCTAAGGAGGAAGAGAGGGAACTGGCCTCATGCCCAAGGGTCCCGGTGACTATTGAGAATTGGGCGTCGGCGTTTATCATTTATGCCAGTGTGTATTGTGAAAAATTCCCGGAGCGCTGTGTGGCACTGCTTAAATATATGGACGTAATAAGGAAGGCTTTCACGAGTTTTGGGGCTTTGCCTGGGTGTAAGGTATGATGAGGAATTCAGAGTGAGAATGGCAGAGGACAGTCAGGCGGTCTGGGGGGAGATAGACATGGATCTCTGGCTGCAATGGATGGCCCCAACGAGGCCTGCCCCGACATTGCACACAGCAAGTGGGCTGCCCGTGCCTTTCCGGCCCTTTCTTGGTCGCCCCGCCCATGACGGGGCGGGGAGAGGAGGCAGGGGTCAGTCCTCAGCAGCATGCTGGGGGTATAATAAGGACGGCTGCACAAGGACCCTGTGTAGGTTCAGGCACGAGTGTAGCAAGTGTGGTGGAAAACACCCTCTCACTCAGTGTTTCCAACAGGGAGACAGGGGGGAGGGGGAGAGGTTCAGGAAAAGGGGTTGTGGGGAAAAGCTTTTACTCCAATTAAAGTGGGGGTGTTGGAAAAATGGTTGTAATTTTATCCGGATAGGGAGGGGGCTAAGATTTTGAGTGAGGGGTTTTGTCAGGGGTTCAGATTAGGGTACCAGGGCCCAAGGGTGCGTTGGTGGGCTGAAAATTTGAAGTCGGCGAGAGAGAATGTTGAGGTGGTAAGACAAAAACTGAACAAGGAAATAGAGGCAGGACGGATAGTGGGCCCATTTGATGACATGCTGGGTGATTTGGTGATATCCCCATTGGGGGTGGTGCCCAAGAAAGCTCTGGGGGAGTTCAGACTGATTCATCACTTGTCCTGGCCGGAGGGTATGTCAGTTAATGATTTCATTGCCCCGGAAGAATGTGGGGTTGTGTATGCAAGTGTTGACCAGGCGGTTGAGCTGATAAGGAAGGAAGGGCGAGGGGCCTTCATGGCCAAGTGCGATATCAAGGCGGCTTTCAGGTTATTGCCAGTGCACCCGGAGGATTTTTGGTTGTTGGGTTTGCAGTTTGAGGTCCGCATTTTTATAGACAAAGCCTTGCTAATGGGGTGCGCAATTTCCTGTGCTTTGTTTGAACGGTTCAGCTCCTTTTTACAGTGGGTTTTCTCATTTAGCTCGGGTTGGGAGAGTGTGCTGCACTATCTGGATGATTTTCTGTTCATTAGCGGGGCAGAAAGAGAGGAGGACTGCAAAGAAATGCTAAGGTTGTTTCAAGAATTGATGGAGGAGCTGGGTGTGCCTTTAGCCGAAGACAAAACAGACGGGCCGGCAGCGGTGTTAACATTTCTAGGAATTGAACTGGATTCAGTGGCCATGACCTCACGCTTGCCGCACGACAAGGTGAGCAAATTGGTGGTACTGTTGGAAAAAGCGGCGGGGGCCAAGAAAATGACGCTGGTGGAGATGCAGAGATTGGTTGGGCATCTGAATTTTGCATGTAAGGTGGTGGCCCCAGGGCGGACGTTTTGCAGGAACATGGCAAGGGCCATGGCGGGAGCAAAGTGCCCACATCATCGGATAAGATTATCGGGGGCAGTGAGGGAGGATTTCAGAATTTGGCTGCGCTTCTTGGAGAGTTTCAATGGAGTGTCGATGTGGTTGCAGGGAGACCCGGTGACATGGGAAGTTCAGATATTTTCGGATGCAGCAGGGGCCGGAGGTTTTGGAGTGTTTTGGGGGGGGGGAAATGGTGTGCAGAAAAGTGGCCAGCGAGGTGGTTGGAGGAAGGAAGGAAGGAGTATAGCATTTCTTGAATTTTTTCCATTACTAGTGGCATTGGAGTTGTGGGGGAAGGAGTTGCAAAACAAGAAGGTGAACTTCAATGTCGACAACGAATGCGTGGTCCATGTGGTGAACAGACAGTCAGCTAGGGATCAGAGGGTGGCAAGACTGATGAGAGAATTTGTTCTGCGTTGCATGGAATGGAATCTGGTGTTTAAGGCAACACATGTGCCAGGGAAGGATAATGGCATCGCTGATGCATTATCTCGTTTTCAATGGCAGAGATTCCGTGGATTGGCTCCAGATGCAGATCAAGAGGGGCAGCAGATTCCGGAGGAGCTTTGGAAGATAGGAAGCTGAGAGCGCTTGCTCTGGTGGAGGGTTCATTGGCCTCGGCATCTAAGAAGTCATACAGGAGGGCCTGGGAGGATTTTATTAGAGGAGGAGCTTGTAGTTGGAAGGGTAGATGGGATGCGGAAGAGCGGAGGAGGGACGATGTCACGAATTTCCTCCTGAGGTGCATGGACAGGGGCTGGTCAAGGGCAACGATAGCAGGAAAGCTAGCAGGGATTGCCTTTTATGGGAAATGGTTTTGGGGTTTTCAACCAAGTGGGGGTGTGATGGCGAGTAGGATGTTGGAAGGATGGGCAAGGGAGAGTAAGAGGGACAAGGATAAGAGGAGGCCGATATCGGCGGAATTGCTGCAGAGGTTGATTGAGGTGGTGGGGGGAGTTTGCTGGTCGGTATGGGAAGGGGAACTGTTTGCGACTTGTTTTACGTGGTTATTCTTTGGGGCTTTCAGGGTTTCTGAGTTGGTCGGGGGAAAAGGGGGGTTAGGGGGACTGCAATGGGAAGATGTTCAAATTACAGAAGGTTTAGACATCAAGATTAAAAGGTCCAAGACGGATCAGAAGGGAAGGGGCTCTTGGGTTCTGCTGGGTCGAGGGAGTGAGGTTTTATGCTCAGTTCAGGCAGGCAAGGTGTGGAAGGAGCGCTGTGGGGGTAAGTCAGGCTTGGTTTTTCAGCATGCGGATGGATCGCCGGTTTCAGCGGCCCAGTTGCTAGGGATATTGCGGAAGGCGCTGGTGGCAGTGGGAGAAAAGGCAGAGGATTTTGGGACTCATTCTTTTAGGATGGGCGCAGCATCTGAGGGTACCAGGCTGGGTTTTTCAGAAGACAAGGTGAAAAGATTGGGGCGTTGGAGGTCTGGGAAATACAAGGGGTACGTCAGGGATTTTGATAAAGGGGAATGTTGAAGAAAGGTGGAGGAGGACTTTGTGGGCCAACTGTTGTTGAAATATTTTTGACTTGTCAGTGATTTTTGTAATTTCTTTTTCAGATGCTGCGCGAAAGAAGGGGGAGTTGGCGCAAGTTTGGATTGTTGGCCATTCAATTGTTAAGTGGGCTGGGAAAGAGGCGGAGAAAAGGGTGTTTGGAAGGCAGTTGGGGTGCAGTTACAAGGAAGTGGTGGTGAGATGGCACGGTTTGGGGGGCCTGCGGTGGGATCAGCTGCTTCCCATATTGGCAGGGATGAGGGAACGCTATGGGGTTCCAGAGGTGGTGATTATGCATGCAGGGGAGAATGACCTGGTGAGAGATACGGGGGTGGCTCTGCTAAAGAAAATGAAGAGGGACTTAGTGTGGGTGCGGGAAATGTGGCCTCAAGCAGTGGTGGTGTGGACTAAGTTGTTGCCGCGAAGAGTTTGGAGGGGAGCGAGAAGTGAGGGAGCAATAGAGCGGGCCAGTAAGGGGATAAACGGGGAAATGGTAAAATGTTGTGCCTCGGTGGCGGTGCAGGTCATGGACCATAAGGAAATAACATATGTGGGTCTACTTATCTTTAGAGAGGATGGGGTACACTTGTCCGTGTATGGGAATAATCACTACCTGGCGGACTTGGGTTCTTGGCTGGGAGACTGGGTAAAAAGTTTGAGGTAGAAAAATTTGGGGGGGGGTTGGGGCAGAAAGAACTCCTCGGGGGAGGGTTTTTCTGGTGCCGGGGGCATGGCCCCTTTTGATGTGGGGGGAGGGAAGCACAATGGGGGAATGACACGGGAAAGGATGGGGTGGCGCTGTTTGCACAAGCAGGTCACCCCGGGGAACAGGTATTGAGCCTGGAGGGGCATGGCCCCTGGGAGAAAGCGGGACGCCTGGAAAAGGGGCAAGGAGACGTTAGGATCCAAGCGATCATTAGGGAGGAAATGGGTTATTTAATTATTTAATTGTTGGGGGGGGAATGAAAATGAAAATGTTTAATTTATTTAATTGGTTGTTAAAATATTTCTTTAGTTTGTTAGGCCATGGAGCCAGTTAAGCTTTTTGATTGTAAGCTTTGGCCTGTCACATTAAAGCGACCTTTTCCACTTTTAAATGAGTCTGGGTTTTTGTGCAGTAAGCCAAAAGGGGGGCCTGGGGGGAACGCGAAGCGTTTCCCCCCGGGGAGTTTTTGGCGCTGCACACGGCCAGCGAGTGGCCGTGGGGGGCAGAGCACCTCCCGGGGGTATTTAAGGGCTCAGGGAAGGTTCGGGAGACAGGCGACGGTTAGGACTTGGTGATTGTCCCGCCCTCCCACCCCTTCAGTTTGGTTTTAGGCTAATGTCTGTTTATGGAATAGGGGGGGGTCCATTGTTCATGGGATTATGCAGGGGGTTTTTAGATGTCATGGGGAGTTTTTTTATGAGTTTTGGGGTCTGTTAGGAGGGTAGGGGTTGGTAGTTTTGTGTGACAGGTCAGGGCATTGTGAAAGTTTGTGTGTAATATATGTTGCTGATGTGGCAGGTCAGGCTGGCTGCAGGCCATTGGAAGGGGGAGTTTGGTGTAGAGGGGAGTTTGAAAAGGGGTTGAAGTGGGTCGGGGCGCCGGGGGCATGGCCCCTTTTGATGTGGGGGGAGGGAAGCACAATGGGGGAATGACACGGGAAAGGATGGGGTGGCGCTGTTTGCACAAGCAGGTCACCCCGGGGGAACAGGTATTGAGCCTGAAGGGGCATGGCCCCTGGGAGAAAGCGGGACGCCTGGAAAAGGGGCAAGGAGACGGTAGGATCCAAGGGATCATTAGGGAGGAAATGGGTTATTTAATTATTTAATTGTTGGGGGGAAATGAAACTGAAAATGTTTAATTTATTTTATTTAATTGGTTGTTAAAATATTTCTTTAGTTTGTTAGGCCATGGAGCCAGTTAAGCGTTTTGATTGTAAACTTTGGCCTGTCACATTAAATCGACCTTTTCCACTTTTAAATGAGTCTGGGTTTTTGTGCAGTAAGCCAAAAAAGCGCAACAATGAGGAAGTCCTTCAGAAGGGTAATATAACACAATTATATGAAAGACCGTAACGGGTGCCACACAGAGCGCAGAGCAGGTGAGCAACCTCACAGCTGTATAACGGAGCCAGCAGACATAACGTAGCAAGGAACAAGCTGTGTATGAGAGCCACGAGCCTCACAGCCCCTGGGCAGGTCCTAGAGCAGTACTCTGGAGAGAGCCTGAACAGAGAAGGGGAGGCAGACTATCACCAGCCAAGCGACCCATAACTAAATGGAGATATCTGCTGCATACCCCCATGCTGGAGACTATAACTCACGAATCTTGGACACACATTCTGAGAATCCCCAGAGAATACAGCAAAAGCGCAAATAGAAGGAATACCTCAAATAGAATGCCGTCAGAGACTGGAGTAACTGGCCCCCATTAGAACCTCAGCTTTAGGTGAGAGTGGACAGGCAGTGCAGCAGAACAGACTGAAAAGCGGCAGAGAGGACAGGGTGAAGGGAGAGGAACATAACCAAATGTGCTACAACAAGAGGACGGGCAAGGAGGCTTGTGCAGGTGGATAGAATGGTGACGAACACAGGCAAGTCGAAAGGCCCTCTCTCAGGAGATATTAAAGCAATGATGCAAGTCCAGGGCCCCGCAAAGAAACAAGTCCAGACCGCAGCACAAATTCACTCGCCAACAAGCTCCGACAGGATTGCAGAAAGTAAAATCTGCCCACTAGACGCTCAGACCTGCAGGACATGTTGGCGGAAATAAAGAAAGAGATCAAGAACAGTGCCATCAACCTCGCTAAATCTATCACAGAAATGATCAAGCAGGTGTCAGCAATTGAACACAGAGTGGAAGAAACAGACAACGTTATGCGAACAGGGATATGACCAAGGAGAACTAGCTAAACAAATGGATGTAATGGAACTGCAAATGGACTGGGTAGTAGCCGGACAGGAGGATAGTGAAAATAGATCACGAAGAAATATCAGATCTCGTGGCATACCAAAGGCGGTCCGGGACACTGAGCTACACGAGTATGTCCAAGCACTATTCCAACAGGTCTTGGGCGAAGCAGAGGGGGATCCATAATACTGGACAGGATGCATAGGTTATATAACGCCTGTCAACAAAAGAATGATCTGATCCTGGATGTGATCACGAGAGTGCACTTCTTCAGAGTGAAAGAACAGATAGAGAGTGATGAGATGAGCAGACTCGGGCGGATTCCGGGACGCACGCATCGTATTCTACCAGGATATGGCGCAAGATACATTACATAGAGGAAAGAGGCTCTAAATGGTGACAAGTTTGTTAAAGGAGAAAGGAATCCAATATAGATGGACGTTCCCCTGTGGGCTACGCTTCGGATATCAGGACAAGGCATATCATATAGTAAAGGAGGAGTAGATGACAGACCTGATGTGCAAGGAGGACGCCTCACGCCCGACAGATTCCACACAGAAGAAAGACCCTGAACTATGTACAGAACGTGTAAACAAGAAAGAAGGGTGGTGACAGGGGTGCCCTTATCCGAAAGGGAGGGGAAAAGGTCTAAAAACACAAGGATGATACCTGAAAGAGCATCTGACGTGGGCTTGTGAACATACACACGTGAGAGGGTTCACTTATTTAGGCGGGAAGAACAGGAGATACTGAATTTGCCCAGAGGAAAGGAATGTGGGGTACTTGACGTGATGGAGGGATGTGGGGGGGGCATATAGGAACCCAGTTGGTCTGAACCTATGGACCATATGTTTGAAAGTTTGGAATTACAGGGGAAGTATGATTTGGGGGGGGGGGTTTAAGTTATTTTATTTAGGGGGACCATGGGGATTTGACATGGCTCAGAATATACGAAGAATTAAAGGGAACGGTAAGGAGCAAGCACAAGATGATGATGAACACATAAATGGTCATGGCTGATATGAATATTGTAACCCTAAACACCCAGGGCCTAAACTCACTGATGAAACGCCGTTTTATACTAAAGCGGCTAAGAGATTTGCAGGCGTTGATGGTACTCCTGCAGGAGACCCACCTATTACCCAGATGAGAAAAGGATGGCACACCAGGCGTTCCCTAACCAATTTTTCGCAACAAGCTGGACCAAAACCAGGGGGTTGGCAATTCTCCTGGGAGCTTCACTGAGGTTTAAGAAACCATTTTGCTATAAAGATCTAGAGGGGAGATACTTGGTCTTAAAATACATTTTGGGGGCACAGTTATTTACCCTAGTACCATGTATGGCCCAAACAACAAGCAGGACATCTTCCTGAATGCATTGTTGCAGAAAATAGGCAGCTGGTGTGAGGGTCAGGTAATAATTGGAAGGGATTTCAACTGCGTAATGGACCACGCTCTGGATAAGACACTACCCCCTACGAGTAATGACCGCAGAAACCCATAGGCCCTGGGTAAGTTCTTTCGGGAACTAAACTTAATAGAAACCTGGAGATTCTTTCATGATTCCGACAGGGAGTACACTCACTATTCAGTGGTGCACAAGGGCTATTCGAGTTAGATATGGTCTTGGTCTCTGCTACCTTGATCCCCCAAGTGATGTCCATTCATATAGGAACAAAATATCTCACGTACCATGCTCCAGTGATTGTACAAATCAAAGTGCAAAGTGGGCAAGAAACAATGGAGACTTAACAAGATGATGCTAAAGGATATCCCCCTTAGAGCTCATATGGAAAAAGTGATAAACACTTATTTCACAGAGAATGATACTGGCGAGGTAGATTGGCACCTGGTATGGGACGCTGGGAAGGCAGTGGTGAGGGGAGAGAATATCTCACAGGTGGCCTCCTATGTGAGAGGTAGAGAGGTAGTCTGGATTGAACTGGAAAAAGAGATACAAAAGGCAATTTCAGAACTCACTACGAACCCTGCGAAAAGTGAGGGCCCAAATGGAAGCACATATAGCAGAATGCTCGGCACAAACCTTGCTGAACACCAAGCAATTATACTACACCCACGGGGGCAAGCATAATCGACTACTGGCAGCAAAACTGCAGAAGGTCAAAGCCTGTAACTATATTACTCCACTGCGAGACAAAGGGGGCAACTTACAGGTGGGGGAGGAGCATAAAGTGGGGATCATGGAAAGTTTCTGTGTCCCTTTTAAAACGAGAAGGGTTGAACCCGACCCTCCAGACAATTTTTATCGGGAAGGCGGAACTGCCATGCCTGACAGAAGAAGAAAGGGAGGAACTAGATAGGGCCATCACGGCAGAGGAGGTTAATGAAGCTATAACTAGTTTCCCAGTCAACAAAACACCAGGACCGGATGGGTTCGGAAGTGGATACTATAAAACCTTCCGTACACAGCTATTAGCACCCATGACACTCCTTTTCAATAGGATTAGAGAGGAGGGAACGGTAACGGAAGATATGGGCAGATGTACCACCGTCCTAATCCGCAAGCCAGGGAAGGACAGAACCGAATGTGCTTATTACCGCCCAATTACTCTATTGAACAGTGATGCAAAAATCTACGCGAAGATCTTGGCAGAGAGACTAACCAGAATATTACTGAGGATTATACATGAGGATCAGGTGGGATTTATAATGGGGAGACACACACAGGACAATATAAGGAGGGCCATATATCTGATAGATCTAGGCACAAGAACAGAGCAGAAATTCTCCATACCAGCCCTGGACGCGAGACGGGTGTTTGACAGCCTGGATTGGGGTTTTTTGGAACGGGTGCTGGGAAAATCTGGGTGCGGACCCGTGTTTATTCGAATGATATTGGCCAACTCCTAACTCCCATCGACAAAGTTTATGGTAAATGGGGAACTCACTGATCAGGTTAAAATCCAGAGGGGCCGTGACAGGGCTGTCCACTATCGCCTCTAATCTTCGCCGTGGCTATGGAACCATTAGCAGCCGCGATAAAACAAGACCAGGAAATTCTGGGGATTGAATCCAGAGAGGGGACACATAAACCAGCCCTATATGCAGACATCTTACTCTTTATAAGCGATACTGAGCAAACCCTGCCGAGAGTGATGACGAAACTCCAGGACTTTGCCGAAGTCTCAGGGTTTCAGAACAACTTCAATAAATCTAAAGCTCTCAACATTACAGATAGCCAGAGTGAGATTCAGGAACTGAGTAAGGACCACCTGTTAACCTGGGAAGACAAAGAGATAGAATATTTGGGTATACAATTAACAAGTGAATACACCAAACTATACAGTGCAAATATCCCATCCCTTTGGGATGGCTTGAGCGAAGACCTACAGAGGCGGGATGCACCGGAGCTGTCATGGTTTGCCAGAATAGCTCCAGTCAAAATTATAACCATACCCGACTGTTATACAACACTAGTTCCCTCCCCATAAACATACCTGCAAAAAGCGATTAAAGCCCTACAGGGCGAGATACTCTCCTTCATTTGGCATTCTGGGTTCAGAGAGCAGTAAGCCTCCGGCCAATATGGACCGGAGGACTGGAAGCACCAGACGTGAAAAGATACATTTTAGCGGCCCAACTCGCACCCATGTTGAGGTGGTCTTATCAAGAATCGCGCACGGACTGGTGCAAATTGGAGCAAGAAGTAACTACCATTCCCCTGAGTGCCCTACAATCCTTGCGTACTGGGAATAGAATGAGGGGGGCCCATTGCTCAAGGCAACACTAGACTCACTTTACAAATGGCATGTTGCTCTGAAGTGGGAGAAAATAGCCCCGGGACTAGGACCCCAAAGTCCAATGTGATATAATGCAGATTTCTCCCCAGAAATCGATGAGGCCTACTGGGAAAGATGGGAGGGGCGGGACAGCTTGAAATGAGAGGACTTTTATCATGGCTGCATGGAATGTAAGAGGAAATTCCACATAGGAGAGAGGGAGAGCCACAAATGCATCCAAATTAGACATTGGATCTCTCAGAGAGAGGTAAAGAGGGCGGGTACAAGACCACCAATAGGATTGGAGATGAACATGCAGGAGGGGGTAACATCTAAGGGGATTTCGAGAATGTACAGGCTGCTGGACAAAACCCAGTATACAGATGATCTGCCATATTAAGAAATACAGACCTGGGCTGTCAATATCACGGAGGAGGAATGGGGTCAGATTTGGAAGAGAGCCCAGAAAACATCTCAATGCATGGCCATAAAGGAATCGGCATACAAAATCTGATATAGGTGGTATATGACCCCCCCCCCATCCCCCTGAGACTGAACGTGATGAATAGAGATTACCCACCTTTGATTTGGAGGCAGTGTGGGGAAATAGGAACCCTGGGTCATATGTGGTGGACATGCCCCAAAGCCAAGATATTTTGGAAAGTAATCTTGGTGCACATTAAAGAAATTACAGGGGCACAACTACCTGAATACTAACAGTGATACTCATGGGGGCAGAGGTGGAAGGGAGCTATGCAGCAACTGTGGCGACCGCAACCCTCGTCACACACCTACTATCAGCAGCACGCATGACCGTGGCCGAACCCCAGCCCCTAAGGGGAAACAAAAGGACAGCAAGGTGAAACAAAGGGACTATCAAGGGGAACCCTCCTCACTGCAATAGACTTACCTGATTTTACCACCGGAGGTATTATTCCCCGAGACTTCATACTTTCTTTCAGCGCCTGAATAAGGGAGAAAACAACAAGTTACATATTGACATTATTTTATCGAACTGTGTTGGAAAATACAAATCCTTACCAGAATATTACCGGTTGCCACAAGGAACTCTTCACTAGGGTCAAGCTGCAACCTGCAAGGAATCGGACAAGAGTGAAAGTCAGGCATTTGAACTCTTACGAACTACATACTTTTCGGAGTCAATATTGTTCTGGAACTCACCAATTCCTTCGAGCCAGTGAAGCAACTGGTTATCAACGCGCCCCTGCGCTCAATGCAGGATGGAGAGCTCATCTTTTCAAACCATCAGGTGAGACTATAAGAGGGGACATCAAAGGTGATCTGTGGGGAGAACAGCAGGGGGTGGGGGGATTTACACTCAGTTCCATGGGTGGTTAATTCCCTTTCTCCATTTGCAGAAGAATATTCCTACGGGCCAAGCAAACAAAGCTAGGTGGGCCAGTCCAGTCCGTCATCTCGGCCCTACGCGTCACATTGGTGGAGACCGCAGCTGTCCAGTTCGGATGGACGCCTCTGTGGGAGCCAGGTGAGCGTAACACCTAAGCCTAGTACTGAGACAAGGAAGAGGACGGCAAGACCGGACTACCTTTTCCATAGTGAGCGGTCTAATCTTTTCTGGCTAGTCATGGTGTCAGGAACTTTAAAAGCCGACATCCTTGTGGAAATGGAGTCAGCTTTGGCAGCAGTGGTACGAAATAGTGGGTGCAGCTAGACCCCTCCGGATCAGCAATGTGGCAAGCGGAGAGGTTGAGACCCGAAAAGGATGCAGAGTTTATGCAGCGGGAAGCGGTACTGGAGGCCGGTGGCAGAAAGCAAGAGGGACGCCGTTGTGACCGAGCAAAGCGGCCGTGAAAGTCCCAAGCTGCAGCAAGAGCATCGCTGGGTGAGCAGGGCCATGGAGAGCCGCAGGGAGAAGGAGCGAGGTACAGCACAGGAAGGAGAGAACCCCGTGGCGGTCGAGGACCTTGCAGCAAAGCTGTAAGATCCGACCGGTGAGTGTACCAAGAAGGGGGAACACCAGGCTGGCAGGCGAATATGTAAACGAAGACAACGAACAGTGATTTAAACCGAGCCAAACATTTCTGTGAATGCCAAGTGAAGTGAAAGCTATATTAAGCAATTATGAATACCGAACAGAGAAAAAGCAAATTGTGAGCACTTGTGAATATTGATCTAAGCGAAAGTAAAATTGTGAATCTACCGGAGACAAAGAATTATATTATATTGTATTATAAAAGAAACAAGTGTTTTGAGTGGAGTAAAAGAGAGACTGCAAATCTATTAAATGCAAATAAATGAAACAAGCATTGACACAAGCCACAAGACGTTTTAGGAACTGTATTATAGGAGAAAGTGATTACTGCCAACTGCCATGGTATAGGCGTTATATTATTTGAGACACAAGCACTGGCATAAGCTAAGAGAAAACAATGAATTGTATTGTATGAGTGTAACGCTCACCTGATTCTCGCAGAGGCGCCGGTCTTGACTGGGCGACTACCGTATCTTCAAAGGTGATGTGTAGCACCCGGTTGGCTCTTTGGGCTGGACCTCTGTGCACTGTATGCCTGACGTGTAGAGTAAGATGTCTGCAGATAGAAAATATGGGGTTAATGAACTGGGGTTATTGGGGTGTCCCTATCTCTTTCCTCTTCTCCTCTCCTGTAGACCCCCAAAGGTTAACGCTCTCACCTTAGGTAAGTGAATGCCGAGCTCTCCATCTGCCTCAGGGCAGGGTGCTGTAACCAGTTTCTTCACTGGATAGGTAGCGCAGGCCTCTTGACTTCAGAGGACTGCTGTCCGTCGTTTACTGCACGAACGGTACGTTTCGAGTCATTCAAATGTCTTTAAAGTCTTTAGTAATGATGTCTCTTGTTTTGCAGGGTTCCGGCGATGGCGGATGACGGGCTGAAGTGAGTTGAAGATGGAGCCCGTGTGATGAATAGAAGCGCCTGGAAGCACGTAAGTAAGCGCTTGTTGCCTGCTTCACTATGCGCTCTAACTGTCTTTTTATTTTGCAGGTACGAGTTCGGAGCGGCTGCAGGGTGCCGGAATACCCACTGGATTAGATGTGGAAAGGAGTAATGGCACGTGAGTATTAAAGTTCCCCAATGTCTTTAAACGCACCTTGTTTTGTCTTTCAGATGCGGGATGCAGCGCCGAAGGCCTCCGGAGCGTGCGAAGAGTTGGTAAACTTGCCTTTCAGATGCCGGAATGCTAACCTGTTCTTTCTTGTCTTTATAGGTGTTGCTGAAGACTGGATTCAGGATGGTAAGCCTTTGCCTTTCAGATGCCGGAATGCTAACCTGTTCTTTCTTGTCTTTATAGGTGTTGCTGAAGACTGGATTCAGGATGGTAAGCCT
The DNA here is from genome assembly GCF_040938575.1 of Ambystoma mexicanum. Lineage (NCBI taxonomy): Eukaryota > Metazoa > Chordata > Amphibia > Caudata > Ambystomatidae > Ambystoma > Ambystoma mexicanum. The sequence continues at coordinate 1,008,679,501 of NC_090921.1, forward strand.
TTTTCCTTAGGCCCAGGACCGGATGCAGAAGACACGATGAGCGTTCTGCTGCAGAGGTTGCAGAATAACGCAAAGCAAGATTCATCCACCGGGTGTGGTTTAAATAGCCTCCTGTAGTGCTTAGGTGTCTCCTTCCACAGCCACGCCTAAGTAAGAAAAGAGTTCCTGGTAAGAAAAGAGTTCCTGCCTTCCAGAAGAGTTCCAGTGTTCTGAATCTAGGGAGTGGCTCCAGCCCCACCCAACAGGAAAAGTAGTTCCAAACAGAAGAGGATCAGAGGCTCAACTGGCAGGCAAGTAAGCAGCATGGTCTGCTGAAGGTAAGTCCACCCAAGCATTATGAGCCCGGCGCTTCCAGCGCTGGGACTGGGCATATTTATGAGCCTGGTGCCACTGGCGCCAGGACTGGGTCCAAAAGGTCCCAATTGGGACTGGTTGGCACTCGGAACCTGGGTTATGGATCTGCTTCCAAGGGAGTTGGGAAAACCCTGACCTTTTGGAAGCAGAGATCATGACAGTACCCCCCCTCAAGGCCCCTCCCAAACCGGGCTTCTCCGGGGGTTTTGGCTTGTCAGGAAATGTTCGGTGAAATCTTTTGATTAGGCGAGGAGCGTGGACATATTCAGCAGGTTCCCAGGATCTCTCTTGGGGGCCGTAGCCTTTCCAGTCAATTAGGTAGAATAGTTTAGATTTGGAGATCTTGGAGTCCAGAATGCTTTTGACTTCAAACTCGAGTTCTCCATCCACTAGGATAGGTTTTGGAGATTTGGTTAGTCGGGTTTGAGGTTGCACGGGTTTTAATAGAGAGACGTGGAAGACCGGATGTATCTTCATGTGCGGGGGAAAGTCCAACTTGACCGCTACTGGGTTTACTATGGTAGTGATGGAATAGGGACCAAGGTATCTTGGGTTGAATGTGCGTGGCCCTTTTAGAGATAGATATTTGGTGGATAACCAGACTTGATCCCCTACTTGATAGTGAGGGGCTTCCTTCCGATGTTGATCTGCTCCTTTCTTGTATTGTTCTTTAGCCCTTTGAAGGTGAGAAACAGCTTCCTTAAAGGCTTGGGTGATTGTAGAATGCAGGTAGTCTACTGCTGGTGTTTCAAGATCTTGGAGGGGATCCAACTCCGAGGTTCGAGGGTGACTGCCGTACAAAAGAAAAAACGGGGTTTTCCCAGTTCCCGAATGGACAGAGTTATTGTAGGCATACTCGGCTATCCAAAGGATATCTTTCCAAGTTTTTTCAGTTTGTTGCAGCATGCAGCGTAAATACTGTTCCAGAGTTTGATTGGTCCTCTCGGTTTGTCCGTCGGTCTGAGGGTGGTGACTGGTCGATAGTCTCACATCAATTTGAGCCGACCGACAGCAACTTCGCCAAAAATGAGAAATAAATTGACTACCTCGATCCGAAATTAGAACCGAAGGAAAACCGTGCAGTCGGACGATGTTTTCGAGAAATTCTCGGGCCAGAGTTGCTGCTGTTGGCAAGCCTTTGAGCGGAATGAAATGCGCTATCTTGGAGAATATGTCCACGATTACTAGAATCGTATTGTATCCGGAGCATGGAGGTAGATCGGTGATGAAGTCCATAGAAAGCGTATGCCAAGGGCGAGGTGGGATGTCAATAGGGCGTAAGAGGCCTGCTGGTCTTTCCTTTTGACTCTTGTTTTGGGCGCATACTCCACAGGACATTATAAAGTCTCTGATATCTTTTTTCCAAGACGGCCACCAGAAGTAGCGCTTGATCTTTTCTGAGGTCTTGGCTATACCGGGATGACCTTCCATTAAAGAGTCGTGATAACAAGAGATTACTTTTTTCTGTAAATCTGTGCTGGGTAGGTATAATCGTTCTTGGAAATACAATAAGTTGTCCTTTACTGCAAAGTCCTTTCCCTGCAGATGCCAATTCTGTATGTCTGCTGGAGTTACAAGTTGCCTGGCTTTATCCTTAACTTCCTCTATGGATTCTGTGGCGATTACACCCAGAATTCTTTGTTCGGGAATGATTGGTACAGGTTTAGGGTTGACCAAGTGTTCTTCCACTCCCATCCGAGAAAGGGCATCGGCTTTACCGTTCTTTGTACCAGGTCGATAGGTAATTATGAAGTCAAACTCGGCAAAGAATAATGCCCAACGGAGTTGTCTAGAGGATTGGGCTTTTGCGGTCTTCAAATATTGCAGGTTTCGGTGATCCGTAATCACAGTAACGGTGTGTCGGGCCCCCAGCAGATAATGCCGCCAAGCCTTAAAGGCAGACTTGATAGCCAGAAGTTCCTTGTCAGTAATCGTGTAATTGATTTCAGGAGGCGAGAATTTGCGGGACCAAAATGCCACGGGATGCAACTGATTGGTTACTGGGTCCTTTTGTGATAGAACTGCCCCCATGGCAAGGCTTGAAGCATCAGTTTCCACGATGTAGGGGAGTTCGGGGCGAGGGTGTTTTAAGATTGGTGCAGAGATAAATTTAGTCTTCAAATCCTGGAAAGCTTGTTCCGCCTCGGTAGACCATTCAAACGTGGTTTTCACGCTCGGCAAGAGGACCTCTATTCTTGTCGAGCGAGGTCGTTTCCCTGCTCAGAGTTTGTAACTTTGTCAACTGCAGCTCCTACTGCCTTCTTGGCAGGTTTCACCGGACAGTCTCGAAGAAAGTGCCCTGAGTTTCCGCAATATAGGCATAATTGCAACTGTTTCCTCCTTTCCCGCTCCCTTTGTGTTAGAGGACCTTTCAGACCCCCTATTTGCATGGGTTCCCCGGAGTCTACTCCTTTGGAAGGAGTTGGCGGTTTGGAAAATACTCGAGCATCAAACTTGGAACGATCGGCCTTCCTGTTCTGCAGCCTGTGATCTATTTGAACGACCAAGTCTATATAATCCGAACAGTCTTGTGGGGGATTCACTACTTGGGCTAAAACGTCTTTGAGCTCTCCACGTAGACCTCTATAAAACAGCGTAATCCTTTTGTCCTCAGGCCATTGAGTTTCCACTATTAGTCTATTGAAAGATGCAATATAAGCCAAAAGGTCTTGATTACCCTGTTGCAACGAAAGAAGCTCATTGTCCAAGGCCTGCCCCTGTGAATGTCTTGCGAACAGTTTTTCCATACTAAGCTGAAAGGCTTGAAAATCATGGAGAACCGGATCATCTTGATTAACTAGAGGGATCGACCAGTCTGCCGCATTGCCACTAAGGTACGAAAGTACAAAAGCTACTTTTGCTTGATCAGTTGGAAAGGCTGCTGGCCGGCATAAGAAGTGCAACCGGCACTGATTGATAAATACTGCAAACCTCTTTGGGTCACCAGAAAATCGTTCGGGCGGAGCCAGAGGTACATTGCCAGGTAGGTTGATCTGCACTGGATTCATAGAGGATGTTGAAGGAAGATTTGCCCCTGATGCGGGTAACGGGGTCTGTCCGGCTTGTGACTGTAGCACTTGTCTAGCAAGATTGTCTGTTCTCTCCTTGGAAATAATTAGTTCCCTTCTTAGAGCATTCCTTTCCTGACGAGCTGCATGCACTTCTGCCCTTAGTTCCCCAAGTAACCGGGCTAGGGGGTCAGTATCCGAGGTTTCCATAGCGCCTGGGCGAGAGTTTTGCGGTAGGCTTTGCGTTCTGTAACGCTCACCTGATTCTCGCAGAGGCGCCGGTCTTGACTGGGCGACTACCGTATCTTCAAAGGTGATGTGTAGCACCCGGTTGGCTCTTTGGGCTGGACCTCTGTGCACTGTATGCCTGACGTGTAGAGTAAGATGTCTGCAGATAGAAAATATGGGGTTAATGAACTGGGGTTATTGGGGTGTCCCTATTTCTTTCCTCTTCTCCTCTCCTGTAGACCCCCAAGGGTTAACGCTCTCACCTTAGGTAAGTGAATGCCGAGCTCTCCATCTGCCTCGGGGCAGGGTGCTGTAACCAGTTTCTTCACTGGATAGGTAGCGCAGGCCTCTTGACTTCAGAGGACTGCTGTCCGTCGTTTACTGCACGAACGGTAAGTTTCGAGTCATTCAAATGTCTTTAAAGTCTTTAGTAATGATGTCTCTTGTTTTGCAGGGTTCCGGCGATGGCGGATGACGGGCTGAAGTGAGTTGAAGATGGAGCCCGTGTGATGAATAGAAGCGCCTGGAAGCACGTAAGTAAGCGCTTGTTGCCTGCTTCACTATGCGCTCTAACTGTCTTTTTATTTTGCAGGTACGAGTTCGGAGCGGCTGCAGGGTGCCGGAATACCCACTGGATTAGATGTGGAAAGGAGTAATGGCACGTGAGTATTAAAGTTCCCCAATGTCTTTAAACGCACCTTGTTTTGTCTTTCAGATGCAGGATGCAGCGCCGAAGGCCTCCGGAGCGTGCGAAGAGTTGGTAAACTTGCCTTTCAGATGCCGGAATGCTAACCTGTTCTTTCTTGTCTTTATAGGTGTTGCTGAAGACTGGATTCAGGATGGTAAGCCTTTGCCTTTCAGATGCCGGAATGCTAACCTGTTCTTTCTTGTCTTTATAGGTGTTGCTGAAGACTGGATTCAGGATGGTAAGCCTTTTTCCTTAGGCCCAGGACCGGATGCAGAAGACACGATGAGCGTTCTGCTGCAGAGGTTGCAGAATAACGCAAAGCAAGATTCATCCACCGGGTGTGGTTTAAATAGCCTCCTGTAGTGCTTAGGTGTCTCCTTCCACAGCCACGCCTAAGTAAGAAAAGAGTTCCTGGTAAGAAAAGAGTTCCTGCCTTCCAGAAGAGTTCCAGTGTTCTGAATCTAGGGAGTGGCTCCAGCCCCACCCAACAGGAAAAGTAGTTCCAAACAGAAGAGGATCAGAGGCTCAACTGGCAGGCAAGTAAGCAGCATGGTCTGCTGAAGGTAAGTCCACCCAAGCATTATGAGCCCGGCGCTTCCAGCGCTGGGACTGGGCATATTTATGAGCCTGGTGCCACTGGCGCCAGGACTGGGTCCAAAAGGTCCCAATTGGGACTGGTTGGCACTCGGAACCTGGGTTATGGATCTGCTTCCAAGGGAGTTGGGAAAACCCTGACCTTTTGGAAGCAGAGATCATGACAATGAGATACTGACCATTTGTCAAACCCAAGAGAGTCCAAAGGAACTGTTATATGAAACAATAAGCATTGGCAACAACCAAGGTGCAAGAAATTATAATACCCGAGAAGCAAGCATTGGCCAAAGCCATGAGAAGACAACAAATGGTGGTGCATGAGACAGCGAGCATTGGCAACAGCCAAGAGAAGGCAAAGAACTGTATGCTATGAGGAAAACCCATTGGCAAGAGCCAAGAGAAAGTGTAACAAGTGCATCGTGAGCTACCAAGCCACCATACAGTGTCAGGAGAGTGTGACACAGGTGGATAAATCAAGGAGCACTGTCAAGTTGAGAGTGGTTTGGTGTTGATGGAAAAGCAGCAAGAAAGGGGGACCGACTGTGTGGCATGTGATGAGTGGACCATGTGGTCCAACAACTGCACCTAGACGGACTGCACACCTCTATGGAAAAGCCACTGAAAGCACCTATAAAGAAGCTTGTGTTTATACTACAACAGACTTATGTGTTTTGAAGTCAAGAAACAGAACTTCTATGTAGACTAGTGGAAAAGAGCAATATCAGAAGAGCTGGGAAGTGTCACAAGGAATTGTGTTGTTTTGAAAAGCTGGAAGCATTGAACTCTTGGGGAATTTAACCCCTATGTCTTGTGAACTGTTTTGAATTTTGGAAAGGGGAAGCTGATTGCAATCCAGGAGCTGGAAAAAGCTCTGAACTTTACTTTTAACACTATTCATTTTGATGCTGACATCCCTGCACATTGTATACAGTTAGACGTGAGGGCAAGTATAGGTTTTGGACACAGATAGACATTTGCTTTGGACTTCCTGACACAGCCTTATACTTAGTTTTCTCTACGTAGCGAAATCCCACCTTGGTATAGGCCAAGTTAGGCCTTACTCCACCCTGCATTTTAAGTTAATAAAAGTTTGTGGAGAAAACCTGAACCTATTGTCTGTGTCTACTTCATGATTCGGGCTGAGTCTCTTTCCAGACAGTCTCAGTACACCGGTGCTACTGTTTCTTTTTCTGAAACTTTACCAAAAAGTCCAATATTAGTCCTGAAGAGGTTATATTTCCATTACATGAAACACCATTCTTGGGGGCATGAACAAAAGAGCGTTTTGAGTATAATATGGATAAGGTCTACTCTTTTGTTAATTTCTTGGAAAAACATCCAATGAAACAAAAGTATATTTCTCAGGGTTAGGGTACACCACCATGTAAGGCACGTAGGTTAGAACAGCTAACACCTCAAATAGTTATTGATATTGATGGATATCAGGACATTTATATCTGATGATGATCAGGCTACAGACTATGAAGATGATTAGACCATTCAAACCCCTGATATTCAAGAGGAGCCAGTGGCAATTTGCCAATTGATGACCGGCTCCTTTTCAATGACCTTTTAAAGAAGACAGTTGATCATTTTAAAATTAAGACACACTGATTTTGTGGATAGTATCCTTAATGAGAAAAAATCAGTGGGCCAATATATTCCGCTTTTAGAACCTGAAAAAACATATCATGCCATCCCTCACATGGCCAGTAAACCCATGTATAGAAAAGTGGTTTCTCCAGCATGGGATCTTGCATGGATTCACATGTTCATGAATATTCCCTGTTGTCAGGCTGGAAATCCTCAGTAAAACAGGAAAACAGTTTAGTTTTAAACTGTGTGTCTCCTCTATAGCCTATCAGTGTCCTTTGGGTCATAGTGCCCCAAGCCAATGACACTCCTCCTCACAAACTCCAACCCTGTTGTCCATCTTCAGATTTTACTGCATGCATCTAGTGTTGGGAGTCCTCGTGCTTCATTCTTTGAAAAATCATAGGTGTTTCGCAATTTTTTGGGCTATTTTCTGAAGAAATCTTCCATTTCTTCATCAATGGTCACACGGCAACAACCAGCAGCGGGGACCTGTTGTCGATGAAGATCTTCAATCCACCGTCGGATCTTCAACCCGTGATGCCAACAGGCCTAGGCTTGGGCTGACATCTTGACACCGCGACCATGGCTGATGCCATGTGGAGAGAGTCTCAGGACCCGTGAAAGCTTTGGCCTGAACATCTTCGTCGAGGACCGGCACCCCTAGTGCCTTTGTCTTCATCCTGACCACGACGGGAACGGATGCGTCATCTGCCATTCCTTCTCGTCAAAGAACAAAATCGAGGGGCGCAGTCATGCCTCATACAGGGCCGACAGGTCCTCTGAGTGTACTCCCTCTGGTAAGAAGAGGTCGAGGTCCTTTGAGGATGCTTCCTCTGTGAAGATCCAAAAGAATGCGAAATCTCACGCTCCATTGGCATCCTTGTCAACTGTCCCCACGGGTGCCGAACCAGGTTCTGGAAAGGGTCGCTCTCCGTCGCTGACTGGGTTACCGCCGTCGGTGAGGAAATCGCTGACACCGTCCAAGCACAAATCATCAAAGAGTACATCTCCTAAGGACCAGGCTCTGCCCTCGTCAACACGAGCCTTGTCGACGACAACTTCATCCACCAGGACCGTTGCCCCGTCGACGAAAGCCTTGTCGGCTAAGTCAGGAAAAACAAGTCTTCCTAAGGTGATGAAGAGTTTGTCAACGAACGTCCTCTTTACCTCCACAGCAGTCACCATGCCCAGGGTCCCTCTGCCTCCTAAACCTTGGTCAGCAGTCCCAACTACGATCATGTCGATGACTGTTCCGCAGGCTCCTGTCATAGACTCCTTCCAGAGCGGCTCTGATCGGGTGAGAGACTTGTCTCCAGCTCTAGACTTCCTGCCCAGGTCCACCAAGTCAGTTTCCCTGTCCCCTCTGGATCCTATGGAATCTCCCAGATCACCACATATCTCCACCAGGTCTGAGGAGGGCCTGCCTGAAGACTTTCATTCTTATCAGGAAGGGGGTCATGGACTCATGTCTCATGAGGGATCATCATCCCATGAGCCTTATCAGCCGTTTAGCGCTCTGCGGGGCTTTGGCCCAGCTCCTTCTCTGGCTGAACCACCTGCTCATGCACCAAGGAATATGTCCCTGGACATCCTAGCTACCCTGCATACGTTGGTGGTAGAAATTCACAGTGGCTGACTACTGCTCCTGTGCCTGGTTCAGCCCTCCCATTCCACCCCCAAGGAAGCCTACGGGTGTCGCTCCCAGGCCTACAGCAGTGGCACCCAGCATCGCCCCCCTTCCATGAGAAAGGCGCCCAAGCAGGCCTGAACCAGCCAAGGACCTGCACCCCCACTTTCGCACCCCAGCGGGAGGCCAACTATCAAACTTTATCGATCAGTTGCACAAGATCGCCATGGACAAATGGGTGCTGGACGTTCTTCAGTAAGGGCACGCTTTAGAATTTGAAGACAAGTGCCCCTGCATTCCTCCTGTTCCGCATCAAGAACTATATATGGCCCAGCTGTTAAAGGAGGTTCAGGCAATGTTGTGAAAAGGGGCAATAGAACCAGTCCCTCAGCACCAGACGGGCTCCGTAGTGTACTCCAGATACTTTCTGGTAAGGAAAAAGTCAGGAGGGTGTCAACCCATCCTAGACGACTAAACCAGTTCCCGAAATCCCAAAAGTTCAGGATGGTCCCGTTACAGCATGTGCTCGATCAGGAAAGGGATTTTCTGGCGATTCTCAATTTGGAGGATGTGTACTTGCACATACCCATTCATCACACACACCAGAGAGTCCTGCCTTTTGACGTCCAGGGGCAGCATTATCAATTCAAGTCCCTTCCGTTCAGCCTGAAATCGGCCCCACAGGGGAATCCACGTCTACCCTTACCTGGATGATTGGCTCATTCAGTCCTGCTCCTATGCACTGTCAGTCCTGTGCATAGCACAGACCATCCAACTTCTGACTTTGCTAGGATTCTCCATCAACTATCCGAAGTCCTGAATGGTGCCATCTCAGAACGCTCTGTTCCTGGGTACCCATCTTAACACAATCTCGTGTCTGATGACTCCCTCAGAATACAGCTATCATGAGAAAGGTCCAACGGCTGCCGACAGCATCTGTTTCAACATTCCGATCCATCAAATCCCTGGTTGGCATGATGTCCTCCTGCATCCATCTGGTCCCCTTTTACAGGCTCTGAATGAAGCCTCACCAAGAATTTCTAGACGCCTGGCAGCAGCAAGTCACAGGCACATAGACAAAATTGCCCTCAATCAGGCATTCTGTCAAGCTCTTCAATGGCGGTCGGTTCGGCCACACCTCACTCAAGGGGCTCCCTTCCAGATCCCTCCATACAAGGCTACAGTCCCTACCGACACCTCTCTGGAAGGTTGTGGAGCCCACACAGTACATTCTCACGCCAGAGGCCTTTGGCTCGTGTAGGAAAAGGAGTTGCACATACACATCCTGGAACTACAGGCAGTCTTCTGGGCCCTCAGGTCATTCCAGCCTCGGCTACAGGGGAAAGTGATGCAGATCTTCACGGACACCACCACCACCATGTTTTACATCAGGAAACAGGGCGGGGCACACTCCCCTGCTCTCTCGCTTGAAGCCCAGTCACTTTGGCGCTGGTCCATTCTTCAAGGCATGTTCCTTGTCCCCTTTTACCTGGCAGGCGTCAAAAACACCATTGTGGACTCTCAGCAGAGAGCTCAGTCCTGCCACGAGTGAGAGCTTCAACAAGCGCAAAGGTTGTGCCTCTTCAGTGACTGGAGACTTTCTGCGATCAACCTCTTCGCGACTGCTGCCAACTCGAAGTGTCAGAGGTTTGCCAACAGAAATCCTCAGCCAAGCAGTCTGGGGGATGCTTCTCATTCCCCTGGGAGGGGCTCTTCCTGTACACCTTTCCTCCGATTCTGCTACTGCTACATGTGATCAACACACTCAGACATTGCCACTGCAGGATGATCCTCATTGTGCCGGCCTGGCCGCGGCAGATCTGTTACTGAGACCTTCTCCATCTATCATTGGTTTCAGCCATCCAACTACCTCCACTTCCCGGCCTCCTCTCCAGAGGAGAAGGATCAATCCTGCACCATGACCCAGTGTCACTGAACCTCACGGCCTGGCTACTGCAGCCCTATTCACTGCCGTTAGAATGCAGGAAGATCCTGGCCAAGGCCAGGGCTCCCTCTACGTTGACTTGCTACAGGCACAAGTGGAATCACTTCACAGGCTGGTGCTGGGTCGCGGAATACCATGCCATTGCGCCTAACTGCTCTGCAGCTCCTCCCGTACCTGCTCTCGCTGGCCAAAGCAGGCCTTGCCCATGCATCCATCAAGGTCCATCTGGCAGCTATAACCCGGTATACACAGGCTCCGGGCAAGCTCAGGCTTGTTAAGGAGTTCATCAGTGGTCTCTTCATGACTTTCCCTCCGGTGAAGGCCCCCACCCTGGCTTGGGAACTGAACGTGGTCCTGTCTAAGCTCATGGGGCCTCCATTTGAACCAATGCATCATGCCTCTTTCAGGTTTCTATTGTGGAAGACCGCTTTACTGGTGCTGATCACCTCAGCCAGGCGGGTCGCAAAGATTCAGGCCCTCTCCTGTAAGCAGCCATATTTGTCCTTCCATGACGCTAAAGTGGTTCTGCAAACTCATCCTACCATCATGCATAAGGTTCCATCAGACTTTCATCTCAACAAGCCTTTGGTTCTGAACATTTTCTTCACAAACTCTTCTTCGCTTGCTAAAAGGGCATTGCATTCGCTGGATGTTGCTCGTGCCCTGACTATGTGGCATGTATAAAAGACTTTCGGAAGACATCTCAGTTTTTCATCAATTGTGGACCTGTGGGACACGGGAAGGCCCTTTCTAAGGCTTCCATTTCCAGGTTGCTCTTTGGCTGTATCAAGCATTGCCATCATCTGGCTAACAGACCACTTCCAGGCCAGCCGAGAACCCATTCCACCAGAGCCATCGCAGCAATGACCAAGTTTCTCTCTGGTGTTCCCCTGCTTGAAATCTGGAGGTCTACCCGCACCGTCATGAAATTCTACTGTCGACAGGGATTCCAGGGAGGAGTCCCGGGTCGGCCAAGCGGTGCTACACAACCTATTTGTTTGAGGCGAGTCTGTTCCAGGGGTAAGTGTATTGTTTCTATGAGCCTTGCCACCTCCCGTGGTTGTGTATGTGTATATGTACTGCTGTATAATCATATTCATGAGCATGTCAATACATGTATGACCCCATGCTGGAGAGAGAACAAGTTGCGTGTCTGTATCTATTGTTCTTCAGCATGGGTCTTGCATGGATTCACATGCAAACTCTCCCTCCTTTCCCTCTCGAGGTCTCTTCTTGGTTCATAATGCCACTTTACGTGCACTAATAAATCTAAAGATGGCCACCAGGGGTGGAGCTTAAGTGGACGAGTGTCATTGGCTGGGGGCAGTATGACCCAAAGGACACTGACAGGCTATAGAGGAGACAAGCAGTTTAAAGTTTAAAGCTAGACTGCTTTGTTTTAAATCAGGATTCCCAACATGACGACAGGCATTATTCATGAGCATGTGAATCTATGCAAGTCCCATGCTGGAGAACGAGTTCTCCAGCATTGGATATTTCATGGATTCACATCATGTCATCTGTGGCCCAGAAGCAATCATTGTTTAGGCCTTGTGCACCCTGCGGCCTAAAAAAATGTCTTTGCAGGGGACAGGCATATGGATTGTCTCTACTATCTGTACCGCCATCATTCTGCTTCTTATTGAGGCGGAACCCCCCACTAAGAAGCAGCAGACAGACTTGCCCACGTCAGAGATGGGGAGAGGTAGCAAGTCTTCTACATCCCGGTCGCATCACTCTAAAGGGGCGAGTGGCTCTTCGCTTTCCAGGTCGGAATGGCTGGACAAGTCGAAGGTGTCCAGTGGTAGGCCCGAGAAATCGGGGCAGAAGGCCTTGTCGGGGGACGGAGGACAGTCAAAGCCGAGGGAGTCTTCCTCCTCAAAGCACTCGTTGTCTAAAGACCATCATAGATCGTCGTCCAGCTGGGACTCATCGAAGCACCGTTCCGGCTCTTCTTCCAAGAATCCCGCTTCACCGGAGACCGCTAGGCCTTTGGAGGCCTCAGTCCCGACGACAAAGGTATTGTGGACAGAGGTTCCCTCGTCGCCGGTTGTGGTACAATCTGTACTTCTGTCGTCGACGGTAGTGTCGTCGGCTCCGTCCACGCCCGTGTCTGACAGTGGACCGCTGTTGCTGTCGTCAGCGCAGATGAATACGGTGGGTGGCTTGTTGCTGACGGGGGTGCCGTGGCAATCTGGAGCCGGCTTGGACCCCTGCTACCGGTGGACATTCTGCAACAGGAGCCGGCTGCGTATTCTGTTTCCTCGAGACTGGAGGAGGAACATGAGCCTGTGTTCGATCCAGCGTTGCTGGGTCTGCAGGGTGCACGCCCATCTACATCAAGTAGGGTGTGGGCTGCGCCGCCCCTTTACCCGGTGGTGAATCCACATTCCCTGCTCTCCTTGCAGGTGTTGAATACTCTCCAGCCTTGTTGGAACAATTGCTAGCAAGGCTTCCGCCGCCTCCGAGCCTGCTGGCTCCGGTGGTTGAGGGTGGGCCTGGTGGGACCCCTAGACCGTCACCCCTAGTCCAGTTGCCATTGCCGTCGCCATTTGGATTGGACCGTCCCAGAAGTCACCCTGAGGAAGGGGAACTGCCCGATTCCGATCAGGAGAGTGCTACTCGAGATACCCTGTCGATGGTGTCCTCGTCGCCAACGAGGGACGATACATGGGATACGGACCCTGAGGTGGAACCGCCTAGTAGCCCGGCTCAACCGTCTCCGCCGGATGATGTTGGGGCTTTCCACGCCATAATGGCGAAAACTTGCCAGGAGTTTGGCCTGGCTCCTGAAGTGAAACGAAAACACTGTTTTCTCTTCGACCACATGGGGAAGCGACGGAAGGCGGTCTTCTCGGTCCCCATTTTGGACCATGTGTGGCAGGAGGGTCTGCGCACAATGCGCCATCCTTTTTTGGAACCTGCAGTGAAGGCGCATCTGGAAAAGGAAGTTTAAAGCACCAGATTCGACCCCCAAATGCCTCGTGGGGCAGCCGTAAGGCCCGAAGCCAGCACAAGTCTGTTATGCCTCCAGACAGTGATGCTAGAAAACAGGACACATTCGGGAAGAAGGTCCTGACCGTGGGGGCTACTACAGTGAAAGCAGCAAATTCCTTGGTGATTATGGCCCGGTATGACAGGGAGATGTGGCACCGGTTGGCTGCTGGTTCGAGAGGGGGTGGAGGCCTCCAACCACAGCATCAACATTGCAGTGGACTTGGCGGAGTCAGACTTTAAGCAAATCAATAATGGTGTTGTACTCCGGTGGCAGGCTTGGCTGAGGTGCACAGATTTTTGCTTGGATGTCTAGCATAAGGTGGTGAATATGCCCTGTGAGGGTGAACACTTGTTTGGGGAAAAGATCGACGAGGCCCTGAAGGGGATGAAAGAGTACACTGAGACGGCAAAGTCTCTCAGTTCCCTGCACAGTTCTTGTTCATTTCACTTTTTTCAGGCCTTTCATGGAGCCTCTGGAAATGGCTGCTTTGCCGCCGCCAGAGAAAGGGGTTACGGGCGCTCCAGCTATTCTTCCCAAGGCTTCCGGCGCTCATTCCAGTCGGCACAGAAGAACATAGACTTTCAAGCACAGCGTAAGAAAGGTACGCCCACCTCGGCTGCTAAGGGACGGTAGTCGAATTCTCAACAATGACTGCCATGTGGGCAGTCTGCTGGGGGGCAGGTTAGGTTGGCGGCCCACGTCGACGAGTGACATTTTATCACTACAGACCGCTGGGTGCTGGATACAGTATGTCTCAGCCACTCAGAGTTTCGGCGCCCGCAACTCCCCATTCTGCCCGTGCATGTGGCGCAGCCGCATCTTCCAGTCTTGCGGCAAGAGGTGGAGCTCATGTTAGCGAAAGGTGCGATAGAACCAGTCCCGGTCTCGGAACGGGGCCAGAGGGTGTACCCCAGTATTTTGTCATCAAAAAGCCCAATGGCAAGTGGGGGCCTATTCTAGATCTTCAGCCGCTGAGCAAGAACCTGCAGTGCCTGAAGTTCAAGATGCTTATGTTGCAGGATGTCATCCCCTCTGTGCTGCCGGGAGAGTTCCTGGCATCGTTAGATCGGGAAGACACCTACTTTCACATCCCGTTGCAGCCAAACCACTGCAAGTCCCTGCGCTTTATGGTCTGGGACGATCATTACCAGTTCCGGGTCCTCCGGTTTGGCCTGTGCCTGGCTCCGGTGGCTGCCTTCCTCCGCAGGGGAGGCCATCATGTGTACCCTTACCTGGACAATTGGTTGGTGAGGGGCCTGTCGCCGGAACGAACGTTGGAGTCTCTCCTGGCATCCATGGGCCTGTTGCAGTTGTGAGGCAGAAACCTGTGCAGCTCCCTTAGGGACCACTGCAAAAGGCTTAAGACTACAGGTGTTGGCAGTAAACCCAATTGGTAGCAGTCTGTACCACCCAGATTTACCTGGTAGCTGTGGCTGAGCAGCCAGACCTCTCTCTAGAAGAGTTAGACAGTATATAGAGTATACAAGATAGGTACCAAAATACAGTAGCACAAGCAAACACTGACCAGAGCTTGGGTATAAAAGTATATAATTATTTATTTAAAACACACTTTGGAAAATACACTAACACTAATATGGCAAGCAAGTTCAAACACAGTCACTATTAATATGTATACATCCCTGATCACTTATTGAACAACTCTTAGTTAAAACACCACTTATTTCAGAGAGAGGTGAGCGCTTAACCTAAGATGGCATTCCAATAAGTTAATTAAAAAGGGAGGGAAAAAGGCAGAATTAGGAACATACACAATACCAACACTTTAAGAGAACCAGAGCAAGTCAGAAAAGGCAGAGTCTACTGAGGAGCAAGAAAGTCATAGGCCAGGCCCACTCTTGGAGAGAGCAAGGCGGAATGTGTCCAAGATCACACATTTGAATAGTACTTTTAAAGAGTCTTTGCAGATAGTTCAAAAAGGGTTGGATCAAGTCAGGAAAAGTTAGTTAGCAGGTCCCAAGTCACCCCAGGATAGAAAATCAAGGATTTACGGGACACCTTGAACAGTCTGTTGCAAGGGAGACCAGGCGGGACACAGTACCTGAAATGGTGAGAAAGCTCCAGCGGGGGCAGTTGTTCCTGGCAGCAGGTGCAAGTCGGTGTTTCGGTCAGAGGAAGAGAAGGTCTCGACGTGGAGGAAAGCTGGAGGTTGTTGCACTGCCAGGGAAGAAGCCAGCCACAGAGTTTCCCGGTTAAAAGGTACTACCTTTTTATTTGTGGTAGTGGTGAAGTGTGGCTATCCGGCTGCCAGGGTGCTTGGCATGAGCGATTCGACCACGAGATGATCCAGGAAGGCGAAAAGAGGGCAAACTGGTTATCCCCACCAGTTCAGAGGAAGAAGACTCTCCGGGATGAAGATCTTCTCTGTCGTTGGGAAGTGGTGAGACGGTTCAGCAGGGCTCCACCGGTGGTGTCGTCGTTGCAGGTCAGCTCAGCTTCTCCCTCTTCGGATTCTTTGGTCCTATGGCGACTTCTGAAGTTCCAGTCCCCAAAGCCCTGCTTTTATGCAGAAAACCCCCATTCATCAGACCTAGCTGACACTCAAACATGCTAAGTGGTGAGCCGGGCGGCTCACCACTGGGCCAATCACACAAGAGTGCGACTTGAGTTGCCAAGGCAACTCAGTCCAGGGTGCCTAAACCCCCCTGCCACACATCCTGTAGACCCAGACAGAGTGGCACCACTTTTGGAGGCTTCTGTGGAGAAGGCCACCAAAAAGTGGAACAAAGGGCTTGACTTGGGTTGGAGTTACAGAGGCGAACACAAATGCCATTTTAAAACCGAGTCCTGGCAAAAAGACCCAACCGGGGAATAAATATTAAATAAATAATCCGGCGGTATCTTTAACATTGCACCAAAAAGTGGTGCGTTTAAAATGAATGGGAAAATCCCATAGGAAATATTCAGGTGAAATATTTTGTGTGGTAACCACTGCCACCAGCCAGAAACTCGACTTGGGGGGACTGGACAGTGCCCCCTCGAAAAACAGACCCAGGGGCAATCTAATTACCCCTACCAGTACTTCCACAATATGATGGTTGGCACTGGTTCTGTTCACAATTTAAGACTAGTAAAGTCAATGGTGACTTTACATGCCTGGGGAGACAGTAGTCAGTCCCAGGTTATGGAGTCTATGTTTGGGGGTCACTATGACACCCCTCTGTTACTGTACTGAGGGTGCTGTGTAACACACTTACCAAAAACACATGAAAACCTATGGAGTAAAAGACCCCATAGTCCATCAACACATCACAAAGTCAAAGGATATCTCAAATCATGTCTAAGAGTGGGAGACGAAGAGTCTCACTCTTAGCAGGAGAAAAAAATAAACCTCAAAAATCCAGCAAAGCTGCTGGGGGACTCACTATGTTTGGGAAATTAGCCTTAACAGACAATTCTCCGTAACACTCGCCCCCCCCCAGACTAAGGGACAGGAGGATTTAATCCACTCCTGGATGAATCTCATACATCTAGTCGATGACATACATTCTAGCGAGACCATCAGCATTTTGGTGGTGACACCCTGACCTGTGCTCAATGGTGAAATCAAACCCTTGCAGGCAGATTGACCATCTCAGTAGTTTTGGATTTTCCCCCTTCATTTGCATCAACCATCTCAAGGGTTGGTGGTCAGTCTGAATGACAAAAGTAGAACCATACAAGTATGGCCTAAACTTCTTCAGTGCCCACACAATAGCAAAACATTATCTTTCAATTGTTGCCCACCTTGTCTCAGGATCCTTCAGCTTTCTGCTGATGAAGCAAATGGGGTGCTCCCTACCTTTCTCATCCAGTTGGCTAAGGACTGCACCTATACCTACATTAGAAGCATCTGTCTGCACAATGAAAGTTTGGTGATAGTCAGGAGCTCTCAATACTGGTGCTTGGCAAAGAGCTTTCTTCAGGTTTTCAATGGCCTGATTGCACTCCTCATTCCATTTGACCTTCTTAGGGAATTTTGGAGAGGAGATTACATTCAGTGGAGAACCTATGGTCCCATAGTTCTCTATGGAATTCCTGTAATACCCAGTGAGGCCTAGGAAGGCTCTAACCTGGGTTTGAGTAGTAGGTGTTGTCCAATTTTGCACAGCTTCGACCTTACTGAGCAAAGGCCTTATTTCTCCACCTCCTACCTCATGCCCAAGGTAGACCACCTTACCCTGACCAATCTGGTATTTACTTGCCTTTATGGTCAGATTGGCCTGTCCAAGAGCCTGCAAAGCATGTCCTAGGTGGTTAACATGTTCTTCCCAGGATTGGCTGAATACTGCAATGTCATCCAAGTATACCACGCAGAAGTCCTCAATGCCAGCCAGAATCTGATTTACCATCCTTTCGAATGTTACAGGTGCATTTTTCAGTCCAAAAGGCATAACCTTAAATTGGTATAAGCCAACTGGGGTAGAAAATGCAGTTTTCTCCTTGGCATGGTCTGTCTGGGCTATTTGCCAATAGCCTGACGTAAGGTCAAATGTGCTGAGGAACTTGGCTGAACCAAGTCTATCCACCAACTCATTGTCCTTGGGCATCAGTCTTGGTGACTGCCTTAAGAGCTCTATGATCCACACAGAATCTCAATTCTTTGGATCCTGCCTTTGGTACTAACACCACTGGGCTAGACCATGGACTAGTGGAGGGCTCTATTACCCCGAGATCAAGCATCTTCTTGACCTCCCCTTTGATGTGGGTCCTTACATTTTCTGACATTCTATAGCCTCTGCTTCTGACTGGCAGACAGTCACCAGTGAGTATATCATGCTGGCCCCAAGGGGTCAAGCCTGGTGAAAGTGAGAACAGCAAACTGATTTAACATAGATTTGCACTCCTCTTGTTGCTCAGGTGTCAGATTTGAAGAGAGATTTACTCCTTGAATCTTTTCATCCAAGGGTAAGACTCTGAGGAGATCAGGGAGAGCTTCACTCTTCTTCCTCTTCTGTTGAAGCTAGAAGCACGGCTCCTACTTCAGGCCTGGAGACATATGCCTTAGTCGATTGGTGTGGAAGACTCTGGGAGCCTCCTTGGGATTGCCCAAGTCCACCAGATAGTTCACCTCTCCAAGTTTACCCACAACCTTGAAGGGTCCCATCCATTTATCTTGCAAGGCCCTCTGCCTTGTGTGGATCATAACTAAAACTAGCTGGTCTTGAGTGAACTCAACCTTGTTAGCCTTTTGATCATGCCAATGCTTGACCAAAGCTTGCCCAGCTTTCAGGTTATCACTAGCTTCTGCCATCATGTGTGACATTCTCCTCCGGAGGCCTACCACATAGTCAGTCACTCTGACTGGCTTTGAGGAAGGAGCACTCTCCTACCCCTCCTTAATCGGGGCCAATGGACCTCTGACTGGATGGCCATAAAGAAGTTCAAAGGGAGAATAACCTACTCCCCCCTGAGGGACTTCTCTATAAGCAAAGAGAAGGCATGGCAGTAGAAGGTCCCATTTTCTCTTAAGGGGATCTTCCAAAGCACTTGGTTCTGTTGAACCTTTCTACCAACCCGTTTGTCTGAGGGTGGTAGGCGGTAGAAAACTTGTAAGTAACTCCACAGGTTTTCCACACGGCTTTCATGTAGTGGGACATAAAATTTGACCCCCTGTCAGAGATTACTTCCTTAGGAAACCCAACCCTGGTAAAAATACCAAGGAGGGCCTTAGCCACAGCCTGAGCAGTAACAGTCCTCATAGGAATTGCCTCAGGGTATCTAGTTGCATGGTCTACTACAACAAGGATAAACCTGTTGCCTGAGGAGGTTGGAGGATCAAGGGGACCAACAATATCAATTCCTACCCTCTCAAATGGGACTCCCACAACTGGGAGAGGCACTAAAGGTGCCACCAACCTTACCAGATGTTTGGCAGGTGTGGCAGCTCTTGCAAAACTTATCTACCTCAGCCCCCATCTTTGGCCAATAAAAGTAGAGTGAGAGCCTTTCCTTGGTCTTCTTGAAACTCAAGTGACCAGCCAAAGGAATCTCATGGGCCAGTTGCAAGAACTGTTGTCTGTTTTATTGAGGTACTACAAGTCGCTTGTAGTCTCCAGGTGCAGACTCAGTTGGTTCACTGTAGAAGAGGCCATCTTTCCAGTGCAACCTATACTTCCCAGGCTCTTGCCCATCAGCCTGAGAAGCTGCCTGTTGGCGAAGACCTTCCAGAGTTGGACATTCTCTCTGTCCCTTACTGAAGTCTGCCCTGTTGGGTCCACCTTCTGCCAGTAAAGACTGCAGCTCAGGATGGTTAACAGGATCCAGATCTCCAATGAGTTCTTGGCCTTCCACTAGCTCCTCTTCAGAGTCTAGTTCAACCACATAGGGTTGTACCTCCCTCTCAGCCTCAGCTGGAGGTGGAGTTACAGGTGTATCTTTGGACAACCTAGGGGAAGTCCTTGTTGGAAGCACTGGAGTGCTTGCTGCTGGCTGGTTCCTAGAAGTCTTGGGTTTCCCCCTTTGCTTCTTGTTGTTCAGAGATAGCAAGTTGTAACTCCAGTGGAGTCGAAGTGATATCCTTCTTCATCATCTCCTTGGGAGTACCTCTCATGGTTCTCTCCCTTGCAGGTCTGGTGAGCTCCTGTAACCTTTTACTAGGAGGTCTGGGGGTATGTGACACTACTCCAAGAGGCTTCAGGTCATTTCCCAACAGAGCCCTTCCTGGTACCTCACTTTGTATGCTGACAGGTATCTTCACAGTCATGTCATTACACTGGATGAGAACTGGTAACTGGGGAAGCATCTGCACAGGCCCTCCAGCTAACTTGGTGAGGCGTTTGGGTGCCTTAGCAACACCCTCTGTCTGAAAAAATGATTTATCCAACACAGTTATGCTGGCCCCAGTGTCCCTAATGGCAGGAGTCTCCTGACCATTCGTCTGGACACTGTCCTTATAATACTCTTTAGTATTATCTGGGATAGAATTATATACATCTAAATTCTGTTGTTCCCACAACCCCAGAGACACAAAAAAAAACACTAGCTGAGACTCCAATGGGTTCATCAGCTAGTAACAGAAAGTTTCCACTGGCCATCTGTACTTCCTCCTCTGGAGCGAAGGCTAAGGAGGCAGTGTGGACCCCTGCAGGTTTACCCTTGCATCTGGGATCCCCTTTCATATTGTCAGGCGAGCTACAAACATAACATTTACCAAATGCTTTCTGGAATGGTGACTTGCTCTGACCTCCTTCTGGTTTGGCACCAGAAGGTAAATTAGCCTGATTCGGTTTCCCTGTGGCTTACCCTTATTGTTTTGTTTGGAGCCCTCTTTCGGATTGAAATTATTAGAATTCTCTTTGGAGTCCTTTTTTGGCTGTTTCCCCTCATCCTTTTTCTGAGTTACCCCAGAGTCCTTGTGAGTAGCCCTGTTGGCAACCCACAAGTCAGCAGCCTTAGCTAGTTTTCTGGAATCTAATTCCTTTGAATCAGCCAAGTGCTGTCTGAGCTCAGGAGAGCAGGCATCATAAATTGACTCCAACATCACAAGATTCTTCATTCCCTCATAAGTGTTCATCTTGTAACCCTTAATCCATCCCTCTAAGTTCTTCAAACTTTCACTCACCCAGGTAGCCCAGGGAGTACCATCATGTTTTTTGAGGGTCCTAATCCTCTTAAGATACTGGGAAGGGGTCTTCCCAAATCTAGCTATCAAAGCTAGCTTCACACATTCAAAATCCTTATTATCCTCCTCCATCAACTCAATTACCACATCAGTTGCAACAGAGGGGATCCTAGAGAACAACCAGGGAAGTAACTCATTTCCTGTAATGTTCTGGAGCCCATGATTATACTCAAACAAACTCAACCAATCCAAAACATCCAACTTGGGCTCATACATACCCACAAGCTCTTTAGGCATCCGAGAGTCTTTTAAGACTGGGACTCCTAAAGGATCCGGAGAGAGAAGCATTTCAACAGACAATTTCTTCATCTCTAGCTCATGTTTGAGCTCCATTTCTCTGAGCCTTAGTTCTTGGTGCCTTTGTTCTGTTTGAGCATTAAGTCTCTTAAACTCCAATTCAAGTTTCATTTTCTCTACTTCAAGACATTGAGGACTAATTGTGGGACCTGGCAAAGGTCCAGTAGGTACAGCTGGCAGAGCAGGTAGAGGCCTAGGGGGGACAACTACATCATCCTTACCCTCCTCTTCTGGTTCTGACTCAAGATTATCAATACTAGGATCAATATCAATATCATTACTGTTATCTACATTTGCTGGAGTGGTAGGTTCCTCTGAACCACCATCCAGACTTTGGTTTGCTAACAAACTTTCTATTAGCTCCATGTTCTTGCCTTTAGTAAGGAGATTCTTATGCTTACAGAGAACTCTTAAACAATCAACAGTTTGTGTAGCAAGGGACTCTTGACTATAACTTTCCATAGTTGACAGGTTAGAAAATAAACTTTTTAGTGCTAAGCTTTGTGGTTAGTTGCACTAAGGTATCTTTAAGCACACTAAAATGTATACTCAATACAAATCCCACCGCTGTACACCAGTGTTAGGCAGAAACCTGTGCAGTTCCCTTAGGGACCACTGCAAAAGGCTTAAGACTACAGGTGTTGGCAGTAAACCCAATTGGTAGCAGTCTGTACCACCCAGTTTTACCTGGCAGCTGTGGCTGAGCAGCCAGACTTCTCTCAAGAAGAGTTACACAGTATATAGAGTATACAAGATAGGTACCAAAATACAGTAGCACAAGCAAACACTGAGCAGAGCTTGGGTATAAAAGTATATAATTATTTATTTAAAAACACACTTTGTAAAATACACTAATACTAATATGGCAAGCAAGTTCAAACACAGTCACTATTAATATGTATACATCTCTGATCACTTATTAAACAAGTCTTAGTTAAAACACCACTTATTTTCAGACAGAGGTGAGCGCTTAACCTAAGATGGCTCTCCAATAAGTTAATTAAAAAGGGAGGGAAAAAGGCAGAATTAGGAACATACACAATACCAACACTTTAAGAGAAGAGAACCAGAGCAAGTCAGAAAAGGCAGAGTCTACTGAGGAGCAAGAAAGTCATAGGCCAGGCCCACTCTTGGAGAGAGCAAGGCGGAATGTGTCCAAGATCACACATTTGAATAGTACTTTTAAAGAGTCTTTGCAGATAGTTCAAAAAGGGTTGGATCAAGTCAGGAAAAGTTACTTAGCAGGTCCCAAGTCACCCCAGGATAGAAAGTCAAGGATTTACGGGACACCTTGAACAGTCTGTTGCAAGGGAGACCAGGCGGGACACAGTACCTGAAATGGTGAGAAAGCTCCAGCGGGGGCAGTTGTTCCTGGCAGTGGGTGCAAGTCGGTGTTTCGTCCAGAGGAAGAGAAGGTCTCGTCGTGGAGGAAAGCTGGAGGTCGTTGCACTGCCAGGGAAGAAGCCAGCCGCGGAGTTTCCTGGTTAAAAGGTACTACCCTTTTATTCGCGGTAGTAGTGAAGTGTGGCTATCCGGCCGCTGGGGTGCTTGGCACGGGTGATTCGACCACGAGATGATCCAGGAAGGCAAAAAGAGGGCGAACTGGTTATCCCCACCAGTTCAGAGGAAGAAGACTCTCTGGGATGAAGATCTTCTCTGTCGTTGGGAAGTGGTGAGACGGTTCAGCAGGGCTCCACCAGTGGTGTCGTCGTTGCAGGTCGGCTCAACTTCTCCCTCTTCGGATTCTTTGGTCCTGTGGCGACTTCTGAAGTTTCAGTCCCCAAAGCCCTGCTTTTATGCAGAAAAGCCCCATTCATCAGTCCTAGTTGTCACTCAAACATGCTAAGTGGTGAGCTGGGCGGCTCAACACTGGGCCAATCACACAAGAGTGTGACTTGAGTTGCCGAGGCAACTCAGTCCAGGGTGCCTAAACCCCACTCCCACACAACCTGTAGACCTAGACAGAGTGGCACCACTTTTGGAGGCTTCTGTGGAGAAGCCCGCCAAAAAGTGGAACAAAGGGCTCGACTTGGGTGGGAGTTACAGAGGCAAACACAAATGCCATTTTAAAACCGAGTCCTGGCAAAAAGACCAAACCGGGGAATAAATATTAAATAAATAACTGGGCGGTATCTTTAACATTGCACCAAAAGGTGGTGCGTTACAATGAATGGGAAAATCCCATAGGAAATATTCCGGTGGAATATTTCGCGTGGTAACCACTGCCACCAGCCAGAAACTCGACGAGGGTGGACTGCACAGTGCCCCCGCTAAAAACAGACCCAGGGGCAATCTAATTACCCCTGCCAGTACTTCCACAATATGATGGTTTGTACTGGTTCTGTTCACAATTTAGGACTAGTAAAGTCAATGGTGACTTTACATGCCCTGGGAGACAGTAGTCAGTCCCAGGGTATGGAGTCTCTGTTTGGGGGTCACTTTGACACCCCTGTGTTACTGCACTGAGGGTTCTGTGTAACACACTTACCAAAAACACATGAAAACCTATGGAGTAAAAGACCCCATTGTCCATAAACACATCACAAAGTCAAAGGATATCTCAAATCATGTCTAAGAATGGGAGAAAAAGAGTCTCACTCTTAGCAGGAGAAAAAAATAAACCCCAAAAATCCAGCAAAGCTGCTGGGGGATTCACTAGTTTTGGGAAATTAGCCTTAACAGAGAATTCTCCCTAACAGCAGTGGCTTGGGTTCGCTGTCAACTACGCAAAATCCTTTCTGACGCAGTCCAGGGACTTTGTGTTTCTAGGAGCTCAGTTTCTCACACAGGACAATCTGGTGAAGCCTTTTACTGAGCGAGTGGAGAAGTTGCAGTCCAAGGCTGACGAGTGGGGCCATGGTACAATGGTCTCGGTCCCCAGTTGCATGTCACTGTTGGGCTCCATGACGCCCTGTATTCTGCTCATCCATAATTTCCGCCTGTTGATGAGACCGGTGCAGGAGTTCCTCGCAGATCGGTGGTTGCAGTGTCGAGGGTTGTGGCCGGAAAAGGTGGTTGTCTCCCGGGAGCTGGTGGAAGGCCTTCGATGGTGGACTTGCAAGGTAAATCTCTTACGGGGCATGCCCCTGCTGGAGCCGGATTTTCAGTTTGCGATTGTCAGACGCTTCCAGGTGGGTTGGGGGGCGCACCTTGACAAGTCACAAGTGCAGGGCCTGTGGTCTCGGTAGGAGACATTGTTGCATATCAACGTGCTGGAGTTGAAAGCGGTGCACTGGGCTCTGAAGTCATTTCTGCCTCGCACCCAAGGTGCAGTGGTGCGGGTGTTGACGGACAATACCATCACAATGTTTTATTTGAGGAAGCAGGTCGGCACGCATTCCCGGATCCTATCCAAGGAGGCTCAAGAGGTCTGGCATTGGGCATTGGTCTGGCATTGGGCCATTGCTCAGGTAGTTCACATTGCGGCTTACAATCTGCCGAGAGTGCAGAATGTTCAGGCCGACACGCTCAGCAGGGACACTAGTCAGTTGCACGAGTGGATGCTGAAGAAGAAGCAGGTTACAAAAATCTTCCGGAAATGGGGGTTCCCCCTTGGACTTGTTTGCCACGCGGGAGAACAAGCAGTGTCCGGGGTTTGCCAGCAGAGTGGCTCATCCGGAGTCGAGGAGGGGCACGTTCTCATTCCCGTGGATGGGCCTCTTCGCTTATGCGTTTCCCCCGTTTCCGCTGATTCGGAGTATGATACAGTTGGTGCACAAATACCGATGCAGAGTGATCTTGGTAGCCCCATTCTGGCCCAGGCAGAAGATCTCCTTCATCCAGCGGTGGAAGAGCCGCTTCGTCTGGGAATGGACCAGGATCTCCTTTCGGAGGACGGCAGCAGAGTGTGGCATTACGATCCAGCATCTCTCAGCCTGGCAGCGTGGCTCCTGACCACGCCGAGTTCGGTCATCTATGTATCTCACAGGAGTTTTGTCAGATCCTGGAGGCGGCAAGGGCACCTTCTACCAATGTATCCTATGGTAGTAAATGGGCATGGTTCTGTGCCTGGTGTGAAGGGCACCCGGAGGTGCAGCCGTTGGACGTCTCTCTGGCCCAGATTCTCCCTTAGCTGTTACACCTGGCATGGGGGGGGGGCCTGGCGTTGTCAGCGATCAAAGTGCATTTGGCTGCCATTTCCAGGTTCACACGATGATGCCCTGCATACTCCTCTGTTTAGTGACTGGTTGGTTAAATATTTTCTGAAAGGATTTTTTCAGACATTTCCACCAGAGAAGAGGTTTGCTCCAGTGCGGAGTCTCAATGTAGTTCTCTCTCCTCTCATGAAGCTGCCGTTTGGCCCATGTCGATGGCTTTCTTGAAGTTCCTCTCGTGGAAAGTCACATTTCTGGTTGCAATTACTTCTGCCAGAAGGCTGTCAGAGTTGCAGGCGCTGGTCATTGACCCGCCGTATCTTCGTTTCATGAGAGACAAGGTTCTCCTGGCTACTAATCCGCACTTTATCCCGAAAGTGCCGTCGGCATTTCACAAACATGCTTCCATTGCCTTGCCCTCGTTCTTTGCTAATGCGACCATGCCGACAGAAAAGGCCCTGCATTCACTGGACGTCCAGAGGGTGTTGAAGTTTTATCTGGACTGTACTCGGGGTTTCTGGAGATCGAAACAGCTGTTTGTGGCATTAGGTGCCTCCAACAAGGGAATAGCTATTTCCAAGCAAGAACTTTCCCGCTGGGTCTCCTCTTCAATGTTATTTTGTCACGGGAAAGCTGGCAAGCCTTTGAGGGGCAATCCTAAGGCCCATTCTACACAGTCCACAGCGTCGTCGGCGGTGCTATGGGCTGTAATACCGCTCATTGACATTTGCCATAAGCCCCGCAGCTTTGGGGGTTTTCTGGTTGTTCTATAACTTACTGGGTTTTGGTTTGCAGGCTTGTTGGTGGATGTCATTCTTGGTGTTTGTAGCTATGTCCTAGGGCATGGGATATGGTTTGCCTGTCATGCACCTCCATGTTTGTCACACTGCTATGTTATCTATTGACAGCATGTGAATTCATGAAAGATCCAATGCTGGAGAAGGGAGTAGTTTCTTACCTGTAACTCCATTTCTCCAGCGTTGGTATCTTTCATGGATTCACATGCACCTGCCGGCCACCCCTGCAAGCAAACCTTGGTTCGGGTTTCCTCTACTTTGGAGGTTAAAATCTGAAGGGAAGCAGCGGGGCGGGGCTATTTATATCAGACATCCTATTGGTGTAGCCTAAAGCACCCAAAAAGAACGTCGATAGGACACTAAAGGGGCAATGTTTTCCATAGGAAAACGCTAAGTTAAAGTTACAGAGGTTTCCCAGTCTGATGACGGGAAATATTCACAGCATGTGAATCCATGAAAGATACTAACGCTGGAGAAATTGAGTTACAGATAAGAAACTACTCCCTTACAGATAAGTAACTTGTTCGTTTAGCCTTCGGACTCCGACCCCTCATACATCAGGGGCCATTTAAAGCCTGACTCTTTAGTGGTGACCACAACATGCAAAAGAGCTGCCACTCCTCTGGCAACATCAGAAGCTCCTCCAGAAAGAGAGCAAAATAAATATATACTCAAGGCAAAAAGGTGGCAACCTCTGCTGCATTCCAGACCAGAATTACAAGCAATACAATGATAATGGCTAGCTACAATAGAGCCCAATGGGACCTGGATGAGTAACAATTAGACCAGGTGCTGGAACCTCTCAAAAGATGCATTTTAAAAACCGTCCGAGGGCAAACAAGTAGCTAATTCAATTATTAAAAATTCACAAGATTTAGCTGATACTGCTGGAAAAACTGTGGCTGAGGGTACATTAATTAAGTGCCACTTGAGGCTCAGAAACTCTGGTTTCAAGCCAGCGATGCAAGCAATGTTAATTAATATGCCCATTGGAAATTAGGTACATTTTGGTAAAGCAGTGTAAGATGCACTGGAAACAGCTAAAAAGGAGCATGAGACCTTAAAAACACTTGGTCACATCTCTAATACATCTTTTGTGCAAAGGGGCACCTTCAACACACAGCACACTTTACATACACAAGGTTTCTCCAGGGCATTGCAGTCACTTTACACACCAGGTGCATCATCATACTCCTGGTATGTAAGCCAACCACAACTCTCATCTTTTCAGTCCTCCGGTCACATAACTTTCCGCAGGGTTATAGTCGAGGCAGAGGCCGAGCCACTAGAGGCACAGCCACTCCCTGCAAACATTGACTAACATATCCAGGTTCCCTACCATGTCTCCCCAGCAGGGGGGCACATTTTACATTACACCCATGCATGGGAGGGAATCACTACAGACAGGTGGGTACGGTCAACAGTATCACACAAAATGTATACAATCATGCTGCGCCAAACAATGGGTTTTTAGAATGCATAGTTATGCATAGTTTAAAGGAAGATCGAATCAGTCTGACACATGTTTCGAGAATGTCTCTTCTTCTGAAGCAATTCCACTAGTCTGATTTCATCACAAATATTTTAAGCAATAGATTTTTACTCTGCGGGTTACAAATATGACATGGTGCTATCGGTCACATAGAGTGGTCACAAAGTACAATGGAGCTTAACGACTTGGTTACAGTAGTTACATAAAGCCATCAGCCAGAGTTACCACATGACAGTTCTAGTGAAGCAGTGATACTAAGGTTAATTAGTGCTTTGAAGTGAGGCGGAGAAAATAGATCCTTGTACAGGGATAGCTCGGTGCCGGATTGGAGTCTAGTGTTACTGGTCATTAGTACGAAGCCAGTTTGACATGTTGCATCTGAATTTTAGGTAAGGTTGTTCAGTTCTCAGGGCAGGGGTTAGTGCATTCCAAGATATGGCCGCTTTGACTGGGAAACTGGAGCCGCCCGCTTTGGTTCGTTTGTATCTAGTAATCTCTAGAAGGTGGGCATTGGCTGATCTACTTGGGCATGTTGAAGTTCTCCTCGTTATTCTTTCAGTAAGATATGGGGGTGCTATGTTGTTCAGGCACTTGGAGGTAAGTGATAATGTTTTAAGAAGAATCCTGTCGTTTATTTTTAGCCAGTGGTGAATTCTTCTGAAGTTTGGTATATGTTCTCTGTTGGGTATGTTCAGGGCCGCTATTAGGGCGTTATTTTGTAGCCTTTGAATTTTATCCAGGATGTATTTATTGGCGCCTAGGTACAGAGCATTACAGTAGTCCGTTTTGGACATTATTAGTGCATTAGCGAGAGTGATGCAGCTGGTTTCAGAAAGAAAAGGTCTACAGGCTCTGATAAGTTTGTAGGCAGTAGAGGAGGCTAGGGAGTTGACTTGTTCCTTGAGTGTTAAGGTAGAGTCAAGGTAGAAACCTAACGTTTTTACTTCGGACATCACCTTGATTGTATTGCCGTCAATGTTAAAAGTGGCGTAGCTGGAGCTGAGTTTTTTAGGTTTGCTTCTGAGCCCAGGATCAGTATCTTGGTTTTATCGTCATTCAGGCAGAGGCTGTGGGAGGCCATCCATGCTTGAATGAGGAGGTATATCTTGTTTACCAAAGCCGTATCCTCGACATAATTGCCCGAAAGGGGAATGAGGATCTGGTTGTCGTCTGCATAATTTGTGTAGGTGACACCCAGTCTGTCCAATTTGTCAGAAAGGGGCTTGGTAAAGATGTTATACATAGTAGGTGAACCAAAAGATCCCTGTGGTACACCACAGGTAGTTTGCATTGGGTCTGCAACAGTGGTCGAATTATACGAAAAGAAGTAGTGGAACTATGTTCCCTACTGGTCTGCACCGCTCCCTCAAACCCCATCGCCACGGCCCCTCCCATGCACAATACAAATCCCAAAACACATGTGCCTGCTGTTTAAGGGAACGTACACTGCAGTGCACTGACACTTTTATTTCAAAACGAAACTGCTCCGGAATGGTTTCTTTATGGTATAGGAACCGCCCACTTCGACCACTGGTCTGCAGAAGCTGAGGGGGAAAAAACTCTCATTGTGCGGTTACCTAAAAAGGACTGGACCCAGGTTATGGCATCGCTTGAGAAATGGGCAGCCGACTCGAGGTGTTTGCATAAAACTGCGTGATCCACCAAGTCTAAGGCCGCCGATAGGTCAAGGAGGAGTAGCATAGCTGTTTTCCCATTGTCCTTCAGCTCATCGATTTGGGTCTTAAGGTCAATTAATGCTGTTTCCGTGCCGTGTTGAGGGTCGGAAGCCGGATTGACGGGATCCTAGTAAGTGGTGTACTTCAAGGTAATCCTGAATTTGGAGGTAAGCTACTCTATCGATTATTTTGAGGAGGAAGGGGACTGTGGTAATCGGGCTATAGTTCATTGGGATAGAAGGGTCTACGGTTTGTTTTTTCAGCAGAGCGAGAACCCAAGAATCTTTTAGGTTATTGGGCACAATGTTGGTCTTGAAAGATGAGTTGATGAGCTTAGAAATAAAAGGCACTAAGTCTATGGCTGTGTCCTTTATAATTAGTGCCAGGCAGTTGTCTCCCTGGCAGTTAGATGGCTTCAAGGAGAGTATCATTTTCTCAGTTTCTAGAATGGAGATATTAGTGAATCATAAAGGTGTCATAGTTCTGTGGGCAGAGGGGGGAGGGGTAGGTAGTGGCTCAGTCGGGGGCAGTGAGGCCTTTTTATTTGCCATTTTAGTTTGGAGTGATGTGATTTTGTTTGTCAGGGCATTTTGGATGTCGGTACACCATTGCTAGTCTTTGGGGACATTGTCTGTGGGTGGAATGGTGGCTTCCATTTTCCATAGGATAGCGAATAGTTCCTTTGTATTGAAATTGGCAGTTGAGATTCTGTCATTGAACGTGTTTTTTTTTGTGAGGATTATTTCTTTTTTATACATGTTGGCAAAGTTAGTTAGTTTAGCTTTGTTCTCATCTGTGGGAGAGTGACGCCAGATGGCTTGGAGTTTTCTTTTTTGGAGTCTTCATTCTTTAAGTTGTGGAGTAAACCAGGTATTGAGGTGCGATTTCTGCCTGCTTTTGCAGAGTTTTATGGGTGCGATGATGTCAAGGGCCTTGGCCATGGTATTGTTGAAGACCTCCACTAGGAGGTTGGGGTCAGTATTAATTGCAAGGGCATAAATGGATGGGAGGAGGTGAGGTAGTAATGTTTCTGCTGTGATATCCTTTTTACTTCTTGTAGGAAGTGGGGGTGCCATGGAAATAGTTTTAGGACTATGAAGTTCTAGGGTAGAGGTGAAGCTGACTAGGTAGTGGTCCGTCCATGATTGCGGCACAATATTGGTGATTGAGATATTGCAGTTGAAACCGTCCACCCAGTCGAGGGTCCTTCCTTTGGTATGGGTAGGGTTGAGAACTTTTTGTGCAAGGCCATGATCCGCTAGGATAGCTGCTACTGATTGGGCATGTTTATTTTCAGGGTCATTGAAGCCCAGATTGAAGTCTCCCATCAATAGTATCTGTGAGGAGTCTTTCATGTTGTTGGCAAGAAGGCTAGATAAGTCCTCCTCGAAGGTTCCCAATGGACTTAGCGGTCTGTAAACCAGATGTACGGTTAATGTCCGGTTGCAGGATATGGGTAGTTTGGCTGTGAGCACTTCACATGATTGGCAGGGGGGTGGGGTAGCGAGTCTAATGGCAAGGTTAGTTTTAGATATAATAGCTAGGCCGCCTCCTCTGATATTGGGCCTGTCTACTCTAAGTATTTGGTAGCTGTCTGGGATAGCTAGCATGAGGGCAGGGCCTGCTGCGTCATGTAGCCAGAATTCGGTTATCGCTAGGATGTCCAAATTCCCATTAGAGTATCTGTGATTTCCGTGGCATGTGCCACGATGGATCTGGCATTAACGAGAGCTCCAGACATAGTCAAGGTGCTGCTTGGTTTGTGAGGGGAGGGGTGTTTTATTTTAGGTGGGTTGGTTCTCATGTGGGTTTTAGTAGAGGGGGCATACACAGAATGTGGGTTTTTATACCTGGCTGCCTGTTCTGGCCTAGGCGTCAGTTCCTGAACTAGAGTAGTGGCGTTAAGATTAGGATAAGTGTTTTGGGTGAAATTACTGTTAGTCTTCGGCTCATAGAAACCAGGTAGTCTTGATCTAAGTCTGTTATTTCTATTTAGTAGGGGGCATGGTGAGCTCTTAATCAGGGCCATTATAAGGTAGAGGAAAAGTATGGATAGAAGTATCTGGTTCAATTGGGTCTTACTTGTGTTCATGATAACGTCTGTCCAGTTTGTTTAGATTGGTTGCAATGGGCAGAGAGTGATCCTGCTAGTCTGAACCGGTGAGTAGTGATAGGAGTGGGTGGTGCTTTGTGCGGCTACGCAGTATATAATTAGCAATCTTAATGGGTAGATTTAATTAAGTATATGAATAGAGAGAGGGCTGGTTTCTGCAAGACAGGTGGTTGTAAGGTGAAAGGCTGATTCAGTGTGAGCAGGGAGTCTTTGAGTAAACAGCTAGTTCACCAGCACAGGTAGTCCTACAATAATAGGCTAGTGAAACCATGTGTATAGTCCTGCAATAGTTAAACAGTGTGTGTGGTCCTATAATAATAGGCTAGTTCAACATCCAAGGGGCAGTTCACAAGTAGGCTAATTCAACATAGGTTGGGCAGTGAGGCAGCATAGTTGCCAGTACGAAGGAGCTGATCCTAGGGGAGCCATCACATGGGAAGACGTATCGAGCAGCATAATGGTGATGGTTGGCATGTAAATTGCATACAGGATGATTGAACGTTTATGGGCATACAGTATTAAATAATGCAGATTTACAGTGAATAAAAATCAATTTGTTTACTGTGGATGCAACAATAACATACCAAATATGTTGATGGCGGGTGCTGGCGTCCATGCATAAACAATATGAATCATGGAAGGTTTGCCGGTCATTGTCGATATGAGTCAGCATGGACCAAGGGAAATGTTTATACGGTATGGGTCTCGGATGGAAGAGATATAATATAGGGTGCACACCAGTGCGCTAACAGGTGCAAACAGGGCTCAGCCTCGTTATGGTGCCGCGAAGCGCCCGGCATGCATAGGTCAGGTAAGATAGTTAGACTAGGTCAGGCAGACCGTGCGAGGTAGATGAGATAGTGGAGTCCGCTGCTACCCAAATTATGGGGCGCCGTGAGGATGATGATTGCAATATTAAGAACTGCTCAAGTTGTCCTTACTGTGGAATAGGAGTCGTGGGTGCAGCTGAAACGACGGTCGTTGATGCGGCGTTGCTGCTCGGGTCAAAGCACACCGCGTGCTTGGTGTGGCTTCTGAAGTGGGGAAGGGCTCCTGCCCTCTCCCCTCGGCGTAGGTGCGTGCACCTTAGATCATTATGCCTCTGGCGCAGCCTCCACATGCGCCTCTTGTACTTGCACAACCAGTGCCTGTTCCCAGCCATCCAGGACCCATCACCTCTCAATGGATATTGTGTAAACCTTGCAAACACTGATTTCGGAACTGCAGTCTCGAATTCCGTCTATTCCTCCTCTGCAGGATCTGCCTCCTGTCCGGCCTATACGTCGGCCCCACATCCCTGCGTGCCTCCTCCTCTTCCAGAAGTGCCTTCAGATTTTGAGTCAGAGGAAGATGTTCACCACAAACTGAGATTGGGACATTCCACACCATGTCCAAAGTGGCCAAGATGTTTGACCTGCTCCTTACCGAACAGAGGAAGGAGGGTTTCCTCTATCAGCTTGGGGGAACCGGCTTGGAAGACACTTGTGTCCATTCCTGTTCTGGATGACATCTTGGAGGATGCTCCTTCCCAAAAAGGACAGGTTCGACAAACAGTATAGGGTACCTGAAACTGCACCCAATTGTCTGCGTGGTCAATCCAGTCCTAAATCTGTAGTGTCTGTGCTGCCCGCCACCCTCTTCTCCATGTGCTCTACCTGCAGACAAGGAAGGGAGACTATTGGATGCCTTTGGCAAACGGATTGTGTCTCCAGTGACTACTACCATCAAGTAGTATTTATTGAGAACGCTGGGTTATGGAGAAGATTTCTTCGAGAGGAGAAACAGTAGAGGCCTTCAACAAAGACAGAATACATCCGTGCAGCAATGAGAGATTTATGGAGGTAGTAATTGTATTGGCCAAGCGATCAGCAAGGCGATGCAAGCTGTTAGAGCAACAAAATTATAATTTCTGGGTTGAAGCACAGATAGGAAAGAAATGACAGTAGGAATGCCCTATGTGCCAGAACATGCTCCAGGGGAGACTGAAGGGCAGGGAAAGGACCACGCTTAGAATGAGGTTGGGCTCAACCTCTGGTAAAAACACCCTGGATCCTCCAGCTGAAAAAGCTGCAAAAGACACTTTTGGCGGTCATGGCTCATCTTGGACTGGCTCAAATACCCCGAGGAGTTGCTCAGAACACCACCGAAGTTGACATCAGAACTGTGATCATCCCTCATTGTTGAGGGACTCCATCGTGTGAGTGTCCGTGCTTGATCTCAAAGTCCTTTTCAATGTTGACGACGTGGCTGTCGAGCAGATCAGGTGTCTCATCGTCTTTGCCAAAGCTCTAGGCGTCAAATCTGCGCTGACAGTTAAGAAATAGGAAAAAGACCAAAGCAAGCTTGGTACCACAGACTAATGAAGACATGGTCCTGGAACCTCTGGGATGGCCGCCATGAGACTTACTTCCAGAAAAAGGCCAATATGTTTACCACCACAAAGGCATATCTTGCCTCCTAGGGACGCTTTACCCTCTTCATACAGATGAATCTTCATCAGTTTGGTTTAACTACTCTCCTGGCTCGACGTGTCCATCGCTGGACAGATATTTGCCCACATATGTCATGTTAACATTAGCAGAAGTGCAAACGAAAGCCGCCATGAAGCTCCACGTGTGTAATGGATTATTATATTATTTTATTAATCTACGCATAGCCAAGAAATACACACACAATACAATACATTTCCCAACATCAATACATGCCTCCAATAAAATGATTAGTATACAATCTAAATTCATCAATCCTAAAAATACATCAATCTTACAACAATAACCGCTTTAAAGAGACAACAATATAAAAACTATTCAGTATATTCCACTCAATAGTTAACTTAAAATATTCCTACATTTCCAATAAAATGTGGTTATATAAAACATTACATGAATATCATTCCCATCCTTAAAGATATCCCATGTGTCAGCCAGCTCAATCAGGCTAATATTGCGATATGACTTAACATAAGAGAGCCTAATATAAGCGAGGCTTTCACAGGGCGCTAAAATGTGTTCAAGGGTTTCAATAGCGGTATTACCACACAAACGACACTGTCGCCTTCTCGTCGCCTTCTCCCAGGGATCCCCATAAGACCTCACTAACATTGAACTTTAGAAGCAGGTATTGTTGCACAATACCACTATCAGGGTAGGCCAGTATATAAGAGGGTTTGTTGTCACGCCGCATTCTATGTTGGACCTAGGGTCCACTATTACATTTAGTGGCCAATTGAGTAAGGTCAGTCTCTAAACTGTAATCTCCAACTTTCCTTTTAACCCAGCGTTTACATGTCACCAGATGAGGGCCATGTATACCATGTTCAAAACCCATTAGCCACCTTTGATGCAACATTATTATTCGCCCTAATGTTCCTTCTCTAGGTGGTCTATCCAATTTTACATATGCCTCAATGTATGCAACAATTATAGTGCCATTGTGAAGCAATCTTACTCTTTCATACCACATCACCATTTTCTCATTCATTACTGCTGATATGCTTTTTAGGTCATACTCAAGTCTTATAAACCTGACAGAGTGCTTTGGGCATACAGAAAAGAATGCAAAGCATCTTTGCCTCAAATTTACATAATTCGTTTTGATAGCGATGCCCCCAAACCTCCAATAACAACACAGTATTGATAGAGCATCCACCATTCCTTCCAATGAATGTACTGATAGACTGTACGATTTTCATACACTTGTGTTTGGTGTCGAGCCAATGAGGGGTCCAATTTAGATTTTCGTGAATTGTGATCCCCAGGTATTTACAGTTCTTAACCTGCTCAACTGGTGCATTATTAAATGTCCAAACAGGGCAACGAATCTTCGTCCTTGCCTTACCAGTAAAAGCCATTGGGCCTCATTACGAGTTTGGCGGTAGCTCGTCAAAATACCGGCACCAGGCAATGAGGAATTACCGGGGTATTCCGACCTTGCCGGACACGGTAATTCCTCCATTGACAGGTGCCGGTAAATGTCAGTCCCCATTCCCATTGGAGCCCCTTAGGGCTCAATTTGAATGGGGACGTCGGATGCACCAGCACCGTGCATCCGACATGCTGTGCTTGCAGGTGCCGCTCTGCCCGCCAGGTCAGACCTGGCGGGCTGATGGGCACCCGCAAGCACAACTCATAGTATGGCAGTACGGTAGCAACGGTGCTGCTACCTGACCAGCACCATTGTTACCGTACCGCCATACTTGTAATGAGGCCCATTATCTTAGTTTTAGATATGTTTACTCTTAGTACATTCAGTTCTGCATACACTGATAATGCACCTAGCAAACTCTGAAGGCTTTTGGGAGTATGGTCAAGCAAAAGCAGGTCGTCAGCGTATCCAAGCCAACTGATTTTAAGAGAACCGCCTTTTACTGGATAATGGTTCACACTATTAAAGGCTATCGCCAAGTCAGCTCAGTATAGATAAAACAATATTGCTGCCACAATGCAGCTTTGTTTGACTCCTCTGCAGGTGTGAATCGATTTGGACGATTTGCCCCTTCCATCAATACGAACCTTCACAGAGGAGCCATTATGCAATAACATTAACATCCGTAACAGGCCGCACAGGCTGTTCCATTCAACAAGTTTCTCCCATAGGCGATTACGCATGACGGTGTTGAATGCCGCGCTGAAGTCTATATAAGCGCCATACACCGCGGTCTGACGTATATCACGTGCAGATTCTACTGCTGACCCTAGAAGCATGAGATCAGGAGTGGTATTAGATCTAGCACGAAAGCCAATTTGGTTGTGGGGTAGTATTTCATTTTCATCAATCCAATCAGTCAATTCCCGGACTAACTTTAGCAAAAGTTTTGCCAGGAATATCGAGCATCGCTAACAGCCTGTAATTAGCAGGATTAGACCAGCAGCCTTTTTTGTAGAACGGGAGGATCATGCTCTCATTCCAGCTCGACGGTAACACTGCACAGTCCCCAATGTGATTAAATAAAATAAACGGAGCCAGCACCTATTTATCAGGTGCTAATTTAATAAGGCTATTTCTCAATGAATTTGGTGAGCTCTGAAATTGATAATTTACATCTCCAGTTCTCTGACGGTATCGCGATAATGGGGTGTGGTGGTAAGGTGGCCCCCAGAGTAGATTCAATGGGCCTCATTACGAGTTGGGAGGCAGCCATGCCCTTAATAAGGGCAGGGCTG
This sequence comes from Ambystoma mexicanum, assembly GCF_040938575.1. Classification (NCBI taxonomy): domain Eukaryota; kingdom Metazoa; phylum Chordata; class Amphibia; order Caudata; family Ambystomatidae; genus Ambystoma; species Ambystoma mexicanum. The sequence goes on from NC_090921.1 coordinate 1,008,715,791, forward strand.
CCTCCAAACTCGTGTCCATGGTCCCTGAATGGGGAAATACCAGGCCATTCCGACTTTGCAGGGCCCGGTATTTCCCCATTCTGGGAACCGGGATCATCCCCATTCCCATTTGAGCCCCCACAGGGCTCAATGGAAATGGGGAGCATGCCAACAACGGGCCCATTAATGACGTTGTTAGCATGCTGGTCTCCTCGCGGGACCCGCAAAGAGGCGGTACGGGGTTAACGGCGCCGGTATCTTTGCCGGCGCCGTTAACCCCTTACCGCCTCACTTGTAATGAGGCCCAATATGTTTTATCCACTCCGTTTCCGGCACACTATTAATCTCCAGGCCCTTTCTCTTAGTCCCTCTTAGAACTGTCCAGATCTCCTTAGAGTTACCCATAGAGGCATGGTAGGAGATCTTACGCCATACCTCAAGTGCACATTCACTACGATGTAATCTTAGCCACTTACAGTAGCCACTTTTTAATGCTTTTATCATCAAAGTAATTTCAGTCGCATCATACATATTAGGTTCTGAGGATAGGACAGTGGCTATGTTCGCCCTCAGCAATCTTTGAGCTCTTATGATCATTGAATCAGAGAATGAACGCTACTTCGATTCCTTAGACCAACGTTCTTCTGTACTTTTATATTGCCTTTTATTTTGAATTAACAGACTCATTTTTTCGTTAATATCTCAAAGTCTTTGATTATATTTGCTCGATTATTGCAGCCAGACGCGAACATAATTACTGGCATCTGCCTCCCTGGTAACACTGGGGTATTACAACCCCAGCAGCCGGGAAGTCAGGTGCCAGTAATGTTGTAAGTCCTCAGTCCCATAGGACTCAATGGGATTGCGGACCACGTGCGCACCGCCACTGTTAATAACGGTGCTGGTGCTTCCGTGAAACTCTGCGAGTGGGTGTTATTCTGCCAGGCAGGTCTGACCCTGGCGGGCCGGGTGGAACCCGCCCGCAGAGTTGTACTGTGCCGGTCCGGTAACAACGGTGCCGGTAGGCTGACTGGCACCGTTGTTACCTGACCGGCACAGTTATAATGAGGCCCAGTGTCTCCTGTCAGATGGAAATCTTCCACATTCGTGTCAGAATCATTGTTGTTGGGGTGCATAAGTACTCACAGTGGTAGGTGATCACTTTCCTCTCGAGGATGGATAGCCGTGCCTTTCACCATTTCTAGTGTCCGCAGCACAATATCTCTTGAGCATGAACATATGGTGGATCAAACAAAAGCGCCCAAGACCTTCCCTGCGTTCTGACTTTACCAGGTTCGACAGGTCCAGAGTTACCTGTGCACAGCAATTCCCTGTTTTCAAGAATAATTTTGTCATTGAAGACGCCCATAAGCCACACTGGGGTATCTACATTGAAGGCCCCAAGAAGCTTATTGACTGTGGCAATATTTTGTTTGTTTACACTTGCTTTAGGGGGATCATATATGTTTAACAGGAACATCACAGTACTTTTTAATGTTCACGATCTGGACAATACTAGTAGAGCCCTTTACTGTGCTCAAAGTCCACGGATGACGACAGGAGACCAAAAGACCACCTTTGGCCCCACCAATAGAACCCTTTGTAGCAGAAATTTGCAATTTACTCTTGCCGTCAAACTCACATAGATCGACTAACCAAGTTTCTTGGAAGTGCAACAACGCAGAAAAGGTCAATTTAAGCAATTAATCCACCATCACTACTCAAGTGCGTAAACCACAAGTGTTCCATGAACAGATTATAGGATCAACATCGAGTGTCCGCAGTAAAATGAGCCTTAAAGACACTTAGAAACCATTGCCAGTAACCATCTTCATGATTTTGTTCTACATTTTGTATAGGTTTGTTATGAACAGGAGACTTCTGTAAAGCTGAAAAGGGCAAAAGGGGGGGGGGGGAGTATGGAATCAATTGCCACACTTGTTGGATTACGATGATTTACAACATTCTTAAGGGTATCAACCTTAACATTTTGCTCAGAGGGACCATGAATCTGCCTTATGCGGTTACTAGCCCTTATTTTATGGGACGACATTTTAACTCCCCTGCAAATATTCCCATGGCTATAAAGCTCATCCACATAACGTAAAATGTAATTAAGCGTGGATTCAGAAGTAAACCATGTATTAGCTATTGACATGCTGGTATGTTCTTCTTGGTCGACAATCCTGATATCACTACAGTTGATTGTCCTCAACGCTACGATGCTATGCAAGATATTTAGGACTGCTGTATGATTTAACGGTGGATGATATTCAATATGCAAGACAGGATGAATTTGCAATTCATTAAAGACTTCAACTAGGTCATGGTGGGCCAAGATGCTTCAATCCAGGCAGTACATTCTATCTTTTTAGGCCATTTTCCACCGGTTTGGGACTGTTGGTCTGTCCTTTTATTACTATTATTAGCTTTGGTATTTTTGTGGTTGTTAGTGTTGGTCGATGGTACCTTATTATTGTTCCTATTCGTCACCTCAGAACTTACTACTGTGTTAGTAAAAAAACATTCTATGTCACCTAAAGCGCTATCTAGATTGCTAACACAGCCTTTGCGGGTTTTTTTGTTTTTTTATTGATCTTTTTGTCCGTTTCATCAGGCACTGGCCTAGGTGCTCCGTTCAAACATTGACCAGCCTTACTTTTGTTAACCACACCAAAAGAATGGTTACTAGCAGGGGTGATGGTTTTTATACCAACTGCATTAATGCAGCCAGCTCCAGAAATCGTAAGTTCGATACTTTATAATGGATTACATCCTCCCACAGATTCCTCATCTTGGAAATGATTGGCATGATCAGCTGATTCTCTGGAACCTTTCTCCATGAGGGGGCATAGTGTGATTCCAGCACCACGGTCCATCGATACTCGATCTCCCTGGCTGTGGAAGTGATGTCGGGTAGCTTGTATATACAACGCACCAAACCCCATGACCTCTGTTCCTTTTCATGCATGCTCACCACACCATCCACAAATGTTATTTCTGTTTATCTGAGAAAAAGGTGTTGTGTAATCCTCCTAAGGAGGATCTCCTCCTTCCGTTCCAACCGCTCGCTAATCATGCTTCTTTCCCCTGTCGCCCTGTTCCCAAAGGGGTACCTCCCTGTCCCCTCTCCTCTTGAATCTCTACCTTAGTCCCCTCCCGGCAATCATCTTCTATCCTGGCTTGCAACATTATGTGCTACTACTGACTTCTGCAATTGTATTTGCTCTCCCCTCTTGCTTCTCCACTCTTTTTGACTGCTTACTCTATGTTCTCTCTTCCTCTCCTGTTCTCCCTTTTCCTCTCTCCTCCCCTCCTCCTCTTACTTATTCTATGCACTTACTCTATCAGAATTGTCCCCGGACCTAGTATGATAGCACAGATTGTTATTTCGGGATATTTGTTGGTACAACCTCTTCTGTTGGCGACCTAGATTAACTTTTGTTGGCTTTTCAGCCGTGTCGCATCCTGTGTGGCACTTGTTGGAGGAACCAATCCCCTACCTCCTTGGTTGGTCACAAGAATGAGATGAGCAGCCACTCAAGAATCGCGCCACACTTGTCTGGTATAAACCTCAAAAGAAAGCCCTTTATTACTTGTTTACACGTGTTTTGGCTACTCAAGAGCCTTTCTCAAAACAAAATAGGGCATTGACAGGGTACACATCATATTCCATCTTTTTCCATAAGTCCCGGGTAAATCCCTTGTTATCATTCAGTCTCCTCGCGTCGGCCTCGCACAGTAATGGGCTAAACTGTGCGAGGCCGACGCGAGGAGACTGAATGGTACCCTGTCAATGCCCTATTTTGTTTTGAGAAAGGCTCTTGAGTAGCCGAAACACATGTAAACAAGTAATAAAGGGCTTTCTTTTGAGGTTTATACCAGACAAGTGTGGCGCAATTCTTGAGTGGCTGCTCATCTCATTCTAGTATGATAGCAACCTTGTCTGTCTCCTCCCCCCGCCCCTTGTTTGTTTGTTTATTGCATTTATAAGGCGCACCAGACCCAGGAGTAGCAGGGCGCAGAAGGATATGCAAAGCTTACAAAAGTTACATAATGTACAGGCAAAAACGAAAAATCACATTACAAAATCACATTACACATGAAATAATACAGTATACAAGACTTAAATTGCGCAGAAGGGCAAAGTTATTTACATCTTGGTAACTAGGGATGTACACCATTTACAAATTTACAGTCTAGCAGGTCGTACTAGCGTATCACAGTTACAGAGGAGTACTAGTTCTCAGTCAGGTTGATGTGAGTGATGAGGTTCTTTCTGAAAAAAGAGTAGGGGAGGTCGGCTCTCAACTGGTGTGGCAGGGAATTCCAAAGTTTAGCGGCCTTCACTGGGAAGCTGTTGCCGCCAATCCTAGAAGATTTGAATCTGGGTACTACCAGACAGTTAGTGTTAATGGTTCTAGTCGGTCTGTTGGATGTTCTTCTAGATATTCTGTCAATAAGGTAACTCAGTGCCACATTGTGTAGTGCTTTGTGTGTCAAGGAGGTGATATTTAGTTGTATTTTGTTCTGGGTAGATAGCCATTTCTGATGACGTCTGATAGCAGAGATGTGCACTCTTTTGTTGAAGCCTAATGCAGCTCTGATGGCATTGTTTTGTAGTAATTGGAGTTTACGGATAATGGTTTTATTAGCACTACTGTAGAGGGCGTTGCAGTAGTCTAATCTTGATAAGATTAATGCTCTGGCCAGTATGAGGCAGCTATCATTAGAGAGAAAGGGCCTAGCTGCTCTGATCATCTTAAAAGTGTAGGCTGTGGTGGACGCCAGAGAGTTTAGTTGTTTATTAAAGGACATTGTTGCATCAAGGTAAAAACCCAGAGTTTTTACCACCTTGGAGACGATGGTGTTATTACCGTCAATGATGAAGGAGACATATGCGTGCCCTAATTTGGTAATGTTGGACGGGGAGCCAAAGATTATGAACTCTGTCTTGTCATCATTCAGGCATAGGCCATGAGATTCTATTCACCAACGCCAGGTCCCTACCATGATCCTCAGAAAGAGGGAGGAGAATCTGAGTGTCATCTGTGTAATTAGTGTAGGTGACACCCAGAAGGTCCAGATCTTCGAACAGTGGCTTGGTGAACATATTGTAGAGAGTAGGGGACACACAAGAACCCTGAGGGACCCCACACGAAATAGGGGTGGGGTCCGCAGCGGCAAAGGGTGAGAATACTCTACTAGTTCTTTCACTCAAGAATGATTCTATCCATTTAACAGCGCCAGTGGAGAAATGGGCTGCTGTATCTAGATGCCTACAGAGGACCTTATGATCGACCAGGTCGAATGCAGCTGAGAGATCGAGTAGCAGCAATAATGCTGTTTTCCCTTGATCTCTCAGCTCATCGATCTGAGTCTTCAGGTCTATCAGTGCACTCTCCGTCCCATGTAATGGTCGGAATCCTGACTGTCAGACCCCTAGGAGTTTGGGCTGTTCGAGGTGTTTCTGGATCTGTAAATATGCAATTTTATCTAAACTTTTGAGTAAAAATGGTACCGTTGTGATGGGGCGGTAGTTGGTAGCGATAAGTGGGTCTAATGTTTGCTTCCTGAGAAGCGGGAGCACCATAATTGTTTGAGATTGGCTGGGACAGTGCCGGAGCCAAAGGAGGCGTTATTCAGTTTGGAGATGAAAGGGGAGAGGTCTCTTGCAGCCTCTTTGATAATGTGCGCTGGACAAATGTCTCATTTACAGTTAGATGGTTTGAGAGAAAGGATAGTTTTTTCCACTTCAAGCATTGTTGTTTTAGTGAAGCAGAATGTGGTATTTGGGTCAGAGATATTTACAATTGGTAGAGAGTGGTAGTTAGTAGGTTGAGATAGGTTCAGAGAGTCTTTCTTGTTTTTTATTTTGGTTTGGAGAGTGTTGATTTTGTTAGTTAGTGCTTGTTGTATCTCTGAGCACCAGTTCTTGTCTTTAATGCAGATATCGGGTGGAGAGATGGGGGACTCTAGTTCTTTGAGGATTGTGAATAGTTCTTTCATGCTAGAGTTAGTTAGCTATCCGTTCATTGTAGGAGTTTCTTTTAGCCTGGCAAATTTCTTTTTTATAGAGTGATTCAGTGGACGCTAGCTTCTTTTTGTTCTCATGGGAGGGGCAAAGGCGTCAGTCAGTTTCGCATTTTCTTTTTAATAGTCGCAGGTCCTTTAACTGTGGAGTGAACCACTTGTTGAGGTGTAGTTTGGCTTTACTAGCTCTCAGTTTGAGGGGGGCGACTTTGTCCAAGGTAAAGAGCATGATCTTATTATATTCTTGCAGCATAGTACTTGGGTCAAGGTTGTCTGGCAGATAATTTAGGGTGGGTAGAATATTAGGGATCACACTGTCCACTGTTATATTCTTTTTTAACCTGGTCAGACAGGCTGGCGCCTCTTGGGGAGCTAAGAGTTTCTGTCTGGTAGTGGAGAGTGTCAGGGACACGGGGAAATGGTCAGTTCAAGATAGGGGAGAAATAGAGGTGATGGTAGCTGTGCAATTGTGGTCGGCTACCCAGTCCAGGGTTCTACCCTTGATGTGGGTGGGAACGTTCACCTTTTGCGTTAATCCTAGTGCATTAAGGGAGTTTACTATTTGCACGGCCTGTTTTCCCAAAGGATCATTCAGGCCTAAGTTAAAGTCACCAAGCAGCAGTACTTGGGAGGTGTGTTTGAGATTGCTAGCAATTAGGTTATGCAGGTCCTCTTCAAAAGTGCCAATAGGACCAGGGGGTCTGTAGACTACATGCATGGTGAGTGATTGGGAATTCTTTAGTGGTAGTTTGATAGAGAGGGATTCGCAAGATTGCAGGTCATGTGGGGCTACTAGTCTCAGAGATAAGCTTTCTCTAGATATGATAGCTATTCCACCGCCTCGGGAGCCATCTCTGTCTTGTCTGAGAATGGTGCATCCTTCTGGGATGGCTAGCGTGAGTGCCGGTCCTGCGGCCTTGTGTAACCATGATTCGGTTATGGCAAGGAAATCTAGGCTGTCTTCTGTGATTAGGTCGGCTATGTCGATAGCATGAGCCACCAGTGACCTAGTGTTAAGGAGAGGTCCTTTAAGGGGTTGATTGTCTTCTTTAATTGTGGTTAGGCAAGTGGTAAGGCGATTAGGGGCTGATGTCTTGGAGATGAGTATGGGAGTCTGAGTATCAGAGATGCTACAGGTGGGAGGGTGATGGGCCGTTTGGCACTAGTCGTTGTCATGTGGTAGCAGTTATTTTTCTTATTGGAAGGTGGTAGCGATCTGGTCAGAGGCTCATAGATTTTGGGAAGTCTACTACGTAATTTAAGATTTCTAATGTACGTGGTACAAGGGATCGTAGTATATTCTCCTGTGGGTTGGTAGTTGGAATAGACAAGGCTAGTAGGCTTGGGTGCCATGCTAGTGGAGGTATGGAGGAGTGAATTCTTCTCGGCTAGGCGGGTAGTGTTAGGGTAGGCTACTGAACTGCTGAGCAGTTGAAGAATGATAGGTAGCGTAAGGATATATAGGGTGCGGCGGCCTGGCATATTCGTAGTGAGAAGTGGGTCACAGTGGGCCAGTTCAACTTTAGCTAAGTGGGCCTTAGGCACAATATGCACAGTACACAGAATGTTCTAAGACAAATCAGAATAGGCAGGTTCAACTTTACCAGGAATTGAAAACGGCGATGTCTGTATAAGTATGCAATAAGCCCAGACAGCGGGCTGCTAGATTCAATATGAGCAGTGCAGGCTACCAGGCAATGCAATGCAATGCAGATGAGGCAAAATACAGTGTGCATAAGCAATGAAACCGCTAAATTTGAATGTTTGCCATCCGCAATAAGGGCAGTATATAAGTGTGTCATGTGTGGTGATAATCAGTCTGCATAAATAATGGCATGCAGTGCAGTGCCTGCGACAATAGACATTTAAACCGGGGTCATGAGGTGCCTAGGTCACAGATATACATTGCAAGCTTAACGAGCCGTTTGAAAAGCAGTGAAAGGGGTACACCATCAATGGAGCAGCTAAATGTATGAGTGTATCATACCCGCTGGACACAGTAACAGTGAGAATACCGTAGACAGTCATTATCGAATTGGACCACTAGTAGAATTCAGTACTATTAATACAATGCTAATTCCAATGAGAGCGGAACGTGGGATAGCGTGGGCACTCGGTTAGCGTATGGGTAGGCCATGCATATAATGGGAATATATATCGTCACTGGACAAAATGATTCTTACCAGACTAGAGAAGCAAAATGTTCGGGCCTGACGGTCATGCAAGAAAAGATTTTGAAGTCCAGGTACACGTAACGTAGTTGGAGTGTTCGCAGAGCAATGTCCGGCGCCGTGGTGCAGCTGCGGACAGGGGCAGACAGGAAGGGACCTTAGTCGGAGTGGGCCTTTGTTACGCTCACCTGGCTCCCACAGGGTTATCGATCAGACCCAGACAGCTGCGACCTCCTCCAACGTGAAGCGTAGTGCAGAGATGACAGACTGGACTGGACCGCCTAATCTCGTCTGCTTGACCCGTTGAAATATTCTCCTGCAAGTGGAGAAAGGGATTTAGCCACCCGTGGATTTTAGTAATGGCACCGCACTGTTCTCCCCACTAATCACCACCGATATTCACTTTCTGTAAGCTCACCTTATGTTTGTAAATGATGAGCGCTCCATCCTGCGTGGAATGCAGGGGCGCGTAGATACCAGTTACTTCACTGGTTTGAGGGCGTTGGAAGAGTTCCGGATGAATATTGACTCCGAGGTTCCAGGCGACAACCCGTAAGTATAAAGTTCAAAGAGTTCAATATGTCCGATGTTCACTCTTGTACGTTCCTTTCTTGTGTTGCAGCTGGGTCCAAGGGAAGATTGTCTTGTGGCAGCTCATGGTGTTCAGGTAAGAGTCTGTATTACCCAACACTGTCCGGCAAAAGATGCGTGCGTTTAAATTGCTGGTTTCTCTCTCCTTACAGGTGCGGCGTAAGAAGTTGCGGTTTGTTACAGAATAATGCCTCCGGTTGTTAATCAGGTAAGTCTATGGTGGAGAGGTTGTATTTGGTGGCTCTCTCGGTTCACCTTATGTTTGTTTTGTCCCCTAGATGGTGGAATTCGGCGGAGAAAATGATGGAGGCTGCGCCGGATCGAAAAATGATGTGAGGACTGGTGTGTATGTCGCGGCGCTGCAGTTGGCGATGCGACGCGTGTAGAATAATGTCCTTTTCAAGTTCGAAGACGTGATGGATCCGGAATTCAGGTAAGGATTGAAATAATATCTGTTTTCTAACCTTTCCTTCTTCTTTCTTCTATTGCTAGGAGCTCTGGATTCGAGACAGGCGTGGCTGAAGACTGGATGCTGACTGCAGGCACGGTGAGCGTTACGCTGCTGGATTCAGAATAACGCGAAGCATGTGCTGCTGTTCGGGCGTGGTTTAAATAGCCTCCAAAGTAGTTCCAGGTAAGAAGTCCCTAGAACCACACCCGAGTAAAAAATAGTCCCTCTAGAAAAATAGTCCCATCCAGGCCTCACGTTGGCTTGGATTCATTTGCAGCATGGTCTGCATGAGGTAAGTAAAGTCTATGAGCCTGATTTCTATTATGAGCCTGGCACCTAAGGTGCCAGGACTGAACCCAGACAGCCCCCAGCCGGGGCTGCTGGGGTTTTATTAAATACCTGGATGCCTGCTCCCGGGACTGATGGGCTTGATCCGGATGCCCGAGAGTAGGCATCATGACAGCACTCCCCCCCCAAGGCCCCTCCTAAAGTTGCTCTTCCCCTTGGTCCTGGTTTGTCTGGGAAGTTCCGATGGAATTTCTTCACCAACCGAGGTGCATGAACGTGGTCACTAGATTTCCATGACCTTTCTTGTGGTCCGTAACCCTTCCAGTCGATTAAATAAAAAAGTCTTGATTTTAACCATCTTAGAGTCCAGGATATTCTTTACCTCGAATTCAGGTTCTCCATCTATTAGGATGGGGTCAGGTGGTTTGGTTAATCTTGTCCCAGGTTTAACTGGTTTTAGAAGTGAAACATGAAAGACAGGATGAATCTGCAAATTAGAGGGTAATTCCAATTTGACGGCCACCGGGTTGATAATGGCATTAATGGTGTAAGGTCCCAAATATCTAGGATTGAAAGTTCGAGTTCCCTTTAGAGGTATGTGTTTTGTAGCCAGCCAAACTTGATCTCCAATCTGGTATTGTGGAGTTTCACTTCTATGTCGATCAGCATTTTTCTTGTATTTCTCCTTTGCTTGTTTCAAGTGTTCTATTGCTTCCTTAAAGGCTTGTGTAATAGTAGAGTGCAGATGAGTCACTGCAGGCATTTCTAAGTGTTGAGGCGAATCGAGTTCTGAGGTTCGAGGATGATGTCCATATATGGTATAAAAGGGGCTTTGTCCGGTTCTTGAATGTACGGAGTTATTGTATGCGTATTCGGAAATCCATAAAATATCTTTCCAATTGCTTTCGGTTTGGTGTAGCATACAACGTAGGTATTGTTCAAGAGTCTGGTTGGTCCTCTCCGTCTGACCATCAGTTTGGGGGTGGTGACTGGTTGATAGCCTTACGTGAATTTGCGCCAATTGACAGCATTTCTTCCAAAATTGCGAAATGAATTGACTACCTCGGTCATAGACCAATACGGAAGGAAATCCATGGATTCGAACAATGTTTTCGAGAAATTCCTTGGCCAAAATCGAAGCGGAAGGTAATCCTTTTAAAGGAATAAAGTGGGCCATTTTGGAAAAAAGATCCACAATAACTAGAATGGTGTTAAATCCATTACACGGAGGTAGATCTGTAATGAAGTCTAAAGACAAGGTGTGGCATGGTGTAGGTGGAATATCCAAAGGTTGTAAAAGGCCAGCTGGTTTTTTCTTCTGACTTTTGTTTTGGGCGCAGATACCACAAGACATCACAAATTACTTTACGTCCTTTCGCCAGGTGGGCCACCAGAATTGTCTTTTAATTTTAGCTTCAGTTTTTGGATACCTGGGTGTCCTTCCATAAAGCGTCATGATAATTGGAGATGACTAGTTCTTGTAGTTCCTTGTGTGGTAGAAATAGACGTCCTTGATAGTAAGGCAGGTCATTGATGACTGAATAATCTTGGCCTTTCTTTACCCAGTCCTGCAGGGCTGCTGGATCGAAAAGTTGTTGGATTTTTAAATTAATGTCTTCTAGAGTCTGTAGAGTAGTTATGCCAAGAATTCTTTGTTCTGAAATTATAGGCACCGGTTCTGGGTTCGAATATACTTCTCCCATCCCTATTCGGGATAGGGCATCTGCCTTGCCGTTTTTACGACTTGGTCGATAAGTGATCACGAAATCGAATTCGGCAAAGAATAATGCCCACCGAAGTTGACGTGATGATTTGGCCTTGGCTGTTTTCAAATACTGCAGATTCCTGTGATCGGTGATTACAGTGATGGTATGCCTGGCACCGAGAAGATAATGCCGCCAAGCCTTGAAGGCAGACTTGATGGCTAATAACTCCTTATCAGTAACCGCATAGTTTAATTCGGGTGCTGAGAACTTTCTTGACCAGAATGCTACTGGATGAAGTTGCCCGGTTTCGGGATCCTTCTCGGACAGGACAGCTCCCATGGCTAAACTGGATGCATCGGTTTCAACTATGTATGGAAGCTCAGGGCGTGGATGCTTTAAGACAGGTGCAGATGTGAATTTCGATTTTAGCTATTGGAAGGCTCTTTCAGCCTCTTCAGTCCACAAAAAACGTTTGTTTTTTCGCAAATGTGCTGTGATGGGGTGTACAATATGTGAGAATTCAGGAATAAATCTGTGATAGAAATTAGCAAATCCAAGCGTGCTTTGTACCCCTTTAACAGAACTGGGTGAGGGCCACTTGAGGATTGCGTCCACCTTTCGAGGGTCCATTCAAACTCGTTTTGGAGTCAGGATAAATCCCAGGAATTCAACTTCTGTAGAATGAAAAACACATTTCTCCGATTTTGCGTATAACTTGTGCTGGCGTAGTTTCTCTAGGACTGCACGAACGTGCTTCACATGGTCTGATTCTGAGGAGGAGTACACTAGAATATTGTCTAAGTATATGACAACACAGACGTCAATGAGTTCACGAAGGACCTCGTTCATAAAATACTGGAAGGCTGCTGGTGCATTGCACAACCCGAAGGGCATCACCTGGTATTCGAATAACCCGTACTTGGTGCGAAAGGCAGTCTTCCATTCATCGCCTTTCTTTACATGTACCAGATGATATGCCCCTCGGAGGTCAAACTTAGTGTAGATACAAGCATCCTTTACTTGGTCTAGTAATTCGGGTATCAGAGGCAATGGGTATCGTTTTTTTACCATAATCTGATTTAATGCACTGTAGTCTATGCACGTTTTAAGGTCACCTTTCCTTTTAGGCACGAAGAATAGAGCTGAGGATGCAGGAGATTTGGATGGACGAATGAAGCCATTAGCAAGGTATTGGTCCAAATATTGTCGTAGGTGAAGATTTTCGGGTTCCGTAAGGGCGTACATTCTACTGCATGGAGGTTGTGCACCGGGTACTAGGTCAATTTGACAATCGTATGATCTGTGAGGTGGTAAGGTATTTGCCTGTTCTTTTTGAAAAACATCCTGAAATTCTTGATATTCATGAGGTAACTGCACAACTGGATTAGTAACGGTGGCCAGGCTTTTGTTCAAGGTTTTTTCCAGGTAACAGGTGTGTGCACAATCTGGGAAGGTCACTCTCTTCTCTCGCCAATCAATACAAGGATTATGTGTTTCCAACCATGGCATTCCCAGAATTATTTGGAATTGCGTGGGCCTTGATTAAATCAAACAGAATAGTTTCTCGATGCCCATCTTGACCCAACAGTCTCAGCTCAGTAGTGGAATGAGTTACAGACCCAGAGGCAATTTCAGTTCCATCGACTGTGGTGATGACATCCGAAGCGGTCTTTTTGCAAAGGGGTAGATTCATCCCTGAGGCCAATTCGTGGTCCATGTAGTTTCCTACGGCCCCGCTATCAATATATGCCCTTACTGCATGCATACGCGATGGCTGCCTTGGATCAATTAGGACCATTGGTATAATTAGGTGGGAGGTCAGAGTGTCCTTCTTTAAGCTCGGCAAGTGGACCTCTACGCTTGTCGGGCGTGGTCGTTTCCCGAATCAAGCTCTATTTGACTTTTGTCAGTAACTCCTACTACTTTCTTGGGTGGTTTTATAGGGCAATCCCGTAGAAAATGTCCTGCGTTTCCACAGTACAGACACAATTGCATCTGCCGTCTCTTTTCTCTTTCCTTTTGAGTTAAGGGTCCTTTAACCCCCCCGATCTGCATAGGTTCTGATGCATCTGTTCCTTTGGGAGTAACATTGGGTTTAACCCATACCCGACTCTCGAACTTAGCTCAATCAGCCTTTCTATTCTGAAGTCGGTGGTCTAACTGGTCCACTAGGTCTATATATTCTGCGCAATCCTGAGGTGGGTTCACAACTTGAGCCAAAACATCTTTGAGTTCTCCCCGAAGCCCACGATGAAATAATGTAATTCGTTTCTCCTCAGGCCATCCGGTTTCCACCACCAACCTATTGAAGGTTGCGATATATGTTAGCAGATCCTGATTACCCTGTCGAAGGGATAAAAGTTCGTTATCCAGGGCCTGTCCCTGTGAATGTCTGGCGAATAGTCTTTCCATGCTTCTTTGAAAATCCCGAAGAAGAGGATCATCCTGGTTGGCTAGTGGAATTGACCAGTCAGCTGCGCTGCCACTAAGTTATGATAGTACAAAGGCTACTTTGGCTTGGCCATTTGGAAAAGCTCCAGGTCTGCATAAAAAGTGCAAGCGGCATTGATTCATAAACATTGCGAACCTTTTTGGGTCCCCAGCCAAGCGTTCGGGAGGAGCTAAAGGAATAGCCCCTGGTAGGATTACTTGCACAGGATTGCTCGATGAAACAGGAGCTGGGTTTCCCCCGTCCAGGTAGGGGTGTTTGCCCAGCTTGATTTTGCAGCAGTTGTCTACCAAGATCATCTGTGTGTTCCTTTGACACAATCAGTTCTCTCCTGAGGGCATTAGTCTCTTGGCGCGCAGAGTGCATTTCCGCCCTAAGTTCCCCTAATAATTGGGCTAGTTGGTCTGTTTCGGAGGTTTCCATAACGCCCGGGTGGGAATTTGTAGATAGGCTTCGCATTCTGTTACGCTCACCTGGCTCCCAAAGGGGCGTCGATCAGACCCGGACAGCTGTGACCTCCTCCAACGTGAAGCGTAGTGCAGAGATGACAGACTGGACTGGACCGCCTAATCTCGTCTGCTTGACCCGTAGAAATATTCTCCTGCAAGTGGAGAAAGGGATTTAGCCACCCGTGGATTTTAGTAATGACACCCCACTGTTCTCCCCACTAATCACCACCAATATTCACTTTCTGTAAGCTCACCTTATGTTTGTAAATGATGAGCTCTCCATCCTGCGTGGAATGCAGGGGCGCGTAGATATCAGTTACTTCACTGGTTTGAGGGCGTTGGAAGAGTTCCGGATGAATATTGACTCTGAAGTTCCAGGCGAGAACCCGTAAGTATAAAGTTCAAAGAGTTCAATATGTCCGATGTTCACTCTTGTACATTCCTTTCTTGTGTTGCAGCTGGGTCCAAGGGAAGATTGTCTTGTGGCAGCTCCTGGTGTTCAGGTAAGAGTCTGTATTACCCAACACTGTCCGGCAAAAGATGCGTGTGTTTAAATTGCTGGTTTCTCTCTCCTTACAGGTGCGGCATAAGAAGTTGCGGTTTGTTACAGAATAATGCCTCCAGTTGTTAATCAGGTAAGTCTATGGTGGAGAGGTTGTATTTGTTGGCTCTCTCGGCTCACTTTGTTTCTTTTGTCCCCTAGATGGTGGAATTCGGCGGAGAAAATGATGGAGGCTGCGCCGGATCGAAAAATGCTGTGAGGACTGGTGAGTATGGCGCGGCGCTGCAGCTGGCGATGCGACGCGTGTAGAATAATGTCCTTTTCAAGTTCGAAGACGTGATGGATAAGGGAAGGATTGAAATAATATCTGTTTTTTAACTTTTCCTTCTTCTTTCTTCTATTGCTAGGAGCTCTGGATTCGAGACGGGCGTGGCTGAAGACTGGATGCTGACTGCAGGCACGGTGAGCGTTACGCTGCTGGATGCAGAATAATGCGAAGCATGTGCTGCTGTTCGGGCGTGGTTTAAATAGCCTCCAAAGTAGTTCCAGGTAAGAAGTCCCTAGAACCACACCCGAGTAAAAAATAGTCCCTGTAGAAAAATAGTCCCATCCAGGCCTCACGTTGGCTTGGATTCATTTGCAGCATGGTCTGCATGAGGTAAGTAAAGTCTATGAGCCTGGCGCCTATGGCGCAGGCGCCAGGACTGAACCCAGACTGCCCCAGCCGGGGCTGCTGGGGTTTTATTAAATACCTGGATGCCTGCTCCCGGGGCTGATGGGCTTGATCCGGATGCCCGGGGATAGGCATCATGACAGCCTTGGGAGAGGTGGGCCGGCTTCCGCCTACGGCTTGCCTCGCTACTTAAGGCCGTGCAGCAAGGTGGTTGCTAGGAAACCAAAATAAACAAAGGCACTTCGAGGATGGCCACAGCCATTTTGAATGCAACTACGTTGTTGCTGCATTGCGGCTCTTGCCTGGAGGGCAGTAGGTGCTCGAAGGAGGTCGGCAGGGCACTTGGGGTCATACCGTAGTGTAGATGTGCCTCAATGGGGTAACGGCGAGCAGGCACCAAGTGGCATGAATCAGCGGGTGGCACACGGGCGAGCTTCTCCGGCAGAGTCGCTCCTTAGCAGGAATCTATGAGGCAGTGCTGCTGCTTGTGGCAGGGCTCCTGCCCGGGTCCTGAATGCTTACTTGTCCCCCCCCCCCCCAGCACTATCTGAAATGCTTTCAGGCCTAGTACGATATTCGCTTGTTTTGTTCCTCCCCTCCCTTTCTGCAAACCTCTCCCTCAACTTTTGTTTTCTTTGGCCCTACCAGAAATGTAATCAGGCCTAGTATGGTAGTCGCCTGTCTGTTTCCATCTCCTTCCCACTCTCCCCCTCCCTTCCTTATTTATGTCTTAGCTCTTGCACTATCTGAAATGTCGTAAGGCGAAGTAGGATAGTTAATTTCACATCCTTATTGCTCATGGCCTGTAAGAATGTCATTGTATCTTCCCTTGTTCCCTCCCTTGCCTTGAAGCGCTTTGAAACACATTGTGTATAGGCGCTATGTAAATAAAATATATCATCAAATCGAATCCGCTCTTATAACCTTACCTGTTATAACTACGCGGATGACACCCAGATAATTTTCAATATTCCCAAGTGACCAGCCCCCCCACCCTCCCTCCGCTGTGACCTCGCCTCTCTGAAATCGAGGGCTGGATGATGGCTAACCAACTCCTCCTCATCCTTGGCAAAACTGAAATCCAAATTTTCAGTAAAACATCTCTCCTTCCACAACCGACCCCTTGGCCACTCTCCCTAGGACCCCACCCGCAGCATCCACCTCTGTAAAGAATCATGGATGCATGCTGGACTTATCACTCTCTAACCACATTAGCACTGTGTCCAGAACCTGCCACTTCCACCTACTCATCCTCAGGCGACTATTCCTTTACCTCTCCTACCCACACAGAGGCACTGCAATCCTTGCCATCATCCTCTCCCATTTAGACTATGCCAACTCCCTCTATCTAGGTGCCCCAGCGTATCAGCTCGGGGACACTCCAACAAAACCAAAACTCTGCAGCTAGACTCCTCCTTGCCCTCTCATCCAGAGTACACATCACTGCAGCAGAGTACTACCCTGGCTTCCTATCAGCGTCCTTTAGGGCTATGTGCATCACACACCGCACCATCCATAATTCTGGCCCAGAATTCCTCCAGGACAAGCTCACACACTATCAACCCACCAGAAACCTTAGATCTGGTTCTGCAGCCCTCCTTGTGATCCCACCAGACCCCCTGCTACTGCTCCACCAGAATGGGAGGATCTGCTTTCTCCGTCCAAGCCCCCACCATCTGCAACTCCCTTCCATTACACATCTGTCGCAATGAAGACTACCTCTCCTTCAGAAAGGCCCTCAAAACGTTTTTATTCCCTGCGACAACCTGAAGTGTCTTTCCTCTGCCCTTTCTCTAAGCCCACGGCACCATATGCCTCTTTCACAGTTTCGTTTACATTTACAATATTTCCCACTTCAAGGTAAAGTACAACTCTCAGAACAGGTGGGGCACCTCGGATTCGCTCAGCAACACCAAAGCAAAATGCCAAGCGAGACCTCAAGGTACGTAGTCAAACACCACTAGCTGGACTCCAGGCACAGCAACCAGCCTACACACATTCACATCCATACCCCACTGTAATACACAAAGCACAACAGCCATCAGTCTGCAGCTACGGCCTATGACAGAATTCGTTCCAGCTGGACACATAATGAATTTCTGGCAATAGAATGCAGCTTTGACCTACAACAGATTTTGGTCAAGCGGGGCAAATAGTGAATCTCATGAACTCTCTAAATCTCCTGACCTTCCCCCACCACCCGTCTACATGCCTGACAATCTTGGGTTGCTCAGTGGAGCACAGCCAGCCCACCTAACCACTATCTCGGCCTAATAGACATCCACATTCTAGTCAGCCCAACGATCTACATACATGGACTCCGGTCCCGAGGGCATTCACCACAAGAGCGTTGAGGCATACTAATGGGATAATGGCGCTATATAAATTACTACTACTACTTTATCAAACCAAAATTTGCAGGAGTTCAAGAGTTGTGCGACTGCAACTCAGCGATGTCTGTCACTGACCCGTACATCATTTTTGTCTGGTGTTTGGCCACAGACTATGACGTCCGCAACTGTGGATCATGCCAAGTGATGACTCTAAAGGCCTTTTGCGAAAGGGCAGCTAAATTGGCCTGGGTCAGTCCTCGTTCAAGTCCTTGGGAGTACCCTGTCCAAGCGCAGGAGCTCCAAAACCACCAAGCAGAGCACTAATAAGGTCCCTCCAATTTTAGGGAGTCTATCTCACCCCAGAAGTGAGTCTTAACATATTAAAAGATGTTGTACCAATAAGGACATTTCCTCAGATTCTTCACCATAGAGGAGAAAAAGTAAAGTTTCACCCTGAGTCCTTTTCTGCAGAGCAGTGTGAGTTTTATCAGAGTGCAAATGCTTAAAATCTTTGCAAAGGCTGTGACGCTGACCGCAATCACTTTGACTCTAAGGGTGGAGCCTGGTTGCACTGTGCCTTGGAAGGCAGGCAGAGTTACCCTCCAGAGCAGCAGTATCCACACACTCCGAAGCTTAGCTCAAAATGCAGCGGCTCCTCTGGGACCATTCGAGCCAGTGAGCATAGTCAGGCCTCAGCCTTGGAGCTCAGTGTTCGAGGTCTCCGTGGTGTAGTGTCGAGGATAGGCTATGACTTTGGTCCCCATCGCAGCAGGTGAAGCTTCGAAGTATGCACCCGAGTCAACTAAGCAAATATTCCACTCTTATCTTTGATGGAGAAGGGGATCCTATTCCTTATGGAATTGAGCCATTGACCGGATAGCTTTCCTGGAGTGTTGCTAACATAGATGCCTTTATTGCTGACCAAGCGGCAGACCCAAGTGATGCCAGTGTGCTCTGCCTCGCCAGAACCTGACGCGATGCAGACTTGCAGAGCATGCAGTCACTCCAATGCCGCTTTCTGGTATGCAATTACTTAGTAGGAATCCCAAGGAGTGGGCGCCCCTTGAGGTAGGCGACCCCATAAGGCCTCACTGATATTCTGGACAGGTGCCCACCCAAGGGAACCTTTTTGCCTTTTAATGCAGGAATGACAGATTCCATGTTAGGGTGAGCTATGGCAGAGACTGTGCTCTACTCCATCTGTGGTTAAGGAGCGAGTTGGGAAATACAAGCCGTTGCCATCAGACGTGTTTGTCAAAGCATCCGGCACACAAAATTGAGGGTTTCTCCTATGGGAAGAAGTGCTTCAATATTTACATTACTTCTGGAGCATTTCACCAGTACATTTAGCTTCATCTAAATACAGCCCGTCCAGTGAGAACATGACTTTAACGAATTAGAACAAATTTTGTTTTTCAATTTAAACAATTCATATTAATATAAAATCATGACAGATATTAGTATATAACTGAATTGATTCTGAGATTAATTCTAGACAGACCTGATAATCCAATTAGCAGCTCAAGTAAAGAAGAAAAGTAATGTGGGGTATTGACTTACTGAAGTCTTGAAATGAATTAACCGTCAAACCATACATAGCCGCTACATTGCATATATCATGACAATATTTCATTGCAAAGTACAAAAGCAGTGATCCAATTTTTATGGGGTCTTAGAAGTAATGTATTCAAATGTACCTAGAGAATAGATGTATGTGTTCAAAGGGACATTTGCACACTGTATGTTTTGCCACCAAAATATGTCCACCCGTATTATATGTTGAACAGAAGTACCTGTTCAAAGCAGTGCACCACCAATGTTATATGCCCCTCAATATTCTATGTTCACGACTTGGCTCCCACACTGATGCGCAGGAAGATCCTGAGGTTTGTGGTCGGCAACATCCACTCTATCAATTTGCACCTTGCCCTTGCACCCATCACCACCAGCCCCTGGGGTGTTCACTCATCTGTTTGCTGTAGAGGTTGTTTGTCTTGGGGGAGGAAAACTGATGCAGATCTTTCCATAACTGCATGACAGGTTCATTCATCAGCATTCTCTCCCTGCACATCTGTACTGCATGTACCATATGTTTTCTCTCAACTTCAAAATGTCCCAAACCACCCATTTTCAGACTATCAGGGTCATTGGAACATATCTGGGCACAGGCAAGACTTTTCCACCACCTGAATGTCTTCAACATTGTCAAAATTATACAAATGTTAACATTCCAGCCCCAGCTTTAAATCTTTGTTGTCAGCTGTCTGGGTTTCATGGCCTCCCACATATTTCTGATGCCAGAGGACTGATTCATGATGGGGTTGCTTCAATGGTCTGATTTGTAAAGAAGGACAACATGACAGATGGTCTGGAACAGACTGCTAAGGGGGCAGGCTTTTCAGCCACACAGTGATCGCGGATGCCTCTGATAGGATGGTCTGCTCACCTGGATAATCTGATGGTGAGCAGCTTGTGATCTCCCATGAAGGCGAACAAGCATATCAACTTACCCGAGCTGCGTGCCATCAGGCTGTCGTGGTGGTGGGTCTAGAGTCTGGTGGACAACAGTGTGGCCATGCATTACCTCAACAAGAGAGATGGTGTTGGGTCACTGCCTCTGTCTGGCCATTAGTGACTAAAGTCTCCCTGTTGGCAGCCCATTTAGCCAGTACAGAGAATGTTGTTGCGGATGTTCAGAGCAGGTATTCAGGCTTCCACAAGCGGAAACTTTGTTAGGAAATTCTAGATAGTATCTTTGCCTCTTGGGAGAGCTCTCAGTGTCAACCATTAGTACGAGTTATTCTGCTTCATCAACTTTCCCCTAAACATGGCTCTAGGGCACACGTTGAATGAGTGGAACTGCAATATCTTCTATGTATTGCTTCTGTTTGTTTCCGTCATCCCACTGGTCATCAGGATACTGAGGAGCTTTACATCAATCGTCATTTTGATTGCTCGAAACTGGGCCCAGAGGACCTGGTACCCAGAACTTCTAGATGTAGCCATCTGTCCTCCGTGGAGTCCTCCGTTGAGATCTGCAGGGCTGGGTCTTCCATCTGATCCTATGCAGCCCCACCCTTCATTCTTGGCTGCTGAGAGGCTGGGGTACATACAATTAGTGGTAATCCACCAGATCAGGTCAAGGAGACCCCCTATTGAGTTGATCTATCCCTGCAGATACCATAGGTTCTCTGGCTAGCACCTGGAGATGCGACTGGGAACCATGACTTGTCAGAACTCTTCTGTTCTTGATTTTCTGCTTCCCATGGCTGCAGGGGTTCTTCCAGATGGCACTGTTCATGAGTATTTGGACACTACTCCAATCTTGAAGAGGCCTATTGACCAGGGTTCCAGCTACACCATCCCCACTAAGGTGCTGTGGAATTTGTGAGTGTATAAAATAACCAGTTTACACCATACCAGTTTTGTTGGGATTTTAAAGTTATGTTAACTGGCCGCTCCATTTCAGAAATTGTATTCATTCTCTTGAAGTTGCTCTCACTTCATTTGGTTTTTGTGGTTACAATCACTTCCATGAGACTGGTGAGTGAGCACCGGGCTCTTTATTTTAAACCAAAAGAACATGGCGACTTGGAGGGGGAGACTTTCGTTCTGTTCCAGGGTCATGTCTGCCTTTCATCTTGCACAGTAGGTCTGTCTTCTGACTTTCTTCCCTGCGCCTCGTGAATCTAAGACAAACGGTTTTCCTCAAATGGACCTCAAGTGGGTTATGCTAATAAGTCTCTCAGAATAGGGAGTTCAGGGTGGACAACCAACTCTGTCAGCATTACCAGTGTCTGGGCGGGCAGAGCTGTTGGTAAGCAGACCCTGCCAAGATGGATTCTCTACCTTTCTGCATTCTACAATCTGGCCATCAAGAAAATGCCTACAGGTGTCAGGGGTAATTAAACCAGAGGGCTGGCATCTATCTCTGCCAACAGATGTTCCTGCTGTGAACATCTTCCAGGTGGCCACATGGGTATAAATACAGACATTTCGCAACCCTTTTGCTTGGATTCCTTACCTGGTCAGTAGAACCACTTTGGTTGTGTGGTGCACCAGAGTTTCCTGGTGTAAGTGATGGTTCTTCATTCTCCCTCTTCCAAGATCTGTACTGCTTTGGGAAGAATATGGGGAGGAAGAAGTCAATTAGAAGAACAAATTCGCTCTCATTACGAATTTCTTGTAACCTGTGGCAAGTCTGGGGTTCCAAAGCCTCTGAATATGGGGGAAGCTGGGCAGAATTAGGATGCGGGGTACAGTCAGCTCCCTATATATTCACATGATGTCACATCCTGAATCATAGGCACCAGTGCAGAGCTGCAGTGCGCTTGCTGGTGGCTGAAACAATTTCTTATTTAGAGTTGCGCAACCCTGCGCAATGAATTTTTGCATTTTATAGAATATTTATTCAGTAACACTACTCAAAACTACTTGCCACATGGTGAAGTAACTTATCAAACTGGCCTACATGGGCAAAAGACGGTCCCACTTTGACCAAAATAACTGGCGCACACTAGCATTTCAGGCATTGCCCTATAGGTCAGTCCAAGCCTGCCCAGGGCCCATTCCACCAGGGCGGTGGCGGCTACAGCTTTCTTCTCTGGAGTCCAGGGTTGGCCAGGCAGTGCTATGCTACCTATTTGGGTGAGGTGAGTGTTTCCATCAGATGAGCTCTACCTCTGTCTATTGTTGGTATTTTGTGTGTACTTTGTAATCTATTCAATGGTGCAAAAGTCCAAGCACATCCAACAAAACCTGCCTCTCCACCACCTCACTTCAATATAAACAAGCCATTATAGCCTCAAAAGCGACAATCTACAATGACAGAATCTCCAAAGTCCCCTCCAGCTCCCACGAGCTCTTCGCCATCCTCAAAGAACTAGAGACCCCAATCTCCCCACCCACCTCCATCCTCAAGGATGACGCTTGGTGCAATTGTAGCCAAAACACACTCATGGGCAAAATCACCAAACTCCAAGATAAAATAAGACTCAAACAACAAGCCATCCTCCGCAGGTCCCTCTACCCTCGCCCATCCCCCACATACCCAATGCTGCGCCTAGCATCCTGCCCTTTTGCTTCCAACCGCTGGACACAACCACCCTTGTCAACATCCTCAAAAGCATCATGCCTTTCCGCTGCAAGGGTGACACCTCATCACCACCTCATATTGCCTCCGATACCATCCCAAGTTCACATAAAGAATCTTGGGCCTCTCCTCTCCTAAAAATACAATCCCTTGACCAGGCTACCCCTACCAACTACCGTCCAATTACCACAGTCCCGTTCTTGCTCAAATTTATGGACAGTGTTGCCTATTTGCAAATCCAATCCTTCCTAGAAACACATCATGACCTTGGCTCCGTACAATCAGGCGTCTGCCCAAATATGGCACTGAAATGGTACTCTTAGACCTCAAAAACTAACTTGATGTAGTCATCGACCAGGGCTCCCCCTCACTTCTTTTACTACTTGACCTTTCCGCAGCCTTTGACCTTGTTGATCACGCCATCTTATGCAATGCTCTGTCTACCTCTGCACACGTCTCACCAGATGCCACCAAATGGATCGCATCCTTCCCAGCCAACAGATCAACCTGTGTGTTTGCAGGTGAGGCAACTGCCCTCCCCACTCCCTGTGGCGTCCCCCAAGGCCCTTGTCTATCGCCCATGCTGTACAACGTGTATACCAAACCCCTCTTTGACCACCTAGATGCTCTTGGTATCTCATATACCAACTACGTGGACAATACACAAATCCTCATACCCCTCTCTGAAGACTACCCTACAGACACACTTTGCATCAATGCCATCTAGGAAACCACCCAGGCCTGGATGGCAGCTCACAGCCTTTGCCTCAACGATGACAAAACCAAGCTCATCATCGTTGGCCCAGCATCACGCCTGGCCAAATTACACCAGGATAACACTACCTTCACCATTGACGGCCACAAGATTCCAGGAGCAACTTCCGTCAAAACCCTTGGCGTCTTCCTCGACTTTTCTTTAACCATGACCCACCACGTCAACCACGTTGCCACCTCCTCAGGATATGCAATCAAACTAATCAACTCTAGCAAGCCATTCCTCTCAAAACAGAATCAACTAGAATTGCACGATCCCTCATAGGATCCAAATTGGACTATTGCAAAGCCTTATTATGTGGAACCTCAGAAATAAATCTACACAAACTTCAAACCCCCCAAAACAATGCTCTATGGTAATCACTAGACACTGAAAGGTATGGCCACATCTTGGAAGCCAGAAAATCAGTTAGTTGGCTCCCAGTTAAGGACAGAATTAAAATTCAAGACACTCTCTATCACCTTCAAATGCATTACCAATGAGGCTCCCCAATACCTCACGGACACCATTAAAAAACACTTGTCTGCCAGACCCACGAGGTCCACCTACAAACACTGCCTCCTCACTCCTTGCTACAACAGTAAAAGAGCAGGGGGCGCCAGCTTCCTTGCCCGTGCCCCAACGCTCTGGAACAAGCTACTTCCTTACCTACGAAATGAGAACCATTGTACCACGTCTTAAGGAAACACCTCAAAACCTTGCTATTTAACTAATAGATCACTTTCATGTAGCTTGTTCCCACCTTTACCTGGTACCTCCCTCCCCACCAACCCTTGTAATCAGTGCCTAGATGCCTGTGGGTTTTGCGCGCTCCTACAAACGTACTAAATGAATAAATAAATATAATCAGCATGATAATCTTTGAGAGATTCCCATGCGTCCCTCCCGCCTACCACTCTTATGGCTCTTCTTGGCTCATATTGCCACGTTCATTTGTGCTTGCCAAAATCTGAACATGGACTCTGTGGGTGAAA
This sequence comes from Ambystoma mexicanum, assembly GCF_040938575.1. Classification (NCBI taxonomy): domain Eukaryota; kingdom Metazoa; phylum Chordata; class Amphibia; order Caudata; family Ambystomatidae; genus Ambystoma; species Ambystoma mexicanum. The sequence goes on from NC_090921.1 coordinate 1,008,740,257, forward strand.
CTAAGGGAGATCTGCCAATTAGCTGTGGTCAGTATGTCACAAAATGACTCTAATATAGCACTACAGTGACAGCAGTTTTAAAATGTAAACATAAACTGCTTTACTGTACCAAGGATTCCCAGCCTGACAATGGGGAATATTCAAACAGCATGTGAATCCAGGGATCGAAAATTAGGATTTGTTAAAAAAAGAGCAACAAAACGCTCTTGGGTATCGGGCACTGCCCGTTAGGCAGAAGCTATCAATGGGGAACCAGGAGCCAGCCTGTCCTTATTGTGCAGCAAATCTAACGTGCGCAAGATGCAAACTCTAACCTTTTGTCCATCACATGTTATACAATATGCTTTAAATCTCGATTAGATGTGTCCCTTATTCTCCTTTCAACACATTCCCAACTCTACACAGGTAAAATCACATAGCTATGTTAATATGGCACTACTTGCCTGGGGAGTCAAATGTAGCTCCTGCTAGCTGTCGGTTTCAAACGAACCAGGCTACCCTTGACTATAAGCAGGAACTAAATAGTTGCCAGCTCCTGGCAATTTCGAACCCTGTGAATCTATGCAAGATACAAATGCTGAAGAACAGGAGTTACAGGTCACTTATTCCTTAGGGTATGTATCTTAACTCAAAGTGAGATAATCGTAAGCAAAAAGAAGAGCGCACAAGAGAGATAATCATCATGTCAATGCAGGTCAGCATATCAATTTCATAATGAATTGGGAGGGATGAACGTTCAAGGACATTTTAATTTGCAGCAACATGGTTTGGTCAAAAACACCTGAAAAAAAAAAACACTTCTCCCAGTGCAAACTGCAATCATGGGTCTGAGCCACCTCTGTTTTCCTCGAGGCTGCATCAGCGAAATTATTGGATTATTAACAGCTAATCTTCATTAGTCCTAGTGCTACTTTTCCTTCTCCTAGTACTATTGTTTTTATTTGTTTTTGTCATTGTCCCCTTTCCCATTGAGTCAGCTTTGGTAAATCTCAAAGGGAAGTACTGGGACAAGGATGGAAGATGTGGAGGTAATGATCGAATTACTGTGGAATTAATGGTCTTCATTACTCCTGGTTTCCCTCATTCCAGTACAGATGTCCCTCCGCTTCCTCACTTGTATGGCAAGGGCCCCATGACTTGGCTGGGTAAAGAAAATTAAGGATTCATGGGTAATGGGGAGATTATATCTCCCAAGGAGGGACAGGCCAACAGGAATGGAAGGAGCTTGGGAAACAGATTTCTGAAAGAGAGGTGGGGCCTGTGAGAAACCTGAGGGTTTGCCAACATATTCTCCCTTCGGATCTTCTGTGCACGTGGCCAGCAAGAGGCCATCACTTTTGGCTCCTGCCCCTGGGGGTGGACATGCCAGGGAGGACCACCTAGATGGAGGGTCCTGGGGAATTGGAGGTGGGATACCCTTGGGTGAGACACAGTATCTCACATCCTCCTTTCAGGAGGGGCAACCCAATCCCAGAAGTAGTTAGTGGATATTGTTCAATCATCTCTAAGAAGGGCAAGAGATATTATCACCCCAGACGTGCCAGAAAGAGGAGGAGAAGGATTGGGGATGAGGTGCCTTGGGACAAATCTCAGTGTCATTCTTGTGATAACAAGCATAACTCTCCCTTGAACTTTATGGGTCACTTTAAAGCAGTTCCCCTTCATTCCCCTACTGGGATACCTAACAGCACCGAAATGAGGGAGAAACAACTCAAAGGAAGGAACACTTTCCCCACTCTAGTACTGAGACTAGGAAGAAGCAACTGAGAGCAATAGACATCACTTACTCTCACCACTTTGGTACTGGGATGAAGAAGATGCATGAAGGTCAGGCATGTCCTTGTAATCCAAGTCAGACATTAATTAAGGGAATACACCTGCAGCCCATTGAAGTACCACAGGTGTATGGGAGGTGGAATGCAGAAGCAGAGAAGAGAAACAGCAGGGGAAGAGGAAGCCCAGCAGAAGGAGCCGTGCTGGAGCGCGAGACGCCAACCAAGATCTCGCTTGAGAGTCCTGCTGGTGGGACTATGCAGGATGGAGAATCCTCGGAAGGGAATGAGGGCAGCAGGTGCCTCCGTGGAGCGGAGGCAGAGCTATACACTGGGGCCGGTGTGTGCTGAGAGGAGCTGCCGGGTCCTGGTAAGTGTCGGCAACAATGAAACCACCCGGGCGCTCCAAATGGTCCATGAAAGTAAGCAAATCTACACTTATTGAATACCAAACTAAATGAAATGAGCAAACCTGCACTTATTAAATACTGACTTGAATGAAACAAGCAAATCTGCACTTATTGAATACTGAACTAAATGAAACAAGCAAATCTGCATTTATTAAATACCGAATTGAATGAAGCAAGTAAATCTTCACTTACTGAATTTAATTACATAGGCTACGCTGCATTTAGTGAATACTGAACTGAGTGAAATATGCAAAGCTGCATCTATTGAAAACCAAAGTAGAAGGAAAGGCAAGAATGTTGAATATTGAACTGCCTACACCGGCACAACTGTTAACATTGAACACCAAATTGAATGCAAATAACAACCTTGCTAAGATTGAACTATGAACTGAAAGAAAATAGGAAACTAAGTTTGATAAAGGACTCTGATTGCTGAGTTGACACCAAGGCTGAGCAAGTGCTTACTGTGGAACTGTATTTGAGATACCACTTGTTTAGTGACATTGTGGAGCTGCCTTTAAGAAACCATTGGTTTTGTTGGATATTCAACTACTCAAGAGAGAGCTGGAAGTTCTGGTTGCGTGACCTGCAATGGGTGGATCGTGCAATCCAACAACTGCGCCTAGACCAGAGAACTCCTACATGTGGCATAACAAACTGCTGAAGCAAACACCAAGTTCCTGGTTGAGTGACCTGTAATGGGTGGACCGTTCGGTCTGACAACTGTGCCAAGAACGGAGAACCCCTATATGCTCACAAGGAAACTTGCCATTGTGTTAAAAGGAAAAGCTACCTTTGGTGTAAATAAGTCTTGGGGAAGGGAACCCTGAGCAGTTAAGAACTGTTGAAACTCAGTCTAAAGATCAAAGCTTCAAGTTACTTCTTTTTGTGACATCTTTTGACATTGTTCTTGGGGAAGAGAAGCCTGAGACGTACTGCCCTGGAATTGTATTGAACTTGGAGAAGGGCATCCTGACATTTACAAAGGTGTGGAACTTTGTTAATTCCAGTCTAAAAGAAGGTAAATGGAACATTGTGATAAACTGGTTGACATTGGGGAGAAGAGGCTGAAGCGTTGGCCCAAGCTGGAAATTACTTTTGGAGCACGGTTTAGTTTATGGTTGACATCCGTACACATTGTTTTGTCTTAGTTATGAGGGCAAGCATAGGTTTTGGGCACAGACTTTTCAGTTGAACTTACTGACACAGACTTTTCTTAGTTTCTTTAGGTAAGGAAATCCCACCTTAGTATAGGGCAAGTTAGGCTCCATCCGGGCATTTTCTTTAATAAAAACCTTTTGTTATACATTGAATCTGTTGTCTGAGTCTCCCTCCACGATGCCAACCTCACAGGACTCAAAGTACTGGGACATGGAGGTAATACCTTGTGTCTGTGATTCCTGGAAGGTCCTTTAACAGGAAGAGCACAACCACTTGGAGTGGCCTTACATTAATTATAAAGGGTAAATGAGTGCTCTTTGAGCACACATATGTATTATTCATAAGTAAACACAATAGTGGCAAGAATTAGCCTTCACCTACAGGACGCTGCCAATCACCATGCCAGCTTGGAAACCCACCTGTAATGTCAGAGCGGACAGAAATGGGAATCAACAGTTTTTCTGTCAGGTGACATTTAATAACCAATGATAAGTAGAATAAACAAACTGAAGTGTTTTTCTTAGGAAAGCAGTATATGCAACAGAGTCATATCACTCAGTTCGCTAGCACATGTAGAAGCATAAAAAACACTGATATACCAATTGGAATTACACATTTTGTATGCCTAACCTGTGTTGTTCTTGTTCATGTTCTCTTTTCTGAGTAAAGTAAACGTTATCTTTACTAATGGGTGTGACGGATCGCCATCTGCGAGTGTATGGAAGCCCTAGTTTTTATGATTTTTATTCCCATAACATAATGTGGGAAAATTCTATTTCTGAAAGGGATGTCTGCAAATTAGACCCCGTTTTTGTAAATGCCCCCATGCTAAGCTTATAGTGCACACGTGTGCCGTGGCTGTAACCACTCTTCTGACATCCACAGCTCCAGTGGTAGAGCAGGTTCAAAGGTCATATGGGCATCCCTGATAGATGCTGGGACATCAAGTCACTGCAGGCAAAGGTAGCTTTTTAAACTGCTGGTTTAAATTATAAGAATGGTATGCCTTAGTCTGCCTGGTGGCATGTGAATCTTTAAATGTAAGCCATGCCTGATTGCAGCACAGTGACTGCCAAGAGCTGTAAAGGTGCAGAGGTACGAGTCTGCCAAGGAGGTGGTTTATTAGTTGGCAAATACTTTTATTAAAGATAAAGAAAGAAAAAAGGAAAACCCTATCTAGCCCTGTTTCTAAAAGGAGTGAGTTTTCCCTATGTCAACAAAAAGACTAAGGACTCTGTCAGGGAGTGTGATAACACAAAATGTCCACTGTCCTGTGTCCAAACCTATTTCTGTCCCTTACACACTGAATTAACTAAGGAAACTGTGACCTTCTGGATCCAGAAGAAGGCTTCCCCTGTTCTAGTCTCCAACTAAAATGTTCAGTTCTTAATGTTCAAATCTTGACAAGAAAACACAATTCCCAAGTATCAGGGCGTGTCCCTTCCCCTCTTCTAGATTCACCTCACAGATTTCTCATCAATTCTGGTTCCCGATCGTACCAGACTTGAGCTGCAATGGTTGTACTTTCACAAAATAAATATCACACAGCAAATCTGGTTCACTCTCCTGCCAGATTTAACAGTTTTCTCTCTTTCTTCGCCTGTAGATGTGTCTCCCGAGAAAATAATCATCAAAAGCCAAGCCCAAAAAATGTATCATCAAGTCTGGTTTACTTCCTGGCCAGGCCTGACTGCATCGCAGCAGAGCTTTAAAACCTTCATCCAAAAAGCGAAAGTTCACATATGTAATATCAAGTCTCGTTTGCTCTCCTGCCAGAATAGACTGTAGTTTCTGTTGTTCCAAAAGACGTATTTACCAATGGGCCCTCGCCCCTTCATTTTTTACTTTTTCACTCCTCTGCATCTCACTACCATCCTTTAACTAACTATAGACACATACATACAATTAAGTGTGCGCATGTGTTACTTTCTTTTGCATGTATTAGTGTTTGGTCAGCCTGTCTCCACTACAGCCACGTGAAACAAGAACCAGAATGCTTCCCCTTTGATTCTACTGCACACTTGTTAACACCTTCCCTGGGGCATAGAAACTTCCACCTGTGCTTTAAAGAGGCAGCACTGACATAACAAAGCCACTGCCACACCAAGGTGTGATTGCTGGAGTCCCTTGAAGTCAGCAATCATGGGAAGGGGCTGAGGTTATACTAGCCAGAAGGGAGAGGTAGGCCAGGAAAGAGGTTGCACCATCTAGATTTCTGTTAGGGCTCTCTTCCTTGTCCCGCGTCCTTCATTTCCTGCAGGCCAGGTACTCTTAGTGTGATGGCATAAGACAAAGGGCATTTATTTCAACCACCTGGATTGGAGCCCTAATAGCAGGCTTCCTATTGACCAATATTCTGTGCCATTAAAGGGATATGGACATCCTCTCATTCTTTCATTAATCTCTGGACTTCCACAAGGACAAGAAGAATTGATCTGTTCCTCCGTTGGGGATACAGTCTATCCCAAAGTCCTCTGCCAGGGTAGTGAATAGAGAAGCCATCCAAGGCAGAGGAGAACTCTGTCCCCTAACCATCCCCATGGAATAATGGGGGGTGACTGCTGTTGGACCAAGACTTCTACATTGGCTGAATTGTAACCAGGCACCTGTTCATTGGAGGGGAAAGATTGCCTGTAGGTGCATGCCAAGCTCCCTGTAGTGGGTGTGCAGAAGAATTTACCTGGTCCTTGAGCCCTTGAATTGGGGCTCACAGCAACTGCAGAACCAAGGAATCAACACCTAGATCTCCCTTCATCTCTGAACTGTATCAGCACCAGTTTGTCTAAGCTGCTGCTCAGGAAATGCCAGAGTCCTCTCCGACCACGATACCAACCGCCTCTGCATCTCCTAGTATTGCTTGATGCTGACACCAAAGCACTGCTGTCTCTGCATCTGAGACCCTCTGAGTCTTCTAGTGTCCCATATTGACACTGACCCCTGATCTCACGCTTCTTTGAGCTTCTCCCTGATGCCACTGCAGTACCTCAATGCGTGCCGAGCCTGCTCGCTGCCGAGGCCAGTCTCTTCTTCTCTGCACCCCAGGCCACCAAGTCATCCAGCACCAATGATCCAGCATCGCCTGCCATCCACAGCAACATTGTATTCTAAGCTGACGCTGTTGACGAACAGAACTGCATCATTGGATTGGTGCTGCTTCTCCCAGACTTGATCCGGGCCCATCACTGAAAGTCATCGGTCTTTTGGCTCATCGCTGTTGAGCTCCAAAGACAAGAACATAAAGGTACTGTGAAGAGGTCTTTTTTTTGGGACTATAGAGACCTTTAAGCCCTCTTCCTTGTTCTTAAAGACATAGCCTTTGAACAGTGACAATGTGACTGTTTTGTGCCTTAACACCCCAACTCATCGACCCAGATTGCCCTTTAACACAAAATCTGCATTCTCTGTATTCTTTTACATGGGTGGGGTTTCTGAGTGGTTTCTGGTTCCTTTGTTTGCATTTTATCTTTTGATTTACAGTCTATATTTAATTGTCCCTCGATTGTGCATGGTTTTATTTTGGTCCATTGTAATTAAGTTCTTTGGATGTTACTGGTATCAGGTCACACCCCTCCTGAAGAGTTCAGCCTGCCCTCGGCCTGCACTACCCCAAAAAGCTAAGGAGCTATACCTGTCGTGCTATGCCTGTTTCAACTTCATGACTGGGATCCCTGCTGATTTAGTAGTAGTGTGAGGCCGAGTAGGCGGTTTAGCCACTACTCATCCTGGTACCCCTGCAGAGCAGTAGCCCCATTTCATCAGAGAGAGGACACAGCTATTTTAATGTATTTGTATTCATTGCATTACCCTTGCACGCTTCTAGCACCTCACCTCAGAGAGCATGCCATAACCATCTGAAGTCTGCTACAGATCCTGTAGAAAACGAATAAATGCTGAACCTTCGGATCTATCGGCTGGCTTCTCTGTGGGGAGGTCCATCGTGACTCGCTGCCTGTCCAAAGAGTCTCTCTCTTATCCTAGCGCAGATATTGCACTTTGTGCACTCCATCACGCCACCCAACATTCCTTACATACATTGAAAGTGCTGTTCTCTTTGTGCATGTAATGTTGCCATGCAGTGGATGGAGGCTCAGCTCATGGCTGGAGGGTCCAAGCCCTGCTGCCCTATGTGACAAGCTCCATGCACAGAGACCCACAACACTTCTAAAGTTAGCACAACAGCTAATAATACCAACAATACAACACTATAAATGGCTTCTAGGAGGGAAGGACATTGCTTTCTACACAGATACACCCCGACAAAGGCAGGTAAGTAGCAGAGATCTACAAGGCTGCTTGAGAACAGTGCAGGAACTCGAATAAACCCAAACGATGTTTACAGCCAATAGGAAAACGTGTATGCAGTTTAGTATAGATGTAACTACTTTACCAATGACTACAGCTGTGAAATCCAGTGGTTTACCACTTAAATACACAGGATATCCCAGGTGGGTACTAACATTGTCAGGATTACTCAGGCCAGTACCCCAAGGGGAGCAAATGCACAATGCCAGATTATCAGTCATTGTTATGGTCACATTTAGTAGGTTTTAAAGGTTCCAGTAAGTGTTGTCCATAAGATATTAAACAAACCCAATAGGTCTGCCATGGTTATGGTGAAAAGTAAGAATACAATGCATAGGAAAGCAGCAACCTGCCAGAGAACCTAAGGACCAAGGTTCCACCTCTAAAGGCCTGGAGATGGATGGCTGCAAAGTGAAACTCCAGCCCACAGTATAACCTGCACACAGGACCTACCTACGCTCAAGAGGATCTGTAACAAGATGGGGATCACAAGACCCGGGGAAGGCTACACAGACACAAGACTCTGGCAAGGAAGCGCAGCTGCAGATCTCTATGCAGATGTGAAGATGGCGTGGACTCTATCTAGATAGCAGTTCGGGTAAGCTTCTCAGAAGGTGCCATGGCCAGAAACACAGGGCCCGGTACCAAGAAGGACCTCTTTCTGGCGACCCAAGGTGGAAAGGACATGGCAGCAGCAACGGGAAGCACCAAGGTGGCCCAGCAAGCGGCTCAGATGTGACTGTGGAGGGCACAAACGACCCAGCACTGGCAGGAAGAGGCGCAGCTGAAGGGGTGCAGGTCCAGACAACCCACTAATATGAAGAGCAGAAGCGCAGGCACCCTCCTCAGCCACAACGTCATGGTTTCAGAAATGATCTGGTGTGACCGGAAGCGTGGGCTACCCCTGCCCTCCAATCAGCATCCTTTTATAATTCAAAGTTTTCGCTGACATCCAAACAGGACAGGTCAGCCAAACTTTGCTTTAGGAGGCATTCACTCTGGGATGTGGGTTGGATATCTGGAATCTCTCATTGAGAGAGAACTACATGAGACACTGAGACAAAGTGTGATATATATATATATATATATATATATATCTCATATGTAGCTACTACCCAACATGTTTTCAGAGTGAGAAAGCACACAAAGGAGCACTCCATGAATGAGGAACACTGCCCTGGTAGCCATAGGGACTGTTAAGGGCAGCACACCATAAATGAGCTGCACCGGCACTTCAGTAGAAATCCTGCCAGGGGAGGCATGACCAGCGGTGGCAATAAATGGCTGCTTCACGTATCTGCTCTGGCACTCTGGCTTATTCTCCTCTGGAAACAATGAGTAAATGCTGGTGCTGTCCGTGTCGCTGAAGCCGCAGTGAACATGCGCTTTGCTGTGCACACCGCAGTGTAGGAAAAGCTGAAACATGCAAAACACTGTAAGCGGTATCCCCAGAATGGCAGGCGTACCCTGACTTGTGGGCAGAGCTGGGCAGAGCAACCTCGCCGAAGCACAATTGGGGAACCATTGACCTCTCGGGGAGCCATTGGGGGGAGGGAGGGTAAGTGGCATATCTCCTGCAACTGGATTGAAAGGAAGGAGGACCTAAAGCACATGTAGCAAAACACCTTAGAAGTAAAGCAAAGTCGCTAATCAGAACAAAGGCAGTGATTAACAACAGGCACTGAGATGGACAGTCAAGCGCTATACCTCCTTCGCCTTTTGTGGTAACGCTGGCCGAGGGAAGGCGGGAGGGTTGTGAAGGTGAACCAGTAGTGACCCAAACAACACAGTATCACATTCCAAAATAAAGGGAATGGCCAATCAAGGTTCTATAAAAATATAAACACTTTAATAAGACACGCCATCTGCACATAGAACAAAAATAAATTACTATAAAAAAATCCCATCCAAAAGGAAAGAGAAGATGCAGACTGGAGAAATTAGCACTCTGAGCATAGTTCCAGAAGTGACAGGTAAGGTACTACCAGTGCTCCAGATAAGATTTTGAGGTGGGAGTATTTTACTCCCTATTTTTAAACTTTGAGAGTAAATGTATTTTAAGAGAGTAAAAAGGACTTTTTTTTCCTTTGCAAGAGAGTAAAATGTATGTGACATCCAGCCGATGTGTGCAAAAACTGTATGGAAATCATTACTATGCAGCAGCTTTCTGCATTGTGACAGAATACACCTTTCATTATTTCACTAAGGTCTGGCCATTTGATCTCTCCTGTGTATATTTAAATGTTGAAATCACAGAAACCTAGCCAATTATTAGTAAAGAAAACATGAATTGTATTGTGTGTTTTGAGATTCGATAGCAGAATTGTCTCTTGATGTTTCATAAAAGTCCTATTTTCCTGGAGCTATTACTACCTAATGTATGCCGATGTTATGATACAACAGTGCAGAGAGGCAAGGACTCCATGCTAAATTCTATATCTAATCTAGTGGCCAAATGGTTATTTATATAGCGCTTTTGGCAAAGCGCTGTACATAGAACCCATTTATCACAATTATCACCAAACCAAAGTCGGTACTCCTTTATCAAAAGGATGAAAGGCTGAGTTGGACTTGCTGGGATTCGAACCTGCAACCTTCAGATCACGCACAGATTGCAGCAAAGAGTGCTCAACTGGCTGAGCTGTCTTATTGGCTAACATCCTTCAGCGGTTGGTTAACTGAGTATCGACTGAGGTATGATATATGATAGGTTATTTAAAACACAGTTAATACCCATTGGTTTCTAAGCGCTGACCCGGGGATGCAACCTGTGTTGCTCTGTGTCATCTTGCTTCCAAGGCGAGCACTTTGCCACTGAGCTATCCTCCCGAGACATAATATATCACAGTACCTAGATGTATGACGAACCATTCATGAAGCGCTGCATTAAGCTAAATACCTCTCTGGATTATCACAGGGACAGGTTTTGCTGAGTTTCTATTTCAATTACCAATGTAACTTTCATTTGTTTGTTTTTGAACAGTGCTTGCACTTCCTGGAGAGCCAGGTTTTGGATGTTTTAATTGTAGTCCTGAAGATCTGAGAGGCTAGAACACCTGTGATCAGTGTAATGACAATCACTCACCCTTGAGCAAAGACTCTGCTGCCACTGACCATTTATAGTAATGTACCCCATTGACTACAAGGTTGAATAGCTGTAAACTAGACTGTACAGTCATCATTTTACACACTGTTTTTATAATTAGAGTGTACATTAAATTAGAAGTGGAAAAATGATCGCCTCAGCATGATTATGCACACAGCACAAGAACTATGACAAATACAAATGTGCAATACTGGTTTGCTTTCACTGGAAAAAAAGCATAATTTGTTAAAGTATGAATTCTCTATTGCAACTTACTTTTCCATTTTATTAATTATACAATCCTAAAATTCTAGGAAAACATGCACAGTGCTTCTGAAGCTGAATGGAAAGAAACCATTCCTTTTATCACAGTGTGCAGTTTCTTTTTTTGAAAGGCTTCAGAGAAATATATTCTGTTTCAGACTAGATAAAAATCAAAAGAAGCCTTCTGGTTTCTGTCAAGTAACCTGACCTTTGCACTGACCTCTGCTCTAAACCTGTGTGTAAATGTACACAGGAAAATAATAAAGCGGTCTTATTTACAAGATTTTCATGCGTAAAAAGGCCTAGTACGCACCTTATCTGGAGCCCTGGGTATTACCATGAAAAGGATTTTGGGTTGAAAACGGGAGGGATTGTGACCTAACCAGCCATCGTGTACTTACCAGTCTCTAGGGCCCAAGTGAACCATGGGGGCAGTTCAGTGTCACAATACCTGGAGTGAGTTCTTGGTGGGCTGACACATCAGACCCGGGTTCGAACGTTGATGCGAGCTGATCAGGCTTAGTCAGGCAGCTAGGATCATGAGCCCCTGGCAGCAAGTGAGCATTGAGTAGGGTCCAATGGGGTGCTCTGTGTGGTTGAATGGCAGAGGTTCAATGATGCAGGTCGTTGCATTCTCAAGAATGCTTCACAGTTGGGCACACTGAGTCGAGCTTTGGCTGTAGGAGAGGTTGGCGAGTAACGCTTGAGCAGTTCAAGTCAGCAGGCAACAGTCTTTGAAGCAGGGATCGAGGGTTCATTGAAGAGCAGTCAATGAGGCGACTCTTCTCGGGCTAGCTGTGTGGCTCTCTAGAGAAGATGCATCAGACTGGCAAAAGTAGCACTCTGAGCGTATTTCCAGAGGTGGGAGATAAGGTACTACCAAAAAAAGGATATTGTGTTGAAAACATGAGCGATCGTGATCTAACAAGTCTCTGGGGCCTGAGTGGACTGTGGGGGCAGTTCAGTGTCACAGTACCTGGATTCAGTTCTTGGTGGGCTGATGCATCAGACCTGGGTTCGAACCTTGATGTAAGCTGAGTCTGGCACATAGGATCATGAAGGCCCTGGCAACAAGCGGGCATCAAGTAGGGTGCTCTGTGAAGTCGAACGGTGGCGGTTCAAGGGATGCAGGACGGTCCCAAGAATGCTTCAGAGTTGGCCAGGCCGGAAGGTGGCGGTCATTGAAATGGTGATTGAGTGTGCGTCGAAGTGCAGTCAATGAGGTGGCGGTTCTCGGGCTAGCTCGGTCAAGTTGTGGTGGTAATTCTTGGTTAGAGTTAGCAAGTGGCCCTTCGGAGATTCAGATCAATTTTTGCCATTGAGCAGTTGCTTGGGGCCTAGCAGGTGACATACTTCTCTAGGACACGATGCAGTGTCGAGCTGGTTTAGATGCAGTGCAATCGTTAAGCTGGATGGGGGAATGCAGACACCAGCACTAGCGCCTTCCCTATCATTCAGGATGCATGGAACATGGAGTGACTGGTTCGGTGTGGTAGAACACGGAGCTTCAGCTGGTCTGGCCCTCCAGTTGCTGTGAAGCCTTTGAAAAGGACTCGAGGACAGGATACTCCAGTTCAGGGTCTGCTCTTCTGGTACAGAAGATCTGTTGCAGAGTTGTTGGTCCTGGTCCACAGCACTGGTCACTCCCGATATTTCCTGGGAGTGGTTAGGGGATAGATCTTCCTTCTATCGTGGACGGCTCCTTCTTGACCTCCAGCGGAGGGCTTTGAACAGTGCAACTGCCCCAAAGGAAGTCCAACTGAGAATCTTCTGGCCTTAAAGGATCCTGGAGCAACTGAGGGAATTCTGCTGAAGGGGTGTAAGACTCCTTCTTTTAAGGGCACAAGTCCTCAGGTGATTGGTCTAAAGCTAGCTTGTTTTAGGGGGACCAATCCCTGCTACCTGCTGGAGTGGACTTTGTCCTGTTGCTCTTGCACCCAAAATGCTTTGCTCCAGAGGAAGGGGGGGGGAGACAGGAAAGGGAAAAAGAGACAGTGAGAAACAAGATGGTGGATGGCTTCCTCCAGTGTCCAGAGCACTCCTGTCTATCCTACTCCCACCCCCTACTGACAAAAAAGACCTTTGGCTATGCAGCACCCTTGTGTGAGGCTACTCCTACTAAATTGGTGTGCCCCTTTGATACCTGGTCCCCTTGCTGTACACCTATCTCTGGGGTAGGAGGTTACCGGCCCTCCAAAAGAGAAACTGGGTCCTCTGGGTTTCTGTTCTGCTGTATGGCAGTATCAGCCCGTCTGACCTGAATACACATTCCCTTCCATAGCACAGCTAAATCGCGTGACACACGTGTAATATCAATTGGGACATGGCGGCCATGATCATACTATTGTCATGCACTATGCCTAAACAGAGGCATAGCTTATTCTTAGAGATTACCCTGCCACCAGCATGGGGCACTCATGATCATCGTAGCTTGGATGCAGGGGGCATATCTTAAATGTTGCCCCTGTGCTGCAGTGACTTTGGTGCCACTGTGGCAGTCGATTGGGCATCTTGTGACCTTTGAACCTGGAAGGCGCCATGAGCAGAGTAGGTGCTGTGGATCAGGCTACTGCTGCAGCAGGGCACAAGTGCACTATGCTTTTGGCACGGAGTTGCGACAATGGGGCACCTGGTTAGCAGATTACCCCTCTGGAGAACAAATCACCCGCATATATTTTATGTACTAAAAATTGAAAAAGCCAGGGCTTTGCACCCTTGCCAGATGGCAATTCCTTAGAGATGGTGCAAACCCATTAGACCCTTGAGAAAAGAGCCTTACCGCAATTCAGGAAGAAAACACAGAGTGCTCTTCACTTATCCTGCAGCTAACTTAGAGGCACCCTAAACCCAATACTGCTACAACTTACGCCATTGCTCATTCAGGGACACTCTGTTACCTGGTACCAGCAGGACAGGTGGGTTGCATAGAATGGTTTTGATACAGAGGGAGAAATCAATTTCAGTCATAACACTCAGCAAATGGCTATTGGCACATGACGCACCATCTATACTATTTGGGCACAACACACAGACAGGGACCCTGCTATCACACTGAGCAGTACAGAACAAACAAATCCTCTGGGAGACAAAAGCAGAGACCCATCACAGATCACAGTGACTGATCCTCGCCTGACAAAGCAAAATCTAGTGCATGGCCTTATGCAGATGAAAGGTGAAATCACAGAGTCCCTGAAGAAAGAATTCCAAGCAGCAATGGCAGATTTATGCAAGACTCACTCTACAATTAGTCAAGAAGTATCCCAAGAAGGAGATTGGGTTATTGCTACCAAGTGAGTAATCCAGGACACGCAAAATCACATCAGTATAACAAAGAACGAACTGGTCGAAACAAAGCAAGCCATGGACCTGACACTGGATAACCACCACAGACACGAGAACCTAAGGCTGCTGATCAAAGGAACCCAGAGCCCTGACCTTGAAGTCTGGACAAAGCATTTATTTCACGCTGTGGCTCAAAGGTGGACAGAGCCGGTGTAACTGGACCGAGTGCACAGTGTTGGCCCACTTAAGACATAGCTTGCAGCCTCCACCAGGAGATATCACTCTTTATGCACATTCCATGAAAGAGTATCTCTTGAGAGCTGTCTAAGAAAAGAGACCTATTTCTTACCAGGGCCAATCGCACAGCTCATCAGGATTTGGCAGCAACAACTTTGCAGAAAAGCAGTGTTCGGGCCACCTATATATAAGCTCTGACAAGAGCACCTCAAATATTGTCAGTTCTTTCCTATTGGCATGATCTTTTAGTGAGAAAAGTGGATGAAGCGGCTCCACTGTTCAAAATTAAGTTCAACCAATCATATGCATTGAGACAAATAGGATGGAAGACTGTGTGCAGAATCCAAAAGAACATCTCAGCAAGCGATGTAATATAAAGTGGTCTTTTATAGCGCCTTTCTGACATGTTTGTTGGCCTTGACGCATGTGGCTCTGTAACAAAAGACAGAGAATTTTTAATGGGATTGCCTGTGAGAGGTTCAAACACTTGTGTATAGGCGCGTTATAAATGCCATATCGTATCATATACCATATCAAAACCTGTGGTATTTGTAGGTGAAGGTCAGAAGTACCTGGGCCCCGAGTGCCGTTCTGCTTCCAAGGGTTTGGCAGAGACACTTGGGAGTATGTTATCCAAAGAAGAGAGCCTAAGATCTGATAGACTACACTAGAGCGCTTTTAGGCTGGTTAGCCACTGACGTATGGGGAGTGTGAGAGTACTGAAGAGGAGAGCTTAGTCAGTCTCACTCATTTACTGCAAGTGCAAGAATATCTACTACAAAAATGCCTCGAGTTCTTTTTCTAAGCAATCATATGTGGGGGTGGGTAAGGGTAATGCAGTATGGGGGGCTGCAGGGGGTCTCCCCCTCACATAATTGCTTGAATCGAAGAAAAACAAATTCAGCATTTTTGTAGTCTGTATTGTTTTCTCACAATAATCACAAAGATCTGCTTAGTCATAGTCCGATTAGTGTTGATGTGCTAATGGCTGGGCCTGTGGAGGCTGTGTGTGGGTGTGCACATGTTTGTAGTATGAGGGGGTGGGAGACTTTAGAAGGGAGTCGGTTAATAGCCCTTACAAGGCAAAAGAACTTGGTGTCCACCCGTCACTCCTACCTTTGCCCTCTTGCAGACAGGTCCCATTGCACTTTCTCAATTTGAATGTGTCTCTGTCACTCTCTGTATTTGTTTTTGGATTCATATGGCAGAAAACTAGCTAGGAAGCAACAAGGCCCTGTACAACTAATTTGAGGTTAACAGAGATCAGTGGAAAGGTAAGTTAAGGTTATTGTAACTTGAATATCCCATACTACAGTGATTGTATATACCCAAGAGTAGCAGGTCCTACTTGATCCTTAGGTACACCTTGAAGAGCACAGCCTTGAGTTCCTTTCTGAACAGCAGGTGTATTGGTTCATTCCCGATTGTGACCAGGACGGTTTCCAGTAACTTGGGATGTAGGAAGAGAAGGCCCGTTTCCTGGTTTTCTCTGTGCATGGCAGTTTAATCTCAAGCCTTGTAATGGTCTGGCTCCTAGAAAAACTCTATTAGATACATTTTACACAATGTAACAAGGATCTTTTTTATTGTATTGTGCAGTTAGTTTATATTCCGTTAAGAACAAACGTTTGCACGTTTAATATAAAAATACAAAAACAAGGATCTGTGAACTAGCCAGCCTGGAAATTCCACTCATTACCATAAGCTACATGATTAAGGTTATGGGAGGCAAGAACCTTTGGGTCAGAGAAAGGGCTGCTTTAAACATGAGAAACTAATTTCACCTTCTTTAGTATGTTGGTATTGTGGCTGAGACCTGCCTCAGACTCCACTCGAGCTTTCTCAAGTGCTGTTCTCCGTGACCAACTGGGAATTTTGTCTGTCAGGGCAGGGAACTGTGTTAGACAGGAGATTGGAGCAGGCGCCAGAATTGGCGGTCATTTCTTCCAGAGGTGTACCAAAGTGGCTGCCCTCGCAAGTCCTGCAAGTCTCAATATCCTCACACACAGCCACAGGCCAAAATAAAGTTCTCACTCACCGGTGCTGAGGCTTCCCAACAGCGTTGATTTCAGAATGATGCTGAATCACTGCAGGGGGGGTTCACAATGACATATGGGACAAGAAAGATAAAAAGGTAGGGTTGCAGCAGCTCCAGGAAGGTGGAGAGAGGCATGCTGGTGGTGAAAAAAGGGTGTTTGGGCGTGAGGAATAGGATGGGCAGTCCAATCACACCGCAATCTCGCATTGTCAGTGACTTGTGTCCCTTGCTAGGTAAAGATCTCTGCCCAGGCTACATCGAAAGCCTTTGGCAACAGCTAAACAATCAAACCAGTACAAATGCAGGTCTGCAAAAGTCATCTCATTTTAAGGGCTGTCCTTCCAGAGAGGGGATATGGGGGATGCATACACAAGGTGTGCACCGTCCCCACATGGCGTTTCCTGAAGGCAGATAGCTATTGCCTCCCCCACTAACAGCTCTTTGCACTGGAAAAAGGGAGTCGGGTGGTGTCGACAAATTCATGCCCCGATATTTACACTTTTACAAAACGGTCAAGCAGTGGCTCAAAACTGACCTCCCCCCAAAGGCAGGTCCCACCAGAAGAAATCTGAACTTCTTGCAGATGACGGTATCCTACAAGAAATTGGATGCATATTTTCCTCATATGGGCTGATGGCGTTTCCATTTTGTACCGATTGGTCTATATTCTAGTTCACGAAATCAACATGCTTGGGGTACTGTGCTAAATAAACAATTGAGCACAATTCCCCTTGCCCACATTGCAGCTGTGAAGAGACGGCAGGTGTGGGGAATCATGCTTTGCATACCTGGTTCATAAAGCATAGCTTTAAGAATGATATGAGATTGCTAGAGGGTTCCTGGAGACTACTACATTATACCATCCCATCGAACTGGACACCTGTTTCGCAGACCTAGGATACATGATACCCACCAGAGCTCCCGGGTGGCCTTGAATATCTACTTTCTTAACTTTCCCGTCTCTTACTAGCAATGATTGGTAAGGTGCTTTTGTGTGCCTTTATGGGGGTATTCATGTTCGAAGAGATTGATAGTGACAAAACATTACTGGGTCAACATTAAGGGCTCAGCACAGGACGAGAAAGCCGTAAGAAGCTAGGTATCTCCCTGGTTTCTATTCAAACTTTACATATTTAATGAACCCCATCGCAAGATCCATAAAGCAGACATTGGGTGCATTAAAGGGATGAGGACAGACTACAGAATAGGTAGTTCACATGCACTTACTTGCTTTGGCCAAGGGGAAACAGGGGTGATGCTCTTGTAGGTGGTGGAATTCTGTTTGAATTGAAGAAGAAAGCGACGGATATAGATGGAAAGCATTGGCTCTTGGTGTGTTGCTCAGAGGGTTGGGGGATGCGGTTGGCCAGTGTATACACAAAATCAAGGACAGCAACAACTCTTGCATCAATTCAATTGCATAATGTTGGCCTTTGTGGAGGACCTTGTAGGACCGATATGGTGCTACCTGATTCGGGGCAATTTAACCCCCCCCCAACCCAAATAAAACGTACACAATTGTCAAGTTTTATTTTAAGCTCGTTTTTCGAAGCCCTTATAGAATGGCGTTAATGTACAACAATGTCACTCCCACACCCTGTTACAAGAAACCGGCTAGTTTGCAATTACAAATTATTTACAGACATAGAAGATGGAATTTACCTGTGATGCCCACTCACAATGCAAGAGATTTACACCACATATACTGCTGGCAACCTAAGCTCACCAAAAAACGTACCTAAATAATATGGTTGGTAGGCTTGTCTTGTCAACTAATAGGACAAACACTATGATGTAATTAACATAATTGTTTTCAAAGAAGCACCCCGTTATAATGCAAAGGTGGATGATTGTTCAGACCGATACATTAAATGTGTCATACTACAATTATTCACAAAATATATTCCTAGGATACCCGTGGACAGTGAATCCTATTCTCCCTTTGTTCTTCGAGACTCAGGCCCTTTCAACATCAGCACCCCCAGTTCAATTTTTTTTTTAGGGCAATAGGATTCAGTTAGCTTATTGGCTATGGCAGTCACACTACATCAGGTCTATAAAGTGCCACCCTCCCTCCGTCCGTGTGACTCATAGCTACTGGATATCACAAGTTATGTAAGTGTTCAGACCAAAAGGGTTCCATTTCATTTATTCAAATTCACCAAAGCACATACACTTTTGGACTACATTATGGTTTCCAGTGATATAAACGTAATCAGGGTCCCCCAAAACATCTTTAAATACAAAAGAGATATGGGATTTATTCACTTTCTATAGAAAAGTAGTACACTTCCTTAGAGCACCTATACCTACTGTGGATCTATTTCCCTCACATTCAGGCATGAACTACTAGCTAACACCTGGTGAGTTTCTCCCTCTTTGTACCATTGTGCCAGGATATGGCACCCAAGTCCCTCTCAGTCTGGATACTTTGTCCTGCTCCAAGATCCTTTCTGAAATCAGTCCCCCAAAGATAAGGCTATTATTTCCATCCAGTCTACTCTCTCCCTCAGCAATGCTGTCTGCAATCAACCCAGTTTGCTCCTAATTTTAGTGTAGTCTCCCTTTACCCAAATTGCTTGAGCCCACAACCACATATCACTAGCTATTTTGTATCTGGCAGAACAGGCGCTCACCTTTCAAATCACTTTATACAATGATCACTGGTTCTTAAAAGGCACTCAATAGTGGGTGAGGTTGGCGCTGTCAGATGTAATAGGCAGTTTACTGCCAGCCCTGCAAACTATTGCCATGAAAATCATCCTCGTTGCTACATTTCCTTGTATGTTCAGTGAGTTCAACGTCAGGGATACAGTATGTTATGGTGCTCGGCTCTCAAACAGGCAGAATGATATCCACTTAAGGACAAGTTTCCAAATTCTTTTCCCTACCATGCATATCTCCCAAAAATGACTAGCCTTCTAAAGTAGTTGTAAAGAGGGCCACACACATTATTTGTGGAAAACAGCCTTCAATGTGGCATTTGCTTCCTTGTGGAATACAAAGGCTCAAACACAGGCCAACGGTTACTAAAATGAATAGACCCTAGATTACATGTTGCCTAAAGCACATTTAAGAATCCGTGATAATTCTGATATAACGTGGATCTAGCTTGTGTCTAGTTAAGTTTTGCTCTTTTTATTTGCTTTAACTTCTAAACACTTAATGTCCTTTCTCCATCAGTGCGAATGTTGTGCTGTGAGTGCGACACACTGCAACCTTTTCACTAAGACATCGTTTTTTGTTTCACACAACTCAAACATATCATGGGCCTCTTTAACCAGTATTTACTACATTCGGAATATTTAATTCTGAAATTGTTAAAGCAGCCTGCCCCTTTTGTTTGTCAGAATACAGGTTATATAAAAAGGGGAAGCTTTTGTCACATTATCCTGTGTGGCATGGTCAGGAAGCTGATAGTGTCAAGAGGGGTTGCGGAGCCCCCTCAGTCTGATGGCGGGAGGCCTACCAGGGTTTTTAGCAGAGCCAGCCTTGCCCCTCTGGAAAGATTTTCTATATGACCTCAGACCCTCCTTCTGTCAGAGGTATTCAAGGAGCCATTTTGCTGGATGGCAGGTTACGGCCCCAATTATCACATGCTAACATTCTTGCAAATAGGCTGGAAGGCATTCTTCCTAAGCTGATAAAGAAGGACTATTCAGAATTTGTCAAGGAGAGACAAGCTTTGGATAATTCCCAACGAATTGTAAATTTAATAGATTACCCACAGGACCCACACCCCCAATGTACTGGTAGCCCTCGATGCAGAGAAGGACTTTAACTGCATCATATGACTCTTCCTGGGAGAAGGGTAAAAATGGGTTTAGGGGGAAATTACCTTAAGGCAGTCTTCAATTAAAACAAACATGTGGCTCAGGTAGTTCCTTTCAATCCCCTTCTCATAGATGAGGCACAAGATGGGGTGCCCATTTTCTCCTACACTTTTCGCCCTTGGGGTTGAGCTCTTGTCTATTAAGAGGCACCAATTATACTCCTTTTCAGTATACAAAAGTCAGGAAACATGAGGCAATGCTCATCGCGGATAGCACCCTAATGACATGCCCTCAACACTTTATGTTGGCTCCTGCACTGTTGAAATTCTACAGTTAAATATTTGGGGATTTAGGTGATCAGACTTTCCTCTGGCCTATAGGTTTACTCCCACCCACCCCTCGCATGGTGCTCCAGATTCTGGCAGATACTCCTGGTAGAACTTGGTGGCATTTTGGTTCAGCAGGATAGCTTCAATTAATAAGTCAATCCTGCCCCAGTAGCCCTATCTGTTCCAAACCCTGCCAGTGCTGAAGCCGGGGGCGATCGTTGCCTGCACTTGTAGACATGTCTCCTAGTCTTTGTATGGAGGAGCTCCCCACATAGATTAGCTTTAACCCCCCACAACCAAGAAGGGGGGAGGGGCTGGGCTTGTACTATTATGCAGCATAATTGAAGGCTGTTTATAACGGGGTAAAACCGGCCTTTACCAAGATTTGGAAAACCCAAGAGGACTCTGTTGTTGACAGATTGCTGTGATATGTGCTCTAGCTACAATAAATAGAGAGAACATTAGCCCTATATATCTCCTCCACCCCTACTATCAATAGAATATGGGCTAAACCGTCGAGCTGGGCTTCTCTAAACCTCCTTTCCAGGCACAGTTGCACCTATATATCACTACTGATCCGCACGTGTTCACCAACAAGTTTACCCAGAATCAGAGCACCAG
Organism: Ambystoma mexicanum; assembly: GCF_040938575.1. Taxonomy (NCBI): domain Eukaryota; kingdom Metazoa; phylum Chordata; class Amphibia; order Caudata; family Ambystomatidae; genus Ambystoma; species Ambystoma mexicanum. The sequence continues at coordinate 1,008,761,531 of NC_090921.1, forward strand.
TGAGGGAGTAGATTGAGAGCTCTCTGGCCCACCAGAGATGGCCAAACAAAGACAAACCTTGGGAAAATTCAGCAAACTCATTCTAAAGATGAATAAACTTACTTTGCAAATTACAAAACGAAGGAAGAAAGCACAGAATTATCACTGCATTAGGACTTCAATAACCGTTACTTAAAATCAGAACAATGCAAAAATATACATTTATTAGTATATTCACTGCTCAACTTAGATGCATTTGTAGATCAGTAACAGGGTTCAGAATTCGATAACCTGTCAGAATGAAGATGTGGGATAGGGCAGGAAGTATTATGGGAGCTGACCTACCAATATTATTTTTCAAAAAAGGCTTGAAAATTGCCATCGAGAGGGAGGAGGAGTACGGGAGGGCACCCCCCAGCCCCCCATGATTTAAAGGCAGAAAACTTACTGCTGACATAACAGCAACAAACCAAACAAAGCCCATTTTCTGGATGTTTTCTGATACTATTTATCGTTGAGACAGCAGCTATTATGCTGCAAATATCACATGGAAAGCAATGCTATGTATTGGGTGATGCTCTGTGAGTGCCATTTTTCAGCCACATAACCTCCATTTTCTATTAATTCCTCGTGTTTCAAAGATATTCTTGCACACTCCTTTTGTCTCGTCTTTTGTATTATTTCTGATACCTGAGAAGATTGTTTAGTTTGTAGAATCTCCATAAGTGTCCAGATGTTCAGCTTGCTTCTTCCTAAAGCTTTGTTTATACTGTGATGTCAACCCTCAGGTGTACAAGCTGTTTTAGGCAATCCATGTAAGTATTATATCATAGCAGTTCCAGTGCGCAATTTCTATTTTGGGCAACGTTCTTCCACTTCTCCTCTTCTCAACCACAAGGAAATGCACTAGTTCCGATTCATCACACTCAAAGAAAGTCTAATTTGATATTCATGTTGGCAGCCACGAGTCCAACTGGTATTAATGCTAAGGCACACATTTTCTGCATGTTAAATTGAAACTGGCTATCGTTCACGCAACTTTGTTTGCCATTTTTTGTAGGTCTGAACAAAGTGGATTTCTGCCTTTCTTTTAGAATCTCAAAGATTTCATAATTCTTATAAGTTTGTTGGCTATCAAAAGATATACTAGTAGGAAGAAATCACCATGTAGCATGCCATGAATTCTGTATATGTGCCTAAATGGCTCTCGGCAGGCTTTAGATGTACTATCAAGGGGGGGGGGGTGTCAAGTTGCTAGCTACTAGCCATAAAAAGTCACTTGCCACCTGAATTCTATACATATAACACACCACTTGTTTTACTCACCAAGAGTCAATATCACTAACCAGTGGCAAATGCAAATTTTGCAGCCCGGTACTATCCATTACCCAATGCTTACTTCTCCCAAGCGGCTCTAGACTTTTAATGTACACAGGATTTCCTCTAGTATTTTATGTTATGTTAACTTGTCCCGCTACCACCCAGGGGCAGTCTCCAGGCACACGCGTGGCTCTGCAAGAAAGGAGTTTGGGGGGGCAGGGGATTGGTGTGGATAGGATGAGAGGTTACATTAAGAACCAGGAGGAGCTGGCATCTGTGAGTGTTGTTTTGCACAAGATCGTTTTGTGAGAGGCCTTTTCATTGTAACCACATGGGTAAGATTCAGTGTCTCGGGTGTGTGTAGCGTTTTGTGTTGGTGTTCGTGTGTTTTGTGGGTTATGATGGATTGGTTGTTTGCACTGGTTGGATAGTGTTCATAAGGGATCCAGAGTCAGAGATGGTCGTAGATGCAAGATAATCTGGAATCTTGGTGCATTGTTGATGGTTTTATGGACTATGTGGGTGGTGCACTCTAGGTGTGCTTCAGTATCTGTAGATGCTGGGTGTGGACATAGTAATGCTTCTCTCTTTGTTTATGTGGAGTGTGGCTAGTCCAAGGTCTGGTGTAATGGCATCAGTTAAGTAGGAGGAGCAGGAATGGAAAAAAGGGCTAGTAAAGTCAGTCAGTTTGTTGGAGCCTCTGGTGCAGAACTTGGATGCTGCTTGGCGGTATCTAGACAGGTTCTTGTTTGTGGTTCTTTTGGCCCATCTCGTCTCCTCTCTAGTTATTTGCCTGTGGTGGTGTTACCAGTGTCCCTTCAAGGTTGTCGTCGTCTGCTGAATAGCCAAGTTTTGAGAAGTTTCCTGAAGGTGATGTGGTCTTCTGTGGTTCAAATTTCTTTAGGCATGTTGTTCCAGATGTTAGCAATTAGACGCGAGAACACTGTTCAGCCGAATTTCCTTTTCTCATAGTGGTTAGCCTCCATTTATAGGCATTTATTTAGCAGATGCACTGCAGTTGTATTTTATTTCCTGCCCATTCCTCTATTTTTGTATTTTCTTTGAATTCCGTTTCACTCATGTCCAGTGCATGGTTATGCTTACAAAAATATATTATCTTTTTGCCCTCTGTACATGCTCTTCCAGTGCAGTTTTTCCTATAGTATTGGAAGCATCTCCAGCAACTTATTTTATTGTCTTTTCACATATGTAATAATGGCCACCATGAATCGACTGCTTTTCCCTCTTCCCTACTCGTCAGGGTATGTAATTTGCTTGCAATACTCAGTCCATTTTCACCTGCCTGAGAAAAGTTGAACTACATGGTCTTTCAAATTCAATATTTGCTGGTTTCCACTAAAACCATCTCTTCTTTTTCCCCACACTTAATCTGTAATTTTTATTGTCGTCACCAGGAACCAAATAGTTAAATCCTACTGCACTTATAATGATTAGCATGCTTCCACCACTATCTAAACATTATTTCTAAGAAACTCGCAACTTCTCTGTAAAGTCCCTCCACTCCGGTTCCCTATAACAATGTAATCTGTGAGATACATATATTTAAACCTTGGCATAAACCAGAAATAAAACGGAGAGTGTGTTCTTCATTGCGAGCGCCACAAGTAAACCGCTCTGCATTAATTACACTGATTGACATACAATTATCAAATGAATTGCCTTTCTTCTGTGCAATGAGCCGCCTATTACCACTTAGGAATTTTTTTATAAACCCTGTCATATTTTAAACTTCTGATGAAGACAGTTTCAAGTAAATTTGCTTGCGACCAGGTTACATGGCACCCTACCTACAACTTCAACATGGGACCCTAAAGGAGGGAACAATCAGGCAGGGGACGTAAAAGTTGGGTTTCTCATTGCCACATTTAACATCTACACATCAATGCACCCCATAGTTTCCTTAGTCCCTCATATACATGGCATTTAGATTTAGGAAGGGAATTTGGACCAGAGACATGAAAGGAAATGTGGATATGAGCAAAGAAAAGAAAAATCACCAAGAGCGCAAGATGCAGAGCAAGCCTTGACAGCGTGATCGGGAGGTTTTGCCGCAGGAGAAATCATCAAATTCAATTTTATAGGGTTATTTTCAATAAATGTTGGCCCAAATATATATATGGGGGGGAGGGGTTGAGTTTACGGTAATAACTAATGTGGGGGCATTATGGGGGTGGAGGTGCTGCAGGGGGTCCCCCTGCATACATTTACAGCAAAATCTACCAAACAAATTCTAAGAAATCGAATTTGATGGATTAGTTGAGCCAAATCCCTTAGAATCTTTAAAACCATATCCTGCTAGTATTTCACTCTGGACAAAACATTTTTCAAAAGATAAACCTGAATTCTGTTGCAGGTGTGTGAGGCAACAGGACATGCCTGAAACAAGCCCATTCAATTTTGGCAAGCAAAGGTTGAAACATTGAATCCAATTTCTGTATTCCATTATCACTTCGACCATTTGTAAAGTGACATAATCTAATAGGTCACATCCTTGTACAATAAATAGCAATCAATAAACTGAAATTATTTCATAGAGAAAAAGAGCATGTCATGAAAAAGCCACCAGCATAAGGACACAGTCGTCCCAGAACCAACTGGTGTATTTTCTTTTTCTTTGCTTCAAACATGTAGTTTGCCTCATTACATCGAAATGTCTGTGTATAATCTGCTACAATTACCAAACGTCTGTCAGATGGTTTCTATGTTTAGCAGAGATTACTTTGAGCCAGGCTAATGCCAGACAAAAGAAGTACAATGTTGTGTCCAGCTCTTTGCCATTCTAACTGTCTAGGGATTTCGAGCATCCTACTCTTTCCAAAGTGTGCAGTGTTTGATAGTAGCAGCACGGGCAAATAATGACCTTGCCGTTACACCTATTCACGACTGACCATCCAAATCAAAGTGACATAGTTAGCAGCACAAATTGCTATATACTATCGATTCTGGATTTTTTTTCTAAATAATCAATTTTAATTCACTAGTTCTGTGCTCCATTTTTGATGTTGCTCACATTTACCAAGCAACCATCTGATGTGGTTAATAAAAACAATCGACCAATGCCATTAGTTATGCTGTGCAGCAGAACAAATCAATTCCCAGTGATCTATTGAAACGTCCTATTCTACTCTCAAATCTTGGGTAGGTGGCTATTTGTCATGCTTTTTTAAACCTACCATAACATTAATGGTGATTACAAAAAGTAGCCCAATGCACTAATCGTAAGGAATGGAACCTATGCTATACACTTCTCAAGCACCTTTGCATGGAAGAGGACCACCAAACTACGGAAATAGCTTAAGACGTGGCTCTTCAACTAACTCCTATTGTAACCACCTATCCAAAGCAGAGCAAGGAGTTGGTAAATTTGCATTTCACTGAAAGACCACAACTTGTATACCTTAGTCTGAAAGCTGATCTCCAATCTTCAAACTAGTCTACAACTGCTGCAAAAAAGGAAGGACTGTCCCACCATCCCTCCCCCAAAACTCGCATCTGGGGACGATTACCCTGGACCCTCACTACCTTTCTTCTTTGGCAGAGTCACAGACCTTCATATGTGACTTACCTACACCATGTGTGATTCACAAAGACCATTTCCACATTTTGCCAAGACCCCCAAAAAAGGGTTCACTTGTCTGCACTGCAGAGAGCCCTAGGACTTCTTGACTACTGACCCATTTTGTTAATGTACACGTGACTATATGGAAATTGTTACGCAAGAACAATGGAAGGGTGGGTGTGTTTGCTCTACCTATTCTGTTTATTACTATGGTTTTATATTTGATGTATAACATGTGACAACTTTGCTTTATGTTTTTGATCCTGTTTTGCTACTGGTAATCAAACCTAATAAGATGTGGAATCAAAGTTCTACCAGCAAAAAGACAGCCTACGAATTCAAAGAGCAAGCATACAAAGTTAAGGGGGTGCAAAATGGAGAGACAAAAAATGTCTTTTTCAGCCAACTAGTCGTATGCAGTCTCCCTGTTAAAACGCGCCCAAAGTCACATCCAGGATACCTTCTGGATACAGTGAGTTTTGGGACATTTTCCTCGTTTTTCCGCTAACGAAACATTATGCCTTTACTTGGATTAGGAGATTATCTACTTATTTTTTTAACAAGATGACCGTTGTAGTTTTTGTTAAACGTGTGTGGGACCATAAAACTATCAGGACAGATCAGCAAGCTTTAGGAAGTTGGAGGCCTTGTTTGTCTTTATGGTGCTGCCCACAAGGGTATCAAACCTTCCACCCACAACAATCAGCTGCTGGATCAGGGAACACAATGCTGCATAATATTAAAAGCAATACGTTCATTTTCCCTTTCAGGTACATGGCCGGTCCACCAGGAAAGTGGCTACTTCCTGGGCATAAGCTAAAGGCAATTCCCTTGAGGAAATGGGTAGAACTGCAACATGGGTTTGTGCACCCCCCCCCCCCACTCCCCTCCTCCATTGATCCAAATCCTGCATTTGCTCATCCTAGTACTAATTTTATCTGCTTTGCCGAGAACAGGCCCAGATTTTGACCCGTTGGCGTGGGATGAAATGTATATTAAGGACTGCCAGTAAAGAGGGACCTCATGGCCCGGCACCTCAAGGGACGAGACACAGGGACAAGCAACTAAGGCAAATAAAGAACTGTGTCCAACCCAGGCAGCTTGTCCATAGCACTGACGAGGGACAGTAGAAGATTACCTGCAAGCAATTTGGGGATTCCACGAGAATAACAAAATGCACGCGTTTATAGCATGCACTCACTTTTTTCTAATCTTTGTACTGAATGGTATACATTTACACAATTCACCTAAATCGTTATTAAGCAACCATCAGCCAGAGGATACAAACATCCTATAAAAGATCACAACCTATAAAAGACCAACATGAATTTCTTTAAACAGGTATTGGAAGTCACATGTATTAATGATCGGGCTTAAACAACTGGGTACATTTTGGGGTCGGTTCCAAACCCAGTGACGAGCCACATGATTAGATAAATTACATTCAAAACAGTAGAAGGGTGATTGTGTTGGCTATTGTAGAACACAGCACAGCCATAATGAGTATCTTACCAGTAGTCTCATATTGATTGGTTTGTCCCATAACATGTTTGTCCTTGGAAAAGCTTTATTGTGCTAGGTGTTTTACTCATAAAAAGGATTAGCTTTGGTATGCAGCATAATTAAAAATAAAAAATAAACCTAATAATAAAAGAATGGCCACAAAAGACCTGGACTATTGCATTCAAAGCACCTTTTGATAATGCCAGCTAGTTATTTACCCCAATGGATTTAATGAAAGCTCCTTCAAAAGCTATCTTCGTTTCGGGTATGAAATGCCTTTCTATAATCTTTCTGATAAAATGCAGTAATGTATGAGTTATAGAAAGAAAAGCAATTCCAGATAACAAGCAAAGGATATACGGATCAAGATCATGCAACATCAATTGTTGAGACACAAATCAATTAAAAAGGATATCCCTGTCGATTGGTAACAATCAGTGAAAGGGTTCTAAAAGTGACCAGGCACAGATAGGTGTGAAATGGTTAAACATAAAAACCACCAACATGACTGGGCAAAGACATTAGAAAGATTACCATTTGACATCTCATTTGTTGAATGTAATTACAAAAGGAAAGCAAAGCCAGGCCCCACCCATGAAGTACTGTAAAACCACAGAGAGGTTGAAATTGCAAGGTCACTGAAAAAGAACGCATGCACCTTAGAACTGATCAGGTCAAATATAAACAGCTGACCAGAATTTTCATGGCACCGTAAGTTTGCTGCAGAAAGGACACAACCTCCACCTCCTGAGTAGTAGCACAAAGTTGACAGCTTATTAGTAGATAATATCATGGAGACTCACTGAGTTGAAACCAAATAAGTGCCATCTTTCTGCTTGAATGTGGTTTGTGCAAAACATTGCGGGTACAGAATATTAACAGCTGAAAATGGAAAGTTCCAAGTGAAACTGATTGTAAACAGTATCTGGATGAGTCTGTGACAAGATAATCCTCACAAAAAGGTCAGAGGAACTAGTCGCTAGAGAGTAGGCGAATCTCAAGTCACTCTGCGATCTCGATTCCACTGGATCTGGGAACGTGGGATGCGAGGAGGCCCGAGTCTGTAGACGGGGGAGGAGCACTTTGAGGAAGAAGGGAATCTGTGGCTGCCCCACTACCGGAAACTGCAGCAGCCACGGCTGCCCCATTACCGGAACCTGCAGCAGCCACGGCTGCCCCACTACCGGAACCTGCAGAAGCTGCAGCTGCCCCACTACCGGAAGCTAAAAAACGCAGGGGAACCATGGGGACATTCCAGAGGAGGGAGAAGGCGACAGTGATGGTGAACCCATGGAAGGGACAAGCCGTCTTGGCTCGAACTTGGGGGAATCACTCCAGGAGACACAATCCCACCGCACCCCCCCAACATAGAGCCACGGCAGCTGCACAGCTACGGTGACTGGGACACTTCCACCACTGATACATCTGTGGACATTGCCACTGTGACTAAACAGTAGAGCAGTATCTTCCCCATGGAAGTAGCGAGCTTGCTGCACCTCCTCCGGGCACCCAGGGATTGGTACCTAACCAGGAACAGGGATCAACTACTCTCCTCCACTGTTAAACCTGTCCCTGTTGTTGACATTGTGTTAGCAGATATTGTTGAGAGAGTGTCAGCCATGGAGGCAGCCCAAGCACAAATGGGGAATAATGGCAGGGTACTAGTAGATGACTGTTCCTTGTTTGGTACAATCATTGAAGAGGTCCAACTGTCCCTGGATAGTGTGCAGAGAGAATTGCACGCAGCCAATCGGCTAAGAGCGAATTTGATGGGGGAGTTGCAGGCAGTAAGAAGAGGATTTTCGGCTTGCCCGATGGCAGCCTACTGCAGCAGCAGCCTGTGCTCAGGTCAGAGAGTATGCCCGACTGGCCCGAGAGGATGCCCGAATGGCACGGGAGCAGGCCTCCAGGCACAGCGAGGCTGCTTGTCATGCAGCCTGTATCTCCGCCGCATCGGTCCATCAGTTGGCCCGGAGCACTGCTGTCCTCGCTGCCGGTTGGTGGAGGCCCGGCTGCGGCACACCGATTCACAGATTGCATTGACCGGGTTGCTGACCTGCCAGGAGAAGTCCCTGGTTCATATGCAGGAGTACATGCGGATGGAATCAATGTCTTCTACCCTCCCATCTTATGATCCTCCATCGGCACAGCGGTCCCATGCTCATTCTACCAAACTCTGCCGCTCCAGCCGCCAGCAGACCGTGCGCTCAAAAACATTAACAAAACAGGGCCACCGCAACCAACGGGGAAGTAAACCCACCCTCCCATCTCTCTTTTGTGACTTTTTTTCCGAGGCAAGATTGTCACATTGTTTGATCGGATTTTTCATCATCCTTCTTTGGAGCAAGTGTAACTTGAGGGTGTTTATGTAGTTTAGCGGGTTCAAATTAATTGAGTTGGATGGTAGAAAGAACGTTGCTCCCATAAGACTGACAAGGTTGGCATGGTTGTAACTGAAGGGCAAAGGTTACATGTTCCTCCAAATTGCACAAGACTGAAAAACGTTTAATGGAGACTAAATTTGAAGGATACTTTTGGTTTTTCAAAAATAACCAGTGTTCCTTCCAACAATCACTTTACGCACGGTGACCGGTAGCATTAGCAGTACGTTTGGGAGACATTTTATTTACTGTTAGTCTTCATGAAGACATATGATTTTCACGGGTTGTCTTGGGAGTTGCACGTGACCAGTCTTGGCTGCATGTTCCTTGGATGGGTTTATAATTCCCTTTATCCATAGGGCTCATGCCGGAAATGTCCAAAGTGAGTTTATCATACCTCCTCCGTGGAGTTCAGAATACCTACAATAGTCTCGGAACACCTTTAATAGATGTGTGTTGTTTGTGCTTATGGTTCACGCCAGTGGTTGAATACGGGGGTGCCGCCTTCTCCTGGACCCTCGCCCTCTTCATACAGGCAGAAGTGCGGATTTCGGTCTCTTTTCTCTGCCATTGGTCGCCTTGTGGTATCCAAGGAAGGGGTGGATGCTGGCATTGCACAAGTTCCATTGAGCTGGGTCTTCACGGTTTTACTCTTAGATGTCAGAAATTGCGGTAATATTTGGTTGGGGAGGTGCCGGTTAGACTTAAGTCTTTAAGGGGGTGAGCCATGCTTGGACCCCATAGTGTCCATATTGTTTAGTGGGTTGATTGGTGCGTCGCTTGACGGGAATTTCACTTTTCAGATATTTTGAGAGGCTCCCGTTCTGGTGGCAGACAGCCTGGTAGCCTCCTCCAACGCTCCGGGGGCCACAAGATGTGTGTGGCTTGGGCGTGCAGCAGTCCAAGGGGCACAGGTCCGAACGCGTTGCTATCGAAGCTGTGCCCTCGGTGGTCGCCCTCCACCCAGGCATGGCCGCGGGGTATTCGGAGGGGAACGCGCCGGGCCCCCAGAGGCTGAACTATGTCCCCTTCCAGCGCGATCAGCCGCTTGATGAGTTTCTGCCTCGGGTCCCGGGGGGACAGTAGCGACACCACGTCCCCGCGTTGCACCTGTCCGTGTCGAGCACGCCAGCGATTCAGTAGCACCACGTCCTGGACGGAGCCATGTGGGTTCAGCGCAGGCTGCATGGAGCTGCCCTCCACCCGAGCCACGCAGGCGACGCGGTCGAGGAAGGCTACTGTCACCGGCACCGCCACGAGGAAGCCGCTGGTAAAGGATCGCAAAGCTCGCCACCCACGAACTTTGGCCATGAGCGCAACAGATTGCGCTGCAAAGCCTCAGAGTCCTTGGCAGTAACGTCTGCAGCCAAGGCAAGGCGCCATATTGCGTCAGGCAAAGCTTGTTTTTCCGATGTCAGAACACCTGCCTCTGCCATAAATAACCTTTAATCCGGAGAGGGCGGAGCGGCGGTGACACGTGATGATGTGTACACGTAACTAACTGCATACAAAATATCACATAGTACAGGAACATGCATAGTATGGGAAAAGCACCCCCAAAGAAAGGGAATATTCGTTCTTAAAAAATGCTAAAGGTTTAAGTGAGGAAAAACTATCTAGGGAGACGTGATCATGGAGCAGAAATGCCGCGCGCGACCTGGAAGTGTTGTTGCTTGTTGGCCGGAAGTACTGCCTTGCACCGGTAGGCGGTAGCTGGTACAGCAGGCTGTTTGACGGGCATGGCGCGTGTGGACAGCCGCAGAATCCGCGGCCCGGAGGAGTCCCAGTCCCCGCTGCTGTTCGTCACGCGCACCCCGAAAAGAACTGAAGACTCGCCCGAGACTGGGGCTCCCCGGGCGGACGGTCGGCGCCGGGACCAGGCAGACCTACGGCCGGTGTACGCGCGCGCCGGGCTACTGAGCCAAACGAAGGGGTCGGCTTATCTGGAGCTAGGCGGAGGCACCAAGCTGCTGTGCGGCGTCTACGGTCCCCGCGAGGTGACGGAGCGCCGCGATGCGGCTTCCGCGCAGCGCGCGGGCCGCCTGCTGTGCGACTTCCGCTGGGCGCCCTTTGCGCGCAGGGGGCGCGCGCAGCGGCCGTTCTCGCACGCGCCAGGCACCGGCAACCCGGAGCGCGAGCTGGCCTTAACCCTGCAGGAGAGCCTGGAGGCGGCCGTCCGGTTACGCAGCTACCCCCGCTCGCAGATTGAGGTGTGGGTGCTCGTGCTGGAGGATCGCGGCTGTGCTCTACCAGGCGCGGTCTCGTGCGCCTCGCTGGCCCTGGCCGACGCAGGTATCGAGATGTACGACCTTGTTGTGGGCTGTGGTCTTTGTCGTGGCGTTGGAGGAAGCCTGCTTCTCGACCCTACAGACGGCGAGGAGGAGCCCGAGCCTGGCAAGTCCGCTGCCTGCATGAGCCTAGCCCTGATGCCGCAGCTCAACCAGGTGAGAGAGCGAGAGACAGTGTTGACTGTCCATCCAAAGAGGCTAACAAACAAGCCACACCTAAAACACTGTGGATAGGTCCCGAAACTAAGGCATAACCCCAAAAAATACGTACATAGAGTGAACACATAGTATGTGAGAACATAAAGCTTTTATTACACTTTGTATTTCATGAACATGTGTCTTATTTCATTTCTTGTATGTATTTGATTTATAAAAGTGTATCCTTTGCTTCACTGCTTTGTTGCCCAACTGGTCCTTGGCGAGTCATTATCATTTGCCCCTCCGCTCCTTGACTCCTGCACCCCCCCCCCCAATCCCTCCTCCCGGTCTTCTGCTCCCTTGCAGAGCTTCCAGGTGTTCAAACATGAGCCAGTCTCTGTATTTCTCGTTGAATGTTGGAACTGGTATTTTTGTTCTTTCCCCTATAAGTATGGGCCTAAAGGTACCAGCATGCAAATGGAAGGTGCTGGATCATGGTGTTATGCGTGACACAGTTCCACTTGGCAGCTATGCCCTTGTGAGTTGTGCATCTGGTTGACTCCCTGTTGAGTCACTCTACTCTGGTCAGTCACCCTACTGATCCTGTGCTCCTTGGTAGATTGCTGTCCTCTGGCCCTCGGCTCATCTGGTGCATCAGCCCTCTGGTCATAGGCACTTTTGTGAGTTGCTTTTCTGGTCCATCATCTGCTTGGTATTAGATAACCCAGCTTTTGGTGTAGGACTGTACTACACAAGTTGGTAGTAAGCAGTCAATTTGTAGAGCTGTACAATTGAAATTTGTAAATACAAGTATCCAAGTAACGCACTCAAGGTTTGTGTTATAAAGTTATTTATTTAACATCAATTTTTAAGTAAGTATTCATTAAAAGGCAATTCATGTGTAAATATATTTTAAAATTAATTTTCATAATCAGGACAAGTTAGTGGATAATCTTTGGATATGCTTCATACACAATTCCTACACCCTGGGGTGACTTCAATCACAAGGACAGTAATGGCATTTATATATCACACTAGATCACGCTAGTTATACTTTGCAGATTCTGAGTTTGCAGAAAGGAAATGTTTAAGGAAGGAAGGAAAAGGTTAAACAGGCTCTCAGTAAATGTGAGGACACTTAAATCTTCCAATGAAATCTATACCTACCTTTCCTAAAACAAGTTACCACCTATGAGGGACAATATCAAAGTCAATGGGCTAGAAGAGTCTTCAGGGAGCCTGGGCAGCCAAAGTCAATTTGAAACGGTCTATGGAGCTGAGGCACTAATTAGAATCAGTCTTGCACAAAGTTAGAGAGTTTGTTAAACAAAATACATCACTTGTAGGGTGACAAGCTGTTAAGCCTCTGGAAGGAGAGTAGGAATCAACTCTAAAAGTAAGCCACTGCAATTCCCAACTGAGAAAAGCACAGCTAAAAGACAATGAGGTAAGTACCCCACCAGTAACTCTGGTTTGACGAAGTGGTTCGGCTGGATTCTGTCTTGCTACAGCGGTGCAGACCCGTGTTCCTGAGCCTCAGCCACAGGGACAAGGGGAGGACGCCAGGAGGGCTCCTGGGGCAGTACTTGGGAGGTCGTCAGCAACTAAGGGCTCTTTTCGGTTCAGCAGCACTTTGCCGTTTCGTTGCTTGGTGAACAGGACCGCCGCAGATCTCGGATACCGATGGGGCTTCCTTCACTCCTTGGGTCCTGCACTCTGGTGAGGGACTTGCTTCTGGAGTTTCCTTGGGAGACTCCTGGAGCTTCTAGCTGGATTTCAGACGTTTTTCAACTAGGGATTTCTCGACCCCTGGCACTCGGTCCTTGCTGCAATGAAAAAGTACAGCCAGTCGGGGAAGATGGTCCAGTGGAGTTCATCTCGGGGTTAGTTGGTCCCACTAACTCAAGGGGACAAGTCATCCCTTCCAGAGCCTCTCTGTCGAATTGAAAGTTTCAGCACAGCAGCAGGGCTTCACCAGACAATTCAAAGGTCCAGGCGAATGCGGCAAGCTTCGTTCATGGTTTCTTCGTCGGGTATTTCTCCCAGTGGTCGACTCTGCCTCTAGTCCCAACACCTTCGCCTTTTAAGCAAGTTTATCCCAGCCCAGGCTGTCAATCACACAGTAGGGTGGCTGTACTAAAAGGACAGCCAGCCAATCGGGACTGGTTGCATTCAGGCATTCCTAGAGACAGAGGACAGGGGAGTTTCGGGACCCTCCCTCACATCCTGTCCTTCCAGACACACTGGAGCGAGAGGCAGGCGTCAGGGCTGAAGCCTGCCAAAGGCAAAATGAACAAAGGGCGCAAACCTGGTTCACCGCACAGAGTAAAACCCAAGAAAGACCTCACAAATAGAAAATCGTGAAAAAAGACGACCAGGGCCACTTTGACGAAATGGCAACCCATGGGTGCTGTACTGCAACTGAGGGTTCAGCCTCTGGTAGGGAAGCACAATGGTAGGAACATTAAACCACTGCCACCAGCCATTTAAAGCAGTCAGGGTAACATCAAAAATGTTACATGAGAAGTTAGGACGAGGGTGCTACTAGGTAACCCACCAGCACTCCACATAAGATGGTGTGTGCTAGAACTACAAAGAGAAATGGTAAGTAAAGTAAATTTCACTTTACTATGCTTGGGAACAGTAGTTCACCCAAGAAAGGGTATTCAAACCATATGAGAAATCTAAAGGATTTCTCTGCGACGCTGTCACCATACAAAAAGTAGATGCCTATGTACTTTGTCAGACTCCCAAAACAGAGGAATCGCATAATCCAGATCAGGTCAAAACACATGCGACAGTGAGGAAAAAGGTCTCGCTCACTCCAGGGTTAAAATGAAAAACTCAAGTCCAGCAAAAGAGCCGGGAGTCTCTAAGGTTGAAGGGAATTCTCCCTAACTCATTTCTCTGGTGCTTGCATAGTAGCTTGCTTTGTTACTTGATATTTGATGATACAGGCCATGATCTGCTTTGTACCACAATCCCATTTAAGATTGAGCATTGCCAAACATGCCCCATTCCATTCGGGAGATGCAAGTTTAGTCCTGCAGGGATCAAAATTAAGATTGGGTGAACAAGAGCTAAAAGGCTGCTCATAGACACCCAGCATTTAGTAGTGACCAGAAGCTACCCACTGCGGAACAAGGAGCTTGTACATCATGTTCTGCAAATCTAAATTCCACGTTGGATGCAAACGTACAATTTTATGCATTATTTATGACCCTGAATGCGCATATGTGTCGTAATGTTTTTTTATAGATTGTCCCAAATGCAGGGTTAAATTCACACAGTGTATTTGTTCGGCATCTGTTGGTCTGGGGGGCCAAAAGTAGCTGCTGGTAGCTGTTGGTGTCAAGCTATCCAGGCTACAAGCAAGAGCTAAATAGCTTCTAGCGCCCCTCAATTTTGAACCCTGTCCTGGTTTTAACTTTGCATTCTGGGACTTAGTCCCAGATTTCCCCATAGTAGACCTAGTACTAAAAGTACCAGAATACATAGCATCTCCTGACTGGAGTGAGGCATGCATGCAGTGTTACAGTTGAAGTGTCTTTGACAAGTCAGTGGGCAGTCATAAGGAAGGTCCTGGGAAACTGACTAGAAACCATGGGCCCTACATTTTTGCCATGGCAGTGTCACCTGATCTAGCAACACAGTTTAGCGTTACCTATTATGGCATAACATGGCATAATAGCCAGGGCATGGCTGTTTTACATTGATGTAAGCAAATGCATGTGAACGACTGTAATGTAATGATAACCACCTAAAAAATCATTTGACATCACACCCTAACCAACAACACATATTTAAACACAACTCTTCCACCAAAACAACACAGGTTACACAATGGAATGCACACCACCCGAAGATAGTGGTCTACACTAAATGTCCCTGTATAGAACACTAGCCCGCCACTGATACACCAATACAACTCTCCATACTCCTTAAATACCACTCTGCCAGACTCAACAATCTATGCTACCAACTTGGAGCACACATTGCACCGGAAGACTCACAATACATACACCCCACAGAATGCCCTATATTTTGAGATCGGCACACATCAACCATACCCCGCTTCTTGCATATCCTGAAACTCCAAGAAACTGTGAAAACGGTTGACTATGTGCTACACAAGGCTTAATAACCTAGCATTATACAGCACAGCAAAGAGTTTCACTTGTTCTATTGTGGGGCAGGACTCTGGATGTCTCTTGCCACTTTAGTGACTGGCAGCAAAGTGGGAACAACGTTAATGATGGCACTACTGAGGACATTAATACTCTATACTACAAGTTATTGCATTATTTGCCCAGAATCTCACACTGTGGTTAAACAGTAAAGCTTGGATTTTATCACTCTACAGTGAATGCACTTGATTACATTTTGGATTTCAAGATATACAATACTGCTTTATAGAGCAGCACTCTCAAGTTTCTCATGGCCATGTGTCCTATTTTTTTCTTGGAATTCTGACCTGTAGTTTTTTTTTTTTTTAACCTAAATGTCAAATGAGTAAGAAAAAAAGTGAGTCCTAGAAACCAAAGGTGGGCTAAAACAGGACTGGAGGACCTCCCACATGGACACAGGAAAATTGAACTCTGGTAGTTTACATGCATGTCAAATGAAGGCAACCGTATACTATGTACATTCCTAGAGAAACATGTTCAGCCAAAAGAATATTGTCTTAGGTTCAATATCCACATGCTGAAAAGAAAACACGATTTTAATCCACTTAAAGAGTAAAAAAAAAGTTTAGTAACGTCACTTTTAACAAACTTCGAGTGTCCTGTTGAGCATGGTGTTAAGACCGTCTGTCAACTAATGCAAAGCAATACCTTTTTTTGTATGTCTGTGATGGGCATCATGACTAACATTTAAAACGGGATTTCTCTTTTGCATATGTTTGGGCATTTGGCACTGATATTATAGGTAATAAATAATCTGGGAGGGCTTTTTCAGATCAACAAGTCCGACCCATCATTGCCAAATGCCTATACATGTGCAAAAGAAAAGAGCACTCGCATTGGGACTAAGAACAAATGAGTAATTGCCCTGCTGTGGAAGCCCTTCAATGACCTGCAACAATTGCAGGTTGTTAAAGCACTGCCAGCACCCCTTTCCAGGACGCTCAGTGGCCAGGGACGTAAAATGGCCTGTCATGAAGCCCAATTACATGCACACATTTATTAAAATAAACAGACAAAAACGGCAACAAGCGACCTCTAAATATTATAAGCGTCTTTGGGCAAACAAGCCCAGAATCGCTTGTAATAAGCGTACATTTCAACTCTGGCGAGAGTACTCTGAGAAAGGCAACCTTGAGACCGTGTCAAGACAAATTCCAAAGGACGTTGGTGTACAGGATGGTAGAGTTGCCACTTTTGTGTGAAGCAAAAGCCAGACTTGCAGCCACACCCACTTTTTAGAAGCTCTGCCCCTTGGATTTAGAAAGTATTATAAGAGCCTGGAGAGAAGAGAAAAACCCTGCTTGCAGGTGTTACTTTTTTTTAGCTGACCTACATTCATTCATTTTTTTTTTCTTTTTAAGCACTCTGAATTATTAAAACCAAAATTGATTTTGTAAGGCTGGTGGATATTTCACTTAATTATATACAATACATTTTTTGACCTTTCAATGATGAAAAGCTGGCCGAGTTCTGACAAAAAATGATCGAATGACTGACGTGCCAAACCTGCCCACAGTTAAAATCAAAAACGTATATATATTTTCTTTTTGCAGCATGCCCGAACACCACTTCTAGGTGTGAAAAGAAAGAGGAAAAAGCGAAGAGACTAACTGTAAAAAGGGGATGAGAATTAAAACCCTTGTTCGTATGTGAATGCATCAAATGTAAATACATGGAAACACCAAAAACGAAATATATACCAAGATATACTATCCAACCAAGTAAATATACAATTGTGGAAATGTAAGAAACCCCATGTGAATGCAAGAAACCCTGGCTTCAGAATATACCAGGCAATTACAATTGTGAAAGGAGCAGAATCCCTGGCAAGGAGTCCTGACATAAGGATTTACAAAGCTGGGGAGCTTTGGTTGTGACAGTGCTAGTGTGGGCCAAGAAAGACACAAGGAACTGTATTTGTTTAAGAGAATTCCTGGGGGAAGGGAGTCCCCCTTTTTGGAACAAGAACTCATACATAAATAACCTGTGTTGGAACTATTTATGCTTTTATGAACACCTTTTCAAGAACTTCAAAGGTTAGACATGCCTATTTCACCTTTTTATAATTTAGTTTGTGTGAGGATCAGAATAGACCTTTTGGACATCCTGACAGAGACCGGTCCTTGGTTTTGGTCTAGGTAGGGAAATTCCTCTCAGAGCAGGGTCATAGAGGTCTTTTTCCCAATCCCTTTTATTTTCAATAAAAGTCTTTAACCAAAAACATTGTGTCAGAGTTTAATTCCTGACTCCTCGCACACCTTATACCCCGTTGTCCAACACCAAAAGCTGCCTCCCTCACTGTGTGGGTGGAGTATAATCTTGTGACCTGCGTACATGCTAGGACTGGTCTGCCTGCAGAACGAGCAGCTGAATCGTACCCATCACTTTTCACCAGCATATTGAAACTGGAAATGGGATGGAAGTATGTTGAGGAAAGATCGCCACACATCCTGTTAAGTTTCTGGGCTTTTGTGAAGTTTGAGCACATGCTTAACCGTTGTATCCTTGCCCACTTTAACTTCCTGGCTGCCGCATGGTGAACCTTGGGATCACATGACCTAGAACGGGCATCACATTTTGCATTCGGCACTAGCCATTGGACGCTCTGCCAGTAGAGCTGGGATTGCCAGACAAGGCTCGGGCCAGCCTGCATCAAGACTCTCATTTGGGCCCAAACCACATGTCTGGCAGTACTGCCCTGGCCACAAGCCTTGTCTGCTGCACCCCCTGGTCCTTTCAGCACCCTCCCATCCTTGCCGAAATTGCTAGTGTGAGGCTTTGCCACTAGAGCAGAGGAAAGAACCTCTGCCCATGTCACTGGAGGCAACAGAGATGACTGACAGCTCTGTGTGGCTTCAAAGAAGCAGTAGCGCCACTGCAGGTTTGTAAGACCAATTTGCCGCCTCATTGGTGATTGATCCACTCTGTTGGGACATACGATGGGATGCTGAGCATTGCATGACAAGAGACAAATTTTGAGTGCTTTTCATTTGAATGTTGTTTGCGTTATGTAGCATAACCATTTGTCTCTTAGCAATGAAGGCACACGTGGCTGAGGAACTTGCTTGCAGTAAATACAAAAGCAGATTTATTTATTTGCATTTGTAAAGCACGCTTGCAGCCCATAAGGCATCGAGGCGCTGTTACAGAAAATTAAGGACTTATGATTTACAGACCAGTGACTAAAGGTCTCATGGTTGCACAGGAACAAGCACAGATGCAGGAAATGACATGCATATTCATAGTAAAGCGAGAGGCAATTTAAAGAAAGAGCCTGGTTTTGATAGCTTTGCGAAAAGCTTGGTATGCCTCGACCAATCTTAAGTGGGGTAGCAGTGCGTTCCAGTGCATGGCTGCCTGGGTGGGGAAGCTGGAGCCACCAGCGTGCAGCTTTCGCGTTGGTGGCGTGACAATCGTGTTGGCATAACACGATCTTAAGGGTCTTGTGGCAGTGTGCTTGGTAATTCTGTGTCAGGTAGGGATGGGCAAGTTCGTGAAGGCATTTGTGAGTGAGGGCGAGAGTTTTGAAGACAATTCTCTCTTTGACAGGGAGCCAGTGTGCCTGTCTTCTGATTTCGGAGATATGGTCTCTTCTTGTGGTACCTGTGGCTGCCCTCAGTGCATTGTTTTGGACTAGCTGCAATTTGGCAATGAGAAGGGCATTGCAGTAGTCTAGCCTTGACCCGATAATTGCCCTGGCAATGGTGAGGCAGTTATGGTGGGACAGGAAGGGCCTGGCAGCATTGAGGACTTTGGAATAGTAGGCTGAGGAGGCGGCGATGGCATTGACCTGTCTGTCCATGGACAAATCAGAGTCCAGGTAGACTGCGAGTGTCTTAATGTGGTTGGAAACCTTGATGGGAATGTTGTCGATGGTGAAGGAGGCGTAATGATCTCCGAGGTTGCCCAGTGTGAAGGGTGACCCTATGAGAAGTAGTTCTGTTTTTTTCACTGTTGAGGCAGAGCCAGTCCTCTGCCATCCATGATTGGGTGGTAGAGTAGATGGTGGTGAGGGTTTTGGTATCTGTTGGGTAATCGCCTGTGAGAGGGATAAGTACCTGTGTGTCATCTGCATAGTTAGTATATGAGATGCCAAGGGAATCGAGGATGCTGAACAGGGGCCTCGTAAAGAGGTTGTATAGCGTGGGCGCGATACAAGAAGCCTGAGGAACACCACAGGTGATGAGGCTGGGAGTGGCGGAGGCTGAGTCAGAAAAGACTTTCATGGCCCTTTCTTGGAGAAAGGAGGTGATCCATTGACAGGCTTTGGTGGAGAAGTTGGCTCGGGTGGCTAGATGGTGGCACAGTGTGTTGTGGTCAACCAGGTCAAAGGCAGCGGAAAAATCCAGGAGCAATAGGAGAGCAGGTTTGCCTGCGTCTCTAAGATCGTCCATTTGGTTCTTTAAGTCTAGGAGGGCCGTTTCGGTGCCGTGTTGTGGGCGGAAGCCAGATTGCCGCAGGCCGAGGAGACGGTTTTCTTCCAGGAACTGTTGGGCTTGCAGGTATGCTACTTTGTCCAAGATTTTGAGCCGAAATGGTACAGTGGTTATGGGTCTGTAGTTCCCAGGGACTGATGGGTCGAGCAAAGGTTTTTTTAAGGAGTGGGCGTACTCCTGCTTCCTTGAGTCCAGATGGAACATGGCCTGACTGGAAGGAGGAGTTAATAAAAGCTGTTAGGAAAGGGGCTAGGGTAGATGCTGAGTCTTTGATGAGGCTGGCTGGGCAGCCATCACCCTTGCGGTTGGATGGTTTGATGGAATTGAGCAGGGCGATGACCTCTGGCTCATGATATCTTTGAAGTCAAATAGTGGGGAGGAGGTGGTCTTGGTGGGTGGTACAGAGCGCGTCTTGGTGGGTGGTACAGAGCGCAAGTTTGCTATGAGGCTGGAGAGGGCTTTTTGGTGGCCGCAAATTTTGGTTTGGAGAGTGTTAAGCTTCTCTAGCATAGCAGATTGAATACTATTACACCACTTGTCGTCTTTGATGACTGATGGGGAGCGGGGGGAGCAGATGGTTTTGCCAGTTCCCTAAAGATGGTGAGTAGCTCCTTAGACCGCGTCATAAATCCTAGCGTTGAAGGAGGCAGCTTTAGCTAAGGTAATGTTAGTTTTGTAGTATTTGGAGATGGCTTTGAACTTCTGTTTAGTGGTTTCAGAGGGGTTGGCTTTCCCTGTGGAGAGGGCAATCCTCTTTTGCGCGCGTTGGTCAAGAAGTTCTTTGGAGAACCATGAGTTAACGTGTTTGGCTTTTTTGGCTTTTTTAAGGGTCAGTGGAGCAATGGCGTCCACTGCTGAAGTGATGACATCCTTGAAGGTGTCAGCTAAGGTTTCAGGGTTATTGGAGGACGGGGCCTGCAAGGCAGGGTTGAGATGGTAAGGTGCTAAGTTCTCGACAGTGAGTAGGCATGAGCTCCATGCGTAGGTGGCCGGGCAAGGTGGTGGAGGTGAGAGGGGCCCTTTCTTTGTTCCAATGTTGAATTGGATGTAGTGGTGGTCGGACCAATTGATGGGGGTGTTGGCGGTGAGGAGTATGGAGCAGTTGTGATGACTGATCCAGTCGAGGGTGCGCCCTTTAATATGAGTAGGGTCAGATATAGATTGCGTGAAGGCCAAGTTGGATAGCGTGTTCTTGAGGGATTTGGCAAGGGGTATCCTTAGGGTCGTTGAGGTCTCCCAGGAGTATGACCTGTGAGGTCTTTTTGATGTTGTTAGACAGTGCAGAGATAAGGGTGTCCTGGAAGTCGATACATGGGCCCGGGGGCTCTGTAGACCATGTGCATGGTTATGGTGCAGTTAGGGGAGACATTCATTTTTAGTAAGAGGTAGTCGCTATTGTTGTCCAGCAATCCTTCAACTTCTCTAATGGCCAAAGTTTCCCTGGCAATGAGGGCCATGCCCCCACCTCTCTGAGATGTGCGGTCTTTCCTGAAGATGGAATACCCAAATGGAATACCCAGAGATGATGCTGGACCTGAGCTCTCGTTGAGCCAGGTTTCAGTAAGGATGAGGAGGTCGAGGTTGTCCTTAATGAGCAAGTCGTGGATGTCGTGGGCGGGTACGGAGTGGGCATTGAGCAGTACGCAGCTGAGTGTGTAGGCAGTGGGGGGCATAGAGGTGGGTGGGCTAGTCATCGAGGAGGGTGGCCCAGGTGTAGTAGCTGGTATGGAATCAGAGATAGTCAATGTATTCGTCGTTTATATAGCACCCTGCCCACATTTATATGGCCTCAATGCGCTTTGTAGTTGGAACGCCCTCTTATGACCTCCTACACATTAAATTAAAGATGCTTGTGTGCGTTTTTGCCGGGTTAGGACTTGGGCGGACTGGCCAGGCTCCAGCAATCAGCCCGGAGGTCACACGTGAGTGGGTGTTGTTGGTTGAGGATAGAGTTCTAGTGCTGGAGATTGAATGTGTGCCCAACTAGACAGAATTTTATTTTGTTGGTTGTCGCTGTATACTATGGCAGATGTGTTGAGGAACGTCTGGGGTTTCAGTGTGGACGGCTATGTGTGCTGCTAGACCCGAATAGCATAGCCAAAGCTGCATTTTAAGATGCATGGATGGGTGGCTGTGGTTTGTGTCCACAGACGTTGTGTAAGGTATACGTACCGTAGGCTTGTCTGGTTTTACAGCACCCATCCATTGTTAAATGTTTTCTTTTTACATTTCAAATCCTTTTCTGATTTGTTTTTCGGGATCATGTTTCACATATTAACAATGTAATTTTTAAAGCACACACAAACATATCTAATTGCCTAATTATTTTAATACCTTAATCAAAATGTATTGTTTGCTGTGGACATAGAGGGTGGTTCATTTCCTCAGCTAAAATCCCAATAAGTTTGTTTTGTTGTGCTGTTGACTGTCAGCATTTTAATCATTTAAAAAAGGCAATCTGCACAAATTGTGGCAAGAAGGGATGTCCAAGTTCCATCTTGAAGACAATAGTTCAGTTCTGATTGTAGCCTTGCATTCTGGGGTTTGAGATGAGATTTGTAGGGGTATGGTGGGCCTACATCAACTTTACCCAGTCCCATTCAGCTGGGTACCCTCTTGCACCACAGTTCCCCCACCCCCTCTTTTATCTCCCATAATAAAAGACACACTCCAATACAACCCTAAGCACAACAATAATGTGAAAAAATACAATGGCCATGAAGTAAAGGCAGCAGTCATACAAATAAGCCTTAGTGGGACTAACATTTCCCCTATCTATTTCTGTTGTGGCGTCATTGAGGGCCCTCCTTTCTGCCATGTTTGTACCTGCAGAGTGGAATACAATGGGTTAAGTGCATTTTCAATTACTAGAGAGCGAAAGAGAATATATATACATTCAATTTATATACACGTTGATCACTAAGCTATACTTATATTTACACTTATACAATTTGCTGTAATTCCCAAATATTCAATTTGTTCCCATTAGGGTACTGCCACTTCTTGCTCGTTTGGCTGTTCCCCTTCTGGTATTACGCTGCCATGCGCTTTTCTAACATCGGAGAGGTGGATCCAATATTTCAGGCCCTTAACTTTCCCTGCCGAGGGTGTACAATATGTTACCTAGTAAAGGCCGTGAAATCTTGGAGAATTCCATCTCCTAACAAAGCTGCGCACATACACCAACTCTCCGGGCATTAACTGTGTTACAGGGCTGTCTGTTGCTGCAGTGCTTGTGTCAGTTTTGCTTTCCCTAGTGAAGGGCAGGGCCACTTATTTAGCTATGCTCCTCACCGCCTGTGTAAGCTGTGTCAGGTGCTCCTTGAATTCCTCTCCCAGTATAGTTGCAGTCTTACGAGCATCTGATGCTCTTCTCATTGGTGATAGCGGGGTCTGTATGCGTCTTCCTATTACTACTTCGTGCAGGGACAAGTGGTGGTCTTTGCTGGGTTGCGTTCGGAACTGGAATAGTGCTAGAGGCAGGCAATAAACCCAGTTCTTTTTGAGGATGTGGCACAACTTTGAAAGTCTACTTTTGAGGAGGCCATTTATTTTCTCGACAATTCCATTTACCACCCACAAGAGAATGGAACATAATTTGTTTTATTCCTAGTAGTGACGTTACTCCTTTTTAAAGAGGTCGTTAACAAAGTGTGTTCCATTATCGGAGCGTATGACATCACAAATTCCCCAACGCGGGAACACTTCCTCACTAAATATTTTGCTGTGCATTTTGCGTCTAGGTGGGCGCAGTGTCCCGCCTCCACTCAGCGCAAAAAGGGACAGACAGGTATATTGCTCCATTGCACCTTTCTACCATGTCTGCGTAATCAATGTGCAGCTCACGGAAAGGTCCGATGGGGCTTCCCAGTGTTCCTTGCAGTGTCCCGAGGGTCATTACAGAGCTGTATGTCTGACAAGTTATGCACTCAATTGTCATTTTTGCGAGATGCTCTTGGAGATTTGGAACAAACCAATCCTCCTGAATGTAGGCAGCTATGTGTTGTTTTGTGGTATGTGCTGGAAAATGTAATTGTTGGAATGCAAGCTGTAATAACTCCATAGGCATTACTATTTTCCCTGTTGGCCCTTGCCACCAAAGGAGATCAGTCGGGGACTGTGCACAACCTCTCTTTGGCCATAATTCCTGTTCCACAATTGGGGCTCTTTTCTGTAACTCAATTATTTGTGTGATGGGCAGTGTGTTGTACCCATCTTCTCGTTTGTGCTACATTTGAGCAAATACTCTGTAGTTTGGGGTTTTTGAAAGGCAGCTGCCGCGTTTCCCAGTGATATTACGTCACTGTTTGTGTGTGCCTGCCATTTTACCAGGGCCACTACTGATGGTTATGAAAGGGCCTCTATTAGCTCATTCAATAGCTCAGCGTGTTGTACTGGGGACCCATCTGCCCTTCTGAAACCTCTCCTCCTCCACCTAGATAATCGAGCATGTTCCGTGGAGGTTACCTATGCCGAATCCAAATAAATTGTTACTGCACATCCTTTTGCTGCATGCAATGCTTCAATCAGTGCTATCAGCTCTGCTGCTTGCGCGGAATAATGCATTGGTAGTCGTTTTTGTACAATGGCTCATCCTCACCTTCCTCCAACCTCCCTACAGCTGCACCCACATGCTTTTCTGCTGTCTCTAGGCAAATAGACGCTGACCCATCCACAAAATACAATTCACCTTCCTCTAAGGCATTCTCGTTTGCTTTGGGAATGTCATCTCCTTCCCCTTCGTATGTGGCACAATCATGATTTTGCATGTCTTCTACTGTGCATTGCTCAGTAAGGAATGTGGCAGGTTTTACAGTTTTGCAGCGCACTATGTGAATGTTTGAGCTAGAGAGTATGATCTCATTAGATGTTGCTCTTTGTGTCGTAAGTGTTGATTTAGATCGTTCGAGAATTGCAAACAAGGAGTGCTCAACAAACAGTGTGACTGAGCACCCCATTATTATGGTGGCGCTCTTTTCAATCACAAAGGCAGCGACTGCGAAAGCTTATTCGTGCGCAAATTGCCCTCGCATCCTGTTCACAATATCCGGGGTGGCCAGAATAGGAGCTCTAGAAATCAGTTATTTTAGCATTGTGAATGATGTGTGCATGTCTGGTGTCCATGTGATAGCTGTGCTATCTTTTTGTCCTTCCTTCAGCGCTTGTAATAGGGGGCCGTGTGTATGCTGCATAGCCTAGTATCCATGCTCCGCAATAATTACATATGCCAAGAAACCTTTGCATGTCCTTCACTGTGTGGGGTCTAGCTGCAGCGCGTACCACTGCTGCTCTGTCATGGATTATTCTTTTGCCATCTTTGGATATTAGTTTTCCTAGATACAATACTTCTGCTAGGCAGTACTGCAGCATCCCTCTATCCACCTTGTATCCCTTGCGTGCCAACAAATTCAGTAATGTTATGGATTAATCTCTGCATTGTTCCTTGCTCTCACTACAAAGCAAAAGTACATCCACGTATTGCATCACTTTACTTTTAACATCAATATTGCCGAGATCCTCTTGCAATAATCTGTTAAAGATGCTTGGGCTTTCACAATATCCCTTGGGTAATCTGCAATGTTCTTATCTTTTTCCCTCTAAGGGTGAATGCAGTCGGGTATTGTGAACTTGGATCAAGTGGTACAGAGAAAAACGCGTTTTCCAAATCTGCCACTGTGAAGTGTGTGGCCTTCTCTGGGATGCTGCACAAAATGGATGCGGGGTTTGGGACAAAGGAAAACTCTTTCTGTATGACGTCATTAAGTAGCTGTAAATCCTGCACCATCCTCCAAGCCCTTCCTTTTGCTTTCTTAATTAGATAAATCGCAGTATTACAAGGGGAATTTGAGGGTACAATGATACATTGCTGTAATAGTGCATGCATTGTTTCTTTTAGTCCTTCCTCTGCTTCTCGTGACGGGGGATTTGAGATGACATCTTTCATGGTCTGGGTGTTAGTGTTAGCAGTGCACAGGGGTGGTGGCAGGGTTGGGGGCTTAGTTTATCATAACTGTCGAATTTCAGCGGTTTTTCGGTTTTAATTTGAAGCATAAAGGGGAGGTGGTAAGTATTTTTTTTAGTGACGTGTACGGGTTTTTGTTAGGGCAACTTAACCATAACGTCCCCTTAACAAAGTTTTTTTGGAAGGTGGAACTTAAGCATGACATTGTTGCAATGAAGTTGTTGTGCAGAATATACACTGTAATCATGTGATTTTGAGAGATATGTAGTATAATCTACGTACTTGACATACATTTAACATAGAACATACAGAACCCCCTCCCTGTGGATATTGGAAAGGGTTGGACTGAGTGCCTGTTTGCGGACGGGGTGGGCAGGATCAACATTACCCAAAGAGGCGGGGGGTAGCTGAAAATGGACTATTGTCTTACACAAAAAGTCTGCAACGTAGAAGGACATAAATATATTGTAAGTAGTAATAAGTAAATATGGAAACCTGAAGGTGGGAAAAGAAAGCGACACATTTAATAATCATGTAGAATGAAGTGGATGGTACCGTTTATAAAAAAAAAAAAAAAAAAAAAAAGGGGGGATTCCTCCAGCGTAATTACTTCAGAGACTCGGCAGCCTGGAACGATAGTGGACAGACGCAGTAGGACTAAGGGTGATTACTAGGGGTGTACCGAAATTCGGCTTCGAGTAATTATTCGGCCTCCGGCCGAATAATTAATTATTACTCGAAGCCGAATAGGTTCCCCTTTGCATTTTGTCAACTCTCTTCTGTCCCGATTTCCTCTGCCTTTGCTTTTTGTACATTGGCGGAAGAAGAACCCACTGCCAATGATGTTCTGAAAGGCAATTTACTTTCAGTTAGCACTGGAAGCAGGCACGCTGTCGCGTATTGCGGGCGGAAACCCAGGAGGTCCCAGCCCATCCAATTATAGCACAGGGAGCGAGCGAGCGTTCCGCCTGTGGCACTTTGGCTCTCGAGATTCAGCCGTGTCTGGGGTTAATGGCCACTTAAATAATGGTGTGTGCACGAGAGGCCCCCCTTTAGCCTCCGCAGACCAACAAAACTCTTGGTACATAGAGGTAAGCATCAAACAGTCATGGGCATCAGAAAAACAGCTGATAGAAAACGCTGTACAGTACAGAGCGTGAGGAGTTCTGTGGATGTTATTTCAACAATGGAATGCGTCGCTGGCTGCTTCCCTGTTTGCTTTCTGTGGCACAGGTGAGGAGTGGGGGCAGGGGAGGTGTACCAGCGAGGAGGTGGGAAAGTTAAAGGGGGGCCGCCTGTCGCATATTCAAATCATTTCCCAAACTGCATGACAATGTGTGCATGCTGGGGGCTCATGGGGTTGGGGAGGGAGTAGCCTCTGAATTCTTGTCCAGACATACCGGAGGCGGGGCCTGCAGCTGTCTCCCAGGCTCTCTGGTTTCACTGCATTTAACACTTCCATGGCAGCCGAGAGCAGCTATTATATTCCAAGGAGGCACCCCCTGGAGCAGGGAGGGCCTCCCGCTGTACCCAGGGCTCGGGCACTTTGTTGAGGAGCCATCGAATTCCCCAACGCAAAGACTGCTAGAGAGGAGCTCTAATGGCTTAAGAAAGCATGGCAGTGATGTGCTCTTTAATCCTATCCCTGGAGGACGGCACACTGCAATTCTTTCTCTTTCCTCTTTTCTTTCTTTCTGTTTCTTTCTGTTTCTTTCTGTTTCTTTCTGTTTCTTTCTGTTTCTTTTCTTTCTGGTCCTCCCCTTCTAAAGCTTAGTTACAAGCTTAGCTAGAGCTATGATCCATTTACAAGCATGTCTTGCACTGAAGCCCTGTAAAACAAGCATTGGCAAAGCCAACAGTTTTGGCTTGTTAGGCATACCTTGACACAGTGGTAATCTACTATTCGGTAACTATTCGGCTCCGGCAGAATACTTTGGTCTTCTATTCGGCATTCGGCCGAATGGTAAATTTACTATTCGGTACACCCCTAGTGATTACAGGAAAAGGGAGTGCAGGGCATTTTTTAATATGGGTGTGGTTTTTTGGTATGTGGTGCAGAAATAATAATTTCTTTCTGTTGTTTTGACTCGGAAATGGCTAGTACTTTGGAGTGGCTGGAGGAGTATTTCCCGCTTGGGGAAATGTCTGAAGACGGCGACAATAATGGTACATATTTGGTCTGCATATGGAAAATAATGACCAGTATTTTATAGGCATTTAATTTATGTATTTTATTTTTCAACAGACCAGGAAAGAAAAGAAGAAAGGGCAACAAATGAGACAGAAGAAGACAGGATAAAAAGGATAGAGCAGAAAATGGACATATTGAACGAGAATTTAAGTTTACGAGAGTTTGTGGAAGACTGTGAGAGGAAAAGTTTGTTACCATGGCCCCACCTGCATCTGCCCTGCTTCTCCATTCCCTAGTGACCCATCCCCAAACCTTCAAGAGGAAAATAGACGTTTGTTGAAATATCCATCCCTTCTTCCCCTCACAAATCATCTCCTCATAACCAGCCCGTGTTGAATCCTAATTCCCCCATATTTGTTTCAGTGTCTGCTTCCCCCGCTATTTCTTTGGATTGATGTGTGTGTGTGTGTGTGTGTGTGTGTGTGTGTGGTTTCAATGTTTTTGTACAGTGGTTGAGGAGAAGGAGTTTGTTTCAATTTTTTTTTTAAAAAGATGTAAAATGTTCGCGGACAGCGCACTTGTTCGACCTATCTGCAAGGAATGGAATGTGGGTGCTGTAAAGACAGTACACCTACCCTTACTAATGTGAAGTAAGTTGGATTTAATGTTTGACTGCACCATCTGTTGAAAGTGTGCGTACATAAACAGAAAGGGGTCTCCAAAGGATATTATACCTCGCCGTACCGCTTGGAAACGAGATGATGCATGTTCGTAGAACACACCAGATATTCGGAATGGGTGTAAATGAGCAAAATGGGAGTGTGTAAAGGACAGTATAGCTGTCTGTATCAGGCGCAGCTAAAATGGTGCCGTCCGTAGAACAGGCGCGGTGGCCGGCAAGTTTGTAGGCAAACAAAATGGAGTTGTCCTAAGGACACTGGAACTGTCCGTACAGTGAACATAGCATGCGTGCCCATGCGCAGTACAAACGTAAGTATAGCAAACATAGCGCCTGTCCCTAACTGGCCGTCTCACTTGTGTCGAACTTTGAATTACTTTGAGAACCCGAACACTGTCCGTAGGACACTTGCGCGCATGCGCACATGTGATACACTGCATTTGCTGTCCAGGGGACTTCCATTACAGGCGCGTATGTGTTGAGGACATCATCATGTGACTACACCCACGCTGAGTGTGGGGACTAATTTGCGCAGTTGGTGTGCTTCCGCAACAGTACAAAAGAACTTGTAGACACAAGGCAAAGTATTGTATAGTGTAAAAATGTAATTTCACATATCGCAGACAATAGCTGACCTCAGGACTTGCTGTGTAAAAGTTTTGTACCGCTTTGCAGGGATGAAGACGGTCACGAGGCACACCCCTCCACCCTTACAAATGGCCACACCCCCGAGCGCATCTTCATTGTCCTTCTAGCTATATCAGATTGAGGTGTACTGCCTTTACTGCTGTAGTGACCAATAGGAACCTAATCGGTATGGCTTCCATGGCTGCTGTTGGGTCACTAGCCTCTGCAGCACCTCCAAATCCTCCACCACCACCTCCTCAATGGCCTGCAGAGAGAGATATGGGTGAGGATGTAGAGAGCGAGGAAGAAGAGGAGGAAGAGAATGAAGTGGAGGAACTCCGCACTAGGAGCACTCGGGTGTGACGGTGGTTTTCCGTTTATGGGAACGTACCAAAAGCACGGGCGAACCTGGTGAAGTGTAACCAGTGCGAGGTGGTGGTGAGTCGCGGGAGATTTGGTGCGTCCAGTTTTGGTACGACAACCATGAAGCAACACCTCACTTCGTTCCACACTGCGGACATTCGCACGGTGGTGCCATCTGAAGAGCATAGTCGATTGAGTTCCTCCACAGCATCCTCCCACCACAAGAGACACTCCTGTGGGGGAGCACCTCCCTCCAGCTGCCTCACAAGCCATTCGCAATGCTATTGACCCTTACCTTTCAAAGGTGACAGTAGTGTGCACGTATTGTGACGCAGTACTCTGCAGGGGGGGAGAGTTTTCGAAGTGCTTTTGAGGCTGCAGTCAGAGCACCAGAAGATCTGCTCCTTACCTAAATAAAGCTCGCCCTAAATCTTTCTCTGTTCGCTTGCCCTTTCTTATCCCCGTGGCTGGTGTCCCTTGCTTACCCTCCTTTGGCCTCGTCTCCTAGTGTGCCGTGTGCTGTTAAGCAATAAACGTAAAAACAAAAATTACAGAAAAGGCTCTTTTCAGAGCCGCCTTTCTCAGTATAACAATAGAACTATGAAGTGACGGTCGTAGATCCCCACAGAGTTCTGAAAAAGTTTGCGGACAGTCGTAGGGGGGAAAAAAAGGGAGGGTGCAAGCGGAGCAAACACAATGAAGTGTACGCTGCGAGTAAGTGGCAGCTCTGAAAAGAGCCTTTAGGTGGTGTGTTGTGTGGGTCAAAAACTGTGAATTTGTGAAAACGGATTGTCGGTTAGGTTAGTGTGATTGCAAAAGAGGTCGCAATTCATTTTGTATATTGCGAAGAAAAATCTGATTGCCAGCATATGTGAGGTGGACTCCATCTCTGCGGAAAATTAAAGTGCTGCGATACAAAATGTTTTAATTGTGGAAAGAGGACATGTGTCACGACCCTCGCCCAAAACCCCCTCGCCAAACCATTGGCCAGGTGGAGTCAGGACTCGGCCTCTAGAGCCTGGCATCCTCTTCAAAAGCCCTCCTGGAGCCAGTCCTGGTGCCAGGCTCATAGACCATGAAAACATGTGCTTGGGAACTACTTTGTGTTTGTCAGCCAACATGGAGGCATCCACATACCTTGGTTCCTAGGAACCAAGCTTATGCGTTCTAGTGTTTTGGATGTGGTAGCCTAGGCACTACTTTACCTGGACTATTTTGTTGGAGCTATTTAAACCACACCCGAGCAAGACAACACGCTTCGCGTTACTTTGCAGTTTGCAACGTGACGCCCACCGTGTCCAGCTATACCCACGAACCTCAGAGAAGCACAACCTGCAGGGAGACAAAAGGAACATCATTAGCAGCAGCATCTTACCTGTAGTCTTCATCTTTAGTTACTCGCAGCTCCTGAGAACAGCTTCCTTGAATCTGCATGCCTCCGGAACTGAACGACCTGAAAGAGGAAGATAGAGGCAACATTAAAGAAAGCATAAGAGACATTGCAAATTACGAACTGCTCTAAAGGCTTACCTGGCTGGTCGCCTCACGGCTGGCACCACTCTGGAAATTCCACACGCGCTGAAGAACTCTGCGACCTACAAGGAAAGAAGGAAAAAACAGGTTAGCAAAGGCAAGACATTGCAGCACTGCGCATAGTGCTTACTTACCGCATCATAGTGCTCTTAATGCGCCATCATTTACCAGCGAGGCTGAACCAAGCCAGTACGCCGCGCTGAAGCTCCGCATACCTCAGGGAGAAAGGGAGACATGAAAGGCATGCAAGATGGCAACAATACTAAAGAACCGCAATAAGACCTACCTGAACGATATCAAACGGGCCGGCGTCAGTGAAGTAACTGGACCGCACATGCCCACGAAAGACAACGCGCCCCTGCAAAGAAGGCAGGATGGAGAGCACGCTTAACTCTACCACAAGGTGAGGAGGGGGCCCCAGAGGGGCTGAAATCATACGGGGGTGGAGGGAGGATACTTACCCCGGTCGGCCAGTCTTGAACCCAGTCTTCCTGTATTTTCAGGCAGAACCTTCCCCGCAGACCACATCTGGGCATCACTGAGAAGTATACCAGCGAGTAACCCGGCTGGGTGGCGTCCCTGTAGATACCATGTGAGCGTAACAACATGCCAACATCGCTTAAAAAGGTACACACAGCCTTATTCACGTTGCGTCTCGCTTTTTCCATTTGTGGACCAAACGCAGAGGAACGCAGCCATATTTGTCTTTGTGCAATACAGGAAAAAAGTATGTGACAATTTGGAAACATGTCCATGAGGTTCGCGAGTCCTTCCTTCATTGCAAATTGCAAAGAAATTCCAGATACATGGCCTAAACTGTTTCCGCAATGAATGATCAGTATATCTGAAGGACTCTCTGGCAGTAAAGTAACACAGAGAGGT
Organism: Ambystoma mexicanum; assembly: GCF_040938575.1. Taxonomy (NCBI): domain Eukaryota; kingdom Metazoa; phylum Chordata; class Amphibia; order Caudata; family Ambystomatidae; genus Ambystoma; species Ambystoma mexicanum. The sequence goes on from NC_090921.1 coordinate 1,008,793,520, forward strand.
ACCAAGTCCAGCCATCTCATGCCACGCATGCCATGCCAGTGCACTTCCACACGAGGGAATCCGAGATTTGCAGATAAACTGCAGCTTTCAGCATGCATCTTCAACCAATGTATCCATGAGTCTCCCAAAATCCAGATAATCTGTTTTCGAGCATGGAAAGCCATGGCTAAGTGGACTCCTGTGAGGGAGAAGACGGTCTTACTACTAAAGTACGTTGGTCAGAACACACCAACTGAACTTTATGGACCAATCCCTAGCTCCGCTTATTCTCATTTACATACGTCTCCACCCCTGAATCCCCGTTGGTGATATGTACTGGCTGCAAACTACCGCCATGTTCGCGGACATGTACAGGGTCAGAGCGTGACGATGATGCATTCAAGTACTAATCCCCTTTTTCCCCTTTAAGGTAGGCTCTGAAAAGAGACGTATTTTTTTATTTTTGGCCAGATACCGTACAGACATCTGGTATTTTATGTATTTTTTGAGGGTTTTTTTTTTTCCTTGCTTTACTCTTACAAACATTACAGAACCTTCTCTAAAGCAAGCCTTCCGTTCCAAAAGAACATTGCATTTCCCAAAGACGATAGCGCAACACCATCTCCTTCAAAGTAATCTGCATTGCTTGGAGCAATGTTATCGTGGCTGCAAAAAAACATACAAGCTCGTAGCATGAATGCATGCATGCCGCTATTGATGATACACCTCCCGATGCTTTGATCTGGACAGAAAACAGAATTGTTGTTCCATTGTACTCTAGGGAGTAAAGCAGAAAAAGTTACTTTCGTTGTTGGGAAGATGGTCATGAGTGCTTCAACCAACTGTGCCAAATCTGCCAACAAAGTATGTTAACTCACGTATCCCAAATGGCAAGCACCGTAGTGCAAAATTACCACATGAGGAGTGGTCATTGTATGCATGTCTCTACAAACTTGCAGAATTGCTGCAGCCTTGGCATCGGTGTGAGCTCTCCACACCACCTCCACTCCTCTCACATCAAAATGGTGCGTCACATGCCTACTTGCGGCATAGTGTTCTAAACCAAGCACCAAAACTCTGACCCTCTCCACCTCTGCCATCTTCAGTGTGCGCACTGTCTTTTGACACAAAAGAGTAATGTGAACATCTGATTGGCTGATGCCTACAGTCGCCTTTCCATGCAGGATTTGCTGTAGAAACCCGTATGTGACACGCCCTACCAGTGGACAAGCGTTGCCTACGTGCGGCACGTAACTCTTACCCAGTCCTTCCACCCTTTCTACAGCGGTACCAAAGCGAGTCCCTCATTGGACACAACTAAGCAGTCGCACAATCATCCACCAGTCACATTGAACATCAGTAATTTTAACTTCGTCATCAACATTGCGCACTTCAAAATTACAGTCGATGATTCTGAATGGAAGTCGCATATCATTGCAAAGCACCTACTTCACAAGCTACTGTGCAAGTATTGCAAATGTCTACGTACATCTCCATGCATATGCATGAATATACAGTACAGTTATGTATATTTTAATCAGAGAACATGTGGAACCCTTATGATTTAATTTAGACAAAATAATGCCGCTAAATGTGCATAGGGAATACATAACAACGCTCCCCCTTTTAAGTGCAAGAAGTCCGATTTGTCATTCACAAACCGCGCGACTGCTTAGTGTCTTCCGCATGACCTGTACATACGTTGCAAGGATGCCCATTTAGGGCAGAACACAATTTTGTATGTGAAAATGTCGGAGTTGTGTACTCTGTACGGCCTACAGTAATGCTACTTGCAATGTGATCGTATGAGAATAGTAAGCGCTCCCGATTGCGGTGGTGACGTTTCCTTCTGAGAGTCTCCAGATTTTTCGGCATTGTGCTTTTAATTTACAAATAGAAAATGTTTCCCCATCTAGTACAATGCCCTATCGCTTACAACCCTCTCTTCTATGCATAGTACACCTTCTAAACAACAAGGCATTTGCATACCCTTAAATGTTTTAGCTATTTTGAAGGACTTTCAAGTACCACATTGCAAGTACCATGCAAAGACTGCACAGAGTGAAGTGAAATGTACACGTGCACTGGGTTGAAATATGAAAGTTGAATGCTCTGACGAAAGAAGCACAATTAATTTGTGCAGTATCATCACTGCTGCAAACGCACAAACTAATTGATTTTGTTTTTTTGAATCGCAGTGAAGACTACTCTCCTGAGAATCAACAGCATCTACACTGCAGACGACGTATCCGAAGAAACCTGGTCATTGTGTAAAGAAAGTACAGTTCAACCTTTATATTGTAACTACTCCTCAAAGAGGCTGCGTGGGTTATTTGTTTATTTTGGGGACCAAAGGAAGCATTGATTTGTAAACCATTCTACCTACAAATATTCATTTATAGAACAAAGAATAACAGGCAGAATGGCTGACAAATCCCTGTGTGTTTGGTACTCAAATAACATACGTAATCCTTAGAAGGTTAGATTGTGAAACGAAGTTGTTGTAGAAAGTTTTTGGCATTTTGGTTATTAATAATGGTTCTCGTCACAAGTAGGCCACTTTGTACTGTCATCTGAAGCACCTAGTAGTAGTATACAAACAGTAAAGTAGCCTTACCAAATCATTGCAAGCGTTCAATGCACGTTGACACACCATGACAAAGAGCTTCCCCATCAGACTCATGCACACTGCACACATACATTGGACAACAGACCAAAGTATATATATTTTTTTCAACAGACACCAAAAAATGACTACCAAAAAGCAACTCTGCAGAAAGGAACGCAGTAGAACAAATAAAAATAATGGTGCCCAATGTAAGCTTCCACCTGTTGTAGAGGTAGTAGAGAATGTTGGTACAAACCAGTTAATGCAGTTGGTTAACAAAATAAAGGAAGCCTCAACTACTGAAACTGTACCTCTTCCATCAAAAAGTGTTACAAAACACAAAAAAGGCTACCAGTACAGCTAACAATGTTCCTAATACTCCTGATAGTGTAAGAAGAACCCATAGTAAAAAAAAGTATTTTAGCAAAAATGTTTTGTTAGTCCTTCAGAATCTACTAAGAGGACCAAAATCATCCTCGCACCTTAAAACCTCCTGTAGAAAGTTAATCCTACAGGATCTCGTGGACAGTGCAATCCTTCTGAAAAGGAAGTTGTTCATATTAGTGTTAAATAGGATGAAAGCACTAACAAGACTAAGTACCAAACTACAAAAGAAACTCGGCAATAAATGAAATGTGAACAAAAATTATTGCTTGCATGTTTGTGGTGGTGAATGGAGTCACACAACAACCACAGAGCCATATTTTAATGAAGAAGCATACAAACAAAATCAAACACAATTGCCATCCATTGCAGTGGACGAGGGAATGAGAAAATCAATACTACCATCGTGGAACAATAAACACTGCTTACAAAACTATCCCCTGAAAACTCAGAATTACCTCTTGATTCAACAGAACCACACCGTGCAGTATACAAATGGCTGTGCACATCAATGCGTGCCATTCCAAACAAAGCTTTCAAATCTTTACGTCAGTTCTTCAATCAATATGTAAAAGCTAAAGACAAAAGTAAAATGAAGTGCTGCAAAATATGGATATCTGTCCAGTGCGGAAAGACACAGGACTAAAAGGACATTCATTAGCCTGCATTTCTGGGCCTATTTGCAAAAGTACCTTCCATGATACCAAAAGACTAGCAATACATCATTCCAATGTAAGAAATTTAGTGTATAAAATATACTATGCAAAAAGTCCAGCTTCAGAATTAGGCAATTTAAATACCACTCTTCTGCATGGTACACCCAAATACTTGCAAGAAGAAATTGACAGTAGTCAGAAAAAGTATTTTGGAAGTAAGAGCCACTTACAAAATGCAATAGTTTTAGAACATAGTAGCAACAATTCTGCACACAGCAACCTTCTATTACACACATACAGAAAAGAAATAGTACAATTTAAAAGGTCATCGGCTGAAGTACCAAACCATGTGTGTGTTGCCGCAGAACGTTTTACAAAAGGAACACAAAAAATGTGGACATAGCAAACAAAATAGAAGACCATGAAGACTAAATGGTTTGCATTAGCTTTGTACCTTTTAGCTGAAAACAAATATGAACTAACGGAACGCCTAATATGTTACTGTACTGCAAAATTAGACAACAACCACACTCCTTCACGTGCTATTACAAATAATTTGGAATTGTTTCCATTACTAAAAATCCTGCAACAGCTCAATTTGTATGAGAGCATAATAATTCAAACAGTTCACCCATTTCAAGCAATTATATGCCTTCATCCAAAAACAGCAAAATTACCTTCCTCTGAATTGGTGAAAGGCATTTGTGGCAAAGTAGTTTATTTGCCATTAGATCGAACGGAAAATATACACACTCTCTAGGAGTGGAACGGTCAATAGAGCATTCTTTAATAGTCTTGGTAAATGGAGTACCAACAAAGGACAAACAAATTTGGCAACAATTAGTGGATTTACACAAAGTTAGACAAGCATTGCAATATCTAAAAGACAATGAGTACTACAAGGAAATAAATATTGATGAAAGCTTAAGGGAAACAACTAAAATAATTCAGGAGCCATCAGAAACTGGACAATTCGAACTTCTGGATCCAGCTACAGTATCCACTCTTTTGGACCATTATACAATTCATCCATTGCATTCCAATGAAAGCATAGATGATGCACTAGAAACTTACCAAATGCGACAAACCAAAGGGTCACCAATGAGTATTTGGGGAAAAAGTATAGAAGCACATGCTTTTCCACTGCTATTTCCTACTGGCAAAGGTAGAAGATACGATGATGGACCCACTCGGATTGGGGCATCAGAATACCGCTCATTACGAATGTATTTGCAAGATCCCAGATTTAGACAAAATGTGGAATATATATTCCACCTACTCTATGAAAATTAATTAGCAACACTATGTTATGGAGTTGCACACATTCTTAAATCTGGAACCCGCTTTCAAAATATGTCCGCTACGCAGTTAATACAAAAAGTACAGGAAAAAGATGAGGTTTTGCAATGAAGTATAACAAATTTGTTTGCAAAAATGCGTGGTACAAAGGAAAACTGGTTCTGACGGCACGGAGACGTGCGTTGTATGATCAGAAACCTTGGACCACTGACTTGGTTTGTTACGCTAAATTGTGCAGAATATGTATGGATGGGAAGATTGACATGAGTTCCTATGCACAGCAAATGGCAACAAAAAAAACATAGATATATTAACACCTGGAGAACTTTGCACTCTAGATCCAGTTAATGTCTCAAGATATTTCCATCATCGTTTCATTGCCATGCTACACTTTATTTGCAATAAAACTGTTCCTCCCCTTGGAGAAGTGCAGCACTTCTTTTGGATAAAAGAATATCAAGCGAGAGGAGCACCACATATTCACATGCTGTTATGGATCAACGGTGCACCGAAATTTGGGCATGATAGTGATAGCACTGTTTTGCGGTTTATCCAAAAATATGTCACATGTGAAATCCCTTCACAACAGACACCTAGTGAGCTGCATGGGCAGATTTTACAATTTCAAAGACACAAATGTGGCAAATATTGTCACCGCAAATACAAAAACAAAGGTAAATACTACACCAAATGCCGCTTTGGTTTCCCTAGACCAGTTACAGAAACAGGTGAAGTAAACAACTTCATGTCTTCAGTTCAACATAGTGTTAAAGGTAAATCGCCTAAAAACATGTATTACCTAAAAAGAAAGGAATCAAAATATATCAATGATTACAATGCAATCATTGCCCTCTTATGGAATGCAAACCTAGATGTGCAGTACATTGCAGACAATTCAACTGCTGTTGCACAATGTTACAGCCTACTTAACAAACGCAGAAGGTGACCTAACATTAGACAAAACATTATCACAGAAATTGTACAGTCTAGGCATACAAATGCTCTCTCATAGAGAATGTGGGGCCTATGAAGCAGCAGATCGTTTAACCAGCACTGCTTTGTATGGAAAATCAGACAACATAGTATGGCTCAGCCTTGGTCCTGCAAAATCTAGAAAAAGAGTGCTAAAATCATACAAGGACATAGAAACAATTGCCAGAAATGATCCCAACAGCCAAGACATTCTAAAAAAACAATTTACTGGACACATACTATCCGAACAGGAGTACCACTCTGGAAAGCATGTGTCTATACCACATAGCTCAAAACTTTGCATACAAAAATAATGTAAGACCCGATGAAAGCAAACATAGATATAGAGTGACCGATTGTGAAGGGAGCTTGGTGAAACTTACCAAACAAAGCTTAATTAACCATGTAAAATTGTCATTAAAAACTCCTCAACAGAAATAACTATATTACATGTCTCTGCTACAACTTTTCAAACCATGGAGAAAAGAGGAAGACATACTAGATAACTGACTGCTATGAAGATGCTTTCAAAGCAAATGAAAGCACTGTCACCGATGTGAATTTACGCAGTACAAAACAATGTTACACAATGAGCAGCAACAGGAAGAAGACCTTCAGGCCCAACTAGATAAGGACTCTTCCGACAGTTGTCAACCTTCTGTAACAGAAAGTCAAGAACCACTAGGACAACCACTAATAGCAAATGAGGCTGAAATAGCTATGGCAGAAGTAGAAAACACCACGACTTAACTGTACAACAAGCAAAACTTAACAATGATCAGCGCACCATTTTTGAAGACGTAACAAAACAAATTGTACATGGTGTACAGCACGAAAATCAAGAATGTACCTGCCAAAATTACAAACCTATACTGCTGTAAGTCAGTGGTGAAGCTGGATCGGGGAAAACATTCTTAATCAAAATCATCAGCAAGTTCCTTCAACAATTGACAAACAACAAACGGTCAGCTGTTGTAACGGCCCCCACAGGTTTAGCTGCCTACAACATAGGCGGTGTCACTTTACACCGATTCACTACTGCTTCCAGTAGAGCATCAAAATAAATTAGACTACTATAAACTCTCTGCAGAAGCTGTAATGGAATTACATAGCGTATTGAAACAAATAAAAATGCTACTAATAGATGAAGTGAACATGGTCTCCAACCTAATGTTGGCTTTGATTCATCTCAGATTGCAAGAAGTAGTTAACAATAACAACGAAGAAGTCTTTGCAGGGAAACACATTATCTTTTTTGAAGATCTTCTACAATTGACACCAGTGAAAGGTGAACCGATTTTTAAAACCTTAGGCCACAAACTCTGCCGGAAAACTGTTGGTAGCATAGGTAATGTTAACCTTTGGCAACATTTCCAATACAGAGAATTAACTGAGAAAATGCGGCAATCTGCAGATCTCACTTAAGCCAACATCTTAAAAAGTATTAGAGTTGGTGTATTATGGCAAGAAGCACAAGTTGTATTGAAAAACCGGCATATACATGCACTTTATGGCGATAATGCATGTGCAACTGATGTTATGGAACAAATGGCACACAAAAATGTCAATTGTATGGCGTTAATGCCAACTCTTACAAGCTGTTTCAAATTCAATGAAACGATGTTAAAGAAAGAAATGCAACCAATAATAGAAATTAGCGCCACAGACAAACTAGACGTACATGGTATGACAGTACCCATGTGTGAACAAGCCACAACAAGACTAAATACTTTACAACATTCAATCTCCAACACAGCTGGGTTGGAAAAAATATTGAAATTATCCTTAAATTGTAGAGTAATGCTTAAACGTAACCTTGACGTAGAGCAAGGGCTAGTTAATGGAGCACTGGGCACAGTTGGCTTTCAATCATACCCACGTGATAGCAACATTCAGTTTGTAAATATTTGCTTTGATAACGTTTCAGAAGTGAAAAGGATAGGGCGCTCAATTGCTTGATTCCTTCTCTTCAAAGACATGTATGTACGTAGATAGCAATTTTCTCTAACTCGTGCATATGCAGTTACCATTCATAAATCCCAAGGTCTTACCCTAGACAAAGCATTGATAGATATAGGAAACCGTGTTTAAGGAAGGCATGAGCTACGTAGCATTATCACGCTTATGTACACTTGACGGTCTATTGCTAATAAACTTTGATTCAAGTAAAGTCAAAGCTGATATTCCTTGCATTCTAGAATATAATAGATTGCGTTCACTGTACACCCCTCATCTGAAACAATACCCTGTTCCAGATAAAGTGAAACGTGGTGAAAGAAAAGTAAATGAAACAGAAATGAAACAGAATTCAACAGCAAATTCCGCAAAGAAAAGAAGCTAAAGTTTCATCAATTGCCGCAAACATAGAACAACCTATTAAGGAATGTATACCAGGGACGTCGGCAAAGAAGCCACAGAAAATCCGAAAAATGCACTCAGATACAGAACTTGCTGGGCCATTCAAATATGCAAATGAAAGTGGGTTAAGTTGCTATGCAAATGTCGCAATGAATATTCTATTTCAATTGCCACCAATTGTTAACAATATTTACCTGCATAGTACAGACCAATTGTGTTTGTTAGTGCTGCATAGAAATGCATCAAGCAATCCTGACAACACATACAGTGTTCATGGAGTAAGGCAACAATTGGACGACTGTGCTGGAATGGTGAGATTCACTATGAACTCACAAGAAGATCCACAAGAATTTCTAATGTACATATTATTAGTATTGGAAAACAGAAGCATACCTGTAAATGAAATCTTCCAAATTTCGTACATGTGGAAACATACATGCACTCTCTGTAGCAAAGTGATACAGGAAGAAATCCCAAATGAGCGATTTGTGCATGTTTCCATACCAAATTGTGAGAGCATTCCATTTCAGCAACTTGTACAAAATGCAAACCATGGCAGATTATGTAGTATTTGCAATTCAGACAATCTCTCCACTTTACTGATACAATCATATAGTGCCTACATAATACTTATGCTTCTACGTTATAATGCAGATGGCACCAAAAACAACTGCAAACTGACTGGATTCACACACGGTGAAGTGTCACTTGGAAAGAAAACCTTTACAACAGTAGGAATAATCTACCATGCAGGAGCTACAACCAATGCATGTCACTACACTGCTTACATTAAAAAGAATTGTGGATGGTTCGAATGTAATGATAGCACCATTACTCTAAAGCAGAGATTGCCAGCTAACCTAACAAATGCGTATTTAATGTTCTTAAAGCCAAAATTTACAAAATGTGTACTTCAAGATTGTCAACAAATTATGTGAAAGACTACAAACAGTTAGAATACGCCCACAGATATCTAACTACCCAAGAGGATGGAAGAATGACACAAATAAATGATTATCACAGATCGTTCGAAACAAATGCACAGGTAGAATACGCCTACAGGTATCTAACTGATGTTAAAAATGGTCAGGAAGGCAACAAACATAACATTGATCAGAAAGATGAAGGAAACACTCAAAGGAAACAAGGAAGTAGTTGGTACCATAGGAAACAAAGGTTTTTTTAATCCGACAAGGATTTTCTTTCCCCAGACCCAAGGATTAGAAAAGCAAACACAGAAACTGAGCACAATGCAGGTTAACTGTCTAATATGCAATGTCTAATATGCAATGTAGTAAATTTTCAAAAAATGCAAACACTTAACCACCTTTTTTCTTTCATCACAGAAATGGAAAAAGGGATAATTCTGCCAAGAACCATAGCCACTTAAAAAATGTATGTGGATTCTGAACAAAGTAAGGAGTAGGTAGGTATATTGGCAGTCATTTGCTGCACATGGGAATCTACACGTCTAATCTATGGTACTAATATGCTGCAGTGCCAGTAGGCTGGCCCTTGCATCTTCGGTGAGGAACCTACCACCTACGCCTTATGAGCAAGGTACAAGGAGTATAGTTCCTATCCACAACCATCGCTGCATATCAAAACCATGGTCCTTGTAAATTAGCTACTTATTTAATTTTTGGACCATTGTTTGCAGCCATGAATCTAAGACACTAGGGCGTCAACACAACTGGCGCATTACAACACACCCATATTCACTTGTAACTCCACTGCTTCTGACTTCAGTCTTGGGTGCATGGGCTTTGGCCATGCACCCAAGAGTGCAGGGTCTCTCCACAAACACCTCTGTGATGTGTGGTAGTGGCGTTTTTTCTATAGGTGTGATATCCTTCAGCGCCTCTGGACAGAGGCTTCACTCCTAGCTGTATGTCCATAGATCTTATATGGGATGGGTGTGCAGTGGCTTGCACGTCTAGTACTTATAACTTTGTTCTTGGGTGCATTCAGCCATGCACCCAAGAGTGGACGCACTCCCCACTACTTGCCAATCGAAAAGCAATACTACGGGTGTATGCATGGGTGGCACATGCTACGGTGGTTGTGTCCAGGGCCTACAGTTTTGGAAGTAAGGCTGTCGGCCTTCGGCTGACGGCCAAGCATCCAAGGCTCTAGGCCCTGGCCACAACCACCGTAGCATGTGCCACCCATGGCGGCGTACTGATGAATTCAATAACCATAGGAAAAAGTATTGCAATTACGACATGGCATCAATTTCAATATTCCCTAACGCCATAGGTGTCCTTACAACTGTAACAACTCCCCCATGCACTGCACGGGCTGAAATCCTGGCCTTATTGGACCCCTCATTTTCTGTGCGTACAAGGAGGCCATAGAACATACGTCATTAAGAGGGTATACTTGTATTATTGGGTGCATGGCCTTCAAGAGTGCAGGGTCTCCCCACAACCACCTCAGTGATGTGTGGTGGTGGCAATGTTTCTATAGGTGTGATGTCCTTCAGTGCTTCTGGCCGGAGGCTTCACTCCTAGCTGTATTTCCGTAGATATTACATGGGATGGGTGTGCGGTGGCTTCCACGTCTAGTACTTAGCACTTTGTTGTTGGGTGCATGGCCTTTGGCCATGCACCCAAGACTGCACGCACTCCCCACAACTTGCCAATCAAAATGCGACACTACGGGTGTATGCATGGGTGGCACATGCAGCGGTGGTCGTGGCCAGGGCCTACAGTCTTGGAAGGAAGGCCTTCGGTCGACGGCCAATGCATCCAAGACTCTAGGCCCTGGCCACAACCACTGTAGCATTTGACACCCATGGCGGCGTACTAATAAATATAATAGCCATCGGAAAAAATAATGCATTCACGGCATGTTGTCAATTTCAATGTTGCCTACCACTACGTGTGTTCTTTCAACAGTTACAAGTTTCCTGTCCACTGCATGGACTGAAGTGCTATCGTTATTGCACCCCAAATTTACTGTGCGTACAAGGTGTCCATAGAAATTACATCATGAAGACCGACCCCCAGAACAAATGCATTGATCACCCATGTCTTACTGTCTGAACCTTTCCCAATGCTCCGTGACACAGCAAAAGTTTCATGAATAGAGCATGTGTACGCTGGTTGTTGCTCCGCTTTCGGCGGATCCAAGATGTCGGGCGAATCCAAACAATCTGACGCAGAACATGTCTCGCAGCAGCCAATGGGCAGAGACGTCGCGTGTCCGCGTTCATGACGCCAGCCCCTTAGCCAATCGGTATCTTGTTCGTGGACCGGACATAGATATCACTCATTTTTTCAGACCTACTTTTTGATAATTATAAAGAAAAATACTGCATGGTTGGTCACCAAATTTACAAAAGCACGCTTTCTGGACCAAGCCCCTGTACCTGCCGCAGATTTCGTCAAAATCTCTTCAGCGGTTTGACCTGTAGCTGTGCGCAAAGTTTTTCCCCATTCAGTCTATCGGAAAAAAAGACGTTTTGGGACCCCCTCCCTATAACTTTTGCCCCCCTGCACCAAACATCTCCAAACGTTTTCAAAATTCAGAGTGGCTTTTTTTGCAAAGTTTGGTGAGGATTTGTCCAGGGGCAGCGGAGTTATAAACCGGCCAAAAAGTGCTCTTCCTATGGAAACAGCAACTTAACCATAACTACACAGCCACTGCCGTGGCTGTGTAATGTGTGTGCATATATATCTATTACTAATGGCCATATGAAGAAAACTCCTCAGTCCTCAGTCACTCGGCCTTGCTCACGCCCAACCCATAGCACGTTCCCATCTGACCCATCAGTTTTCCTTCCTTTATTTCTTCTTGCAATCAATACTCACATGTTCGTGGTGGTCTGAGAGCCTCCGTTTGCGGTCTATCCACAATCTGGGTGCCTCCCCCAACCAAGCCGTTGCCAGCTCCGGCGAGCAGTTGGGTAGTCGCAAAGCTGGGACCCGCAGAACCTGCTCAGGAGCGTACGCATTTTAAATACTGGTCAGCCATAGGTGGCTCTGGTCTTGATGGGGGGGGGGGGAAGGGGTGCCCCGGATCTCGTTGCGGAGTACGGGGGACGTCTCGTATCCATCACATCTAAGGGTTCACCAAATGAAGGGGCCCATTCCCAAAATACAAATCCCAAACTCAGAATAAACGGGCACAACCCAGTAGGGAATGAGACCAGGAGATGGATTGCAAGTTGAACAAAGTTTATATCAGATAAAGATGCATGCAGAGGACTCTGCTGACCTGAGAGCACTCTGCTAAACAATACAGAAACGTCACATTATAAGAACAGATTTCGTCATTGGTGACCAACAATATAGGTGATGAATACTACATGGTTATTGGTTCACTACAAAGTTACATTATGGTCCATACTGGGCTGATGTGGCTGGATTGACTGGTGCTGGTGTGTTGCTTCTTGCAGCACGTGGGTCAGCTGGGCTCATCTGGGAGTGGTGAAGGTCAGTGGCTCCGGGCATGGATCGGCTAACTAATCTCTTTATTCTGACAACATAGAAAAAAGGCCAACTAATCGCCATTAAACTCATTTAATGAAGGTGCGATAAAAGTTTGGCTAACAACTATATATCCAGTTTATACTTTGCCCCCAAGGAACCATAAAGCATAATCGCAGCGCCCGCCTTGGAGCGGTTTGATCTAACCATAGCCTCATGATACGGACTGATGTTTGTTGTTTCTTCATTGGATCTACGGTGCAGGGGGCTTAGGAGTATGGGGGGGTGCTGGCTCTGGTCATGGCAGGGGGTTAGATGTGTGTCAGAATCAAAGGGACAAGAGGGGTCTGGGTTTGGTGAGTAGTGGGTGCGAAGGTGGGGGTTGAGAGGGCACGTGCAGGTTTGTGGAGATAGATGAGTACACAAGTCAAGATTCGCCCCGGTCACACAGGACAATGAGCTCAGAGGAAGAGAAAGATACAGGCGGGTTGCAACATTACATGGCTGTGCTTTGTGAGAAAGGAACTTGTCCAGCGCAGACAGGGGGGAGGAGGTGGTGGGGGTGTCTGGGCTGGCTGTGTGCACGGCCCTGGATGAGGGGGAGAGATGGCTTTTCGAAGTCATGCTGCGGCCTGGTAAAAAGGTGGAGTCTGGGGTGGCACAAAATTGCATCTGCATGTGTCATCTAATGGCTTCCTTCCGCTATCGTCAGAGGAAAGACAAGGGGACATCTCCCCACGATGGGATGGGCAATAGATTCCTTTGTGCAAAATGTACGGGGGGGCGAAAAGACCCTTCCTCCCTTACGGTAGTCTTGGTTTAGAATTGGGACATTTGGGGACTGCAAGTTCCAGAATGCAGCGTTAAAATCAGGACTGGCTAGCATCTCTTGAATGGTAAAGATACTGTTGGCATGTATTTAATGGTGCAGAGTTGTAATGTGTTGGGTGAGGGGATGTAGAGTTTGAGAAAGTAGGATTTTGTAGAGGCTGAAATGGTGAAACTGTGCAGAGGCTGGGATCCTGCAGGTGGCGTTAATGCCCTCACTGGGCAAAGAATGAGAACATGCAGCAGTAAAGCTGAAGCGACTGGGAGAAGAGGGATTGATGAAACTGTGAAAACGCTGAGGGCTAGGTGAAGCAATGCTTAAAATGTTACTGATGATCGCACGGTTGATGTTCCGTTCCTGTTAGTTGTCATTTGCAAAATGTAGAATTTTTTTTGCGGATATGTTCCCGAATTGGCTGGCTCATGTTTACCCTTCGAGACAGACCGGCTGTTTTCCGTGCTGAGTTGCCAGCGCTGGCTTGGCCCAGAAAAGGGTCTTTTAATGCATTTCTTTGTTTTGCATTCTTTCCTTCAAAGCACAAAATGACTAATAGTTCTTGTGAAGCACACATCGGTACACTAAATGATCTCAGGGGCTTACTTGCATTTTTTGTTCACGGGGATTGAAATTAACATTTTACCAGGAGCTTGCAGCATTTGCTGAGGGGTCATCTATCGCCCATTAAGCATAGACTATGGGGGAACGAGGAGCTAGTATACACTGTGTGCCGCTGAACGAACTTCAACCAGAGATGCATATTGTAACGGTTTGTTAAGCTTTAAGGGTATTCTATATGTTTACTACTCCTCCTTTTATTCACATTACATTCACGTCACAAAGGATTGTTCGTGCCCAGCTAACCAGGCTCCTCTAAACTACTAGGAGGAGCTAAATATTGCTAATAGATTGCAATCCCTGCATTGATATTTATTCGGGTCCATGTTCTACCGTGGAGTCACTTGCATAAGTGCCAAAACACAATGTAACAAATGCAAACAGTTTGTATCTATTCACTAAATTCCCATTTTGTTTGTCCTGCTTTCTAGCAAACTTCTTTCGAATATTGAATTTGGTGCAATTAAATCCATGAAACCTTGTTTTGGTGGATTCTGATATTTTTGTAAAATCTGTATCGATATTTTTTTTTCTTCAGGTATCTGGGCTTCTGTGCAGCGGAGAATGGGAAGAGGAGAGCTCATCACAGGCTGTGCGCCTCTGCATTGAAGGCTGCCATAGGCTGTATCCAGTGCTACAACAGTGCCTGGTGCGGGCCACCAAAAAGAAACTTACTACAACTGATCCTGGCACTGCGTAGCACTGAACGTTGTCCCAGGTCTATTACTCTTCATGTCTGAAGAGGGGGGCCATCAACAGACTGATTAACTTCACAAAAACCTAGTTTACAATTATTTTTGCTACTTAGGACCACAAGTTAAGTTTAAGCAGAGGTTGATGTATCCAGTCTATTCGTGCTGCTCTGGAAAGCACATTAACTTAAGGATTCTATTTTTATTTCACTTGATTTGGGGTGCTTATCATCTTAACAGGAAAACAATCTCGTGTGTCCAGTGTTTGTTTTGAAATATATTGAACGTTTTTGTTTTTAGTGGGGAGAAAGGCATTGACGCATGAAGAAGAAAACCTAGCCATAGTGTGAATAGGTAACTGGACAGTAAGTATCCTGCTATTGTAAAACCAGCAAGCTGGAATAAATGGAACGACTGACAAATATATTTTCACACGGTTACAACTTAAAAAAACAAAGGCTCTGATTTCACTGCTTTTCATGGTGGCGGTAGTAAACTGTGAAAGATGCCCATGGAGAGCGCCACACGGACCCTGCTTTATGCAGTAGATGGACGACACCACCTTATTGGCATGGAAGCTTTTTGGTACCAGTAGTAAGCCGTTCAGAGACTAAATGTCAAAATCAGTGTCCACTATTTTAGTGGTCCTTTTGTGGTATAGAATTTCCATAGCCAGTCTGTTTTTCTTCTACATTAAATGATTGATGTAGTCTCTCACTGATGTATGCCAGGAGGAAGTGACTGTTGAAAGGTTGTATGGGACGCCTTGGTAGGCAAGTTTAAGATGATGCTTTTGATCTCTTGGGTGAGCATGGACCTTATATTTGTTAAAAAAAAATATATATTGATGGGACTGCATAACATTATACATATCACTACTACCCAGAACATGCCACATGCTAATTTCTCGCATACTCTCAAGCATGTATCACATCAGATGTCCACAAAAAACACCTTCTGTAAACCCTTAACCCGTGATAGTTCCCACGTGTGAAATAAAGTTGAGTGCACTTCTGTGTCGGGCACATTGTGTACACGTTGCCTTAGGCATAGATATTGCACACAATTAAACAAGCTTTGTTCACCCACAGCAAATCCATTGAGTGGACGTTTCCGTAGATGCACAGGTTTCAACCTTTGTCAAATCTCAGTGTCCCCATATGCACCAAGCTAGGTTACTAAAGGCGACTTTATTTGTGGCTGTGTGCTTAACATATCCTTTGCCTGCGCCGCAAACAATATTGCCGTGCCGTAGTCCTCCATTTCAGGGCTCACGCAGTTCTTAATATCAATGCACTTAAACGGTATCCTTTCCGTCTCAATTGATTACACACGCACATTGTCACATATCAGCCTGCTTTTACGTCACTCGCACAGAAGCTTGCACACAATCGACCCTCATCTAAAGAAAAACAATAAGTGAACTTTTTTTGTTACATATAGATCCAATTATCACCCATCACAAAATAAACTCTTCCTTCAGATATGCACATCACAAATACTTGCATTCTCCCACACCTATGATCCATTCTTCCATTCTTGTGCACTCATTCATGTACCGAACACCACTCCATCACATGAACAGAAAAATTTGAGATCAGTACGACCGACCAGCTTATCTGTATGCAGAGACCTGCATTCATATTCACAAATGCATATGTGCACATGCATCCATTCCAAAACATGTCAAACAGGTGTCAGATTTAGGGGTACCTATTACTGCAGTGGCAAACCTCGTTAGCTTGAAATTAAATGTTGGTGGAGGCACCTCGCAAGTGACCAAATAAAACGTATTTTTTCTTCACTTCTCATTGTTGTCTGCAGCAACATGGTGTTTATCGGAAGTAAAATAAATGTCAAAAGAGCAAAATAATCATGCACTTTAGGAGTTGCAGGAGTGACCTTTGTCATGGTTTCAAGGCATGCTTTATGTATATTCAGCAGTAGCCATAACTGGCTGTTGTGTATACAGTTACATTGTTTTTATTAAATGAGGACTGGTGCAGAGCGTGCTCTGCACCCTTTGTAGAAATGTGATGATCTCTTTTCTCCCCCAGGTCAAGTATGAAATCGTGTCATTGGAAGCCAAATGTTCTAAAAAGCTTCAGCCTTCTCTCCCACCATCCCTGCTATTGTTGCTATGCACACGTTTGAGATATTGTATTTTCCCCTCTTCCTTGACCTGTCTGTATTTATAGCTTCTTGTTTTTCTTTTTTTGCTTTCCACACTTTGTTATAGGTTGTACACCGAGGTTTTGTAGCATGTACTGATTCGTTAGGTATTCCTCTGTGGTGCCTGTGAATTCACACGTTGCTATCATGCCTCTGGGTGCAGGCATGCCATTGTACACCCCACCCTCTTTTAACAAGTTACAGCTTTTTCAGACTCTTCTTGTTCCCAATGTGGGCCTTGAGTTTGCCCGAAGCCGCCTCTTATCTGGAACCGGCTGTACCTTTCCTTTCTTTCCTCTCCGAGAGTCTGTGGGGGTTGGGTAGTGGAATTGTATCACTGTCCTCTCCCCTTAACAGTGTAAGGAGCGAGCGCATACTAGTCATCTGAGATGTTCTCCTCTGGATGCCCTCGTATACACTTGAAGCTCCTCTGACCATGTTTTCCATTTCGTGGCGGGTTTACTGGTCTCGCTTGATTATGGTGTGGCCAATATTTGCATGGTGGTGGTGCTTTGTTCTGCTAATCTAGTTGGAGTGTTGTAAATGTACAGTGAACTACTGTTTTGCCTTTTCTTTTGCATGGTTTAGATATTGTGTTCTTAATCCTCTCCTTTGTTTAGGCCGTTAGGGGTTTCATCATGCGTTCTGTCGAGTGCTGGCGTCGTTTACTTTTTGTTATTCGGTTGATGGGCCTTATTCCCTTGTGTTTCAAGGAGATTTGTAATGTGCGTTTCCAATGTTTGTCTGTGCGGCTTCCCCAAAATCTTGAGGCCGTCCGGTTTGTCCTGGTCCCTGGGAAAGACACTTTCTAGGTTTCCCCACAAGCTTTGTGAGTAGAACGCATGCACTCGGCAATGGTGTAGCACGTGGGCACATAATTGGTGGCTGGTATTTACTTTTGAATGAGTTTGCCAGGTGGTGGGCTGTGGGTTCAGTGCTAGGGATATCCAATCCATTCCTGGAATGCTACCTCAGTATACTTTCCGCACTTGTCGGTCCT
Source organism: Ambystoma mexicanum (assembly GCF_040938575.1). NCBI lineage: Eukaryota > Metazoa > Chordata > Amphibia > Caudata > Ambystomatidae > Ambystoma > Ambystoma mexicanum. The sequence goes on from NC_090921.1 coordinate 1,008,811,517, forward strand.
TCCGGGCCCTCTTCCAAATGCAGCTGCTGCTACTCCTTTTAACCCGCTACTCCACCAAAGCAGTGACCCAGCCTCTCTGTGGTCATTCCTGTAGTACACCTCTTCCCCACCCCATCCCCGTTTTGGCCATCTCTGCCCTTCCCAGCCCGTTTTCCTTCCCTGAATGGGATAGTTCTAGATTCTGTGGCACCCGTGTCATTGCTCTGACTTGAAATGGAGGCCACAGGGTGCATCTTATATCCGTGGTGTAAGGGTTGCTAACCTGACACTGTCACTATTGCAAATGAAATACTGGAAGGCATAAGTAAGTGCTTTATGATTACTGACTGTCCTGGCCAAGCCCCACAACCTGGAAGTCAAGCAGGTCATTTATTTTTTTGCTTGCTTATATCGCGCCGCAGGCATCAGGGCGCACATAAAACAACTAACAAAACAGGCAATTAGCTGAGGGATCATGCATGGTAAAGGAGTTTATTTAAATCGAGAGTTTTAAGCCGTTTGCGAAATGCAAAGAGACTCCTCTCTCCACGTAGATTAACTGTGAGTCTATTCAGGGATCCAGATAAGGTGCGTACTAGGCCTTTTTACGCATGAAAATCTTGTAAATACAGCCGCTTTATTATTTTCCTGTGTACATTTACACACAGGTTTAGAGCAGAGGGCAGTACAAAGGTCAGGTTGCTTGACAGAAACCAGAAGGCTTCTTTTGGTTTTTATCTACATGGATGTAATTGCAAGCCACCTCTGAAACAGAATATATTTCTCTGAAGCCTTTCAAAAAAAGAAACTGCACACTGTGATAAAAGGAATAGTTTCTTTCCATTCAGCTTCAGAAGCACTGTGCATGTTTTCCTAGAATTCTAGGATTGTATAATTAATAAGATGGAAAACTAAGTTGCAATACAGAATTAATACTTTTTTAACAAATTATGCTTTTTTTTTCAGTGAAAGCAAACCAGTATTGCACAATTGTATTTTTCATAGTTCTTGTGCTGTGTGCATAATCATGCTGAGGCGATCATTTTTCCACTTCTAATTTAATTTACACTCTAATTATAAAAACAGTGTGTAAAATGATGACTGTACAGTCTAGGTTACAGCTATCCAACCTTGTAGTCAATGGGGTACATTACTATAAAATGGTCAGTGGTAGCAGAGTCTTTGCTCAAGGGTGAGGGATTGTCATTACACTGATCACACGTGTTCTAGCCTCTCAGATCTTCAGGACTACAATTAAAACATCTGAAACCTGGCTCTCCAGGAAGTGCAAGCACTGTTCAAAAACAAACAAATGAAAGTTACATTGGTAATTGAAATAGAAACTCAGCAGAACCTGTCCCTGTGATAACCCAGAGAGGTATTTAACTTAATGTAGCGCTTCATGAATGGTGTGTCATACATATAGGTACCGTGATATATTCTGTCTCGGGAGGATAGCTCAGTGGCAAAGTGCTCGCCTTGGAAGCAAGATGACACAGAGCAACACAGGTTGTATCCCGGATCAGCGCTTAGAAACCAATGGGTATTAACTGTGTTTTAAATAACCTATCATATATCATACCTCAGTCGATACTCAGTTAACCAACCTCTGAAGGATGTTAGCCAATAAGATAGCTCAGCCGGCTGAGCACTCTTTGCTGCAATCTGTGTGTGATCTGTAGGTTGCAGGTTCGAATCCCAGCAAGTCCAACTCAGCCTTTCATCCTTTTGATAAAGGAGTACCGACTTTGGTTTGGTGATAATTGTGATAAATATGTTTTATGTACAGCGCTTTGCCAAAAGCGCCATATAAATAACCATTTGACCACTAGATTAGATATAGAATTTAGCATGGAGTCCTTGCCTCTCTGCACTGTTGTATCATAACATCGGCATACCATTAGGTAGTAATAGCTCCAGGAAATTAGGACTTTTATTAAACATCAAGAGACAATTCTGCTATCGAATCTCAAAACGCACAATACAATTCATGTTTTCTTTACTAATAATTGGCTAGGTTTCTGTGATTTCAACATTTAAATATACACAGGAGAGATCAAATGGCCAGACCTTAGTGACATAATGAAAGGTGTATTCTGTCACAATGCAGAAAGCCGCTGCATAGTAATGATTTCCATGCAGTTTTTGCACACATCCTTTACTCTCTTGCAAAGGGAAAAAGTCATTTTTACTCTCTTAAAATCACATTTACTCTCAAAGTTTAAAAATAGGGAGTAAAATACTCCCACCTGAAAATCTTATCTGGAGCACTGAGTCTATTCCATGCTGTTGCTGCCACCACCGGAAATGAACTTCCCCTTCCCCTTCCTCTTACTCTTGTAACCCATGGGCATATGAGCCGGGATGTGCTACAAGATCTGGTAGTTCTCCCTTGTGGTTGCAAAATGAGAACTTCTTTAATGTACTCAGGTGATGTCCCATAGAGACATTTATGTGTCAGAGTAAGGACTTTAAACTTGGTCCTGGATTGAACCGACAACCAATGAAGTTGCCTCCTAGCAGCCGCTATATGATTCCACTTAGGTATATTTGTTATGATCCGTACAGCATCATTCTGGTGGATTTGCAATCTAATCATACTGTTTTTCCCTGCCCCTCCCAGGAACGCATTACAGTAATCAATTTGGGGCATAATTATGGGCCGGACTAAGATTTCACAGTGACACGTGATAAAGGGTTTCACCAGGCGTAATGGCCTCAGATGGACCTCAGCGCCCAAGGAACATTCTAACATAACTCCTAGAGTTTTTACTTTGTCTAGTGTAGTAATACAGTGATTATAAATGGAGAAATTTGAGTAATCCAGGTCCAACTTCGCTCTTGCTTGGGATGATCCATATATTACAATCTCAGTCTTTACACTGTTTAAGCCAAGCCAATTGGCTGTCGTCCACTTTTTTACTAAAACATAAATGCTCTGAATAGGTTTAGCATCCTTCGTATAGTCTCCACCTACAGCTGAGTCGTCAGCGTAGTTCGTGGATCTCACGCCCGCTCCATCAAGAATATCACACAATGGACATTAAAGAGCACAGGAGACATACATGCTCCCTGAGGAACGCCACAGCTAGATATTTTTAAAGGGGAGGAAGCCTGTCCCCAATACACTCTCGACATCCTATTCAAAAGAAAGGATTCAATCCGTTTAACAGCAGATGGAGAGCACTGCCACACAGACGCCAGAATAACTAGAAGATCCACATGGCCCAGGAAGTCAAAAGACTGCCGATAGGTCACGCAACATCAGCAGCTCTGTTTTACTCCATGGTATCCAGCATCTGCGTCTGTAGGTCCAGCAATGCACTTGCGTCCCAAGGTGAGATCTGAACCCGGACTGCCTAGAGTGTAAAATATTGGCCTCATCTAAATGTGCCTGAAACAGGATAGTGTCAGCTCGATCTGACTTTGAGAATGAATGAAACATTAGTGATTGGTCCAAAACGTTTATTTTTGGATTCAATACCTGCCTTTTTTAGCAGGGGGATTAACCTCAAACTTCTAGACACTGGTCTGTGACCGTTCCATGATAAAAAAGTAGCATTTGTAAACCGGGTGCAAAAGATTCAATATTATCCAACCCAATTATAGCACTGATTGTATCATCCATACAAGATGTGGGGCGCATATTTTCCATATCTAATACCGAGATTTACATACATTTAAATTAAGAGCCAATCTCAGTAGGGGTGTCAACTTCTTGCAAGGGCGAGATCAGGGTGGACTCTGAGGCGATCTTTGCCCGTGCCCCAGTAATCTTGTCATGCTTTTTGTAATTTAGCACAGTCTTCTGTCGTGGAAAGTGAAAAATCAAATTTTAAATGCGGTTTTCCCAGATTTTTCCGAACTTCAAAGAGCTTCCGAGTATTATTCAGGGAGTTCTCAGTTTCATCATTGAAGACATTTTCTTGGCTTCAATCATCTGTCCTCTATACTGTTTTTCCAGGTGGCCTTATTTTCCTTTGTCCTGTTTTTATTCCAGGTGTGTTCTGCTATCCTCTTCGGTTTAATTTTGTAAGATCAGGGAGAACCAGCTCCAATGATTCTGCCGCTCTCTCGCCCTCTTTATTTTCATTGGCCACTTTATTTAACAACTCCAGTCAATCCTGGTCGTACCTTACTGCCAAGATATCCGGAGTGCCAGGTTCTGAAGTGTTTTCCATGATGTTACATAAACAAATACAAGAGCTTTCTTCTTCACTTTCTTGAAAATTTCTCATAGTGACGCTTTTTACCAGATTACCCTGCCGTATTAGTTTCCCCAGCAGGGTACCTTGTAACTGTATAACAGAAGATCTGACCAAACACCTGGATCCGCCCCTGAATAATTAATCTGTAGGTTCCTGGAAATAACCCAATCCAAGGTGATAACTTTAACATGTGTGGGTTCACTGTAATGTACATCTACTTCAATACATTTTAACCACTGTCCAAGGATAATGGCCTCTTTGTCTGCCTTATTACCCCTCTACCTATTCAGGTCTCCCATAAACAGAGTGGAGGAGTTGGGTTTATGAAGACTTGCAAGGGCACTTGTAAGATTTTAATTAATTTCCAGCATCTCATTTGGCGGCCGGTAAATAACAATGAGGTGGGTGCAATGTATCTGGGAGGAGTTGATCTTAAGATGAAGAACCTCACAGCCCTCAGTTCAGGGAGAATTGGAAGAAAAAACTCCTTAACTATTACTGCAACTCCCCCTCCATTTCCTTGCTCCCTAGTCTGATAAAAGAAAATTGAAAACCTACTGGCATGGCCGTATCAATAACTGGGCCTCTCGAATACTTCAGCCACGTTTCAGTAATAACTATGATATCAACCCTGATATTGAGTATATAGTCATGTATATCAATGGCTGAGTTCCCCATTGATCAAGTGTTGAGAAGAGCTATTTTCAAGGTAAGCCCATTTAGCAAAATGGGTCCTACGACTTTCTTTTTGTTATATCTCATTTTCTGAAAATTGGAAGGCTATCCTCATGCATCGTCTCCAATGAATTGGAAGATTATAATGTATCGGTGGATGTCGATAGTTGCTCAAAGGTTGGCAAGTTTAACTCCTTTCAAAGCCGTCCGTGCTTGTGAATCTGTTTCACTAACGTAACAAAATACATCACTTTTTTGCAGAGTACAATCTCTCCTCGGACTGGGACTTTCATTAATACTTTTCCGAATCGTCTGTATACATATGCAGATACTTATCCACAATCGATTGCCTGACTGCCCTTTCTGATACCAATAAGGACATGTTTAAATCCATACGACGGATACGTTGATTACGGTCTCGCTTACCTTAAGTAATGCAATGGCTTCAACTGAAAGGCTGAACCCCAAACTGGCACACGACTCGCAGACTGGCAAGCCCTGACGGGGCTGACCGAGAAGAAAAAGCATGCGTGAACTACAGAAACAACGGGAGATGTAGTTTTGTGCGTACCACAGTACCAGTGTTCAGAACAGGAAGCACGGGCACTGGTGAGTAAAGTTTAAAGCAAATAACGTGGTATGAACGGCTCAGTGCAGCTAATATAATGCTAAACACACAGTTAATCGAGCACAATTTCAAAGATGTTCAAGCAAATCGAATCTAGGTACATTTATATTCCAAATGCTATCGCAATAATACTAAAATAGCAGGGGTTCTAAAATCAGTGTAAAACAATAAAATTGATCAGCAAGAAACTATATGCTATAATTGATTAGATTTAAGACCCAGCAAGCAGACGTGTCATGACACCTTCAGGCTCCAGGTCAGGGCTAACCATGCTTGACACAGGCATTTTTGGCCTTCATTGATTTCCATGTTCGCCTTTTTTTAAATTGTATTTTGAATGCAAGGTTGTCTTCCTTTTTAGGAGCGATTTCCTCTAGAAGAACAAGTTACTTACCAACTGTAACGTTCTTTCGATTGGATGTTCCTCCCAGGTATTCCTCATCTTATGATAATCGTATCCCAGCTGCTTTGCAATTTTTTTTCACCAGGGGGCGCTGTGTTCGAGACCGTGGAGCCGATGTCCTTCGAGGGCTGCCGTCGGGCGTCCACGTCATCTGCTGTATAAAGGACTCGAGCAGCGCCCGTTACCTCAGTTCTGTTTTTACGGTGTTCATGGTCGCATCAGTTGATCAGGCTTTAAGTCTTCAGGCTCTTAAGGAAGTCAGAGTACAACTGGCGTAAACTGTACAGAGGGGTAGGATGGGAGGGTCGATGAGGAATACGTGGGAGGAACATCAAATCGAAAGAACGTTACAGTTGGTAAGTAACTTGTTCTTCGAATGGATTGTGTCTCCCACGTATTCCTCATTTTATGATAGACTCCCATAGTGGAAATTTTGGAGATGGGAGTACTAGAAATGTTTATTATGGACGGAGTGAAAGACCGCTTTTGCAAATAGTCCTCCTTTGTATGAAGCAGAGTCCAAGCAGTAGTGCTTTACAAAGGTGTGCATTGAAGACCAGGTGGCCCCAGCACAAATATCCTGCATGGGGACACCCCTCTGAAGGGCTGTGGAAGTTGCCATGCCTCTGGTTGATTAAGCTCTTAATCCATCCGGAGGCTCTTTTCCAGCCAATTTATAGCACTCTGAGATGGCTAAAATTATCCACCTGGATAGAGTTTGTTTAGTTACTGCAAGGCCCAATTTGTGCCCAGTATATCCCACAAATAGTAGGTCACATTGTCGGAGATTTGTCAATCTGGAAATATAGAAACTGAGAGCCCTTTTTGGGTCCAGTCTATGTAACCTTTCCTCTTCCTTACTAGCGTGAGGTGGAGGATAAAAGGAAGGTAGAACAATCTTCTGTGACCAATGAAAATCAGACACTAATTTAGGCAAGAAAGATGGTTTGACTTTTAAAATAACCATGTCCCTATGGGAAATGGTGTGAGGAGGCTTACAAGACAGTGCCTGCAACTCACTTACCCTGCGTGCTGATGTTATAGCCACTAACAGAATCGTCTTAAGAGTGAGCAGTCTTAATGGGCAAGAGTGTAAAGGCTCGAAAGGAGCACACATGAGACATTTTAAGACTAGATTTAAGTCCCAGGTGGGCACCTGAAAAGGTGTCAGAGGGTATACATTTGTCAACCCTTTCAAGAATTGAATGACTGAAAGCATTTTAAAATAGGACAACTCTTCTGAGGAGCGCTTAAAGATAGATAGCGCTGCCAAGTAACCTTTTACCGTACCAACTTGGAGCCCCAAATTGGCTTAGTGCAAGAGAAAAGAAAATACTGTTGGAGTATTACAAAGAAATTGATCCACATTCTTGTCTTTGCACCATTACTGAATTTATTCCAATGACACCGGTACAGGGATTTTGTTGCTGGCCTTCTGGCCGAAAGCAAAATCTCTATTATGCCATCCGGGAGGTCCCAATCCTTATATCTTAGCCTCTCAGAAACCATGCGTGAAGGCTGAGTGTCTTGAACTCTGGGTGGAGAACCCAACCTTCCCCTTGCAAGAGAAGATAGTCTCTTTGTGGAAGACGTATTGGAGGGCAGATGGACATGTCCAGAAGGTGCGGGTACCACGTCCTCCTGACCCAATCCGGGGCGATTCGGATCTTGGTTTTCCTGAACTTTCTCAACCTCCTGATGACGTGAGGAATCACGGGGACTGGAGGAAACGCGTAAAGGAGTGAGATATACCCAGTCCACTACGTACGCATCCACTAGAGCTCCTATTGGGGGAAAGTCCCTTGAGCAATACAGTTCGCACTTCCGGTTTGCCATGGTCGCGAACAGATCTACTTGAGGGGTTCCCCAAAGGGCGAAGATCTCTTGAAGGACTTCCTGAGCTAGCTCCCATTCTTGGGAAAATGTGCTCTGCCTGCTCAGAGCGTCTGCTGCCGTGTTTAGATCTCCGGCTAGGTGAACTGCTGATAGATTCCTTCTTGCGTTGCCCAGAACCAGAGCTGCATTGCCTCTCTGCACAGTGGAAGTGATCCTACGCCTCCTCTTTTGTTGAGGTAGTACATGGCCACTGTGTTGTCTGTCATTATCAGGACATTATTTCCTTTTACAGAGGGCAGAAAAGCCTTCAGCGCTAGTCTGATTGCTCTCAGCTCCAAAAGGTTGATGTGTAGTTTGGACTGCGATGGAGACCAACGCTGCTTTGTCTGATCGTTGGTGGGAGCTCCCCACCCCGTGAGTGAGGCGTCCGTCACTACCGTAATCTCTGGCCATGGTTACCAAAAAGGGACCATTGAGTTCTGAGGGCCCACTGAAGGGATCTCATTCTCAATATGGCCTCTGGCCCCAGAAAAATGCAGACGCCATGAGACCTAGCAACTTTAGGAAGTCGAATGCTGGTAGATGTAGGGCATTTTGAAATTTCATTACCATATGCAGAATGTGGTGCGCTCTCTCCTCGGGAGACAAGGCTTTCCCTGAGGAAGTATCCAGGATCGCTCCGATGAAATGGAGTTTTTGGCTTGGAATCATTTGTGACATCTTGTAATTCAGGGAGAAGCCCAGACTGTGTAAGAAATGGCAGGACAAGGCCAGATGTTCCTGGGCTTGTTCGGATGAACTCGCCCTTATTAGCCAATTGTCCAGATGAGGGTAGATGTGAATCCCCCCCCCCCCCCTTTCTGATACTCGCTGCCACCACTGCCATCAGTCTGGTGAAAACCCTTGGGCGGAGGTTAGCCCAAATGGTAGAACCCGAAACTGATAGAGAACCACCAATTGCGAACCTCGGGTACTTTCTGTGCTTGAGATGTATTGGCACATGAAAGTAAACATCCTGAAGGTCCAATGAAACCAGCCAGTCCTGAAGCGGAAGGATCTGAGAAAGAGTCACCATCTTGAACTTGTCCTTTCTGAGGAACTTGTTCAAGCTTCTGAAGTCCAAGATGGGTCTCAATCCTCCGTCCTTTTTGGGGATGAGAAAATAGGGTGAGTACCAACCCTTGTTCCTCTCCGCTACAGGTACATGTTCTATTGCATCTTTCTCTAGCAGGGTTAAAATCTCCTGCACAAGGAGCAGGTCTGGAGTTTTTACAGAGTTGGCTCCCGGTGGATGATCTTGAGGTCTTAGATGAAATGGAAGACAGTAACCATGGGTCGGACGAGAGCCTGGAGAAGCTGCAGACCTCGAAAGCGGTCACTATCTTTAGTGCCCAAGCATCTGACGTAATACCCCGCCATTTGTCCAGATACTGAGTGATTCTGCCTCCCACCAGGGTTTTGTGGGTTAAGACCTCAAAGTGGCTGTGGAGCGGCTGCAGCAGTGGCTGAGGAGGTATTAGCTGCTGCTGTGGCTGATCTAGCACCTCTCCCTTTTCCACCACGAAAAGGTTTTCTCTGTTGGCCTGTGACTGGCCTGCCCTCCTCTCCCTTTTCCAAAAGAGGAATAAAAGCGAAAAGGGCGACTCTTCCAGGAAGATGACCCTGCGTAAGAGTGATGTTAAGGTTGTCTTTTAGCGGCGCTGAGTGATTTTGCTGCCGCTTTCGAGGTCTGCAGCTTCTCCAGGCTCTCGTCCGCCTTGCTGCCAAACAGCCTCAAGCCGTCAAAGGGCAGTCTAGACTGCACATCAGGTGCAAATCCAGATTTTCGTAGCCATGCGAATCTTCGCAAGACCGTGCTAGAAGCCATGGACATGCTTATACTATCCGCAGTGTCCAATCCTGACTGAAGGCATTCCTCCATAGCCTCTTTACCATCCTTCACTATAGCCAGGAAACCATCCCGTTCCTCACCTTCCGGAATGCATTCAGCCGCTGATGACATACAGTCCCACAGGGTGAAAGTAAATCTTGCTAATGTACAAGTGACATTAGTTGATTTCAGGGCCATACTGCCCGAAGTAAAGGCTTTCCGGGCCCAAGCATCAACTTTATCGTCCCTGTCTGGTGGTATTGATGGGTAAGCTGATTGCCTAGTGGAGGTTGCAGCTTGAACTACAAGGCTTTCGGTAGAGGGATGCTTGGATAAATACTCTGGGTATGATGAGGCTGGTCTATATTTTGGTACCAGTTTTTTATTCACTGCTGGAATCGAATCTGGATCATTTCAATTTACCATTACCCTTTTTTGTAAAGCTTTATGGAATGGTAAAACAGGATCTTTTAAGGGACCCTCACTCAGGATATCGGTCATGTCATCCTGGTCAAAATCCGGGGAAGCTGCTTTACATCCCATAAAATCAATGACCGTTCCCATAAGATTTCTATAACTGGTATCAGCATGATATGTAGGGTCTGGCCTCTCAAAATCAACTTCAGGAGAAGTGTCTAAGCCACTTGCATTTTGTAGGCAATCGTACAGGTCTGTTATTCTTGATTGTGGGGGACCTCTCTGGCCCCAAATCTAACTCCAGCTGGAGTGACATCCTCTTCAGAGGAATGTTCCTCATATATAGAAGACATGGATGTAAAGAATTCCTGTCTAGATTGAGGGTGAAAAGCCTTTTCAGGCAAAGAAAGTGGAACTTTTCTAGGCATAGAAAATGGTGTCGACTTGGGCCTTGGTATTAGAGAAGGCCTCGATAAAGGCGCTAATAGGTTAGACGCTGGCTCCGACGCCGTCGAAGAAGGCTTCGATACAGCTACAGGTGTCAACGCCGTTTTTGTAATCGGTTTTGACGCTATGGTTGTCGACAGTGTCGAGTCGAGTTTTGACTTCGTTACCAATTCCTTTTGCCCCGATTTTATGCACCGCAGGCAGTCGGGGAACTTTCCCTTGAAGATACTCTCATCTCTCTTTCAACCCTTGCTTGTTTTGGATCTTGATTTTCCTCTGTCACTATTAGTGAGTAGAAGCATGATCACCACGCTGCAACTTCGAGGGGGTCTGGGCCGCTTTCTTGAATATTTTCAACATCGAAGCCCGGAAGGCCTCCCATTTTTCTGGGCAATCGTGTTTTGAAGGGTAAGTTACTCTCTCTGAAGAGGAAGAAGACCTATGATGTCGTTTTCTTGAATTTTTCATCGAAGATGAAGAAGATTTCCTCCAGCGACTTTCTGATCTCGACTTCGACTCGTGACGAGATTTTCTAGCAGATTCGTCTGAATCCTTTTGTCCTTTCGGAGACTTATATTTGTCCTCTGCGTTCCTTAAGAGCCTTACTTGACATGGCCTGACCGGACCCGCACTCATCAACCCGATGGTCTGGGCTGAGGCACCAGAGGCAATTCCGATGGGGATCCGTAATAGACATCTTCCTGCCACACTTCAGCCATTTTTTTAACCATGTCTTGGGTGTGGAGGGAGTTGAAGATGAAGACCTCGTCGAAGAAATTCTAGATGCGCCGTTCGTGACACGAAGCAGTTGCGTCAGAAAAACAGAACTGAGGTAACAGGCGCTGCTTGAGCCCTTTATACAGCGGATAACGTTGATGCCTGACGGTAGCCCTTGAAGGACATCGACTCCACGGTCTCCAACACAGCGCCCTCTGGTGAAACTTTTTTTTCCGAAGCAGCTGAAGCTGGGATACGATTATCATAAGATGAGGAATATGTGGGAGGACACAATCCATTCGAATGATTATTCTGCCATCTTTTCAACACTGAACTCCCTGACATCCAGACCTGTCTCTCTGCTATGAATCTTGAGGAATTCACACCCCAGCTAGCCACCTGTGCAAGTCCCTTGGTTTCAACATTGACAGACAACTCGCGTTCAAACAGCCCATGGCAAGGAAGACACAGTGGCCTGGTACTGTTAGGAATTGGGGCTGGGGCAGGAAAAGATGTGCACTCCATATAAAAAGAGAGGTTGGTAGCAATAAACTATATTTCCCAGCAGCCCTGGGCCTAACTGTAGTGCTGGGCTTCGCACATCTGATCAGCTGTACTTGATGAGGCTCGGACTATTCATCACACCGTCTGCCCGTGCAGATTATGAACTTTCTCCAGCACGGGTGGGTCACAGCGGTTTGTTTGAGGAAAACTGGAGCTGGGAGAGACGCCGGAGGAATGCAGCAGTGCCTCCAGTCCGGGCTGCAGCAGTGACTATTAGATGGTCTGGCAAGTGCTGAGCCCTACATCTTCCAGTTCGGGTTGCCTCATGGGGCCCACGGACACTCAGAGTGCCTGCTTGTAGTGAATACTGTTATCAGGGCATATACTGAATGTACCCTTGGCACACGCGTGATTCTATGGTGATCATGGCTATGGTTGCACTACCAACAGCGTCTCAGTGAAAAGGCTGGGTAGAACCTTCAGGAGGCAGGCGTTTTGTGTATCTGTGTGAGACATTATCAGTGGCAGAGAAAATGCAGAAAGCACATCTAAGAGTTTTACATGAGGTGCTATTTAGATTTTACCGTCATTGCATGAGGAGATGGGGGGGGTTGGGAGGGTAACCCTGGAATGTGATGAACTGTCCAGTTAGTTTTTCGTAGCTTGCCCAAAGGTCCATGCATTTGTTGTTTCATGGAGGAGAAAACCCTCATGCGTGACATTGCGCTTGCTTTTGTGTAAATCTCTGTGAACCACATGCTGCAAACCATTTCATGTTGTGTTGCTAAGCTATATTAAGTCCTATGCAGTGTCTCCATGTTGTATACGTTCCATGTTCTACCAAGTTATGTGATGTGCTTCTATGCTTTGAACTTCATGCTACATTCCATGGCCATGTTGTTGGAATGCCACACTGCTGCAGTGTGGTATAGGGTCCAGGTTGAAGATTACTAGTTGGGGTATAGTACGACTTACATGTATGGTCTGGTGAGAGTAGGTCAGGCGTATTCGTAAATGTATATGCTGGTTTTCCCTAAACTTCCCCCCAACCTATCCAACTACGGTACCCTTACCCTTGGAAGGGTCGATCTATTTGGCTTCTGTGGTTCGGGAGAGGCGGTTGATACACTCTCCTCCCTTAGTTCTTGCAGTCGAATCCTCCCCCTTTAGCTGAAGTGCTAAAGGCTTTGCAAGACATTCAACTCGAATTGGCTCATGCAAGACAGGAATCGAGCACGTTACAGGCCCAAGTGCACGGGTTAGTAGCGCAAGGTACTCCATTGGAAGCAGATGCTGCCGGACCCTGGGGAGGTGGGGAGGGGATGTAGCGGCAGGCAGGGCTTCTACTTTTATTGTGCAGCCGCCGAGTAGTGTGCCATTGGCAGCACCGGAAAGGTTTGCAGGAGATCCTAGATAATTTGTTTTTGACTCGGTGCAGATTGCTTTTCTTGTGTAAACCCGCAGCCTTTGTGACAATACTTGTCATACTTGACGGGAGATGCGCCGCTTGGGCTATGCCCTTGGTACAAAAAGATGATACGTTATTGTACAACTGGGAGGGATTCTTAGCGGAGTTTGGGCGGTTGTTCGACCGAAGAGAGGTTTCTTTAGCACAGGATAAAGAATTGTTGGCTTTAAGACTGGGGACACGTGACTTGGTGTCATATGTGACCCAGTTTAATAGATTGGTCATTTCCCAGAGGTAGAAGTTGTAACACAGCCCAGCCAGAGCTCCAGGCTGGGCTTGGGGATGGTCGACCCACATGGGTGATGGGTGGCCAAGGCCTGGAACATCACCCCTGACCTTCCCTGAGCTTTGGCTGGGTTGCGTTACACCTTCTCCCTCTGGGAAAGGATGGGGAGCCTGCTGAAACTCCCTGAAACCGCTGCTGGTCTTGTGGACGGTCAACCCACATGAGGGACAGCCACCCAACGCCAGCGACATCACCCCTGACCATCCTGGAGCTCTGGCTAGCCAGCATTACAGAATTTCCCTTGGGGAAGGGACGGGGACCCTGCTGGGGCTCCCTGGGACTGCTTTTGGACTTGTGGACGGTCGACACTTTTTCTTTTCCACCCAAGTAGGTGCACCCACACATGTGAGGTACTGTTTTCATCTGGACACATGTTGGAAGGTAGGACATGTGGTGTTGGCAGTGTGTTTCAGTAGTTTCCAGATGGGAAATGTCTGAAAATTGTTTTTTTTCACCTAAATTTAGGACTTTGCTGGGGCGTGTGGGTAATAAATTCTAAGGCGATTCGCCCAAGTCAGACCTCTGTGGATTCCCACGGGTGTCTTATTCGGAAATGCATGGGGTCCCTTACTTGGTGGCTGCGACACCCCAGGCCCAAATCTGTAGGTTGTCCGCAAGAGCAAATTCCCAGAAAATCTGCTCTGCTGAAAAACTTGGGGTTACAAGTGGTTTAATCTTTTCCTTTTGCGCCAGGTAGGTGCACCCACACATGTGAGGTACCGTTGTCGTCGGGACACCTGTGGGAACGCGGGAAGGTAGGACATTTGTTGTGTTTGCTTGGTTTTCATAACGTTTTTATACATTTGCTGCTGCACTTTGACACACAACACTTTCATTTCCCAAATGCTACCTACATTTAGTCGCTGCTTTAGTCACTACATGCTTTTGTAACCTGCACAAGTCGCCTATCCTTCAAAAGGTCTGCTTATGGGCGTTCAAAAAAAATGTATGCTTGCCCTTCCTCACCACCTTTCCTTATTTATGCATGCTAAGTATGTCTGTTTAGGCAGAAGCATAAAAATCCTGTATACCATGGCTCCGTTTTTGGCTTGTGATATTTCTTGTTTTGTGAAACATTATGAAAAATGTGTGATTTCCTAACTGGAAAGTCGGGGGAATGTAGTGGAGCATTGCTTTTCTCAAAATTCACAGAAGTCATTGCCCTACCAGGCAAACCATGTCCACCACATACTTTCTTTTTTTTTTTTTTTTCCTGTCATTTTTCCCCCCCCGACTATGGACATTTTCTGTACATAGTTGTTGCCTGACCTGCATCACCCCTTCCTAAACTTGGAACTATGTCTACTTTTCAGAAATGTATGCCTTTCTGTCTTCCCATTCAGCTTTCATACCCTTCTGTTCCATTCCGTCCACGCATGTCCTATTGGAAAAAAGGGCAAAATTGCCTACCTCTCACAAAAAGGATGATAACCATATAAACATTTTTTTTGGTTTGCACTCAACCTGTTCTTGAAAGCCTGGAAAATGGCGAATTCAGCACAGCAAACCATTTGTTCCTAGCTCTTACAAGGAAAAAACCACAGGCTTCTTTGTATATCATTTTATTGGCATTTTCTGAAAAAACCCAACATTTTTCCCCTTTTTGGTTATTTTCTCTCACCCCCATACAGAAAACTAGGATTCCTTGGTGTTGCTATGACTGCCTACATGTGGAAAGAAAAGGGGCCAAATTTGACTGAGATAGCTCATGTAACAAAGTTAAGGGATTGAATGATGACATACTGAAATCACCAAAAAAGACCTTTGCCGTTAAGGGGTTAACTTGTATTTCCAGTCCATTTTTTGGCTTGTAAAGTGCCTTTGGGTGGGAGGATTTTTGAGTTTCGAATTCGTTTTTATACCTATTTGTTGTTTCTAGAGGGATTTTTCTATGGTCTTACTAGGTTTTGCAATCAATTATTTTGAGCTGATCTGCTAGTAGGATTCCCTGGCTTTGTGTTGTAAACTTTTGTTTGTTTCTGGATTCCTTCCTTCCCCCACACGCCCCTTGGCTAAGGCAATCGGGTGTCTCTGAGCCTTTTGTCCTGGCAGCCTTCTCTGAGTGCTTTTCCTCTGCCTTCTCCCATCCATCTTCATCCACTTGCTGTCCCTCCCTTATTGATGTATATTGGGGGCAGGAAATGTGCGGAATTGTGTCGATCAGCCATATGTTTCATTTAGATAAAATTGTGAAGGTTAGCTGTGTGTGACGAGTCAGAAATGTGAGGTGGGCAACTTTATAAAGAATTTTCAACTTTAGCCATTTTATTAAACAAAAAAAGTTGAATAAATGCCTAACTATCCCTACTCTGAAGAGGATTTCCCTACCTAAAGGAAACACGAAACACTAACCAAAGGTTATCTAATCCTCAGACGTAAACAGCAATCAAAGCAAAAAGGAAATATATGGCAATTCAATTAAACAATATATAACATAAGACCTGGTTCACAGTGTGAGAAATGTCTCTTGTCACAATCTGGATGAATCTCCCTTTAACAGATCAAAAGAAAGGGTTTTCTTTCAAAAGAGTTCAAAACAAGGATATCCGGTTTAACACAATGTTCCAGTACAGTTCTGAAGTTCTTGTACTCAAAATTTGGAAAAGTTATTTTGCTTCACTAAAGTACCTTGGAAAAAAAGTCAGATTTTCACACTTCCTGGAATAACAACTGTCTCACGTTTGTAGTCACAACAAGTTATTTGGTCAGGAACGTTGCAGAAAGAATTGTAACTTTTCTTCAGCCAGCTTTCACAACTCTTCTGTATATGTCACTACTCAACATGTTGTTTTCTATTAGTACCACTCTTCAGCACTTGCACCTTCTACTACCTGGCTTATCCTTTCCGCAGGTTTCTGCTGGGCAATCACTTCTTGCACTATGGGTATATTCGTCTGCCAGTCTACTTCAACCACCAGAACAGAAAAGTGCTTCCATGGTAACTTTTAAATTAGAATAACAACTTCAATAATCTTCTTTGGTATCAAAAATGTTAGCAGCTTTCAGGGAATAGAACATTCACGCTAATCCACATTAGGACTGTTCTGCAAACGATGCTCATCTCCCCCTGAATAGCTCATTCCAGAAGGGCAGCCTGTTTGCCACCTTTCTTTCCCTTTTGCTTCACTGGTTACACAGTAGCTAGGATACAGTCTTTTCCTGTGGCTACCTTGGCTTTGGCAGGGTGAGTTTAAATCAGGCACAGTCTTCTCAACATATGAGCAATGCCTGCTACAACCCTTGGGATTCGTATTGCTTCCCTCTGACAATACTTGATCTCAAATTGGCCAGGTTTAGCTTTCTTTTGGCTTTGGCATTGCTTGCATTCCTTAGTTCTTAATGTTTCACCACTGGGTTGTTAGAATCTCCACAACATCTTAACAGGAATATCACAGCTACTTTGTTTCATTAACCGCCACCTCCTTGGGTTTCTGATAGTTCGGTATTCAATAGTATCGCCTCTGTCACTCACCCTCGAACAACGCGGCTGACCTGGTCCACACGAGCAGCACCCGAGTGCTCCGGTACCACTTACAAGTGGGGAACTCCCTGGGTAAGTCGCTCTTGCTCGGTGCTCGCTGGCCGTTAGCTTCTGCGGCTCTCCTGGACTTGGTGAACAGTTCCTTGTTCACTCTTGGCACTGCCACACCAACTCGGAGCTTCCCAAGCTCCTACGAGTCTCATGCACGACCCAGTCACCGGAGATCACTCTGTGCTTTCCACCATGCCGACTTTCTGCTGCACAACCTCTGCAAGGGGGATGAGGAGAGGCAATGACCCTCTCAGAACCCTCAGTGGTCCCGGCGTCTACTCGCTCTCTTAATCCCACCTCCACCTGCAGACACGGCCCGCACAGCATACACTGCTTCTTCTACTTCTGCCTATCTGGCTTCACTGGCTTTTCCAGCTTCTCTACAGTATACGCCTGAGGGGGGCCATTTAACCCGCCCAGTCTCTTTCAGGTGTGGACAATCTCTGCTAAATAACTGATTACTACCGTTTTGTTCCTCTGCATCTCTCTTCCTTGTCCCAGCACTAAGGTAATTATTTTTCTTACCTATTTCTGCTTTGCAATACGTCATCAAAAGACTTGGGTTTCGGGGAATGTTAAACGGGGGAATGTCCCCTTCTTGACCTGTTTCCTCCCCCATGTGATCCTTCCACAGAACACCACCCCCGGGGTTGGGGATCAGGAAGTGTCTGCCTTCCCCTGGCCACATGAAGAAGGTTCCAGGCCATATGTTTTGGGGGGGAGGAGGGGGGGGGGGGGGAATCACTACTGATTCATCACACATGCGTCACAGTAAGATAGAATTGTGAAGATCAGCCATGTGTCACATTTAGGGAGAATTAAGAAGATTAGCCATGCGTCACATTTAGAAAGAATTGGATAATTAGCCATGTGCCACACTTCTACATTACCACCATCCTATTATAACACTGTGTATATTACCAGCGTCACCCCCTATGTAGCCCAATAGAACTATTGGAAGTTATCTGTGTGCAGCACTTAGATGGATTTTTGGGGGTAGGAAATGTATCACACTTGGAAGGATTTTTGGCAGTAGGAAATGTGTTGCACTTAGCTGTATTTTGGGAACAGGAAATGCCTTTCACTTAGATGGATTATGGGGGTAGGAAATGTGTCGCACTTAACTAATCATACTAAAAACTATATTCTGCATACTCACCCTCTAGACTAAATGTAATGCTACCTCTACTGCACCACAAACTGCACACACTTCACAACACCCAACATAAAACCAATCACAAGCACACATGCACACGCATACAAGAAGGGTACCAACTGAAAACGCACCACGCTCAGTGACTTATTTCTGAACTGAAGCTGCCAACAGCACATCAAAGCGCTCTTGCTCTTCTCCCTCTCAATCCCACTAACAAACCCCCAACCCTCCTTCCTTTGCAGATCTGCCAGAGCGCCAAGAGACCACGTTAGGTGGCAACAGTGTGTTGTACAAGACCACATGACATAACATAGTGCAGAAGCCATCCTTGCCATAAATGTTGCACATAAATGCACACCTGACATGCGAGACATACATTTATGACCATTTTTAAAATCTCACATCAGAATGTCATTGCGCCCTTCATGATTGCACCATCTGTAAAAGTACATTTGTTTTTCATCAAATAATTAGCAACTTTGGACGATACCTCTGTAACAGTATTTGCATTGCAGCATTTAGTTTACCTAATTTTAGGATCAGACGGCTTCCTTTGGGAAAATTGTTTTCATAATTTGTGTGTATTGCAAAATGCTCATCAATGTTACCCTTCAAGAAAAAAATGGTTTCCCACTCTGGAGGGAAATGGTACATCTTTTGCCTTTTGTTGATGCTGCGTCTGAATCTACATCCAGGATTTCAACACGAGTAGTTAATTTTGTTTCTTTTGGGGCTGCATATGCAAAAACAATCAGAAGTATTTCAGTAAATGTGTTCTACGTTTTTTTTTTTTAAAAAAAAGGAAACGTATACCATATTCTGCTTTGTCAAAAAATAAAATCCACTGCAGGTTTGGCATATCCCCAATTCATGCAATTTGCTCACATGCCCGGTCACACAATTCACCCAGGAAAAGTCTACTTTTGTATGTCAAAATAATTGCCAAGATTGAAAAGATCAAGCTATATGCAAGATAGGTGTAAATCACAGGGCCATATAACATTTTGTTTTTTTGCGATGACTTGAAACATGCTCAAAGTATATATGAACCCAACAATATATGAATCGTTATATTAACATTTTGGGCAAAGAGAGTATTGTGGTAGCGAGGGGTGACTTATTCATAATGGGTGGTGATTTTCCACCCGTCAGCCCTTTGTGAATGAGGCAGTATCACAGCTCACAGGATTGATGCTTCGCCCTGCAGGAATCATGCAGGTCATTCTGGTGCATAAACAACGGCCCATGCCTCGCTTGCATGTACAGCTCGCAAACATATTGGAATTGTCCTCCGGGTGTCTGAGAATTACTTATAAATGGTATGACTTTTTTGCAAAAACTGTGCACATAAATTGCACCACTTCAACCCAGTGTTGAAAGGCTGAAAAATCCTCTGCCAGAATTTGAACATATGCGTAGTTGCCCCACATTTGTCTGTAGATCTCCCAGTTTGTGTACATAGTCAAAAGGGATCAACCCTAATGTTCGCCCATCCCATATTTCTCCACAATGTTCTTTCTCTCCCTATATTCACCACTCTGTCTTGGACAGTGCACTTTTACTTAACAACTACCTTTAAGCTACATCACTCTTTTATACATATCAAAATAGATACTTACAAAAAACAGCTCACTTTTCCCACCTAATTACTTCATTCAAACCCTTGTTTTGTACAACATAGGCTGAAACCGAACTCTCAAGTCATGATTTAAGTACTGGCATTGATGGCACATGTCATTTTACATTCCTGTTTAGTTTCATAAATGTAAGTGGACAAGCACCAGAATGCAATGCAGCTAGCAGTTTTCCACATGTGCTTAAATGTAAAATTTCAGTTATACCTTGAATTCCTTCATGGGGACACACGGGAGTGGGCGCCTCCATATCATGGCAAATTCCATCTTAACCTTTCATACATTTGGGGTACTACTACCTGAAAACGGAGAACTCTGTATCTTCAAATTAAAAAGAATCACAGTTTTACCATAAACACCAACAAGTAACACTTGATGTACCTATTTTCTTGCGAGCTGGGACTTGCATGGATTGTCTTTTTTTTTATTTTTAATACACACGCTGAGCAAAAAACAATTACAGCTGTAGCTTTATTTTCCCTGTTATGATTGAAAGCCAGCATGCAAAGTAATACTAACCTAAATACATCTCAAGAAACACGGTTAGACTGAAACAATCACATCCCCAGCTTTGTTTCCCATGTGATGCAGATTGATGCACCCCTTCCCTTTCTAATCAGCCATCATTTGCTCCTCTTGGACACAATGGCCACAACCCACATTTCCCATTCACTTTTGTTAATGATAGTTAACCCCTTGTTGGGACACTGGCCAGAGCCCTTCAAGCCCAGATGCCGGCCCTCCTCTCACTGTGCACACAGATTTTGACAGTTTGCTTTGCAGGAATAGGAAAGGGAGGGGGCAGGGGAAGGGACCCAAGTAATGCACACTGCTCATTTTGGTGTCTCATGCAAAGAGCGCCTGGGAAGCCTCAGGTGAGCTACCAGTGGCTTGTGATCTACTGGTTGGAGTCCCTGGCTCTACCATAACCCTGAGATCTTTCTTTTTATCATATTGTTCCAGTGAGCAATGCCTCCTTCTTAACCACTGGGTCTGCAGAGTTGCCTTCCTGTAGGGTCCCGTCATCCAACAAGAATCATGGGGCTTCCTTATGCACAGTGGTGGGTTAGCTGAACTGGAAGGCTCCCTCTCGCCGGAGGTCTTCCATTTGTATTCCTGAAAAGAAAAGCCTCTGCCACAGACTGTTTCACCAACTGGACAATCTCTGCCTCCGAAAGAGTTTGGGGAGACCTGGAGCGCCTATGTTTATGATGATTAGGCCTCCTGGGGAGAACTGGATGGGGAGTGAGGGGTATGCTTCCCCTTGTCAGTGCACTTTCTCCCACACATGATTGAAGGGTACCTACTTGGAGTTTGGGGAGACCTGGAGCGCCTATGTTTATGATGATTAGGCCTCCTGGGGAGAACTGGATGGGGAGTGAGGGGTATGCTTCCCCTTGTCAGTGCACTTTCTCCCACACATGATTGAAGGGTACCTACTTGGAGCGCTGCCTGCTTATATAATGGTTACCTCCAATCTGCACCAACTCGGCCTTTACTGGGAGTGGCCTGAACAACATAAGTACTGCTGCTGAGCTAGTGTGTGCTTGTCACCTCTAATCACGCGTTGGCGGCCCCTTGCAGTGATTCAGCCGGCACAGGTTTATCCCCACAGCAGCGTCATGCCGCAGCCACATCCTAACCTAGGGAGAGTGCCAAGGTTCTTTCAGCAGGATATCATGGCATGTAACAGCGCGGCCTCGGGTAAGTGGCAGGAGAAGGTACCATGCAACCTCGTGGCAAACCAGAGGAAGAGTGAGGGTCTCCTGGAACTGCGCTGCTAGCCAGTGAAAGGGGGTTTGCCCACAATGCACAGCAGTCCAGTGATAGGGCAGGGGGCACCTCATCACCCACAACGGTATGCTGATCTGTAAAGGAGGTTACTGTGACCGCGGCAAACTCCCTGCACACAGCCGGACTGCAATTTATTGATGCTCAAAGGAGGGCAGGTGGAAGGTATGGGACCCGCAATAGCGTGACACCAGGGACCAATTACCATAGTGAAATATCAGTTACCAACAACAGCTCCATCACTGCCCTCTTACTTCGAGTAACTGTTTGAGACAACCGGTGGATTAGGGGGAGAGGACGGGATTTATAGCACCACCTAGGGGTAGTGGAAAAAGTGATAACGGGTGCATCTAGAGACTTTCTGGAAGGCAAATAAGCCTTAATTCTGTAAGGACTGTGACAAGAAGACAGGACTGGGGATAACGAGGAGCCCGCACATTAGGCCAGCCCAGAGAAGCCGGGGACCACTAAATGATGAGAAATGTTCTGTCGGGATGAATGCGTTCACGGTGCAACTATAGTTCGCCATCTACCCCAAGGGGTAAATTGAAGCCTATGTTTAGGTCACAGACTTTGCCCCTATAAAAAAAAGCACTTCCTTTTTGTGTAAATTGCCTTACAAGGCAGGCATTTTACACAAACATGATATTTATTTAAATAGCACGCAATATCCAGGGCAATCCAAAGATACCTGACAAATAAACACTATGATAAGACAGGGTGTAAAACAGGGCACAGCCACGCGGAACATATAACTTCAGATAGAAGCACTGTGAGTACAGATTTTAAAGGTACAGCTGGTTCTTAATTTCTTCTGAGTGAAACAGACGTTTTACAGCGACAGCCACTCAAAATCAGTTTCTAAGCTGAAGCAGAGGGCTGAAAGATGTTTGTTCTGAAAAAGAAATGTGCTGACTGTTACACAATATCTGCGACAATGAAGCTCTCAAACACCATTGATCCATACCATGCGCTGTGCCTTGTTGAAACAGTAGCCAGCGGAATTTAAGAGTAGGTATAGATGTTATTGCTGGACTGTTGCTGCTATAATTTGGTTCAATGTACAATTCTACAGCTTCCACAATGGGGGGGAACGCCATATGGAGCGGTTACAATAATATCCCCTTCTAGAATACAAAAAGTGTAAATCATATTGGCAAATGTGACAACACCAAGACATTTTCATCCCACAGTAGAATTCTAAAGATGCAAAAATAAAAACGGTGTCAGTGTTTTATCCAAAATGACCAGGGAACATGATGTTTGAGAATGTATGAATAAAGACAAGATGAGAAATCATATGAGGGGCCAGTCAGCATGGGTATGTTTCATTACATCAGTATTGCTTTATTTCTGTGATTATGTGCACATTTAGTGTGAGTGTTCTTATGTGAAGATACTGGCCTATTTTGGCGCAGCCAGGATGGGCATGTTTTCCTACACAGGCATATCATTATTGTTGGTATCCTCAACAAAGGCAAAGTCACTTTTACCTGAGATACTGGCCTATCAGTGCAGGCAACACTGGCATGTTTTCGTACAAAGGCATTTGATTTTTTCTGGCATTATGGGCAAAGGTAATGTGAATGCTTTTACATGAGGATACTGGTGTATCGTGGCACAGCCAACGTTGACATGTTTTCCTGCGCAGGCATGGCATTCTTTCTGGCACTATGGGAATGCCAACAGAAGTGTTCTTACATGGGAATACTGGAACGTATGACTATTGGCATTTATCAGTACAGCATGCAAGGACCTGTTTTTTTACTGTGTCATTTCTGGCATTCTGGACAGAGCCAACATGAGTTTTCTTGTGTAGGAATACTGGCATATATTGGCACAGCCAGCATGGACTCGTCTACTTACAGAGTAATAACATTCTTAAAAAGTTAACCATGATGTTGAAGATGGTCTTCGCTAATGAGAACTGTGACAGGACTAAGGTACATGGAAGGTAATGTGATCTGATTTTTTGCATAATGTTTAACTCACACCACTTACATCATCAACAGTATGTGATACATACTAGCGGCATTATCAGTAGTTTAAACACACGGGAATGCCATCAGTTATAGTTCATAAAGACATGAGCAATACCATATTTGTAATGCATAGGGATACCATGAACATTCCTGGTGATTGATATGTGGAAATTAGGAACAGAATGCAATTCATTTGAGTGATAGCAGTTGTATGTAAAAAAGTAGCAGATGTAATGCATGGTTGACATTGACAATAGTAAGACGTTGACCTGAGTGACATGTCGTGCATAAAATTGACACCAGCATTATACGAAATGCTAACTTGTAGCAACAACAACAAATAAATTAACAGGTGCCTAAATATGTAATACGATATTTGCTATGACCACACAAGGACGCAGCTTGCCAGCCACATAGTAGGAGGGCCTGTCAATGAAAGCTACATACAAGTACAAGGGTTAAAGAGGGCGAGGCAGGGAGAGGAGAGATATGGTAAAGTACTGTACAATAAGAAGAAAGCAGACATGTGGCATGTAGTGCAGTCATATGAATCAGCCCATGTAATACAAAAGTGATATAAACATCTACTTCTTGAAAGTAAACGAAAAAATGCACAGTGACACCAGACTTAGGCTTTCACCCATTAGAACGTCAGAGAGGAAAGCAATGCAGATACATTAAACCACTGATCCACAGAAAGTCACAGTGGTGCAGTCACCAGGAGAGCACACGTCAGAGGCTAACATAATATATCAAATGTGGCCTTATTGTCTTAGTGTCTGCATCTTCAGGGCTATGGAATCATATGTACCTTTCATTGAACACTGCCATGTTAGCATCTGAAAATAATGACTACACCTGAGAACGCGCAGAAGCCTCGGAAGCATTGTGTAGAAGCAGGCAGCGTGACATGCTCTGTGCTGCTGTCCCACTCAAATGTCCTCCCGGATTCCTTCATCCTGGCTCCCTCAGACGTTCTCCATGAGCCAATTAAGAGATGAGCTGCCTGTCCAGCAGGTCGAGGAGAGAGACATGCGACAGGAAAAGCCGCAGAGAAAGTTCTCCCTTGCTATGTTGGCTCCTCAGCATATCTATATCTGGTTCGGAGATATGGGGTGTAGGAGACGGACACTGCAAATGTACTGGTGCTGCTCTTTGCTCCATCACTGTGCTGCTCTGCTCTCTCATCCATTCAGCCCATTTGGCGGTAATTCCGCTGCAGTAATTCCACTGATAATGGGCAGAAAGTCCGCAGATTTACCTCCAGTTTATAGCTGGAGGTGAATCCTCCAACTTTCCGGCCACCTCATAGCTGGGCGGTGCAGTAATGCAGCGGTATATGGTAATACTGCCACATTTAACCTCAAGCATATCTGACAGGGGGTACGGTACGCAAACAGCCCATGCTTTTCACTTTAAGTTAAGGTCTCAAATAATACACATCTTTTGAACAGTGTAAACCAATCCCTGGGAAATAGGAAATGGGAAGAGCAAATGCTTGAACATTTTGAGGGCTATTTTAAGTACATAGGTCAATAGTGAACGTCAAAAAACCCAGTCTGTTCTTCTGAATGACCACCACGTATGCAGATAATTTCCACTGTAATTGATGGTGTGAAAATGAAATGTGTCTCTCAGAGATTAATTTTGGATATCACAAAAAAGCTAACTGGATTTTATTGTTCATTGAGCAGATTGCATTCCTAATTATTTGGGAAATATCAAACATAATTTGTATTTCTGGAAGAAAGTTTCCAGGACGAATAATGGAAAAATCCAAATGAGAGGCATTCTGTCAACACGTGGCAGCCGTGCTCAAGCTCACCTGTGTGAGCGATTGAGGGGATTAGAGGTATCATTCAAAGGCACCAGGAACATCAACTTTTCAGTTCCTAAATAAGCAGCCTGAGACAGGAGTTCCCAACCATATATATTAAAAAAGCGACCTTAGAACAGCAGGCCAAGCAGTTAATCTCAGGGTTCTGATGGGAGCAGAATTGATCAACTTCCAGTCTGACGATTCGTGATTTCACAAGAATCCCTGTGCCCTTCCAAGTGCGGTATCCATGCCTGTCCATTTATGGTTTTGACATGAATTCAAAAGAGAAGCAACGCAATAAAGGAACAACAGTAGCACCACATAGTGTGTAGCTATCGCCCATACTCAGCAAACTTAAAAAAACAGCAATATATGATATGAACCACAGGGAAACGACAGTCAATAGTATGCCATACTGAACATCCTGAGGCCTGACTTGCTCAGTGGTGTAAGAAGAATCAGAATTATGCTGACTGGAGTCTGTATGACACAGGCAAGCTCAAGGTCTGTTTGAAATACTGCTGAGGTACCATGAAAGGAACTCTTAGATTTAGGGCACAGCAGCAATTTAGTGGGCACAACTGGACTTACAGACTGCCAGTGACGTAGGGCGATACAAAGTAAGGTAGTCAAAAGTTGAACCAACGTGGAATGATGCCATAGATGCTCTTCACTTGGGTTGCCATTTGGGCGAGAGACAGATGGTAGAGCAAGAGAGCCACCAAGAACCAACAATTTGGTGACTTCCACACACATATGTTCAATTAAATAGTATGCAGTGAAACATGGCTTTGGAAAGCCAATCTCCTCAGTTATCACTTGGAAATCCTAACTATACTGACATTTACTGCAGGGACATTAGCACTAGTTTATGTAATAATTAAACTATCATGTAGTAATGAGGTGCCATTCAGGGAGGGCGTCAGGAAGTGAGGTCAGTGATAGGATGTGACGTAGACCTGGAATGGAATGCTATGACACGTTTCAAAGCTGGCCAATCGTAGGTAGAGTTAAAACTGGAAGTCATGCAGGACCTATTCCTGCTTCCCACAAGAAGCTAGAGTTTACTTATGAAGTGGTGTAGTGCCTGTTAAAGGGAAAGTGGATTCTGAAAAATGAACTGATGCAGTATTTTACAGGCGAGTGACAGAGACTGCATGGGGAGTCTCTCAAAGAGAGGGCAGAGATATAAAGGGAACGGATGCAGTTTCATTAAATTGAAATTTGAAGTGGAACAATGCTTCCCATCCTATCTGGGGTAGAGTTAGAAAAGGCGGTACAGCAGTCACTCCAAGGTAGGACGATTTTCTGGAATTAGCACCTATCACAGGAGAGCAAGCCAATCAGCGTGCTTGGAATGTGGGTGCTATTAGATGATGCAAGCCTGCATCATAAAGTTGGCTAACGGCACCTCATTTGGCCTCCTGCTTAATCAACTGCTAAAGTTAAAAAAAGGAAAATATACATTTTGTAGTTGTTTTCTCTTTCCTTCGGCTCCCTGTCCACACTAGTCCCTTTTCTTCATTATGGCCACGTAATGAAGACAGAAAAGGAACTAACGTGGTCTGGGTGCAGTGAAGTAGGCAAACCCAAAGGTTAATGTGAGTATTTTTGCAGCAGCAGCCCAGTTTTCCCGTTCAGGAACTCGAGGGTGCTAAAATGGATACCAGCGAGCAGGGTTGGCCGTCCCTGCCAGTAACGTGTGCTACCCTCATTAAGGCCAATGTAGCACCTGGGACCACAACTCGGGAAGATAAGCCGCTACTAGCCGGGACAACCTCCCCCACCCCGCTATCACCTAAGTACTTTGGGGGTTCTCCAAATAAGAGGGCGGGCTAGAAGTGAGAGTGTCTTTTTAGAAAGCTGATACTGTAGTGTTACAAGGAGGTGGTAACTCTTCAGATTTGAGGGAGAGCAGGAAGTGTTTGGGGGTGTCTTCGAAAGCAGGTATGGCTTAAGTGATGTGTAACCTTACTTCTTCATATTGGAAGAAGAGTTGACACTGGAAGTGATGTAGCACTTTTTCCGACAGAAGGTAAAGCTACAAGTGGTGAGCAATCTAAGCGCTGAAAAGGATTGGGTGTGTCGAGAGTGACATGCTAATTCTTCAGATGTGAGAACAAGTTTGAAATGAGGTGGTGGTGCTTCAGATGGGAGGAGCGTTTGGGTGTGGAAGTGAGGAGGTGCTGCTTCAGATGGGAGGAGCGTTTGGGCTTGGAAGTGAGGAGGTGCTGCTTCAGATGGGGGTGCGTTTGGAAGTGAGGAGGTGCTGCTTCAGATGGGAGGAGCGTTTGGGCTTGGAAGTGAGGAGGTGCTGCTTCAGATGTGAGGAGCGTTTGGAAGTGAGGAGGAGCTGCTTCAGATGGGCGGAGCGTTTGGGTGTGGAAGTGAGGAGGTGCTGCTTCAGATGGGAGGAGCGTTTGGAAGTGAGGAGGTGCTGCTTCAGATGTGAGGAGCGTTTGGAAGTGAGGAGGAGCTGCTTCAGATGGGAGGAGCGTTTGGGTGTGGAAGTGAGGAGGAGCTGCTTCAGATGGGAGGAGAGTTTCGAAGTGACGAGGAGCTGCTTCAGATGGGAGGAGCGTTTGGGTGTGGAATTGAGGAGGTGCTGCTTCAGATGGGAGGAGCGTTTGGGCTTGGAAATGAGGAGGTGCTGCTTCAGATGGGAGGAGCGTTTGGAAGTGAGGAGGAGCTGCTTAAGATGGGAGGACCGTTTGGGTGTGGAAGTGAGGAGGTGCTGCTTCAGATGGGAGGAGCGTTTGGGTGTGGAATTGAGGAGGTGCTGCTTCAGATGGGAGGAGCGTTTGGGCTTGGAAATGAGGAGGTGCTGCTTCAGATGGGAGGAGCGTTTGGGCGTGGAAGTGAGGAGGTGCTGCTTCCGATGGGAGGAGCGTTTGGGCGTGGAAGTGAGGAGGTGCTGCTTCCGATGGGAGGAGAGTTTGGGCTTGAAAGCGAGGAGGTGCTGCTTAAGATGGGAGGAGCGTTTGGGTGTGGAAGTGAGGAGGTGCTCCAGATGGGAGGAGCGTTTGGGTGTGGAAGTGAGGAGGTGCTGCTTCAGATGGGAGGAGCGTTTGGGTGTGGAAGTGAGGAGGTGCTATTTCAGATGGGGGGAGCATTTGGCGTGGAAGAGCTGTGTTGTTTTTTTGCATGCAAGGTAATGTTGGAAGTGATGTGGTACTTCTGTCGATGGGAGGCCTCTTGAATTTGGAAGAGATGTGGAGTGTCTTCATATTGGAGGTAGAACTGGAAGTGGTGCCTTTTCAGGGGGCAAATAGGGGTGGAAATGAAGTATTATGGTGTCTCTTTACATTGGAAGTAGAATTGCAATCAGAATTGATTGGATGCCTCTTCAATTAAGTGCCAGACGTTGAGTTAGAAGCTCTGTTGTGCCCTGATTTCTTCTCATTCCTTTGCAGGTAATAGAATCCCTTAGTCAGACGTTTAAGAATCCAAAATGTGTCTTTTGTTTGCAAAACCTGTCTTTTGGCAATGTCCATGGAGAGAAATGTCTATTGTAGATAGATGCTTGTCGCAGTTCACATGCAAACTCCAGAGATTTGAGAGTGGTCCAGTAACTGAGCTTCTAATCAATATCAGAGTGGCTGATTATATGGGTGCTGCCATACATCCAGTCCAGAGCTGGAAAAAGCTCCAATAGGGTAAAACAGTAGACAGTTCGTAGAACATCCCCTCGATACAGTAATAGTAAATTGTGTTCCAGGCAGAGCAAAGATCGGGGTGTCCTCAGCACAATCTATTCCCCAACATCGATAGCATATCAGTGCCGGAGGGCAGGTTGGGGGTGCAAAAACCCAATATAGTTGGGCATCGCGAGTGTGGCTCCCCAATTATCCGATTTCAGCAGTTTTTGCAAGTTACTGGATCACCTTGCCTTCCTCAGTGCTTTTTGTGCCACATGGCTATGTGCTCTTGGGCTGAAAAAAATGAAACTCCAGATTAGAAAAGTAAAAGTCATCACATTTCAACAAAGTGTTCACTTCCTCTGGATGTGACAGAACTAAACTAAGCAGATGCCCTGAGCTTTAAGGTCCCTAAACCAGACGTGTGTACATTCCAGGATTCCAACCATGGCAAGTATATTTAAATGCAGAACACAGTAGACCGATCAGGTCCTCTAAAACATAACGCACGAAGACATGTACACTGGTCTCTCAGTGTTGTTGATTGACAGCATTCCGCGTTGGAACAGGGGAGGACCACAAAGTCCTATAGGGTTGGTATAAGAATGAACACTATAAGCGCTAAGCCATAACTAATTACTTTTCTGAACAGTGTGTGAATAAAAATCAACTTGCAAACCTAGTCCCAAACTCCACCCCAAAATATATTCATCAACTGAGACAATACAAACTCAAAAAAGCACAAGACTTAGTTCAGAACCTAAAGCCTCATGGCACCCAGTAAACTTCCATCTGTGCCTCTTTCCAATATCCCCCTCACTGCTGTAGTGGGCTCAGGGAAAGGCCCCGCTCTGCAGTTTCTTAAATTAATGTATCAGCTTTAAAATGAGTACCTAAGTGGTAAGGCAAGTTGTGATGAACTTTAATTTCGACACGCGTATATGGAGCAGAGGTTAAACCAGCGGCTAAAACCCATTGAGATCAGTGAAAAGCATTAGTTGATGCACAAAAGAGAGGGAGGGAAAATTATAGAAGGATGCTAAAAAAAAGAGCAGGACCGAGGAGGCTGTGAATGCTAATGTATATAGCGTTGGTGGTACAGTTTCACGCCCAAAGCTTTTGAAGGAAGAGGGTGGACTGAATATAATTATATTTAGTGAGACATTGTAAATGAGAGACATGACTGGCAAACGGACAGATTCTGCCTCAGGCATGCCAGTTGTTTCTGCAACTAGGAACATCAACACTGTGGCCAACTCTCAAGCAGCTTCTAACAGAGCCCACATATGAAGAGGTCAGCCAAGCCAAAGCCTGATCAGTGATACCCAGTGATGCCAGTCCCCTCTCCTCACTCCTCCCCTCCTACCTTCTGTGAACTCTGATGCTCCTACAGCCACCCACCCTCCTCCTTCCATCTCATCCTTTCCTCTTTTCTCCCCTGACGAGGTCTCTAGACAATCTATGAAAGCCTTGTCAAAACAGGGGTTTCCTTGCTCTTCCAAAACCTTCAAGGACCATATTGACACCCTTGCTCCTGCCCTGGCTGATTTCTGCAACCTCTCCTTTGCCTCAGGAGTCTTCACTTCCCCCTGAAGCACTCTCTTGTGCACCCTCTTCTCAGAAAAGCCACAGCCGACCCTTCTTGCCCAGCTAACTATCGCCCAATCTCCATCACCCCATTTCTGGGCAAACTCCTTGAAAAGCTGGCCATTTCACAGCTTAACCTTCACTCTGATTCTGTTGGTTGTCTCCACGACCATCAATCTGGCTTTAGAGCTGCCAGAAGCACGGAAACTGCTCTCCTGAACATCCGTGAAGATCTGCTCTCCAACCTTCACTCTAATATCCCCTCTGTCCTCATCCTACTTGATCTCTCTTTTGCCTTTGACACGGTCAACCATACCATCCTGCTCAACTGTCTCTGTGACAATCTGGGTATCACCGATCAGGCTCTGGCCTGGCTGACCTCTTTCCTCTCTGATCGACCCTCCCAGGTTCAACTTGGGTCCTTCCTTTCATCTATCTCCCTGTCTATCTGTGGTGTTCCCCCGGGGTCTAACCTCTCATCGTGGCTTTTTAACCAATACCTGGCAACTCTTGCTCATCGCATCGCTATTTTCTGCTCCCACTTTCCGTGCTATGCTGACGACACTCAACTCCTTTTCAGGCTTCCTTCGGCCACCTCCTCTCCTTCTCTCATCTCTGATTGCTTGTCTGCCATTCAGGATTGGTGTGCCGCCAACGATCTCTGCCTGAATGCCAGCAAGACAGAGATCTTCCTAATCGGCACACACTCACCCTCCTTTCCTCTCACTCTCTGGCCGGCCTCCCTTGGCCCTCCTCCTACCCCTACCTGCCAGGCTAAGAACCTCAGGGTCATCTTTGACTCCACACTTTCCTTCGCTGCCCACATCTCTGACGTCTGTAAAAAGTCAAACTTCCTACTGAACCTCCTCAAAGGTATTCTGCCTTTCCTCTCCTTCCCTCAGGTGCTCACTGTCTCTCAAGCCCTGGTTCTCTTTAGGTTGGACTATTGTAACAGCCTCTTTCTAAATCTACCTGCTTCTACTCTCCGCCCTTTGCAACTTATCTAGAACAGGACTGTGAGACTTGTCCTTGGCCTCAAGCCCAGGGATCGTATCTCTCAAGCCCTGAAATCTCTCCACAGGCTTACAGTGGCTGCAACGATTAAATTCAAAATCCTTTGCATTGTCCACAATGCTTTCTGGAGCCAATATACCTTCAGCTGTCCTTTCGGAAATACCTTCCATCTCAAGCTCTTCACTCCTCTACCTCTAACTCCCCTTAGGGTCAGTCATTTCTCACAGAAGCGAGTTAGGTGTAGATCTTTGTCCTCGGCTGGGGCCTCCCTCTGGGACAGCCTCCCTGACACTCTGAAACTTGAGGAAAACCATCTCTGGTTCCATAAGCACCTCAGGACCTTCCTCTTTCCTTTTGCCTTCGCCCCGCCTCTCCCCGGCTGATCTGCTCTCTCTTGTCGCTGTGCACCTGGCCTACTTTCTGATTTCTGGGCCCAGGTACCCGCTCACCTTGCCACCCACCTGCACTGCCTCCTGGCAAACCCTTGCACTGGGGCCTGTATCTGTAACCATAAAGTCCCCCCCCCCCTTTTTCTCTCTGCACTTACCAGACGCACCCTGTCTGTTGCCTCAAACCTAGCACTTGCCACCTGCTGGCTGCACTACTACTGTTTGTTGCTTGTTAATATTATTTTTTTATCTCTATTCCTTTGCTCTGCACTTTCCACTTCTCTCCCCTTCCATGCACTTTTCCCCTTTTTCCCTCTCCCATGCACTTGCACGTTCTCAATGTCACTGGGCCTAGAAAGATAGTTGTTTTTGTCGCGCTCTGAAACACCTGTGTACGAGCGCGATATAAATAAAATATCAATTCAATTAAAAAGTATGAAGACTGATAAATTGGTATTAGCAAATTGCGTGTTGCCTCTGTAATAATAGATTTACAAAGTTAATGTTATAATGATTTATTTCCAAAAATTAGCCGACAAGTGTTTCGACCTAAGTCGTCCTGAAGGTCTTTATCTCGAATAATGATTATGTGCGTCCGGAGTATGGCGTGGCATACAGGATTTTAACCAGCTGATTTGAAGCTAAGGAAAACTTTGAGATATCAATGATGAGACAGAGATCCAATTTTGGGATTTACCCCTGCAGTACAAAGAACATTTGCAGTGGTTCTATTTACTTAACCAGTGCGCCATATGAACGGTGGGCTGCAAAATACGTACAGCAGCAGAGTCAGCGTGTACTCAGGAGAAGGCCCGAGGCTTAAATACAGTCAGTCCGGCAAAGTTCGGCTGATACTAAAGTGGGGGTGATCATAAAAAGATCCACCTTTAGAAACTTTAATATTTTATGCTACTTGTAATCTGCCAGTAGAAAGTTAGGGTTGAGAGTGCATTACCTTTCCATCTGTGCAGACTTCTCCCTCTGGCCCAGTCTACCAGCTCGCTGCCCATCACCAAAGTGGAGCTCTGTCATGGACCCCACGCTCCAACCCCATTCTTGGAGTGGGGTCACGTGACCAGACTTCATAGATGTAAACTTCAATGCCATGCATGGAATTGAAAAAGGGCATCCTGCCCGGTGTCCTATTTAAAAGGTGTCTGTTATTAGGGAATTATCCTTCTCATCAGGGCTTTATCCATAATTGTTTGACACTGGATGATCAGGGAAGGGTTAGCATAATATTTTGCTAAGAAGAAAAACATTGGTTAATATTATTTATAAAATTTCCATGTCCCAAATACCTATATACATTCCTGCAATTAGAATTCAAACCCAGATTATTAGATGTTACTCTTATTTTCTGCCTATCAAACTACTAAAGGATAATATTTGCAAAACAAATACTGCCACCGTAACTGGCTCCTTACTATTATGCATATTTTTGGTGGGCAATGTAGTAGACATTGTGCATAAAATCTCTAAATTAAATGCTGATTTTGTACCCCTTACCAAGACTCGGCATGAAGATAATAATCAACCAAGCAACCATCCCGATGTAGCTACAAATTCCAATCCCAGAGCAGTTCCATTCAGCCCTTCATCCTTTTGGGGTCGATACATTTAATATCAGTCAATTGGGTGATAATAGCACCTGTTATTGCAGTGCTTAGAAGCAGGAGCAATCTGTTATTAAGCACAATTTAAGAACACATACAAACTACTAATGAGCCCCAAGGAAGCCTTTTCTGCCGAAACATGGGTTCCATCTCTTGAGAAATGTAAGGGTTTGGGGGATGTTTGTCTAAAAGACTTTTTGTTGTCTAAAAGACAATGGCCCTCATTACGACCCTGGCGGAAAGGTGAAAACGATGGCGGAAATGCAATTCCGCCATCGAATAGCGCTCGTTGCGACTATGACCCGTCACCGGAAAGTACGAAGCCATTAGCGACACCGTAGTGAACGCCAACGCTAACTGCACCAAGCACGCGCGCGCGCGCCATGCCAAACCGCAAACACCACCATGGCGCAAGGGTACGCCAATTCCGACCCTAGCGGACATGTACCTAACGCCATCAGGCATGGCGTAAGGTACCATTCCGCCATGGCGAGAAGTACGGCATCGCGAATCAACCGTAAACGGCCCCACTGAGTGCCTGTACACCGCTCCCTGCCCACAAAGTACAACTCCCCGTAGGTGCAATGAAGTCACAATGCAACCAGTGAAATGTACAAGTCACCCCTGCATGGCAACGAACAAAAGAAACACAAGAGGGGCCAATGGGAGCTGCAGGGCACAGATGGCACGAATACAGAAGCCATCCCAATGGACATGACCACAGTCCCCCACCAAGAAACGCACGCAAACACAGGCACCTGTGACCAGCAATATTCCGAAAAACACATCATTCCACCAGTCCACCTGGCTGACCGGCATCTGTTACACAAAACCCAATCCCCCGCCCCTGAGCATGACAACATTCAAACAGTCATATTGGCAGCCCCCATCCCTGACCTCACTGTGCTTCGTAGGCAAACGCGCCCAGCACAGTACCACGCAACTAAACCCCGAAGCTGGAACCCAATGCAGATCTCCTCACAATACATCGCCCCCCAAATAGGCATATGCCACATCACTTGCAAAGAAAAAAGCTACACGGGCCAAATCAGAATAGAAATTTAATGCACATCAAAGTCACCAAGCCCATACAGCCATCAGGCCATGAACTACAAAACACTAATCACCATTGTGGGCTGCATCCGCAAGAAATGACCAGCCACTACCTGTGTGTCGCCCTGTTCCCCCATGGTACACAGAGCCACATTCACGTACGAAAAGGCAACATGGAAGCGCACAGAACCGCAGGGCCGACCCAATGGGGAGGCACTAGTCCAGCTGAAAGGCCGAAATGTTGCTCCGAGCCACCAGTACTGCGTAAGGGCATGTGGGCCATTGGCGATCGTCCCATAAGATCGTAATGCTGCTCCACCGATTAACACGAAGCAGCAGGTGTCGGGAGTAAAATCCATCTGCAGGAGTGGCATACAGATGGCAGTGGCAAAAGGGGAGGAGATACCTGTCAACCAAAAGAAAAGAACAAGAACAGAATGGCCATCAGAACTGCATTCGAACAACTCACTTCAATGATCACACGAAATCCACAGCCATATGCATGCTAGCCCACTCAAAAGGATCATCACCACCCCAAAACCACTTGCGACTCATGACCATCTATATCGAGGTGCAAACACCATCACAAACGAGTGTACCTGTGCATGCGTCTGTCAAAACATAATCCATCAGATGGGAATGTTAACGTGCATGGACACAAGTGTCTGAGGGCGCGTCGAGACAGGGAGGGCTCAACAAGGCCAGATAGACGATGGTCCCACTATGGCAGCCCTGCATCACATAGCGTAGGGGAGGCGGATAGATCCCAAGAAGCCCTGTACATGGCAAACTCTGTATCAAATCACCTGCCCATGCATCCATTCATCATTCCCTCATCCCGGGATCAAAACGCCTGAATAATTACTCACATAACATTAGAAACACCCATTGAGTCTGTGCGTAATGCAGCCTGCTAAATCCACAGTGCCCCAGCCCGTAATTCCAGTGTTGTGAAGTAACATGAATTTGGGAACGGACGGCCTCATCGCCCACGTAGCTATTGCGCATCCCAAACTATTCATATCAATCATTGCTCCCTCGCCATGGGCCCTGTCTCAAGGACATAGAACAATAGAACGTTATATTTGCAGTCAGACCTGTGGGCATCTCCTCGTCGCTAGCTGGAAACCGAAAGCGCCGCCCTTCGAATTCCTCATTTGCAACATCACGTCGAAAAGGCATCTGTGGCCGTTTGAAATCACTAATTATTCCATCGAGTGCGGCTGTGTGTGAAAATGGCAACTGCCTTCACCCACAAATGGGAAGCCACGCCCGTCGTTGCAACTCGGTACAGTGATGCATGAGGGCCCACCGTTACTCGAGTACTACGTTCCACTGACCCTTCACAAGTCCGTTCGCGACTGCACAGATAGTATGGGAAACAATGGGACCACAGCAGAATGAACATATCAACCAATCTTACACGGCCATCGGGTACAAATACATGATTGCAATAGCAAGATACCATTCCCCGATTTGCAGCGTTGTGCGCGGGACGTGCTCGGCCAAAGGGGAGAGCAGTTTGCACAGGTGGAATTAATCACCACAGGTGGAGGCCATACAGCCTGGAAACACATAAATTGCACAGCCAGTCTCCTCCCACAACCACACCGAAATGCTACCGGCAGGACTCGCGATGTTGGCCCTGGGGGACCTGATAGCACTGCAAGTGCTCCGACTCCAAGAAGAAGACGAACAACAACTACAACCAGCCGCACGGAGGAGACGCAGGAGGAGGAGGAGGCCAAGGCAGGGCCAGCAAGGCCCAGCAGCACAGCCACTACCACCACGCAGGCAGCCCGCAATCCCACGCCTCCGAGCACATCCGTTCAACCTCACTGATGAGCAGATCCACACCCTCTACCATCTGGACCGGGACACCATAGCCGCCATTGTGGACATGACACAGGCTGACCTAGTCAGCATGATAGATAGCCCAACCGCCATCCCACCCCTACTGAAGGTGGTGTCTGTACTACACTTCCTGGCCACAGGCACCTACCAGCACACAGTCGGACAGTTGCATGGCATTTCTCAGCCACTGTTCTCACGGACACTATTGCAAGTGCTCGATGCCCTCCTGCAGCACGCAGACGACTACATCTCTCTACCACGCTCGGAGCAGGAAATTACCAACACAAAAGTGGGATTCCATGCACTTGCCGGCATACCGGGTTGCATTGGTGCCATCGACTGCACCCATGTTGAATTGGTCGTCCCACATGCCATGGAGGCCCAGTACCGCAACCGAAAACAATTTCATTCCCTGAATGTACAAATGGTGTGTGACTCCAACAGGATCATTACGCATTGTTGTGCCCGATTCCCTGGATCAACCCATGATTCTATGGTCTTGAGGAACTCTACAATACCACGCTACATGGAGCGACACGCAGGGAACAGATCCTGGCTACTCGGTGAGTCTCATTACATGCATGATGATGTGGGGTATGTGAATTGGCAATGTACTGGCAGGAAGGGGGGGGGTGTGCGTACGTATCAATGGCATTCCACATCATACGTTTCTCGTCCACATACAGGTGATGCTGGATATCCACTGAAGAGATGGCTCCTCACACCAGTCCGGAACCCACGGGACCAGCATGAGGAGGACTACAACCATGCCCACTCACGTACCCGTGTAGTCATTGAGCAGGCATTCGGCCTACTGAAGGGCCGTTTCCGCTGCCTCAGCAGGTCTGGCGGGGCACTCCTGTACCGCCATGAGAAGGTTGCAAAGATGGTCATGGCATGTGTCATGCTCCACAACATGTGCGTACGTAGAAATGTGCCCATGCCCCCTGACGCAGAACTGGAAGCACCTGATGATGGTCATGATGAGGGTGGGGATGTGGCAGCACCTCATGGAGTCTGCGAGGCACCGGAGGCCCGTGATATTCGTCAGCATCTCATTGATGCATGCTTCTAGCACTCACGCCTGGTGGCTGATACATGGACACGGGACTCGTGGCACTGTGTGTGTCTGGGACATGCACAATATGGACTGTACGCCTATGATGGCCTAGTACACAAAGATCAATGTCCACACATCTCATTGGTTGATCGTGCACTGTTTATGGCATATGTGATATCATGTTGAACACCCTATCGACCCGCCACCCAAGTGAGCCCAACACACCCCCTCCACCCTCCTACCTCCCCCCCGAACACCAGTGTCCAAAGATGCTCATTGTAAGTGGGCTGTCGCTATTGCAAGCCCCCTCTGCGGGTATCAGGGGCACCCCTGCCTGTGGAGCGCAGGTTCCTTCCAGATCTACGTTGGGGGCTGCCCTGGACGGAACTTGCAACGGATGATGTGTCTGCCTGCTCACGTCCATGCATGTCCCTAAGGGTTTGCGAGAGCTCAGTGAGCACACGGCGCACTGCGGCAAGTTCGGCACATACGTCTTTGGACGTCGCATGCAGTTCCCCCCTCAGGCTCTCGGTGCTTCTCTCAATTTGTGCCCTTAGCGTCTCTGTGCCTCTCTCCATTTCTGCCCTAAGTGTCTCAGTTGATGTTTCTATGTCTGCCTTAGTGCCCCCACATTCATCGGCATGGTCCTTGAGGAGTGTGGCCAGTTGCTGCTGTTGTTCGATCAACTGGTCGAG
The DNA here is from genome assembly GCF_040938575.1 of Ambystoma mexicanum. NCBI lineage: Eukaryota > Metazoa > Chordata > Amphibia > Caudata > Ambystomatidae > Ambystoma > Ambystoma mexicanum. The sequence continues at coordinate 1,008,849,775 of NC_090921.1, forward strand.
GGACTGTTGCCTCTGCTGGGCCATGGCCATTTGCGGGGGTGTCGCAGAGGGGCTGTTGTCCTCATGTTGCCTTGCCACAGGGCTTGTGGGGGATGGCCAGTCGTCGTCTTGTGGGTGCCCCTGCGTGGTATCCTCATGTTGTACGGGATGGGACAGACAGGGGGATTGGGACAGGTCATGGATGGATCTGACTTCGGCATCCCCGTTTTCTGTGTCCGAGCATGCTGCCATCAATGAGGTGTCGCCTATGGTGCTGCTGCCACCTGAGGCAGTGCCTTCTGTGGCATCCATTGGGGGGACCTGTGGTGGTGGTGTTGTGGGCATGCTGGCTGCTGGGGTGCCTGTTGATGTTCCCTCCTCTGTGCTGCCACCTGATTTGTGCTGCTGCCGTGTCTTGATGCGTGCAGCTGAGGTGGAGGGTCTCTGGCCGTTGGTCTTGGCCCTCTTTGCAGGTGTGCTGGTAGGGGTGTCCTGTAGCTCGTCGTTTGGATCGGACCCTGTGGTGGAGTAAAGGAGGGCGAGGGTTATTGATGGGTCTGTGGGAATTGGAATGGCATTGTATCACATGCATTGGGGTGGTACCTGAGGGTGATTTGGGTCGGGGCCTTGGAGGTGCTTTGATTTGTGTGTGGAGTGAGGGTGCAGTTGTTTGGCAGCCTGCAGTTAGGGTGTGCCTGCTGCACGTGTAGTGCGTGTTTTAGGGGTTTTTAATTATTTATGTATTTATTGTGGGTTTTAACGTGCGCTATCAGGCCGATGTGTGTGGACGTTCTCCTGGACATGTGTTTCTGTTGCACTATGTGGACGCATGGTACTTCACATGGATGGACTGTGTGGATTTGGCATTGTTTTATCTGGTCCACCTACCTGATTCTTCGGATGTCTGCACTCCTTTCTCCATCCCTCCGACTCCCTCTATGCTCTCCATTCCGATGGTGGAGGCACAGATTTCTTCCCAGGGGGTCAACTTGATGGGTGATTCAGGACCTCCCCCGGTGGCTGTGGCGATGTTGCGGTTGGCAGAGAGTATGCTGCGGACGCGTATCCGCAGGTCGTCCCATCGCTTGCGGCATTGCTGTGGGGTGCGGGGTGCGGTCCCCACCGCACTTACCCGCTGTGCCACCAGAGCCCATATGGCCTTCTTGTTTGCAAGTGCCGTCCTGGTCATTTGCGTGGAGAAGACGACGGCAGCATTCTCCTGGAGGGTCTCTGTTAGCACGGTGAGTTCCTCACGGGAGAAGTGGACCTGCCGCTTGCGGTCGCACGCTTTCTTCGCTACTTTTCCCATTTTTCTTGGTTTCGCTAGGGTGGTTGACGGGTTGGGGTGTGTTTCAGGGTGGTGATTTTAGTGGTTGTGTGGTTTTAGTGTTTTTATAGGTGTACGCCGGGATGTTTCCCGTTCCGGGCCCATGTTTTAACTTCCGTTTCCGTATATTTCCGGTCACCGTACTTTCCGGTAGGCGCACACTGCGGTGACCGCTGAGAGGGGTGGCGGTATTGCACCTAGGGCGCCGTACGGCGGCGGTGTGGGCCGTTTTGGGGTCATTTCCGCCATCGCGGACTTTGCACTTCCGCCGTGGCGTGGTGCTCGTGCCCGATGGGTCGGAATGGGCCGCACTTTGCTCCTTCGTGCAATGGCGGAAACGCTATTTACGCTGTGGCGCTCCGGTCAGTCGATTTCCGCCAGGGTCGTAATGAGGGCCAATGGCCCTCATTACGACCCTGGCGGAAAGGTGAAAACGATGGCGGAAATGCAATTCCGCCATCGAATAGCGCTCGTTGCGACTATGACCCGTCACCGGAAAGTACGAAGCCATTAGCGACACCGTAGTGAACGCCAACGCTAACTGCACCAAGCACGCGCGCGCCATGCCAAACCGCAAACACCACCATGGCACAAGGGTACGCCAATTCCGACCCTAGCGGACATGTACCTAACGCCATCAGGCATGGCGTAATGTACCATTCCGCCATGGCGAGAAGTACGGCATCGCGAATCAACCGTAAACGGCCCCACTGAGTGCCTGTACACCGCTCCCTGCCCACAAAGTACAACTCCCCGTAGGTGCAATGAAGTCACAATGCAACCAGTGAAATGTACAAGTCACCCCTGCATGGCAACGAACAAAAGAAACACAAGAGGGGCCAATGGGAGCTGCAGGGCACAGATGGCACGAATACAGAAGCCATCCCAATGGACATGACCACAGTCCCCCACCAAGAAACGCACGCAAACACAGGCACCTGTGACCAGCAATATTCCGAAAAACACATCATTCCACCAGTCCACCTGGCTGACCGGCATCTGTTACACAAAACCCAATCCCCCGCTGCTGAGCATGACAACATTCAAACAGTCATATTGGCAGCCCCCATCCCTGACCTCACTGTGCTTCGTAGGCAAACGCGCCCAGCACAGTACCACGCAACTAAACCCCGAAGCTGGAACCCAATGCAGATCTCCTCACAATACATCGCCCCCCAAATAGGCATATGCCACATCACTTGCAAAGAAAAAAGCTACACGGGCCAAATCAGAATAGAAATTTAATGCACATCAAAGTCACCAAGCCCATACAGCCATCAGGCCATGAACTACAAAACACTAATCACCATTGTGGGCTGCATCCGCAAGAAATGACCAGCCACTACCTGTGTGTCGCCCTGTTCCCCCATGGTACACAGAGCCACATTCACGTACGAAAAGGCAACATGGAAGCGCACAGAACCGCAGGGCCGACCCAATGGGGAGGCACTAGTCCAGCTGAAAGGCCGAAATGTTGCTCCGAGCCACCAGTACTGCGTAAGGGCATGTGGGCCATTGGCGATCGTCCCATAAGATCGTAATGCTGCTCCACCGATTAACACGAAGCAGCAGGTGTCGGGAGTAAAATCCATCTGCAGGAGTGGCATACAGATGGCAGTGGCAAAAGGGGAGGAGATACCTGTCAACCAAAAGAAAAGAACAAGAACAGAATGGCCATCAGAACTGCATTCGAACAACTCACTTCAATGATCACACGAAATCCACAGCCATATGCATGCTAGCCCACTCAAAAGGATCATCACCACCCCAAAACCACTTGCGACTCATGACCATCTATATCGAGGTGCAAACACCATCACAAACGAGTGTACCTGTGCATGCGTCTGTCAAAACATAATCCATCAGATGGGAATGTTAACGTGCATGGACACAAGTGTCTGAGGGCGCGTCGAGACAGGGAGGGCTCAACAAGGCCAGATAGACGATGGTCCCACTATGGCAGCCCTGCATCACATAGCGTAGGGGAGGCGGATAGATCCCAAGAAGCCCTGTACATGGCAAACTCTGTATCAAATCACCTGCCCATGCATCCATTCATCATTCCCTCATCCCGGGATCAAAACGCCTGAATAATTACTCACATAACATTAGAAACATCCATTGAGTCTGTGCGTAATGCAGCCTGCTAAATCCACAGTGCCCCAGCCCGTAATTCCAGTGTTGTGAAGTAACATGAATTTTGGAACGGACGGCCTCATCGCCCACGTAGCTATTGCGCATCCCAAACTATTCATATCAATCATTGCTCCCTCGCCATGGGCCCTGTCTCAAGGACATAGAACAATAGAACGTTATATTTGCAGTCAGACCTGTGGGCATCTCCTCGCCGCTAGCTGGAAACCGAAAGCGCCGCCCTTCGAATTCCTCATTTGCAACATCACGTCGAAAAGGCATCTGTGGCCGTTTGAAATCACTAATTATTCCATCGAGTGCGGCTGTGTGTGAAAATGGCAACTGCCTTCACCCACAAATGGGAAGCCACGCCCGTCGTTGCAACTCGGTACAGTGATGCATGAGGGCCCACCGTTACTCGAGTACTACGTTCCACTGACCCTTCACAAGTCCGTTCGCGACTGCACAGATAGTATGGGAAACAATGGGACCACAGCAGAATGAACATATCAACCAATCTTACACGGCCATCGGGTACAAATACATGATTGCAATAGCAAGATACCATTCCCCGATTTGCAGCGTTGTGCGCGGGACGTGCTCGGCCAAAGGGGAGAGCAGTTTGCACAAGTGGAATTAATCACCACAGGTGGAGGCCATACAGCCTGGAAACACATAAATTGCACAGCCAGTCTCCTCCCACAACCACACCGAAATGCTACCGGCAGGACTCGCGATGTTGGCCCTGGGGGACCTGATAGCACTGCAAGTGCTCCGACTCCAAGAAGAAGACGAACAACAACTACAACCAGCCGCACGGAGGAGACGCAGGAGGAGGAGGAGGCCAAGGCAGGGCCAGCAAGGCCCAGCAGCACAGCCACTACCACCACGCAGGCAGCCCGCAATCCCACGCCTCCGAGCACATCCGTTCAACCTCACTGATGAGCAGATCCACACCCTCTACCGTCTGGACCGGGACACCATAGCCGCCATTGTGGACATGACACAGGCTGACCTAGTCAGCATGATAGATAGCCCAACCGCCATCCCACCCCTACTGAAGGTGGTGTCTGTACTACACTTCCTGGCCACAGGCACCTACCAGCACACAGTCGGACAGTTGCATGGCATTTCTCAGCCACTGTTCTCACGGACACTATTGCAAGTGCTAGATGCCCTCCTGCAGCACGCAGACGACTACATCTCTCTACCACGCTCGGAGCAGGAAATTACCAACACAAAAGTGGGATTCCATGCACTTGCCGGCATACCGGGTTGCATTGGTGCCATCGACTGCACCCATGTTGAATTGGTCGTCCCACATGCCATGGAGGCCCAGTACCGCAACCGAAAACAATTTCATTCCCTGAATGTACAAATGGTGTGTGACTCCAACAGGATCATTACGCATTGTTGTGCCCGATTCCCTGGATCAACCCATGATTCTATGGTCTTGAGGAACTCTACAATACCACGCTACATGGAGCGACACGCAGGGAACAGATCCTGGCTACTCGGTGAGTCTCATTACATGCATGATGATGTGGGGTATGTGAATTGGCAATGTACTGGCAGGAAGGGGGGGGGTGTGCGTACGTATCAATGGCATTCCACATCATACGTTTCTCGTCCACATACAGGTGATGCTGGATATCCACTGAAGAGATGGCTCCTCACACCAGTCCGGAACCCACGGGACCAGCATGAGGAGGACTACAACCATGCCCACTCACGTACCCGTGTAGTCATTGAGCAGGCATTCGGCCTACTGAAGGGCCGTTTCCGCTGCCTCAGCAGGTCTGGCGGGGCACTCCTGTACCGCCATGAGAAGGTTGCAAAGATGGTCATGGCATGTGTCATGCTCCACAACATGTGCGTACGTAGAAATGTGCCCATGCCCCCTGACGCAGAACTGCAAGCACCTGATGATGGTCATGATGAGGGTGGGGATGTGGCAGCACCTCATGGAGTCTGCGAGGCACCGGAGGCCCGTGACATTCGTCAGCATCTCATTGATGCATGCTTCTAGCACTCACGCCTGGTGGCTGATACATGGACACGGGACTCGTGGCACTGTGTGTGTCTGGGACATGCACAATATGGACTGTACGCCTATGATGGCCTAGTACACAAAGATCAATGTCCACACATCTCATTGGTTGATCGTGCACTGTTTATGGCATATGTGATATCATGTTGAACACCCTATCGACCCGCCACCCAAGTGAGCCCAACACACCCCCTCCACCCTCCTACCTCCCCCCCGAACACCAGTGTCCAAAGATGCTCATTGTAAGTGGGCTGTCGCTATTGCAAGCCCCCTCTGCGGGTATCAGGGGCACCCCTGCCTGTGGAGCGCAGGTTCCTTCCAGATCTACGTTGGGGGCTGCCCTGGACGGAACTTGCAACGGATGATGTGTCTGCCTGCTCACGTCCATGCATGTCCCTAAGGGTTTGCGAGAGCTCAGTGAGCACACGGCGCACTGCGGCAAGTTCGGCACATACGTCTTTGGACGTCGCATGCAGTTCCCCCCTCAGGCTCTCGGTGCTTCTCTCAATTTGTGCCCTTAGCGTCTCTGTGCCTCTCTCCATTTCTGCCCTAAGTGTCTCAGTTGATGTTTCTATGTCTGCCTTAGTGCCCCCACATTCATCGGCATGGTCCTTGAGGAGTGTGGCCAGTTGCTGCTGTTGTTCGATCAACTGGTCGAGGGACTGTTGCCTCTGCTGGGCCATGGCCATTTGCGGGGGTGTCGCAGAGGGGCTGTTGTCCTCATGTTGCCTTGCCACAGGGCTTGTGGGGGATGGCCAGTCGTCGTCTTGTGGGTGCCCCTGCGTGGTATCCTCATGTTGTACGGGATGGGACAGACAGGGGGATTGGGACAGGTCATGGATGGATCTGACTTCGGCATCCCCGTTTTCTGTGTCCGAGCATGCTGCCATCAATGAGGTGTCGCCTATGGTGCTGCTGCCACCTGAGGCAGTGCCTTCTGTGGCATCCATTGGGGGGACCTGTGGTGGTGGTGTTGTGGGCATGCTGGCTGCTGGGGTGCCTGTTGATGTTCCCTCCTCTGTGCTGCCACCTGATTTGTGCTGCTGCCGTGTCTTGATGCGTGCAGCTGAGGTGGAGGGTCTCTGGCCGTTGGTCTTGGCCCTCTTTGCAGGTGTGCTGGTAGGGGTGTCCTGTAGCTCGTCGTTTGGATCGGACCCTGTGGTGGAGTAAAGGAGGGCGAGGGTTATTGATGGGTCTGTGGGAATTGGAATGGCATTGTATCACATGCATTGGGGTGGTACCTGAGGGTGATTTGGGTCGGGGCCTTGGAGGTGCTTTGATTTGTGTGTGGAGTGAGGGTGCAGTTGTTTGGCAGCCTGCAGTTAGGGTGTGCCTGCTGCACGTGTAGTGCGTGTTTTAGGGGTTTTTAATTATTTATGTATTTATTGTGGGTTTTAACGTGCGCTATCAGGCCGATGTGTGTGGACGTTCTCCTGGACATGTGTTTCTGCTGCACTATGTGGACGCATGGTACTTCACATGGATGGACTGTGTGGATTTGGCATTGTTTTATCTGGTCCACCTACCTGATTCTTCGGATGTCTGCACTCCTTTCTCCATCCCTCCGACTCCCTCTATGCTCTCCATTCCGATGGTGGAGGCACAGATTTCTTCCCAGGGGGTCAACTTGATGGGTGATTCAGGACCTCCCCCGGTGGCTGTGGCGATGTTGCAGTTGGCAGAGAGTATGCTGCGGACGCGTATCCGCAGGTCGTCCCATCGCTTGCGGCATTGCTGTGGGGTGCGGGGTGCGGTCCCCACCGCACTTACCCGCTGTGCCACCAGAGCCCATATGGCCTTCTTGTTTGCAAGTGCCGTCCTGGTCATTTGCGTGGAGAAGACGACGGCAGCATTCTCCTGGAGGGTCTCTGTTAGCACGGTGAGTTCCTCACGGGAGAAGTGGACCTGCCGCTTGCGGTCGCACGCTTTCTTCGCTACTTTTCCCATTTTTCTTGGTTTCGCTAGGGTGGTTGACGGGTTGGGGTGTGTTTCAGGGTGGTGATTTTAGTGGTTGTGTGGTTTTAGTGTTTTTATAGGTGTACGCCGGGATGTTTCCCGTTCCGGGCCCATGTTTTAACTTCCGTTTCCGTATATTTCCGGTCACCGTACTTTCCGGTAGGCGCACACTGCGGTGACCGCTGAGAGGGGTGGCGGTATTGCACCTAGGGCGCCGTACGGCGGCGGTGTGGGCCGTTTTGGGTTCATTTCCGCCATCGCGGACTTTGCACTTCCGCCGTGGCGTGGTGCTCGTGCCCGATGGGTCGGAATGGGCCGCACTTTGCTCCTTCGTGCAATGGCGGAAACGCTATTTACGCTGTGGCGCTCCGGTCAGTCGATTTCCGCCAGGGTCGTAATGAGGGCCAATGTTCCAGAAATCTACAATGTTCATTTAGAGAAAACATGTTTAGGCCGCTGGACAGGGCTCTCTCTCACTGGTATAGGGACATTTCTCGATGGCAGTTAAGAAAGCAGACACTTTTAAGTATGTTCCTTGCCCTGCTTCCATTGCAAAGGCGTGTCTTCCAACCTGTTCACCTTGCCCTTCATTTTTAATGCATCTTTACCTAGGCTTTGCGCCAATCAGCTTGAAAACAAAACATGTATGCCCCATTTAAAAAAGAAAAAATACCAGTGGCTCTAGACCCATAACTGTGCTTTCGTTTTTTGGAGAAGCTATAGAAGGTTTTGTCCTGGCTATCATGGAACAACATAGCACCAAACACAGAAGTCTATCAGGCGTGCAGATTACCAGCTACCTTTGTACTAAATGAATGGCATACCTTCACGGCTCAGAACCGCAGGCAACGAGGGAGAGATCACAGTTAATGTTTCGTAATCTCTTGCCAAAAGACCCATCCATAGCCTAGCATCCGTGTCCCATAATCTACATCAGGGATTGAGAGCCTATGCAGAACGATTGAGGCAAAGGTTTCTGTGACTGTGTGCAAACCAGAAATCTATTGAAAGAGGGATTTGGACAGTTTTAAGTGGTAAAAGAAAGGTTTAACCACTTATACAATCCGAGCAGAAAAAATAATCTCAGAATTAAATTTGAATTTAAGGTGTGACTCATGTTTTCACTTTCCTTCAACAGCTGGCCATAAACTGTGCCACCAGACCTTTGAGGCAGCACCAAAAGAAAGTAAGAATGCTGGACTATCCCAATTTCAATGTAGATGCTTTTGTCTGATCTGTAGGTCTGCAGCCGAGAGCTAGGTTGGCATGATCTGCGGGTTCAGCCTGCTTGAGTTTCGAAGTATTGGGTGTTATTAATGGCCAAAAGTCTGGCTGAAAGCTGCAGGAGGTAGCAGTGACAATGTGCAACACTGCCATGAAAGAAAAAGGACAGTGGGTGGCACGGTACCAATACTACCGACTACACTCGGTTTATAAAAGAGTGTGAGCCAGGCTAGCACTTGTTCCCAGATGGCGCAGAATTTAGACATTACATTGGAATGTCATAGTTAGGAGTGTCAAAGGATACTTTTATAGGCACCGTTGACCTCTCTTTTCCTGTTTTCCAGTATATCCACTAGAACTGACTCTGTTTCCTTTGAGGTGTGGAAATCAGCCAGGCCCAGTACAGAGTTGGCCTTAATGAATACAAAGTTCATTTCCTTCTTTCACTGACAGTTTGGGCATATTTAGTAGATTGGATGGTGGCCTACAACTCCCCAGGACATCTGCATCTAAAGATGCTTTGTTTAGAAATGGAGAAACCATTTGCGTTTTCAATAGAGAGAGAATGCTCCTTTCTCCATGGAGGGGGAAGTCGAGGGTTTGGGATGGGGACTGATGGGGACAGGGGGGTCTTTGGGAGACAATTACACCAAAGAGCAAATTACGACTGCTTATGAAGGCATTTTCCTTGGCACACAGAGAAGCCTGCTATGTAAACTTCAGGTGAACAAGTCGGGGTGGAGGGCAGAGCAATTCACACGTGGATCTCTGCTGCAGCAAACTGTACTTGAGGAAGCCCCCAAGGAAATTATTTTGTATATGACTCTGGAAAATGGTTAGGAATATAAGAACACATTTATGAGACATACTTATGCAATTACACATTGTGCAAATCCAGTTTCAAGGGTATCCATTGAAAATGGTGGCACCAAAACTCTAGTCAGGGAAAAAGTTGTGGCGAAAATATCTCTGCAGTGAAAAAATTGCCAAGCAAAAAGTATTAACAAAATTCAGCTTAAACGTAGCCAGAAATATTGGTGTTTAGTTAGTTGTTAGGGTAGATTAAGTGTCTGAGTAAGGGTTAGGGTAGGGGTTATGGTAAGGCTGGGGCTAATAGAGTAATGGTTTGGGTAAGTGTTAAAGAAAGGGAAAAGGAAGGTGGGGAGGGCTGGTGATGTTGGAGTAGGATACGGGTTAGGGTAAACCTAGTGGTTACAGCAAAGTAAGCATCAGGGTAAGTGTTAGAGTTGCAGTTAGGGTAAGACTAGGGTTTGGGTTAGGGCAAGGGCTATGTCATTTGTGGTGAGCTGGTGATGGGGTTGGAGTTAGGATCACTGCTCATTCTCCACTGATTTTGTATTGAGTACCCTTCAAATAAAATTCTTTAGTGTACTGAATAGTTAGTGTTCTGTAAGAGTTCAGGGTACTGTAACGAATCTGAGGATGGTGTACCTTTTTCCCTAGGGGTAGACCTTTCCTATGGGGCCAGGGTGGTGTGTCCACAGAACAATAATCCCCCTGGGGGTGCTACACCGGGGGAGGATCACATGGGAGAGAAAGCTCCATATGGGATTAGGGATGACCCTACTCAGATAACGCAGCATTCCCGCTCATCATCTGACCCTAAACACCCTTCGTGTAACTCTAAGAACAACCCCTTCATTAACAGACTCTTTTCATTTGTAGTCACACTAGCATTACTCGAGGAAGTACTGTGAGGAAGAAGATCCCCAATGACTCACACAGGAGTCAGAAGATCAGTACTGTGACGAGGGAGAAGTGTGGAGGAATGGGGATCACCTGTGAGAACCATGAGAAACAATCTAGATTTTGCTGGTTTTGCAGGAAGTGTTGAGAAGCCCTCTCTGCAGGAGCAAGGAGCATGATGTCATGATCACTGCTTCCAAGGAGCCAGGACCAGCCCAACGTCCTTGGAAGCAGGCCCCTAACCCTAATCCTAGGCACCAGCCGGTCCCCACGGGGACCTTTTGGACCATGTCCTGGCGCCGGTGGCACCAGGCTCATCAGAATCATCGGTCCCGGCACTGGAAGCGCCGGGCTCATAATAAGTGTGCAGATGCTTGGGTGGACTTACCTGCAGCAGACCATGCTGCTTACTTACCAGCCTCTTAGAAGTCCTCTGTGAACAGGAACTACTTTCTTACCTGGGTGGGGCAAGCTCCACTCCCTGGATTCAGCACTGAAAAGCTTCTGGAACTGGAACTCTTTTCTTACCTAGGCGGGGCCGTGGAGGAAGACGCCTCATCACTCCAAGGCTATTTAAACCACACCCGATAGACGAAAGGTGCTTCGCGTTATTCTGCATCTGCAGCAGAACGCTCACCGGGTCTGTTCCAGCCTTTCTTCTTACGATCCCGAATCTGCAAGAGTCATACTCACCATTCCTGCATCCTGAATCTGCAAGAAGCATACTCACCATTCCTGCATCCAGTCGACAGCAGCACCTGCAGAGACAAGAAACAGCAGCTTAGCAAGGCAGCCTTATCTCGCAGTGCTACTCACCTGATCCATCGGCTGCGGTCATTTTCGGCACGCTGCACCTCCGCCTGCGAAGACAAAAGCATTGTCACTACTTACCGGCACTCCGTGAATTCTGGATTTCTTCACACTGCATCGCCGCCTGCGGAGATAAAAGCATTGTATCTACTTACGGACATTCCGCGGACTCCGGCGCTGCAAACCAACTTCTGAAAGACAAAAGAAGAGACATTAGACAGGTATTTACTTACGCCCATCGCGCTCTTTGCAATAGACTGCTCTTCAGCACGAACTACGCTGCAAGGAAAAGACAGTTAGAGCGCTTGCATTTACTCACGCATTTCCAGGCGCTTCACTCCATCTTCCTCAAGAGTCCTGCAAGACAAAAGGGAGAAAAGCATTACACGAAGTCCTGTTCAATGTTAACGTGCCTTGCACCTAAAGACTATAAAGACTAAAAAGGTGTCTGGAAACTCACCGCTCGTGCAGTTAACGACGGTAACGGTCTTCTGAGTCCAAGAGGCCTATGTTTCACCAGTGAAGGAACTGGCAACAGCGCCCTGCACCAGACGCAGATGGAGAGCCCAGCATTCACCTATCTAAGGTGAGCACGTTGACCTGGGGGCTCTACGGAGAGGGAGAGAGAGGAAGAGGGACATTGAACAACCCAGACCATTAACCCCCATATTCTTTCACCTGCAGAAACCTCACCCTACGAGTTCGACACACAGTGCGAAGAGGTTCGACCCCAGAAGCCCATCGGGTTCTGCACATCACCTTTCGAGTCACAGACACCTTCCTGCCAAGATCAGCGCCTCCGTGGGAATCAGGTGAGCGTTACAGAACGCGAAGCCCACCGCAAAACTCCTACCCAGGCGCAATGGAAACCTCAGACACTGATCACTTAGCCCAGTTGCTCGGGGAATTAAGAGCAGAAGTACATGCAGCTCGTCAGGAAACAAGCTCTCTAAGAAGAGAACTGATAATTTCCAAGGAGCGAACAGAGGACCTCGCTAGGCAATTGCTACAAACGCAGGCAGGACAGACACCCCTGCCCGCTCCAGGAGGAAGCTATCCTTCTGCATCATCTGTAAATCCAGTGCAAATCAATCTACCTGGTAATGTGCCCTTGGCTCCGCCCGAACGTTTTTCTGGTGACGCAAAGAAATTTGCAGTGTTCCTCAACCAGTGCCGCTTACATTTCTTATGTCGACCAGCTGCATTCCCAACAGACCAGACCAAAGTGGCTTTCGTGCTTTCTTATCTCAGTGGCAGCGCCGCAGATTGGTCGATCCCTTTAGTCACCCAGGATGATCCGGTTTTACATGATTTCCAGGCCTTCCAGTCCAGCATGGAGAAACTGTTTGCAAGACATGCACAAGGGCAGGCCTTGGACAATGAACTACTTTCATTACGACAGGGTAATCAAGACCTCTTGACCTATATAGCCTCATTCAACAGACTCATAGTGGAAACTCAATGGCCCGAGGATAAGAGAATAACGCTTTTCTACAGAGGCCTGCGTGGAGAGCTCAAGGATGTGTTAGCTCAAGTTGTGAACCCTCCACAAGAATGTTCGGACTATATTGACTTAGTCGTCCAATTGGACCACAGATTACAGAACAGGAAGGCTGATCGTTCTAAATTTGATACCCGAGTGTTTTCTAAACCACAGACTTCTACTAAGGGAGCTGACACTGTGGAACCCATGCAAATAGGGGGAATGAAAGGTCCTTTAACCCAAAAGGAGTGGGAAAGAAGAAGACAGCTTCAATTATGCCTCTATTGCGGGAACTCGGGGCACTTTCTTCGAGACTGTCCAGTGAAACCAGCTAAGAAGGCTGTAGGAGCCGCAGATTCCAGAACCTCAAGTTCCGAGCAGGGAAACGACCTAGCCCGGCAAGTGTAGAGGTCCTCTTGCCGAGCGTTAAGATCTGTCCCGTGACCTCGCATTTCGTGGTGCCCATGGTCCTCATTAATCCTGCACGTCCGGATCGTTTGCATGCAATTGAAGCTTACATCGACAGCGGAGCAATCGGCAATTATGTGGACCGTGAAATGGCATCAAGGATGAATCTACCCCTTGTCCCTAAGGCAGTAAAAGACGTCATTACTACAGTGGATGGCACGGAGATAGCCTCCGGACCAGTAACGCACGCCACCCAAGAAGTGACGCTAGTGAGCCAAGATGGACACCGGGAGAAAATCGTGTTCGATGTGATCAAGGCCCCTCAGTTCCAGATCATTCTGGGAATCCGTTGGTTAGAGAAGCACAATCCTCAGATCAACTGGCGAGCAAAGACGGTTCAGTTTCCAGAATGTTTTACCACTTGTTATCCTCGGCCTGAAGTTTCAGTGGCGGCAATCTCTTCAGAGGTTCCCACATTGCCTCTCGACTACCAAGAATTCCAAGATGTCTTTCGGAAGGATCAAGCTAACACCCTGCCTCCTCATAGGTCTTACGACTGTCAAATAGACCTGATACCCGGAACAACTCCTCCTTGCAGTAGGATTTATGCCCTCACCGAGCCAGAGAATCTTCACCTCAGGCAATATCTGGACCAATACCTAGCTAACGGGTTTATCCGTCCTTCTAAATCTCCAGCTTCCTCGGCTTTGTTCTTTGTTCCGAAAAAGGAAGGAGACCTTAGAACTTGTATAGATTACCGCGCCCTGAATCAAATCACCGTTAAAAACAGATACCCGTTACCTTTGATCCCTGAACTCCTGGACCAAGTCAAAGAAGCATGCATATATACAAAGTTGGATCTCAGAGGAGCCTACCACTTGGTACGAATAAAAGAAGGCGATGAGTGGAAGACGGCCTTTCGCACCAAGTATGGGCTATTCGAATATCAAGTGATGCCCTTTGGACTTTGTAACGCTCCTGCCGCTTTCCAGTATTTTATGAACAATGTCCTTAGAGAACTCATAGATGTGTGTGTTGTTGTCTACATTGATGACATCCTTGTCTATTCATCATCTGAAGAGGAACATCAGAAACACGTTAAAAAGGTTCTCGAGAGACTGCGTCAACATAACCTTTTTGCCAAGCTTGAAAAATGCGTTTTCAACGTAACTGAAGTTGAGTTCTTGGGATTCATATTGTCACCTAATGGGGTTCATATGGATTCAAAGAAGGTCGATGCAATCATCAAGTGGCCATCACCAACCTCGGTAAAAGGAGTTCAAAGCATGTTAGGCTTCTCTAACTTTTACCGCAGATTCATTCCTGAATTCTCTCGGATAGTCCAGCCCATCACCGCTCTGTTAAAGAAGAACAAACGTTTTGAATGGTCTACAGAAGCAGAACAAGCTTTTCAGGACTTAAAAGCTAAATTCATTTCTGCTCCTGTTCTAAAACATCCTCGCCCAGAACTCCCCTACATCGTGGAAACGGATGCTTCTAGTCTTGCTATGGGGGCAGTGTTATCACAAAGAGATCCGGTCACACACCAATTACATCCAGTAGCCTTTTGGTCCCGCAAATTCTCGGCTTCTGAGATCAACTATTCAATTACAGACAAGGAACTTTTAGCTATCAGATCGGCCTTTAAAGCCTGGCGGCATTATCTTTTGGGAGCCAGACACAGAGTCACCGTAATGACTGATCACCGCAATCTACAATATCTGAAGACGGCCAAAGCTCAGTCTTCCAGACAGCTTCGTTGGGCTCTGTTTCTGGCTGAGTTTGACTTTATAATTACTTATCGACCCGGCAGTAAAAACGGAAAAGCAGATGCCCTGTCTCGGATGGGAGTTGATGAACATTTGACCAATCCAGAACCAATACCCATAATCCCAGAACAAAGGCTTTTGGGGTTGGTCAACGCTCAATCCTTTGAAGACATCAAGACTACAGTCAAGTCACTCCTAACTCCGGCCGATTTGCAGGACTGGCAATTAAAGGGAAAAGAATTCTCAGTGGATCAAGACCTACCATATTTCCAAGGGCGATTGTACTTGCCCTGTGAGAAAATACAAAAACGAGTAATTTCCTGTTATCACGACTCTCTAATGGAGGGTCATCCTGTCATTACCAAAACCATGGAAAAGATCAAAAGACATTTCTGGTGGCCATCATGGAAGAAGGATATTAGAGACTTTGTAATCTCCTGCGGTGTGTGTGCCCAGAATAAAAGTCAGAAGGAGAAACCAGCCGGCCTGTTACACCCTCTGGATATTCCTCCCTGTCCATGGCATACCCTGTCCATGGATTTCATCACAGACTTACCT
Source organism: Ambystoma mexicanum (assembly GCF_040938575.1). Taxonomy (NCBI): domain Eukaryota; kingdom Metazoa; phylum Chordata; class Amphibia; order Caudata; family Ambystomatidae; genus Ambystoma; species Ambystoma mexicanum. The sequence goes on from NC_090921.1 coordinate 1,008,865,179, forward strand.
CCATGCTCAGGGTATAATACCATTTTAGTAATCGTGGATCTATTCTCCAAGATGGCTCACTTCATTCCCCTGAAGGGCCTACCTTCGGCTTCGGTATTGGCTCGAGAATTCTTAGAAAACATCGTTCGGTTACACGGTTTTCCCTCGGTTTTAATCTCCGATAGGGGAAGTCAATTCATCTCCCACTTTTGGCGAAGTTGCTGTCGTCTAGCCCAAATTGATGTAAGACTTTCAACCAGTCACCATCCCCAAACTGACGGACAAACCGAGAGGACAAATCAGACTCTAGAGCAATATCTGCGTTGCATGCTCCAACAAACTGAAAACCCTTGGAAGGATATTCTTTGGATCGCTGAATACGCTTACAACAATTCGACTCATTCTGGAACCGGGAAGACTCCCTTGTTCCTATTATACGAACATCATCCTAGAACCTCTAATCTGGATCCTCCCCAAGAATTCGAAACACCTGCTGTGGATCATTTGCACTCTGAGATTACCCGTGCTTTTAAAGAAGCCACTGCCCATCTGCAAAGAGCTAAAGCTCAAGTCAAAAAGGGAGCAGATCGACACCGTAAAGAGGCCCCTCACTACGCAGTAGGAGATCAGGTCTGGTTATCCACTAAGCACCTACCTCTAAAAGGACCCCGCACCTTCAACCCGAGATACCTTGGACCTTACCCCATCTCTACCATAGTTAATCCGGTGGCGGTCAAATTGGAATTACCTGCGCATATGAAAATACATCCAGTATTCCATGTCTCCTTATTAAAACCAATACAACCAGAAACGCGATTGGCTGAACTCCCAGAACCTGTTTTGGTAGACGGAGAACTCGAATTCGAAGTAAGGAACATTCTAGACTCCAAGATCTCCAAATCTAAGTTATATTATCTGGTTGATTGGAAAGGATATGGCCCCCAGGAAAGGTCTTGGGAACCCTCTGAATATGTCCACGCACCTCGTCTGGTCAAGAGATTCCATCTGAATCACCCTGACAAGCCAAAACCCCCGGAGAAGACACGCTTAGGAGGGGCCTTGAGGGGGGGTACTGTCATGATCACTGCTTCCAAGGAGCCAGGACCAGCCCAACGTCCTTGGAAGCAGGCCCCTAACCCTAATCCTAGGCACCAGCCGGTCCCCACGGGGACCTTTTGGACCATGTCCTGGCGCCGGTGGCACCAGGCTCATCAGAATCATCGGTCCCGGCACTGGAAGCGCCGGGCTCATAATATGTGTGCAGATGCTTGGGTGGACTTACCTGCAGCAGACCATGCTGCTTACTTACCAGCCTCTTAGAAGTCCTCTGTGAACAGGAACTACTTTCTTACCTGGGTGGGGCAAGCTCCACTCCCTGGATTCAGCACTGGAAAGCTTCTGGAACTGGAACTCTTTTCTTACCTAGGCGGGGCCGTGGAGGAAGACGCCTCATCACTCCAAGGCTATTTAAACCACACCCGATAGACGAAACGTGCTTCGCATTATTCTGCATCTGCAGCAGAACGCTCACCGAGTCTGTTCCAGCCTTTCTTCTTACGATCCCGAATCTGCAAGAGTCATACTCACCATTCCTGCATCCTGAATCTGCAAGAAGCATACTCACCATTCCTGCATCCAGTCGACAGCAGCACCTGCAGAGACAAGAAACAGCAGGTTAGCAAGGCAGCCTTATCTCGCAGTGCTACTCACCTGATCCATCGGCTGCGGTCATTTTCGGCACGCTGCACCTCCGCCTGCGAAGACAAAAGCATTGTCACTACTTACTGGCACTCCGTGAATTCTGGATTTCTTCACACTGCATCGCCGCCTACGGAGATAAAAGCATTGTATCTACTTACGGACATTCCGCGGACTCCGGCGCTGCAAACCAACTTCTGAAAGACAAAAGAAGAGACATTAGACAGGTATTTACTTACGCCCATCGCGCTCTTCGCAATAGACTGCTCTTCAGCACGAACTACGCTGCAAGGAAAAGACAGTTAGAGCGCTTGCATTTACTCGCGCTTTTCCAGGCGCTTCACTCCATCTTCCTCAAGAGTCCTGCAAGACAAAAGGGAGAAAAGCATTATACGAAGTCCTGTTCAATGTTAACGTGCCTTGCACCTAAAGACTATAAAGACTAAAAAGGTGTCTGGAAACTCACCGCTCGTGCAGTTAACGACGGTAACGGTCTTCTGAGTCCAAGAGGCCTATGTTTCACCAGTGAAGGAACTGGCAACAGCGCCCTGCACCAGACGCAGATGGAGAGCCCAGCATTCACCTATCTAAGGTGAGCACGTTGACCTGGGGGCTCTACGGAGAGGGAGGGAGAGAGAGGAAGAGGGACATTGAACAACCCAGACCATTAACCCCCATATTCTTTCACCTGCAGAAACCTCACCCTACGAGTTCGACATACAGTGCGAAGAGGTTCTGCACATCACCTTTCGAGTCACAGACACCTTCCTGCCAAGATCAGCGCCTCCGTGGGAATCAGGTGAGCGTTACACATGAATCCTGTCTTGCAGGAGAGGACCTGTGGACTGCACTATCCAGAGAGTGGGGGAACCCTTGATCCATAGAAGCCTGTTGGGAAATGAGGGAACCAAGAAGATCAATGTGCCTCCCAGAAAGAGGGGCGGGGAACCATAAGCGCCAGCAGTGGGCAAGGGACCAAGGGAATCAGGAGACTCCCTCACTTTTAGAGATCAACTGGGGAGCCGCTGAGAGAAGACCAGGAGAGCCCAGGGGAAGCAACAGAAGCTTACCAGTGTTGCAGAGGACTGGAACCCTCATGGACCAAGAGCAAAGGAACGCAGAGGGGGACCAGAAAGGCACAGGGAGACCCCAGACGTTGTGGTTGGGAGGAAGTGAAGAGACATCTTCCTCATCCCAGTGGGACCAGTGAGAGACCATACAAGAACAGAGGGGGTTCAAAAGACCACCACAAAGAGAACTGGTAGAGTAATCAAGTGAAGGGGGTCTGGGACCCATGCTGGGGCAGTGCACCCCAAACAGGAATAAGAAGGGATACAAACTTTACACTTAAAAATAGTGCTCACAGATCTTAGTAGGAGAGTCAACCAAGGCTGGGACATAAAGGGAACTGTGAAGTTAGCCAAGTGAAGGGGGTCTGGGACCCACATTGGGGAAGTGCACCCCAAAAAAGAATTGAGAGTAATACGAACTTTGTACACACAAGTGGTACTTACAGACCTTTGCCGGAGAATAAACGACAGCTATGGGTTGAAAAGGAACACTGTGAGAGAATCCAAGTGAAGAGTGCATGGGGCCCATGTTGGGGAGAGGTACCCCGAACCACAGTAAAGCGGAATCCAAAGTGTACAAGCACAACTAACACTAAGAGACCTTGGCAGGAGAATAACCCAAGAGTGTGGGTGAAAGTGAAATGTGAAAGCAAGAACGTGTAAAACCCCACTTGGCAGAAGAGTGGGCCAAAAGTAGGGGTAACGAGAACGGGGTCAAAGACCCATGACAATTGAAAAGACAATCCTTAACAGAGCCTGAGAGAAAGAGCCAGGTTCTTCCTCTGTGCAGTACCTAGGAGTTTGGTCTGCTCACATAGGGGTCTGGAATCTGAGAAGGCTTGGAAACGGTGTCCAGGTCATTTTTTCCGTGTTTCAGGGCCTCAGACTCACACCTACCAAGAAGGTTGGATAGACTCTGGGAAAGGGACTCAACCCCTGGAGTCTTGTAGAACTGTTTGCTGACTTTTCTGCCATTTTATATAAAGCTGGAAAGTCTGGGGAAAGGGAATCGACCCTTTGAGTCTTGTGGAACTCTCATTTACCTTTCAACTATTCTGAATAAAGTTGGAAAAGACTCTGCAGAAAGGGAATCAATCCCTTGAGTCTTGTGGAACCTTTGTTTTGCTTTCTACACCATTTGGATTGTTTGTTTTGAACTGCAAAGCTGGGCTACAGGCGGATAGCCTCAAGACATTTCCCTTAGCACATTTTACTGAGTTTAGTTTGTCAGGGATAGGTTAGGATTTGGACACAGGACGGCGAACTTTACTTTGGGACAGTCTGACATAGACAATTTTCATTAGCTAGTTGGGTTGAGGCAGGGAAACACCTCGTAGAGATAGGGACAGTTAGGTTTTTCTCCAAATCCCCCCATTTCTGGTTGGAAATACAAGTCTGGCAATCATCATGCCACCCTTGTGTCCGTCTCTCCTAATCCTTCACAGTAGTAACTGGCATTAGGGGAAGGTTTAGGAACCGAGTTAGTGTGGTTGCAGAGGTTTTATTGAAGGTTTGGGTCATTGTTAGGGTTACAGTCTTGTACTTTTGTGTATTTCAAAATAGTATTTTTGGTAACCATATTACTGGCAACATTTTCACACTTACAAATGGGTATCCGGTTAATTTTTCGAAAACATATTTTCGAAATAACATTTTGTCGAAAACAAAATACAGCACATTTTTTTTTCGAATTGTTTTATTTTAATTTTTTTTTTCGTTACTAAAAAAAAGTGTTAATAAAAAAACAGGGGACTGGGGGGAACCCCCATTTCAAAAATAAAATGAAAATAAAAATTTGAAAAAAAATAAATTGCCAATTTTGTGTCGAAAAAATTGCATTTTGAACATATGGCGTTCGAAAATGTCACTATGAACCTTACAAATGATTGTATTTAATGACTACATTTTTTTTAATGACTTTTTGCTCGCTACCTTTTCACATGACTACATTTTCCTGAGGAGATTTTCACATAGAACGGTTTCAAGGACTGCTTCCCCATGTGCACATCCATACCAGATCACCTTTCATCACTCAGCCAACCAATTTACATGCATGTTAAGCATGCTCCCGACTTGTGATTACAACCAGCATACTCCTGCCAGTCAAATTGTGTGGCCCTTATCTGTTCCAGTTTTGTATTCAATGCACTCAAAATGTCTTAGTAGTGTCTTAACAGGATAGCCAAGGGACATATGCACTAAGAGGTCTGAGTCCAAGAAATGTAGGCCTGAGGGTTTCCACTCCATCTGAAACACATATAGAAAAGACAGGTTCAGAGCATACATGACCCTTTTTCCACCCAGCCAGAAGTGCCTATGCTGTTCCATCCGACTTTTACTTAGCATGATTTTCTTGAAGCGAAATAAGAAATGGAGTAGAGAGTTAAGTGAAGAGTGGGCAGGCTAATGAGCAAGAAAACATCAGGGAACCATCACTCACCAAACTGGCAAATGTACCGGTTACGGGTCTTGCAGCGCTGGTCATTCCAATTGAAGGCAGTGGATGCTTGCATTTCCACGCAGTTCCCAAAACTGAAGGCACACATGAAAACATTGATGCCATAGTTAAAACATTTCTTAAGATTCACTCCATCCCTAACTAATAAGAACATTTTCACCAGCCCTACCTTGCCCATCCCTCTTATATGGCAATAATATATGTCATAAGATTCAGTAATAAGATCATGTTGTGGAATGATGTTTTTTTCCCAAATTCCCAGCACAAAATGGGGTATTAGATGACCATAAGTAACATAAACACCACCCACGATATGACAAAACTCCATTCTGCAAGTCGGTACATTTTTATTATAAATTGCATTTTGGAATTTCAGTTAAATCGGAATAAATCATTCATATGTTCCCAAAATGCTCTTTGGTTTTATGCAAAGCAGCTTAGAAGCCACGTTGGTGCTATTTTGCCCCTCCCCTTTCTCATAGGCGATTTATTCACACACTGAGGGTGATTTACTTACTGATTGAATTTTTATGTATCAATTGAAAAAGTCTTTTATTTACAGACAGTGATTTATTTACAAACTGAGGCAGACATATTTATTTAAAATATGAAACAAGACCACCTGAAACCATGCTAAGTGACCCAAAATACATGTTTGCAGGGTCTCACGATTTATTTACTGTTTGGGGCATGTACATCCCTCCTTTAGGCAATTCCCACCACTCCTTAGGCCACACATTCTTGTTAGTGCCCCTCCTAAATTCTGCATCCCACATAAAGCACCGATTGTAATTAAGTGCAAATATGCCAGTGAAGGAGCTGGATGATAATGGGTGTGGCCATCCCTTTGGCTCTTTCCTTCATGCCACCTGTCTTTTTCCCATTGAGCTGGCATGACAGCAAAGCACTACCTTTAAAATGAAAGGGCACACAGGTGTGGGTTGCATGCCACACCAGGTCTACTGCATTCAAGTACCACATTCTGCTGACTAATGGTTACTAGGTAACCAATCTGGAACCCACAGGGTCACCAAACCTTTTCCAAAGTGTTGTCATTGCCTCATCCAGACTGACATAGGAACACCAAAGCAGCAGCATGTGAAGTTGAAGGTAAGTTAACACAAAGAGAGGGCCTCATTACAAGTCCGGCAGTAACCCTGCCAGTGACTCGTAACATTTTACCGGCGCCTGACTTCCCGTTGCCACCAGGACTTTCCAAGTCTGGTGGCCCGGGAAGTCAGGCGCCAGTAAAATGTTGTTCCACTGGAATGGGTTCACGGAAGCCTCAGAACCGTGTCTAACGGTGCCAGCGTTCCATGAGGAGTCTGCCTACCATGGCTGCTGCGCCCGGCAGACTTGTAATTTTACCGGTCCGGAAACAAGGGTGCTGGTGAGCTTGAAACACCCATCTTGAAAAACCCATCGCTGACGCCAAAAATCCCTCTTTCCACAAACCTGGCTCTCATCAACTTCACCACGCCAAAGTCCTTGAGCGTGTTGTCTTCAACTGTATTGTCCTCTATTTCAGGGTAAATGCTCTGTGTGACCAGCTCATATCCAGTTTCTGAAGCATGCACACCACTCAAACTGCTCTAACTCATGCCTCTCAAACTTTTTCCTTTGCACACTTTTTACCCCTTCTGCCTTGTACATTGTTCTCAATGTCTCTATCGATCTTTCCTCCTTCCTCCAAACTCTCTTCTCACTGTGTTTCAAGGACACTGTGCTCCAATAGGTGGCCTCTTATCTCTCTGGCCACTCCTTCTCCACCTATTAAAACTGTAACACTTCTTCCCCCATCCCACCATCCAGTGGTTGTACCACAAGGATCAGTCCTGGGTGCACTCTTTTTCATGCTACAAGCCACTCCTGGGACACATTCACCTAATTATTTGACTTCTCCGACCTCTCTGCTCTTTTGCTCTCCTCAACAAACTATTCAACTTTGCCACATGCGCCCTCTACAAACCCACCTTGGTGTAGCGCGCCAGGTACTCTGAATGCAAAAACACTCACTCTTCAACGTTTTTCTTCTTGTCTTTAACTATATCCATGGCGAAGCCCCCACTACCTGGAGAATCCATAGACCACCTGTTCTCTTGTTTGGGGTCTCCACCCTCTAACCCTCAACAACTTCTTCATCAACACCCCTGTCATTGCCTCCCACTTCTACTCCTTCTCTCTCCTGCCCCTCAACATTGGTACGCTCTCCCCCAGCATCCAAGCCGTCCACTCAGGGTGATTATTTAAGACCAGGCTAAAAGCCCACCTGGTAGCTAATTATGGGGAATTCTGTAACCCCTTCATGTATTTCCCTCAAATGTCCTGCCTGCCCCAAATCGATGGTAAACATCTACAAGTATGCATTCATCTGACCACTGGCCCAAGCCTAAATGTACATTATACAGGGTGCATAAATTCAAGCTGCAAGCTACTTGCTAGCCATAAAAAGTTGCTTGTCCCCTCAATTATATGCATACACACAGCACACCATTTCATATTCGACAGGAGTCAAATATCACTTGCCAATGGCTAGAAGCGAGCGCACATTTTTCCCCCCTCCATTGTATTTTTGTAGGTCCCTTTGTCACTGGATGTCCAGTTTTCATGTCTTCGTGCCATACTCTTCCATTACCCACCTCACCTTCAGACACCTACTCACTGTAACTATGCAAAGGCAGCCTGAAAAGGGACTGCCTCTGCTGTCTGCTTGTTATTCGAGTGGCACTTCTGGTCGAAGTTCAAACCTCATAAAAAATAAATACCAAATAAATGAAAAAAAGAGGCTCTGTGGTGGAGACCACATTTGCTCCAGGCAGTGCCACCTATTCAAGGGTTGAGGAAAGGAGATAGAGGTGCTGTCCATGAAGAAAGGAAACTATACCAATCGCATTTTAAAGTGAAACATGTATGTTGATGGTTGTCTACTCTTATAGGATGACAGAAAAACCTGGAGGTAAAACAGCCCATTTAGTGCCCAACTCGTGATAGGGCCAGCCCTTAAATGCAGCGTTAATACCGTTACTGCCACATTTAAGGGCTACAGTCCAACTCGTGATGAGGCCCAATGTATGGTTCATGGTTACTGTCAGTGCAATATAAGAAGACAATACAGTAAATTCAAATCAAAGCAAAATATATTGCAAGCAGATTATCAAAAACAAGAGACATTCCTGTCACTCGCATCCTAGTCCTAACCTATCAGTTTAGGTGGATGTATTAGGGCTCGACCGAACAGCACTAAAGGAGAGTAATTCCTCAAATGGGTTTGGATAATTGGTTGGCAATAACTAGGCTAATGGTACTTGAGGTGGACGATGATTAAAATATACAAACAAATATCGAAGAAACTAGGGGCAAGGCCCTCAACGCATACAAACCAAGATTACTGCTCACAGTGGGCTCCTGGAAGACCAGGCTCAAGAAATGTGGTGATTTTTCAATAATAATTGGCCTATAAATTGGACTACCTAAATATATTTAGAAGCATCTGTAAAGTTTATTCAGACTTCTTCCCAATCTGAAAACCACACGTCTAAGGAAGCCCCTAAAACATGGGGAAAAACCTATCCTTTTACTGAAACCTGAAGCGTTATCCTACTGTAACTATCATAATATGTTTGATTTAGCCATTAATCGGAAACCTACCTACCAAAATAGCGAAAACAACGATGGTGAGACCATTTTTGAATTAATCCCTTGTAATGTTTCATATGTGATATGTATATTATAGTGTTCTTGATCCATTGCCTTGTAGGGAATATGAACAAAAAAATGGAAGACATGCAAATCAAACAGTAACAGCACCAAAGGAAAAGGGGATGGAGTACACGCCTTGGGGGGTCACTTTAAAAATCTACGACACAAAAGTAAAGATGTTACAATTATGCAAACACTCCTGATACTAGAACAAAGCATTGGGGCAGAAGAAATTAAGACTGACTTTGGAACTGAAAGAGCAGAAATTGTTTTATACACTAAATTGTGGTTTTATATGTTTAGTCTTCTGAGCACGTTGTGCCATTTAGAAACAGAAACACAATTAAACGTGATGGTCTATAGATGTCACTGGATCACATTTTGTAAAATTGACTAGGTAGTGTTTTAGTGAAAATACTGTCTAATCACCACTTGATGGCAGTAGAACCCTACAAAACCAAACAAGCGCCAAGGCCGTGCATGGAAGATATAAGTACTGAAAATCCCAAGAAGAGCAATAAATAACTTATAGTGGAGGGTCTTGGGGTCCTTTCTGAATTGGGCAGGTGCTAATCTAATTTTGACAGGTATGAGGTTCCGCAGCCTTAGGAGTATAGATCAAGAATGCATGTTTCCTGTTTTTCTTAGAGTTTGCATTTTTGATTAGGTCCTAGATTCTTGTGAAGCGCTGGCCAGCAAAGGTGACCTTGTCAGCTAGGGGAAGCATGCAAAGGGATAGTTTTGTAAAGGATGCATACTTGTGGGAGCAGGGTAGTGTGATTAGTGTGGGTGTGATATGGTCAAATTTGCAAAGGCCATTGATGAGGCAAGCTGTGGCATGGAAGATGCTTCTCATTGATGGCAGGGCAAAGGTGTGTAGACCGGTGAGTAATACGTTTCCACGACCAAGTCAGAAAAGACAAGGGGCCTCATTACGACCCAGGCGGTAAGTTACCGCCTGGGCCGTGACTTTACCACCATGGCGTAAACTACGTTTACGCCATGGTGGTTGGCGGACTTACCGCCCCATTCCGACCTTGGCGGGGCGGTAAGTCCCCAATCCCCATTTACCCTTCCCCATTCCCATTTTTGCCCCATAGGGCATAATGGGAGTGGGGAAGGCGTTAATTACGCCACCGTAAATTACGGTGGCGTAATTAACTCCATGGTCCCTTAGCGCCATGGATTTTAACACCTGCTAAAAGCAGGTGTTAAGTCCGCCATGGCGCTAAGGGACCTCGTACTCAGGCGGTAAGGGTCGGCGCTGTTTACGCCGGCGTAAACCCCTTACCGCCTGAGTCGTAATGAGGCCCAAGGACTTGTAATGTGGTACAGAGTTTGTAGGAATGGCTTGATTTTCAGCATTTCGAAGGAGACATGGCTGTTATTGTTGAGTTCCAGGGACTTGGCCCATTGTGTTAAGCCCTCTAGGTTCATGGAGGGCAGCTAAGTCTGGAGGTAGGTGTATTCGGTGGTGTTGGACAGGGTGAGGAATTCGGTTTTAGCGGTGTTGGGATTGAGGTATGTGCCGGACATCCAGGTTTGAATCAGGGTGGGGCAGACCTTGACCTGGTGGATATCCTTGAGTTTGAGGTATCATATACATATTGGTGGATGTGAATTTTGTGGCTGTGAAGGAGAGACCCCAGGGGCCCTATGCAGAGGTTGAAGATCAGGGGTGAGAGGATCGATCCTTGTGAGAGTCCATTGGTGACAGCTGTGGTGCTGATCTGGAGGTATCCATCTGAACAAACTAATGGTGATCTAGGTATGAGGCCAACTGCACTCTCTCTATCTTCTTTGTCCTTAATGCGCCCTCTTTCCGCATTTGCTATCCGCTTACACTCCCTGCACGAAACTCTCTCTAACTCTTTCTCACTATGCACATGCATGCTCTCTCTTTATTGACCCCCTTACTCACAGTTTCACATTGTGTTTGCTTCTCCATTTCTCTCACCCCCTTCTCTTTATCTTACATGTTATTTGTGTCTGCCTTTTTCTCCTCTCCCTCCTTTCTGTTTACCCTCTCAACCATGCTCTCTACTCTTCTCCCTGCCCTTCTCTCTTGCTTGTCATTCTCTTCTCTCTTTCTCTCATTTTCCTTTCCAACTTTCTTTCTCGCCTAACTTCCCTCTTCTCTTCTGTCTGCAGCACTCTGTTACTTCTCAACATCCTTTCTATATTGTCTCTAATTTCTATTACTTCCTCTCCTTCACATCCCTTCATTCCTACTTTACCTCTCCATACTCTGTAATCTTGGCTCCTTTGTTGCTTCTCTCTCCTCTTTACAGCTCCCCATACATTCTCTCATTCTTATTTCTCCCTCGCCCCATGCATGTCCCTAGAATCTTAACCTGTCATACCACCCCTCTTATTTTTCTTTGTCTCTTCTTCTGTTTTCCTTCACCTATCGTCCTTTGTTCCTTTGAATGGGTTTGTTCTGACAGCTGTTTCTTTACTTCTGAGGAAGAGCTTACAAAAAGACTAAAAGAGCTGAAATGCAGCCGTAAGCAACATAACACATTTGTGTATAGGCACCTTATAAATACTCAATTAAAAAAACATCAGGTTTTGCAGACAAAACCTGTGTGGTTGGCAACCTTAGGTTGGTCCACATCAGTGAGGTTCGTTGTCCAAGTTCAACTCTAACTGGCAGTCATTTTTAAGTCTGTCTAGAGAGAGTGTCACTACTCTCCCTGAGCATGTGGTAGTATATCGTGCAGGGACCCTGGCATACATCAGATGGTCTGTTATGCGGAGAGTGACTCTCATTGGGCCATTGCATCTTGTTGTTGGCTTTGTCTAGGCCTCTTGTTGCCACCCTGCTGTCCAGATCTTTTGCATCAAAAAGACCTTAAAATACCGAAGGAGAGACTTAATGTATGATTGTAAAAATATGAATAAACATTTCTTTAAGAATTAGGCCAGACTCATGGAAATAGATAATATAGTATTCCAGTGGTTTTGGTGCTTTTATAATAAAAGGTTTATGTTTATTAACACTTGCCAAATTGTGTTTAGGGTTCGGTACGGGAGGGAAGGGAATCAACTGGTCTGCAATTGTAGTCATGTTTCTTTTTTCAAGAATAGCCCTCTTTGTATTTGAAATGTTGAGTTTTTACCTTTAGATTCGGTCTTTAGAAATTAAAATGTTGCCTTTGTTTGAATTAACCTACCATGTACACATCACCTGCTGGCACAAACTACATTGTACCTCCCTGTCGTCGAACAGTCCCACATACCAACAGTCAGGTCCGTTTCCCGTGTACAGAAACAGAATACCGTGAAATTATCAAAAAAAATGACCTACTAAGCAATGACAGCATTTTTTTTAATCTAATTTTTAATAATGCAGGGAGAGAACCCCAAACCCCTCCCCCCTCTTCCCCCTATTTTAACCTACCCCCTTACCCCACCCCCCATCTATTTTTATAAAAATGAACAAAATGAATTCGACCACAAAATTTCTGTCATTTCTCATTAGGTATTTTTGTATTCAATAATTTCTGCAGATACCTATAGAAACATCACTTCTAAGCACAAAGAGAGAGGGAGAGGAAGAAGGAGAGAGAGAAGGAGAGTTGAAGTCAGCGTATGAAGGGGCGAAAGATGAGAGCATTAGAGAGCAAGGAAGGAACAGGATTTCAATGTACAGCGTGAAGGGCTCCGAGAGCAGTGGGAAACATGTGGGGCGCTGTAAATGCAGTATGGAAGCATTTGGGAATAGTCTAGGCACCGTGTGAGTGCTGTGACGTAACTCTGAACCAAAAGGTATCCGTCAGCATGAATCGCTGTCAAAAGAGGGGGAAAGAGAGTCGAGCAAAGGCGGTACCTCTTTTTTGACAGGGGGCTGTTGTAGGTGAGGAAACGCCCCATGAGAGAAGATCAACACATGGAGACTGATTCTAGTTGTCACTTTTGTTACTAACATCACAAAAGTATCTGATTATTATTCAACATCTTATGTTTGTTCCCTCAGTGGCATTTTGTATGCTTCTTTCAATACGCGATGCAAGGAATGTTTTTCTTTATATATGACAGGCTTGTTTTTTTTATTGATTTTAATCCTTATGTGAAGTGTATATTAATTAAAATATGTTTTTCTAATTGAACCTGGTGTACGGCTGTATAAACAATTGTTGACAGCTTGTGTGTGCCCTATGGGCTTTAATCACTGACCACCTTGTGTGTTTGGAAGTAGGGTAGCTGGTTGTGGAACCTGTTGTTCTTTTTCTCTCTCAAAAGAACCTGATGTAGTGAAGATCTCACTTACCCCTGGTTGTCAGGTTGTCCAAATGCAAAGCTGGAGAAGGAATGCTGCTCCCCAGTGTCCCAGCGGAAGGAGTCCTTGGATGTTTTATAAGTCAGACCTGAAAGAAGAGAACAAGCACAAGATTGAATGGGTCTTAATGGACGCTCGGAGGTCAGCTTCCACAATGGCTTGCCTTCCGAATGTTATGTGGACCGGGAGCACGGGTTCATATGCTTGCTTTGGGGCTCGTCTCATCTCTGAAAATGCACTTTAATTCTGAGCAAACATTTTTTTTAAAAATGATGACCTCAATCAAAGCCTTGCTATTGAATCTTAATCCTCCAAGCCCCACTAGTTGCCACACTGTGCCTGGTGCTGACCGGGCATGGACCTCTAGGAATCGCATGGCCCATGTAAATGCCCTGTTGGGTTGTAGTTGGGCAAAACTGCAGGGGTGGATTGTTGGCTGGACTTACAAGCGAAAACGGGAAGTGGGTGGGAGTGACAAGTCTGGTGAAGGGACGGGGAGGATAAGAAAGGCCAAGGAGCTGAAACATATTGTTTTAATGTTCACCTATTGTCACTGCTAGAGGGAGCTCATGCCTTGAGATATATAGTGGGCCTACTGTGTTAATGAAAACCTAAAAAAACAAAACATTCTAGTGATATGGATTATAATCAATTACAATCAAATATACCACATAATATTTTAACACTTTGGAAATGTCTTTCTTTACGCACTTTGGCCCGTGTACACGAGCTTTCACACTCATAATAAATGTACCGTATCATTGCATTATACATCCAGTACAGTACTAGCTTTTGACAAATATTATTTTTGGGAGGCACCAATCAAAGACATGAAGAGATATGTGGATTTTACGTGCATGTTTTTTTTCACCAGTTGTATGTAAATGGGTTTTGATTTCTTTTTGCTTTTCTCGACATGCATAGAAAAATAAATTGATAGAAATATGGAAAATGAAACGTTCTCCAGTGTTGAATAAACGATGACCTACACTTGAATGGTGTTAACTCAGTGCATTTCTTCTAGCTCACATGCCCACTGCACACGAGTATAAAGGCGAAGATATGGGACGCTCAGAGCACCCTGTCTACTACTAACCTTCAATGTGGTGCTTCAGGCACAGCAGACACAGAGTGCTTCATCCCAGCCACCTTTCCTGAAGTCTCACTCCTAAACTCTTTGGTGCAGAAACCAATGCCCTCCACCGCTCGCGCTGCCAATTCAGCCCAATCCTGAACAGAAACGCCCCCGCTACCTAATGCCATTGAGCAACACTCAGTTACAATGACCTGCCATGCCAACCAAGTTCCTTCACTATCTCCACCACTCCACGTGCCTCTCCATTTCACTCACCAATCCAAAAGTTTCTTGTTTCGAAGTCCACGTCTGTAACCTCATTGGTGGCTTCTAAGCGTCCAAGGTAAAATGCCAAAATGTCTTGTACCTTTTGATTTTTTATCTGAGCCAATGTACCTCCCTTATCCTGTGAATGGGGAAAGAAGCATGCGAAAGTCATCAGTCCCGCCATCACCCATTGAAACAGCGTGGCGCAGCTTGATTTCTTTAAATGTTCTTTTTATTTGTAAAGCAAGACTGGCAACAGCTGGCCAAGAATGACCACAAACCCCCCTCACGACGCTCTCCCACCCGTGCCAGATCATCTACAACAGCACATTTCAAGAAAGGTCCAGCAGGGATGGACTGGGAACCAAAATAGGCCCAGGAAATAATGTTCAAAGTGGCCTCATATTACACATTTTCAGAAAGCCCAACCCTTTTCCTATAAGAAAAATCCAAAATAAAATAGGTTATCACACAAAAACGGTCCAGAGTACAGAGGCCTACCAGGAAATCTCCAGAGTTCCCCATAGGCCAGCCCACCCCTGGTCTGGAGCACAAGAATTCCTATGCTCCTTATAATAGGAGAAATAATGACACAAACATTTCAAAATAAAATGCTTTTGTGCATTGGGATCTTCAGAGGATTACAATGGTGTGAGCACCCTTCTTAAGCAAGACCTTGAGAAAAGCATGCATGCGGCTTTGGGGGGGGAAATCTGGGTTTCCCCTGTGTTGTCGGAGAAAACCACCTGTGGCGTCGCGTGCGCTCCTCCAATCAGATGAATTCATACCGCTTGCTATTGTTATTTATACGTCAGTGGGAAAAACACTGCATCAGGACAAGCATGAATGAACCGTCATGACATGCTTATGAAAGTCCTCTGGTGTGCAGTCAAAATATCGAAAAAAAAATGTCGAAAGACAAAAAAGTCGAAAAAAAAGCCCCAAAAAAAAAAGTTGAATTATTTTTTTTTTAATTTATATTTATTTTTTGGCTCTCGTATGTACAAAAAATAAAAGGTAAAAAAAAATCAAAAAAGAGGGGTTGGGGGGAACCCCCCCCATTTCGAATAAAAAAAATGCGACTTTTTTTCCAACCTTTTTGTTTTCTCGATATTTTGACTTTCGACCTTTTGTTTTTCAATGTTTTGACTATGAACCAAGTCCTCTGTGTTCATTCGTATTTTTGCCACCTGCACGTTCATGTTACTTGTCATACATTTCAAACTCCCTCACAATGTCATTTGGCAGCAAAGGTTAAGGAAACTCTAAAAACAACTCAAAGGAAACATGAGATAAAAAATCCCTGCTGACTTTGCAGCAACAGCATCACAGGCTTTTCAGAAAGGTCAAAGGGCATAACGTAAACAGCTATATAACGCACAAACACACACGCAGCTATCACTGCAGCAGAAGCGGGAGAAATCTTACATTTAGCTGCATATACAATCCTGATACTATTATTATTAGTATTATTTTACTATTATCATCATGTTTAGTGTGGGCTGTTATAAAGCCAAAACTATTGCATTGGAGTACAGATGGGGAGAAATGACATATGAGGAGGGGCACAGGGCATGTAGGGGTTGTTCGGTTATTTGCTCACCAAGTGACTGCCCATGTCTATGCCAATCCCTATGGCCATTCCCACCCAGTTCCTACCCCTCCCTCCCAAAATACCTCCTCATGGGAACTCTTTGAGCTCGCTTTAATCAAGCTTTGCCATCAAACGTTGCACTGGCAGTGCCTGTTAGGGCTTTTTTAAAGCAGTCTTCTGAGAGTTGATGACTTAATTGGGGTTGTAAGTACTACTGGTGTAATACACATTTCTTAACCAGGTTTACCTCAGCCACTCGATTTATAAGCACTAAATATAAGGTCCTTCACTGTAGTCTTGTTAAAAACAAGCATTGGCAAAAATACATGGCCAGATAATAACACCACAGCAGTGACTGGCAAGTGCCTTTCCCATGCCTACTACAAAAGCCCTAACTGTTGGCATGGCCAATGCTTGTTATTATTATTATTCAGTTGCAGCTGGTGAAGTATCAAAGTAGATGGGCGTACATATTTTCTCCGAAATGGCACGAACGAGTGCAGCAAGTGAGTCCAACCAATTTACAGCGATTCCAAGGGAGGGTTGCCTGCGAGAAATGTTTTGAAAATAATGTGTTCAAATGGTGTATTTTTGCAGCACTCATTTCAGAAAGAGTGATTTAAAAAGCCATATTGCTTTGTCTTTTTGCTTGTAAGCACTTTCCTTGTGCTAATGACAGGGAAACTCCAGGGGGGGGGGGCAGTTGAAGGCTGTAGAGAAGCAGTCACGAGGGTCCCCCTCACGGGGTGTGTTGAACCAATCAGACCGTAACACGATATGCCAATAAACGTATGCCTTCTGTTCTATGCAGTGAGTGGGCTGTGGCGGTGCAGCTGTGACCTTTAGTACAGTATATCATTTATTTACGGCTTTAGGGCTTGTGAACTATGAACTCCAATGACCTTTGGGCTTTCGCTTGATATAAAGTGTTACTGAATATATAGATTTGGGAGACTTTGGCTCTTTCCTGGCCTAATTTATGAGCCATTCCCAGAAGCGGATAACATATGGGGCGGTATTTCAGTAACCTTGCACCTAAGTGCAAAAAACATTCCTTCAATGCATGTTTGCACCACAGGAAAGGACTAGGTAAATATGTTTTTGCTGCAAACATGCAGTAAGAGAATATGAAGTTTGGGCTACAGCAATGTTTGCACTAGTGCTTATTGTCATTGCACTGCTGAAAGGTTTCTGTAATATGGCCTCTGAACTACTTTTAGAGCGGCCGCTCCAGCACCTTGTGTATCTTCAAGCTAAACTTCATCTTTAAAGTGTGCCGTGTATCCAATGTCCTACGAATCAAAAGTTCCTTCATGAAGTGATAATGCATCAGCGTCTTGCTGACCTTAGTCGACCCGACAATCGACATGATCGATCTTGCCAAGGCCTCACGCAGCCCAGGCCGGCTTCAGGCACTGCTGACCTGCCGCTGTGCTGCCAATGTGTGCACTGGCACGTGCGGTTCCAATACGGTGTGGTGCCCAGCCCAAGAGGCCCACAGGTGCGGGCCCATCGCTGTTGGGAAGAAAAAAAAAAAGAATTAGCAGCGCCTGTCTCGGTTGGTGGTGGCAGCCGGCACTGCAGGCAGCCAATTCAACACAAACCACCCAGGCCGGTGCAAAATCACACAATTTGCTGTCGTGTGTATCCATCCGCTCCAAAGAGGCCCTGCAGGCCAGAGGCCTACCGGGGATGTCCCGGTTGGGCAGTCCAGCCCTGAGGTCCAGTCACACATTTAAGAGACAGACTCTAGCGTGGGCGGGTATACTGCAGACTTGTGTCATGCACGTGTTGGGTGAGCAGCAGCAGTGCCAGCCTCCCTTCAGCCTCATAGTATGCGCATCGGCAGCAGGGGGCGGGGTGGAGGTGGCAGTGCAGGCTCACCTAGCAGGCAGCATCATATCCCCAGGGCAGCAATCACATACCCATGAAAGATCCCTTGCTGCCTTGGCTCATCACACCTCTTGCACACTGTGCTTATTTTGACTTGAACAGGCATGGCTCTCTGTATGGCGGGAAAGAGAGATGGGGACGAAGACTTGTGAGGACTGCAATGTGCAGGAGCACACTGAGGAGGCTGTGGTAGTAAATTAATCTCACCAGGCCTCTCATCCCGACACCCACTCCCACAAAACTATTTGGACTCCAGGGCATTTGAGCATAACTAATTACACTATGAGCAGTACCGCAATGCGAACCCGGAGAAGGGAATTTAACACTTAGGGAGCAAGGGGAACAGAGCTAATCACACGCGGAGTCTGTGGGACTAAACCAACCATACAGGAAGACTGCACAAAGGAAGTGTGCAACACATGCATGGAGCCTGGGAAATGAAACAAGCGGATAAGGGGTATGGAAAGGGAACTATAAACACAGGGAGCATGCAAAGGAAACTAACTACATAGAGGGCTTGGGAACTAATCCCACATGGGATCCTTAAACAAACCTGGCGGGAAGGTACTGATCACAAAGGAAGTGAAATAAACACTAGTGAGAACGAAAGGAAATAACAGCACGCTTGGAAAAGAGAACTAAGCACCCAGGCAGCCTGGAACTAACACACCAAGACAATGACACCACCACCACCACCATATCTCGGCCCCAACAGATAAACAAAAGCGGGGGTCCTGTTGATAAAAATGAAAATGGAGAGGATTGAAGCTTGCAATATAGGTTAATAGATCTTGACTCCCTTGTCTGAGTGACAACAACTTGTTGTCCAGAGCTTGTCCTTGAGTATGACGGGCAAACAATTTCTCCATCTCATGTTGGAAATTCCCAAAGTTCCAGAGTAAAGGGTCATCTTGATTTACCAAAGGTATAGACTAGTCCGTCGCACTACCTCCTAATTACAAGAGTACAAACGCCACTTTGGCTTGGTCATTAGGAAAGACTCCTGGTCTGCACAAGAAATGAAGGCGACATTGGTTCATAAATACAGCGAACTTGTTTGGGTCGCTGATGAAGTGTTTGGGAGGGGCTAGAGGCACTGCTCCTGAAAGAACCACCTGAACCGGTGTTGATTGTTGTGGTGTGGAAGAATGAGAAGAATGTGTCACTCCAGGCAGTGGAACCTGTCCTGCTTGTGCTTGTAGCATTTGTCTTGCCAATTTGTCAGTTCTTTCTCGAGTTACACTAATATCCCTCCGTAATGCATTGGTTTCCTGTCTTGAAGCATGTACTTCAGCCCGTAATTCCACTAGTAAGAGGGCTAACTGATCTGTTTTTGAAGTTTCCATAACGCAGAGGCAGAGAGTATTAGAGGCTTTGCGTTCTGTTACGCTCACCTGGTCTCTGCGGAGGTGTTGGGGCACGGTTGCAGCCCTCCCTGAACTTGAATCACCCCCTTCAGGCCTCTCCCTCAGTAGAAAAGCTGTGATTGGTGGTACGTGGAGATTCTGCTCCTGTGAATTATGGAAGATAAACTCTGTCCTGCTACTTCTGGCAGGGGTGCGTCGAATGGGATCTAGTTCCTTCACTGATCCCTGATAAGGATAAGTCCAGTCCAGCTGCGACTATGCTTCTTATGATTGGTAAGTCTTTCTTGAGCTCTTGTGATGCTGTTCGTTCTGTTTAATGTCTTTATATGTTGCTCCTATTTATGCCTGCAATAATGTCTCTCTTCTGTTTTCTTCCCTTAGGTGGAAATGCGGCCTCAATGCAGCTGTGAGACGCGAGACGCGGCCGGATGGAAGATGGATGCTATCGCAATGTTCAACAGCAGGTAAGTGATGGTTGAAGGAAAAGCGCGAAGTATGGCAAAGCGCAACCTTAAACTGCCTGTTTTTTCGATGTCTACCCTTGTCTTCTGTTTTTCCTTGCAGGCGCTGCTGTCGACGATGGGAGCATGTCGTGCTGCGGTGCCAAGATGAAGATTTCGGCTTTCCGGAAAGTGTAAAGATGAATACTTGGTTCCTGACCTCAGGCGTCGGTGAGCGTTTCTCTGCTTGCAAGTGCAGAATAACGCGAAGCGTCTGTCTTGAGGAATGGGGCAGCTTATATAGCCGAGATCGTGGGCACCCCCATTAGGGCCGGTTTACCAGCCACACCCTGCCACTCCTGTCACACGTGCGAAGGCAATCCATTAGCAGCCAAACCCAAGAATACACTTGGGGCTGCTTAATGGATGGAATGTTCAAGGTTAATGCATCCTGCTTAATGGATGGAATGTTCAAGGTTAATGCATCTTAAGTGCTATGTCCATAATAAAAGCTTTTTGGTGTTAAATGGATGTTCTTGTTTACTTTTGTTCATGAGCCTGGAGCCAAAGGCGCCAGGACAGTGTCCACCCAGGTCGCCTGTGCATGCGACCCCTGCATGCCTGTGCCCCTGACTTCATGACCATGACAATACCAGCCCAGCAGCCCAAGTTATCAGCCCAAGCGAAGCAAGGGTGGATAACGAGGTCTCCGGACCTTTATCCCCCCATTCCAGCCCCTGTAATGAGGGATGAAGGCCATTAGTACCCTAGGTTCCCAAAGCGGGAACCCGGTGTGCTAAAAAAAGATTTTTCTTCCTACACCGGGACGCCTCTGGCATTCCGGTGTAGGAAGGAAAATCCTTTTCCAAGATGGCCACCATGGAAAGGGAAGGTGGGGTTCCATACAGGGCCCCTCTTCGCTTTCCATGACAGCCTGCAGAAGGTGAAGAGAGAACTCTATGACCATATTACTACGAGCACATTTTTCTTCCCTTTCAAACCTATCCCAATTTCAAACAACTTTACCACAAAGCCGGCCCCAGGTGGACATGGCCACTTTAACCCAATGTGTTGTCTCTTGTGGTCAGACTGTCCAGCTCATGCATGACCTTATTCCATGACCCGGACAATTTGGCCACTGCCCATGGCTACCGGCTATACCTCAGTCACCAAAAAGGTGTATCACAATTTTTTGTATCTACATCATGACACTTGTTCAAAAATAAAACACAGGCACATTTGCAAAACCATGCTTTCAGATCCTTGCCAATTCTCCTTGCACAAGTTTGCTGGAAATCTACCCATTTTTATTTTCTCCAAAAGTGTCAAATATATGCACATACAATAGTCATATAACCTAGCTCCCACTTGACAAAATCCATTCAGATTTTATGAAAACATTTATATCTAGATTTAAAATCTTTTTTCAAACTTTTGTGTAGATTCGTCAAATTGCACGACATTTATATGCCTTTACAATATTTTGGGAACCCCCCCCTCTAATTTTGCCCCCTCTAGACAAAATCCCACCAAACATTGCAAAAACATGTATAGCTAGATCTATAATGTTTTTGCACACCTTTGTGTAGATTCGTCAAATTGCTCCCAATTTATAAGCCTTTAAAATAATTTGGGACCCCCTCTCTAATTTTGCCCCCTCTTTAGAAAATCCCACCAAACTTCGCAAAAGCATTTATACCTAGATCTATTATCAGTTCCACAACTTAAGTGTAGATTCATCAAATGGCACCTCATTAATAAGCCTTTATATTATTTTGGGAACCCCATTTCGCCCCCTCTTGACAGAATCCCACCAGGCTTTGCAGACTCATTCGGAATTAGGTCAAGAATATGAGTGCAAAATATCATGTAGTTTAAGTGGCTCCAAAGTTATAAGCCATCCAAGAACTGCTTTTCACCAACCCTGTAATGCAGAGGCGTCCGCCAACTTCACAGGACTGTTCGCGGACTTTCGTGGCAAAAACACCTGTTTTTTTGCTTCTTGCAGCCATGTCCCATCCCATCCCATCCTCATCACCCTTCACCTCCCCAGAGATTATTTGATAAGTTTGACAAGTGCAATGTTGTGTTTTTTAATATGTTTTTACCGCGATGTCTGCGAATCCAAGATGGCGGCCGTTTCCAAAAATCTGACGCACTTTATGCTTTTCACCATCCAATCAGTGGGCGCATCCGATGTCTGCGGACACCACGTTGCCCTCTAAGCCAATCCGAGTCCAGTTTGCGGACCGAACAGGGAAATGGGTCAGCGGACAGGACACAGATATCACACATTTTTTTAACTTACATTTTACTGGACGGATTTACACAAAATTAACAAAAGCACGCTTTCGGGACCAAGCCGCCGCTCCTGCCGCAAATTGGGCTGTAGGCGTGAGCAAAGTTTTTCTCCATTCACTCTATGGAAAAAAAAGAAATTTTGGGACCCCCCTATAACTTGGCCCCCCCTTGGCGAAACCTCATCAAACTGCATAAAGATTCAGAGCGGGCCATATACTTGTTTTGTAAAAGTTTGGTGAGGATTCGTCCAGGGGGAGCGAAGTTATAAGCTGCCCATAAAGTGCTCTTCCTATGGGTTTAGCAACTTAACCATAACTACACAGCGGCTACCACAGGCCGTGTAATATACATATACATTTATATATATATATTTTTATATATAACAAAAACATTGTTAAAGGGACGTTATGGTTAAGTTGCACTAGCAAAAACCTATGAAATTCTATGGAAAAACATTGTTACAGGGACCTTATGGTAACAGGTAAAACCGAGAAAAAAAAACGAAATTCGACAGTTATGGTAAGCTAAGCAACCATAACTCGCGACACACCGTGCACTGCTAAGACTAACACCAATAACATCAAAAATTACATCACAAATGTCATTGTATCCATTTGCGATACCCCTTACTTTTCCGAATAGTGTTGGCGTATCGTACCAATTATATATGTACATAGTAAATGTTGTGTAGTGTGGCAGTAGGTTCTCTTTTTGTGTTAATAGGGCATGATAAATCTGTGCCACACAGTACTGGCCGAGATGACTATAAATCAGCAATATGGACGTTTCCTAGGGACACTGCACCTGGTTGGCGTATGTGCAATCACACTGCAAGTATCGGTATGACTTCATTAGTTGTCGCATGGCTGCATCTTCGAATGCACTTTTAAGTAGTTGTGGAAGCGCACATTTCCGTTCCACACCTAGACCCATGCATAGGTCATCCACTGTATGCTGGTAACACCGCCCCTGTCGCCAGCACTACGGATTCATGCATTAGGCTATTGCATTTAAAGTACTGCTGCCGCCTTCGTGGGTGGCTCTGTGTCATGATCTCTGCTTCCAAAAGATCAGGACTTGCCCGACTCCCTTGGAAGCAGACCCATAACCCCGGTTCCGAGTGCCAGCCAGTCCCAATTGGGACCTTTTGGACCCTGTCCTGGCGCCAGTGGCACCAGGCTCATAAAGATGCCCAGTCCCAGCGCTGGAAGTGCCGGGCTCATAATGCTTGGGCGGACTTACCTGCAGCAGACCATGCTGCTTACTTACCTGCCAGTTGAACCCCTGATCCTCTTCTGTTTGGGACTACTTTTCCTGTTGGGTGGGGCAGGAGCCACTCCCTAGGTTCAGAACACTGGAACTCTTCTGGAAAGCAGGAACTCTTTTCTTACCTAGGCGTGGCTGTGGAAGGAGACACCTAAGCACTACAGGAGGCTATTTAAACCACACCCGATGGATGAATCTTGCTTTGCGTTATTCTGCATTCTCTGCAGCAGAACGCTCATCGTGTCTTCTGCTTCTGATCCTGGGCCTAAGGGAACAAAGGCTTACCATCCTGGAATCCAGTCTTCAGCAGCACCTGTAAAGACAAAGAAAGAACAGGTTAGCACTACGGTCTTCAGTGGCAGCGCATCTCTTACCTGGTCCATCGGCTGTCACCAACGCCTCGCGCTGCATTCCGGCATCTGAAAGACAAAGGCTTACCTACTCTTTGCATGCTCCGGAGGTCTTCGCACTGCATTCCGGCATCTGAAAGACAAAAGCTTACCAGCTCTTCGCACGCTCCGGAGGCCTTCGGCGCTGCATCCCGCATCTGAAAGACAAAAGAAGGTGCGTTTAAAGACATTGGGCAACTTTATTACTCACGTGCCATTACTCCTTCCCACGCCGAATCCAGTGGGTATTCCAGCACCCTTCAGCTTCTCTAAAGCTCCGAACTTGTACCTGCAAGATAAAAGGGACAGTTAGTGCGCATCGTGAAGCAGGCTACAAGCGCTTACTTACGTGCTTCCAGGCGCTTCTATTCCTCACGCGGGTTCGATCCTCAACTCTCATCAGCCCGCCATCCGCCATCGCCGGAACCCTGCAAAACAAGAGATATCATTACAAAAGACTTTTAAGACATTTGAAGTGCCCAGAACTTACCGTTCGTGCAGTTAACGATGGACAGCAGTCCCCTGAGGTCAAGAGGCCTGCACCCTTATCCAGTGAAGAAACTGGTTACAGCACCCTGCCCCGAGGCAGATGGAGAGCTCGGCGTTCACTTACCTAAGGTGAGGGCGTTAACCTTTGGGGTTCTACAGGAGAAGAGAAAGGGAAGAGGAGAGAGGCACCCAATAACCCCAGTTCATTAATCCCATATTTTCTATCTGCAGACATCTTACTCTTCGAGTCAGACATACAGTGCACAGAGGTCCAGCCCAAAGAGCCAACCGTGTGTTACACATCACCTTTGAAGATACGGCATTCACCCAGTCAAGACCGGCGCCTCTGCGGGAATCAGGTGAGCGTTACACTCTGCAAACCTACCAATGTGTGGCTACAGTACTCCTAACTGTATAACAGCCACTGTTAAACAAGGAACAGCAACCTGCATTGTCACATGGCCGTGTTAAATGTTGTATTACTTTCATTAATCTGCTGCTTGCGTTTCCATGACCTGTGAAACAAATACATTGTGTCTGCACTCAGCTGTGTGACGGAAAGTATCAAGAGGTCACCTGTCGGTCGTACATTTGAAGAAAGCATGTAACTGCAGGTGGGACAGTTTGTACTAAGTCTGCAAAATGGCAAAGCTGCTGCACCTTCCTCACGCATATACTAGTGCACGTAAAGGCAAGGAAGGAAACAGCAAAATATGCATAGCGCAAACAACCTTAGTGCTGGTTAGAAAAGCACTGTAGCTGAATGGGTCGCACAGAATAAATGGCATCCTGCTGCACGTAAAGAAGCTGTGTTTCCCGTCCTTGTAAACATTCTTGTATTCCACAATGTATGTATATCCGTGAATGCTACCCCTAACAGTAATGGTGTAGCATAAAGTGCTTCTACTGCTTGTGACGACAACTGAAAATAAAGCACAAGGGACCAGTGGGCAGGCTACCGCCCTTCCAGCAATTACGTAGGGTACTTTCATGTACAGCATTTTCCACATCTGCTGGGGGCAACAAGAGGGGCACTCTTGTAGGGCAGCAGAGCTGTAAAACAATATTTGCAAACCATATGCCGCGCTACAGACCCTTATCCAGCAAAGGGCATTGTATTGTGCATGTACTGCAATGCGCTACTGTACAGAGGGAAGGTACTTAGAAGGGTGTGGGAATGGTCCTTGCAGGAGCATTACATTGACTGGCGCCTATGTAGGTGAGGACCACCCAATAATTCCGTCTCCCGGCACGTCCCCTACAGTATCCAAGCAGGTGCTGCCCCTTCTCTACCGGACCTTTCCTGCTGTTCCTTCTGTGGCATGTGTGAAAACACCATAATAAATAAAAATGAACTGTGAAAGGGAAAAAGTTAAATAAAGAAAGCACCTTTCGCAGATCAACAACAGAATTGCCAATGCACGCATGCAGGGTGGGAGGCTTGGCAGTGTGGTAAACACTGTAGTTCAATCGGTTACAAAGGGGGTCGCTGTACAAAGAGGTTTTTTTAAGGTGTTCCAGAGCGTTTTCAAGAGAGTCACAGCGCAACACTAAGTACAAAAAAATGCCACTACTTTCAAGAAGGGCACCAAGCCAATTTAGATGGGGTGTGCAAAAATCTAGATGGCTGGCATAGTATGAAAAACGTTATAGCTGGGAAAAAGCATTCGTGCTGTGAAACGTCATAGTCCCATGGGCGAACAATGCCATTGGCACATGTCGAACAAAGCCACAAATACTCTTCTTTGCAATGTACTGCGCTGTCTGCATTCACAGACCAAATAGAAAATGAGGCTGCCACATCGGTGGCTGCATAATGCGATAGAAATGTATGCAAGAGATCTAAAACAAACGCATGAACTGGGCAAGTGCCTCCTTCATCGCAAACAGCACTTAAGGTTGTGGGACATGCTGCGCCATTTTCCCTCCAAAATGAAAAGCAATAATTTCGGCATGATTGTGTGTCACCAAAGTGTCACACAGAGAAACCAAAATCTGCATTACACATGCACATGATAGATTGCAAAATGAGTAGCCACTGCACAGTGTTTTCCATTCACTTTCACTCAATGTATGACGGAATCCCCTAAAACCTGCACGCTGTGCCTCGTGAAACACACAGCTATAACCACACCTTCTGCATTTCTGTCGACAAATACACTGTGTACCACAGTCTGTCCGTACACACCACACCCACAAACTTTATTGCCCAATCCCGTAGCCTCTGCATTCCCATTTCTATGGCTGTCATCTGCAAAAGGGGCATATGTAATACGTGCCACCCTGCAACTATCGCGATATTCACAGACTTTTTCTGCTGGGAGCGTGCGGTAGTGGGGCAATAACTTTCAACCAGGGGTGCAGACGTCGTTAGGTGTGGTGACTCTTAAAAGAACCTGTTTTTTGTTTGTTTTTTGTAAAGGTGCTACTGTGAAAACACTTTTTTTGCAGTCTTCATACATAAATGTGTGTTTTCAACGTCAGCTCACATTCTTCTAATAGGGTCTTCACTGCATTGTGTAGATTGTGAAACAACATTTTATTGCCACTGTGCGACAAAGACATGCCATTTGCCTTGAAAAGGTGTATGTATCGTGAACCAATGTTCTCATTCTCACAAGAGAACATCCCAGCAGCACTCAAGAAGTCACACATGCTTCTGTTGATGAGACCCCTTCTGACCTCTGGCTGGAGACGGGAATCATTGGAATACTTCCACACTATTCTTGGGGTATACATGAGAAAAGCTTGGAAGTAGGAAAAATGTGCTGCACTGCTTTAATCATAATCTTCAGTTGACTAAACACACTGGAACAAGGCATATAACCAAAAAAGAAGGCTCCAAAGTGCACAATCACAAAATGTACAGGTGCCGAAGAGGCCACGCGTTGACATTCTACAAGCAGTCTGCTGAAAGAGCACGATTCGACACTACACCACAAAGCGTCCACTCCCTCCAAATCGAAATTGCCAGACAAGTCTTCTTTGAGGGCATACACGCACAGATCTTCCACAAAGCCATCACCCACGACTAAAACTGTGTGTCTTGCCATGTTTGCCAGCCGCAGTACACAAAGTAATGGGGAAACTGAATGCCTCCCTTTCCTGTGAAGCACACCCAGAGCACCTGATTGGACAAAATCCATAGTCTAATTTCCATTGGCCACCATGGTGAAAAGTGCAAAATGTGCCACGTGCCTTTCGCCAATGAGCATGAGAGCCGCGCCCCGGTGAGACAGGAGGATTCCTTCTCCCTATTGGAGCTCTTTCCTGGACGTACACACTGAGCACCTGATTGGCCAATGGCCATAGTCCCATTTCCATTGGCTAGCATGCTGAGAAGCACAGAATGTGGCACGTGCCTTTTTCCAAGTACTGCGAGGGCCGCATCCCAGTACAGCAGAAGGAGTCCTTCTTCGTATTGGTGCGCTTTCCTGTGACACACACCCTGAGCACCACCTGATAGGACAATCGCTGCAGTCCCATTTTCCATAGGCCAGCATGGTGAGAAGCACCGAATGTGGCACATGCAGGTCCCCAAGTACGTCCAGGTCCGGGCCCGAATGACGCAGGAGTCCCTCTTCCTATTGGCGCACACCCTATGCATGTGATTGGACAATCCCCACAGTTCAATTTTTGTGGCCGCCACTCGCAAAATCCCCAGATGTAGCTTTTGCGCTGCGTGCGGGCATGGGGGAATACGTTGCAACCAGGGTAGGGGTAGTTTGTGCTAAGGGGCGACTCTTCAAAGAGCCAGTTGTTTTTTTCTTTGTTTAGATGCTTCTATGGAAACACCTTTTTTTCAGTCTATATTAGCTTTTGTGAGTTCTTCTGCTCACATTAGTACAGTAGACTCTTCACCGCAGCCTGTAGACGAGCAAACAAAACTGCATTGCCAATGGGTGACAACAAAATGCCAGTTTTTTGGAAACACTCTGCATTTCCACAACTAATGAGGTAATTGTTGCAGAAGAACATTCCACGAGCCTACAAAAAAGTATACATGCTTCTGTTGATGAGACACCTTCCTGCGTCTGGCTCGGAACAACATCCATGAGCAGTAGGCCATACTATTCGTGGTATTATGGATGAGAAAAGCACCTTGGCGGTGGGGAAAAAGCGTCCTCACGACATTCAGCAATCTCCTCAGACTACGGAACAAATCTAAGCAAGGCAGGTAACCCATATGCATGTCGCCGTAATGGATAACAATGACATCTACTACTGGAAAAGTGGCAATGTCATTGCAAAGTGCATGCATATCTTCGAAATTGCGCTCATACACAGCGTTCCACGATGCGTCCACTCCTTCCAAAGCAAAATTGCTGTCTAAGTGTCTTTGCAGGGCATAGTTGTGCAGATCTATGACAAAGGGATCACCTACAGTCAACACAATGCGTTTCGCCATGTCAGCCACCCTCAGTACGCAGAATATAATGTACAACAGTTACACTTCCCCTTCCTGTTAACCACACCCACACTTCCTGATTGGCTAATCCCCACACTGCCATGGCAATTGGGCAAGGTGGTGTAAAGGGCAGATTTTGGCACCTGCGCCTCCCAAAGTAGCGTGAGGGCCACACCCCTGTAAAGCTGGAGCAGTCCTTCTTCCCTTTGCAATATGTTCTCTGCAGCTCTATTTCACTGGGTTACGCTTAAATAGGCACACACACATCCACCAGTGGCATCGAAGCAGCCATCATCCAACACTGTTACTCTTGTACAACACTTGAAATGTACCGTTACTCATTTACAGTGCAAATGTTGTGCCATTTCAAAGCACGTCCTCTACAAAGTTCAATGAAAGTATGCACGATTTCTCCATCCATATACATCCACATAGCCACCCTGGATGTGGCACATGCAATCCTGAAAGTACAGTGTAATGCACTACCTTTTCGTGATAGTGTGGGGGTAGGTTGGGGTTAAACAACATCAAACTGGGTAGGGGATTCAGTCTTCCATCGTAGATGTATTAAGGTGTTTTCTTTTTTTTGTGACTTGCGTGCCAGCAACTTTTAAAAAATGTTCTCTTTATATGCGTGTCTGTTTGCCTCTCGTCACATTTTTACCACATTCTGGTCAATGCTTCTTGCACAGTGTAAAAGAAAACAGCATTGCCAATGGCACTCAAATAAATGCCATTTCTACGGAACCACTGTCTATTTTGCGACCTCATGATCTCATAGTGGGTGGAGAACATGCCAGCAGTCTGCATAAACTCACGCATAATTCTGTTTATAGCACACCTTCCCAACCTCTGGCTGCGGACAAATTACACCGTCATGGACCCAAACTCCTCTTGGTGTTATGCATGAGTAAACGACCTTCGCAGAAGGAAAAATACGCATCACTGCGGTCAGCAACCTCTTCAGGTGACGGATTAATCGTCCACACGACATGTAACCCAAATGTAGACTTCCATAGTGCAGCATGACAAAGTCAACATATCTGCAAAGGCGGCCCATCCCGCCGAAACTGCAGTCGCCCTGACAGGCCCAGAGAGCGTTCACTCCTTACAACCAGAAATTACCAGCAATGCATCTTTGCACACAACACCTGTGCAGATGGCGCACCAAGGTATCACCGACGATAAGCACTGAGCGTCTCTCCATCTCGACTACCCTCACAACACAGTATGGGGAGGAAATGGTACCGCCCCTTCTTGTGAACCACGCCCTAAACTCCTACTTGCCTATTTCCCACAATTCCATTCCCCTTTCCACCCTGCTCATAATGGCAGGATGTGCACGTGCGCTTTCCCATCTACAGTGAGGGCCACGGCCCAGTAAAGCTGTGACAATACTTCTTCTCTATGCACAGTCACTTTTTGCAGCACTTCCCCATTGGGTGCTGTCAAATTTTCAAGCAAGCATGCAGCAATTACATACAAAACCTCTGCATTGCACACTGTCATTTCTATACAGCACTCCATATTTACTGTTGAATACTCTCAGTACACGTTCCGTTTCATTGTAAAGCCCCTCTACCAGAAACATCTGCTAAATAATGCAAGATTGCAGCATCCACAAAGATCCTAAAATGCACCCAGCACACCTTTGGCCATGCACACAACATTGCAGCCCTTTCCACACCCACCACAACACTATGCATCCAAGCAAGCGACCATGTGGGCACCTAACATTATGCACAAACGTAACATACGTAGCAGCACTTCTACACAACTCACCCACACCATAAAACACCCATTCACAAAAACATGTCACACTTAGCAGAATCCACAAACATACCACAGCCTGCATCACGCCTACGCACTGCCATTCACAAAGTATTGTGTCACTGGCAACCTATGCAGAACAGCTGCACAATATTGGGCCTACTTCAATAAATCTGCACACAGCACAATAACCAACCACATATAAGCTGCACTTCAACCATACCCAATTCCATACTCACATTATGTACACACTGCACCCTGTGGCCACACTGCACAACTTCTCAATGCAGCATCTTCTGCTGCACACCAAATACTGTAGCATGTTGCAACTATCACCACAACCATAAAATGCACAATACACGCTTCGCAACTCACTTGTAGTGCTATAGCACATCGACAATGAGCTCCAAACCCGTTTTCCAAACATCACCACCCTGTGCCTCATGCACTATCAAACCTGCATTGCTCCAGTGGGTGTGCTCCTTGCACACATTCCCTGCACTGTAATGCAATCATGCATGTCAGCATGTCACCAACTACCACTATGCACATACTCACCACTGGCACCAACACTCCTAACCAACCTCCACACCGCAATGGACATGCATAGCGTTACATGCAACAGTTACCATAATGTATAAACATTACACTGTTTCTGGCACCCCTACGCCCTTTCATTCACATACTATTGTCTTACCGAATTCCACTCAGAAGGTATTGTGTCACTGCCAACATAACCACAAAATGTTAACATTTCCCATACTGCAGGCATTGTGCAGACAGCACACTATCCAAGCACATATAAGCTGCCCTTCACCCACACCCTGTACCATACTGACAGTATGCAAACACTGGACCCGGAGCCCGCACTGCGGGATTTTTCACAGCAGCATCTCCAAACACAGCGCACTGCCATGGAGCTATGCAGTAACAAATTGCAACAGTTACCATAATGTAAAATAATGGTAACCTGCATCCCTGTGCACTTTCAATCACATACTATGGGCGTACCCACTTCAATTCACAAAGTATTGTGCCACTTCCAACCTACCCACAATCTTTTTGCAGCACTGGGCTATAACGGCTGAAATGTGCTCCACAACCATTCCTTACATGTCACCACCCTCTAACTGATGCACATTCAAAAATAAATGCATTAATGCCATGGGTATCCTCAAGCCCTAGGCTCTTGAGTGCATGTCCTACGGCCTTCGGCCATGCACCCAATAGTCTAGGCCTTGAACACACCCACACCCTCTACCATACTGACAGTATGCAAACACTGCACCCAGAGCCCGCACCGCACTGCGTGACCTTTCACTGCAGCATCTCTAAACACAGCGCATCGCCATGCAGCCACAAATTGCAACAGTTACCATAATGTACAAACAAAACAATTTATCCTGCATACCTGTGCACTTTCAATCACATACTATGAGCGTACCCACGTCCATTCACAAAGTATTGTGCCACTTCCAACCAACCCACAATCTGTTTGCAACACTGGGCTATAACGGCTGAAATGTGCTCCACAACCATTCCTTACATATCACCACCCTCTAACTGATGCACATTCAAAAATGCATTACTTCCATGGGTGTCCTCAAGGTCTAGGCTCTTGAGTGCATGGCCTACGGGCTACGGCCTTCGGCCATGCACCCAATAGTCTAGGCCTTGAACACACCCACAGCTCTACCATACTGACAGTATGCAAACACTGCACCCAGAGCCCACACTGCGTGACTTTTCACTGCAGCATCTCCAAACACAGTGCACCGCTATGGAGGTATGCAGCAACAAATTTCAACAGTTACCGTAATGTACAAACAAAACTATCTCTCCTGAATCCCTGTGCACATTCAATCACATAGTATGGGGGTATCCACTTCCATTCATAAAGTATTGTGCCACTTCCAACCTACCCACAATCTGTTTGCAACACTGGCCTATAACAGCTGAAATGTGCTCCACAACCATTCCTTACATGTCACCACCCTCTAAGTGATGGACATTCAAAAATGCATTACTGCTATGGATGTCCTCAAGGCCTAGACTCTTGAGTGCATGGCCTACGGCCTATGGCCATGCACCCAATAGTCTAGGCCTTGTACACACCCAGAGCAATGTAATGCCACCATGCATGTCACCATGTCAGCAAGTACGACAATCCACATACACACCACTGCCACCAGCACTCCTACCCAACCTGTACAGCGCCATGGCGCTATGCAACACCAAATTGTACCAGATAACATAACGCCCATGTGGGCAGCTAACATTAAGCACAATGAAAACACCCATGCATGAAAACAGGTCGCAATTACCAGACTCCACAAACGCACCACAGCCTCCACCACTGCTACCCACAGCCATTCACAAAGTATTGTGTAACTAACCACAACATTTTCACAACATTGGGCCCACTTGAAGAAATCAGCACACAGCATAGGCCGTGAACACACCCACAGCAACCTAATGCCACCATGCATGTCACCAGGTCACCCCCTACGACCATCCACATACACACCACTTCCACCAGCACTCCTACCCAACCTGCGCACCGCCATGCAACTATGTAGCAACAAATTGCAACAGTGAACATAATGTACAAACATAACACTCTCTCCTGCACCCCTGTGCACTTTCATTCACTTAATATGGGCGTCCCCACTTCCATTTACAAAGTACTGTGTCACTGCCAACCTACCCACATTCTGGTCGCAACACTAGCCCTACTGCAACCAATCTGCACATACCACACTATACAAGTACCACCCTGTACCGAATGCAGAGTCAAGCATGCGTTCCTGCGGTCAGTATGTTGTAGCCCTAGACTCTTGAGTGCATGCCCTACACCCTACGGCCTTTGCCCATGCACCCAATTGTCCAATCCTTCCACAGACCCACCGCACCTTCATTCACCCATGCATACCACCAAGTCTCCAACTACAGCATTCCATCCACAGCGGACAGCCACACACGCTCCCACCCACCCTATGTCATGCGCAAATCACTCCGCTTCTGCAATTCACCTGCCACCACTCACCACGAAAAGAGGTCGCCGCAAACAGGTTGCGGCAGAAGTTATGGGACTGTTACGACTGCCTCCAATCACCACACAAAGTACTCGCCTACATATGTCACATTAACCACTTCTCACTCCTCATCCCATTCCCTCCCTTATTGCCTCCAATGCATTCCGTATGGTACATTTTCCAGACCCTTCCGCTGCCGCACTGCCCTCCGATACACTATGGCGGCTTTCCCAAAAAATGTTGCCGTACAGCACGTTTCCCTCCAGCCAACCACCGGCCACATTCAAACTTCTCCGACAGCACGCCGTACCGCGAGCCAACGACACTTGTGTCTGCAAAGCAAACAAGGAAATGGGTCTGCGGAGCGGACCTAAATATAACACTTTTTTTGGTACATAATTTCAGTTCTTTGCAACAAAACTACTGGTTGGATTCCCACCAAACACACAAAAGTACGCTTTCTGAGCCAAGCCCCCGCTCCTGCCGCCAATTTGGTGAAAGTTTTTCCCCATTCAGTCTATGGAATAAAAAATTGGGACCCCCTATAACTTTGACCCCCCCGCACGAAACCTCCCCCAACATAGCAAAGAAATTCAGACCCGACCATATACTTTTTTTTTGAAAAGTTTGGTGAGGATTCCTCCAGGGGGAGCAAAGTTATAAGACACAGAAAAAGTGCTCTTTCTATGAGTTTAGCAACTTAACCATAACTACACGCCCGCTACCGCGGGCCGTGTAACATATATATATATTACACAGCCAGGGTAGCTGCTGTGTAGTTATGGGTAAGTTGCTGTTTCCATAGGAAGAACACCTTTTGGGCGGCTTATAACTTCGTATAAAAAAGTATATGGGCCACTGTGAATTTTTTTTCAAAGTTTGGTGATGTTTGGTCCAGGGGGGAAAAGTTATAGGGATGGGTCCTAAAACGTCTTTTTTTCCCATAGACTGAATGGGGGAAAAACTTTGCACACGCCTACAGCCCAAACCGCTGGACAGATTTTCACCAAATTTGCAGCAGGAGCTTGGTCCCGAAAGCGTGCTTTTGTAAATTTGGTGCCAATCCGTCCAGTAGTTTTCTTTAAAACGACCAAATAGTATGTCTCAAAAAATGTGTGATATCTATGTCCACTCCGCTGTGACACTTCACTGTTCGCTCCGCGGACAAGATAGCGATTGCCTAATCCGTAGCGTCATGTACGCGGACATGTGACACGTTCACTGTTTGGATGTTGAACAGCGTGAAGTGCATCAGATTGTTTCGCTGAGCCCGCCATCTTTCATTCGTGTTTTGGTGTACGTGGACATCGCTGCTAACACATATAAAACAACACAATATTGCACCTGTTAAACGTGTGAAATACTGTCTCGGAAGGTGAGGGTTAATGAGGCTGGGATGGGATGTGGCAGCAGGAAGTCAAGAAGTGGTGTTTTCTTGTCACGAAAGTCATACGATGAATTGGAAGTTGCTGTTCAATATAGTGTACGTTAAGTACAGGCGAAGAATTACAGTGTCTGTTACAATATATCTAAAATAATATTGCAGTCAGACTGCGCCCTACAGTTTGAAATCTGAGGCAGCCACCTGCAGTGTTTGATGGAAACAGCGGGTCTGCAAGTGTATGGGAGTACCAGTTCTCATGAATGCGTTGAGCCATGTTGTTACAAAGTGAGAATGTATTTGCATTCTGAGTGAAGGTCACTTGCTTTGCTTTTTTGGTTGCGAGCTCAGTAGGCCCACGCATCCGACTGAACCCATAAGGGTCAATTGTTTTTTGACCTTGAGCGAAAGGGAAAATTCAGTAAGAATGCAGGGAGTGAAAGTTTGCAAAAAATACCATTTGATAAGGTTATGTATTCAAAACATTTGTAAGGCACATGTAATATCAGTTCAGAAGATTCTTTGGTGTAAGTACATTGCTGTCTGAGTTTCAGGAAGACAACGGAGACAGTGAATATCGTTTAAGTTTACTTTTGACGACTCTACACTGGAACAAGATTTAATTTTTTATTACCAGAACATTAATTTTAGCAATGTATCTGAAGTACTATCTTTCTGTGTAGTTGTCATTTTTTTTTACTTATGGAGAGTGCAGATTCTCGGCGTTTGTAGGCTATCACTAGATTCACCCATGTTCAACATTAATATTTCTTTACAATGTCATGTATGACCACATCGATTTGTGTATCAGTTTCCACATTCTTTTTGTCTTTTTTGAAATCACAAGATTTAATTTTTTATTACCTGAACATTAATTTTGGCAATGTAACTGAAGTACTATCTTTCTGTGCAGTTGTCATTTTTTTAGTTGTGGAGAGTGTAGATTCTCGGCGTTTGTAGGCTATCACATGTTCAACGCTAATATTTCTTTAAAATGTCATGTATGACCACATCGATTTGTGTATCAGTTTCCACGTTCTTTTTGTCTTTTTTTAAATTGTTTGCTAAAGGTTGGGTATTGATACGTATTTTCTGTTATATTTTCCGAACCCCTACATCTTGCCTTACTGTGATTGCCATGGATTCCAAATGCCAAGTGATGGATTTTTTGCACGCCAGATGCACGTACTCGTGACCGGCTGCCTAACCGTCACTGTTTTGTGGGACGATCGCGCAGGACCCATTTGTCCGTACGCTGCAGTGGCCATTAGGAGTAACATAACATA
The DNA here is from genome assembly GCF_040938575.1 of Ambystoma mexicanum. Taxonomy (NCBI): domain Eukaryota; kingdom Metazoa; phylum Chordata; class Amphibia; order Caudata; family Ambystomatidae; genus Ambystoma; species Ambystoma mexicanum. The sequence continues at coordinate 1,008,901,326 of NC_090921.1, forward strand.
TTTTATGGTGGTCTAGGCCGAAGTTCAGGCCGACGTCTTGGAAATCACTGTGCGACCGAAGCGGTTGCTTTATCGAAAACAAATACTTTGTGTAAGGGAAAAGAACAACGTGTGCCTCACGATTAACATTTTCGATGATGACCGAAGAAACAAAGTTACTATTTGATTGAAAATGGGAATAGTCCGATGGTCTCGGACAGTTTATTGTGAAATAAAAGTACTTTACAAATTCTGAAATGTTAATGTTTTCTTTTTTTTATTGATATAGCTGATGTTTATCAACTTTTCAATATAGAAATACAAAATTACATAATTACATAAAATATAGCACACTACAATATAATACATTAAAATATTGGAAAACAATTCAATAATTCAGAACATAAGCAAGATAATAGAAAAAAGGAAAAAAGGAATAGCGAAAAAGGCATATCTCATAAATCATATCATAGATTAGGAGACTATTTGTTCTTAGATCTTTTCCCATTTCTTCCTCATCTTGTAGTGTTACATTGTATTCATCTAATTTTAACTCATATAAAAATGCAATTGCTCTTATTGATACAGGTGTAGAAATACCAGAGTAAATTGTTCTCCACTATGTGTCAGATGTAGTTACACCAAATGGTTACGTTATTTGTTTGAAATAATTTACTCGTTGGGTAAGGAGTGCATCACACTCGGTCAATAGATGTTTTAAAGTCTCTACATTCTCTTGATGGTTACAAAAACAACAGTTCTTTTGCTCTTTGTTAATTAGTTTTCGCCGGGGCATCACTTGTCTTGTAGGCCAGAGGTTCAGTCGGAGGCGTAGCAAGTCATTTCGATATTGCACAGATGGGGACCTCATCAAGTATTGTTCTGGGTAAGAATGTTTTTTTATTGTGATCATAGCTGGATCAAAATCACAATAGCCAGAGCATTTCACTCTTGTATTTTCCCAGTCCATAGCAAATATCCTAGTTTTTGTTTGCGTTGGATTTTGAAAAAGTGTTATGAAGCTTACATCTATCAATGCTAGGATATGAATAACTCGATTGCACCATTTGCATATAAATTTATCTTTGGTTGCAAAAATGTAAGCGGCCAAGGTTCCCAATGTGTCGGAATTCCAGGCTAATAGACATTTTCTAAACATTGCTACTATTAACCATGTATATCTCATGTTGAGGGAGATCAACCCCAGCTCATATCGAATGATGGGTAAAGGGGTTGATGCTGGTAAGTGAAGAACTCCCCGCCAGTATTTCCCCTCACGATTATTCCAAAAGATCTCATTTATAACAGGCCTTGTTTATGAGGAGTACAGCAAAACAGTTGCTACTTTTTGGTGGTAAAATGATAATGTTGGGACTAGGGTAAACTTCCCATATTTTCTTTGCATGATCTTGGTTTGATGGATGAAAGTTATTACCCTGTCCTGCTGCTGTTGCTTAAAGGCAAGATTTTGATTTTGTGTCAAAATTTGAGCTCCCAAGTATGTATAATGTTTAACTACTTGGAGGTTCTGTCCCATAAGATTCCAGGCATGCAATTTTTTAAGTATCTTCTGGGTCACAATGAACATCATGATTTTTGTTTTATCCAGATTTATGCTTAGATAGTTGGTCTTAGTATAGCTTACCACCGCATCCAGTGCCTTCTGTAGGCCAATTGGGGTTTTCGACATGACTAAATCATCAGCGTACATCAGGAATGGAATGCCCTTGTTTAGTAATTTCAGCGGATCTGTACAGATGTTTTTGAACGACTCTCCTACATCTGAAATGAAGAAATTAAATAACGCTGATGCGAGCGTACAGCCCTGTCTCAAACCTCTAAATGTCCTGATTGCTTCGGTTAGTTTGCCTTCATTTGTTAACCTAATCTTTATGGTATTATCTTTGTGCAAGTCATCAATGAGGTGTATAATATATTTCGGACAACCTTGCCTTGATAATCTTTTTATTAAAAGCTCCCGTGAGACTGAATCAAACGCCGCTCGCAGATCTATATAGGTCATATATAGCGGCTCTTTGATTGCATTATGATGTTCAATGACTGCTGTTAGCGTCAAGAGATTGACACATGTTCCCATCCCGGAAACAAATCCGGATTGGAGAGGATCTCTGGCTCCTGATTGTATTGTCCATTGTGTAAAATCCCTGAGAATGAATCGCGAAAACTGCTTGCCTGACACATCAAGCAATGAAATTGGTCTGTAATTTTTGGGCAGCTTTCTATCCCCTTTTTTAAATATCGGGATAATTATCACCGACTTCCATGTAGCTGGTATTGTGTTGGTAGTTATGACCTGCTTAAAGATTAGGCCAGGGATCTTTGACCATTGTACTGGATGTTGTCTAAACACAAAATTACTCATGCCGTCGGGACCTGGTGCACGAGAATTGGAGAGCTTGTTTATATAATATAAAACATCCTCTTCTTCAATTTTGAGTCCTTCATAATTTGGACATTCTATTGTTACTGGACTCAGTTGGGACTCTTCCTTTTGATATATTTTACTGAAGTATGTGACCCTACATTTCATTGACCCCATTAAGCTGTACTGCTCTATGAGTGACATGGTTGCTAGTATTGATCAGTGCCCATAACTGTCCCATATTTTATTGAGACTGCTCCTTAACATGGACTCTCCATCTTTTTGTAGCATGTACATACGGTGCGCTCTTAGCCAGTTTTTATATTGGCAGTTTAGTGTTTTTAATTTCTGATTTTTATCTAAACCGTTCGTATTCAGAATCAATCTTCTGTTTTTCCTTAGTGTTTTTTTGCTTGAACCAAAGCATCATATTCATGACATGGGTTGGAGAAATCTAAATTGCGCTCCCGGTAAACTACACGATAGAGATGGAGAAACAATGTATAGTCAGTTTATGTCTGTTGACTATCCTGCACACTGAATATCATTTTTTTGTGGAAGTCAGACAATCTATGCATGTTCCACTTTAGTCTCGTTCTGGAATTATTTACTGTTAGCAAATGTTAGAAAGTTTGACTCTTCTCCTGAACAACTGGATCTGCCAAGTACCATTTTAGGTTCAAGATGTTGTGGTCACTATATGGCTGTGGGGAAATATGGAAACTCCCAGCTCTGTTAAATGTGTCAGAATCAAGAAAGACATAGTCAATTATCGAGGTAGCTGCCCCTCTTCCCCAAGTTGTGTTGGGAGTAATATCTCCCAATAGGGAACCATTACACATAACCAATTTGCAATCCTTTACCAGTCCCATCCACCTAAAACAGATTAAATGAAATTTTGTGTTATGAGCTGGTAATAGTTGCAAATTTAGGTCCCCTGCTACAATCACTGTCGTAACTTCCGGGGAGTCTATAACGGTATTTAGTAACAGTTCTAACTCAAGAAAAAAGACATTGTCAGAAATACCTTTTGAATTTCTGTAAACATTTAGGATAGCCATTGTTCCACCTGGAAATTCCAACCTAACAAGTTGCAAAAAAGGATTCGGAGTCAACCAGGGAGAGAGGTGCCATCCCCTGTGATGTTTGATTATCACCATAAAGCCAGATGATGGTCTCCCAGGATTTGCTGATTTAGCTGGATTTAAAAGAATAGATGGTTTTCCATGTTGGACTATTTAGTAGCCATGTTTTTTGCAAAATTATGATGTCATGGGGGCTAAGACTTTTGCGCTCAGGCTCAGCAAATGCGAATGGCCACAGGTGTTCCAGCTAATCAGGGAGATGGCATCACTCTCTCGCTCGCTGACTGGTTATGACTTTTGAATCCACTCCCTCTCTTGATTCTGTAGGAGCGATGTCATTGTTCTGTTTAGGTTGTCGTTTGTATTAGCATTATATTCGTGTCCCTGCTTGTCGAGATAACTGTCTCTCTTTTCCATCCTGATGTTTCCTTCCGCATCCATGCACAGAGGATCTCTGGCCAATATGAATCCCAACGCAAATATCTCCATTCTGGCTTACCATAAAGCATTTTTACTTAGGTTGGATTGGATCCAAAGTCTTACTATGGAGTGGTCATTTTCTTTGAAGAATTCAACCTGTTCAATGTCGGTGGTAGATATGTCTTGTAAAGTGTCCACTTCCTCACAAATCGCTAATATACTTGTGCGATTTAGCACATATTCTGGAAATGGAGCTGGGCGGCATTTTAGAATTAGCCTGTGGTACATATTCCACTTTTTTTCTTAGGTTGTTGTTAATGGCATTGCCTTATGGAAGCCCTTTGGTGTTCGTTTTTTGCTTTTTATCTTTCTCTTCTGGTATGTTGGAACTGTTGAATCTATTTTGTGAACATAATGCTGGTTCACAATTTCCTTTTGGACTGTCTTTATTTATTTGACTTTGCTTGGGCATGTTGAGTTTAAAATAATTCTCAATTGCCCTTGCGATTTGGTCTTCCATTTCACCAGATTTGGATTGTTGTGTTGACAATTCACTCTCTTTCTGTTTGCTTCGATAAGAATCACTTGCACCTCTTAACGGTTCCATATGATCCCAGGTCTCCTGCTGTGAATGACTCGCAACAGTCATCAGTCTTAGCTGAGAATTATGTTGATATTCTTTATATGAAAGCGGGTGATTTTGTTGCAATCGTTGTACCTCTTGTTCATACAGTGCTACCTGTGTGTTATTGGTATTTTGAGGTGGTGGTTTTTGTGTTGAGCTTTTTTCTTTGCTGGTCAGCGTTTCTGTGACTATTGCTGGCTCCACAGCAATGTTTCGAGTCTGAGGAAGGCTGCAGGGTAGCATCTTGGCAAGTTGTTGTAATTCTAGATACTTCTTTATCGAATTTTCTATTTGGGCTCTAATGTCCGCCAAAATTGAAAATTCTTCATCATTTTGTTTTAAAGCTGGCTTCTCTATATTGATGACACTCGTGGGAAGTGGTTGAAGATTCAATTTTTCAGACATCTTATTGAGCGCATCGCCAGCAGAAACTCTTTACTGTGCTACTCTAGTTACCATCCTAAGGCACTCAGAGATAATCTCCCCTTCGGGCAGTTCCTGCGCTATAGAAGATTGTGTACACAGACCCCAGATTACACTAGACCCCAGACCCCAGATTACACTAGACAGTCTAAACAACTCCAAACACAACTTGCCGAGAGAGGCTATCCAAGGAGGATCATTAAAGATACATGCAAAAGAGCTAGGAACATCCCACGTTCCATCACTCTACAACAACATGTTAAATCAAGTGAGTCCAACACTTTTACAGCTGTGTTCAGTTATTCACCCCTCCTCAACAAGATTAAACGTGAAGTCAAGAAACTTTGGCCCATACTCAACACAGGTGCCTCTGAGATCGCAGTCCCACGTTTTGCTCTTAAGAGACGCAGTAACGTGAGAGACAAGGTTGTCAAAACCCTGATACCCAGCACACCCAAGGAAGTTTCTACCCAGGGGACCCTGTGGAACATTCCACCTATCAAGGGACATGCTCCCTGTGGCAATTGCTCCATGTGCGCCCAGACCTCTAGAACTACACAGATAGAGATTGGGTGGAAAACCCCATGGACACAGAACACATTCACTAATTGCAACACTAAGGGCGTCATCTATATGATAACCTGCCCCTGTAACTTGAGGTACATTGGCATGACCACCAGGCCAGTCCGTACTCGAATGACCGAACACAGATCGTGTATAAGAACAAACAAACTCACTGCACCCTTGGTGTCTCATTTTGTAGCCAAAGGACATACTGCGGAACAGTTCACGTGGACAATTATTGAAAAAGTTACACCACCCCGCAGAGGCGGCAATTATAACAACATGCTGTTTAAGAAAGAACAAATGTGGATTTATAGACTCAACACCCACTCTGAAGGACTGAATGAACAGATCCAATGGCACGAACTAGCAGTATTATCTTAAAACTGTGAACCTGCACAGGACCATAGTTGCCCCGTCCTCCAATCCACGCCTCTGATCATCATACCCCAATAGCCACACCACCCATCCACCCCCCGTTCGTTCGAGCCTTGTTTTGAGCCTTTCTCTGAGCCTTGGTCGTTTTCTGAGACCACATGAGTTGTGCAAATGCTTGCACCACGTTCCCCCCTGTTCCTCCATTTTCTTCCCCCATTCCCTCCTTCCCCTCCCCCCCTTTCCCCCCCCCCTTCTCTCCCTTCCCCCTCTCCCCCTTCATTCATTTTTCCTTTCAGTTAATTGGTACCCATCATCTATTACCTCGAACCATTCCTCTGTCAATTTCTTCATTCCTTTATTCTTTGGAATGTTTATTTATTTATTTATTGGTTGCACAATGTGGCAATTCACCATTCATATTAATTAATGGCCCTATAGAGCCTCCTCTGCTAGCTACGCGTTCTTCTATATTTAAACAGAAAGCCACAGCACCATCGAGCCCTTACACCTACCGCACTATTGTTTTCCTGAGTGCGTGCTTTCCTGTGCTTTTGACAGGCACTCAGGCATTTCTCATAGCCTACTCTACACGCCCCCGGCGTTAGTATGAAGCTTAGAGCGTCACGGCGACGCCAACGCAAAAACCGTGTTTTGAAGTGCTTTTTATAGGCGATGGGCCTTATTTTTTCCAGTAGTATTCGTCCGGAGCTGCAAGTACAACACACGGACCCTCTGGAGACGAGCAGCAGCCCTACTACAGGTATGCCATCCATCTAGGCCCCACAGCTGTGCTTCCACACAGCCCCTGTAGTCCACTCTAACATTAACAATATTCCCAACAGGTACGTTTGACCTGTGAGCCCTGTTTTGCCGACTGGGGCACTCAACTGTGTGGTGCTTGCCTCCACCAGCCTTGACGCCCATCGGCCTCCTCCCTCCCACAGTGGACTTTGGCCCAGAGGTAATAACTTGTCTTTAGTACCTTGTAATGGCACCAAGTAACTGCACTAGCCCTGGTTCTTCCCAATAGGGGCTTATAGGTTGTTTTTCTATCACCGTGGCACTTCGTCCATCCTTAGTGTATATGGTGCATTCACCCCTGGATTGCACACTTCCCTCCTATCGCCCCCACGTTTTTGTCCCCCGGCGGTGAGACCCACCACAGGTGTCCAGGCACCCTCAACCTCTCCTGCAACCAGTTACCCTCGCAGTTTCTGCTTCCTATGCTCACTTAAACACAGTAAAGACTCCACCTTTGTAATTGCATTGTTCTTTCAGTTACCAGTGCCCCCTATTGCCCTGATCGTGAATTTCCCCCTGTTTCCCCCCCCCTCTTTTTGTCTCCCTACAGGAGACACCAGAAAAAGTTTTTTTTTGGGAAAAAATTTCGATCATGTTCAGCTGAATTCTGAACCTTGGCAATCCAGCCTGTATCTAAAATCAACGGTCCTGACGAAGATGGCACAAATCCCTATCGCCATTGAAACCGGTCGACCCTTTTCGGTCATGAGGGCTCTCATGACCCACTTCTGATCTCTTGCACACTGACAGAGAGATTTTCCTCCTGAATAACGTGTTGCAGCACGCCCGGCACCACCGAGTGAGCTCAACACTTTTACAAGAGCCTTTTTTTAGCCCCCCAGCCTTTCCCTGGCTGTGTTTTATCTCTCCATCCACCAGTGGTCTCTCCAGACGAATTGTTTTCCATCCCAACCTTAGTGACCCACGGGCACCAGTAAAGTTATACACTTTGGAAAGGAAAAAACAGTTGACCTGCCCAGCAGGTTGTACCTACTCTCTAGATCAAGCAGCCCCAAGGTCTAATCCACACCTTGTTGAACATTGCTCAACCGTCTGGAGAATACCATTTTTTTAATTCTCTGTTTTCTCTCTCTTTTTTTGGACAACATGTGTCAGTCATTGGACACAGCCACCAGTATAGAAGGCTGAGGGACAGCTTTCTCCTCTATATCTTTTTAGTAGGCGATACACCACGCGCTACCCAGGGACAGACACCCCCGCCAGGGCTAGGGTGTTCTTCCTGAGGGATAGGTACGCCGAGTTGGGTGCCCCCCCTCCTTTTCTGTGTTTGAGTGTGAGCACTCCATTTTACCAATGTGTTAGCATACCTAAGATGCACCTTAAATGTCCCTCTTCCTAATATAACCGTTTTTGTTGTGATATCATATGTTCTCCTTGTTAACGGTTTAAAGGACGATCACGGTTTTACCGTGCACTTTAGCTTTCCAAGCATTCCCTGTTGTTTTCAAGTGTTGATACTCCTCCTCCACACCAATAGACAGTAAGGAAAGACTCTGTTGCTGCAGCTCCTCCAAGATCCCAACACAGACAACACACTCGCCGCACTCCGCGACGGTCCGCTTGTGGAAGTGGTATTTGTTGTTGATACTCCTCCTCCACACCAATAGACAGTAAGGAAAGACTGTTGCTGCAGCTCCTCCAAGATCCCAACACAGACAACACACTCGCTGCACTCTGTTTCTTTTAGAAACCAGTTTATTATTTCAAAATGTGACGTGCTACGTTGTACGTCGATGTGTGTTCATTTTCAGGTTCTGCGTCATGGCACGTAGGTGCTTATGGGCGCATTTGGCTACGCTGGAGAGGAACGTCATCCAAAAAAGGTGTAGAATATCATTAGGGTTGTTTATTTGACGGGATGTGGGAGTGTTTTCGTATTAGACAAGTGTCGTAATGTAGTTAAAAAACATAGCAGTATACGTTTACTGACTGAGGGGTAGGCTGTAGCCATGGGGAGTGGGCAGAATGTCGGGGTCATGGAGTAAGGTCATGATCCGCACAATGTGGCTACTGGCCATGACCAGAAGGGAGAAAATATAGGATTACAGTGGCCATGTCAACCTGGGACTGGCTTTGTGGTAAAGTTGTTCGACATTAGGATACATTTGAAAGGGAAGAAAAAAGTGCTTGTGGTAATATGTTAACAGGGTTTCCTTTTTGCAGGCTGCCATGGAAAGCGAAGAGGGGCCTTGTATGGAACAACCGCCTTCCCTTTCCATGGTGGCCATCTTGGAAAAGGATTTTGTTTTCTAATCCGGGACGCCACAGGCGTCCTGGATTAGGACGAAAAATCCTCTTTTTTAGTAGCACGGGTTACTGCTTTGGAAATCTAGATTGTTAATGGCATTCATCCCCCATTTTAGGGGCGGAAGGGGGGTAATGATCCAGAGATCGCGTTATGCACTCTCGCTTCGATTGGGCTGATAACTTGGCCTGCTGGCCCTTTATTCACTGTTTCAGTCCCTTGAACGGAGGACGAACGCTACAATATTCCCATTAGCATAACACAAACTGCAAATGGAAATGTTAGAAAATCTTATTGCGTCTATGTACTTTACTGAGAAATATAAAGTAGATAGAGTCTATGCGATTTTTTTTTAATTTATATTTCTAAACTGTGAAAGGTGGTTCTTAAAGGAACATTTCATTTGTTTACGGATGGCCTTTTTTTTGGAAGGACAGCTAAGAAGGAAAGTTGCGGACGGAAATGAGCAAAGAGGCACCAAACAGTAATATGGAGGGGTAGGTGGACGGGGGAAAATGTTGTGTGTGTGTTATTTGTAAGGTAGGGGCAGTGTTTCTCATGCTCCTTCATTACAGCAGTGGTGCTGTTTCTTGGGGAGGAGGGATGGCCTTAGCTCATGTCGTTTTCAGATAAATAGTACTTTTGCTAAAAGTATGTACTTTGTACTACATTGTTAATGGCTGAGTACGAATAGGTGTTGGAGCTGTGCAAGGGAAATGTTGAAGTTGCAAGTTCCTACATCAGTAAAAAATGTAGTTCCACACTGTCCACGAGGCATAGATCTTATTGTTAAGTGTGTACGGATTCTCGGACACGTCACTGTGCTATGCGCCAGCATATGGTCATGTGGCATTCTCCAGAAGGTGTGCAAGGAAGTCAGATGTTAGTTTACATTATGGTTACGTGCCACTACTAGAAACCTTTCAAATTCAGTAAAAAAACGTTGTTAAAGGGACGTTATGGTTAAGTTTCGCTACTAAAAACCATGAAATTCACTAAAAAAACTTTAACAGGACGTTATGGTTCCAAGTAAAACTGAAAAACCCTTGAAATTCGCCAGTTATGGTAAGCTAAGCAACCATAACTCGCGCCACCACTGTACACTGCTAAGACTAACACCCAGGACATTAAAATGACATCACAAATGTCATTGATGACATCACTGATGACATCACATGTACATTTACTTTTCATGAAAACTCTGTAGAAGGTATTCTTATTATAATGTTGACCAAAAAGTGTCAAGGATCATTGGAATAAATATCAAGTGCTAATTAATGCGTTGATATAAATAGCATTCTACTATGAAGTTCTATCCAGTATACTAAGGTACTCATGTAGAAACATAGGCATTGTGTGCAGCATACATGATGGAGGTGCAATATTCATAAGCTTTGCCATGTTGAATAGTGAAATGATAACTGTTTTCTTATTACAGTTTTGCGAACTGTGAAACATGTGATAAGTAGGTAATAAAACCCACTTACTACATAATTGCATTATTATAGCCAAAACACAAAGAGACAACAACACATACAAATATGAGTATATACAAGGAAATTGAAGTAAGGAAAAAGCAGCGGAAGTAGCAGAAAGTGTTCATAACCTGATTACCTTTATGCAGAGAAATGATTGCTCTGTTTCAAAGGTGCTACTTACCCTATGCATATGTATCACATGATTTGACTGGACCCTAAGAGAATTACTGTAAGAACATAATTGAAGGATCAGTCTACAAATATAGTACCTTTTCAATTTTTAATTCCTGACTGTTACTGAAGAAAACCATGTGGCCTAGATATGTCAATACAATTAAAAAAGGGGGAGCCAGACATGTGATGCCATCAGTGATGTCATCAATGACATTTGTGATGTCATCTTTGATGTATTGGGTGTTAGTCTTAGCAGTGCACAGCTGTGGCGCGAGTTATGGTTGCTTAGCTTACCATAACTGGCGAATTTCAAGGGTTTTTCGGTTTTACTTGGAACCATAATGTCCCGTTAACAAAGTTTTTTTTTGTGAATTTCATAGGTTTTTAGTAGCGCAACTTAACTATAACGTCCCTTTAACAAAGTTTATATATATATGTGTTGTTTGTCCATACTAGAGTTTCATTTTTCTTTTACAGGATCTAAATGTGTGATCGATAAAATGAAATCAAGAATATTTAATTTGAGAAAAATTAAGAATTGTTTTAACTACGAACTTTGTGCTGCGAGTTCTCTCACAGAGTGCTCACTGATATCTGTTTGCCAATGATTCCCGGTGTTATCAGCTTGTGCATTTTTGTCCACAGGCGGTTTGCTTTAACAGGGTTTTGGTTCTGATTACACAAGGCACATGCTGCAAAACCGATGCTACGCCTTTCATGTGGCTAAAAGAAACCTTCAACGGTGCCCAGGAACTGTGTTTAGGAAATGTTGTACATTATGAGGCATTTTAATTTTTTTGACATGTAAATCCATAGCCAACGAAGTGGCTCAAAAACTTACTACAATTCCCAACAATTCCCCAACCACTGGAAAAATATTATTTTTGCAGCATTTTCATGTGCGGTCCCCTTTAGCAGCATTACTTTAATGCCTGTCAGAGCTCTTGCAGCAGACAACTCCACGGTGGAGTTTACCAAGCTTGAATGCTTGAGTGGCTGTAGACGGCCCCCCATATTTCACCTCTTCACAGAATGACACTTCTTAGGCTTAAGCGCACCCTCCCTTTATCTATTTTTCCTGCATCAGGTCATGACGGTATGACCTCGTGCCTCGACCTCAAGGACAGTATTTAACTGGGGCGTCCTGAAACGCAAATAACATCCCTGCAGAAGGAAGAGACATCCAAATGTGCGTTGTTTGCTCAGCAGGAACACAGACCGCCTCTCTCGGTAGCCACGCCCAACTGTGGAAGAGCGCACTGCTCCATCCTTAGTAACAAGGAGACGTGATGTGTGACTCACGCTGTGCAGTAGCCAACGTCCTGCACGTGTAGGATTATATGGTGCTTATGGTGCCTCGTTTACCCACATTGACCTGGTTTAGCCTTCCTCTGGTGGGGCAGACAGGTCATGATATATGCTGCTGCTTATGCTTCTTAGTACCACATTCGACACTGTATATCATATGACTTCTAAACAGAATGCTCCAAGTGACAACTATTTAGATGCAATCTCTGGTCTAGTGGTGGGTGTTACTCCCGAGCCTTGTACCACCCAGGCAGATAATGAGCTCAATTTAATTCAAGGGCTTCTGCAGACTCTGCGCCTGCCCTGCCTGAGACAAGCTTCAACCCGCAGAGGTCTGGCCCACCGGCATGCTCTGCTCTGTCGTTGGCATACCTCTGTTCCTCCAACTCCTAGAGAAGCCCCTCCACCTTGGTTTATATTACAGCCACTGGGGAGCACACAGAGGAGGACAGGACTTCCTTGGGAGAATGGGACTAGTAATCGATCCACCTGCATGCAAGGAGAGGGAGTTGCAGTCCATGCTCTTACCTTGTTTTTTAGAACATCCCGACCTGCTACCTATCATGGAAAGGAAGGGAAAGCACCATCTCCAAAGTGTATGACAGGAAGAAATTCAAAGAGTACCCTAATTTATGTGCCTTGACAAGGAAATCCCAAGGCCCGCTATTTTCACTACAATCCCTCACCATCACTGTCTCCAAAGGGCCACTGACAGCCAGTGCTAAACATGGAGGTGATCCTTTATAGACCTCCGAGGTGAAAGGCACACCCCAGATTATGCATTCCCCTACCCATCATCCAGATCAACAAAACCCTGCTTCAAGAAACCTGGAAATCATTTTAGATAAGACTATCACTCATTCCACAAGTTAAGACCACCCAAAAAACACTCACTTTCAAACTTCTAAACGACTGTATGGAAAATCTTGCATCTCATTCCTAACATTTTTTGAACGATTTAGAAGGCTGGACAAGAAACTCAGGCTAGATATTTTATACACCGTTAAGATTAAGTGCCAAGGACAAGTATGCTCGTCCTTTTTGCATCGATTTACATAATAGCATGGCACTTAAGGGGTTAATCTTATCATATGATAAGCATGTTTAGGATGCTCACAACCCTGAAGTGGGCGTTATAGTACTATGGTCATACGAAAGAGGGAAACATCTCTGTGGGTCTGTGCAAACTGCACTGGCATTATCCAACTGAGGAGTGGGTGGCACTAGTAAAACATTTTTTTTTTAAAAAGACACACAATAAGAGACTTGTCAAGAGAGTCAAAAGGGTCATACAAGAAGGCTTTCCAGGGAATACAGCAAATGCATATAACTAATTCTTCACACCTGTGGTCAGTGGTGGTGGGGTTAAATATCACTTACTCTACCTAGGAAACACCACCAAAGTCATGCAGGGTCATTCCGAGTCCGGCGTTAAGGGAAAATCGAGGCCGGTAAAGGAATAATGACTTCCTTTACTGTTACGGGCCATTCTGACCCGCCACACCGTTATTTACGCCACCGTAAACTCCGATTGCGTAAATAGCGGACCAGTGTCGCGCGCCCGACACACCATCGCGGAAATAACGGGAAGGCGTAAACCATCTCCGATTCCAAGCAAAGCGAACACGGAAATAACGACCTCCACAAGGGCGCAAAGTACCTTACCGCCATGGCGTTAATACCGGCATCGCGGGGAAGGTGTTAACAACCCTGATCAGTGTTTGGAAGAGGAACAGGTGCACCCAATCAGCACAGGTGGAGGCAATAGAGTCTGGCACAGCACAAAAGGAGCACACCCACACACCACACCCCCTCCCACACCAAGATGATACCAATTGTAGCAGCATTCCTGGAGCTGGAGGCCCTGCTTGCAAGGCAGCAACTACGACAACAGCAACAACAGCAACCACAGCAGCCACAGCCCCCACCACAGAGGATACACAGGAGGAGAAGGAGGGTGAGACAGGGCCAGCATGCCCTACCGGTGCAGCCACCATTACCACGCCGGCAGCCCCCAATTCTCCGCATCAGAGCCACCCCCTTCAACCTCACACCAGAGCAGATCCACACCCTGTACCGGCTTGACTGGGACACCATAACCACCATAGTGGCCCTGATACATACCGACATAGTGAGCCTCATAGAAATCAGCACTGCCATCCCCCCTCTACTAAAGGTAGTGTCCGTGCTCCACTTCCTTGCCACAGGCACCTACCAGCATACAGTGGGGCACATGCATGGCATTTCATAGCCAATATTTTCCCGGATACTCAACCAAGTGCTGGATGCCCTCCTCAAGCACAGAAGGGACTACATATGCCTCCCCCGGACTCCACAGGAGATATATGATACCAAAGCTGCCTTCCATGCACTTGCAGGCATGCCAAATTGCATAGATGCCCTCGACTGCACCCACGTAGAATTGGTGGTTCCTCATGCAATGGAGGTGCCGTATCGCAACCGCAAGCAATACCACTCCATCAACGTCCAGATGGTGTGCAATGCCAGTAAAGCCATCACACAATGCAATGCTCGGTACCCCGGATCAACTCATGACTCCTTGGTCCTGCGGAACTCAACACTACCACGCTACATGGGCCGACATGCCGGACAACGTACCTGGCTGCTTGGTGAGTAACCATAATGGGCCATGGCAGTGCATTGGGGCTCTGAGTAGGTTGTCAGCATACCCCACTGCGAAAGGGGGTGGGGGAGATGCATACTCCACCCGGGAGGGAAAGGGGGGGGATGCATACTCCACCCGGGAGGGAAAGGGGGGGGTGCATACTCCACCTGGGAGGGAAAGGGGGGGGGATGCATACTCCACCCGGGAGGGAAAGGGGGGGGGATGCATACTCCACCCGGGAGGGAAAGGGGGGGGGATGCATACTCCACCTGGGAGGGAAAGGGGGGGGGATGCATACTCCACCCGGGAGGGAAAGGGGGGGATGCATACTCCACCCTGGAGGGAAAGGGGGGGGTGCATACTCCACCCGGGAGGGAATGACAACGCTATTGTACGTTGTGCACCTCACAGAAGACTGTGCCCCATGACACGCCACATTACCACCTAACCACACAGTAGTGAATACGAGCCAACACCTAATGGTACCTGACAAACAGTTACCCTGGCCAAAGACCACGACACATGCACCACACATCGGTGGACCTTACACACCGTAGGCCATCGTGCACCATGCAGTGCAATAGCACCATGTCGCTGACTCCTGCATCTCAACACAAAGGACAGTCATCCATGGGAGTGCATAGAGGTTAGTCTGACAGGGATCCTACTGCGTGTGACTGGTTCGGCACCTCCATAGGATAGCTGCCAATCACCATGATAGGGATCAGTGCTGAATGAAGGGTATGCTACCAACTACTACCAACACACCCTTACAGCAGGTCTCATGCAAGTCATCAATTAATGCAGTCCAACACTGCTGCATGCATTAACGATGCACATGCAACAAGACATGAGTGCGCACCATGACCCATCAGGGAGAAGCTACCCCCTCCATCATTCCATTGGCCAGCACACATGGCCGGACCAGTAATGGGTTGACTGTATCTAGGGACATGTGTGCATGGCCAGTCATCACCCGCTGCAATGTAAGACTAGCACAGTTCCCCACCATGAATGTACTAACACTTACCTTCATTCCACTCTCATGCAGGTGATGCTGGCTACCCTTTGAAACCGTGGCTCATGACCCCGGTCCGCAACCCCCAAAACAGGCACGAGGAGGACTATAATAGATCTCATACCCGTACACGGGTGGTCATAGAGCAGGCCTTCGGCCTTCTGAAGGCACGATTCCGTTGCCTCAGCCGGGGCCCTCATCTACAGCCACGAGAAGGTGTCCAAGATCACCATGGCATGTGTAACGCTGCACAACATGTGCATCCGTCGGAACGTGCCACTGCCCCCTGACGTGGGACTGCTGCCACCAGATGAGGAGGAGGAGGAGGTGGAGGAAGGAATGGCAGAACAGCAACATGGTGCCGATGCACGGGAGGGACGTTCCGTGCGACAAGCATTGATCGAGCAATATTTCTGAATCACAAGTCAGCTGAGGGGGTGAGGATGACAGGGCATTGGGCACTGGGTGTGGGGATACATGTACTACATGCACTGTGAGACATTAAAAGGCACATGCACAATAATGAATGTCCACTCTGTATTGTAGGATAGACCAAACTGTGTATTGTATGATGATGTCCAAACGTGTACAACAGATCCTTCACCCTCAACCCCCTCACCCTCCCCCCCAACTCCCACACACACCCTCACCCCCCTCCCCCCCAACTCCCACACACACACTTAACCCCCTCACCCTCCCCCCCAACTCCCACACACACCCCTCTCCCCCTCCCCCCCAACTCCCACACACACCCTCAACCCCCTCACCCCCCCCCAACTCCCACACACACCCTCAACCCCCTCACCCTCCCCCCACAACAACCCCACAATGTTCCCATCAGTGCAGCATTGGCCACATGTGTGTGGCTGCACGGTCAATGGGCACTGCCAGAGCCTGGGGCATCCCTTCCATTCTGGCGCATTGTGCGCAGTGACCTACGGACCGGGCTGGTCTGCGTGGAGGAGCTCTGGGAGGGTGGCCCCTCCTGCTGGGGCTGTGGTCTGGGGGGTGCTGCCTCCAGGGCATCAGCAATCCTGCCAAGCATCTCACAGATGCGGTTTGTGCTGGTACTGATGATCTCGCCCAGGGCCTGAAGGTCATTATGTAGCACCGACCCTGATTCCCGGTTGTCCCGGAGAAACTCCTCTATCATGGCCGTGAGGTGCTGGCAGCGCACTGTCTCTGCAGCCGATGTGGGCGATGTGGTTGGCAGGCTCCGTGTTGTTGTGCCTGCAGGACTTTCAGGACTTCCTGCAGGGGAAGTGGGCTCATGACAGACAGGAGTATCCCCTTCGCCTGTGAGCCCTGGGCCGTCACTCGACTCAGGGTTGCTATGGGCAACCTGGCTGTACGAGGGAGTGTCTGGGCTCTGTACATAGTAATTGGGCTCCTCCACGTTGTCGATGGTGTTTGGTGATGTGCTGCCTGGCACATCGAGGATGCACATGGCAGCATTCTCCCCTGACACACTCGATTCCTCATGGTGCTGCGTGGGGCATGTGTCCCGCAGAACTGCAGGCAAGTCCAGGGCCGCGGATGGGGGTTGTGTACCCTCCATGGGGGTTGCTGGGGCAGGTGGTGTGGCATGTGCCTTCTTCCTGCTTGCAGGTGTGTGCTGTCCCCTGCCTGTGCCCCGGGAGGTACTTGTCCGGGGGCCTTCCTGGTCCTCACTTTCATGACCGGTGCATGTGGGGGGCAAGAGAGAGAGACAGCATGAGCAATGATCTGGGGGTCAGAATTACTTCCAGACAATGGTATTACGATGGGATAGCAGCGTTTTGGTGACATTTGGGTGCTGAGTGGGACTGTGATCTTTGCTTGGATGGGAAAAGCATACTGTCGGCAGGGTCACTCATGTTGGCGGAGTACTGTGGTGACTGACATTGACCAGCTTTTTGTGTGGCATGCCCAATATGGGTGTCAGCCTTGCACCTGACATCATCCTGGGTCCCAGTTGATACGGCATCATTGGGGGGGGGGGGGTTTACCCAAACATGATGTGACTGCTTGACCAGCCCTTGGCGATGACTTGCATTAGGGGTGCATGTACTGTTTACACTCATGGCACTCACCTGCGTCAGCTGATGAAGGATCACCGCAATCCATATTGCCAACGCCTTCGATGGCTTCTGTGCCCATCATCTCTGCACATGTTTCCTCCCAGGGCATCATTTTTATGGGTGAGGCTGGGCCTCCTCCTGTCTCTAGGGCCAGATTGCGGTTTGCTGAGAGGATGGCCCGCACCCTCAGACGGAGGTCATCCCAGCGTTTGCGGCAATGCGCCGTGCTGCGGGGGGTGTTTCCGACAGCGCTCACCCTCTGCGAGACCAGCTCCCATATCTCCTTCTTCCTGAGGATGGTGGGCCGGCGCATGTCGCTGCTGAAAACAATCTCAGTATGTTCATGCAGGGTATCAACGAGTACCTGGAGCTCATCCTGGGAGAATTTCTCCTTCCTGATGCGCGCAGCACCCTTTTTCAATGCTTTTGGCATGATGCTGGTCTCTGGAGTCTATTTTGCCTATCACAATATGCCCACGAGTCCTGTATGGGGAGGATTGCAATGGATTGTGATTTTAAAGATGGCCGCCATGATGCTTCCCGTTCCTGTTCGATGACGTAATTTCCGTTTGCGGTTTATACCGGTGCCCGTAATTTACAGTCATCGTTAATTACGGGCACCGCTATTTACGCACTAGGTGGAGGGCGATGGTGTTAGTTACGTCTCGGTTGTTGTCGGTAAGGGGTTTGACGCGCCCTTTACCGGTATGGCGCTAGGGGGTTTACCGGCATGGCGGAAAGCTTGTGCCCGCGAGGTCGGAATATGGTGCTAATTACGCCCTGCTACCAACGCGGATACGGTATTTCCGCCATGCCGGTAAAGTCAGTGATTTAACGCGAACCTCGGAATGAGGCCCATGGTGTGTTTAAAAAGGCTTGAACAAATCCTTCCACCTAAAATGAAAAAAGTAGAATAAGCTATTTCAGCCAAGGCACACATTCCACCGTAGCCATCAATGGAAGTACATCTCAAGTACAGTGCCAAATGAGCAAAGCATTGTGGATAATATGCAAATGATCCCAAATGCAAGCCTTAATCTCCAGAATATTGTTTTTGTCTTACAGGGCAGTGATAATATATATGTAGTTTCTTCAACCAAATACACAGTTCTCAAGGCTGCAGACAACTGCATGTCCCTTTCATCCTTAAGGGGTGGGGTGGTCAACGTCAATGATGGCAGTGTAAGAGCAAAGGCAGGGCTGTAGAGCAGCAAGGTGTGCCGCCAGACCCAGGAAATCACAGCAACTGTCTGCGTGCAATATCAAACGCCATTTCAAATGCCTGCTGAAACAACTGACATGGCGTTAAAGGCACACAAGCCCACATTTTTCTCCCTCAATGCAACTAATCTGAGGGAAAATTCCATGACAAGTTTGGGTACAAGTCAGCCAATGCATACCATGCTATTTTTTTTATTTGATCCAACTCTAACCTGTAGGAAGCTGTTTTCAATCAGAGGGGCATAGTAAGCAAAACATTACTGCCAATATATTGTTAGTTGAATAACAATACATGTCAACTTCATTTAAATTAAATTATCAAACAATTTGCAATGAGGGCACTGGGGCATTTCAGAGATGATGCTCCTTGGGCAATTGTGAGTGCTTGGTCTTCTAGTAATTCTGACAGCTGGCACTTGGCATTTCCTCTAAGGCACTTGTTAGCGAGCTGTACCAGGCCACATTCGAATGAATGGATCTGTTGCTTTTCTCCACAGGTGGCAATGTGGCAATGTTGAAGGGAGGTTACTAGAATGGTACTACTACCTTTACGCGCATAATGCAATGGAGAAATTCTTTTTTTATTATTTGGTTTAGCTGATTAAATCAACTTTACAAATACAAACTTATTTGTTACACTTTAAACAGTTAAAACAATTAGCTATACAAGATTTAATATATATACAAGGATCTATAAAATGGTTGGGTCTTTTGAAAAGAGAAATGCAGATATTATTTACATTCATTTGTACTAGATTTCCAGATCAGTTACACATTTATACATTTCTATTCTTTAGGTTCATCTGGAATAGTAATTTCCAAAAATTGCACTATTGCTTTAATTACTGTAAACTTTGTGCTTGAGAATAACCGATGCCATATTTCTTTGTCCTCTACACCATTATATATACATAACAGATTTCTAAAGTGCTTAGTACGGAGTACATTCAATTGTTGGCATGACACTGTTACATGTTGAAGTGTTTCCTTTTCATTAGTATTCTTACAATATCGACAAAAGTTCAGGTCAGGGGTTATAACTTTCCTCCTGGCCAGAATATCTTTTGTAAGCCTCACATTTAATCGGAATCGTAGGTATTTACTTCTTATGATCGGAGACGGGCATTTCAGTAAATAGCCTGACATATGTCGTAACCTTTTGTGACCAATGTTATTAGCGTCAAAGTCTTTATATTTCAAACAATTTTCTCGATTTTTTGTGCAGTCCCACTGAAAAAAATTTAGTCTTACCTCGTATAGGATTTTATAGTAAAAGTGTTACCGTAATATCTGCTTTGACTAGGTTATTCAATACACAATGACGCCACTTTTGAGGAAATTCATTGTTGGACGAAATTAGTTGATAGGCTACGGTGCTCAAGATAGTATTAGATTCCAGACTCAATAGGCATTTCTGAAAAAAAGTACACATACGCCACAAAACTCGGTCAGCTAGAGAAGTTAAACCCAATTCGAATCGTAAAATTGGTATAGGAGTACAACTTGGAAGGTATAGGACCTTCTTCCAGAAGCGAGCTTCCATGACATTCCACATTTTATTTGTATTATATAACATAGCTTCAGTTCCATAGATCAAAGTCAGAATAACTTTTTGTTCATAAAAGAGTAGCACGTGTTTATACGTGTATTTACCATATTTGTAAACCAGGATCTTAGCTTGTGATATCAAGGTTAACAATTTAGACTGGATAGTGGCGAGAAACAACGTGCTTCCACCATTGTTCTGTATTGACACACCTAAGTATTTATACTCCAATACTACCATCATACGCTCAGTCTGCAGGGTCCAAGTACAGTTATTAATTCGAGTTAGTCTTGAGTTCTTACATACAAGTACTTGTGATTTTTCTACATTAACTACCAGTTTGTTTGTTTCAATGTATGAGGACAAAGCAGTCAATAGATTTAGTAGGCCCGGGGTCTGTGACATTAGTACAAGATCGTCAGTGGAGAAATTCAGTTTGACAGCACTTGGGAACTTCTGAGATCATGGTGCTATGCCATTTCTAAGCCGATGACACAGGGGAACCTCGGTGCTGCTGCACCTATGGCAAGTCAGAGCAGATCATATGCATGCTATAAGCAGAGGGCATGGGGGAACATATAAGCCGATGTATCTGTGTGCCTTTCGAGGTAATTGTTAGGGAGAATTTTCATTTCTGTGCAAACATCCTCCCACCTTAGAGACCCACAGCTCTTTTGCTGGACTTGGGACTTTTTAATTTTAACCCTGGAGTGAGAGACCTTTTTCTCACCCTCTCGTGTTTTTAACTGATTTGGATTTTGTGTTTTCACTGTTTTTGGAGTCTGACAAACTCCATAGGCATCTGCTTTTTGTATGGTGACACACAGCACCTTCAGTGCAATGTCACTGAGAAATCCTTTAGATTTCTCATAAGGTTTAAATACCTTTTCTTGTGTGAACTACAGTTCCCAAGAATAGTAAAGTAAAATTGACTTTACTTATCTTTTCTCCTTGCAGGTCCAGCACACACCATCTTATGTGGAGTGCTGGGGGGTTACTTAGTAGCCCCTTATCCTACTTTCTCATGTAACATTTTTATGTTACCCTCCCTACTTTAAATGGCTGGTGGTAGTGGTTTACTTTGTCCTAACATTGTGCTTTCTACCACAGGCCGAATCCTCAGCTGCAGTACAGCACCCATGGGGGACCATTTTGTCAAAATGGCCCCTGTCTTCTTTTTTTGCCATTTTCAGTTTGTGAGGTATTTCTTGGATTTTACTAACCCCGAGATGAACTCCACTGGACCACCACTCCCGACTTGATGTGCTTCTCCATTGCTGTGAGAGCCCAATGCCAGGGGTCAAGTGTCCGCAGTCAAGTGCAACTTCTGTTGCGGAACAAATCTGGCTAGAAGCTCTAAGAGACTCCTAAGAACCATCCCAAAGCAGGACATCCAGATCCAGAGTCCTCTCACCAGAGTGCAGGACCGAGGTAGCAAAGAGAGTCCAACCGGCATCCAAGATCCGCTGCGGTGCTGTGTTAAGCACTGAAACCGCAAAGTGGCACTGAACCGAAAAAAGCCTGCAGCTGCCGACGACTTCCCAAGTACCACTGCAGGAACCCTCCAGATGTCCTCCTTCTTTTCCCCATCACTGAGGCTCAGGAACAAGGGTCTGCACCGCTGTAGCAAAACAGAAGCCAGCTGGACCACTCTTCTTCAAACCAGAGGTACTGTTTAGGCTTGGCGTACTTACCTTATTGCCTTTTAGCCACGCTCTTCTCAGTTGGGAATTGCACTGGATTACGTTTTAGAGTTGCTCTCAACTCTCTTCTCATAGGCCTAACAGCTTGTGACACTACAAGTGATTTTTCTAAAGATTTTCTAACTTTGTACAAGTCTTTGATCTAAGAAGTGCATCAGATCCATAGACTATGTCCCAAATGACTTTGGATATCCTGGCTTCCTGAAGACTCTACTAGTCCTTTGACTTTGATACTGTTTGTCCCTCATAGGTGGTAGCTTGTTGTATACTGCTACTGGTGAGAAAGCCTTATCTAGATTTCATTGGAAGATATAGTTGTCCTCACGTATACTGAGAAAATGGATTACCTTTTTCCTTCCCTAACCTTTCCTTTCTTCAACCTAAGAATTTGCAAAGTATACTAATGAGATATATAAATGCCATTACTGTCCTTGTGATTGAAGTCCCCTGAGTGTGTAGTGATTTTATAAGAATCATACCCAAAGATTATCCACTAACTTGTTTTGATTCTGAAGAAGGGTACATCAGTCAGAAAGAGGCAGACTTCCTCTCTCCAAAATATCCAAAATGTCCTGCGTTCTACGCATTACCCAAGATACATAAGAACATTATACCAACTCCAGGGCGTCCAATTGTATCTGGGATTGGCTCGATTTTGGAACCTTTGTCCCAATTCGTTGATTTCTTCATCAAGGAAGAGGTCAAACGTATGAAATCATACACCAAGGACACTACTGCTGTGCTAAATTATTTAGAAAATTTGGTACTACCAAATGATGACATCTATATTGTAACCATGGATATAGAATCGCTGTACTCAAGGATACCACAAGGTGAGACATTGAAAGTGATTGAGAAGACACTACATGCCAAGAGACCAGAAATACAGATAGCAATTATTTTTATCATGCAATTGGCAGAGATTGCCTTAACGAAGAACTACTTCCTGTTGGACAACAGATTTTTTGAACAAGTATCTGGGACAGCCATGGGGGCCACTTTTGCTCCGTCTATAGCAAATTTATATGTGGCAGAATTTGAAGAGAAAGTCATCTACCAGCAGACCAATCCCTTCTTGAAGAACATTCTGAGCTGGCGACGTTATATTGATGACGTTTTGTTGCTCTTTGAAGGAAATGAAGTTTCACTGAAAGAATTTATAGAATGGTTGAACATGCAGAACCCATACCTAAAATTCACGTCCGAGTCCAGCAAAGACACAGCAACCTTTTTGGATTTGAAACTTATAAGAAGAGGAGCAAGAATTGAAACCACAGTATATCAGAAATCCACAGACCGCAATTCACTACTGGAATTTAGCAGTTTCCATCAGAGATCCCTAAAAGAAAACTTACCGTTTGGACAGTTTTTACGCTTCCGGCGTAATTGCTCCACAAGAATGGAGTATGACATCCAAGCAGAGAATTTGGCTAAGAAATTGCAAGAAAGAAATTATCCCCGAAAGATCATCAGGTATGCGAAGAAAAGGGCACGCAATATTCCAAGGGAAACAACATTGGAACAGCACCCTAGAAAAGATAAAGATGACAATCAGATCACGGCGGTCTTTAGCCATTCTCCTATAATAAATCGAATAAAAAAAGAAATTAAGAGACTCTGGCCCATTCTGAATGTGGGCGACGGAACCTTGGACCCACCTACCTTTGCCATCAAGAGGAGACGGAATATAAGGGATCTATTAGTACACACTTATAAGGAAGAAAATGATACCCAAAATGACAACCAACTAAGGGTATGGAATACAACGAAGCCCACAGGACATACACCATGTGGAACCTGTGCTGCTTGTCCTTTCACAGATCGATCCACAACTGTGGACATTGGCTGGAATACGCCGTGGAATCAAAGGACGCTGACGAATTGCAACACCTCTAATGTAGTGTATCTCATTAAGTGTCCCTGTAATAAGATCTATATCGGGATGACAACTAGGAAAATAAAAACGAGAATAGGCGAACATCGATCGAACATCAGGACAAAAAGGATCACTGCACCACTAGTGGAACATTATATGTTGCATAAACATTCTGAGAACGATATACGCTGGACTATCCTTGAGAAAGTTAATATCCCACGGAGGGGTGGAGATCTAGCAGCCATTTTATTGAAACGAGAACAATTGTGGATTTTTAGATTAAAAAGCCATATTACTGGCCTCAATGAAGGTATATGTTGGCAAACTTTAGCAGTTCAAAAATAAACCCCCTTTGTTTCCAGCATCTACACAGGATCAAATATAGATGACCCGTATCCCGGCCCATTAAGCATGGCAGAATAATGTAAAACTGATATGCCACAATGATAGCAGTACTCTGACTGCCTTGGTATAGCCACCATTAATATAGCTGAGATCTACACACCAGGCAATAACATGTAACGTAAGAGATTGCTACAATGACAAAAGATATTAATGCTAAAAATAAAGGAAGGACCAGGGGACCCGGCCGTAATATAAATAATCCTCCTCAAGATGGCGGCCGCGTTTAAAACGAGAGAACGGATCCAGATAAGAGCTCGAATAAGAAGTACCAGGTAAGAAACACAATTGTTGCATCCTAATCTGAGAAAGCTCTTTGCGACCTTTTTTTAAAAATACGCACTAGCATCATAGGTGCGCTACTTGTGTACTCATCTGTAAAAGCGTTAGAGTTACACGTAAGCAACGCGCAACATACGCGGCTCCTCTCTCTTAACACAGGGAAGCGCCGCGGTGAACAGATCCGGCCGTTACGGCTGTAGACAGGGAATAGTGAAACCAAACAGTAGTCTAAACAACGAGAGATTTGGTATAACTCGCGACCGTATATGGGTTTGTGATACACTGTAATTAGTTATGGAAATGATGACTGTGGCTCGGGGAAAGATACGTAGGATGTGTACCTGCAACAATGTTATCTCTCTAAAACTTTGCAGGAATAACTGCACTGCCACATGAAACCTGTGAGAAAAAGAGGAAAAGAAAAAAAGAATAAAACAAAAATAGACGCCTTACCGTGCACTGGAAACTAAGTGACGGTAAGTGAGATAAAATTGAAGTATTAGATCTTACACTGGATTAATGCAGGGGGGTTTTGAAACACAGCTGATCAGGGATTCTTTACTCACTAGAGATTACAACTCCTGAGAGGAAAAGAAGACCTGAATTGAAGACCTATCATAACAGACAAAAGATAGTGGTAAGAAATCAGACGGATAAGAGTACCATAGAATATATAGTAGTCATATACCTCGAGGCCTCTGATGTGTGCATTTTCCCTTACAGGGAGCTGAAACGCAAATGAGATGTCCCATCTAGAAATGGAACACGCTGGATCCAGATCAAGAAATTGAAAGACAGAAGAATTTTCACTGTCTATTTGTGAATGTATAGAGTGCTAAAAAATATCTCTATAGTCCTGAAGAAGGCGGCAAACTACATTTCCCTGCTGAAACCGGTTGACAAATATAGGTTCAGGGTGATGACCTGTACCACTTGTCTCATAAGAAAGTAATATATGAGCCTGAAAATAATATCCATTGCATTTTTAGTACGCAGCAGTGATTGGACCTATAGATTCTGGACCAATGATCGCTGTGATTTTTTATACATAAGTCACACCGAGGGTTAGCGACATGATTAAAAGAAGTTTGTTGACTCCCAAGGGCGTGCACCTCATTTTAGCAATTGTATGAAGGTAGTGAGCCAGGACAGGGCAAGTGCCCCTTAGGCTGTTCTCTGGATGCATCCAGGAACATATTCCTTTCCTCCATAGGGACATTTAGTTTGAGCTAAGAACTTAAGCTATAGGTTTGAATTATTTTAACAAATTAGATTCTGTTTGTGATGTGTTGGAATATACTGGGGGAGACAGAATCCAGATACCCATGTGACTCTAATTGTATTGACTATTTGATTCTGAAAAGCAATTTTAAAGTGTATTTACATTTTTACAACCAATTGCCTTTTTAAAGAATGGTTATTTAAAAACTGATGTTAAATAAATAACTATTTATAACTGAAACCTTGAGTGTAAGTGTTACTTAGCTACTTGTATTTACGGATTTCATTTGTACAGACCTATACCAAAAGGTGGGTTACCTAATACCAAGCAGATAAGGTTTGTGTAGTCTCACACAGTGTGACAGCATCAATTCCTACCTAACAGTCATTGCACTGGCGCATTTCTGAGCTGCTGTCATCTGGCAACCTCTGGCTGGCTTGATGAATTTGGGGCACTTCAGAGCTGATGGCAAACAAACACCTCTTGGCGCATGGTTCATTCCCAAATCTGAGATAGCAGCTCTGGGGCAATCCTGAGCAAATAGCACTAGGTTATTTCTGAGCAGACCCCTGAGGTGATGACAATGGGACACTTCATAGCTGCTGGGAATTAGGCATTTCCAAGCTGATGGCACTAAGCTGGTGCTAAGCTGGGCTTAGTTATCTGATGGCACTAGGGAACCTTTAAGCTGATTGTATTGTTTTGAGGGATTTGTATCGCTGAGACACTCTAAAAGATGAACCTCACAGAAAGCCTGTATCTGGGTGCAGATGTACTGTACGTTTAACAAGAGCAGAGGAAAGAGTTTTTGGAAAAGATACGTCCTTTTTTTTCTTTTTCTTTTCATAGATCTATATATGTGTTTATTTTACCTTCACATCTTTTTCAAATAACATTTTGGTTACTGGTTCTAGCCAGATAGGCCAACAATAGGGCCCCTATTGTAACGTTTTTTTAAAAAAATCAATTTTATTGGTTTTTCAAACAAACAATACAAACCAAACATGCAGTGCATTTGTCAACAATCCAATTATACATTATGTTGTTCTGAACACTGCTCCCCTTATCCCGCCCCCCCATTCCGAGCCTATTACTTCCCGCCTTCCATTCCTGCATCTCGTGGTAGGGTCTCCCCTTCCATGGGTTCTGCCGGGTCTTTTATTGACCCAAACAATTCCGCTATTAATAATTTTCAAGCCATTAGAGACTCTGTCTCCTCCTCTCCCCTGCGCTGTTCACTTCTTGCCATACCATAGTTTCTGCCTCCGCCCATTTCTGCAAGTCTTTACACCACACCTCCACTCTTGGTTTGTGGCATGTCTTCCACCCCATAGCAATTCTCCTCTTTGCAAGCACATATGCTAGGTCTTTTAGTTTATTCACATGCTTGAGTTTCTGCGATTTGGGGAACCCCCCAACAAACAAGCCCATACTGTATCCACCACAATCCTAACCCCCTTCTCCGCTAGTTTTTGTGCCACTTCGCTCCAGAAGCGCTCAATAACCGGACATGTGCACCATACCATCTTCCTCCTCATCACATTTAGGGCATGCTTGCCGTTCTGCGTTTGCAAACCTAGATATCCTCTGGGGTGTGATATACAGTTGTATCTGTTTTTATCTTGCATTCCTCGACACCTTCTTATGGTACCCCTGAACTCGTTCCCACATCCCATCTTCCTACTTACGCTTCCCAGTCCTGTCTCAATTGTGTTACCTCCTTCCCAACCTTAGACATCATCATCTCATAAATTCTGGATATCTCGTGTCCTCCCTCTGTTATATCGTATATTGTATCTATGGTGGCATCTGGTTCTTTGTCCAATACAATTTCCGGCCATGTTTTCTTAATTTTCTGCACCATTCTATGATACGTAATATATTGGCCTGTGGGCAGCCCAGTTTCCTCCCCCAGAACTTCAAAATCTACGATGGAGCCCTCTAGCCAGATGTCGCCCATCGTTGCCACCCCAACCGGTTCCCAGTGATTCCTAATGATCATCCTTAGCTGCTTATCTCCCCCGGTTAGTGCAACTAATGGTATCTGCAGGGAACATAGGGATGGGCTCTCCATCATCTGTCATGCCCTACACCACATCTTCCACCCAAGTCCCATCATCTTGGAGAGCCCTTCCATTTCTGTCTTGGGCAACCACATCATCTCTTTCAAGTAGAATGGGGCGCAATCTTGTCCAAACAGCCTGGATTCGGAGGCCACCTCATCCGAAAGCCATTTGGCGACATATTGCAGTTGGCTGGCTACATAATAGACCTCATAATTAGGCAATTTCATTCCCCCTTTTTCATAAAAGTTCTGTAGCTTCCATGGTGCCACTCTATTTCGCGTGCCATGCCACAGGAAATCCCTACACATGCTGTTCAGTTTAACAAAAAACTTCTTGGGTATCAAATGTGGTATATTCCCAAAAAAGTGCAGGAGCCTGGGTAGGACCACCATCTTTAGCATTGCTCCGCGTCCCCATCATTGCCAAGGGCAACTTCTCCCAGAATCTCATGCATTTTTCAATTTTTTTAACAGCCACCTCCGTGTTGTGCCTATGCTCCTCCTCCGTTGTGTGGTATACATCTATTCCTAAGTAACGGAATGTGTTAATCGCCCATGGTACTTGTAACACCGGTAGCTGTTCCTTCAGGATCCCTCTATATCCTCCCACTGGAAACATGCAGGACTTCTGGGGGTTCACCGCTATACCAGACAACCCTGCATATCTCTCCATTACTTCTAAAATGTACTGAAGATTTTCTTCCGGATGCCGTAAGTACAGCAGCATATCATCCGCATATAAGGAGATCAGATGTCGTTCCCCGCCTATCTCAATGTCTATGATGTCATATTGTTGCCTCAATTATATTGCTAGGGGTTCGAGAGCCAATATATAGAGCATTGGAGACCACGGACATCCTTGTCTAGTACCTCTCTGAAGCTGCCATCTTTCCGATATCACTGCTCCCGTCTTAACCCTAGCCAGCGGTTCACTGTACAGCATTTTCGTCAGCGTATGTATCCAGGCCCCATCCCATAGCTCGCCAGAGACGCCAACAACCACTGCCACCTGACCGAATCGAAGGCTTTTAT
Source organism: Ambystoma mexicanum (assembly GCF_040938575.1). Classification (NCBI taxonomy): domain Eukaryota; kingdom Metazoa; phylum Chordata; class Amphibia; order Caudata; family Ambystomatidae; genus Ambystoma; species Ambystoma mexicanum. The sequence continues at coordinate 1,008,930,263 of NC_090921.1, forward strand.
CGCGTCCAAAGATACAATTGCCATCTCATCCTCGTTCTCATCCCCAAACTCAATGACCCGTTGGAGTCGCCTATGATTGTGGGATATATTCCTATTCGGGACATAACCGGTCTGATCAGGGTGTATTAATTTAACAATAACCTGTGTCAGTCTATTTGCTAAGACCGCCGTCAATATCTTGCTATCTTGGTTCAACATCAACAGGGGTCTGCAGGAACCACCGCTATGCCCTGACTTTTCAGGTTTGGGAAGTGGTATTATAATCGCTTCTCTAAGTGACTCTGGCAATCTTCCTAATTCAAATGCTTCATTCAGCATTCTAGCAATGGGGGAAGCACCTCTTCTTTATAGACGTTATAAAATTCACTAGGGAGTCCGTCCGCTCCAGGGGTCTTACTTGTGGGCAACTGTCTCACCACCTCTTCCAACTCCTCCAATGTAATCGGTGCATCCAATTCCTCTCTTTCCTCCGCGCTTATCCTTGGCAGACCTATATCCTCCAATGTTTCCAATATCGTCTCGCGGCTACTCTCCTCGTCATCTCCATATAGTTGCCTATAATAGTCTGCAAACTCCTGATTCACTCCCTCCTGAGTATCAGCTACGCTACCATCTTGCCTAGTTATTGTCCTAATCGTGGGTCTAAGGGTTTCACTTTTATATAACCACGCCAAAAGTCTTCCTGGTTTATCCCCTCTCGCCTGCTGGCTCTCTATATATTTCTAATAGTTTAGGTTGCATAGTCTGTCCCAATGTACCGCACATTTCTGCTGCAGCCCGAGTATCTGTTCCATTTCCTCCTTGGTGGTATCTCCTCCTCTCATTGCCTTATCCAGTTCCTCCTTTGTCTCCCGTAGCTCCGCCAAAATCCCCTTTTGCAGACCCTTCGATTTTGCTATGGCCACCCCCCGCATCACAACCCTAAAAGCTTCCCAAAGCGTGCCCGCCGAGTCTATGCTGCTGGTGTTCGTCTCAAAATAGGCCATAATCTCCTCCCTCATATCCTCCCTAAAAAAGGGATCTTTCAATGTTTCCGCTCGGAGGCGCCACGTCGGGATCTTTGCTCTTGGGGGGCAGTATTGCCATCCAAGGATCAAGGGCGAGTGGTCCGATAGGACTCTTGCTTTATATTCTATTTGTGTAACTTCTGTTATTACCTCCGATGTAGCGAAACATAGTCCAGCCTCGTATGCAAACGCTGCGGGGCAGAATAATGCGAATATTGCCTTTCCTGAGGGTGTCTCATCCCCCACACACCTCCTAGCCCAAAGTCATCTAGAAAGGTCTGAAACACTCTAGCGGCTGGGGCGGGTCTGTCCATTTTCCCGTCCGATCTATCTACCCTAGGGTCTAGTACACAGTTGAAGTCCCCTCCCCAGATCACTGCACTCCCCATGCACCTGCTAAGATCAGTACATATCGTTCTAAAGTACTCCGCTGTGTTCTGATTCGGGGCGTACGTGTTTACAATGCTTATCTCCTTATTTTCCACTAACCCCCTCAGTATAACCATCCTCCCATCCTTTTCCACTATTTCCTGTAACCCCTGAAAAAGGACATGTGGCGCCACCCATATAAGCACTCCCCTAGCATAGGCAGAGTATGACGAGCCCACCACCACCCCCTTCCATTTCTTAGCAATTGTCTCCATCTTATCTGCATTAGGTGGGTCTCCTGCAGCAAAGCAATATCTATCTTTTGCCTACGCAGGTACAACATGACCTTGTTCCTCTTTAAATAGCTATCAAGGCCCCTAACATTCCAGGTAACTACCTTAAGGTCCCCCATGGCTTGTTTGAATTACCCTCTGCCCCCATCAGTGCAGGCCAGCTCCAGGTTCCAACTTGGACTATATAGTTTCCCACTTTAAACTCCCCTTAACTAAAAGCACATCAAACTCCCCAACCTCCCTCCCACCCACCTCCCTACCCATCCCCAACATCACTCCCCCCATCTCCATCCCTGGATCTCAGGCACCCCCGCATCTAGCTCTTTCTGGCAATTGCCTGTACTCGCAGCTCAGCAGGGTGAAGTCGCCCTAGTGGCTCTCCTACTACTACTACTACTACTCGGGGGGGGGGCAGGGTGTCTTCGTCCTGCCGCTCCAATCCACTACAATTCGCCCACGCATTGCTAATGAAGTCACTTATGTAATCGGCATTCTATATTCCAGTCCATTAAGTTCAACAATCCCAAGGATATCACAGCTCAATATCAGCATTGCCCGGCCGCACCCCTTTATCATTATCTATATCTTAGTCTCTATACCATTGTATAATCCAGATAGGCTGTGATAGTGGATGAAGCTCTTTCAATCGTTTGCCCTTTCCGGAAGTACTCCAAGATCTTCTTGCGATCTTTATAGTTCAATATCTTCGCAATTATCGCGCGGGGAGGGGCACCAGGCCTCGGCTTCCTCATGAGGGCTCTATGTGCTCTCTCCACTGTGAACCCCTGCGAGAGTTTGTCAGCCCCTATTTCTTGTAGAATCATATTCTCCACATAATCCGTAGCGTCCTGGCCTTCTTCTCCCTTCTGCAATCCGACCACGCGGATATTATTCCTTCTTGCCCTCCCTTCAGCTTCCTCCGCACGGTTCTCCAGGTTAGCCACCTGTTGCTTTAATATGTGGACCTCCTTTGCATTGCTGGTGCTAGTATCAGTGTTAGTTTTGACTGCACTCTCCAGGCTACTTGTTCTATCTGCCAGCGCCCTGTCATCCTGTCGCAGCAGGGTGACATCGATGCCCACAGCGTCTATTTTAGCCTCTAGGGAGGTTCGCAGGTCTGCCATTGCCATTCCCCAAGAGTCCCTTAATTCCTTTATGGCAGCCAATATCTGGTTATTTTCAGTCACCGATGTGCTCTCCGCGGGTGCGGCTGCTCCCTTCTGCGTCGACGCCGCTGGAGAGTGCTGCGATCTGGCGAACACCTCCATCGTGGGCTGTTTGCTTTTGCTTTTGGTTCCTCTCCCCGTCATCCCACGATCTTGGTTATCCGCCTCCGGTCCCTTGGTCCTTGGCATAGCAATTCTGCTCAGTTAATCTACTGTGCCACCCTTGCGCCACTCCCAGGCAGGCGGCTCCATGAGTGAAGTTATGTCTCAAATGGATTGCGTCCTCCCATGTATCTAATATCCTTAGTGTCGGGGCACACCTCGCTTATATTAGTTTCACTACCGTAGTAGCCAGTGGCTTAGGCTTCCGTCCTCTTGAGTGATAGGGGGAACCATGTGGCACACCACAGTTGATACAGAGTGGGATGGACGTATAAAAACCATCTTTACCACATGTTGTCTTCCTGTAAGGAAACCTTTGAACCAATCTAAAGTAGAACCAGTCATCCCAGTTAATGTTACCAATCAAGATACTAAAATGGAAATAATCCACAGAATTGAATGCTGATGATAGGTCTAACATGACCAGTAGAGTCAGATGCCCAGCATCACCTGTGCCCAGAGGTCATCCCATACCATGACCAGAGGAGACTTGTTACTGTGTTTGGGGGAGAACACCTGATTGCTAAACATCCAAGATGCCTTTCGCTCAGTAAAATCTTGGAGTTGTATGGTGACCAGTTTTCTAGAACTTTGGCCATCCACGCTGTCGGACCAATTGGATGCACGTTCTTCATGAGATTCGGATCAAGATTTGCATTTTTGTAGCCGAGGGTAAAATAGTACCGACTTGAGAGTTTTAGGAATAATCCCTTGGCTGAAAGACAAATTGGCAAAATCAGCAACACATTTGTGGTGACGTTCCGTGAGAGTGTGGAGAGTATTTAGGCAAAGTTGAGAAGGTGTGAGTGCAGCTAGCAGAGGTGCAGCTACTTGTGCTGTGACATTGCAGAACTCAAAACATATGTCCAGGAGGTAGGCTGTCTGATCTGACATGACCATACCGAGTGAGGTCTGTTCCTTTTGTTGCAAGGTCTTCCCAGTGGTGACTACTTTAGAGATACAAAACGTATTAAAAGAATTCACAGGTAACCACCAGGGGGCGCAGGCAACATGGAAGCCTAATATGCTGTCTCCTTTGCCCAGCAACAGATTATGTCTACAAACGAGCTTTAAACATAAGTATCACGGAGAATAAGTGACCTGGCGACAGTCAGAAGGGGTATAGAAACTAACTGCCAACGATGAAAGGATCTGACAATGGATCGTTGAGAAATTGGTCCTTACTTCTTGCAGCCTGTCACAGTGAGGACAGCGTGCACCGCTGGAAGGAGTAGCTGCACAGTTTCGGCCTTCATCCCATGAACAAAGCAAGGGGATGTCAGCCAGAGGTGGATTTAGCATTCGGATGACGAGGACCTCCCGTGTCCTGGTCTGATGCCTTCCCATTCTCTTCACACTAGCCACAACACACATGCCCTCATTCCGCCTTGCTGTCAGTCAGGCACATTGGAATAACAAAGAGCAATCTTAGCGCTCGCTCACAGGGCCCGGCTAAACATTTGTCAAGGCTCATAGGGGCCCATTTCTATATGATTGGGCCCCCCTTACCTACAGTTAGGTGGTGGACACCTTTGGGTTGCTTAAATAAGAATGGAGGGATACAAAGGAATGCTCTTTAATCTCATGGGGCAGGCAGTCTGAGGGGAGCGGAAACACTAAACTGCCACTGAAAATTTAGTAATTGCTCTGTCAGCAAGGTGCTAACACAGATGAAATCAGAGTAAAGGCAAATACGTGATAACACTGATAGATGCTGGGTGCTATCAAAGCCAGTCTGTAACCTGCTGCAAAGCACACATTTAAAGTGTTCAGCTAAGGTGACAGCAGCCAGCAAAGGGCAGCATGTAACATGCACACAAGGCAAAGTGCACACGTAATGCCATGAAAGGAATGTGTTGCTGTGTAGTAGCCCAAATAGGGACAGCTGCTTGCTACCCCTTCCCCCGAGGTTCTTGAAAACTTCACAGAACAACAACATCATAACACTGTAGGACTGAAAGGCTTACAAGGCACTGATATGTTCTAATTTGTCTTCTGGACCTGTCCAGCAAAAGATTTGCCGAACCCTAATTTGCACGATATGGACTGACATGATCACAAGGGACATCACATTAAATAACATTACAAGCAGTGGCATCAGTCTTCAGTTCTCTAGAACACCATTGGTAAAGACATTCAAATACGTTTTCACGTGAAAGCTAAGAGAAGCATGTGCTGTGCAATGTATAAATATTCACTATTATTCATATGCAACAACTCAATAGTTTAGTAAACGATGAGGGTTTTTCTTCATAGGAAAAATCTCTTCAAGCGACACCCAATATCAGCTGATTAGGCACAGTGTGTGTGTAAGTGCCCCCTTTGCAGCCCCCTGCCCCCATGTGTGCGAAAGTGCCCCCTTTGTAGCCCCCTGCCCCTGTGTGTGTGATAGTGCCCCCTGCCTAGCTCATTGCCCCATGTGTGTAATGAGTGCCCCCCTCCCACTACCTTCACCCTAACTGGTCTCTCTGCCCCTTCCTAACTCCCCTGCCCCCTGTAATTGTCTTGGTTGCCCCATATTCTCTCAATCCTTTCCCCTCTTCCTGTCTAAGTCTGGCAATACCCCAATTGCCGTCAGGCATAGTAATTGTAGCCACCTGCCTTTTACAGCCCCTCCACCTTTTTCCCCTTTTCCCCCTCCCCCTTTCCCATCCCTTGTCTAAGTCTGGCATTAACCCAATTGCAGTCAGGCATAGTAATCGTAGCTGCCCGTCTTACAGTCACTTTTCCCCCCCTCCTCCCCTTCCCCCCTCTCCCTTTCCCCCTCCTCTTGTCTTGCTGCCACTTTCCCCTCTCATAGCATTTACTCCTATCAGTTGTCCCATGACCTCTGTTAGCAGAGGTCATGGGACAACTGACCTCGTCTGTCATGGGACAACTGACCTCGTCTGTCCCCCTCTCCCTCCTTGTCCTCCCCCCCCCCCCGTTAGACTACTCTGAATCGTCGTCTGACCTTCTATGTTAGTCTTCTGTTTGTTTTCTCTCCTCCTCACTCTTCTCCATTCCCCCTCCTCTTCTAACTCATGCACTACAACAATTGTCGTCAGGCATAGTAATGTTGCTGCTAGTTTGTCTCCTTCTTCCCTTCCTATTCACCCCCTAACTGTTTTTGCACTTGCACTATAAGAAATGTCGCCAGGTTGATGATAGTTCTATTTTTCACATTCTAATTTGTTTCAAGGACTTGTATGAATGTAACTGTATTTTCCCATGTTCCCTCCCTCCTTGAAGCGCTTTGAAACACATTGTGTATAGGCGCAATACAAATAAACAATCAATTCAATTCAATTCACAGAGAGATTAAATGATTTGCCTAGGATCACACATTTCGTTTTAATTTGGTGAAATCAGTATTTGGGCCCAGGCTGGGATTCAAGCACTTGTCTACATACCTTCCCAGTGACATGTCACAAATATTTATTAAGATTGGGTTTACCAAAACGAAATAATTCGTTTTTCTATCAATGCATTGAAAAGTATACAAATCACATAACTAACCAACTTGACATTATATACAATGCTAGAGAAATAGGTCATGCAAAAAGACATGTATAGATTTATTTTCAACCCTGAATGCACAATTGCAGTAGCAGCCTGCAAATGAATGCTGACCTAAAAACAATATAATTTGGTTTTAAAAAGGAATTCAAAGTGAAAGAGAATTCAATATAAGGGAATCTGCTTGAGCCATTATTTTACACAGTATGCAGCATTCTGGATCATCAACCTCTAATCTGTTTATTAAATTGAGGTTGACCCAAAACTGAACCTGGGGGTGCAGTGGGAGCAGTGGGAAAGACACTGTGCTTCCCTGTGCTTTTAACTGTTACACAAAATGTGTGAGTTGGGAAGACTTTGGACAGCTGATCCTGCGTCAGAGGAGAAAAGTCAGGCCTTATTCCTGTCCCGAGCTGGATGTTTGTGAGACACCGGACACAGATTGCGAATTTGAGACAGTCCTGCAAAATGCGGGATGGTTGGCCACCCTCCAGACACACCAGGCAGTGTTCCCGTACCTCAGGTTTCCTCCGGGCTTGTTTAGCTGCCAACTTGCTATAACTTGCAAAGGAGATTTCATCATCCATATGGAGCTTTCTGGCTCATTTTAATACAACCTTATCTAAGTGGCTGCATTGTAATTGTTACTCGGTTCTTTTGTCTACTGCAGCTGTAACTGTGTATAGGTGCGCAGCTAGGGCAAGCACCTACTCACCTTGCATCATAAATATGCTCCCCTTTTACTCCTTTCACTCGTGCTTCCTTTTTCTCCCATACAGCATTCTTTTTGACCCCCTCTTTTTTCATTACCAGCAATTTCCCCTCTTCTATTCTACGCTTTCCTGCTCTTTTTGAACACTGCCATCTCCTGTTCTTGCCTCATTCCCTTAATCGTCCTGCCTTTTTCTTTCTCCATTTCTGCCAAAGGTTCTCTGTTATAAAGATCCTGATCTCTTGCTCATTTTACTGCTATTCAGATGCTCGCCTGCCTTCCACTCAATTTATCCCTCCCTCATTTACTCACATTGCACACCATTTGCATTTACATTGCTCCACTTTCCACATTCTTCACTCGCTTCCTTCCCTTCTGTCCCTTTCTCCTGCACTCCCTCACTCTTCATTTTTCCCAGACCCTTTAGACCTCCATGATTCCCTTTTTCTCCTTACACTCCTGAACCCCCTGTTCTCTATTTGTCTACCCTTTAATCCTCTTCACCCTGCATTTCCCCCTAGTCTTGTACCGTATTAACTATTGCCCAATTCTCCTGCCCTCGTTCATTCTCTGCACCCATTCACTCTTTTACCCTCACCTGGCTCCCTTCAATCACCTCCTCTCCTGCCTTCTCTCACTCTCAATCTCTCCCTCACGTTTCTGCTCTCCTTCATTCTCCACTCTCCTGTCCCATCAGTGGTCATATTACCTGCTCAAGCTCTACTTTTCTCCCTCACTATCCTGCCCTTATCCCCTCTCCATTTCCATGCACTGCCCTGCAGCAGGGCCCTGTGGAGCTGGAGAAGATATGGAGGTGGTAGGCTGGAGTTAAGGGGTCTTTCAAGTGCTGCAAGCAGCACCCACTACAAAAGGTAACCCCTGGTATGTCTTGAGATTAAAAGGTGGACTCATTTAAGTCTGTGATGTTCAATGACATTTCAAGTGTGTGGGCCACCAGGGACAATCACAAAATGGTTGTACGTGCTGTAGGAATTATCCTGTGATACCATCTCCTGTAATGTCCCATTGCTTTGAACCCTATCATTCCCAACATTAGCTTCAGGCTTGATCATTCAATAGTACCACCATTGACAGCAAAAACCTGGCAAAGAGGCCCAGCTGTCTCTAGCTAGAGTCAGATCCCCAAACACAGAAAACTGTAAAAAACACACCTTTTAAAAAAATGAAGCATATGTCCCTAAAGCTCATCATTGCGCAACTCTGCCCACTTTAGGCTCCACTTCCATGACCCGCCCACCTACCTCCCTCTGTCATTTTTGTCCACGAGGCTAGGATGAATCTAGCAATGCCATCACTGCCTCCCCACGCAAAGTCTCTCCTCGTGTGGCCAGGGAAAGGCAGAAGCTACCTGACCCTGACGGCAGCTATCTGAGGGAGGACCACATGAGGGGAGACGACCCTCATTAGAGTGAAGGGGACTCGCTAGATGGAACATGGAATCCCCTTTCCCCTTAGAGTTTGACAACATCCCTGTAACTCCCCAATCCTCCATGGCATATTATAATGTTTGACAAAAACATCCAGTCATGACTAATAGCAAAGCCCTTTCATATCCTTATTTGAAAATGTCCGGCAATACTGAGACGAGGAGGACTAGAGCAATGAAGATGGCTGAGGCTGAGAACCAAGAGACGCGCTCTAGTTGTTGGGAGAATTCGATAGGTGCCGGGACATTCAAAAGCAGCAAGCATTGGGAAGAACAAGTTACTTCTTACCTTGTAACGTTCTTTCGACGGGATGTTCCTCCGACGTATTCCTTATCTTTGATAATACGTTTCCAGCTTGCTGGCCTCGGAAACTTTTTCTGTAGAGGGCGCTGCGCGTCGACGTCCGCCGAGTCGATGTCCCTCGATGGCCACCGTATCGGCGCCGACGTCACCATGCCCATAAATAGCCACGCGCTGCGTCCGTTGCTCAGTTCCGTTTTGTAGCATAAGAAAAGTCATGCCTGAATTGGTTATTGACCTTGAAGGAGCGTAAGCTGCAACCACAAGGTAAGTATCACTGCGGGGATGGATGGGAGGGGCGATAAGGAATACGTCGGAGGAATATCCCGTCGAAAGAACGTTACAAAGTAAGAAGTAACTTGTTCTTCGAAGGGATTGTGTCCTCCGACGTATTCCTTATCTTTGATAGACTCCCATAGCAGTGGCATGTAATTGGAGGTGGGAGTGAGAATGTTATGTATCCCTTTAGGGATGGACCGAATGTAATACGGCCTTGCCAAATCTGGTCTCTTGAGTAGTGGAGGAATCCAGATTGTAAAATTTTGTGAATGTATGTGCGGACGACCATGTGGCAGCCGCACATATGACTCGGACCGGTACCCCTCTTTGGAGAGCCGAAGAGGCAACGATACCCCTGGTTGAATGAGCCCTGAGATTTTGGGGTGGCTCTTTCCCTGCCAGTTTGTAACATTCCAGAATGGCCAAAATAATCCACCTGGAGATGGTTTGTTTTGTTATGGGTAGTCCCAACTTGTGATCTGAGTATCCTACAAACAGTTGGTCTGCTTGCCTGATCCTAGCCATTCTGCTGATATAAAAGCTGAGAGCTCGCCTTGTGTCCAGCCTATGTAGCCTTTCCTCCTCTTTCCCCGGATGGGGAGGAGGGTAGAACGAAGGTAAGGTAATTTTCGGAGTAATATGAAATTCAGAAACCACCTCTGGGAGGAAATTAGGCTTCACCTGTAGGACAACTTTGTCCTTATGGAAAATTGTATGTGGGGGTTTACAGGAGAGAGCTTGTAGCTCGCTCACCCTCCTAGCAGATGTTAGTGCTACCAATAGGACAGTTTTAAGCATGAGAAATCTCAACGAACAAGAGTGAAGTGGTTCGAATGGAGTGCCCATTAGGAAGTTTAAGACTAAATTTAAGTCCCATAAGGGAACCTGGAATGGTTTTGGAGGATAAACATTAGTTAATCCCTTGAGAAATTGTACCACTAGAGGAAGTTTGAAATACGATGGTTCCTACGCAGTGCGCTTGAAGATAGAAAGCGCTGCGAGATAGCCTTTTACAGTGCCAACTTGAAGGCCTGAGTTTGCCAAGTAGAGTAGAAACGATAACACCGTTGGTGTACCACATGAAAAAGGGTCGATATTCTCTTCCCTACACCAGGTGCAAAATTTGTTCCAACGGCAGCAGTATAAAGAATTTGTTGCTGGCCTTCTGGCCGAAAGCAACACCTCCATGACGTCATCAGGGAGAACCCAATCCTTGTACCTCACCCTTTCAGAAGCCAAGCGTGAAGGTTGAGGGTTCTGGTGTCTGGATGGAGAACCTGACCTCCCTTCTGCGAGAGAAGATTCTCTTTGAGTGGAAGACGGATTGGAGGGCAGGTGGACATATCTAGAAGGTCCGGGTACCACGTTCTCCTGGCCCAATCCGGGGCAATTAGGATCATGGTTTTCCGGAATCTTCTCAACCTCCTGATCATTTGAGGAATAACAGGGACTGGTGGGAACGCGTAAAGGAGTGGAAACTCCCAGTCCACTACGAACGCGTCTCCTAGAGCTCCTCTCGGGGGAAATTCCCTTGAACAAAACAGATTGCACTTCCTGTTGGTGCTTGTGGCGAACAGATCCACCTGAGGGGTTCCCCAAAGGGCGAAGATCTCTTGAAGGACTTCCTGAGCTAGCTCCCACTCGTGGGAGACTGTGCTCTGCCTGCTCAGAGCGTCCGCTGTCAAGTTCTTCTATCCAGCTAGGTGGACTGCCGATAGAGAGATTCCTTCTTGGATTGCCCAAAACCAGTGCTGCATCGCCTCTCTGCACAGTGGCAGTGATCCTACGCCTCCTCTTTTGTTGAGGTAGTGCATGGCCACCGTGTTGTCCCTCATTATCAGGACATTTCTCCCCTGTACTGATGGCAGGAAAGCTTTCAGCGCTAGTCTGATCGCTCTCAGCTCCAATAGGTTGATGTGTAGTCTGGACTCCGATGGAGACCAACGACCGCTGATGGTCAAGTCGTTGGCATGGGCTCCCCAGCCCGTGAGTGACGCGTCTGTGACTACTGTTATCTTCGGCCATGGTTGCCAAAACAGTTCTCCTTTCAAGATGTTCTCTGGATAGGCCCACCATTGAAGGTCGCAGGCTACCTTGTCCGGAATCAGGAGGAGATCTGTCATTCTCCCTGAGAATTGCGACCACTGACTTCTCAGTGCCCACTGAAGAGATCTCATTCTCAGGCGAGCCTCTGGCACAAGGAAGATGCAGGATGCCATGAGGCCTAGCAACCTCAAAAAGTCGAAGGCTGGGAGACGTTGGGCATTTTGAAACTTGGTGACCATCTGTAGAATATCTTGAGCCCTCACCTGTGGTGGCAAGGCTTTTCCCAGGGAAGTGTCCAGGACCGCTCCAATGAACTGGAGTCTCTGTGATGGTATCATCTGTGACTTCTTTAAATTGAGGGAGAAGCCGAGTTTGTGAAGGAAGTGGCAGAAATAATCTAGCTGGGCCTGGGCCTGTTCCGAAGATACAGCCCTGATCAGCCCATCGTCCAGGTAGGGGTAGACGTGGATCCCTTCCCTCCTTAGACTCGCCGCCACTACTGACATCAGCTTGGTGAAGACCCTCGGGGCGGAGGTTAGCCCAAATGGCAGAACTCGAAATTGATAATGAGAGTCGCCAATTGCGAACCTCAGGTATTTCCTGTGTTTTAGATGGATTGGCACATGGAAATAAGCATCCTGAAGGTCCAGAGATACCAGCAGGTCCTGGAACTGGAAGGCCTGAAGGATCTGAGAGAGAGTTACCATCTTGAACTTGTCCTTCCTGAGGAACTTGTTCAATTCTCGTAAGTCCAGGATGGGTCTCAGTCCTCCGTCCTTCTTTGGTATGAGAAAGTAGGGGGGAGTACCAGCCCTTGTTCCTGTCCGCTACAGGTACCGGTTCTATGGCACCTTTCTCTAGCAGGTCTATAATTTCCTGCAAGAGGAGCGGATCTGGAACTTTTAGAGAGCTGTTCCCCGGTGGATGACTCTGAGGGATGTGTAGAAAGGGTAGGCAGTAACCCTGGGCAACTGTCTCCATGCCCAAGCATCTGACGTTATAGCCTGCCATTCCGTCAGATGGTGAGTTAACCTGCCCCCTACAGGTGCATTGTGTGGAAAGGCCTCAGAGTGGTTTGGGGGCGGCTGATGCAGATGGCGAGGGTAAAGAGGCACCTGCTGCTGCTGCGGCCTTAGTACTTTTGACCCGTCCACTGTAGGGGAGGGTTGGTCCAAAAGACCCCCCTTGCCTACATCCCTTCCCCAGGTGAGGGCCATGGCTCATTGGGCGTCCCCTCATACCACCAGGGCCCAGGTGGTGGAGGGCTCACCTGCTGAAGACATTGCCCACACGTATTGCATTTAGCTAGGCCTCAGAAACCATTTTGTCTAATAAAGATGGTGTGAGCTCAGCGCATTGTAGCGCGGCCCCCACCCTCGGAGAGTTTCAATTATCCCTGTTGCCGCAGCGCCCTGGCAGATCCGCTGTGAGCCCGTTCCCACGAACAAGACGGACATGAGCTAGCGTAAGATACTAACACTGTAACATTTCACCTTCCGCAGTGTATCACTGCTCCCAGCATGACCCGGCCAGCGAGGCCTGGGTGATGAAGAGAACTGTAAAATGGTCATCGGATGAAAGCAGAAAGTCCCCAAATATGAATGCCAAGACTACTTGCAAAGCGTGCATTTCTCTACAAAACTTCTTCTATTAAGGAAACCTGTAAAATGTATAAACATGGTAGAATGCATGCTTACATGATATTAGCAATGAAGAACCCACACCACTGCAGTTGGGTGCTAACAATAAAAGAGCGGTCCAGGGGACTATTCGTTATGTGTATTCTTGAAAAGCTTACACCCCGTGGTCCCGCGCCATAACCAAACTAATGCTGCTAGAGTGCAAGGGAAGACGAATGTAACCATACAGAGGGCTCATGTGAAGGACGCGCGAGAATGCACTTGTCATGCGTGTATGTCTAAGCCCCTTATGTGCCACTACCGTCAGGTACGGTGGCGAGTCATTTTCTATGTGCTCCACCAACCTCACTACTACCTCACTTACTGCAAATGTATATGCATATAACTAAATGCTGTAGTTGTTAAAACATAGTGTACAAATAAGGTACTCAGACTGGCTATATTTGAGAGACATTTAGCAAAGTTGAAATGTATGTTTTCGAGTGATCCAAATGAGTATTATAGAGTGTTCAAATGTTTGTGATGTTTTCACCTAAAGTCGGCAACACACGAGGAAGATACCTTTGTGAATATGTGCAAGGCCATTCCCCCTCCCACCCTGCGAAGACTGCCAAACAAGAGAGCAGAGGCCCGCGCCGCGCTGCTCCACCTCCCCCAACCAGGCTGGAGCCGCTTCAAAGATTTGTAGTCCCCTCTGTAGCACCCAAGGCCACGGCCCGCCACCTGCATTATTTACAGCACAGCAGTAAACCTCTGCCTGAATACACAAATCCAAAGGCGCCCCCTCTTAAACCCCACAACCCACCGGATCACCTTAGACTTATGGCCCTGTGCAATTAGGACACCCAATACTCTGGCAACATACAGCAGCCCATTCATAACGACTTCTAACAAGACAGAAAGGCATGTACCGCCCGTCCCATGCCCTGAGACTTAGCCCCTCGACCTATGGTACCGGTCAACAGGACACTGGTAACCACGCACTGATGAATGACCATCAAACCCCTCACAAGGTGCATTCCTCCTGTGTTGCATTAACCTGTAGAATAACCTATTGAAAGATTTACTAAAGAAGATAATATTGCAATAACTGAATGACTGCGGTGTGCATGGCCTAGGGCAAATAAGACAGGAAAAGACATTAATCTCTGACACTGGCCACAATGGCACAACAACACCACCCAGATGAACTCAGCCGACCCGCCAGGCCCAGCCCAACCCACGAGGCTGACCAGTGACGTCCTCCAGTCAAGGCCAACCACATCGCAGCAGCGCCTATAGCTAGTCATCACCACCCAATCCCATTGAACTTGTGCCCCTTATAGTATGTAGGTTCTGATGACGTGTTTTGTAAATATATACGCCTGTCTTTGCTATTGTCAGACAGAGCGCTCTCCGAGTTTGCATAGTTCTTTGCATGCCCTATTCTGATTGATAAACTCTCATTTAAGCTCACCCGCACTCTGTCTTGGCTTTATTCCCATCCTGGGAGAGTCCTTCATTGTCTCTCATTGCGGGGAGGATCGTGCTGGTTGGGGACGCTTGCCTTCACCACCTCGGGTGGATCTCCTTTGGCCTCTTTGAGCCGGCTGTCCTCTGCCTTTCCCGAATGTGGAATAATAGCGAAAGGACATTCCTCTCCCAGAGGTTCCTGAGGGGCGAAAAGGAGTTTGGCGGATAGCAGCTCCTAAAGATTTTGCTGCTGCTTTAGAAGTCTGTAACTTTTCCAGACTGTCATCAGCCTTTTTTCCGAATAGTGAAGAGCCGAATCTGGAGCAAAGCCAGACTTTCGCAACCACGCATGCCTGCGGATTGTTGTACTTGCTGCCATGGCCCTGCTGATACTGTCAGCGGAATCGATGCCAGTTTGAAGTGATTCGCACATGGCATCTTTGCCATCTTTAATAATGTTAAGGAAGGCTTCCTTTTCCTCTCCTTCGGGTATGCAGTCAGCCGCTGATGAAGCACACTCCCATAGTGTGTGACTGAACCTGGCGAGCGTACAGGTGGCGTTGATGGACTTCAACGCTATACTACAAGCAGAGAAGACTTTCTTCGCCATAGAATCGTACCTTTTGTCATCTCTATCCTGTGGGACAGTAGGGTAAGCGGTCCTACTGCTAGATGAAGTTGCCGCTTCAACCACCAAGCTCTCTGGAGTCGGGTGTTTTGATAAGTATTCAGGGTCAGCAGCCGCTACCCTATACTTGGCTGACAATCTTTTATTGACCGCAGGGATAACTTCAGGAGGTCCCAATTAGATGTAATTTTCCTTTGTAAGGCTGCATGGAAGGGGACCACAGGGTCCTCCTGTGGACCTTTGTCTAATATGTCTGTTAGGTCATCCTGTTGAATAACAGGGGAAGGCGCAGACCAACCCATAAATTCAATAATTCTTGCCATAAGGGTTCTATAGGGTGTTTCGGCATGTTCCCCTGGGTCTGGCTTAACAAATTCCACTTCTGGGGAAGTGTCCAGCCCACTTGCCTCATGTAGTGACTCCTGTAGGTCCTTCAGCCTTCTTTCCTCAGAGGTGAAATCCTCTGAAATAGGCAGTGTGGTCCTCTGTAACCCCAATGTTTCCTGGTCAGAATCTTCCCCCTCTTCATAAATTGAAGATAGTCCAGGGTACTCTGACCTCTGAAATGGTGTAAAACCCATCTATAAGGCAGAAGGAGCCAAACTCGTCATTATTGGGCAAGAAAACGTTGATGTCGTCGACGTCGATGTGACAGGCTTCGAAGGCGCCGAGAACGGAGTCGAAAAAACTGGAAGGGGTCTCGAAGAACTCGAGAGGATCCGGATCCTACTCGAGGACATCGACGACGGTCTCGGCGTCGTGCCGGAGGCCCTTGGAATCACCGTTAGCTGTGGAGTAGCCTTGGTCTTCTCTTTCATCGGCGTCAATGTCGGCGTCGATGTCTGCGTCGACGATGGCGTCGAGTCGATCGACCGATGCGTCGAGGAACCCTTTGACAACGGCGTCGATGGCGCCGATCCATGCATCGAAGGAATCTTCGACGACGGCGTCGAAGATGGTGCCTTCTTACCCGATGGCTCGTGGCACTCTCGGGTAAAATGTTTCGCCAGGTGCTGCAACTCGCGGCGTTTTGATTTTTTGGGTTTTTCACCCTTAGCTGTCTTCGAGGGGGTCGAGGCCGCGTTCTCGAAGACGCTTAACAGTTTCTTTCTGAATTCCTCCCACTCAGCTTGAGAGCTGCATTTTGTGGGACAGGAGACCCTTTCTAGGGACACAGAAGACGACGAGGAAGGGGATCTTCGACGTCTCTTTTTTGAGTGTCTTGATCTCGACGAATGGTGGGAGCTACTTCGAGATCTAGAATGGGAATG
This sequence comes from Ambystoma mexicanum, assembly GCF_040938575.1. NCBI lineage: Eukaryota > Metazoa > Chordata > Amphibia > Caudata > Ambystomatidae > Ambystoma > Ambystoma mexicanum. Next base: position 1,008,946,534 of record NC_090921.1, read on the forward strand.
TTTTCGATGGCGAGGAGACGAATGCCTCGACTCAGCCGAAGAAACCTTTGAGGAGGTTTTGACTGACTTACCTCTCTCGAGCTTCCCCTTGCGCTCCTTCAAGGTTTTTCGCCGTCATGGACATGCAGTCCTCACACTCCGAACAATGGTGCTCGGATCCCAAGCACCACAAGCAGATCCTGTGTGGATCCGTTATCGACATTTTTTTACCGCAGTCTCAACATTTCTTGAAGCCGGATCGCGGCGTCGTCGGTTCCGATGAAGATGCCATTATTATTCGAGTAGATATAGAGTTATCCTGACTGAACTGAGCAACGACGTTCCGAGGCCCCATGAAGCGCGGAAAAACGGAACTGAGCAACGGACGCAGCGCGTGGCTATTTATGGGCATGGTGACATCGACGCCGATACGGTGGCCGTCGAGGGACATCGACTCGGCGGACGTCGATGCGCAGCGCCCTCTACAGAAAAAAATTCCGAGGCCAGCAAGCTGGAAACATATTATCAAAGATAAGGAATCCGTTGGAGGACACAATCCCTTCGAAAGATGGATTGTCACTACTCCCGACGCAGGTCAGGAAATCCAATGGACGCAAGATGCAGCGTGGAACGAGGATGCTCCTGAAGGTGCCGTCAGAAGAAACTCTGAAGCAGGAGGTGCACCTCGTGAATGCCATGGGCGGACAAAGCTGCTGAGTGAAGTCTGAGGCATCGCAGGAACCGTAGAGCCGACGAGATGCCTTTCACACTAGGAACCAAACTGCTGTGAGAACTGAAGACCGTGAAACGACGCAGAAGCAGCCGAGTGAAGCCTTTGACCCTGTGATGAACCCGATGGCATCATCACTCCTTTCCTGCAGTGATCTCCTCCCATGTGGCCAGGGGACAGCAGCTGCTACCTGATCCTGACCCTACGGCGGTTATATGAGGGAGGATCACACAGAAAAAGACAAATCCGGAGGACAAGATGACCTGCATCACGAAAATTTAGCCCTATCAGTAATAACCTCACAGAATGATTCTAAAGAATTGGAAAATGTTATAAACTCTGTGTTTTGCACCAACCAAACCGAGATTTGGATGCAAGAGAAAAAGAAACCTGAAAGACATCTTGGTGCACACATATGAGAATCCAGTAACGCATAAAAGCAAACAGAAAACCCTATGGGATCTACCACCAGTAGTAGGACACTATAGATGCAGCGTATGCTCAGTGTGCCCACTCAATGAAAACATGAAAGCAGTCGACCTATATGGTTGGGTTTCGAAATTGAGATCATTTTCAAATTGCAATTCATTAAGAATAAAGTAGATGACAAACCAATGGCCGCCCATTTTGTTAAACACCAACATAAAACCACAGACATATCCTGGTTTATCATTCAAGCCATTGAGACAGCCCCATGAGGAGGCGGACAGGGATGTGCGACTAAGAAGAGCCGAACAGAAATTGATTTTAAACTGAACATTGTGAACCATGGACTAAACACCAACATTGAATGGGGACTGTTCATGCATGATAAGTAGCTTAAAGTCAGCATCTAGAGACAAGCGTACCCCATACGGGTTCCCAATAGACAATACACAGCCCCTTTATCCTCAGCTAAAAGTGGGGTAACCTTTTGTGTGGACGACCCACCCCAATACAAACTTTGCTGATTGATAACTTACGTGATGCATCATGGACACTTCCGACGAGAGCCCCAGGTACAGCATTAACAACTGCCCTACTCTATGTTCATTAAGAGCACACTTAACCTCAAAAGTATAAAAAAACAATAGGTAGTCTTTGGCACCTGGAAAACGATAACTGTGTGTATCATTTTCACTTATGACCTGGGAGATACGGGGTCACTATCTCCTTGATGTGCCAACACAAGTCACAATATTTTAGATAGACAAACAGGGGGGCAGTCCCCATTTTTTATTGCATCAAACAATGGAAACTGTGCACACCGCACTTATGCTGAGGCTTCCAGGACCACCTATTGTTATGACAACAGCAAACATCAGAATCAGAAATGGCCGACACACCAAGTTCCAAGCCTCGCTATGATTGCGAGGCTTGGCTGGCCCCGGCAACACCGAAATAGTAAAAGATGCATCTCCCGTACCAAAAGCTACTATACTACTGTGCGAAGACTTGACAGGCCACTGCTGCTGCCGCAGCACAAGAATGGGGCCTTCTAACAATAAGGTAAGATGCCTTATACACAAACCGCTCTACATTCAGTGTGGTTATTTGAATATTTACAAGTACGGGTGGTCATACACTACTTTACTAGTCCCGCTCCACTGCCAAGGACGCATCAGTCTCGGTGTGAGCAGCTGTGGACACACGAGAGCTCCCTGAAAATAATACAGGTCCTGTGAATAGCTCTAACCATGGCAATACATATGTCAGGATTACATGAAATATGTAACATTAATAGTGATAATATCAGTGAATAGTTTCTTACCTGTAACTCCATTTCTCCAGCATTGGTATCTTTCATGGATTCACATGCTTAGAATATTCCCCGTCGACAGACTGGGAACCCTCGGTAAGCTTATATAGCCTTTTCCTATAGGAAAACTTTCGACACTTTAGTGTCCTATCTACGTCGTTTTGGGCCGTGCACGCACGCCCTACCAAGACGTAGCGGTATAAATGCCCCGCCCCCGCGGCTCCTTCCAAATTTCGACCCCTCCAAGTGGAACGGGGAGAAACCAGAAAAAATACGAAGATTGCATTTCGGGGAGGCCGGAGGGCGCATGTGAATCCATGAAAGATACCAATGCTGGAGAAATGGAGTTACAGGTAAGTTACAGGTAAGAAACTATTCCCTTCTCCAGCATTGGATGTTTCATGGATTTCCATGCTTAGAATAGAATGCACAGCAGTGAACGTGAAACAATGAAGGAGGTGTAACTGCAATCGAGCAATCACCCCATTCTGCCAAAGAAAACGAACCATGATTACATAAGATTCGAAATTAACCACCTGTCACCGTACTGTATACCGCAATATATATAAATTAAAACAGGATACATAAAGCACACATTGGAACCACATACGCATGTTCGTGCATATAATTAAAAGCATATACGTATCATATATATATATATGCATATATATATACATATATATGCATGTATAAACACATATCCAACCAGCATAGAACCCTCTCGAAGAGAAAGGGCTTACCTTATTGAAAGAGAAGCCGCAAGACTGCTCGGCCCATTTGAACTTCGTCCGCATGCTGTCGTTCTAAGCAGTAGTGGCGGGTGAATGTATGGGGCACTGACCATGCTGCTGCTCTGCAAATGTCTGCCAGCGGGATCCCCGCCCATAATGCCGTCGACGACGAGGTCGCTCTGGTCGAATGGGCTCTAGGACGCCCTCTTAGCGGCTTTCCCGCTTTCGAGTGACAGAAAGCAATCGTCGATGAGACCCATCGAGCCAGACCTTGTTTCGAAATTGCTTTCCCCTTTGCTGAAGGGCCATACACAACGAAGAGCTGCTGTGTCGATCGAAGTTGCTGGGTACGATGCAGGTAGAATTTTAGAGCCCTCTTGACATCAAGGGTATGCAGAACCTTTTCCGCTGCCGACGATGGCGTTGCAAAGAAGGTGGGTAGGACCATGGTAGAGTGTTTATGAAAAATCGTAGGAACTTTCGGATGAAACGAGGACTCGTCGACAAGATAACCTTGTCCTTGAAGAATCTGAGATATGAAGGGTCTATGACCAATGCTTGTAACTCTGAGATTCGTCTAGCCGACGTTATGGCTATTAGAAAAGCCACTTTCCAAGATAGAAACTTCATGGACACCGTGGCCATTGGCTCAAAAGGTGATTTCATCAAACCTGCAAGTACCAAGTTAAGGCTCCACGTTGGTGGAAAACGCTTAACCGGGGGAAACGTCCGAAACAAACCTCTCATGAAATGTTTAACTAATCTGTCACTAAACAAAGGCGTAGAGTTCCTCCTTCTTGTGAACCTAGAGATGGCCGCCAGTTGAACCTTTAGAGATGAAAAAGACAAGCCACTCCTCGTCAAATGCAACAGATACGGGAGGTTCCACTTCCGCCTGCCCTTGGCACCACACACACAATCTTTTCCACTTACACCTGTAAGACTTGTTGGTGGACGGGGCCCGCACAGCCTGTAATATTTTTCGACAGTCCGATGGAATGGTCAAGGCCCCAAACTCCGAAAAGTCAGGAGCCAAGCCGTGAGGTTGAGACTGTTTGGGTCGTGATGCCACACCGTTCCTTCGTTCCGGAACAAGAGGTTGGGCTCTTTTGGGAACGTTATCGGGTGGTCCGCTGACAGATGAAGGAGGTCGGAAAACCATGGTTGCCTCAGCCAACATGGCGCTAACAGGATGACTCGGCACCTGTACCTGCGTATCCACTGCAGAGTCCTCCGTATCAGGGGAAACGGAAGGAAGGCATAGAGGAACTTGTCCGTCCACGGGAAGGAAAAAGCTTCTCCCACTGAATTTTCCTGTGGCCATCTGCTGGCGTACATTTTGCACTTCTTGTTTGCCTTCGTGGCAAAGAGGTCCAGCGTCGGTTGTCCCCATTTCTGGAAGACCTTTGCCAAATGATCGTCGTTTATTTCCCACTCGTGAATCTGGTCCATCTTTCTGCTGAGCGAGTCCGCCTGCTCGTTTTTCACTCCTGGCAGATGATGGGCTATGATGGATACATCGTGCTTCAGCGCCCAGTGCCACACCTTCTCAGCCTCGATGGAGAGAGTCCTGGACCGCGTACCGCCTTGCTTTCGTAAATAAAACATTGTTGTGATATTGTCCGTCAGAACTCTCACTGTGGATCCCCTGATGTGAGGCAGGAACGCTCTCAGGGCCCAGCGGACTGCTCTCAATTCCAGAATGTTGATGTGTAGGAGAGATTCTTTCTGAGACCAGCGGCCTTGTGTCTGCAGAGTGCCCATATGCGCTCCCCAGCCGGTTAGGGACGCATCCGTCACCACTGTGAAATGGAACTCTGGTTCCTGTAGAGGCACTCCCTTGGAAATATTCCGACGATTCCTCCACCACCGTAGGGTTGACATGAGCTCGACGTCGTCGACGGTCAACTTGTCTGACCAAAGGCCCTGAGACTGCTTCCAACGATCTGCCAAAAACTGTTGAACTGGCCTCATGAAAAGGTGACAGTTGGGCACTAGATGAATGCAGGACCCCATAGCTCCCAGGATTGACATATATTTTCTCACTGACAACCTGGAATTGATCTTCAGCTGGCCTGCCAAACAACTGAGCCTGGTGATCCTGTCGAGGGATGGTTTGACTAATCCCAGCTGGGTGTCGAACTGGGCACCCAGAAACAGCAAGCTTCTGGACGACGTTAATGAGGATTTGTCGAAGTTTATCGCAAACCCCAATCGTTCCAATAGGTTCAATGTGTCCTGTAGACTGTCGTGCGTCGACGACGGGGAAGATCCCCTCACCAACCAGTCGTCTAAATACGGGTATACATGGTGGCCCTGCCTCCTCACCCAGGCTGCCACCGGAGCCAGGCATTTGGTGAACGTTCTGGGGGAAGATTTTAGTCCAAAAGGGAGAACTGTGAACTGGTAGTGATTGTGTTCTACCACAAACCTGAGGTATTTCTTGTGTCGCGGACACACCGGTATGTGAAAGTACGCGTCCTGCAGGTCCAGAGATGCCAGAAAATCCCCTTTTTGAACTGACCTGATTACCTCTTGGAGCGTGAGCATCTTGAACTTTATGTTCTTCAACGACTTGTTCAGTTCTCGCAGATCGAGGATGGGACGCCATTTTCCATTCGGCTTTATCACCACAAAGTACCGTGAGTAAACCCCTTGACCCCTTTGCGACGACGGGACCTGTTCTATAGCCCCTTTTTGTAGCATAAGTGCTACTTCCTGCAGCAACACGCTCAGATGGGAATGAGCTACACGCACCGGTGGAAAATGCGGAGGGTTGCTTTTGAACTGCAGGGAATGTCCGTATTCTACTGTGTCCTACACCCATTGATCTGTGGTTATCAGCTCCCATTCCTTGATGTAACATGATACTCTGCCCCCCAGAACGTTCCGATGCCCGTCATTGCTGACTCTTAGTTTGCTTATCCTCGTCGACGACGAGAAACCTGCCCTTTTCTTAGGAGCTTGGTAGTCCCGGCGCTGTCTAGCTGCTTTTGAAGCTCGTCTGTATCCTTGAGAGGAATATGTTGATCTACCGAAGGAACGGTCCCTGGAAGAGAACCTGGAGTTCCTCGAAGCTCCCCTGAAGGGACGAAAAGGCCGGGAACCCCGACCACTCTGGAGAGCTCCCAAAGAACGCGCAGTGTCCGAGTCCTCCTTCATGCCCTTCAGGGCTTCGTCAACCTTCACGCCAAAAAGGAGGTCCCTTTCGAAAGGCATATCCAGTACCTTGTACTGCACCTCAAGTCAGAAGTTGGTGCATTTCAGCCACGCCTGCCGTCGGAGGACCACACCGTTGTTCACCTGCTTGAAACCCGACTCTGCAAGATCTACTGCGATGTTAATTGCATCATTTGAAGTTTCCTCACCTTCCCTGACTAGCAACATAGCCGCTTTTCGATGTTCATCCGGAAGGTGTTCGAGTATGGGTGCCAGCCGGTGCCACATTAGCCTGTCGTATCTAGCGACTATGGCAAGAGAATTGGCCGCCTTAACCGTGGTAGCACCTACCGTCAGGACTTTCTTGGCGAACGCATCTTGGCGTCTAGCATCACTTTCCGTGGGGGTCGTACACTTGTGTTGAGCCCTCGCCTTTCTCGCCGCCACCGCCAATACCACAGAGTCAGGTGTCGGTTGTGAGGAAAGGCACTTGGGAGTAGAGTCCGGGCCTTGAATTTCTTTTCCAGACGACCTTTAACCGCTGGCTCTGAGAAAGGGTGATGCATGGTCTGCAGACCTTCTTTCCACACGTGTTGTAGGATGGGTACTGAAAACACTGACTTTCTCCTTTGACCCATGTGGTCGAAAAGAAAGCAATCTTTCTTTTCCTCTTCTTGTGCCAGCCCAAATTCCTTGCAGGCTTTAGCCATCATGTTATGGAATGACCCGATATCGTCTGGGGGAGACGGCTGAGCCGGGCTCCTCAGCGTTTCCAACTCCACATCGGACTCCCAGGTCGGATCCCTGGAGGGGGAAAGTGAGACTATTGATGACGCCCTGCTGCCTGATTCCAAATCCAACAGCTCCCCTTCCTCGCGGCGTGGAACCGAGAGGCTTGCTTCCTACAGCGGGGGTTGCAGGTGAAGGACGGCGAGACGGGCCCCGGTCGTCGACGACCAACCCGGCCGGGGATGTTCGAGGTAGTCTATTGTCCAGTGTCTGTAGCAGAGATTGCAGCGTGGATAAGACTTCCAACGATAGAATCGATTGTGGATTCAGCAGAGGGGTAGAACCCGGACAGCTTTCAGAGACAGGCTTGGTAAGTTGTAACCCCAGGTCTGCCGGGGCAGCTACCCCTTCGACCTCGTCCCCCGAAGACACCGTCAAGGCCTCTTGCTGTAGGAGTGTGTCCGGTAAAACTGGGTCGTAGACCTCTGGGCACCAGGCCCTTTGAGGGATATCCGTCGACGAAGCCATAGTTGGTCCTGTCGGCGTCGACGTCTGCAATGCAGGTGCGGTAGATGTTAACTGCGTCAATGGCATAGAAGTCGTCGACGACCGCCCAACCGTCGACGACGGTGGTGGTCGTGCAGGTGTATGCGTTGCTCCTGCCTTTTCTGAACTCGACCTGCGTTTTTCTTTTTCTCGACTCGAGGTCGATCCATGACGATCGCCTGAGGAGGATTTTGATTTGTCTTTATCTTTTCTCGTCGAATATGAGGACGAAGAGGCACCTTTCGACGCCGAGTCCTTGGAGCGGCCTTCCGACGACTCCTTGCCCACCGGTCTAGGTTTCTTCACCGGGGGCTCCGATGATGATGAGCGGTGCGGGGCCCCTGAAGATTTCGATGCCGAGGCCACGCTGCGTGTTGAGCCCACCTCTGAAGGCGGGTATGCCCCCGCTCCATCGTTCAACCATGCGACAAGTCTGCGACTCCGATCCTTAAGGGTCTTCTGGGAGAAGCCCTTACAAATGTCGCAGTCGTCAGCCGAGTGGTGAGGGTGCAGACAGTAAATGCAGTCCATATGCGCATCCCCCTCGTAGACCTTCTTTAGGCCGCACGTAGCGCACGGGTGGAAAAGTGCTTTTCCTGACATCAGGAGAAGAGCGCAACCTAACCAAGTAGAAAAATACACGAGGTGTTCCCACTTTGGAGACGGTCGAAATCTGGAAGGAGCCGCGGGGGCGGGGCATTCATACCGCTACGTCTTGGTAGGGCGTGCGTGCACGGCCCAAAACGACGTAGATAGGACACTAAAGTGTCGAAAGTTTTCCTGTAGGAAAAGGCTATATAAGCTTACCGAGGGTTCCCAGTCTGTCGACGGGGAATATTCTAAGCATGTGAATCCATGAAAGATCCAATGCTGGAGAAACGCTGAAACACAATTTATTCTGCTTTATTCCCGCATATAGAATTAACCATACTTCAAGAGGCATAAGGAAGAGCCTCTCCAAGTTGCATTCCCTATCCCAAATGAAAAGACAAAGATTTGGAAGCAAATTCGTGAATAACAAGTATTAAAAAACCATTCTGTTTTATGTATGTATTTAAATGACTATGTACAAGATTAAGGTAAAATAAGTAAAAGACAACATCATTGACCCTACACCGTCTGACTGAATTCACAGGTAGCATATCATTTTTATGTGTTTAGATGACCACTCAGCCATACACACAGGAGAGAGAAATCCAAATTCTTACGTATTGTCCTTATGTTGTAGGAATCGTGTGAGAAAGGGTCCCTACCTGATTTACCCTGAATCAAAATCGTTTGCATCTCCTGATGAAGGCTCTATCTGGCAACTACGTGAGCACATGGGTACAAGTGCATCACAAATAAAAAGAGCCGAAACATGTGTCGACGACCTGAGAAAAAGCCTATCATATGGCCTTTTTTTGTTTCCACAACCGATTTAGAACACAGAACATGAGCAGTTAATTGTAACCTTGCAAATTAACAACCTGGTGCAGAAACACCAACAAATTCAATTAGAGTACAACTTATCTATGAATGTGTATTGCTCATGTCAGACTGTATGTTTTATCGGATTGTGTAATATCACTGCACACTAACCGCCAGTCACTTTAATACCACGAAAGTATTTGTCAAAATATATGTATGTTTCTTCTTTTTTATTGTATTTAAAAACATATCTTTGAGATACTGTGTGAATACAGCATACGCTGATTCTCAATTTTTAACCATTATAGGTACGCCCAAGCCAGTCTTTTTTCTAAATAAACAAGTGATAAAAGATGACTTGAAATGGCTTTTGTCTCTCTCTAACTGCATATATAAACAGCAATAAGCAGTGTCATAAATAAAATGGTAAGCACCCATTGGGGCACTACAGAATAGTAACAGAGGGGTAATCAGTTTCCCCTTTTATATTTCTAGGAGAGTATAACAGGCAGAAACATTGCGTGTCTAGGACCCGCCCCCACTTGTGTTGATCTAAATCATTGAAAGCATAATAGCAGAGTGTACCAGACTGGCACGGGAGGACATATTGTAACCAGGGAATCATCCCCGTGGTGCTGTCAAGAGGCTAAAAGAAGTGGAGTTGCTTCTTGTCCATGTGAAAACCTGGGAAAGTTCAAGGGAAGAGTCATACCCCTTGAGCTTGTGAACTGTGAGAATCCGGGAAAGCTAAAGGAAGAGCCAAACCCCTTGAGATTGTGAATTATAGAAATCTGGGAAAGGTCAAGGGAAGATCCATAACCCTTGAGAGTGTGAAATGTATGAAACCTGAAGAAATGCAGGGGAAAGGGAGTCCCGAACCCACCCCTGAGACTTGTGGAACTTTATGTTGTTTTCAGAACCTTTCTTTCGAACTTTATGTTGGAACTTTGGAAAAGAGCTGCGAGTAGCCAGCTGAGAGACATTTCCCTTTTCACTTTATATTGAGTTTAGCATGTAAGGGCCAGGTTAGGATTTGGACACAGGACGGAGAACCTTAATTTGGACATTCTCACATGAACACCATTTAGTTTTGTGGAGGCAGGGAAACCCCTCTTAGAGTTAGGGCGAGATAGAATTTTCTCCAACCCCCCTTTTTACTTTGGCTAATAAAAGTCTTTGCCAACCACCATGACATCCCTGTGTCTGCGTCTTACTCTCGATATTTTACAGGGACCTTTGTCTTAAATCTGCCACTGACGTCGGCTCATAGAGCGGTTGCCACTCTGCATCACACTGAGATACTGAAGTTATCAGAAGGACGGTAGCTAATAGAGACCCCGACTAGCGTCCTGCAGAGACCACTGACCATCAACAACGCAGTGCGGCCCTGGATTGGCCTCTGGCTGCCTCTCCTCCTCCCTTCTCTTCTTTTCCCTTGTTCACCCAAGACAATGTTTCTAGGCAAGTCCGATCTATGAAAGTCTCGTCAAAACAGGTTCTTCCCTGTTCATCCAGGACCATCAAGGACCACATCGACACCATTGCTCCAGCCTTGGCCAATTTCTGCAATTCCTCATTTGTCACTGGAACCTTCCTCTCCCCCCTTAAGCACTCCCTTGTGACCCCCTCCTAAAGAAGCCCTCTGCTGATCCTTCTTCTCCGACTTACTACCGCCCGATCGCCATCACTCCTTTCCTGGGAAAACTCTAGGAAAAGCTGGCCCTCTCCCAGCTTAATCTGCACACGGAATCTATTGGATGTCTCCACGACCACCAGTCTGGCTTCATAGCGGCCAGAAGCATGGAAACTGCTCTTCCTGAACATCTCTGAAGACCTGCTCTCTAACCTTGATTCTAACCTTCCTTCTGTCCTCATTCTCCTCAATCTTTCTGCTTTTGATACGGTCAACCATGTCATCCTGCTCAATCGCCTCTGTGATATCTGGGTATTACTGATCAGGCCCTGGCCAGGCTGACCTAATTTCTCACTGATCGACCCTCTAAGGTCCAACTGGGGTCTTTCCTCTCTTCTATCTCCCTCGCTACCTGTGGTGTTCCCCAGGGGTCTAACCTTACTCCTTGGCTTTTCAACCAATTCTTGGCACCTCTTGCCCACCGCATCGCTGCTCTCTGCTCCAACTTTCAGTGTTATGTGGATGACATACAGCTCTCTTTCAGGCTCCCCTTGGCCGCCTCTTCTCCTTCTCTCATTCCAGACTGTCTGGCCGCAATTCAGAAATGGTGTGCTGCCTATGATCTCTGCCTTAATGCCAGTAAGACTGAGATCCTCCTTATCGGAACAGCAGCTCTCTCCTTTCCTCTCTCTGGCCGCCCACTCTGGGCCCTCTTTCTGCTCCTAATGGTGAGGCTAAGAACCCTGGGGTCATCTTCGACTCCACTCTCCCCTTCTCTCCTCACATCTCTGGCATCTCTAAGAACTCAAACTATCAGCTGCACTTCCTCAGAGGTATTCTTCCTTTGCTCACTTTCCCGCAGACGCTTACTGTCTCCAGAGTTCTGGTCCTCTCTAGGCTGGACTACTGCAACAGCCTCTTTCTAAATCTTCCTGCCTCTAAATCTCCTTCCTCTACAACTTATCCGGAGCAGGATTGCGAGACTTGGCCTCAAGCCCAGGGATCGTACCTCTCCAGCTATGAAAGTTCTTCATTGGCTCCCCGTGGCAGCAATGATCAAGTTCAAGACCCTCTGCATCGTCCACAAGGCTTTCTGGGGCCTGGGACCACGCTACATCCAACTCTCTTTTCCTAAACATCTCCCTTCTCAAGCTCTCTGCTCATCCACCTCCAACTCTCCGAGGATCAGTCGCTTTTCCAAGCATAGAGTTGGGGCAGATCTCTATCTTCGGCTGGGGCCTCCCTCTGGAATAGCCTCCCTGCCTCTCTCAAACTTGAGCAGAATCCCCTCCAGTTCCAGAAGCAACTCAAAGACGTGCCTCTTCACTTCCGCTTTCTCTCTTCCTGCTGATGTCCCGACTGCTCCACACACTGGTCACCTGGCCACCCTCTAAACTTGGGCCCAGGTCCCTGCATGTCCAGTTGCACCTCACACTGCCTCCTGGCTCCCCCAGCACTTGTGGTCTGTATCTGCAACCCTACAGTCCCTTCTCTCTGCACTTATGAGCCACCCGTTGGCTGCACTTTCTGATTTACCTACACTGAGCCACCTGCTGGCCGCACTTTTGAGTTACTTGCACTTCTGCCCCCCCACTCCCTCGGCACTTCTCCCCTTCCACTTCCCTTCACTTTCGCGAACTGAATGGCACAAGGCCTAGTAAGATCGTTGTTTTGTCTTCCCTCTGTTTCCCCCTCCTTGTCTTGTCACGCCTAGAAACACTTGTGTACTGGCACATTATAAATTCCATATCATAGATCTTTTTCCTGGGGGTGGCGACATATCGGTCAATGCCCCTAATCGAAGGAGCCCATGACGCACCATGGAGTGTTCCAATGAACCCAGAGGGGGCCTGAGATGAGACAACAAGGAAGGTCAGTGTACCTTCCCATGGTAGGGATGCTAGAAGCTGGGACCGGGAGGTTGGCGCTGAACGAACACCTGTGCCGCAACAGAAATTTAATCTGGAGCGGCCTGGGCCAACAACCCCCTCAATAGAAGGCCTACCACGGGGGACGTGTGGACCGAATAGTTGGAGGAACCCCCACACACTACTGGGCAGCATAATATATCTGAGCCTGAGGGCTCCCAGGACACCTCCCAACTTAACAACACCTCAAGTAAATCATATACAACATGTCGGGAGTGGGGAATGAAATACTAAGACTGCAGAGAGGAGGATTGGTCAGGACCTACACAAATACAAAAACTGGATCTAAATAGTTAAACAGGGCCGATCAGACCAGGGGCAAGGCAGGCCCAGCAGACACTGCCCATCTTATCACCGACAAGCAGAGCCTTTCCTAAGCAACCGGGCCGGTACCACATTTCCTTCAATGTGGCCCTCGCGCCCAAAAACATCACATGATAACCAGCCAGCTATACACACCCACCTGCTCTCCATAACAACAGCCCACGGAGAAATCACATGGGCACACACAGATACCACATGCTGGTTCCTCACATGGTCAGACTGCTGAACAGCTTTCGAAAGAAACTCAGGCACGGCCGCAGAGAAGCAAATGAAGGATGCATCAATCACCTTTGGTGCTGATCAGAAGGAGACGTGCACCTACTCTTCGAGGAAATCAGATCTACGAAGAGCGGTAGAACAGCAGCGATAACCAACCTGAAGGGTAGGATGGATAAAGTAGAAGAAACACTCGAAACACTGGAAAACAACCAACTGGCAGCTGACCTAATGGAAATGAAAGTAGAAGGCAGCATACAGGATTTTGAGCAAAATGAGATGGATCTTGCACTGAAAATTGATTACCTTGAAAATCGAGTGAGGCTCTAGCATACAAATTATGGGCTTCAAAGAACCAAAGGGTGAATGCAGTCTCACGCTCGAACATCGGGTGAAATCACTTGTTAATAGCCTCTTCATTGAACCTCCCGTCCCAGAAATATAATTCGATAGAATTCATCAGGGAGGCGGCCCTACCAGCGGTCCACAATCTGTCCTTGCAAAGTGTCACTAGTTCAAAAATAGAACAGAAATTGAACAAAAGGCAAGAGAGAAAGGGCAATTACTTTTTGAAGGCTCGCAAATTCACAGATACCAGGACCTATCGGCAATGACATTGATCAAAAGGAGCAAATGCTGCCTACTAACCCAGTGGCTACAAGAGCGAGACATTCGGTATTGATGGGGGTTGCTATTTGCGTTGTCCTTTGAACAGTGAGGAGAGAACCACAGAGTCACTTCGATGGAGGGAAGTATAAGGCATCTTGAAACAACTGTCCTCGGAAGATCGCAGTTCTGAGGTAGAGGGCACGGGCTGCACATCGGGCTCGAAGGACAGAAAACAGAAATCTCAACCACAGAGAGGTCGCCCAACAGGCACAGGGAAACATTGCAGATTTAATACCCCACGACTCAGTGTCTTTAGCCGATTCCTAATGCACAGCTTAGATTGTTTCAGAAATGGGAATGTCGCAGTAAGGAGTAGACATTGGATCTCATCACAAGTGGCTAAAACCAGGAGAATTAGTCTTAATCTACCACAAAATTAATAATTTCTCGTGAGCAGCACAGATGTTAATGTTTCTTAACGTGTTTTGTTACATTGTTATGGGCCAGGGGTATCTTCTGGGTGGCCCTACTTTTAGAGGGTGTCTCAGAATCGGGCGTGGGGGAGTTGAAATCCCGACCTATATGTCGGTGAGACTAGGTGGGATTGTGGAGGAGCTGGGGAATCGATGCAAGCTTTTGAATTTCTTCATTTCTTTCTGGGATGGGGAAAGTGGGACGGAAAGGAGGAGTGCTATAATCTTGAAGATGGGATGGAGGTTGGGGATTGCTAAAATGCTCAAACAGCAAATAAGGGACACCGATGAGAATCAAGGAAACACGTGATGACACAGTATAGCGGATTGAAAATTGAATATGAAAAGCCTTTGCTCCCCACAAAAACACTCAATGCTAATGCGGAAATTTAAAAACGTCTGGGGTGCAGATACTCTTTCTAAAGGAAACCAAATTTAAGAAAGGGGAGGAGTACATACTTAGAGAAGGGAATTAGGGGAGCATTGTTGTCATCTGGTTCATCGAAAAAAGCTGGAGTGGGCATTCTAATTTTGAAATCTCTAGGCCTTGAAGTCTCACAGATCAAAAGGGGCAGGGAAAAGGCCACTTTTAACAATAAATGGTACACACAATAGTGATATTGTACTCAGTCTATGCCGCTAACCAGCAGCAGCTTGCATTTTTCAGTAAGGCAATGTCATTCCTGAGCACATGGTGGAAGGCAGGGCTGCTCCTTTGTGGAGGGCATCTGAATTTAATAGCAGATCCCTTGCAGGACTGGTCGTCATTGAGGGCTGGAGCTGTCCCACCATCCATGAAAGTGAATATTTGAAGGACCTCCTACAAGGACGCTGTGTTTTATTAATACCTGGAGAACGACACACCGTCACGCACAGGCATACACTTTTTACTCACCACCACATAAAACTTTCTCCAGATAGACTATAATTTACTAGACGCTGCCCAAGAATACAACATCATTGAAGCAGACATACAAATCATAGGCTGGTTGGACCACGAAATGTGTAGGTTATCAGTGGACTTTGGGACCCGTGCCCCAATCGATAAACAATGGGTCTGTAATGACGCATTGTACAGGGATATAGTATTCAGAGAAACCCTCCATGAAGAGATCAAAGAATGTTTCAAACTTAATGACACAGGGAAATCACCACTTCATGTAATTTGGGATGCAGCCAAGGTCACCTTTCGTGGCCTATTAGGCTCCGAAGGGTCAGCAAATGAAAGGGAGAGGATGTTGCATGAATCTAAACTGAAACTACCAATTAAAGAGACGGAAACGGGCCTGAAAAAGGCAGGAGATCAATTAGACAAAAAACATACCTAAATTTGAGAATTAAGGCAAGAGCTAAGGGATGTCTGGAAAGGGAAAACAATCACACAATTAGGATTTGTTAAGAAGAAATATTATGAAAGGGGCTCGTCTGAGAGGCCAAAGAGCAGAAAGGTTGGTATATAAAAATAGGGATGAGAAAGGTACAATATTGAATAAGCCAGAGGAAACTGACCAAACAGTTTGGTACCTATTATGCCCAACTGTATACTACTGAAAGGACGTGTGACGAGAAGGAAATACATGACTATCTCGGGGCGCTATACCTTCAAACACTAACAGCAGAGGAAAGGACATTACTAGATACATCACAGTGCATTATAAACACAATTTTTAACGTAGTTCTTTAATGAAATTTTAAATGCCGGGAAAGCTCCATGTTCACACAGGCAAGAATAATAGTCCTTCCAAAGGAAGTAAGAGACAAATTGGACTGTGGATCATATCGGCCCATATCATGATTAATGTTGATGCCAAGGTGTACGCCAGTATCCTGGTGGAGAGACTGAACACGGTTCTCCCAAAACTGATACACAATGATCAAGTGGGCTTTATTAGAGGCAGACAGAGAGCAGACAATATCTGTAAGACCTTAAACCTTATTGCTGGGATCGAAGACAATGTAAATGATCTTGTCTTGCTCTGGATCAACGCTGAGAAGGCTTTCAACAGTGTTGAGTGGGGTTTATGGAAACGGTCTTGAGGAAGGTGGGCTTGGGCCCAAGATGGCTGACTGTAGGCATGGCACTGTATGAAAATACTAGGGCAGGGTTATAGTGAACTGCGTGGCATCGACTGTACTCAAGTTGAGTCCCGGGACTCCAGTGATTTTTGCCTTCTGCTGAAGGGGACCGATACAGGGCCTAGTGATGGGAGAAAAGGTTTACAGACTAGCCCTATACGCGGACAACATACTGGCCTAGATAACACATTCAGAGACATCAATTCAGCACTAATTTCAACCATCATGGAAAATGGGAGGCTGTCTGGCTTTGAAATTAACCTGAATAAGACGGTAGACTTACTGCTGATGGCGAACATATCCCAGATAAACCAGAACCTATCGAACCAGGGTATTCAGGTACAAATTGAAAGTATTCAATATTATGGGGTGAACATCAAGGGGAAGCTGGACAACCTATATGGGGCAAATTATCCCTCTTCATGGGATAAGATTAAGAAGGATTTGGAAAACTGGAGAAAGATCATGTTGTCGTGGGCAGCTTGTCTCATATCAATAAAAATGAACATCTTACCGAGGCTACTGTTCTTGTTTTAGGCTCCTCGAATAATGTTACCAGCCTCTTTCTATTATGAAGTGAAAAAGTGTTCCTTCCATTTCTATTGGCAGGGAAAAGATCACAAATAGCCTACAATACTTTGATCCTACCCAAGGAGAGGGGAGCCCTGGAAAATGACCTTTTTACACTGGTCACTTTGGGGGAATGGATATGGGTTCCTTATAGACACTTACCACACAAAATATGCACACACCCATTGCTATCAGTACTGTGGCACCTTTGGAGCAAAGCCAAAGACATGGGGGTGTCACGTCATGGCCACCACCCCTCAGTTGTATAAGGGCTCCCCCCATCAGAGACAAAATAATAGATCCCTTAAGATTTCAAGCATATTACAAAGCGGGGCTGATCAGGGCGGGAAAAGTATGGAAACTGGGGCGTTTCCTACGTAAAACCGTATTGGTGGATGCCTTGGATACAGCCTTTATAACACATAACTGAAAGGCACCCTGACAGATCAGGGCGGGGCGAATAATTTAAAGTGCCTGTTAACACAGTTTGAACAAGTTCTCAACAAACATGATAACAGGAAAGGGCTCATCGCTGGGCTATATGACTCTCTCCTTGCCAGTGGCATACCAAACACCCAAAAGCAATAGACCACAGACCTTCAGCTACAGGAAGAAACAGACACATGGCAGACAATATACAGGGCGGTTTGGTCCTCCTCAATAGTGATCCAGTAAAAAATGCACAACTGTAGACTTTTGTTCAGGTGGCACCTAGCTCCTTATAGGTTCTCTAAGATGTACCCCAACGTGAACCTTTTTTGTTGGAGAAACTGTGATATGACAAGCACTTATTGGCACATGTCTGGGGAGTTCCCCTTAGTACAATGTTACTGGAAGGAGGTGTTAGCATGGATTGAGTGCATAGGTGGTGTAGAGAGGAAACTATCCCCATTGCTGGTATTGTTTAGCATTGAAAATCAAGGGGACAGACCCGCACTGCTGCCACATATGCCAAGCAATCTGCTCTTGGCAGCAAGAGTTTGTCTCACTCTCCATTGGAAGAGAGTCCATCTCCCAACACAGGGGGAATGGGCAAAAAAGGCTTATGAACTGTATAACACGGAAACTTGACCGCAGTATTAATGGACTCTCACTCTCACATTGATAGGGAGTGGCTTCCCATTTTGGAGTGTCATAGATCGCAAGAAGGGAGCAGATAAAGAATATGAACAAGAGTTCACGTAGGCTACACAACTACTAAAATGACCCAGAATAGCTTTACCCTAAACCCAATTAGATGTCTGAGCACATAAAAGACCCGAGATGCAACGTCAAGTCCCTTCAGACACACTATGAGATGCTCATCCTCTTCAATAGCCTATTCATCCTGTTTCCATCGAGTCCAGAGGTCCGGGGGTAGGTGGGGGGAAGGAGAGTGGATGTACCGAGTTAGTTGGAACAGTATCAATGTAACATTTCTGAAGAGTATTCTGGTGATGCTATAACCAAAACCTGGACCAGAGGATTTTTTAATTGCACTGGATACCCTCCAGTTCCGGATTTTATGTTGTAATATTGAATCCTCATGAAAACGTCAATAAAGACATGTTTAAAAAAACAATCATGCACCAACTGGAATAATGGTTTGGTTGATTGCATTAAACAGACTAGTGACATCAGATTATTGATGATACTGAAGAGGTCTTTGGGGTGATTGCCCGCTGTAATGATCCGATTAGTGAGATAGCCTGTTTTGGCCTCATGAATCGCCCTTTTATAGTTTTTTCGGCAAATATTAATATATTAATAAGCACTCAAGAAGATACATCTCTTCTTCATGCTCCTTAACTTCTTATTTTAAACATTTTAGGTCTGGGGAATACCATGGTTTAGACTTGTCTTTCTGTCCAAAATGTTTTAAATGGGCAACAAGATCCATTACCCTTTGGAAGCCAGAGAGACAGTGTTCTAAGTATTTTCCACAATGTGGTTCCCTTTCTGGGCCGGAAGCACAGCCGGCAGTGGTTGCAGTGAGATGCAGAGCAGAGCTTTTTTTAATGTTAATTTGCGTAAACACATAAGTGATAGCGCTGGGGTGCTTGAGTGGATGTCACTTGGTAATGGCTGAGCTACTAGCATGGGTGAACTTCTAGGCAGACTGTCAGGTGCACTTTTTGAATTCCACTGGGCGCTAAAACAGCCCAGTGTTTTATAGCACAGGGGTTTCTCCGATGCTGGCACTAGGACACTGTTATGCTACAAGCATGAAAATGTTTATGAGCTGTCGACATTGCGGAATATCCAAGCAATTTTACAGGGGCACATCTGGCCTGATAGTCTTGTAGCTGCTGGAAGCGAATGGCATCCTGTAGTTTGAAGCTGATAGAACTGGGGCATTTTGGATTTGCTGGCATGGGACACATCGAGCCCGCCTGCATTTAGCAGCGGGTGGCACCAGAGCAGATTGAAGCTGCTGGAAATAATGCTCCTTTCTGTTGGTCACTGTGGGACATTTCTGCAATGAAGGCACACTGGCACTCTTAAGATGGTGGTACCAAGGCATTTTAGCACAGAGGACACTTTACAAACCCAGAAGTGAAGTGACTGAGGCATATTTGGATTGTCAGTGCTAGGGCATGGCTGAGCTGATTGGCCTGGGGTACATCAGCTAAGAAGCAATGAAGCAGCAAGGCATTTCTGATCTGCTACCACTGTGGCATTTCTCAGATACTGGCAAAGTTGGATTTCATAGCCACCACAAGGCAATGTGTTATGTATGGCACTCTGCACCCCAAGTCTGTTGGTGCAGAGCCTGTGCACTGGGAGATGCCCAGCTTGATGGCATTACACCATTTAAACACTGATGGCACTGAACACTCGCCAGAAAGACTGCAGACCACACCATCAACTGTGGAAGTGTGCTGCGTCCGGCCTATGCCCGGATGTTTATATATATAATAAACCAGAGGTTGGACTCCTGTCCGTCTCTTCTTTTCAGTATTCAGGAGGCGTAGGGGACCTGTTTAACAATGTATTTAAGGGTGAAGACACCATAATCACATCAACCCTTTTGTGTTCATAATTCTTTTCATGTTATTCAATATTTACACACAACTTGGTCATAATTCATTCAACATAAAACTTAGAAAAACAACATATATCCCAAATACAAAACACCTTAAAAACTGCTAAAGTGCTCAATTGACTTTTTCTATTACCTATCCCAAATGCCTCAAATAGTCAAAAAATCAATCTGTGTTCTAAGATAGGCTGGGGACTGTTAAATTAATAATCTGTCCTCTCTCTTTTTCAGCTCAACATGTTTCTGTTCATTAACTCCCCTGTGGTGCACATTCTTCAGGAGCAGTTCTTTTTTTTTTTTAAATATGTTTTTATTTGCATTTTCAACATCAAGACAGTAGCAATATTGGTTACTTCAACAAAAATCCCTTGTATTATTTTCATGTAACATATATATAGGAAACATAAAGAGGGGAGAAGTGCAAAGCAATGATGAACTTTAGTCTTGTGTTTCTGATTCCCCTCCCTCCCCCTCCCCGGCCTCCCCCCACCCCCCCTCCACTCGACACGGTCGCTTTGTACACCACTCTAAATAAAAGTTCAACACCACTTTAGGCATTACAGCATTGCATGGGCTCTGCAAGTTGCTACTGAAAGAAAGGAAGAAGCCCCTACAGGGCTTGGGGTAAGCAATCGTCCGGTGGCATAGGGCATTGCCCTGATTCCTTTGGTTGGCTGAGATGGTAAGCAAGTGTTCTTAGTCTGTGGGCTCCCAATATGTCGTGTAGTATTCTAAAAAGGGCAACCAAATCATTTCGATATTTCTGCGAGATTCATTTATCGCTGCCGTTAGGCTTTCCATTTCGTATATTGCGTGGGCCTTTATTAACCATTCTCTCTTTGATGGTAGGACCATCGATTTCCATTTTATGGTCAGGCACACTCAGGAGCAGTTCTTTTGATCACTATTCATATTCTGCAGTTCTTGAATCACTATCTCTTTCTAAGAACCTCTTCCTCCAAAAACCCCTCTTTTATACTGCAAAAGAAAGGACATGACACCAATTAGCTCTAAATGCTATTTAAACTTGTTGTACGGCAGGACCTTTTAGTGCCACCCACTCCACTGCCCCTACCTAAGGTAATCCTGTAGGGGGTCTTTGGCGGTATAAAAATTGGTGTCTCAATCACTGTAAAAGCTCACACTGTTTTTCCGCCTAAGAAGAAACCACAAGTCAATGCGTAGGTCACCTGCACTCTGGGTCACATAATATCAACAAACTCAGCTCTCCCTCCACCATTACTCAAGCTATTCCGAATCTCTACTGTCTCAGTAGTGACAGACACTTCTAACAGTGTGAAACACAAAAGAATCTCACCTCTTTAGGCAGGCGGCGTGCAGTGACCACCCTCTTGAATCAACTAACTTGTTTTGTTATTCACCAGCGTTTACCATCCATCCGTCGATATATACCAAATGGGGCATCTTTTCTAATCCGCACCTTCTTTCAGCAACCTACCAGAGAACAAACATCTATGTAAAATGTATATTGTCTAGTCAACAATCATATATTGCCTTAAAGAGCCTTAATTCTCACCTCTTCTGGCTGGCGGCATGTAATGCACACCATCAACAATCAGTTCACTTGCTTCATTGTGCACCGGGGAAGCCCATCCCTTAATTAACTACTGCTGTCTAGGGCAACATTTTAGAGCGTGGTGCATCTGTTCAGGAGCACCAACTATATGGCCCCGGTCCTTCAATCAGCGGCTTTTTTGGATCGGGCAATGGTCGCCACTGCTGTCGGCCATCTTGGAGCTAGCAACAAAATAGCAAGAAGTTCATTTAGAGCAGCAGCTCTCATGCCCCTGTTGGTTAGAGTGCTTAGAGCAGCAGACATTTAAGATCAGGCACTGCTTGCCACAGCTGTCGGCCATCTTAGAAAAGGGTCCTTACCGCCCAATATAGATATCTACATTTCAATATTCTCCCTTCTTTCACATAAAGAATGCAGGCATAGTACTCTACCTTCCACGTGAACCTTCTAAGTATACAGTTCCATTTCTATCTTTTTAAACCTGTTCACATCGCATCTTATTATCTTCCTCGTACCTATCAAGTAATAATGTTATAGTACATTCAGTCCCAATTCTCAGTACAAGCCTCTACTCATCCAAAAGTCCTCATTTTCAAATTGTATGCCACTCTACCCCCTTATTAAGGCCTTTGCTGTCTCTCTTAGTAAGGAAGATAAGCTCCTGTTCCCTACGGATCCATTTATTTTCTTTTTCTTTTCCAGTCAGTCCATAGATTTTTTCAAGGACTATCCAGGAAAAGTCTTCCCAGCCATGTTTCTTCATCACAAGGTGGTTAACTATTGGTGCCTGCTCTATTTTACTTTTTTAAACAACTTTGATGTTCCATTATTCTTGTTTTTATTTTTCTGTTATTCTTGCCTATATAATTAAGCCCACAGGGGCAAGTAATCATATAGACAACGTGTTCAGATTTGCAATTAGTGAATCCATTCTGTATCCAAGGTTTGTTTAAACCAATCTCCACTGTTTGGGATTTATTTGTATGTTTGCATGCCCCACACGTGCCACATGGGAAGTGACCTTTTATGGGGCTCATCCCCCAAGCGCTCTGTATAATGCTCACATTCTCCTTGGCATTAGACAACCTGCTCTTACTCACTATATTCCCAATCAAGGCCCTTTTCCGATAGGCAAACAGTGGTCGATCCCCTTTCACACCATTCTTATCAAACACCAGCCAGTGTTTATGCATTATATTATGTATTTTCAGCCATTTTGTAAGGTATCAGGAGAGCTCTGCTGTTAATCGTGCATAGGTCAGACGCAGCACACCCCCACAGTTGAGGGTGTGGTCCAGAGTCGTTCTGGGCTATGTGTATGCATCATGGCTGTTGGGTCACAGAAACTATATAAAACATTTTTGGGCAAACTATAGTCTATATTGATCAACAGCAGAGCTCTCCTGATACCTTACAAAATGGCTGAAGAAAAATTACTAGCATTTACTGACAATTATGCAGCAGCATAAATGGCAGCAACTTCGATCTTAGCTGAAAGTGATCTCAGGAATGAGGGGTATCCCCCAAATGAATGGGATGAAGTGGTACAGCTGAGAAAAAGATTAATCAGAATGAAATTGAATGGAGCGATAATGCTCAAGTACCTCAAGAATACATCCCTCCCCGAGGGGCTACAAGTTAAAAATGAACCTAGATTGTTTTTAGACAACCAAAAAGTTTAAAATTCAATGGCGTTACATAGCCAATCGGTGTGGGAGGGCCTGGTTGATATATTTTCTTTTTTAAAACTCTTTTTATTGAATTTTATAAGATGACCAACAAGTAACAAAAGAAACATTCCCTCCAACCCCCCTCCCTACCACAATCCCCTCCCCCCTACGGCAACAAGCAAAAACCTCCCAAATCACTGTGCTCTCGGGCAGACACCCCACGCTCATTGTAGGTCCAATAGTCTCAAGCGCTGCGGGCACCACATTACCCTAAAATCGTCCTTAAGAAAGTTCATAATCTCTCCCCATTCTGCTGCAAAGTTCTGCACTTTATTGTCCATGGTGAACATAGCCCATTCCAGAGCCGCTATTTACCAAATCTTTCGATACCAGTCCTGACACTTAGGCACCTCCTGGCCCCTCCATCTCAGGGCTATTAACAACATAGCCGCCAAGACCAGTATAGTTTTAGCCTTTTCCCTACCTCTCGGTTCTCCCTCCCCCGATGTCTTTCGAATGCCTAACAGGATTTGCGCTGGTGTTCTGTCATCTACCTCCCCGAAGGCCTGCTCCTGCGCCTTTCGTATCTCTTCCCAGAAAGGCTCAATCAAGGGGCATTTCCACCAAATGTGTTCTGCTGAGCCCGCCATCCCACAGCCCCTCCAGCATTTCTCTGACTTTTTTGGGAACATCCTGTGAAGTCGGACTGGGGTGTAATGCCACCCGAAAAGTATTTCATACCTGATTTCCTGTAATTGGGACGCTTTAGCCAGTTTGGGAATCCTCCTCCATAATTTCTCCCATTCCACCCTAGCAATCTCTCGCCGTATGATTCGTTCCCAGTCCCTCATATAGGTCCAGCGTGTGCCTGCATTGTCTCTATCCAAGATTTTGTAAATGTTGGATATGAGGCCTTTCGCTCCATCGTTATTGAGAAGAAATTTCTCAAAATGCGTGGGCTCTCGTGTGGCTGCCAATTTAACCCTTGGGTGTAGGAGCCAATGCCGTATCTGCGCATAGCGCAACCTGTCTCCCTCCTGTACCGCGGATTCCCTCTTGCAGTCATAGAAAGACAACAATTCCCCTCCACGAAACATATCTGCCAGCTTTTTACAGCCACCTTCACGCCACTTAACAAATGCTCCCCTTTCTATACCTGGGGTGAAATCTTTATTTTCGAAGATGGGCGTGAAAGGAGAAGGAAAAGTGGTAATCCCCTCAGCTCCCGCTAACCTGTCCCAAGTGTCGGCCATAAGTTTGGTAATAGCACTCTCATATAGATGCCGGGGTTTATGCGACTTAGGGAGCCTCAACACCTCCGCTAAATTACGGTGCGCCACCGCTCTGTCCATTCTCACCCATATCTTGTCGTGCACATTCTCCTCTCCCCTCAACCACTCCCTGATGATGCGGATTTGGGTTGCTTCGTAATAATGCTTGAAATTGGGCAAGGCCAAACCGCCCTCCCTCCTGGCCGCCATCAGAAGCCTAATTCCCACCCTAGCTCTTTTCCCCTCCCAAATGAAACCCTTAGTCAGAGCTTCCAATTCTTTAAAGAAGCTCGCCGGAATCGGCTGCGGGATCGCCTGGAATAAATATAACAGCCTCGGGAGAGTGACCATCCTTACCGCGGCTATCCGCCCCATCCATGACACCCTGAGGCCTCGCCACCTTTGGAAGTCTTTCTGAATTGCTTTAAGAAGAGGGGGGAGATGAGCCCCATACCAGCCAGCAAGGGACGCCGTGATTTTCACCCCCAAGTAACGAATCCCCCCCAGGCTCCACTGGAAAAGGGTGCTCTCCCTCAGCCTGTCCCGCTCCATCGCCCCCAATGTTAAATTTAACACCTGTGACTTGTTGGCGTTGATCTTTAAGCCTGAGGCTTCACCAGAAGCTTCCAAGAGGGCAATACTAGCTCAAAGTGATTTTCTTGGCGCTGTTAGCATAAGCAGCATATTGTCAGCAAAAGCTGCGACTTTCTGCTGTTCGCCCCCAAAAGGGATGCCCTGGATTTCCGCTGCTTCCCTTATTGCTTGCAGCAACGGTTCCAAATAGATCACGTATAAGATTGGGGAAAGCAGACAACCTTGTTTAGTTCCCATCTGCAAGCATACCTGTCTTGAGGCCGTACCTTTTACCATTATTCGAATGGATGGAGCTTGATAGTTAGCACGGACCATCGTCAGGAATTCCCCTCCGAAGCCCATCTTTTCCATTACCCGAAACAGGAAAGCCCATTCCACGCGGTCAAAAGCGTTCTCCGCGCCAGTGCTACTAGGACCGCGGGAGTGCTTGTCTTCTGTACTTTTTCGACTATATGGGCCACTCTCCTAATTGTCTGCGGTTTGCCTGCCTCTAATAAACCCTGCCTGGTCCGGGTGAATCAGGTACGGTAGGATAGGAACGAGTCTATTCGCCAAGATCTTAGTGTAAATCTTTGCGTCAATATTAATTAGGGCTATAGGGCGATACAAAGCTCTCTCCTCTGGGTTTTTATGCAGTTTAAGGATGAGGGTAACGTTGGCTTCCTCCATGGACGGAGTAATTCGACCGGTCTGCCAAAATGAATCATATAGCGATGTTAAGTGCGGGGCTACCTGAGAAATAAACAATTTATAGAAAGCGGCGGTATAGCCATCTGGACCGGGTGCCTTATGCGCCGGGAGAGCCCTGATAACCCCTCTAACCTCCTCTTCCGAGATTTCTCGGTTGAGGGCTTCCCTCGTATCTCTACTTATTTCCCGCAGCCGAACCCTCTGAAGGAATAATTCCTGTTTATCAATCTGGGGGTACTGTGAGGCATACAGGGAGTCATAAAACTGCGCTAGGGCCTCCTGCAGGTCTTCTTGTCTAGTAATCCGATCACCCGGACCTAATTGCAGCACCTAAATAACGTTTCTCGTCTTTTTGCCCCTCAGGAGGCACGCTAAAAGGGCATCTGCCTTATTGGCCTTTGCGTAATATTTTTGCCTCACTGCTAGAAGCGCCCCCTCTGCCTTTTTGGTCCGCAATAATTCTAATTGACCCACCGCCTTTCTATATTCCCGCATTTGCCCTCCTAGAGGGGGTGCCCCCCGCTGCCTGTCTAGTCGCTTCCACCTCCGCTTCCAACTGACATTCCAATGTTTTCAATTGCTTCGCTCGGAAAGCAGACAATGCAATTATTTCTCCCCTGAGAGTAGCCTTGAAGGCGTCCCATCTAATACCCTCTCCTGTATCCTCTTCCCTATTAGTGGCGAAAAAAAGTGTAATCTTCTCTTCAAGTATTCCCCGATCTTCTGAATCTCTCAGGATGGCCCCCAGGACTTTCCATCCCCAAACTCCCCTCGCCCTCCGACCCAGATCCAGCACAGCCGAGACCGTTTTATGGTCCGCAATCCCTATCGGGCCTGTGTGTACCTCCCGTATGCAGCCCAACAACTCCGCCGAGACCCATATGTAGTCGATTCTGGATTGTTAGCCATGTACCCCTGACAAGAAGGTATAACCCTCTTCCTCTCCCTTTATCTCCCTCCATGTATCACGCAACCCCATCTTACCAATCCTGTTTTTCAGGACTGTGGACATTACTGCGCCACCCCCGTCTCTCTGATTTCCAGTTCTGTCCCTCTCCCTATCCCAGGCTATATTTAAGTCTTCCAATAAAACCATATGGCCCCAAGCCTGTTCTTCCAGTACCTTCAGCACTCGATGCAAGAATTGCTCCTGACCAGAGTTGGGCACGTACACCACCGCTAATGTGTACTTGGCCTCATGGTGTGTCCCCCTTACCACAATGTACCTTCCTTCTTTGTCCCTGGTTATATCAGAGATTCTAAAATCAACCGTGTTTTTAATAGCTAGGGCCACCCCCCTCGCCTTAGTTTGCCCTGAAGCATGGAGAATCCGATCGTAACCACGCAGTTTCAATCTGCCCTGATCCCTGTATATAAGGTGTGTCTCCTGAAGCCCCATTTTATCAGGTCCTTCCTTCTGCGTGAATTCCAGTTTCTTCCTCTTTAGAGGGGTATTCAGACCCCTTACATTATGCGTTAGATACTTGAGAAGATCTCGATCAAAGAGATGTTGCCCCTATGTGGAGGTGCTTTTCTGCTCTTCCCCATCAATTGCTCGCTGCCAACCCCCTTCCTTCTCCCCCTTTCTCCCCCCCTCCTGATGGATAATACCTTCCCGCATTCTCTCCACCCCTAACTCGGGCATCTTCGCCCTTACCGATTCCAACATGGTTGCTCCGCATGGAAACCCCTAGCTTCCCGTATCCCTATAGAGGCCCATCACCCCTAAAGCTACCATAGCAATTTAAGACTTTGCTGGGGAACCACTTCCTACATCCCCCAGTTTTCCTATTTTCTGTGGATCGCCGCCTCTTGTTTCTCTTCTTCTCATGTCCCCAACCGTTGACCACTCCCATGGCCTCGGTCTTGGTCGGCCACTCATTACCCCCAGTCCCGTATCCGAAGGGGAGTCCTCCAGGTCAACGCGTAAAAGATCAGCCCCTTCTTGTAGCTAAGTGATCCGCCTCTGGGAACCCTTCCATTCAAACAGCAGCCCGAACGGAAAGGTCAATTTGTATCGTATTGCTTTCTCATTAAGGACCTTTAGCAGCGGGCTCATTTGTCTCCTCTCCACAAGTGTGCTACTCACCAGGTCTTGAAATAGCGCAATCTGTTGCCCCTGAAACTTGATGGGTTCACGCTGTCTCGCCGCCCTGAGGACCGCCTCCTTCTGGGCGTACCTAGCGAATGCTGCTAAGACATCTCTTGGCCTCGCCAACCGGCCCTTGGCTGGCCGGCCAACTCTATGAGCACGATCCAGCTCTATTGCTTCAGGGCTACACTCTTCTAGAATATCTGCGAAGATGCCTTGGAGCGCCACTTTCAAGTCTTTGTCGGGTACCGACTCCGGCAACATTTTCACCCGGATATTGATCCTACGTGATCTATTTTCCAAGTCCTCCAGCTGTATTTCAAGATTTCTAGTAGCTGTATCCAACCTCTCTATTGCTTCGCTGTTAGCTGTAGTGTCTTTGTCAATTTCTTGCAGGCCCTTCTCCAGGGTGTCTGTTCTTTCTCCTAGTTGCCTCATTTCTTGTTTAATTTCTCCTATTGCTTCATTAAGGTCAGTCCGCATCAGCTGGAACTGCTCCTGAAATGTCTTTGCTAGATTTACTTGAAGGGCCTGTAACTCTCCTAGGAACTCTCGTCTGGGCATTGTCGCCATGTGCTCTGCTTCACTTTGAGCGCTTGCTTCTCCCGCCGACCCCCCAGTGGCACCGGGTCCTTCTTTTGGATCTCGCGCTGGCCACATCGTGTGGAGGGTGCCCTGAGTATCCTCTGTAGCTTGCAGCCCCCTCCCCCCTTTCCCTTTAAGTTTGGTAGACATGTCGCTGGCGTATCCCTTCCTTGAGGCCGGGTTGCACTACCGGTAGCAGGCCTATAAGTTCACTCCGAGGCTGCGCCCCTCGCCTGCCACTAGGCTGGTCTGCCGGCTAGTAGTGATGGTTAACCCGCTCCGAGCTGCCAACCGCCCTGTGCTTTCTACTAGACTCCGCCAGACTTGAGGATTGTCAGAGTTCCCTCTGTGGCCTGGGTGGAGCTGTTAATGGGGTGCCGACGCCCCCATCCAGCAAGATGGGTAGCTGGCAAATGAGAATTTAGAGAAGCTTCAGAGCGGATGGCACTGAACACTTACTAGGTGATGGTACGGATCTGCTTCTCGAATTATGGGTCACTGGGCATTCCTGGCCCACTTGCCGTATGGTATTCCTGAGCGGTTAGCACTAGGGCATGTCTTGACTTGTAGCCCTGTCTGAGCACATGATACTGTGAAAGGTGGCAAGTCAGATGATGACACAGGAGAACTAAGCTAATGGTCCTGGGCACTGAAGAATTTGTGACATAACGGCACATCAGCTTCTCCAGCTGGTGCTGCGGCACTTGTATGGTACTGCACCATTTCTAAAGAATAAGAACAAAGGAAGGCAAGACTCTCTCAAATGTAAAAGGACAAGGACCAATAGAATGCAAAATATTGATCAAATGAAGTCCCAAAGCAGCAAAACATGTACCACCGGACAAGATTAAACAAAGATTCTGCAGTGGCTACTAACACAAATAGTAATTTATGTATGTAAATAAAGACATGACAAACAACAAGTCATATATCCAAAACTTAAAGGAAACACGGGATACCAACATATAAGAAAACATAAAATCATGGAGGTACAAAAGCATAACAGAAATATGTGATAGTTTGGGCAAAAATGGCAATCAACATTTCACAAACACATGGTAAACAGTTATATTCTATGTTATTAGGATAGGAATGTAGAAAGAAATTCCAGGGTGCTACAGTAATAAGAATGATAGTAGATAAAGGCAATATCTGTCGACCCAAGAGCTTCAGTTTCAGGTACATGAGCATCAAAGGTCAAAAATAGCCAAACCTTCATCCGGACAGGAGGAGTTAACAGAAACCAAATCTTCTGTCTGCTTGTAAGTATTTTGTGGCAACTATTGAACGGTGGGGTTCGAGCTACACTACCCCAAAATTGGTTGAAAAGTATTTAAAATGGACGTCTGTCACAATACTGATGGGTCCAGCCTGATGGTTGTTAAGTACAACCAAGAAGATTTTAGGTGAGGGTTGAATCCCCTGGATTTGTATCTGGTGTTCTGGACAAAGATGCAGAGTCAGTGAGTTTCCTTTAAGCTTTGGCTAATTAGCTCGTTCTTTGTCATGTGTCTATTTATGCATACATTATTACTTTTGTTAGTAACCACTGCATAATCTTTATTTAATCTTGTTGTTACATGTATTGCTGGTTTGGGACTTCATCTGATCAACAACTGCACCTTTTCTAAACTGATGATATTTTAATAATATGTGTGCTGTGCATTTTTGTTACGTTTGGATCTGAAATAAGGCATCTTTTAGGTTTATGGAAAGCTCAATCAGGCTACTTTTTTATGTGTCTAATATATCTGGATGAGGGGCACAACCATAACTCAGAATTTTACACAGGGGGAGGTCTGAGTTGCATGTGTCAAACTTCTTTGCTGCAGTCCGGCTACCAGCAGAGATAGAACCTGCTTCCTCTACCTGGCACTTGGCTTTGGCTCCGTAGTAGTTCTCTGCCTCTGAAGAGACCTGGAAGCAGTCCCCGTCTATCTGAACATCACAGCTGTGGAAGGGGAACTCCTCCTTGGCTGCAGAGATAAGCAGATAGGGAAACAGTAGGTCAGTGAGTTATCCACCGAGCACAACAAACACTGCTAAGAACGGTATGTTAGACATAGAGCCACTTCCTGAGGAAATGGGTCCGCCTTGTACAAACACACTGAAGAACCCCCCAGAATAGAATGCAGGTCCTGTGGGAGATGTAGGTGGCAAGGCCAAGGAGACAGACAAGACACATCATTATTTTGGAAGGCTGCATTTATTCAAAAAATGCAACAGCAGTAAATGGAAGCATCAAAACATATTCAACGTCCATAATTCATCAATCCCACAACATATGCGTGGGGGAGTGGTTCCGCCAATTTCTCCCAAGCCCACAAAGCGTTGCTAGGGGAACGGGGTGACCCCATGAACCGACCAATACCACAGCCCCGTTCTTCGTGCCCCTGTGTGGTAGGAACTGGTCGATAAGCGCCTGCTTCACCATGGAGCGCCGAGCCTCAGCCACCAACTAGGAGGAAAATCACTCTACCAGTGTCTGGAAATATTTGGGAACAGTATAAATTCAATATAATGTGCTAAACCTTCTTCTCCCACCTAATGCTATACTCAATCGTCCTAACCTATAGATCGTGGTGGGTGGGCGGGAAAACATACCTTGCATCTTCTGTGGTACAGGGTCTTGGGCGCGTTGGAACAAAGAGGAGGAGCACTGCTCTACTCCACCTCTTATAAGTCATCCATGCCCGAGACCCTGCCAGCCGAGTACTTCTTGCGCCGAGCATCAGCGCACACAATTGACATCATTCTGCCCTCCCCCCCTCACCCATCCGCCTGGCGCCTAACACCTTCCCATAGCACTTTTTCTGGGGACGGTCCAAGCGCCTTCCAATATTGCTGCCTCAGCATTTTGCTGGTGGCATGCTCAACATAATTAAACAGCGAGCCCACCCTCTGCCCTGTTTTGTGAAGTGAGTATGTTGCGATATGCAAGGTTTTCACTCAAATACTCCTCTGAGTAGCAGATCACTCCCCAGCTCTCACAGTGCACCTCAACCCTAAACTGCAACACTATATACAATTCCACGACTGTGGCCTGCATAGAGCTCGACTACCACACAGCCCTGTTTGCAGCAAACCGCTATTCCAGGACTGGGACCGGCACCCAGCTCCGCCAAAGCACTCACTCCTCACCAGCAGGTTCCATTTGTAGTGTTGCAATCTGGCCGACACTAAGCATTATCAAAGCACCTCGATCTTTACATTCAGGATTGTCCGATATGCCATGCCTAATGGTTTGGGTCTTTCTTGGATGAGATAGCCCAGCAGGTGATATGTGGGGGCTTCACCTCCGATCCTATTGGTCTGAGGTGTGGGGTTCCACAGGGATCCTCTCTGTCCCCATTGATCTTCAACCTGTACATGAGCCCGGTCTTCAACATTGTGAAGTATCATGGGTTGAGCTATCACTCATAGACCGATTACACTCAAATTTATATCAAGATCGTAAACAACGAGGACGCCTTGATCAAAGTCAACCACTGTCTGGTAGACATTAATAAATGAATGGCTTATAATCAGCTGCAGTTTAATGCAGCAAAAACTAAGCTTATTCTGTTTGGCTCCAAGCAGCAGGTCCTGAATGCTAGGGAATCCTTTACCCCCAGTATCCTTAACGAAAAGTTACAAAATGCTGCAATAATCAGGTGGGGGCTAAGGTCAAGGCAGTTTACTATTCACTGCGGATGCTCAGAAATGTGCTGCCATTCCTACCTGTGGAAGACCATGCGGCTGAAGTGGGTGCCTTGACAAATACCCACCTGGGCTATTGTAACAGCTTGCTGATGGGCATCCTGGCCAAGCAAATGTATAGGCTACAGAAGGCCCAGAACGCTGCGGTCAGGCTGGTAGGTGGGTTGGGCAGAGGGGATCAGGTTTCCCCTCTGCACAGAACTTTGCACAGGCTGGCAGTAGAGGGCAGAGGCGTAGACAGGGTAGGGCCTGAGGGGCAAGGCACACCCAAAATCTGTAAATGCCCTGTGTGGGCATTTACAGATATTTTTGTCAGTGCAGTGGGCCCAACTACATTAGATTCAGGCCCCATTTGCTAGACAATCCTCGCTACGCCTCTGGTAAAGGACCAAATTAAATTAAAGTGGCCTGCCTAATTTTTAAGTGTGTAAATGGTCTGGCCCCAGAGTACCTTAGTACTAATGTTGGCCGCCATTACCGTGCACGAATGTTGCGTTCAGGGGACCAGTTGCTGCTGAACATTCCGCGCACAGTGTGTGTCTCCAGAGGCGATATGAGGTTCGGGGTCTATGGGCCCAAATTATGGAACGTGTTACCTCTGGAGATTAGGTCTTGCCCGTCATTGTGTCAGTTCCGGAAGGCACTCAAAACCTTCCTGTTTAAATAGAAGTTGGCCAGCTCTAGGGAGGGGCTATGCATGATGTTCATGCCTCGTTCTGGGGTCCTCTTTTACCATCTCCACCTATATACAGTTAAGTGTGTCCAGAGCGCAGTATAAATGTTCAAAATCTAAATCATACCTCTGCCAGTGTACCACAAGTCTGACGTGCAGCAACTTCCCAGAGTAAGGGATACACATATCGCCTGTCAAAATACAAAAGTGAAAGTTGCAAAACCCACTTCTATTCCATGCTCTGATCACTTCAGCGTAGGCTTCAGCACATCCCCCAGTCTACCCCTTCACGCATCTGCCACCGACCAAACCAGGCCTTCTCAAATTAGGCCTCAAACGATCGCCCAGTGAGCATCACTAGAACCACGCACACCTCGACATTTGGTCATGCTCCTGATGTCACTCTTTTGTATTACCCGATTTCTAAGGAACAATATGGAGTCTTTCTTAAACCCTGCCCCAAGACCCCCTGATTACTCAGAGCTGGGTGGGCCCTTAGAAGTAAGGGCATATCTCACAACTTTAACCAAATACGTTTTCAAGTGAACAATATGGGGCCTTTCTTAATCCCAGCCCCAAGGTCATTATTCAGGCCTCAGTAGAATCTGAGAAGCTAGGGTTCGCCTCACACATGTAACCTTGTTTGAAATCCCTGTACTGAAAACTACTTCCATTCCACGCCTCGGTAAGCTATTATCCAAGTGAGTGATGCTTCCTGGAAGGTTTGCAATGTGTGAGTGTGGGACATTGCAGACTTGATAATGAGTAGACGTGTACATAACCTACAACTGGTTCCATGTGTTCATATCCCCGCAAAAATATTGTGATACAAAAATATCTACATTGAGCATGGACCCTGCGGGGGACACCCCCACAACCCTTGCATTATTCTTAAATGTGCAGGGGACTCCCCTGCAACCCCTGCTCCCACAAATTATCCCCCCCAAAAATATTGCCTTTGGCTAGACAAACGACCATATGTACGGCAATATTTTTGGTGGGGATAATATGTAGGGATACCCTACAACTCATGAGCACAATCCAAGCCCTAGTGGCCGTCAACATTCTCACATGTACTGAAAAAGCCACCTATTCAGCAGAAAAGTCTCCATTATTTCTGAAACTTTACATCCCAGCCTTACTATTAACCTCACATGGGGCTCAGGC
Organism: Ambystoma mexicanum; assembly: GCF_040938575.1. Lineage (NCBI taxonomy): Eukaryota > Metazoa > Chordata > Amphibia > Caudata > Ambystomatidae > Ambystoma > Ambystoma mexicanum. The sequence continues at coordinate 1,008,980,385 of NC_090921.1, forward strand.
ACATTTGGGTATACCTCACAGCATTAACAACCTCTGATTAAGACACCCAATGGGTTGTATGATTGGATAACGAAGTAATTCTGCAACTGCCCAGTTCTGAAAATCTCACATTTCTAGTTTCTGACACCCTACATGTTTGCACAGTATGGATGCCCTCGTATCCCCTAATCAACCTGGGCATGTCCCATATTGTTAGCTATTCATTCAGATAATCTGAAAGACTATATACTAGCCAGAAAAGTATCATCACAGCAGATCCAGACATGCCTGGGCATGACCCATTTGGCTCACAACTGTTAGCAATGACAATTTTTTTGAGATATCCTACTCCGCTGATTAAAACTAAAACTAAAACCCAGACTGGATTGAACATTCCCAGCCATGTCTGCAACTTTTTACAATGCCTGCCTTTTCAAGCACAACACCGCAGATTTATTTTACATGTCTCATCAGCTCTAGATAAACTCTGGCATGCACCATTATATACTCTTGTTTCCAATCCACGTGCCAAAGGTTCACGCTAGTACGAATATCTTTAGCCAGACATCTTTGAGACACTTTATGAAGCTCATCACTCAAGGTTTAACATTCCTGCACACTCAGTTAACAATGCACACTTTTTGATACTCTCCCTGCCCCCTCGGCTTAATGTTCATGATGAGGCAGGGCCAAAAAGGCAATGGAACCTCTGAGGCCCTTAACACCTCTCTGAAACCACCTTCTCTCGATGGTCACTGTATGATGTATGCTTCACCTTCTTATCATCAAACAATCCCAATGTCTGAAACATTGCACAAAGCCCAGGGATTTAGCCCCTAAAGAGCTGGACGAGCACGAATATAATTAGTGCACAGCCGGAACAGAGTGCTACATGCGCCAGCATGTATGATCTTGTTGCTATGTAGATTTGTATCAATGCTGAGCAAATGCAGACAAGCCTTGACCTTGATCCTACATTGGGGTGGATGCGACCTGGAAAAGGCTCAATATCTTCTCACGCAGGGCTGAGTCATGTCTATGAGAACACAAAGAAACCAGGTCTTGTTAAAGCCTAGGCTTTAAAGCCCAGGTCTTGTTAAAGCCCAGATTTGTTCAAGTCTGGGAAAACATGACCACGCCCCCGAGTGTTCCAAAATAAGTACATTAAGAACAGGGAGATTTAAATATGGAAAATGTATGGGATTTGTATGTATGAGATTTAGCTGGGGAGCAAGAGCCTGCTGGGACACCCCCATAGCGTTACCAGCAAGCTCTAGGGTTAGCAGAAGAGCCGACAAAAGTTAATATGTGCCTACGTATGGCTCGGTGTCAGAGCCCATGCCAACGCTTTTGACATACAGTGTAACAAGGTATCATGTTTAATAAACCTGCAGGATGCATGCTAGCTACTGTCAGGTTGTCCCTCTGGGCATACAGCCCGCCCACATCGTTGTGTGGGCGGAACCCCCGTTGCGGTCCTATTCCCCAGTGAGGGGAAGTGACGTTGGGCTAGGGTGGGGGCCGAGGGTGAGTTCGGCAGTTTCCTGCCAAGTTAAATAAAGAGCAGTTGAACCAACCCCTGGCTCCCGTGTGATACGTTCAGCTGGTCGGTTTGAGGTCCCGCGCAAAACCTCACAATTGGCGACGAGGCGTACACGATACCCGCCCGTGCCAGAAGGAGGCCCGCAGTCGAGCGGTCACAGCGCGTCGGCGCACCTCTGCTACCGAGGCCCGCAGGGCACGCTGAGGACCGCGGTCGAGCGGCCTGGCGCGTCGGCGTTCCTCTCCTGAGCACGGACCCGCCACAAGAGGGAGGCTCATCCAGCACCGTGAGCGCGGCGGATGCAGGCCGCCCTCCTTTGCACCACGTTGGGCGCGCTCAGGAACCACGAGGGGGCCCAGCAGGCCCACAAGTCGTCGCGGGTGGCAACCCCGCCCCCCTCCTCCCTATCCACCCCCGCAGGCAGCGGGTGGCACCTCCAGAAAGAGGAGACCCGAGGAGAGTCCCCAGGAGGGTCTAAGGGGCACACTACAGCCTGTCAAGGCGAAGCAGAGCCCTCGCGGTGCATATAGAGCACGCGCTTCACGGGGAAGCAGCATGTGCTGCGAGGTCACAACACAGCAACGACATAAGGCCCTACAGATACAACAGGCCTTACCCGGAGTACACCCGCCACCGTGGACATGTCTGCCCCAACAAGCCCAGCAGCATCCTCATCAGGTGGATCAGGGGCCATGGCGGATGATCCCCAACAGGCACAAGGATCGGGTAACGCCTCCCAAAACCTGCCCATACCAGGCCCATTCGATGTCAGAGACACCTCTAATCTGGGACCTAGATGGGTCATATGGCTAAGGCACTTCAAATTTTATACGGGGGCAATCGGCCTAACCGACGACGCAATGCTGAAAAACACATTATTCATGACAGTAGGCCCCGCTGTCAGGGACATAGCAGGCGAACTGATGAATATAGACTGTCACTTACGGAGAGCTTCAGGGGAAGCTATCGGAATACTTCACACCCCACACTAACATCGACTATGAGCGCCATGTGTTCCATACCACGAGACAGGAAAAAGGGGAGTCGCTAGACAATTTTGTGATGCGCCTACGCATCAAGCTGATGTACTGTGAATTCCACAAATACTCCAACGAGGAAGCATTGAGAAGGGCAACTCACAAAGAGATGTCAAGTTTCTACAGCACAGACATACTACAAGCAATATTATTATATGAAATAAGATACATATAGTATCAAAGAAATGGCAGGATGACCTGCTAAGCGGAGACTTTTTAACTCCGGGTATGACACCCTTATATTTAAAAATCAAAGAGGACACGTTTTTTCAATTTGTAATGAATTATTGTGCTTTTCATTGTTTTTTAATGTCTTCATTTTCAAATGTCCATATGTATCATGTTGCTTTTAAGACAACATTCTTGTAAATGGTAGCCACGACATGCACATGTTTCGATCCACACAGATCGTCAGCAGGTGGCTCCTTACTTACAAAGCACCCGAACACCTCCTGTGAAATTAAAGCACGTGTTCTGGAGTTGGAATTCAATAAAAGTTTTCGAGTTACAAAGCAACAAAAAGCACAAGAATTCATTACAAATTGAAAAATCTTTTAAGTTTGGATCTTTAAATCTAAGGGGGTCATACCCAGAGGTAATCAGTCTCATCGCTCAGCAGGTCATCCTGCTGTTTCTTTGACACATTGGCCCTCATTATAAGTGAGTCGGTCTGGAAATAAGGTGCCGGTAACAACGGCTCACTTCGAGTCTGCCAGTAGGGGCTGTGAACGGCAGGCAGGCCTGACTGTTCAGGCCCCTACCGGCAGATAAATCACTGAAGCACTGGCACCGTTACTAACGGTGCTGTTGCTTCAGTGTTCCCATTCCCATGGAGTCCTAGTGGACTCCATGGGAATGGGAACTTTCTGTTCCGCCGCTGCCCGTTATATAGGGTGGCAGAACCCGTAAGCCGATGTTGCAGGTAGGCCGCTGGTACTACTGGCAGCCTACCGACAACCTCATAATGAGGGCCATTTTCGATCCCTGACCGGGATATACGATTGAGACACTTAGGGCCTGATTCATCAAAAACAAAAAAATCTTAACATGGGAAAGTCCCATTGCAAACCTTTCTGTAAATCAGGTCCTTAAAGTCTATGACAACAGGAGTGCTTTTGCTACATATAGTTCATAGGATATATAAAGCCCTAGCAATGCACCCAAATCCTGATGTGTGACACTGCAGACCTCCCACAAAGTTCACAAACAGTGCTGTGTGAAGAGTCAATGGTTTGCAAAGACTGAAAGAGGGACTCACTGGCACACTGGGGGCCTCCGTAGCCGACATCACAGAGGCAGGAGCACTCCTCAGCTTTAAATCTTCCATGCACGCACTGCACACTGCATTTCACTGAATTGAAAGAGTGGGGTTAATATTAACAATAGGTAGTGGCATGAGAAATGTAGTGAATCTACACAATAGGTCCTCTGACTAGCTGCTCAGCCTTCCCAATATTTCCATTCAAATCCTGACACCCTCCGCCCCCCGCACACATGGACGTAGCTACGAACAGTGTGTGCCTCACTCATGCCCGCTACTTTATCCTGATTTCAGAACATGCTCGAATATTTACAGCTGCCTGTTCAAATAACTTTTTAAAATCTTGGGTGAAGCCATGGAACAGGTTTGTGCTAAATGAACATCTTGCAAAAATATAGAAACACAAACCTGAGTCAAAATATTACCTTCCATTATTTATTTTCTATGCATTAGCGCTGCCAGGCCGAGAGGCTAAAGGAATCCCATAACACTTGCCTGGGTACATGGGGTGACATTTACTGCAGTGTGTATATGCTCGCGGCCTGTGCTACTTCACAAATGACAACTGAGCCATGCTTGTTGTAAGTATATCAAATAGGCTCTTTTTGGACATTTTTTAAATCCAGAAAAGGGTACAAAAAAAATCCAAACATAAAAGGCATGAAGTCAATTGGGCCTCATTCTGAGTATGGAGGAAGTCATGGCGCTGTTTGCGCCATGACTACCTCCCATACCGGTACCGACTCCGACCTGGTTCAATGGGGACTTACTGGTGTAGTCTGACCTTTGCGTGCCGGTAAGTCCCCATTGAAATAGGCAATCCCCATTCTCATTTGAGCCCCCATAGGGCTCAATGGGAATGGGGAGGGAGCTAATAACGGTACCACAATTTGCGGTACCGTTATTTGCTCCCTGGTCCCTTTGCGGCTCGCGCTAAGGGAACTCGTAGTAGGGCGGTAAGGGATTACCGGCACCGGTCTCCTTAACGGTGCCCGGTATCCCTTACCGCCCTACTCGGAATCAGGCCCACTGACTTTATACATAGCAGTGTGTCTTAGTATGACTCTGAGTTGCGGTCTCGGAAATGTTCTCAAACCTGTTTATATAATTTATATTTTTTCGTCAACATCTCATGAGTTCCCCCTCCCTTCCTTGAAGCAAGTCTTCTGATGCAACTATTGATTTTCATTTCGTTCATTTGCCCCTACAAATTGTAAGCATGGAAGTGTTTTGATTTCTCTCTTCTGTACCCGGACTCTCTTTCTACTCTTCGGTCCTCCTTCTTGACATCTTCTCTTGACTGTCGCGATTCTGTTCGCCCGGCTGTAAACCCCTCAACCTTGGCTAACTTCTCTCCTGCAGACCACAAGGAATTTCCTAGGCAGACTTGCATGTCATTGGCAGGAAACTATATCTCAGGCAGGCCTTGCTGCTCTTTCTCCTTCACACTCCTCTCATGATTGTGACTTGTCCCATGATAAACCAGCGCACTATCAGTCGCTTATGGCGTCCCGTTCTCCTCCCCTTCGGAGCCAGGTCACTCTTCCTAACCATCTCTTGGACTCTCGTACCCTTCACTCTCAGCTTCCAATTTCATCTCCTATTCTACCTCTAAATCGATAACCTGCACTCATCCTTCTCCCCTGCCCCTCATTCCTTTGCTTCATCAGTGTCTTCCTCTTTATCTCCTTTATCCTTCCTTTGCACCTCTTTGTAAGGCCTCACTACTATTGCACAGAGCTAATCCTACTGCCACTCCCCTCGATCCGCACCCTTCTGCTCTTATCCCTTCAGTGCATCGTCGTCTGTATCTGACTTCTCCCTTTAATTCTTTTCTTTTACCTGGTCTTTTTCCTCTTCACTATGCACATGCTACAATCTTAGTCATTCTTTGGATTTTTCTTTCCCCTCACACCGCCTCCCTATTTATCTTCTACCCTTTCTTATGACACTTCTCAATTATCTTCCTATTGTGATTTTAACTCGGTGCTTACCTCATTTCACTGCACTGAAACTGCTAGTTAACATGACAGTGGCTTTCTCACTTCTTTCTGCGATTCTAAATAATCCTCTCTTCTTATTCTATGAGGAGCATCTGCAGCTTTTGGCATGGTGGATCATCTTATCCGCTGCTCTTCTCTTTCATCTCTTGGCATTTCTGACGCTGCCCTTTCTTGTTTTTCTTCCTACATCTCCAAGATCTACTTTTCTGTGACTTGGACAGGCAATCACTCTTGGACTTTCCCTCCATGTTTCTGTGTCCCTCAAGTTTCAGCTCTTGGACCACTAGTAATTTCCATATTGACTAGACCGCTATCTTCTGTCATTCACCCTTTTGGTCTTAACCATCACTTCTATGCTGATGACGTGCAAATCCCTGTTTCCTTTTCTTTCTTAACTGATCTACTCTAATCTTCCGTCTTCTGTTGTCTTTCTGCCATCAAGTCTTGGAGGCTCACTCATTCTCTCAATTTTAGCTCATCCAAGATTGAGATTCTCTACTTTCCTGCCTCTTCTTCCTATTGCTGCCCTTCTTTTATTCACTTCCCCATGACTCACTCTCCTCTTCTCCGCCTCACAACCTCAGGATCGTTTCTAATCTTTCACTTTCCTTTTCTCCTCTTATGTCTACCCTTGCTCTTTTCTGCTGTTTTCAAATGTGCAATATACACAAGATTTGTTTTTTCTTACTATTTCTGCTTCCAAGACTCTTATTCTCACCCTCCCTTTTTCCTGACTCGATTACTTTTCCTTACTTCTTGTCAGTTTCCTTGCATAAGTACAATCCCAATTGAATGTTATTTTTACTGCTGGCCTCCGTCTTCTATTTCAGCACCCTCTTCCTTTTTTTGCCTTTCCAGGCTCCTCTTGGATGGTGTTTTTTCCTACTCATCTTCAGTTCCGCTATCTCTGTATTGTCTTTAAATGTATGCATGGTTTAGCACCCGATTATCTTTCTTAATTGACATTCATCCATTGTCCTACTTGGCCTCTTCAGTCCACTGCTCTTTTCTTATTAGCCAAATCCCACCTTTTCTGTCCCCTTAGTCCTGCTTTTGTTTTATTCTCTTTGTTCCCAAAGCTCCATAACACTGTTCCTTTTTCACTCCACTTTGACTCTACACTTGCTTCGTTCGTTCTTCTCTGAAGGCTTATGATCTCACCTCTTATATACCTTAAAGACATTTCTAATATACTGATGGTTTCTTTTTATTCAAGTAATTATTTTGTATTTTTTGTACAGAATAAACAAAATAGAAAAAAAATATACACACACAGACAGACAAATTGCTCACCTTGGCAGTACCTGCCAGTGTAACCTGGATGGCACTCGCAGTGGCAGCTGCTCACGTTTAGGTGTCCATTCTTCCCACAGCTCATGCGACAGGGGTTCTTCGGGACCTCTGGAGGAAAAAGGATGGCAAGGTTGTGAGAATAAAAAGGGGGTGCACAGTTGAGCAGTATGACACCCCATGCACCACTTCAAAGTAAAGCAGCGCTATGTCAAGGACAAGGTCTGCATTCTGTATTTACAGCATAGGTCTTAGGGGTATGCAGTGATTATAATGAATAAAAACACAACGAAAATAACGAATTCAGAAAAAACAAAAAATGGGGTTGACAGTGGGAATAGTGGTTTTGGGGTGGGGGAAATGATTACTAAAAAAAGAGGGGGCTTTTTGGGGGTAATTACCGAAAAACACAGAAAAAGAAATTTGCTATTTTGGTTTTAGTTGTTTTTTATTTGTTGAAATTTCATCAGTTGTTTTTTTCATTTGATGAAATGACATGTAACCTTCGTTGGTAATGTGTATCAATTAGCCTTGTATTTACAAACCTATTCTTTCGAATGGTGGAAAAAAACAGAAGTCCCAGAATGTGTTAAGGAAGTCTTAGTTACTTACATCTAACTGTATTTCTCCAGCATTGGTATCTTTCATAGATTCAGATGCTTGAATATTCCCCGTCGTCAGCCTGGGAATCCTCGGTATTAAAAATAATTATTCAAATTTTTCAATCTACATCCTTTCTCCCCTAGAAAATGCATGTAAATACTCCATTGTGGCGTTTGAGCCATTCTATTGTGTAGTCCCTCCACCTCACGTTGGTCCTTTACGGCCCCAACCAATGAGGTGACAGGGTTTAAGCTCCACCCCAGTCAGCCATCTTCAGATTTTAAACCATAGAAACTGCAGTACGATGGGTGCTGAGCGTAGGAGCAGCCTCTCAGGGGAGGTGGGTGGGCGCATGTGAATCTATGAAAGATACCAATGCTGGAGAAATACAGTTACAGGTAAGTAACTAAGACTTCTCCAGCATTGTATCTTTCATAGATTCAGATGCTTGAATAGAATACCAAGCAGTTAAAGCATGCCACCATATATACATATATAAGCATAGATGCAGAAAAGTTATTTCTGACAAACCTTTACCATACAGCAACACAACTGTTACCTACTCAGGGAAAGGCGAGAAAGGAGGCTGGTCCTACCTTATGCAAAGAGGTGGCGAAGCACTGCCTGTCCAACTGCCGATTCCTTGTTGTAATCTTCTGCTATGCAGTAGTGTTTGGCAAACGTGTGCAGAGTACTCCAGGTAGCGGCTCTGCAAATGTCCTTCAAGGGTACCCCTGCGTGAAATGTTACTGATGCCGCTCTCCCTCTGGTGGAGTGTGCTGAAGGCGGTCTGGAGAGGGTGTCGCCCTTCAATTGATGACAATGGGTGATGCATAACGAGACCCATCTTGCCAGACTTTGTTTGGAGATATGTTGCCCTTTTGTACGACCAGTGAAGGCAATGAACAGTCTTTTAGATAAGCGGAACTACTTTGTTCTCTGCAAGTAGAATTTCAAAACCCTAGTAACATCTAGGGAGCGTAAAGCTCTTTCCGCCTCCGAGGTATGGTTCCGGAAGAAAGATGGTAGCACAATGCGCTCTGTGAGTGTCATTTCCGATAAGACCTTGGCCAGAAACTTTGGGTGTGTCCTCAAAATGATGCGTCTTGCTGAAACAAAGTAAAAGGAGGTTCTGAAGACAAGGCTTGTAATTCACTGATTTTTCTGGCTGAAGTCATGGCTATCAAAAAGGCAGTTTTCCAAGATAAGAATTTTATTTCACATCTGTGAATAGGTTCGAAAGGGCGTTCCATGAGGGCCGTTAGCACAGTGTTTAGGCTCCAGGAAGGAACTGATGAGGGGGCGTAGGAGGGTAAGTACCCATCAACCCCTTCAGGAAGATCTTGATGGCCGGAAGAGAGAGTAATGACTGCGCTTCTGGAGTCGTCGTGTATGCCGATATGGCCGACAGGTGAACTTTGATGGAGGATAGGGAGAGACCTGACTTGGCCAAATGTAATAAGTAAGGTAGTATCTGTTCTACCGAAGCTGTAAGTGGGTTAATCGTAGATGTTTCACACCACTTAGAGAAGCGGGTCCAGCGGGTGGCGCTGTTGAGCAGCCCAAGATGGCTGCCTAGCTGATAAGCTCTGTGTGGTTCGGCAGAAATCTGTCAACATCTGCGCAACTCGCCTTTCCTGAGGGCCGCCATCGGCTGACATTGCTGAGGATTGTCTACTGCATCTATCCTGCGAGTTTGGCGCTGATTTGGCCACTGGGGGACTCCCTGTGGCGCCTGTGCTGGTGGCTGCCTGGTCGTGCATGGCTGCCCCGGGCGCGTCTGCCTGCCGCACTGCGGCGCTGGGGCCTGCGAGGCAGTGTCATTGATCCGGCATAGCCAGGACGCCTGGGACGCACATCCATCGGCCCTGGGCGGGCGGGCCCGGCGCTGCTGCGGGAGGTCACGGCTGTTTGCGGGCTGCGGTGGGCGGTGCCGCCGGGGTGTGCGGCTGGGGCTGGCCCGGCGCCGGAGCGCGGCCTCTCCGTTCCCCTCACGCCCCCACCTCTCCTCTCGGAGCCGGAGCCCCTGTATATGTGGGCGCCGCGGGCAATCCCCATGGGCCGGAGATCCGGCGAAGCTACGCGCCGCATGAGCGCCGGGCAGTGCCCTGGGCTCCGACTGCTTTCAGGTGAGGAGCGCGGGGGGACATATGGCATACGCGGTCGCGGCCACGTTGACTAGGGTGCGGGCCGCTCATTAGACTGTGGAGGGGTGCTGACACACGCTGTGCGCTCAGACTGTTCAGGGCCCTGTCATCTGGGCTGCCTGGCTGCGCTGGAGGCCAGTGCAGGCCTGTGTCATCTGGAGGAGGGCCGCATGTTCATGACACTGGATCCTTCACTTTCAGCTAACTCTCCTGAGGAGCGGGTGTGGGCCCCTGCCCTTCCGCCCACTTCTGGCCTTGCCTGGACATTACCCAGACTCTGCCTCCCCTGGGGGCCACACGATCCTGGGATTGGGCGGCTTCTGTACGTTGGGCCCGAGCCCGCCATCCATCTCACCCGGCTACTAGTGACATTTGCCTCTACTACGGCGGGGGCCTGGCAGGTGTGGAATCACCATTTGGGGACTGCCTTCTCCACCGGAGCCGCTTGCAGTCCGCCCTCATATCTACCGCCATCTAAGTATGCCGAATAAACAGAGTGGGAGCTCCAAGGTGGGAGCCATGGATACATTCGCAAGAGCTGTCTCGAGGGTTAAGACGAGTCCGCCGCCATCCCTACAAGAGGAATCTGAGGCTGACTCCCACCCTGGAACATCGGGACCGGACCTTACCACCCTCATGGAATCAATGGCTAAAAACTTCACCTCCTTCCACGAGAAACTGGATGACATAAATGCTAACGTCGCCTCGCTCAGGACACGTGTAGACCAGGCCGGGACCAGGATTACAGAGGCTGAAAGCAGAATCTCTACAAATGAGGATGAAATACACACATTGCAGACCACTGTTGCAACCCTGTGACGAGACATGAAGGCAGTGAAAGCCAAGTGTGACGACTTGGAGTACCGTTCCCGCAGAAATAATCTACGCATTATCGGCGTTCCAGAGAACGCCTTCAAGGGGCGCATGGAGGACGCTGTCGAGAGCCTACTCAAAAATCTCCTGGGCAATCCGGCTCCATATTTTACAGTTGAGCGCGCCCACCGTGCTTTGTCCCGTCGCCCCAAGCCGGGGGACATTCCGAGACCCATTATCGCCCGAATTTTAAATTACCGGGACAGAGACCTCATCCTCTGCCTGGCACAAGAGAAAGGGGACCTGCGCTTAGAGGCCAGCACCATCAGGATTTTCCCCGACTTCTCAGTCGCGGTCCAACAGGAGAGACGCCAATTCCTTGGTGTTAAAAAACTGCTCAGGGAGCGCAATGTCCCGTATGTCATCCTGTTTCCGGCATGACTTAAACTTACCCATAATGGAAAACTCTACTTCTTCATGGTTCCCGACGAAGCAATGAAATTTATTGAGTCACAAATACCACTAAACAATCCAAGGGATGACTCTGCCGACGCTGTATAACCTCAGATCACCCTGCTCGGAGATGCCCACATTATCTGGTGAACCTTGATTCACAACGCGACCATGGCAATGCTGCTTATTATCCAGTAATGATGCCTCCCTGTTGCAAGTGGTCAGGCCACTAAACATGCCCTGGAATTGGAGTAACCCATCACCCCTCCTTCTCGATGTTTTGACCAGCCGCTTGCCCTGGACTCTCCAACATCTGCATCCTTTTCCTAATGGTTCTTACCAACCTGGGGGCCTCACAGATACTTCACCTCATATTCCATTCGTGCCAGGAGTGTTGACATTGATCCATAAGTCGCTTAAGTTTGTTCTTCACAAGAGTTACATAGACCCTGAGGGGAGATACACTGTGTTGTATTGTGCCATTGCCAACAGGGACTATTTGCTGGTAAATACCTATGGCCCTAATGTTGATTCTTCCGAATTTATTGACAAGGTGGTATCCATATTGCTGGGGTACGTGGGGGTGCAGATCATTTGGGGTGGGGATATGAACTTCATTCTTGATACCATGATGGATAGGACTGGCACAGCCTCCAGACCCCTGCCAAGCGCAGCGCATAGACTCCTGACCCACTGCGGACGCTCGACATTCACGATGCATGGAGGGCATTACATCCGCAAACGCGGGAATTCACTTACTACTCATCAGTGCATGACAGTTCTGCCAGGATCAACCTGTTCCTATTGTCATGCTGGGCAGGGTTGTGGAGACACGTATACTTGCACGCACGCTGTCTGACCACTCACCAATTGCGATATCCCTAGAACTGGGAGTACCGGCTCCCACCATTAACACATGGCGCTTCAAATCGGCCGCTCTGAAGGACATTGTGTTCATAGCGGACATCCTTGCTGACATTCAGTCCTACTTTGAGCACAACTCGCCACAGTCCACCACCCTGGGGGTCCGCTGGGATGCCTTCAAAGCCTTCATCAGGGGTGCGTCCATCTCCAGGGAGTCGGGAGTCCTCAAAACCATAAGAGCTGCCCTGTCCCTCACTGAGACCAAACTACGGGACCTGGAGCGAGCCCACCCGGCCTCTGTTGACCCTGGTGTCCTCTCCCAGATCAGTGAGGAGCTCAAGACCTTCAATGAGCAGGCTAACAGGGAAGTCCAGTACTTCAGCCGCCCACAGGCGGCACGGAGATACGGCGCGGGTGACAGACCCGGCAAAACGCTGGCCGCTCTGGCGGGGGGGAGTGGGGCCAATCCCAAATTACATGTGTTAGGGACAGTCAGGGGACGACACAGTGGTCCGACCAACATATCCTCGAGGTCTTCACAGGCTTCTACTCTGAACTATACTCTCAGCCCCCCGAACACAGTGACTCTCAGATTCGGGAGCTCCTGGAACAGATTCCCACCACTATCGTCTCCCCAGCGACAAGAGACCAATTAGACTCCCCCGTTACATTGGATGAAATAGTAGAGGCTATCTCTGGTCTCCCAAAAGGAAAAGCGCCGGGCCCCGACGAGCTAACGGCGGAATACTATCAGGAGCATGTGGCTATACTGGCCCGAACTGCTCGAGGTGTGGAATGAGTCTCTCCGGTTGGGATCCTTCCCCCGACATTACGCAAGGCTGTTATTACGGTCCTGCTCAAGCCTGGAAAGCCTAGCAATGACTGTGGATCGTACCGACCCCTTTCACTTATGAACTTGGATACAAAAAATGTTGCCAAGGTGATCGCTAACCGCTTCTTACCTGTGATGCCATACATGGTGCACGACGACCAGTCAGGTTTCGTGCCCGGGAGATCCACGTCACTTAATATCAGAAGGCTTCTTAACGTTATGGCACGAATCAATCAAGATATAAGTGCAGTCGCGGTCACCCTAGATGCCCAGAAGGCCTTTGATATGGTGTCCTAGAAGAACATGTAGTTGGTCCTGGAGACCATGGGTATTGGGCCTAGGATGATAGCATACATCAGACTGCTGTACACGTCCCCGGTGGCCAGGGTCTGTGTCAATTTTCAAATGTCTGCCTTGTTCCCTCTCTTCAGAAGCACCTGCCAGGGATGCCCGTTCTCCCCGATCCTGTTTGCACTGGCCATTGATCCTATGGCGGACTTTATCAGGGAGTGCCACTCACGCAAAGGGATACGACTACAGGGTACTCCCGAAATAATTTCACTCTACGCAGATGACGTGCTGCTGTTCATCAGAGAGCAAGACCTCCAGCTTGACCCTATTCTGCGTGACATCACCCGTATTGGCACATACTCTGGCTTCACCATCAATTATACCAAATCCGAACTCTTCCCCCTCACGGGCTCCACAATCCAACCTACCACGGTGTACCCGCTCCGTTGGTCCCCTGGCGGGATTAAATATCTAGGAATTCAGGTGTCTCTAAGCAAAGAAGCTCTTTTAGCTAATAATTACCTGGCCGCGGCAGAACTGGCAGAGACCAAGATAGCGCGTTGGCGCTCTCTCCCGTTGTCATTAGCGGGGAGATTGTCACTGGTTAAAATGATATTTCTCCCCAAACTGTTGTATACATTCACGAATGTCCCCATGTGGCCCGGCAAGAAGTACTTTACAGATTTACACAAGCTGTATGCGCAGTTCCTGTGGCATTCTGGGGCAGTGCGCAAAAAATGGGTTGCCATGACTCTTCCCTATGAGAAAGGCGGGTTCACTGCTCCTGACCTGATGCGGTACTGGATCGCGGCACAGGCACAGTTTGCCACCTACTGAAACCATGCCCCCACCCCCCTCGCCCGCATGTCAAGCTTGAAACCCTTGCTGCCTCTGGCACCAATATAATGACCTTAATTTTACATCAACGATATGAGTCACACTCACCCATAGACCCAGTCCGAACCACCTTATTGGCCTGGAGGCGGATATTTGCTGCGGGCATTGAGGAATGCCCATACTACAAGTGGCTCCCCGCCTGGCAGTTCCCCGGGTTGGAACCTACGAATGACATAGCCCTGGCACGACACTGGCGAGGCCTGGGTTACCTAGCCCTAACTGACTTCTACCCGGATGGGCTATTCATAACACCACAGACTTGGAAACTGGGCCACTCGGGATCACCGATGGAACTGCTACAATACTACAGACTCCGCGCTGCATTCCATGGCGCGTGGCCTGAGTTTCCCAACGAACCCCCCGACTCCCCTGGGATTTCCTACATCGCCAACTCGGGTGGGGCCCGCAGGGTGGTATCATCATTATACAAACTCCTTCTCTCGGATGCCACACCGCAGCTCGCTGGGGCGCAGGACGATTGGGCTTCCGAACTGGAGTTGGAACTCACGGACCAACTATGGGGGAAAATGTGCTCTCACACTAATAGGGTCTCCCTGAATTTCCGATACCGCACTATGCAGTATAAACTACTGAACAGGCTATACTACACCCCGTGCAGGCTCTCCAGGTTCGCCCGCTCCGACCCGCGGCTCTGCCCTCGCTGTGGTGCGGAGGATGCGGTCCATTTACACATGTTCTGGGACTGCCTGCGGCTAACCCCATTCTGGGATGAGATCCTGAAAACTTTGTCAGAAATTTGCAATACTGTCATTGAGCCTGACCCGCTGGGTGTACTATACGGGGCATGGCGGGATGGGGAGGCCAGAGGGGCAGCTAAACTTTTAAATGTGTGCTGTATGATCGCCAAAAAGTGTGTTCTACAGAACTGGAAGTGCTCCGCTCCTCCTACCTTCCGGAAATGGCTGAACTTACTAACTTGGTCTCAGAACTGTGAGGAGGAATACATTAGTACCCTCCCGGCCCGAACCCGGCCTAAAAACATTTGGACCGCCTTTAACAGTTATCTTAATGGCCTTGACTCCCACTCCTCGGTGGACAACTCACTGTACTCCTCGTTATCCTGTGCCTCGACACCAGATGCTCTGTAATGCTACATTCCCCACGTGACTATTTCTCACTGTTCATATGTGCCACTGTATTCTGTTGATTATTCACATTGTCATTGCATTACTGCTCTGTTGTGTGTGTATGTCATTTGCCTCTGCCAACAAAAATAAAAGTAAAAAAAAAAAAAAAAGAGAGAAGCGGGTCCATTTCCGCACATAGGTGATCCTTGTCGAGGGGGCTCTAGAGGCCCGGATTATGTCCCAGCAGTCCCCCGGAAAGTTCAAGTTCATGAGTTTGCGCTGCTCAGGAACCAGGCCTTGAGGGAGAGGCTCGCTGGGTCGGGGTGGAGGACTTTGTGGTTCTGCTGAGTCAAGAGGTATTGATGTGCCTGGAGGCGAATTGGAGGCCACCGGGATAGATGCTGCAGAGTCGGATACCATATCTGTCGCGCCCAGTCCGGCGCTATTAGGATCATGAACCAATCCTGTTCCTTCATTCTGTGCAGAACTCTGGCTATGAGTGGAATGGGGGGAAATGCCTAGAGGAACTTCCCTGTCCAGTCCACCGAGAATGCATCTCCTGCTGACTGATGTTCCGGGTACATTGAGGCGAATGCTTGACATTTTCTGTTGACTCTGGTGGCAAAGAGGTCGATCTGTGGATGGCCCCATACAGAGAAAATCTGTTGAACTTCCTTTTCTTCTAACTCCCATTCGTGGGATGACGCGTACTCCCTGCTCAGTTTTTCCGCTAAGACATTGTCCACTCCCGGTGATGTTCCGCCCTGATTTGGACTTTGTGGTGCAAGGCCCATGACCATAGTAGTTGAGCTTCCTGTGATAAGATCTCTGACTTTGTGCCCCCTTGCTTGTTTGTGTAGTGCATCAAGGTTGTATTGTCTGTCTGGATGGTCAAGACTTGACCCGCTACTACTGGAAGGAAAGCTTTTAGAGCCCAACATATCGTCCTGAGCTCTAGGACATTGATGTGGAGCTGTGATTCCTGGTCTGACCAAGCCCCTTTTGTCTCGAGGTCCGCTAAGTGCGCTCCCCCTCCCCGAAAGGGACGCATCTGTCCTTAAGAGAAGAGTAGATGTTGGTGCCTGGAATGGCATCCCTTGGAGCAGGTTATGAAATTTAATCCGTGCAGCAAGATAATTCTGTTACCACCACTTTTTTGGGGCGCTAACAGAATTGCCACTGTTTGTACCGCAACGCTGAATTTCGAGTTTGTAGGAAAAGTGGAGGATTCATTTTCAGCAAAAAGCTGCATGCAAACCGTCCCCATTCCCTCCAAACATTGGTGGATTTCCCGCAGTGGCATCACCGCTCATAGTAAATCTGCCAAAATCCCCATGGAGTACCACAGTAAGCCCACGGAACCAAGTGGTGTTAAGGATAAATGATTTTAGTGGCAATTCAGTGGATGTATCACCAAATTACAGCCAAACTTGTAATGAGGACCAGTAGTGCCGTAAGGGGCAGAGGCATCGGGTGAAGACATGGGTGAGGCCTAGGGGGAAGACGGCTGTTTTATATATTTTGTTTATCTAAAGTATATGTCTTACATTATCTGAGGCTATTATTACCGACTAGTGGTATCACCATCACAAAAGTGCACTGAGAGAAGAAGGATGCAACCACTGAACGCAACAGAGGTTATTTGGGTATTACATTATATCCCATACTTAAAATAAGTAAGCAAAAACAAAAACAGGTATAAAAACAAAAAACGAGAGAAAGAACACGTAAGAGCCAGATGTGTTGCTAGGCGTGCAATAGATCCGGGGCTCCATTAATGTCATGACTGTCAGGACTCAGGGCTAGCTAGTCTTTTGGTTGTAGACCCTGAACTTCTATCTGGGGCTACAACCACTAGAACAGGGGCTTTAGCCCCTCCAGACCCCACCAACCACCCCTAGCGACACCGCTGGTATGAGCACATCTGTACTAATCAGCTCAGAACCAAGCTTTGCATTAAAAACCAACAAATGGTGGCAAACAGAAAGAAGAATAATGTGGTGTTATATCCAATTGTATGCTCATAGCACTGTAGAAACAAGGAGGGCCATCACAATGGCGGCAGGCAAGATGGAAGGGAAAGAGGGTCAAGTGTCCCAGGCCATGCGATTTTAAGGTGGTCTTGCTGTCAGTGAACATTTATTATTTCTTTTGTTTTGGTGGCCGGGCTCCAAATCTAGCACCGCGCCTGATGCTGCTCATAATTTTCCCGTTTTGCCTTTCATTCATTTGTTGATCTCTTTTAACTTTTGCCGGTCCATAAGCCATTCTCACCCTGTGAGCATCCAACTTGTGGAGGGGAGTGGAGCTGCAGCCCCGTAACCTGGGAGCATGCTTTTATATGGGTGGTCTCCTTTTAAAAAAAGAGCAGTTCATCATATCTATTGAAGGGGGGCGTGGCTTGATGGCTACGTGAAGGGACGCATCTTTCCAGGGCTCCCGCTGATCCTTTACTGATCCTTTGAATTAAGGGAGAATGCGGGCGATATAGCAGACTGGCGGCACACCCGGAGACGCATGGAGGTCCAGGGCACAAACTGTATGCAGTTTGGGGCTGATCGGCGGTGATTGAGGGGAGCTGCGGCTGAAAGGAGTCAGCCGAGCGCCCGAAACTGTGGGGCAACCAAAATGGCAGCGGCACACAAAGGGTCATAAACTGACCAGAACATCAGAGCCGCGGACAGAGGTGGCTGGTACCGCGAAGGCACCCGCTGAAACTATGCTGCAAGTATAAATCGGAGCAGCGAATGACCGGCGCTGAGCCCGGCTGGAAGCGGCCGATCGGACCAAGGATGTGAGCGCCGACGTTGGAAGCTGCAGTCGGATGGCGCAGGACCCCGGACTTCATCGCCGGGGAAACACAATGGCAGGTGGCGGTGGATCACCCTGGGCTACATAGCCTACACCGCGGGCGGGGTCGAAGGCGGCCCTAAACGTATTCGCCCAGAGACGGCGGAGCCCCCGCTGGGATAAAGCTGAGGGGGCCGCATGAGGAGTGGAGCGCTGGCCCTGGCCGGGGTTCGGCGGGCTGTGA
Organism: Ambystoma mexicanum; assembly: GCF_040938575.1. Classification (NCBI taxonomy): domain Eukaryota; kingdom Metazoa; phylum Chordata; class Amphibia; order Caudata; family Ambystomatidae; genus Ambystoma; species Ambystoma mexicanum. The sequence continues at coordinate 1,008,998,520 of NC_090921.1, forward strand.
GAGGCCAGTGTCTGGAAGCAGCGCGTGCCGGATAGTGTTGCGGGCGGCGGGCGCTCTGAGGAAACGGCAGCTGTAGTGGTGCCTGCCGGGCGCAGGCACCTGCCAGTGGGATGCCCAGTCACGAAGCGCTCACGCGGGGTGAGAGCCAGGTGGGCTGTGCAAGTCAGGGGTGCCAGCCCCTGTGAAGGCAGACACAGACAGGAAGGCCCCCCTGCAGGGACCCTACAGGGCAGTGCCCGACTGGAGCGCACCGGCGTAAGGTGCAAAAAGAACAAGGGGGATAGTCTCCCCAGACGCAGCGGCCTGGCCGAACGGGGGGTGCACCCTGAGGGTGGTGCCCGGCCAGGCCTCTCGGATGCGCACTACAGTGATAAGAAGCGGCGGAGGTAACTCTGGAGAGGGCCGCCGCACAGGATTCCCCCCGCTCGGGGCTGCGGCTGGATTTTTGGTGGCATGACTCTTTGGGGGACTCTCTGGGAAAGGAAAACATAAATAAAAAATAAAAAAATTAACCATTAAAATAACAATAGTAAGAATAAAGACACTGCCTCTCAGGAGCCATACGCATGGTGCTGAGGCACAACACACATAAACTGCCTGCACGAGAGCGAGCCCTGGGAGGCCCCACTACTTATGAGTAAGGCGAGATAGTGCTAATACTGATACTGGGTTGCACAATGAAGCCAGAGACATGGTGGTGAGCCTGAAGACTGTGGGGCCCGGACAGACCCCTGCGCCAATAAGGGGTAGAAAGAGCAGAAGCTTCCGGCCACCAGAGGGCCAGCTGAACGGTAACAAGTGGGCGCACATACGTGGGAGGACACAGCCCATTCTTAGAGTGCAGCGGGCAGCAGGGGAGGTCCCCCAACAAGGTTACCAAGCCCTAGCCTCCGGAAAAGCACAACACCAAGTGGACCCTCGCAATAGAGGCGGCTGCGCCAACACATACGCAGGCGATACGACATAATGTTGAACGAAACAGTAAGACCGAAGAGCAAGCAGCCCACGTTGGAGGCTTATGCAAAGACATCTCCCGGGGCGGAGGGAGCCCGGAGCAAGGACAAAACCACTACTGTGACGGAGGAGGCCCCGGGCACTATCCAGGAGGTGCTGGCGGCAATTGCAGACCTTAAAGTTGCCTGGGAGACCAAACTGGGCCTGGCTATGAACGAACTGAAAGTGGCATTGGATCTTAAGGTTGGAGCGGTCCAGGAGGATGTGAATTTGCTTAGACAAGACGTGAGATCGCTTGCGGAGCGCACTGGAAATCTGGAGAACAATATGACCCCAAACACTGCAGACTGCGCCACCCACAGATCGGAAATACATGCCCTGGTGCAGCAAGTAGGCAACCTAGAGAATAGAGCGGAGGAAGCGGAAGGACGTGCTAGACGCAACAACATCCGTATAGTTAGTCTGCCAGAAGGAATGGAAGGGACAAACCCAACAGAATATGTGGAAACCATGTTGATGCAGGAGATAACTGGGGGGGCCCTGACCCAGGGGTTTGCTGTGGAAAGAGCGCACAGGGCTTTGACAAGAAGACCACCCCCAGGGGCCCCTCCCAGGCCAGTGATCGCTAAAATTCTGAATTACCGAGATCGGGAAAAGATACTCGAATTCTTCCGAAGGGCAGAACGATTGAGAGGGGGCCCACCAAAATGACTGCATACCCGGACTATACCCTGCAGGTTCAGCGTAGCAGAATGAACTTCGGAGCAGTGAAAAGAAGACTGAAAGAAACAGGTCAGAGATACGTGCTGCTTTACCCGGCCAAGCTGAAGGTGTTCCACAAGAACAAAACGTTGTTTTTCGAAACTCCAGAGGATGCTATGGACTGACCAGACATGCAGTCGCCCCCAGGAATCGGATATCCAGACAGCAGCTGACGAAGATAAGTAACATGTGGCTGTGGCACCCTCGGTGACAGAGCGCAAGACACTGGGACTAGAATATAGCACTGAATGAGGCTCTGGGATGGTGCAGCTTAGACAGTATATTTTTGTAAGATCCGGTTGAACTGAATAATCCCAATCATATGAGCGGGAGCTCCGGGGAAACGACCCTTGAACCCCCATAGCATTACGCTTAGTTAGGTCACTACTAGTTTGGTAACGCCCAGCGAGGTCCTTGCCCTCGGAGTCACGAGACAGGACTAGACGCGGGTGGGCTTGAGATCCAGGAATGGAGCTGGGCAATTGTTGGGGTTGGCTAGGAAGGGGGGTGGGGAAGAGTTGTGTGCAATGGGGCAAAGTTGGGGAAGTCGGGGGGGGGAGGGAGGCGAACGAGCCGAATCACGAGCCACCGAAGAGGACACAGGAAGGGGAGGGATGAGAGCGGACAGTGTAACAATGGCATCAGGTAACCTCAGAGTAGTGACCTGGAATGTGCGGGGCCTTAACAGTTATTTGAAGCGCAATAAAATAATGATGTATCTGAAGAGGATGAGGGTGGATGTAGCACTGCTACAGGAAACCCACCTCACAAAAGAGAAACTGGAGGTGGTGAAGAGGAAATGGAAGGGTAGCGTTACAGGAGCAACATACTCTGCATATGCGAGGGAGGTGGTGGCACCGCTAGCACTTGCAAATTGCTGGCTGCATTACCACTGTTTGTTGCCTTTATTATTTATTTATTGTTATTTATCTGTTTCTCCTCTGCTTCGCACTTTCCACCTCTCCCCCCTTCCATGCACTTTTCCCCTCCCCCCTCTCCCATGCACTTGCGCGTTCTCAATGTCACTGGGCCTAGTAAGATCGCTGTTTTGTTCTCCCCTGTTCCCCTCCCTTGCCTTGTCGCGCTCTGAAATACTTGTGTACGAGCGCAATAGAAATAAAATATCAATCAATCAAAAAAACGTACGTGCCGGTTCAGTTGCTTCGGTCGACAACAGATCCGGAGGGCAGAATGGTGGTGGTGGTGGGACTCCTCCAAAACAGAGAAGTGAGCATCATAAACTTGTATGCCCCCAACCATGATACTGCAGCCTATTTTAGGTCCCTGTATAGCAGAGTTAGCCCCCTGCTGGGTGGTGCAATACTGTGGGGAGGGGATTTCAACTGCACCCTGGACCCCGGGATGGACAGGTCAGACAGCAAGACACTGAAACCAGTGCCAGCGGCCAAAGCGTTGGGGACACTGTTGGTAGAGCTTGGTCTGGAGGATGTGTGGAGGCGGCTACACCCTCAGGACAGGCAATACTCGCACTATACCGCGCCACATGACCTACATACTAGGCTAGATTACGTGTTCGCCTCTGCCGAGATAGCGGGAGAAATGGCGGGCGCAGAATATAAAGCTAGAGTACTGTCGGACCATTCACCTTTGGTCCTGGAATGGCGACACCGCCCCCCCAGAGCGCGTGTCCGACGTGGAGGCTCAGAGCAGAGGCCTTGCAGGATCCAGGATTCCGGGAAGACCTGAGGGAGGCCATAGAGGAATATTTTGATATAAATACAGGAAGCGTAAGATCTATGGGAACAGTATGGGAGGCATTTATGGTGGTGGTGCGAGGGGCAGCCATATCAAAATCTAAAGGGCTCCAAGGGGGAATAGAACAAAAATGACGGGATACTGAAAGGGAGCTGGAGGACCTCATGCGAAAGGGGGAAACCACCCGAGAGGACAGTGCCAAGATGAGAGATTTGCAAAAGGCTAGCAGCGAACTCTGGGATAGATTATGTAAGATAAATTATAAGAAATATATCGACAGGCAACATGCGGGAGGAGACAAACCCGGCAGACTACTGGCCTGGTTATACAAAAATGAGACACCCCGGCAGGTGATTAGAGAAGTTAGGGATGCGGATGGCCAGATCCGCAATACCCAAGAGGGGGTAAATGAGGAGTTCCACAAATACTATAAACGTTTGTATGAGAACGTGGGAGAAGATATGGGCCAGGAGATTCTGGAAACAATCGAAGATATTGGGCTACCCACTTTAGACGACTTAGAGAGGGCGGACCTGGAAGCCCCAATCACCTTAGACGAACTGGAAGTAGTGATCCAGCACTTGCCCACGTGCAAAGCGCCTGGGTTGGATGGATTACCTAGCGAATTCTACAAAGCGTACAAGCAAGAGTTACTCCAACCACTTCTGGCCACGTTCAATGAGGTTTACGAACAGGGGGAGCTGCTGGAGTCTCTCCGAGAGGCAGTGATCATCCCACTCTTGAAACCGGGAAAGCCGAATGTGGACTGCGGGTCATATAGGCCGCTATCAATGCTTAACCAAGATAGCAAAATACTCACAGCGGTGCTGGCAAATAGACTAAAGCGGGTAATTGGCAAATTAATACATCCAGACCAGGCAGGCTATGTTCCAGCCAGGAATATCACTGACAATCACAGGAGGCTGCACCATATCATGGACCAAACAGAGAATGACCCGGGTGAGCTGGCCATAGTGTCATTGGATGCGGTCAAGGCGTTTGACTCGGTGAGGTGGCCATGGCCGATAGCGACCCTGAAAGGATACGGGATAGGACCAGGATATATTAGATGGGTCAAGATGTTATATAGCTCCCCGATTGCAAGAGTCAGGACAGGTGCTATAATTTCGGATAAATGGCAACTTAGTAGAGGGACTAGACAGGGATGTCCCTGGTCGCCCATGTTATATATACTTGCATTGGAGCTGTTAGCTATTTGCCTCAGGCAACAATATGGGGAGGTGGGGGTGCGCACTACGGGGAAACCAATCTAATATCATTGTATGCAGATGACATGCTCCTCTATCTGCGCTTCCCAGAGGAGAACTTGCAATATGTGTTGGAGGTGATGGACCGCTATGCCGCCCTTTCGGGCATATTGGTGAACCCCGGGAAGTCCAACGTATTCCCCCTGGGAAGGTACAAAAATGTTCCACTAAAAAATTTGCCCATTTTACAAATACCCTGGCAGACAGAGAAGTTCAGATACATATACCACAAGTTAGAAGAGGAACACAAACACAATACAGAGGAGGTTGTTGCAGGTATAAGAAATAGCATGGTATTCTGGGCCAGATTACCCCTGGCCATGATGGGAAGGGCAGCACTGCTCAAAATGGTGGTCTTGCCCAGACTGCTGCATTTCTTCATAAACATACCGTATCTGCTCCCCAAACGCTTTTTTACCAAGCTCCATAGCCTGTGCATGGGCTTCATATGGCACAATTCCAGAAATAGGGTGGCCCTGTGGAAATTACAAAACTTGTGCGACAAGGGGGGCATAAACCTGCCAAATTTTGAATTATATTACTTGGTGGGACAGTTATCATATGTAGCGAGATGGTTGTCGGAAGAAGAATCGGCGGGGACCAGGCTCCTACAGGGCGTCCCCGCCCCATACTTTCTAAAAGAAACAGTGTGGTTGCATAAAACGAAAGTGGCAGGGATGGGGAGACTGCTGGTGCTGGGCTGGGAGGTCTGGCGTAGAGCATGGAGGGCGGTGGGTGACCCGGACCCGCTCTCACAGCAGGTCCCGTTGGTGGCATTATGTGGGGAAGACTTCCAGCTGATCAAAGGGGTCCACAGATACTGGGAACCGGTAGGCCTGGCAACTCTGGGGGACATATGGCAGGAGGGGGAGATGGTGGAATTCGAGTGGCTGTTGGAGGAGACGGGGGCACATAGGGGCCAATACATCACCTACACCAGGATCATGAAACGGGTGAGGGGGAGGTGGCCTGAGACGGTGCTGGCGGAAAAACCTGACGCCTCTGTAGAAATGATGTATGATGTTTCGGAGGGTGGGCACAAAATATCTCGGATATATGAGCTCTTGAGCGCAAAAGCGGGGAAGGAGTTGCTTCAATTGAGACTTGACTGGGAGGAGGAGGTGGGAGAACCCATGACAGAGGGACAGAGCCCAAAGTTACCATAAGAAGGTGTCCCAGAACGCAAGACGTCAGCAGATCCAGCTGTATGTCACCCACTGAGCTTACTTGACCCCCGGTAGAATAGCCAGGTTTTGTGGCTCGACCACACAGAAACGCCCCAGGTGTGGAGAGGAAGAAGCTGGGTTGTTACACATGTTCTGGGCTTGCCCAGAGGTGGGGACATTCTGGGTAGAACTGCAAACGAGATTGGCCGGCCGGGGTGTGGTGCTGGACATGGGGTCTGCTTGGGCATGCATGCTGGGGAGTTTTCCTAGGCCACGTAACTTAAAACATATCAGTAAAATGAAAGACCTGGCTTATATTTTGGCCAAACGCAGAATTGCGATCAGCTGGAAAGCTGCCCACAGACCTAGAGTGGAGATGTGGTGGGCAGACCTCCTGAAATGGGCTGAAGCAGAAACCACGGTCTGGTATGAAGCAGTCACGAGTGGGGGAGAGGAAGAGGTAGGCCCCCTGATAGCCTGGAGACAGCTGGTGGCCTCAATGGCAAATCCCCACCAGGTGGATCAGGATGCGGAAAATCGGGAGGTGTTGGCAATAACCGAGTCACCTGTAGATGCCCAAGGTGGTGGCACAGATACGACGGCTGAAGTTTGTGGGGTGGGAGGGGGGAGGACAGAGGAGAGCAATAATATGATGTCTGAAAATTGATCATGAATGTCCTAAAAAGTTCTAATGTTTGCAGTGTTGTTTGTTGAAATAATAAAATAAATTTTAAAAAAATCTATTGAAATCTGGTAGTATGTATTGCTGCATTATTTTTGTCAACTTCTCATAGCTTAATTCACAGCATGTGCCCTACCTTGATATTTCCTTTCTACTTTGTAGAATAACACAGATGCATTTCTAATGTTTTAACTGCATTCGCATTTGTAGATATTCATTCCCTCTTGTGGTAATTTCTGCCGTGGTAATTTCTGCCCTAAAAGTGAGTCATGATTGTTTTGCCTAACATGTTTCTATAAACCTATATACTGTCAGGCTTACCTGTGAGCCCTGGTTGTTTAAAACAAGTGACCAAAATGATAGGCTACGACGTTTGGTGGTTGCGTAGATTGCCTGGGAGACCAGTCTCTGAAAGAGAACACAATTCGACAAAAGGTATGTTGCATCCCGTCTCCAGGTTAAACAAAGTTATGGCAATCATTTCTACCCATTGCAGAATAAATATTGGGTGAGTACCTTGGGAAGTTTCTTTTATATGACAATTCCTACTATGTTGAAAGCGCAGGCGTATGTCTGCTTTCCCCACATTGACACCAGAATTGTGTGATCCTGGGCAAATCACCTTTTCTCTTGGTTTCCCAGTCCACTTAAGTGTCAAAATTAGGAATGCATACAAATGAAACTACCTTAAAAAGTGCTATAAACTAAATTATTTACATGTATTCATTTTATTTTATTTAAATTTTGACATTTTAATGTTTTTTATTTACTCATTTGATAAATGTATATTAAATTAGCGGTACAGTAGAACAGTACTCAACCACTCCAACCAACATCTGGCAGTTTACATACCGTTCTTCTTTTAAAATAAAATATACATATACAGTGGCGGCTGGTGAATTTGTGAACTGTAGGGGCATAAATGGGTGCGCTGAATATGTGTGAGTGACTGAGTGCAGCAAGGGAGCCGGTACGAAACACATGAGGTTCATTGGGGGTCCTCCTCCGAGACATTTCTTTAATAATGGGTTCAAATGGTGCATTTTACAGCACTTTCTGTGAAAAATTGGGTAAAAATCCACACAGTTTGCAATCGTTTAAAACCCAGTAGATGTAAGTCACCAACGGGGCACAAGGCCATTTTGCCAGTTAATAAAACTTACACCATACTTCCCTCCCTTCAAACTGCCCTCTTTTGCCATCCTTTCAATATCATTTCTCCTCCTTCACCAAGCCTCTTTCTATTCTCTTTGTTCTGATCTCCCCCCCTTAATTCTTTTTGTAATGATCTTGGCCTTCTACTATCCTCCCTTCAACCACTTCATTCTCCTCTCATTTTTCTGGGTGATTTCAACCTCCATCTTTCCTCTACCCATTCCTCTGTCCCACACCTCGCTCTTCTCTATTCCTACCATCTTGCATGTGTCTCTTCTCCTCCTTCCCATGCTTCCGGTTTATCCCACTGATCTTTACGCTGACGATATGCAGATCTTTCTTTCCTTTTCCTCTTTCTCTATACACTCTACTCTTACTACTTGTCTTCTGACAATTCAGTCTTGGATGTAGGATGTAGACTTTCGCCATCTAAATCCCTCCAAGACTGAAGTTCTTTTCTTTCCTGCCCCAACTCTCCCTCCTTCTTTGTCCACCCTCTATTTCCTTTCCTCCTTCTCTTCCCATCTCTCTTTCTGGCTGGACTCTTGGAGTAATTCTTCACTCATCTCTTTCTTTCTCGTCTCATTGTTCTGTTCTCCCGCTTCTGTCAGTTCCAGCTTTTCAATATATGCAACGCTAGACTATTTCTTTTCTTTTCTGTTACAAAAATTCTTGTGTCTTCTTCAATTTCTTTCCGACTATTCTATTGTTCATCTCTTTTAGCCTTCCTGTGGTCCATCTCTCTCTTTTTCACTATATTTATAACTCTGCTGTTTGCCTTCTTTTCTCCTTATCTTTCTGTGGTTCTTTTGTCTCTGCTCTTGCCTCTCTCCAATGGCTCGCCTTTGAGTCACGGCTGTTGTTTACTTTTCTCTGCCTAGTTTTTAAATGCCTTCATGCTCTTGCCCCTCCCTATCCTTCCACTCTTATTTCATTGTATGTCCCACCAAGTCCTCTTTGCTCTCAATCCCGTTTTCTTCTAATTGTTCCTCATCCTCCTTGTGCTAATTTCCATTTCCACTCTTTTTCCCTATGGGTCCCGAAACACTGGAACCCGCTTCCCCTTTCTCTTCGATCTTTGAATTCTTCTCCTGATTTCCACTCTCTTCTTAAGACTCATCTTCTCACTGGTTAACCTGTGCTTTCAACTTAGTTTTTACCTTTGTACAGCACTTATAGTGCTATATTAATAAAAATCTAATCAAATCAAAATAAGAAAGTTTTATTGATTTGAACTAATTTTTTATTATTTATATATAAACACCAGGTTTCTTTCCATGTACCAAATGCAAGACGTGTCATTTTGGATTGCAAACAACAAAATATAACCATCCAAGAACAACTAAAGAAGTTTTGATAAAAAAAGAAATCAAATGTTTTACACCATTTGCTATCTACGTGATTACTTGCCAGTGCAACTTATGGTACATTGGAAGTACAAAACTGGAAGTAAGATTACGTATCCTACAGCATTTACGGGCAATCAAAAATAAGGACATGAATTACCCATTAGCAAAACACTTTGAGGATAAACACCATGGAAATGCCTTTTCTTTCAGATATTTTGTAATCGATACAGTTGACCTACACCCAAGAGGAGGTGACAGACTTAGAAGATTAAGATAATTAGAATCACGCTATATTGTGGATTATAATACAAAAACCCTGATGGGTCACAATCTAGATGAAGAACTGTATGTATTCATAGGAGACTAACTGTGAACCAGTATTCATCTGCTGCTCGATGAGCGTCTTTTGGCTTATTTTGAGTGGAACTATTCTAAAGCTTATTATTATTATCTTTTGCTTTAGGAGCTTTTCTGTTCTGTTGTTCTGATATACTGAATCGAAGTCACTCTCTCTTACCATCTTCAAATGAGGATTCTCTTCCCCCATTTTTCTAAAAGAGTCTACAAAGCCTGACATCCAATCGCTATCCTGTATGTGTACATACATCTATTTTATAACTGTGACATTCATATAGTTTTGTAGGATTGTCTTGCACTTTTTAATATTAGTATTATCCGTGTGTCTGTATTTTTTGTAATTTCACTGATTAGCTTTTTCTCACATTGAACTTTATACAATTGTTTGTTATTTCATTATTACATGAACAGCATCTTAACATGTAGCTTTTAGAGAGTAGAGGAGTTAACCAGTTTTAGTGAGGCATGAACTCAGGGTTTTAACATCATAATTAAATTAATGATTGGGATGATGAGCAGGTTTATATTTGTAGGCACTTCAGCAGATTGTAATACAGCACTTTTAGTATTTTACAGATAACTTATAGTCGTATTAATCGTTAAGACAAGTTATCAAATGTCATTTCCTGCTTGAAATCCACCATTTACTATCTAGTATTTGAATTGTTGTTGAATACAAGATTAGCACTTTGCACTTTATTTGGCACACTTTGTGCATATTCAGAATAATACCATTATGCAACTTGGTAGATTATCTGACAAACTTTTTTATTGATCAAGCAAAAATCGCAAATGGATTTTAAAATGAGCGCTTACGGAAATGCCACGTACTATACTAGTTTCCGAATACCAGCACTTTGCACTTCTGTCCATGGATATAAGAAAAATAAAGAACTGTTTTGCAGTGGATTTTCCCATCTGGGATTTGCCTCGGTGTCATCTTTCATTGCCTGAGTGCTGCTGCATATATATATGCAGAAAAAGGGAAAAAACAATGAAGTTCCTCCCAAGGGAATGGCACACACGGAAGATTGAACGCCAGAAATACTCCTTAAATAATGTTGCCAAACAAAAGATCAATTCCTTGAAGTATCCAGTTTTCGATATGTAGTCAGAAAAGAGAGTAAAACATGGTACGACGCGTTTCACAGCGGTCCCACTGCATGCTGGTTCACGTAAATATATATGAGATTACTATTGTGATAGATGATTTTATGGATAGATGATTGTATTCAAAGTAAAGCTGAATCTGAAAACTTCGAATCAAGCATCTTTACTCATCGTACCACATTGTCCCCTTCCAGGATCTGGAAACTCAGTGTCAATGTCCCAGGCCAGAGCTGGAGAGCCATCAAAAACAGACTATCGTACTAATAGGAGCCATTGTGCTGAGAAATGTTAAGCCAAACAATTAATGTCAGTCTCTCCTTAAGGACATACAGAGAGAGAGCCTCCAATGTGAAGAGCAGCATACATCCACAGGGAGGTCACAAGAAGGACCGCCCTACAACACAGAAAAAGCATTTGTAATAGTGAGGGGGAACTTCAATTAGCAATCGCGATGAGTAAGAGAAGCTGGTTTCTGTCCAACTGCAATGCTGTCAGCAGCGACAGGTATCTGAAACACGTGCAACTCAAAATATTGCTGAAGCTATTTTGGACAAAGGGAAACTTGCACATGTTGTGGACAGGAGGCAGGGGAGGCATCCTGCTGGAAATATTTGGCACGTGAGGCTGGGTATGTTCATGCCTTCATGGATTGTCAGGCCATTGCTGATATGTAGGGAGAGGTTTTCACCAGAATTGAACTAGCAGTTGAATACCAGCTACACCCGAATTCTCCCCTGACTAACCTAAATGACTAGAGTAGACGAAAGAAAACAGACAAAAAAGGATGATAAACGGCCTGATTGTGTCCGAACTACTAATTGCAAGGCACTGGAAATCAAAGTGTAAAGTCACCATTAATGAATGGATCACAGAAAGGACTCGCCAAGCATCTTTAGACAGTCCCCTACCGGCACATGGATTATTTGCCAACGTTCAATAAAATATGAAGCACTGTGTGATGTCTCGGTAGTATGATCAGGCGTCTGTATATATGATCTTTCTTTATTGTTACAATGGGGTGGGAAAAGCAGGTCTATGTTCTTGTTGTTTATATATCTGTATTGAATGATAACTCAAGGGAATTCTATAAAACAAATTACCCAATACTTCACTCAGTGGACCGGGAGGGATGGTATCATTCATTGATATCTGTATTTGATGCTTGAAAAGCTGTTGCAGTTAAAAACGCAAATAAAATATACATATATTTGTACAGTGGCGGCGGGCCAATATGAGCCTGGTGGCATAACCCCCTCACCTGAGCAGCAGGCTACCCCTAGTCCTCACCTGAGTGGTGGCACAGTCTACCCATGTGCTTTATTTGGATGGGGGACTGTGCTGCATGCCTCTAAGCAGGGGCACATCCCCCGCTATACATTCTTTTTTATTTTTTTGTTGAGGAGCACTTTCGGCTCCTCAAGAAATGCAGCACATAGTAATGAGAGGCAGTGGGGGTGTCGGAAGACTGACTCCGCCACCTCTCATTATTATACTAACAGCATATACACACTGACAGAGAGGAGAGGAGTCCTCTCCTGTCAGTCAAAGTGTTTATGTTAAGAAGAGGCGGGCCATCTGGTGCTCCGTGGCTGTGCAAGCACGTGTGGAGGCTGTGTGTGTGCATGTACGTATGTATGTATGTATGTGCGCATGTTTGTTTTTATGTGTGCATGCATGCAAGGAGCTGTTTGAATGCTGTGTGAATGCATGGGTGAAAGCATTGTATGTGACTGTTTGTGTGCCAGTCTTCACCCCTAAATTTAGAGGCCCCCATGGGGCATTCTTTTTTGCCTTACCCGTGACACATATTAAAGGTGCTTTACTGTGCATGAAGGGTAAAACAAACATAACTATTACACGGAAGGTCTGGCCTAAATGTAGGTCAGTCTATCCAGGTAATAAAATGTATGCATGCAAGTGTTTATCCCAATGATTACTTATGGCCTTGAAGCCCTCTTACATTTAGATCTGAAATGGCTCCAGGTCATCGAAGGGAAATTTTGGCAACAGATCCTTGGTCTACCACCCGGCGTACCTATGGCCCTTATAAGGTTAGAGTTAGGACTGCCTTCTCTAAAAGCTATAGTTCTGAAAAAGAGGGCAGGGTTTTTCCTGAAGATGATTAGTGGAACAAAAAATCCACTCTTAATAGCAGTATACCAGGAATTACTCAAAAGACATACTACCTGTTCATTACATGCTTCTATGACAACATTTCTGGCAGAAATAGGCTGGACTTGTAGAGGAGTCAGCTACTCAAAGGAAGTACAGAATGCACTTGGGAAATGTGTTGAGTTATGGGACTGGTTGGAGAACTATGCCCACCTCAACATGTTAAAAAGCTACAATTTTGTACAATACAGACTTTATTCCTTTATGAAACCCCAGGCTTATTTGAACCTATGCTCATCGAAAAGACTTAGACGCTTCATTCTTTTATTTAGAATGGAGCAGCTTCCAACTATGATGACTATGGGGAGCAGAGAGCAGATCCCTATTGAACAACGATCATGTCATTTATGTAATGAACTGGATATACTGGAGACAGCTAAGCAACTGCTGACCGAATGTTACACCATGACCAGTATAATTCAGTATTATATTGGGAGGTACGCTCACATTCATGAAGCGATTGGGGAACTGTCTTTTTGGCATTACTGCACTAACTCAAAAAGTTTATGTTTGTTGACTGCCCTTTATAACATATGGCTAAAGATTGAAGAAAAGTTGGACATAAAGATATAAGTAACAGGAAGTGATACCACATTAGGCCATATGTGTAATAAAGGGTGGGGTTTGCTTGCCGATGACTAATTGAAATGTACCCGATATGGGCATACATACTCAGCTCTTTCGCACTAGATAGATAATGGAAAGGAATTCTCTGTGTCTAACTCCATTACTGTAAGATCTATAGGCTATTGATGATTGTTTAATTTAAGTTTTTAGATTCTCAGGAGATAAGTTATGAAGGTAAACTGGGTTTTTATGGATTATTGTTTGTATGTATATTATGATTTGATTTTATGGTACTATGGATATTATGATATTATTTTGTTTTCTTTCTTTTATATTACTATAATATGTGTACAGTTTATTGTGTAAACTAAATCACATTAAATAAATAAAATAAAATGTATCATCTTTGCTTTACCCTTGAGCACTTTGCATCAATGGCAAAATAAACATAAGTGATATTACGTGGCTAGACGGGTTTATATTAAAACCTGCTAGTCTAGCCATGTAGTAACACTTATCATGTTTGCTTTATCCTTGATGCACAGTACTTAAGGGTAAAGCAAACATGACAAGTGTTCATACATGGCCAGACTGACTAAATTGAATGTAGACCAGTCTTGTCGCATAATAACACTTATGTTAAATTTACCCTTGATGCACAGTATTCAAGGGTAACACTTATGTTTGCTTTACCCTATTATTAAGAAGTATATGGAGACTGGCCATAACTAATATCAAACAGATCGAGCTACCCACCTGAATATCCATAGAGGGAAACATCCCCTCATAAGAAGGCTTATGATACAACTTGATGTAGAATTAACTATAGAAGGTGAGAACAGAATATAGTGCAGACAGGTGGAGTAACAACAGGTAATAAGTATATATTGTTTACATGGGATTGATACATTTCTATTTTTATACAGAGTTGAATTGAGGAAATGCGACCTAGAGCTCCAGGGCTTTATGGATACTGTACACAGCTTGGACTGTGTTTGCCATACTGACACCAGGTGAATATGAAGGAGAAAATGACATGATAGACACATCTGAGATGTTAATAATAAAAACGACCTTGCTTCGACCATCTTTACTAAATAGAAATACTCTTTCTGCCTCATCATGAGTTTGGCGGTAAACCTTAAATGCGGCGGTACCGCTATTACCGTCGCATTTAAGGGTCCGTCACGGGGTTGGCAGGATTTACCCCCAGCTCTGAGCTGGGGGCAAATCCGCCACGATTTTGCAAATTTTCGGCACTATTACTGCACCCTAATACCGCCGGCGATAGTAGCGCCGAAAATTCCCCATTACGCCCAATGGGGAATGGGGAATTCCCGAATGGTTCCAATGGTGAATGGGTACTTACTGTTCCACCAAACCCATGATCCGGCGCTAATAGCGCCGGGGTGTTTGGTGGTAACGCTAATAGCCCTGGTGGCAATACCACCGGTGATACCGCCCAATTCGTGATGAGGCAGTGTGCACCAGAGGCACGAAATATATGAAGAATAGCTCCTGAAAAAGGAAATAGAATTCCTGAAACGCATAGAGCACAGGATTCTATGGATTGTTGATTTGAGAAATTCAGAACATTTTATTGTTAAAAATCTTTTGGTGTTGAAAATACAATTGTATACATAAAATATTGTGTTTACTATAATATAAAACAATCCAGATTGTGGCTATAAAAGGTCTGAGCAAAATCGTTTCTTTGAACAGAAATATTTCTTAATTGGTACTACAACCTAGTGTCAGGGTTGTTTTTCTCCCCTGCACCCTAATACCTTTCTTAATAAAAACACCACATTAACTTACACAAAGCTGTGCTCCTGATCTGCAGGAATTAGCACAACTAATATAGGCCAGTCGAGCCACAAAGTAACACTTATCACATTTGCTTTACCCTTGATGGCACGTAAAAAAAGAAAGTTCCAGCCCGCATATCCTTTCGCAATATGCCATGGTATTTTTGACTTGGTGTCAAGGGTAAAGCAAACATGTTAAGTTATATCATGTGGCCAGACGGGTCTACATTGGTGGTGTCAGTGTGCATTTACTTTCATACTGTGTGTGGCATGGCATGAGTTACTTTTTTACTTGGCACCAAGGGTAAAGCAAACACGATGAGTGTTTCACGTGGCTAAACAGGCTTTCATTGGTGGCTCCAGTCTGGTTATATATTCTTTGTGTGTCATGGCATTTTTGTACTTTGCGTTAAATGTAAAAGCAAGCACAAGTGTGATTATGTGATACACTGGCCTATATTGATATATCCAGTCTGGTACTTTTTTCTGTGGCAAAGCCAGCATGAAAATGTTTAATTTGATTTTTTTATATAGCGCTAAAAGCCAAAGTGCTGTACAAAAGTAAAACGGAACAAATTATGTAATCCAAATTGAAAAACACAAATTATCCAGATGGGTTTTAAGGTGTGAACGTGAGACAAGAAAGGAAGACAGTGATCGAAGAGGAAGGGAGGCACGCACCAGTGTGTAGGGGCCAAGGGGGAGAAAGAGCGGAAACAGGAATTAGCACAAGGAGGTCGAGAAATAGTGAGAAGGACTAGAGATTGACAGTGAAGTGGGCGTGATGGGGTGTGGAAAGAAATAAGAGAGAAAAGGTAGTGAGGGGCAGGGTTGTGAAGGCATTTAAAAACCAGACACAGAAAGTTGACTAGGAGACGTGACTCAAAGGGGAGCCATTAAAGAGAAGCATGAGCACGGGCAATAGAATCGAAAGAGGAGAAAGGCAAAAGGAGGAGGCAAACAGCTGAATTATAGATTGACCGAAAAGGAGAAAAATGGACAGCAGGTATACCTACAAGAATAGATGAACAGTAGAACAGTTGTGAAACAAATAAGAGAGAAAACAAGTATTTTGGTAGCATCAAAGGAAAGAAACCGTCCTTAAATGCATATACTGAAAAGCTGGAAATGACAGGAGTGGGAGAGAGCTGAAATATGCGGAAAGAAAGAAAGGGACAACTCAAAAACAACTCCAAGATTCCGGGCAGAGAGAGAAGTAGGGAGAGAGGAAGAGGGAAAAGAAATAAAGGGGGCATGCAGGGGAGGAGGCACAGTCATAGCAGGGAAGAAAAGAACTTCAGTCTTGGAGGTATTTAGGTGAAGGAGGTTGGCCGACACCCAAGACTGAATTACAAGAAGGAAAGCAGCAAGAGTTGAGTGTATATAGAAAGAAAAGAGGAGAAGCAGAGAAAGAGCTGCTTATCATCAGCATAGAGATGGTGGCAGAGACCAAAAGAAGAAATAAGAGAGGCAAGAGAAATCGTGTAGAGAGAGAAGAGCAGGGGACATAAGACCAAACCCTGAGGCACCCAATACTGAAGAGGAAGAATTAAAACAAACCAGCACAGGACACCGGGTAAGTGAGATTGGTAAGCTAAGAATGACACCAGTTCAGAACAGAGCCACCGAAACCTATACCAGAAATAGAGCAGAGAAGAGAGTGATCAACAGTGTCGAAAGCTGCAGTTAGATCAAGTAAGACCAGAAATGAAGATTGTCTAGCAGAAAGAAGAGAGTCACAGACCGAGAGGAGAGTCGTTTCGGTAGAGTGAAGAGGGCGAAAACCAGATTCATAGATCGGGAGAAGAGAAGAAGAGTTAACATAAAAAGAGACTTGTGAATAGTCGATACATTCATGGAATTTAAAGAGGAAAGGTAGAAGCGAGATAGGGCGATAGTTATAGGGGAGCGAAAGGTCAAGAGGTTTCTTGAGAAATGGAAAAATGAAGACATGTTTAAATAAAGAAGGGAAAGTGGAAGACTGAAGAGAAAGATTAAAGAGCAGTGCCAGGTACTGCAAAAGACAGGAATAGACCTTAGGGATAAGAGAGAATCATCAGATGGAGAGGCCGCAAGGTGAGCTACAAAAAGAAAGCAAGAGATGTCAGATGCAGTGAGGGGAAGGAAAGAGGGCAGAGAAGAGGAAGGGAGACAAGTGATGGAACAGGAAGAAGGGGAAGACAGAGAAGAGGAGGGGATAGATGACTGGAGAAGAGTAACTTTAGAAGAAAACTAAGAAGCAAGATCAGATGCAGTGAGGGAAGGGGAAGGGGATGAAGGAGTAAGAATACGATAAAGGGTCTGAAAAAAAGCGACAAGGGTAGGCAAGATGAGATGCAGTGAGGGAAGGGTCAGGGGATGAAGGAGAAAGAATACGATTAAGGGTCTGAAATAAGCGATGAGGGTAGGCTGAAACAGAATCCAGAAAGTTAGTATAAAAGTGAGGGAAGAGAGGGTAAAAAGGTCAGAAGAAGGAGATTTCCACCGGCAGTGCTCAGCATGATCCAAGGAGAGTCGCAGAGAGCGAAGGGCAGGTATATTCCAGGGTTTGGGAGGTTTACGTGATGGTGAGAAAGAAAAAGAAGGATACAAATAAATTGCTAAGAGTGTCTAAGATCGAGATTGAAAACAGAGAGTAACTCATATGAGAAAGATAAAAAGACATCCAAAGAAGGAAGAGACAATGCTAAAGAAGAAATAAATAAAGCAGAACGAACTGCTTCCCTACAGCAAAACACACAAATGGATCTGGAAGTAGCTGAAGATGAATCAGATCAGGGTGGCACTGACTAAAACATGCACATTTGAGCACAGGAATTCATGTTCTTAGCCCGAGACCAACATAAATTGGGCAAAGTAAAGTGTATCAAATCTTCCCCTTTATCTAAGTGGCATAGACAGTACCTTTACTGAGAATTGCAACCATACCATTTAGCTGTGACTGACTTAAATGCCAATTTATTCGGGGGGGCGCTGTGCCAACTGTCACTGCTGTGGCCGCTGTATAAGCTTGCAGTCCACTGCCATCCTAACTCTGGGATTCGGAGACCCTCTGTGAGCCTTGCTGTTGCTATGGGAGGCGTGGCGCCGCAGGCATCCAACTCACCCCGTGACGGGGCTCTGAGGATTGCCGATTCGCGTTGCTACCCAGCGCCCTGGCATGGGCGGCCTCCGTGGGGGAGGGGCGCCGAGGCTCTGGAGGTGCGCGGAGTGGCTGCGCTACCTGCCTGATCAGCTGGCGGACCGGGGATCGCTCTGCGCCACTACGAACTGGCGGCTGGAGCCCATGACTCGTGGCTCCCTTCGCTCTGGGCTGCACGGCCCGCACCGCCGGAGCCGCCGCGACCGACCCCCCGCAGCTGAGCCGCTCGCCTGCCCGCATCCCCCTCCCGGAGTGCTCCTGCACACTCTCTTGGCAATGTAAGGAGGCCGGGTGGCTGGGGTGGGCGGACCCCCCTGGTCTGCGCCGCTGGCCCCCCGCGGCCGTTGCCTTGCTCTGGACACCTCCTATCCCCCGACACTGAGGAAGCCTGCTGGGGATTGTTGGTCCCATTGCCTGCGGCGCCTTGAGAGGCCTGTGTCTCGGGCGTCCCGCGGGTCCTGGACTCTGTGGCGCCATCCCATTTCAAATCGCTTAGGACTCCTCCCGGTGCACCGGTGAGGGCGCCCTGATGGTGGTACGGCCCGGGGGGCACCCCTACTAGACACTACCTCCATCAGGCTGAGGGATTGCCCCCCTACCAACTAACCACGTCAGGTGATGGGGCCTCCCCCCCTCTATATGGCAGGAATTGTTGGGTTCTGACGCACGAAACATAGCCACCAGCCTTAGCCCATATTGACTCTGGTGCCTCACCCGGCTGGACCACCCTGTGAACCTGGGTCAGCACTGAACTCCATACTTACCGCACGGGCACCGGAGTTGAGAAGAACCCGGCCCTGTTCTTTTAGGCCTGACTTGTACGGCGCCGGTCCTGAGGTGCTGCGACACCGGCGGCTGTACTCCCATGTGCGCTGCCACCACGGCTGTGAATCCAACCTACTGCGACACGTGCATATAGGGTTAAAAGTAGATTTGGAGCATAATTCTTACCGCAAGCAGGGCACTGACCCACTGGCCCGTGAGCCACATACCTACCGACCCGGATACTCCTGATCTACGGCTGCTACTGGGAACTCTGCTACCTTGCTCATCCGCTTTCCTCCAGGATCCTAGGCCCCTGACCCGGCCTCCATCATGACTAGGGGAGCCGGTACAGGGAAAAAACAAAGTTCGTTGAACATGTTTGCTAAAACAACGTCCAAGCCGCCCCCTGATGACCCTGAGGAGCTCCTGTCCGTCTCGGCCCATCAACCTCAGACGACTCACAGAAGATGCTGGAGTACATCTGTGATGGCTTTACTACACTCCATACTAAACTGGACGATATGAACGGGACCATCTCCTCCATAAAAGCCCATATCGAGAAGACGGATGGGCGAGTGGCGGAAGTCGAAACTCGACTGGGGGTTGCTGAAGATGAATTGGGCTCTCTACGTGCTGAGGTCTCCACACTCACCAACCGGGTGTCGGTGGTAGAGAAGAAGAATGATGACCTCGAATCCCGTTCGAGACAAAATAATCTGCGTATTGTTGGAATACCGGAGGACAATATTACAGAACCCATAGAAGATTACGTGGAACGGATCCTCATGACACTCCAGGATTCCCCTAAACTCTCCCCACAGTTCGCTATCGAGAGAGCACACCGATCCTTAACCGCGAAACCTAGACCAGGCGCACCCCCTCGGCCCATTATAGCCAGGATCTTAAACTTCTGAGACCGTGATGCCCTCCTACGAGCAGCCAGGATCAAGGGTGAACTTATACTTGGAACGGCCAAAATCCACCTCTACCCGGACTACTCTGTGGCGGTGCAACGGGAACGCCAAACATTTGCAGCTGTGAAGAGAAGACTCCGAGACCTGGGAGTCAAGTACTCCATGCTGTTCCCTGCAAAATTGCGTATTGAACATTCCAACAAAACCTTTTTCTTCACAATCACAGAGGAAGCTTCTAAATTCCTTGATGAGCACTTTTCTGGCTGATCCCTTGTCACCACCAGTCCAGTCTGGAATGTTGCCTATTAAGTTGGTCTAGGTCGGCAATAGGCCGTATTTAGCCTTATTCTATATATGCTATGCAAAAAGGCATTGAATGTTTGTCTGTTTTTGTTGTTATATTGATCCTTTCAGCTTTGGCCCCTTCGGGCGGTATCACCTCACTATGTTTGTCAGTTATTGATGCCCTATGGGTGTTCAGATTCTAAATGCACGCGGGCTTCCGGCCGGTGTGCCGGGGCCGGGAAGGATCATGATTATAAAGTGTCATATCTAGCGCTTATGGTAATGCATCAACATGTTGTGGTAGCCCTTTTTTGGTAGTACCATGAACGCTTCACATATGGACTCTAAACTGAATGCACTAGAGACTCCAGCTGTATTTACACTCTCCTCACCCTCCTCAGTCCGTTGCGCCACTGCTCGGTCAGCTAACAGGCCCCCAGGCGCTGATGCCGAGAAGTTTGTTATTGTTGTGGGGGGGTTTGGGATTCATTCCTCAAGTTAGGGGAGGGATGTGGGTGGGAACGGGGGGGAGGGGAAGTTATGTTAAAAATGTCTTGACGGCCACCAGAGAGATCACACATGACACACTATCGCAACACAGAATTATAGATGGAGTAGAACGCTGGTCTAGGCCGCGATGGACTGGACCAACCCAAACACATAGAACAAAACCCGAACGACCCTTCCATATTAATGGCGGATAGAAGCTTAACCTTTATGAGCTGGAATATTAGGGGTCTGAACAACTACACGAAGATGCGGCAAATACAACTTTATGCTGAGCGCCACGGTACACAAATCCTATGCTTACAAGAAACTCACGCCTGTTCTAAACAGTGCGAGAGGTTTGCTAAACAGTGGGGACCCCAGAGGTATTACACAACTTATTCTACTCAGGGAAGAGGTACCCTCATTTTAATTCACAGAAACCTTAAGTTCAGCTGCTCCCAATCACATGTAGACCCCCTTGGAAGACATATACTTATTGTTGGTAAATTGCAGAATCAAGAGGTAGCCATCCTGAATATATACGGCCCTAATATTGACGACCCTGAATTCTACCTTCACCTAGCCTCGATCCTTGAGAGTTACCCTCAGATCCCGATTATATGGGGCAGTGACTTCAACACGATTCTGGATGTCACCCTAGATAGATCGGGCTCCAGACCTCGCCAGCTCTCAAGGGCAGCCTACACAATCCTTACAACCATCCCCCGGCTGGCAGTGGTCGACGCTTGGCGATTAATGTATCCTGACTCCCGCACGTATACCTACTATTCCTCAGTCCATGACTCTCATTCTAGGATAGATAGATGGCTGTTGTCTGACATTCTAATTAGGTGCCTGTCTCATCTAGCAATCCTTCCCAGAACTTTGTCTGATCACTCCCCGGTGGTCATCTCCCTGAAATGGGGACATGACCTTGAAAGATCAAGGCAATGGAAAAGGAGACCCCATGCCCTCCTAGACCATACCTTCGCCTCCGAGCTTGAGTCATCCATTGAGGAGTTTTTCGAAGTCAACACAGATTCAGTACCCCTTCGAGCCACCCTGTGGGAATCATTCAAAGCCTATATCAGGGGTATCGCCATGTCCAAGGGGAGTGGCATCCTGAAAAACATCCAGGAGGATATCGCTGACAGCGAGTCGACCCTTGCTAGCTTGGAGTCCCAATACGCGCACGATCACTCCCCCGACGCACTGGCATCACTGGGTCGTGAAATGGATAGATTCCGTAATCTTGCTGAGCGAGAAGTTAAATTCCTTGATAACCCTCGGGCAGTTAGACGGTACGGGGAGGGAGAGCGGCCCGGCCGTATGCTGTCCAGGTTAATTCGCCACGAGTTTGGAGCGCCCAACATCCCGGCGATAGAGAGATCTGACGGTACACTAGCTACTTCACCCCAAGACATCAACACAGAGTTCCTCACATTCTATACTTCCCTATATTCGAGGGTTGATGGGCCCCATGTTTCAGAAATTGACTCCTACCTGGAGGAACTCCCTCTCACGGCCCTGTCCATTGACGCCACTGCTTCTCTAGACAGACCCTTCACTGCGGAGGAACTGACTGAGGCCATTGAATCACTCGCTGCAGGGAAGGCCCCCGGACCAGATGGTCTTCTATAAGCGTTATAAATCTGTTTTGGCCCCGCAATTACTAGCTCTATGGGAGGAGGCATGCGAAAAAGGTACACTTCCCCCCTCACTCCGCGAAGCCATGATAACAGTCCTTCTTAAACCTGGTAAACCTCCTACCCATAGTGGTTCATACCGCCCCCTCTCGTTAATAAATTGTGACGTTAAAATATTTGCTAAACTATTGGCTAACCGCCTGGCTTCATTCATGCCTGATATCATACACCCTGATCAGGCGGGATTCGTACCGGGTAGGTCCACATCCCTAAACCTTAGACGACTTTTCAACGTGATCAGTAGGATTAATCCAAAAACACAGGCGGTGGCAGTCACTCTGGACATGCAGAAGGCATTTGACTCAGTGTCTTGGGAGTATCTGTGGCGAGTCATGGAAAAATGTAAGTTTGGCCCCAATTTTCGGTCCTGGGTCAGACTACTCTACACCAACCCAGTGGCAAGAGTCCGTACCGAAGATAGGTGCTCCACCCTCTTTCAGATAGCCAGAGGGACGCGACAGGGGTGTCACACCCTTCTCCCCGTTAATTTTCGCAATAGCAATTGAACCCTTCGCAGACATGATGCGCCAATCACACTCCCACAGAGGTCTACGCTCAGCGGGACAGGCAGATATTGTCTCCCTATACGCAGACGATGCCTTGCTCTACATCCGCTCCCCAGAAATAAACCTCGCTCGAATCCTTAATGACGTTACCTGTTTTGGGCATATATCTGGTCTTAAAGTTAACTGCTCTAAATCGACCATATTCCCACTCACAGACAACACACAACCACCCTCTGACCTGTTGGGCTTCACTTGGTTCCAATCCACCTTCACCTACCTGGGAGTATCGGTCTCCCGTCATGTTGAGAAACTGCGCATCGACAACTATCAGAATTACCTAGCCATTCTGAGCACCAAAGCTGCAAGTTGGGCCAGACTCCCCATTTCCCTAGCTGGTAGAATAGGAATACTAAAAATGGTCGTGCTGCCCCAACTCCTATACCGCTTTACAAACATTCCACTATGGCCGGGCGATGGATTCTTTAAGACGCTGCACAGCATTACTAATACCTTTCTTTGGCTCTCCGGGGCAGTCCGACTCAAACTGAATACGCTCACCGCTCCCAAGGAACTGGGCGGGTTCGGTGCCCCTGACTTTCTCAGATACTGGGTGGTTGCTCAATCCCAATTTGCCTCTTACTGGTTTAGCACAACGAACCCCCCTCCTCATGTCCGACTTGAAAAATTGAAGGTCAGCGAGCGTACGATTGGTTCCCTCATTCTCAAGCCAGCCCCGCCGGACCCTGATTCCCCAGACCCTGTGATAAGTACGTCACTTGCTCTCACCAAAATGTGGGCAGTGGTTGCAACCCCTAATCCGTTTCATGGTGACCTCCCACTTTGGAAGTTTCTCCCTGATGTCCCTTATATCCCTCAATCCATTGTTGCCCGCTGGACGGGGGCAGGTTTATTGACTCTTCGAGATGTCTTTGAACGGGGCAATTTCCTGGAGTGGTCGGACCTTCCCCCTGCCCTTAGGCGTAAACCATCAGCATGGCTACAATACTCCTAACTTCGGAAGAATGTAAAGGCCAAATTCCCCGAATTTCCTACAGTTCCACCAGATGACCCTATAATAGCTGAACTCTGTACCTCCGATTCCTTCAGAGGGAAAGTATCTAGACTCTATAATCTACTACAGATCAGAGCCGCCCCCTCATTTGTTAAACTTAGAGTTAAATGGGAGGAAGATCTCGGAGTCGAGATTAATGATGAGCGCTGGGCCCGTATGTGTGCGCGAACCCATGAAGTATCGTACAACTCCAGGTTCAAACTACTGCAATTTAAGGTACTGCACAGGTATCACCACACACCAACTAAACTGCATCGTATGTTTCACGAGACCTCACCTAACTGTCCCAGATGTGGCGCTGACCAAGCTAATTACATTCATATGATATGGCACTGTCCACACCTAACACAATACTGGCAGGACATATGCTCCACTATATCAGACATACTAGACTGCACCATAGACCCTTCTCTGATCCGCTGCCTCTTTCACGACCTTGCCGGTCTGAAACGTGACTCTAGGAAATTGGCAGGTCTCTGTATGATGCTGGCAGTCCGCTGTATAGTACTGTGCTGGCTTCGCCCCAGTACACCCACATACGCTCAGTGGCTCCGGGCAGTCACATGGGCACATGATACTGAGGAGGCCTGGGGGGCAACACAACACCCACATTCAAGACCAAGGGACATATGGCGCAGATTTCGTGACTACATGTCTGCCCTGGCCTCAGACTCGGAGGCTTCTTCTCCGTCCCACTCCCCTCAGTGATCCTCTATGGGATGTATCTCCTCCTCCACTCTGGTTGCAACTCTTCCCTTATTATAGGTTTTTTGCGTTCTGTATGGTAATGCTGCATTGTACAGTGAAACCTCTGTATTTGTGATTGCAAACTGACGTCACGATGTGCCTTCGCTAACCTGTGTTTCTCTGTGTGTTGTCAAGCTGAATTAATAAAGTTTTAAAAAAATAAAATGCCAATTTATTCAACCTTCATTTTGTTAATAAGAAACGGATAAGAATGTTCTTGACCCAAATTGAATGAAATTCCTCCCCAGCCACAGTTTTCAACAAAATGTAGCAACATACAGTAGATTTGGTCAACTCATATGATTTTTTTCTGATTCTCTTCTGAAAGAAAAAAAAACTACACATCTATCTTTCACAATCCTGTATGATAGATGGTTACAGAATCGGTTATTCAGACCTAACTTACAAAATGAAATTTTAATAAACATCAACCAAGAAATGTTCTGTATATCACTATTCAGACAACAGACAGTGGGTTTATGTTTGTGATCAACCAAAAACTAGTCTCATATGCCACTGATTCAATGGTTTTACCCTGATGTGGTTATCCTGATGTTTACCCAACAACATTATTTTAGACGTACTTGTATTTATGTACAGATCTCTTGAATCGATAAACTCTTCTATCGATCAATCAAGATCTGTAGAGATTTCAGGGCATGAGCCTACAACACTGCATAATCACCATATAATAAAAGTCTCAAGAAACAATCACATATTTTAGGAACGTTGCCATCATCAAGAAGATAGTCATCCAGAACCATTGATGTACAAGTTTATCACCACTGGCGAAGGACACACCCTTGTCGTACACCAAACAAGGATGGAAAAGGTGAAAGCAGAACCGTACCTTAGTGTGACTTTTAGGTTGGAATTACTTTCTTTGAGAACATTCAAAATAGAGGATGGAAGCCCCTTTGCTTTCAGGGTAGCCGATAAAAGAGCACCAATGACACATTCAAAGTCACTCATAAAGAGAGAAAAACAGGAGTCTCATATCCAAACCTATACTTATAGGCAACCATTGACAAGCTCAATGCCTGTTCAGTCATGCCAAGCCCCTCTAAGAATGCAAACAGAAGCTCTAAAATCAGGTAAACTTCTTTAACCCAGTCTAGGAGTTTCTTTTGTAATAATCTATCAAACAACTTTGATGACTCGTCCAACAGGGAAATTGGTCAATAACATTTAGGATCCCTGCAATCACCCGTAGTAAACACTGAAACCAGTATGGATCATTTCCAGCTGACTTGCACTCTTGGATGCTCAAATCTTATGTTAAAAACAAATGAAGAAAAGGAAACATTGATTTTATAATGTCCACAGGACAGTAATCGAAACCAAGGGATTTATAAGATGCCGCATTTGATCATACTGCCATCACCTGACCTATGGGAAATTCCAAAACAGACTCCTCTCTGGTGCTAGCATGCCTCTGCATGGACAGCTTGAATGTGTGGCGCTCAATACAGTTTCCCTTGGGAGATGATACAATAATGAAAAAAGAAATTGTTACCCGGTCACACTCTGGGATGTTAGCAGTTGCAGAAAATTGACAGTGACCGCCTGACAGCCCGGTAGCAACAATGAGGGGGAAGATTTAACGTAATCTTTATGCATGATAGCAGCATTTAACTTATCTCATTCTGTTTTCTGTGCATTCAATTTGACTACAATAGTAGCATTCTTATAACTTCTTTAATTCGTTGCAATTATAACATTGCCTCATGTCACGGACTTCAAAAAATGTAACAAGGACGGCTTAGCTAATTCAGTCATTATCATACTTACTCGGCTCAGACCCTATGTTTGACGATCTGTGTCACGATTTTTCTGTCTAGGTGCAAGGTCTAATCAATTGTAATAATGTACTAAACATTGTCATGACCGTCCACAGAGCAGCACTGTTCTTAGAAAATATCACTTTTGGCTGCAAGATTTCCTTAAGATAAGCCTATGTTGACGCAAACCCGGTTTTGCCCCATTTAGGAACTATTGTATGTGCACTTGCACTACCAGTGGCAGGCTTAGTAACAAAGGAGTGCTTGTGTTAGTCTAAAACAATTATGGGAGTTTGAGTAGGGTGTGATCACTTTCACCATGGGACATCACTTCCATGTCTTGAAGGGACGATTCCTTGATAGGCACTATGAAATAGCCAATTATACTATTTTGTGGTTTCCCACCCAAGTGAAATTCCCAGGGTACTCAGGTAGGAAGCATCCATTTGCTGACCTCAGGCCAACTTTATTGTGGCATGGGGTCATTGTATGATCAAGATATGAAGTCAATGTATTACCAAAACTGTTAATGAGGACGATAGACTAAGGAGGAACGTTTTGTCTGATTCAAATTCGTTTATGATCAATTCATGTTGTGGTTTCATGAGATGTGATTTATGAGGTTAAATTAAATTTAAATAATGTATTTGTGTACATGTAATGTTTGTTTTTGTTGAACACCAGAATGGTTTTTGTAAACATGGTGTTTAACTTGCTTTGATGTTTTGTCTGAATGTATTCGTTGATTAATTTATTAACTGTTGTATATGCTCTGTTAAGTGATAAACATGGTATTAACGTTGCATGAAAAATTAAATAAGAAATGATTTTGAACAAAACCAATTGGAACACTTCTTCTTCGCTTTAGGCATTCATACCCGAGTTCCATATTGTGTACAGGTCCCGCATCCATTAGTATACAACTTTATTTCCTCTCCTTTTGCTTTTTTGGCTTTGGTAACGTAGTAGGAAAAAATCTTTATATTAACTGCTGCATCTAACTAGATTTCTTACATCCTGAATATATCAAATTAATTAACACGCTCTAGATACACTTCAACCATCAATTCAGGGGGGAGGACTGGAATGTTCCACTGATGGTTAAAATGTTCGAATCAATATCCTGAGACTTTGATGATGCAGCTGAATTGGCTCTCAAGTTGCGATTCGATACCCAGCATCAGTCAACCTCTACCAAAGAGGTCAGGCAGAAAATGTATTTATATGATACAAAAAGAACTAAGTAGATAAAATGATGATTCAGCTCAATGATTTGAAACTGGGGCATAAATACGATGGCTAAAAATCCCCTTTTCACTTTGACCGTGAACCCCATGCGGAGCATTGGACCAATCAAAAGGGCTCCTATCATGTAATGACCTGATAGAACGCTCATTGGCCAAGGACATCATTGTTTGTTGTAGAGCCATAGTATTAAAGAGCTGGACACTGTTTTCAGTCAGTTGATTTGTGAGTCATGGTCTGCAGAAAAAGACAAGTGGGACCGCTTTGGGCAGGCTCCCTCGTGTTTGGGTTATTCAATGTTTTAAAAATTTCCTCAGCAATATATGCTGGGCAGGTGATAACAACTCCAGGCGTTTTCATGTGTTTAACAGCCAACTTTTCCTCCTCGCCACCCGCAAAATTGAACCAGTTGTTTTATTCATAAAATAAACACACTTTAAGATTTTTAAGATTAGCAAGGCTGTGGGTTCAGGTTGACCAAGTCCCATCTCAATTACCTGCATTAAAACATCCACCAGGGTGTCGAGGTATTTTTCCATTCGTCCACTGGTGCCAGAACAACACTTTCCCATTCACAGTGAAACATTGGCTAAGTCACAGACTAGCACTGTATGGCAGGCCAAAGTCAATGTACGATGCCTTTCGAGGCGCCTTCTCTGCCCAAGCACTGGAGCCAGTTCACTTTACAACTGTCAACATTCTATGATAAGAGTTTCTGCAGACCCCAAAGGCTGAATTGTAGATTGTCCATATACGAGGGGGAGCATCTCAGGGGTTATACTTGTTACTTGTGTACCTTGTGCAAATATAAAGAAATACAAAAAGCTAGTAGTTACGGGGTGTCCCTGTGTATGCTGCCCCACACCGCTGCCAGAAGCACAGTATTCAAGTCGCCCCGGACACCCAACAGGAGCTGAAGTTTGTGGCCTGTAAACTTGGAGACTGGAGGCGGCTCTGGGAGCTGTGGAGGCAATGATCATCGAGGAAACAACGGTGAGGAGGGTGCTAGGGATGGGCCTTCAGCGAGCTGACATGGGTGAAAGAGGAGCAGGCAGGAAAGGAAAGAGTGCTCGTGCAGCCATGTACCGCAGAAACATAACCAGAAAGATATTAATCTGATCGCCAACATTTGAGCACTAGACTCCACTAAGCATTTCACATTCACCCATTTTGGCGTCTCAAGGCCATGGTTGCAACTCCAGTAGCTGCAGTGATGCGGTGTGTATGCGTCCTGATCCTTCGCAATGCATGGGTAGCCGTAACTGCCTCTTTTTGTCGAAACCCTCATTCTCTTCAATGGGATTTGAGTCTTGCAGTAAGAGCCACAAAGGAATTTATTTTCCAATTGGTCAAACTTCGACATGTCATTCACTGACAGCTGTGTTTGGAGGTTGCTGAGCATGTACAGAAACCTGGGCAAATGAGACATTTTGATAAATGTTGACCTCGGCCCATATCGACAATGGCATTTTTATATTGTTTTCAACATGCACTTGTAGATCAGAAAGAACGCGAAATATGCTACGTGGCCTGGCGGATTTATGCCGAAGAATACTGAGGTACTTTTCTTCACCATCAGTCACTATGAAATTCCACCTCTTGAGGTATTCCCTTTGAGTTAAGCATCAGGATTGACTTTGCCCAGTTCATTTTATAAAAAGAAACATTTCCAAAAGTTGTGATGAGCCGCAGGTATGGAACGCCTCTGAAGCCAGAGGCCAAGCAGCGTGCCGGCTGCCTACATTATGAGCCAGCAGTTGATTGCGCCCACCTCGAAGCTCCAGACGTCTAGTACACATCAACCTCAAATTGCCATTGCCCCCCTTTCTCACCTACCTCTGCACAGACAGGGCATCCTAAACCTCTTCATTAAACCAGTTTGGTCCTAGCGCAGCAATTAAAAAAATATATATTATGTAGATCTGTCTTATCTTTTGTTTTTCATTTGTGTACAATTATATATGTAAATCTGTTTGCGCCCATCATGTCTTTGGGCTGTACAGTATTTGCTATGTTCATATTTTCCAGCCGATTTCGGTTATCTCTCTGTACCGCTTTTTTAAAACATGTATTTTTTCTGATGCATTTCTTCCTTTCATTTTGGAATGTTTGTCCCTCTTGAGGGACTGTGGTTTGGGGGTCACCACCACAGTATAAATACAATCAAGTTGTAGCAACCTGACAAATGAGAGGTCTTATGTGAAGTAGTAGGCTCCACTGTATAATACTGCAAATGATTGCAGAGAGACCACACATAGAACAAACCAAGTTCTATGCGTGTTACTATGTTGCATGATAATTCAATGTTGCACTTGGCACAGCGGATTTGGCCGTTCGCTTCTCTGTGCTTTGCCAAATAGTCCTAATTTTAAAATTCCTGCGCTGAAGCACTGGTATAGTAGGGGGGCCGAGTGCCCCTAGGGCCAGGGGGCTGAAAGAGACCACAGCTACCCCCCTACTAATCGTCACCAAAGGAAGCAGCGTGGGAAATGAGAAGTCGTTTTCTGCTCAGGAGAGGCCTCACAGCAAACATAAAACATGTAGAAGTTGGTATATGTGACTCATACTTTGTAGACATTTTACTGTTACGGTGAGTATTGTGACAAATGGAAACCAAGTCCACAGTGCATTGTATCCAGAAAATAGCTGCATACTTTAATCAGGTGTTAGGTATGAGCATGTTAATTTTTATGATCCTGAAAGGCTCTTTTATGCAAAACAGCCAGGAACTATTCCATTTATCCCCATAGGAGATTTACTTACAGAATACTTAAATTGTTTATACACTGAGTGAGAGGATATTCTATTAATAAAAAGTGATTCATTTACAAATGGAGCCAGAGAAATGTATTTATGATATGCAGCCTGGATGCAATAAGACCACCTGAGACCATGAACCAAAAATACATGTTTCCAATGTTTCGTGATTTATTAAATTAAATTAAATTTAGAAAATGGTACTATTATTATTATTATTATCTTGCTCTTTATTGAATGTCAAACTAGCTTCGGAAAGCAGCAGACCTCTTTACAAGTCATAGGGCCTCATTCCGAGTACGGCGCTAACCAATGGCGCTATTAACGCCTTGGTTGACGCCGTACCCGGACCGGCAGCGCCTTGGTGGTTGGCGGAATTACCGCCCCATTCCAAGGTTGGCGGGGCGGTAATTCCCCAATCCCCATTTACCCTTCCCCATTCCCATTCTCGCCCCATAGGGCATAATGGGAGTGGGGAAGGCGTCAATTACGCCACCGTAAATTACGGTGGCGTAATTAACATCAAGGTCCCTTAGCGCCATGGTATTTAACGCCTGCTAAAAGCAGGTGTTAAAAGCACCATGGCGCTAAGGGAACTCGGAGTATGGCGGTAAGGGATTACCGCCACCGCTCTCGTTAGCGGTGGCCGCTATCCCTTAACGCCATACTCGGAATGAGGCCCATAGTGGGAAGCAGGGAGATAATGCGGGTTGGAGGGGGCAGGGATTTTGGCAGCAAGGGATCTACAAGTAACATGGGGGGGAAACAGCGGCAGCATATTACCTAGTCTCAGGTTAGGTGGAGAGTGGAGCGTGTGTGGACCTAGGCATTAGGCAGAAGGCATTTTTTTGAAGAGGATGGTCTTAACCTCTATCCTGAAATGTAAAAGTGAGTGAGTGCATGTGGGTTGATGGGGAGGAGGTTCCAGAGTCTGGGGACATAGACAAGGAAGGCCTGTCTTCTGGTTCTTTCCTTCCTACATTGGCAGAGTTAATCCCCTTGCTCGTTGCTTCTGATTTATTGTATAAGTGATGTTTGTATGTGGGGGGAGTGGATGATGTGTGGGTGTGTGCAATGCATTTATGGGTTTGGCGACAGAGGACTGCATCATGGAATTTATTGATAGTGGTACTGCTGGCTTAAAGGGTTTGTGCAACATCCAATTTACTATATCGAGAATTTTGGAACAGATTGTGGCTGCAGCTTCATCAATGTGATTTACAGTAACCATAAAAGCCTCGTTTGTGTTTGCAGATTCATAAAAGCTATTTAAAGTGACCATAATGGCATAGATTGTGGCCACAAAATCAAACTGCTCTAAACTAGGAATGCTAGCATTTATTATGGACTTGTCTTCATGAAATGATTTACATTGACAATGCTGGCATATGTTGTAAACTCAGGCATCATGAAAATGTAGCCAAATGCTCCTGTGTGCTGTTCGTGACATGGCATCTGCTAGATTTTTTCATGCATTACCTTAGAGAACCAATTGTAAATGATATGACTTTTAAACCTATTTTCTCAAAGAAAGTGTCATAAAATACACCATTTCAACAGTTCATTTTAAATATATTCTTGGGAGAATCACCCGATTTTCCCTATATTTATTAGAGTTCTCTTGCTATGCTTGCGCGCTTACGCTAATTTGTGTAAGATGTGAATGCCTCTGCACTAAAGACATTCACCTGCCGCCACTGACCTTTAATCATTTACAATGTTTTAACCAATGTATTTGCAATGATGATTTTAGTTTGGGTAGAGCACAAGATGAGGTACACATAAGTGGATGAAGTGCCACTTCTCTTTTTCCATGGGAGACTCCTTCCTCCGTTCACCAGCTGTTGGTGTGGGGCAGTGCCCCATTTAGTTCTGTGGGCCTGAACACCTCAACTGGGTCTCTTGCTAGGTTCTTAATATTTGCTTGCAACCTGCCACTGTTTTTCTTGAGCTGAATTTGTCTTAATGCCAAACACACACACACTGCCAACAATTGTCTGCTCAATTGTTATCTACCACCAAGAAAACAAAAAGTGAATACAAATAATAAGCTGTTTAAAGCTATCTATTCCATTTTCATGATGCCAGCTTATTTGACATAAATAAAGTTACTTTTATGTTGAACTGCAAATATAATGTTTTCATTCATTACAAAAAGCTGCATGCGTCTGTCACAGGGTGAATAAAGGAAGGCGACTTTATCACGGTCTATTTTGGACTGTATCTTTAAGTCTTTAAAGTCCCAGTAGAGTTTGCAGCAGGGGTCGAAGTGGCCCAAAAAAAGTAGTGTGACCATGTTACCCTCTTCCTCCTCCCCTGCCTTCTGCCAACTCCATTCCCACCCTCACTCCTCCGCAATACCAACCCGATACCCGGGTTCTAAATTTCCTTCATTCCACCCCACACACTGTATTAGACAATATTACTATCAATTGTGAAAGAAACTGTGAAAAAAAGCATATTAAAAGACCACCATTACTTTCAGTCATTGTCCCCCTCAGCATGCAGCTTTATCCGTCCCCTTTCCAATCACCAACCATTCACACCTCTTACGGGACATGCCCAGGACTGTAGCCACACATCCTCCGCACCCATTACCTGCACACACTGCTGTGCCTATGGAAATTTCAGCTCAATCGGGCATAATTGCAGAAGACAAATTCTGATCAGTGAAGTGTGGGGCTATATTTTGGTTATGCTTTCTCTGTTTTCCGCAAAATGTACTTTAGCAGTTTTAAACTTTAGCAAATGTGGTTATTTGTGTTTTTGTTTTCCACTACATTACTTTGGCCCAAACTAAAGATCACAAATGTCGTTGTACAATGGATTTCGAGCCGCAACAAGAATTTTCAATAAATTTCAACCACTAAAAGGAGGGTATAGAAAATAAAATACCTGTAGGCCTACTCAGAAGAAAAGGTACATTTCAGAACTTTGTGTATTTGTGAAGTTAGAAACTTTGCCCACAGTTGGCCCTGTATAAAGTTAATCACAAATGCCAATGCAAATGAGAGTTACAATAGTTGAAAGTAATTTCATTTTGGAGGCTGGTTACAGGGACTTAAAAAGGGCAACGATTGTAATGACTAATTAGACATTATGTGTGTGACCAGTGGTGCTTTATTAGAAAAAAACATGGCTGTCCTGGACATGGAATGCTGGGCTTAGAACCGAGACCCCCTTCTATTGACAGGGGGAGAAGGTGCTGGCAAGAAATAACACGCTTGGAAGAGGATGAAGGGTCTGTGGCGTTAGAATTGCCTAAAGAGATGAAGAAGAGCATGGAGGCGGTGCAAGAGCGTGAGTATGAAAGGGTAGGTGGGAACCAATAGCTTAGGGCCAGGGGTAGGCCAAAAGATAGAGCCCCAGGAAACGAGGTGCCGACCAGCAGCTTGGAAAACACTTCCCCCTGCAACTGAAGCCCGCGTTCATTAGAAGTTGCTTGTCTGTTGTGCATTCCCCGGGTACTATATGTCATCACTGCATGTGGTAATCCGAGGGTTTCTACAGTATTGGGCCTTTATCACCCTAGCTACCAGAAGTAAGATGTGCTAATATTGTTGAACTACTGCAGGAAGTAGTTCAGAAAATCTACATGTCAATTGTTTGTACTCTTAAAAAATGTATTTCCATCCCTGTTTAGGGATGAACGTCAAATTGCTTCAGTAGCAGATCGCACAGCTAGTGTATCTTGTAAATAAATCCACAGAGGGGTCTTAAATTATGCTGATGTGCATCATGTCTGAAGGGAATAAGAATGTGGGCGTCAGAGATACTCACATGTCCTCTCCTTCAGAGGTTGCACCGCTCATATTTTTGTCTCTGAACCAAAGGGATGCACTGGCACAGCCCTTCATCAAAGAGTACAAAAGATTTTATCATGCCCGTTTATTGAAAACATTTCTGATCTTACCTTTTTGGATGGAGCCAAACATTTGCAGGAATCGCTAGCATATTTCCAAATCCCATTAAAACTATTGAACTTTTACTGCCACCGGCTGCATCATCTCTTTTGATACAGTTTGACCAACAGATAGTTTGCTGAGTCTTCTGTTTGTGTGAAAGATACTTTATGTTCTACTTTTCCAGCTATCATGAGGAGCAGCTTGCATATGTTCCTCCAAAAAGGGTTCACACTCACCGCAGAGCCCGCCAATGTGGTCCCACGACTTGAAGCAGCCGGCTCTGCCAGAGGTGCAGAGAGTACACCAGGCACCTTTCTTGTATGGGACAATGGTTTTTCCCGCAATGTCCCAATTTCCCCTAAGGTCAACAATTAATATGTAGTCAGCGAACTGGAACGAGACATGGTCAAATGCAAATTACGAGTCTACTGCACACATCCCTCAAATTCTCCAAAGCATCTTGCAAGCCTTAGCATGCATGCAGATAGAAATTGCAAAAACAATTGAATATAACTGCAATAGACCATTGTACAACACCATATATTGGAAACAATAAAAATACGTAAAACACTTGATTATGCAGCACCAATCTGAACCTACTGCTGCAGGACAATCAAATATGCCGAATAACCAAGTGTTGGAAAGAATAGAGATGGAAAACAGAACTAACAGGACTTAGTCTTGGCCTTCTGATCTGTTTACCAGCTCTCTGCCATCCAGAAACTCAGTTATACACTGTTTGTTAACCGGCATTCCCTTAACCGGAATGGTACAATTACCAACAATGTGCATGCTGATAGATTGTTTTGGATAATGTGGTGCTGGAAAACAAAGCTTCTAGTGTAGTTAGCCTAACCTTGTCTCCACTAAAGCAAACCTGCAAGAATTGTGTTTTAACAGTAAGGGTCTTAGGGTATGGTATGAGTCGAACCCATTCAAAATTGTAACATACTGCACGGGGTAAACGACCACTCTGTGTTTCCACCCACCTTACACCAGATCTGCAGCTTGGAGTGAGAATTGTACCCAAATTATAGGTAGCTAACAGCATCCCTAATGTGCACAGAAGCTCAGAAGACATATGTGAGTAATGTCTGACAACAAGGACTGCATTACGTAATGGTTTGCACTCGGGAAAAAAACACGAACCGTGTACATTGTGACCCATTCACCTTCTTTAACATTAAAACAGAATACAGAGTTTACAATTCCATTGAATTTTTCTGAGAACATGAGCTAAATTGCACACCAAATCCCAAACAGACAAATATACTTCATCCCTTTCTCGCGTCAGAAAACACCATCTCCAGGCCAAGGATTTCTTCTTTTGTAAATGAACCCTGGACTGTGCATGTCTGGCAGAGAGCCTAGACTGCCAATGCGACATGGGCTCATTCCAGGAATATGACAACTGGGACTGAATGGAGGACTTCTTTATTGCTGCTCTCAATCCCAGGGATTTAGCCACATCTACTAAAAGTAAGTATGCCTTCAGCTGGATTTGGTGTCCAGTGTTTGTGAATATAATCAACCACAATGTATTAACATGATGGAGTCTTGAGTGTTCAACAGATACACTTGACAACATAATACAATGACCAGACAACGGTGTAAATGCTCATGCAATGTCACTTCCTGTTATGTAACTTCTGCTCCCCCAATCATTTTGGTGAAATTACAGCATTGATGTGGGGGAAGGATGACATAGGGACATGAGTAGTGTTATGCTATTGCTATGAATGGGTAGAGGGATGGAATATTGCAGAATTGCTGGGGAGATCACGTCTTGATGAAATAAATATGCAAAAAGCGAATGGATTAAAAGAAGGGTAAAATATAAATGCTTGGAACAAGGGATGAGGCAATAAACAGATGGCTAAGAGAGCACTGACTGAATGTATGGCATACAAATAGATGATAGCAAGCTTACACATGAAGGAACATGTAAATAAGACATGCTAGATTTGGGAATATTTGGCTACATGTAGAAGTAGGTGAAGTGAGAGATAGCCTGACAAAGTGAAGGATGGTGATGCAAATGAAGAGAGAGATTAATGGTTAGATTGGGAAACTGAAGGAGTAAGTGATGTTTACATGGAGAACTGGATGTAGAGTTAGAGTGATGGATAAATGTAACGGGGGCCAAACTGGAAGATGTAAAGAGAAACGGAGATGGATGGACGACGGAATGGGTGAGTGGCTAGACAGAGAGATGAATTTACTGAGAGGTTGATGCTGCTAT
This sequence comes from Ambystoma mexicanum, assembly GCF_040938575.1. Lineage (NCBI taxonomy): Eukaryota > Metazoa > Chordata > Amphibia > Caudata > Ambystomatidae > Ambystoma > Ambystoma mexicanum. The sequence goes on from NC_090921.1 coordinate 1,009,035,142, forward strand.
GGATAGATGAATGCACATACATGTTGGTGCGTAGACCGAGAGATGAATGTTGTAATGATAAGATGGCTAACAGATGAGTAAGTGATTTAATGGGGAGATCAATGGAAAGAACGGTGGATGAATAGTTGAAGGGAAAAGTAAATACATATAGAGATAGATTAATTAGGGTTTGAATAGTTGGTTAAAAGTAGAGATATAATTAATTGGGAGTGGAAGAATAGATGGGGAGAATGCACTGAGATGTGGATGGCCAGAAAGGGAAATATATGGAGAAATGAACAGACTGGCAGTCAAAATGCCACACAAGGACATAACTGAATTAAGGGGTGGATGACTAGCGAAGCAGTGAATGACCTACATAGTGGGTTGATATATGGAGAGATTAAAGGATTGCGGGTGGATAGATAGATAAGGAACAAAACTGACTGTCTACATGTAGAAATGGTGTGAACATTAGATGATTACCAGGATGCATGCACCAACCAACAGATGAATAGATACAGGCGGATGGGGGAAAAGGTGATGACTGGAGAATTTGGTAAAAACCCAAATGCCACCAGCTTATGAAGAATTAATGAAACAAGCAATGTCTAGATTCAGATTGAGACGTAGGTGGGGATCGGCGGCTATACAGAGCAATGGCTGGAACAAGGGATATCTTGCAGCAGAGGTAAATGTATAGAAGGAAGGATGGCTGCATGAACAGATAGACAGATGAAAGGAGCTGATGACTCAGTGATGTGGTTGGATGGCTAGATGAAGAGACAGATGAATGGATTGCCAGATGGAGAGGTGGAGGAACTGAGAAGTAAATGTCCAGAAGAATGGATAGAGTGGTAGGTGGATATACAGGTTGTTAAATAGACTGAAGCATCAATAGATAGATGGAGAAATACATGTACTGGGGAATGTATAGTTGGATGAAAGGATGGATGAACCAATAGTTCATTAGTTAGAGGAAAACCTGGATGGACTGAAGGGCGGGTAGTTTTATATATATTTTTTATAACGCCCCTAATAATGTACCTGAGTTCAGTTTTTAAACGCGGATCCAGGATTCGATCCTCTGTTGCTCTGCGTGGTCTTGTTCCCAAGACTAGCGCGCTGCCCCTGTGCTATCCTCCGATCACTGATTAGAGGTGAAGTGGAGAAGGATGATGAATTAAGCAGGTCTAAAGAATTTCAGATGATGCTCCCTGCTTCAGAGTGCTGGGTTGATGAGGCCCATCCAAGAGCCATAGGGTGTGCCATCAATGCTACATTTCCATTCTCTGACGACATAGAAATAGATTCAGCTGTTCATGACAAGCATATGGCAGCTCAAATAGTGTAGCATCTGGAGCACTAATCTATTTGCATTGCTGCCATTCCAGATGAGTGAAGAAGGGAAGAATTATGGGGAAAAATACATATTGTAAAATATCTATTCAGATAAATAGCTAGAAATACAATTTTATTTGTTTGGTTATGGTGGCGTGTGTGTCTGAGAACAGGAGGTTTATATCCTCCTTAACCAATGACAGCAAATTGTTGTCTGAATGCACAAATAGGGCTATCATTCCTTTTTCAAATGCTACCACTCTCACGCCCACATCTCTTACAGAGTCCCTTCTTACTGAGAGGGGAGATACTCACCCAGGGGAATATGCGCAGACAAACACCTCCATCTTTCCTTGTTCATCCGGGCAGGCATGTTTCCCGCAGCCAAGCTTGCCAGAGGTTGCCCACACCAGCTGAGACACAAAACAAAGCAGGACACAAAAGGAAGAAAACAGAAACTAAACCATTAATGGGTGTACGTTAGAAATTCAATCAGAGGGCTCTGTGCATCACCCTAGGATAGATTATGGTTTTATAAAGAAATCTGCACGTTTTCACCAAACATACAGGCAATTCCTGAGCCCTCCCGCATGCTGATAAGGGTCAAATATCCTAGTACGGGGACTGTCCAGCCTTCCCCCATGGATATGGCTACTCTATTCAATGCACTTCCGGAGGCAGTACTGGGCTCTATCTAAGGAATGGAAACAAAGTCTAGAAAAGTTTCCTTCTTCTTGGACATTGTGATATAATATGATAGAGTAAAGGACAGGCCAAAAAAGGGCGAGTGCTTGGCTGTAAGAAACCAATGTGTGGTGCATATAAAAGAGGTTAATTAGTTAAAAGGCGTGTGGGGAATCTTAGTTGGGAAAAGTTTGAAATGCATCTTTAGGCAGAAAGAAAACGGATCACCAAACATGCGCTGACAACTGACAGTGAAGATCCAGGATTGGAAAGCATTATATGACACAAAAAGTGGTTTAATGATGATGTTAGTGAATTGAACAATGGTGCTAGATTGAGCAGTGGTGCCGACACGTGTTTCGACCAAGTAGGTCTTTCTAAAGGCACTAAACAAAATTCTTAAAAGTTCAGTTCAAATAAATCAAGAACAGTTCAACGTGATTTTGTGAGATAAAGACATTTAATTTGTATAACATTAGCATTGCCCGATAAGTTAAACACCCACCATAATTTGACTGTGATTTTCCACAGAAACATGGAGGTTAAAGATTAAACAAAAAGGATGCAATCCAACAGAAAGAAACACAAGTCCAAATTTCCAAGAGGAAACCAAGGAAGAAAAAGGAAAAATACAAAAAGGAAAAGACAACAAAATAAAACCATTAGAATCATATCATGAACTGGAGTCTTGTAGATCTAATCAAACAGCAATAAGACTCTGTAACTTCTTGTTTACGAAATGGAATAAATGCACTCTAATGTGAAAAATGTGACCAAGGTTACGTTGTCAGAACTCCAAGAGATTGAAGACGTTACTAAATGTGAGTACTAAATACTCAATGCAGTCCAGTGAAATTCGATACATGTAGATAAACGCAACAAATATTCCGTGATACAGAAACATGAGAAACCCCTAATGTGAATGTTATACGTAGCATTGCGTGTCGTTTCAAATTGGATGAATGTCAGAAGATGCCTCAAAAGTAAGTAGTGCTTACCCAAACCTTGCGAATAAATACCTGGCTTGAATGGCCTGAACAAATTGATATGATAGAAAAAGCAATGCAAATCGAATGTTGAAGAAACTGTAATGAAGTTTAATAAGGGAATACATTAGCACATGGTTGTCTTGCTTGATAAAAAACGTGCGAATAATAGATTACTAGAATCTACAGAGAAAGTATTGTGACTCCACGTGTCAATGACTGCACTTCACCAAAATAGGAACAAAGTAAAAAAGAGATGAAATTCCACATAGGCATGCCGCGAGGTGAGTGTGATAAAACATTCTGTTGAAGAAATAAATGTAATTGTGAAGTAGCGACCCCTCAAGTGCAGAGCATGCATAACTTCTGTGCACATAAAAGATGGTATGCGAAAAGAAACTACAATTACCGTCATTCAACAGTTTCGTGAGAAACCCAAACACAAAGTTCTTCAGTATTTAAAACAGTTTCCATAAAGCGTCATTCGCCAATCCGATGAGCGACAAACATAATATTCTTAGGGATTAAATGCCAAGTTGCCATGGCTGAGGAATGAGAAACACGAAGTGTGTTTAGTCTGGATTTTGTGTGCCAAGGGGGCATCGCTTTAAATATACGGCGCCCCAGAAATGAAAAGAATAAACCGTTACAGGGCTTACCAGTAATTCGCATAAATGCGTTAGGAATCCATCATGGTGCCTCAATCCGGCATGTCCGAAACGATAGGAAGCAGCCCGAATCACGCTGCTGTTGAATAACTTATAACTGTGATGGAGTCAGGTGACATTAACATAAAACGGTCACATGATGATAGATTCACGTCGATAATGCAAACCTATTTGTCTCAAAGTGAGCGTGCATGCACCTCAGTGTGGGTGTCGGTTTGATTGCTGCAGCGCAAAAAACGACCCTTGTGAATGTTAAACAAATATGCAGTGAATCCGGAAAGCATAGAAACATGATATCACATTTGCACCACGGGACTGATATGTCAGAAAATCCGAATACTGAAGATAATTAATTAATATAAATGGAACACCAACTATCAATATGGACAAGGCTAGAATAACTTACTACTAGCCAAAATTTATACTGACGATCGAACATGAACTTGTTAAATTTGGGCAAATACTCCCACTGAATATAGTGGTTGACTGCAATGCTCATAATACAATTCACTGGGGTTTCTACATTACATCACTATTGACAATAGTGAGGATGGGCAGAGAAACAGAAAATGTCAGATGTATCATGTTTGAGATGAATAAGTGCTAAGATCAACATGAAGTGATATGTCCTATAAAGCTCTTCACAGGGTGCACAGAGCATAACAGAAGGCTATAACGCACAGAAATTGAGCCAACATATTGTTAGTGAATGCTGAAAATGAATAATGCATCTACATAAACAAAGTATATCTGAAAGGCACAACGCACCTAAGCAATTGTTCATATTTTTCATAAGAAAACACTTAGTTTGTTGTGCTTGCTATTGAGACCAAGCTTGGTACATCGTAAAAGACAGATCATGCGAGATTCCACCTGTCTGAGCAGTAGTTGGTGGTCCCCTCCACTTGTATGTTATTGTGCTTGCTGGAGTCCCACAAATCGAATATCTTTTTTGTTGGCCATTTGATGATTGGTCTGCCAATGTGTCGCAAAAGGCAATTTGGGATCTTGGCTGTGCAGGTTAGATAGATGTTCTCGTATGCGAAACTTGAGCTCTCGAATAGTGCTCCCAACATACACTTTTTCACATATACATATGATCGCGTAAACAATGAATTTCGATCTGCAATTAATGAAGTCACTAATCTCTACTTTGAGACCACCATAACATTGAAAGAGAGTAGTTGGAGACAGGGCAAATTGACAGAAATTACAATTGCCACATTTGTGGAATCCTCTAACATTGTTGAGTAACCAATTCATTTGCAAACAAGGTTCGGGGTTGGGTCTAAGGAAAGAGGGGCTCAGTTTATCCTTCAACGTAGTAGACCATGTGAAAATCCTACTCGGTCATATATTTGCTACGGTCTTGATCCAACATCAATAGATACTGTAGGGGAGGACAGGCCTTAGGGCCCCCCTCTCCTACATTATTCTCCCCCGGTGAGGACCATGGCTCGCCGGGCGTTCCCTCATGCCACCCGGGCCCAGGTGGAGGGGGGCTTGCCCGCCGATGACATTGCCCCACGTATCCATCATACACACACACTAACGTTTAGACAGGCCTAGAAGCCTTTTTGCCCAGCAAAGATGGCGTGAGTTCAGCGCGCTGCGGTGCGGCCCCCACCTTTGGAGGGCTTTCCAAGTATCCCTGCCGCAGTAGCCCTGGTAGATCCGCTGCGAGCGCGTTCCCATGAGAAAGTCGGGTATGAGCTAAACCCGAGATGCCAACACTGTAACATTTCATCGTTCACAATGTAATATTGCACCCCGCATGACCTGGTCCGCGAGGCCGGGGTGACGGGGAAAAAGCTGAAGCATCACTATCTGAAGAAAGTAGAAAATAATTCAAGTATTGGTATTAACGAACTACCTCTGTTTAAACAGATCCTGTAAACTGTGAACAAACCATAAAGATGTAACGTTATATGATATCACCCCAGGTCTGGACTAGTGCTGCTATAACCACAGAGAAAGATGTCGACCAAACGTATAGCCTTTATCTGTATAGATGTTCTTTCAATTTTATGTAGAAACCTGAACTCGTATATGTTTTCTTAATCACCCAAAGCGGCGAGTATCAATCTCTGTAGGCCATAATCTAGAACTACCTCATGTAACGTCTAATGTACATAAAATAATCAAACTCTGTAGCAAATGTAATGTTAGGTAACGAAAAGATACTCGGACTGAATATATTAACAGAATGTTTAATGAACTCGTAGAATATGTGTATGGTATAGTAGTTTAAAGAAGACCAATGATATAAAAGTTTTGTATTCAAAAATTAGACAACACACGAGGAAAATACCTTTTGTGAATATATGCAAGGCCATTCTCCCTCCTATCCTACGAAGCCTGCCAAGTAGAGAAAAGCTAAGGCCTGTGCCGTGCTCCCCCACCTCCCCCGACCAAGCTGGAACCGCTTCAGAGAGTCAGAGGCCCCAACGCAGCATCCAAGGCCACCGGCCGCCACCTGCGTTATTTACAGCACAGTAATAAACTTACGTTTGAATCCACTGATCTACCAGCCCCCTCTCGTAAATCCCACAATCCCCCAGACCACCCCAAGAAGCCTGACCCCGCACAAAGGCTACCCCCGACAATGAGACAAGACACAGAACCCCCCTTTATAGTAGAAAACATGTACCACCCGCCACAAGCCCCCAGAGCCCAGCCCCTCGACCTGAAATACCAGACGTCAGAACACCGGTAAATCCAACCGACGACCACCAGACCCCTCACAAGGTGCATTCCTCCTGTGTTGTATTGATCGAAAGATTTACTGTAGAAGTTAGATATGGGGTTTTAAGTAACTGCAATGTGCATGATCTAGGGCACCTAAGTCAGGGAAGGCATTCATCTTGGTCACAGGCTGCCCCAGCGTACCAACACCGCCCGGATGACCTCAAGCCGGCCTGCTAGGCCCAACCCAACCCACGAGGCTGACCAGTGACGTCCTTTCACCCGGACCAACCACGCTGCAGCAACACCTATAGTTAGTCGACGCCACCCAATCCCAATTAACTTGTGCCCCCTATAGTGTGTAGGTTTTGATGACGTTTTTTGTATTAGAAATACGCCTGCCTTTGCGATTGTCAGGCAGAGCGCTCTCGGAGGTTGCAGAGTTCTTTGCATGCCATATTCTTTTGATAAACTCCCACTTACGCTCACCCGCACTCTGTCTTGGCCTTATTCCCATTGCGGGAGTGTCCATTATTGTCTCCCATTGCGGGGAGGATCGTGCTAACTTGGGGGCACTTCCACTCAATACCAATGCTTACTTAGAAATGTATACAGATGGTGACTCTTATCGGAGAATTCCATAATAAAGCTAACAATTTGAGAAATAGGTTGCTTCGACTTAGTTTTCTTGTCCAGCAATGCCTCTCTCTGTAAGAGATTGGTTTTAGTAGTGCATTGTATATACAGTGAGGAGAGTACCCTCTTTCTCTAAACCTCCGCCCAAGTAGATCACATTCTTCAGAATTACAATAATTTCTTCAACAGAATGCTTTATCACACTCACCTCGCGGCATGCCTTTGTGGCATTTCATCTCTTTTTTACTTCCTTCCTATTTTGGTGAAGTGCAGTCATGGGCACGTGGTGTCACAATACTTTGTCCGTAGATTCTAGTAATCTATTATTCTCATGTTTTTTTTATCAAGCAAGACGACCACATGCTAATGTATTCCCTTATTAAACTTCATTCCAGTTTCTTCAACATTCGATTTGCATCGCTTTTTCTACCATACTAATTTGTTCAGGCCAATCAAGCCAGGAATTTATTTGCAAGGTTTGGGTAAGCACTACTTACTCTTGAGGCATCTTTTGCCATTCATCCAATTTGAAACGACACACAATGCTATGTGTAACATTCACATTAGGGCTTTCTCGTGTTTCTGTATCACTGAATATTTGTTGCGTTTATCTACTTGTATCGAATTTCACTGGACTGCATTGAGTATTTAGTACTCACATTTAATAACGTCTTCAATCTCTTGGAGTTCTGACAACGTAACCTTGGTCACCTCTTTCACATTAGAGTGCGTTTAGTCCATTTCATAAACAAGAAGTTACAGTCTTATTGCTCTTTGATTAAAACTACAAGACTCCAGTTCATGATATGATTCTAATGGTTTTATTTTGTTGTCTTTTCCTTTTGTATTTTTCCTTTTTCTTCCATGGTTTCCTCTTGGCAATTTGGACCTCTGTTTCTTTCTGTTGGAATGCATCCTTTTTGTTTATTCTTTAACCTCCATGTTCCGTGGAAAATCACGGTCAAATTATGGTGGGTGTGTTTAGCTTATCGGGCAATGCTGAGGTTATACAAATGACATTTCTTTGTCTCACAAAATCACGTTGAAATGTTCTTGATTTATTTGAACTGAACTTTTAAGAATTTTGTTTTGTGCCTTGATAAAGAACTACTTGGTCAAAACACATGTCGGCACCACTGCTCAATCTGGCACAATTTTTCAATTCACTAACATCATCATTAAACTACTTTCTGTATCAGATATTGCTTTTCAGTCCTGGATTGTCATTGTCAGCGCATGTTTGGTGATCCATTTTCATTTTCTCTGCTTGTTGTGCTAGGCAGGGGTAAACTAGGGATTCACCATCTGCAGCAGACACCCAACATACTACAAGTATCATATAACTTCAGACACCTCACCCACAGCCCATGTCACCCCAAAACCTTTTATTGTAGGCAGAATGGGGCTACCTTTTCATTGCAGGCAGAGGAAGGAAGCAAGGTGGATGGACCTGTCAAATTTCCTCTGCCATCAAGTTCTACGATTCCATGGCTCACTACATCCTCTAATTCTGTGCAGATTTGGAGTTTTGAATTATCTTTAGAAATAATATACCAAGTCAATGCTTTTGACATATCCAACATGTGTTTACATTTCTGAGATCTTTCCTTCGGCCTAAAGTACAAGACCATCTGTCCAAGGCATGACAAAAGCTAATTGATCTTGCACAGATATTGCCTAATTGGACTCTAAGGTTGGCAGCTAATTTTTCTCACACCAAATCGCTCCTATTACCAGTGGTCGAAGTGGGCGGGAGCGGTCGGGAGCGGTGCTCCTCTACTTCTTTTAATTAAGTTTTACCGTTCCTATACTTTTATTTTAAAAAGAAACGGTTCCGGAACGGTTTAGTTTTAAAATAAACATGTACGAAGCAGTTGAAAATTGCACTTTCAGTGCAGTGCACTGAACAGTCCCTTAAACTTCAGGTGCATGCATTTGGGGGTTTATATTGTGCATGGGAGGGGGTGTGGCGATGTGGTTTGCAGGGAGAGGTGCAGACCAATAGGGAACATAGCTCCACTACTTCTTTTCGTACACTTCGACCACTGCCTATTACCGTCTGAAGGAGTGCAACTTTGTATTGTAATGGCCGCTTCCTTGAAGGGCTAGACTTGTTGACCTACAGAATAGTAAAAGATAGGAGGTTTTCACAATGACCAGATAATTAGGCAAAGACCAGCTTGCAATTCATTAAATGATCATTTTTCTAATATATATATTCACTAGGGATATCCTGAAAGCCTGACTGGATTCTTCTACTCTGTAGGTCAACAAGCGCCCTTCAGAATATCAAATCAATGGTGTGCCTAGAAGATCTCTGCAAAGCTCCCAGTTATTAATTCCTCACCCATGATATCAAAAGCTTTAATTCATTTTCATTTTATTCATTTGTATTAATGCACATTATACTGGTTGCTTCTGTTTATAATATGTCTGTGTGCCACATATATATGCAATATGCAAGCATATTATGATCCTGTCACGGGAGGACAGGGGTCCATCCCAAACTGGGGCAGGTGGCCTAAAAGACTGTGAGCCACAGCAAGCCCTGTACCAGGAGTGGGCTGAGGGAGCAGGGGTGGGGGCCCCAGTCCCTGAAAAGACCTTAGGTACAGTGAGTGTTAAGGTGGGTACCTCTCCCTATCACATAATGCGTCCCAGTTTGGGACAGAATTCTCATGAATCACTTTCAGGAATACAGCTCCCAGAGTGCACTTTAGCACTAGAGTATCAAATGAGAGCGACTGTGCTACCAGTTGCATGTAACGTAGTGTGAGGAGGGTGTTGTGTAAAAGGTGAGTTAGAGAAAGAAAGATAGAGGGAAAGAAAGTGTAGGGGGAAATTAAAGAGTGAGTGAGTGAGTGAGAGTGCTAGAGAGCGCGTATGGTATGTGGGTGTGGAGAGAGTGCAAGGCAGTAGGAGTAGTAGTAAGGATGGTGTGAAACAGAAGGGGGGTAAAAGAAGTTGAACATGATAGGCGGAGAGGGTGTCTTCCCATTAGAGCACAGGTGAAATGAGAGAGGAGAGTGGTGAATAGAGGGCTACAGAAAGTGGTGAGAAAATGGGTACCAAGAGAGGTGAAGAGAGGTCTAAGAAGTGAGGAAGGGGGTGATTAGAAGGTATAGAGGTGTAGTGAGAGAGAGGGGAAGGAGGTAGAGTATGTGTGTGCACGTGAAGACTGGAAGAACAGAGGAGGATAAAGAGCGGAAGGAGGCAGATAGATGGGGAGCTATGCAGAGAGAGGAGAGCAGGAAGACGAGAGGGAGAAATAAGGAAGAGAAGACAGTGGGAGACCTAAAGGAAGGAGATGACCAGGGCTAGGAGCGAAAGGGAGAAAGTCAGTGGCAGAGTCAGGGTTGCAGCAGGAGGGGGGACATTCCTCTCTAGTTACCCCTTGTGCCCAGTGCACCCTGCAGCCTCCCGCTTGTGCCTTATTATCTCCCCCCTGTCACCAAAAACTGCTTCCGCCAATCGATATAGTGCAGGAGACAGTGTAAGGAACAGCGTATCCGAGTCTGGCACAATCATGACAATATCATTTGAGATCTAGAGAAAGGTTAGGGTTCCTTCCAGGGAACCCTAACCTTTAGAGAGAAAAGGTTGAGGCCTTTATGCTATCAATCCACTCAGCATTTTAGGCAGGAGGGGTGTTAGATCTCGAGTTGCTAACCAAGGGTATGGAGAAGCTGGAGTGGTAGGAAGCCCATGGGGGACAAGAGAGCTTCAGGTTTGTACAAATAAAAGAAATAATAAAAAGCATATTCTGCAGTATTGGTATCCTTAAGGACATCTGGGACACTCTGCATTAGCTGTGTTCTGTGTCAGGGAGGTGTGAAGCCGATGCAGTGAGGTAGGCATCACAGCATACCACCCTAACAAATGCCAATAGACACACAAACCACTTGAATAGGTGGAGGCGTTGGACAACTTTATACAGCGACTACCTGTCTGTCTGGAACCCGCATCTTTGTGATTGATGCCTTTGTATGTCAGTACATCTCCACAATGTGTACAGTCAGGCTTTTACATAGCCTTCCTCTATGGAGAGGGAAAGTTTTACTAACCAGCCAATAGTCATAGACAAATGTCTTGAGGAGCCTTGTGTGGATTGTATTGCCAACACTGGAGGGATGAACAATAGAAGATAAGGGCTGTATTCAGGAGGACTTGAACAGCTGCTCCCATTGATTCCCTGCACACCACGGGGTCAGCAAACCTATGACCTACATCACGAAAAGCACTCAGTTTATTTTCAAATGGATCCTATTAACTATAATCTTGTTAGGAGGCTGCCAATAACACGAGAGTGCATCTACTGAGGAGAGGCAAGGCCAAACAAACTGTTCTCTGGGATGATGCCCACTCAGGAGGTTCTGTAATCATGCCGTAGCTTATTCTGTCTTATTAGAGTAGAAGTAACAATTTGCATTTCAGTCTGTCGCACCCACAAGAACAGTCTAGCACTGAAATTCCAGACACTTCTCTGGACAAGTGCACCAGTAGTAACCCTAGAAACATGTTTCTACCTTTTTGGGCAACATCAGTGAGGTGTGGCCGTGGTGCTATGCCTCACTAGACACAGATAGCAAGGCGTCCATGCCTGCATTACAATTACTCATTTAAGGTGAGATCCAAGCATTCCAAAAACTGCAAAAAATGTGAAAGGCCCTGTACTAAGAATGAACAAGTCCTTGTTTAGAACAGTTCAAACGCTCTGGTGATAATAATAACTGTTTACCAAAAACCCCACAAGGGAACATTCCACAGATAGGGTTCACAGGCAGAAATGGGGATGGGTATAACTTCTGCTGCTCATCCACCCACACCCCATATCTCAGCACAGTATCTAGCAACATAGTAATGGAGCCAGTGTGGGTACTGGCTGCCACAAAACATTATATCTCTAGCTCTTTCTCAGCATACAACTCTCTCATGGCAATCCTGTGGTCCAGCCTATCTTGGCACTGCAGCATTCTGAGGGCTCTCCTGTAGGGCAGCAGCAGTTTATCTGGGCTTCTCTTGCTGCAACTTCAGCTCAAGCTGCTTTTGCTTTAACTCCAGCTCCTCATTTCCAAAAATATGATGCTTGAACAGCTTCTAGATTTTTTCTGACATTGCATAATCCTGGGAGAGATTGGAGCTGATGAGATGGCTTGCATCATCACAGTCCTGGTCCCTTGAGCCATCAGCTTGCAGGTATTCATCATCCTTGAGTGCCCCTTGTCCAAGGGCTCGCTTCTCTTCCCTCTTCTCTTTTCTTCTCTACGCTTCTCTTCTCTCCCTTCTGTGGTCATTAATGTGGACATTTGTTTGACAAGAGGGTTTTCCTATGTACATTTTATTACAACGACAAATAATTGTATAAATCACATTAATGCTTCACAGTTTGTGTGGGTCTTCAGTGTCCATGATTTCCTGCATTTATGTTCAAAGATAAACGTCTAAGAAGTCCATTTACAAACTGGAAATCTTCCACAAGGCCAATGGTCCAATACAAGTGGAAAATTCTATAATGAAATCAAATCTTTTTTCTGTTTGTCAGCTGGCCCCATAACGCACACCAGGGATTGTTTTAAAGAAGTATGTGGAATCATAAATCATGTATTTGTTACGGATGTAATTACTGTGGTTACAGAATGTTGTGACTCACACTGTCTTGATATGATATGATATGGCATTTGTAACGCGCCTATACACAGGTGTTTCAAGGCGCGACGAGGCAGGGAGGGGGGAACAAGGGGAAGACAGACAACGATCCTACTAGGCCAGGTATCATTCAGACCGTGCAAGTGCAGGGGTAGGTGAAGGGAAAAGTGCAAGGGGAAGGGGAGGGGGGAAGTGCAGTACAAGTAAGTAGAATAAAAAAAAATATAGATAAAATAAATAAATAAATAGGGCCAGCTGGTGGCAAGTGCAAGGTAAGTGCAGACAAGTGCTGGGAAGGGGGGGCTGTAGGGATACAGAGACAGTCCCGCAGTGCAGGAGTTGCCAGGGAGCCAGTGCAAGTGGAGAGTGGCTGGGCCCAGGACCGAGGTAGGTGAGAGTGGCCCAGTTGCAGATTCAGTGCAATTTCAATGAAGAATTTAGCAGGGGAGGGGGACAGAGAAAGCAGAAGCAAAGAGGAAGGTTTTGAGGTGCTTCCGGAACCGGAGATGGTTCTCCTCAAATTTCAGGGAGGCAGGAAGGCTGTTCCAGAGGGAGGACCCTCCTGCAGAGAGAGATCTACCCCCAGCTCGTTGCTTTGAGAAGAGGCTGACCCTGAGGGAGTTGGAGACGGATGAGCGAAGGGCTCGGGAAGGAAGATATTTAGGAAGAGAGAGTTGAAGGTATTTAGGACCCAGGCCCCAGAAGGCCTTGTGGACAATGCAGAGGGTTTTTAACTTAATCCTCGCAGCCACTGGGAGCCAATGTAGAGATTTCAGTCCTGGAGAGATACGGTCCCTGGGCTTGAGGGTTGTCAGTTAGTGTTTTTTTTCCCTACATCCAATAATGCCATCTTGTTACTAAAGCAAGCTCTTTTTAAAGACTACTTGACCAGGGTATTAGGGTAACCCATGTCCATCAGAAAATGACACACAATGATGTCAAGTTCTCAAGCACTGCATACATGGTACATTTTGGTGCAATGTCTTCACGAAGCAACTCAAGAAGCATAAAATTTGATTTTTCTCATTTGATGTCCTGTCTAGAGTGACTGCCAGATTCTTCTCAACTTCTTTGATCAAAAGATCCAAAAACTGTATCTGTTCAGAGCTGCTGTTAGATGTGCATTTTAGCTTAAAATGTAGCTGATTAACCCAGATCAAAATATCTTGTGATGCAGAATCTGAGCTGCTCCCAGCATCCAACATTTTAGTGCAGACAATAAATGGTTATTCAAATAAAAAATACACACCTCTTCAAATGTAGGCATAACTAAATGTTCTAGGCTTTGCCAAAAACCAAACTCATTGATGTGATTTTTATATGGAAGAGAAAATGTTCCCTGAGTTCTAAATATACTTCATATATAAAATACCATTGCCTCACTTAGTTTCAACTAGGGTGTTTGGAATTAGAAATTACACGTGATCTCCGGCTTGTTATATGATGTGAATAACGCACCGCCAGCATGAAAGAAATCCTGCAGTAAATGATGTGGATGGCTTGTAGGACACGCTCTGCATTTGAAAGATAATAACATTTAGATTATGATTAGATAAAGATGGTTCGCAAACCACTATCTGGCTAGAGTAGTTATTTAGTCATATAGTATCATGATGTGCTTTGCTGTTTAAAATATCTGCCTGCAGACAACTTAATGCAATAAAAAATTCATATCTTGAATTAAGTCCTTAGGTGAGTCGATTATCTTAGTCCATTGAACTGGGGGTTGATTTACTTTTTAATAAGAGGCACCTTGAGTTTGAGTTTGAAACATTTATAATGTGCAAATCCTGAAGGAACCAAAGAGGGAATTCTGTATCTAGGTATAGGCGTTAGATCAATTCAGCCATAGCAGAATAGTTAAGAAAGAGAGGCCTGAAAGTTAACAGAAGAGATATGTTTTAATTTTTGTTGTAAAAGATTTTCAGCGAGCCTGCAATATGTATGTCAAAGGGCAGATTATTCTATAATCTTTACCCTGCTACAGAAAAACATCTATCACCTCCGTAGTGGCAGCGAAAATGAGGAATTACTAAGTAGCTGCCACTTGCTGATACCATTTAAGAAGATAGGCAAGAGAGGGGGCGTGCCAAGTAAAATATGCATTTAAAAACCCAGTATAATATTTTAAATCAGATCCATTGGTGTACAGGGAGTCAATGAAGTTTGCACTGATATGGGGATATAGCAGAGGTTTTGGGAAACAGAGATATAAGTTGCACAAATCTTTTGAGGTTTATGCACAAGACAAGGAAGCTGAGGAACAAATTAGTGAGCATACCAACCAAAGAGGAGTGATCATCCTTAGGGATAAATGGAAGAGTGCGTTTGAGAAGCCTGAGATGATAAAACACTTTATGTATCTGCGCTGGCAAGGAAGGTCAGATTACTAGATGATCCCCAAGTTTCTGACCTTTGAAGCATAGGAAGAGGGCAGACCAAAACAATTAGTGGGAGTAGGAAACATTAAAATGAGTATGATGGCAGACTCCTATTTTCAGGTGATTTGTGAAAGAAGCCTGAAAAGCTAGTCAAGAATGAAGTCTTCAATTTGTTGCAATACCGTGGCCACCATATTTCAAAATGAGTTCCTTTGCTTGGTGCAGGTGTGTACCAATCGAAATCTTTTTCAATTATGCTGAAATTATTAGTATTGATTTTACCTTTGTAATCATGCAATTTCCAACAGATTGATTAATTGAATCTCTCTGGAAGATTGAAGTAAACGTAGGTTAATAAATAAAACACAGTTTTGAAAAATACAAATGTAATGAATTATCAATGTCTTATGTAATGCCTTTGTATTCTGCAACTATTCATGTGAGTTTATGTTTGTATTTAGCTTTTGTCCTGATGAAGTCGGCACCTAAAATTGGTGGGCATGCTTTTGAAAACAGTCTACTACCTAGGATATTATTTGTGTATAATTTGTTAATACACCTTTGTATTACTTTTTCTATAAGTATATGTTTTGAAATCCTGTTGAAACTGTATTGTATATGTGATATAATTTGTATTATTTAAGCAGGCAGGTTACAGCATAGTTAAAGTGAGTGTCAAGGTTGTATTTGTAATGGTATTGAGTGACTATTTCTATTTGTAGTTTTGTGAATTAATTTGTAGTGGCATGGAGTTATTTTAAGTGGTATGGAGTAAGTATTTATAGTTATATTTTTATGGTTGCATTAGTAGTGGTTTGTTAGACTTTACTTTTTGTTAGTCTCACTAATCTAGGTAGGTATTGTAGTGGTATGCACTAAGTGTGTGTACCTTAACTTTGTTATTTTGACTGTTTTGTTTTTTCATTGGATTAACCTTAATTCTTTTTTAAAAAGGTTTTCATTAATAGATCATTTAATTTGTTTTTTACAGAATTTGGCGCGTGTAGTGTATGAGTGTTTCTAGTAGGTATATTGCATATGAGTGTATTACAGTATAAGGTAAATGTATGGTGTAAAAGTGACTGGAGTAAGAGCATGTGGCATAAAAGTGTCTTGCGTAATGTACATGTCAATTTCGTACATCTACACGTACATATACAGTAACCTGCCTTATACTTCATGTGAGTGTTAAGGTTGGATTTGTAGTGGTATGGAGTGTGCATTTATATGTTGAATTTTATGGTTGAATTTGTCGTAGTATACACTGAGTGTTTGTGCCTTAACATTGTTATTCCCACTCTTTGTAGAGTTTACTTTCTGTTAGATTACCCATAACTCTTTATTTAGAAAGGTTTTGTTTATAACTAACTGTTTGTTTTGTGGGGAATATGGTGTACAGCATATGAGTGTATGTCGTATAAGTTTATGTAGTGTGGGTGTTTGCCTTATGAGCGTATCAGTCTATGACAGCATGGTGTATGAGCAATATGATTACATTTCGTGTATGTGCACAATTACCATCTTGTATACGTCTTAATACACTTGAAACTTCACCTCAAAGTTAGTCCTGCCTTTGATGTCAGACTTTTTACATGGAGTACATGTACATAATGTACATTTCATACATGTACATGTCCAGTTAGTTTAGAAGATGTACATTTATTTAGCGCAGATCTTCTAGCCCCTCTATGCATAGGTAACTGGATGGCATAGGTGTGTATTATAAGAGCATGTGTCATAAGAGTGTGTGTTGTAAGAGTCTGTGGTGAAAGCCATATGTGTTTCTAGTGTGTGTTTGGCGTGTGTGTGTGTGTTTGGTCTGAAGTCACATGAAATACACAAGTTCTATATGCCTCCTATATGTATGAAACCTCAAATAAAAGTGAGTTTCAATTTGATGTGAGTTTGTATATGTTTAGGAAGAGTATACAGATTGTACAGTGCGTTCCTGTACATAATTTACACCTCCCATATATTTCAAATGCATACAGAAAAATTACTTCGAAGTCAGTCCTGATGATTTCACACATGTATTAGTGTGCATATGCAAAATGGACATCTCCGGCACATACAGTTCATATTTAAGATGTACATTATTTCTTAGCATGGCCCGTAATCCTCCTGGCACCCCGATCTTAACATCCCATCTCTTTACAGGATTCAACCTCCAAAACAGATTGGTTCAAGAATTTATGGAAGAATGTATGCAAGACTTGCCAATTGGGTCAATGGGAAAATATCTTAGAAATTATGCAAATGAGAGATATAGATAGAGCATTGGGACTAGAGAACAAATTATCAATCTCTACTTGTGAATTGCTAAGTATTATAATTCAAAAAGCCCTGTTTTAGTTAGCCTTCATGGACCTAACCCTGGTCACTGACTTGGCCAATAGGCCACGGTTATGGTATACTCTGAATGAGATAAAGATTCTATGTCAAGACCGGAGGCTCCCATTATGCTTCTCTTTCTTTTATTCGACAATAAAGAAAAGAGCTCAGCAGCAAGATATTTGTGCACCAAAAGTGAGTGTGCCATGAGTAATGTGCAGAAAACAGGTGCACCAAATATATATAATAAACATAGCAATATAACAGTAATATAACAGTAATATCTTAACATAAAAGGTAGGAGTCTCTGAAGAACGCTACATTTCCCAGGGAGCTTGGCTCCAGTTCATTTTGAGGCCATCAACACGTGACCTAGTCCACCAATAGTAGTTCAGATCCCCTGCATAAACAGTCCTAAACATGATGACACTTCCTCTTTCTTTGCTGCTCACAGCAAGAGATAAGTACTTCATGTTTAGCACTGCTTACGTCATGATTTTATCATTTAAAAGATAACGTTACAAAATATCATAATATATAGTTATAGACTTATACGAATTTTACTTTCAATATTCATTTAAAAAAATATATATATATATAATAATAATAACTTTTACTTTTATATTGGGCTCCGACGTCAGTCCTCTGACCTCGGAGACCGCTTCACACGGTCACAACTGATCAGTTATTTATTCCGCTCGTCCAGCGGATTCTCAGAGGGCTCGCGCCGGCTTCGCCGCAACGTCGTTGCGCTCCTGAGGTACTGGGGATCCGGCGCGGCCTAGTTGGACCACGCTGCACCGCATGCAGGCCGCCAGGGGAGCGCCTGCTCTCCGGGTCCTTTCCTCTAGATTCCGGCGCTCAAGCGCGCATGCCCGTTATAATATAACGGTTCTTGCAGCTCGAGCGCCGGAATCTTTCCTCAGACAAGAGCGACCGTTTCTTCTCGCTGGTTTTTCACCGCGCATATAGCAAAGAAATTCTCTATTCAGCATTTAAGAACAATTACAAAGCTGAACTGAAATAACATTACTTGGCAGTGAGAGAAGGCGTTCGGAAGCCCAGAAAGAAAAATAAAAAAAATAAAAAGTGAGTAAGGTGCATTTATTTTATAATGGCAGAACAGTACTCGCCTCAATCAGATCAGGCTTGGTCTGAGGCTTAGGGAGATCACTGTTACGTAGATGAAGTGGCAATGGCTAATAGTTTTCAGAAGGTTCTGGGATCCTCTGTGGAGACCAGTGTTAAGAAAGCTGTAACGGATATGCTCATTCCCATACAAAATCGTCTAGACACTATGGAGGAGCATTTCAGAGGGACCTCCCCTCCTGGGAGGAAGAGAACACAGAAAAGGAAGCACCTTACAGAAGGGGGATGTATACCGGCTCACAAGAGTAAAAGCTCTACAACCCCCCCGAGCCAGCCATCTAATGCCGCAGCTGCCGTAACGGACGCCTTCTCAAGGCTGAAACAAGCCTTCATGAATAGGAAGGTAATCCCTTCCCATCTACCCTCTTACCCCGAGGAGGAAACCAGGGGAACTAGACCCTCAAGCCCGGCGGGACACGGACAGGGCTCGGAAGAAGAAGATCATAACAAAAACGTCTACGACGCTGATCTTTCTCACTCCTCTTCAGATGATGAATTTCATTTCGAGGATTCAAGACCCTCTGCGTCAGGGATTGCGGCAGACCCCATCTCTAATGACACAACCGGGACCAAACCTTCTACTGAAGGTACATTTACCCCGGAAGACTTAATACACCCCAGGTCCACCGACTGGGAACCATCTTCCAAGACATCGAGTTACATCCACCTTAGGCTGCGCAAGCCGCTTGATAAAGAAGTTCGCGCCAGACTACGTGCGGAATGTCCACGACCAGACATTGCGGATAAAGTAGCTCTGACTCCAGAGCTCGATTCTAAAATTATTACCTTTTTGGGTAAAAACGTTAAAGAACCCAGGAAGGGTATTGATCGCGCCTGGAAAGCCTGCCACTACAAAGTATTGGACATAGCAGGTCCACTAGCAAAAATCTCCGATCTTGCGAATGCAGCCATCTCCTCATCGGACCCCATTGACCCAGTTATACTGTCCGGTTGGGTCCAGAGGGCTATTTGCCTCTTGGGCAACGCCAGTTGCGCCATCTCAACAGAGCGACGGAAAGGCATCCTATACAAGATAGATGCCAAATTAACCGAACTGGCAGAAACAGAATCCAGCCCAACAGCGCAAGGCCAGCTTTTCGGAGACCCTTTCATGAAGGAGATGACAAAATTCGTCGGAACATTCACAGCGTTAGACAAAGCACAGGCTTCAATAAAAAGAGTATTTGCAACCAAGGTTTTCTCCAGGGCCGGACGAGGAAGAGGTTGCTCTTCCGGCCGTTACTTCTTCGACAAGAGACCTCAATAATCTCGAGGTCAGCATAATTCCTGGCAAGAACGCCCCGACACTTTCTTCCCCTCGAGAGGTCGTGGTAGAGGGCGTCCCTGGAGGAGAGCGGCCAGATACCCAGCCCAGCAACAACCCACATGTCAGTGTACTGATAACTGCGCCAGCGCCACTAACACCTATAGGAGGGAGGTTAACGATGTTTGCAAATGCTTGGGATACCTTATCGGGAGATGCCTGGGTCAGGGACACAGCTCGGGGTCTACACCTAGGCCCTCATTACGACCCTGGCGTTGGACCATGGTGCTAGTAGCACCATGGTCCATGCCGGTAACTTACCGACTCCGCCATGGCGGAATGGGGAATTACCGCCCCATTCCGAGGTTGGCGGGGCGGTAATTCCCCATGATGCCATGGCCCTTCCCCGTTCCCATTTTTGCCCCATAGGGCTCAATGGGAATGGGGAAGGCGCTAAGTACAAATTGCGGCACCGTACTTAGCACCAAGGTCCCTTTGCGGGTTGGTTTTTAACGCCTGCAAAAAGCAGGTGTTAAAATCTCCAACCCACAAAGGGACCTCGTAATCAGGCGTTAAGGGGTTAACGGCGCCGCCACCTTTTACGGCGCCGTTAACCCCTTAACGCCAGGGTTGTAATGAGGGCCCTAGAGTTTTTTACACAGCCCGTTCAGACATGTCGCCCCACTCCCATAGTAATGTCTCTATCAGACCAAACCGCCTCAGACAGCGAAATACTCAGTCTCCATCAGAAGCACGCGATTCGCCCCTGCTCAAGTCAGGGAGGCTTCTTCAGTCCCATTTTTCTGGTACGCAGAAAGCAAAAAGTGCGCCCAGTCATAAACCTCAGAGCGCTCAACGAGTTCATCCTTTACCGCCATTTCAAAATGGAAGGTATACACATGCTCAGAGATCTTCTCAGACCGAACGACTGGCTTATGCGCCTAGACTTAAAAGACGCTTACCTCGCAGTACCGATTCATCAAACACACATCAGTTACCTCAGATTCTCCTGGAGAAACCGAGATTGGGAATTCACAAGTCTCCCATTCGGACTCTCTTCGGCGCCTTGGGTATTCACCAAACTCTTAAGACCTGTAGTAGCTCGATTAAGAGAGCAAGGTGTTCGTCTCATAATTTATCTCGACAACATTATTTTCATGGCCCAATCACAGGAGTTAGTTCAGAAAAAAACCGAACTGGCAATAAACTTGCTGCACAGCCTAGGTTTTCTTATAAACTGGGAGAAGTCAGTTCTACTTCCATCCAGAAATATGGAATTTCTAGGATTCATAGTGGATACACAGAATTCGCAGCTTCGACTCCCATCAGCCAAGATTCACTCTACCAAAAGAGAAATACGCAGACTCTTACAGAAGAACATGTTCTCCCTTCGAGAACTAGCAAGAGTGATAGGGCTACTTTCATCTTCCATCCAAGCAATATTTCCCGGCCCTCTTCACTATCGAGAGCTGCAAAGATTAAAAGGCCAACACTTAAGGAGAAACCTTTCTTATTCTCAACTCCTGACACTGTCTCCTCAAGCGAGGACAGAGCTCAACTGATGGCTCTCTCACATGGAAGCCTGGAACGGCAGAGCAATCTTCGGCTCCGCTCCAGATATTATTATCGAGTCGGATGCCAGTCGCTCCGGTTGGGGAGCGAGATGCGGTCCCATAGCCACGGGAGGGACTTGGTCCCCACAGGAGCTGGACCTTCATATCAATTGTCTAGAGCTTCTTGCAGGTTCCTTTGCAGTGTGCTCTTTTGCCAAAGACAAAGCGAGTTGCTGTATTTTACTAAAGGTGGACAACATCTCAGCGGTAAGATACATCAACCATCTGGGCGGCACCAAGTCGAGACCCCTAGCAGAATTAGCCAAAGACTTCTGGCATTTCTGTCTGGATCACCAGATTTCAGTTACAGCGGAGTACCTTCCCGGCCTCTCAAATGCAGTAGCGGACTGGTACTCACGCCACTCGACAGATTACAGCGATTGGAGAATCAACAGAGAGATTTTCCTCCGCCTTCAGGAGATCTGGGGTCTGATGTCCATAGACCTCTTTGCTTCCAGACTCAAATCCCAACTACCAGCTTTCTACAGCTGGAGGCCGGACCCAGCAGCAGCTGCAACAGATGCATTCCTACAGTCATGGTCCCAGGGAATACTGTATGCCTTTCCTCCTTTCACTATGATGGCGAGGACCCTGGCGAAGGCCCGTCAGGAGCGTGCAAATCTGATCCTTATAGCGCCGGTCTGGACATCTCAGACTTGGTATCCAGTTCTTCTGGAACTTTCTACGGATTCTCCAATCCTACTACCCCAGTTTCCAGATCTCCTATTAGATCCATCAGGTCAACGTCATCCTCTCCTCCTCAACAGATCTCTGACCTTAGCAGCCTGGAGGATTTCAGGTCAAGATGGAGAGTCCCAGACATGTCTCACAAAGCGATCAACCTTATCGAAGAGAGCTGGGCTCCTAGTACCCGGAAGAGATACTCCAACTCTTGGCGCATTTGGAGCTCCTGGTGTCGTGAGAAAGGATTACATCCAATTTCAGCACCTATAGAAGAGATTTTGAATTTTCTAGCATCCCTAGCGGAAAAAGGGCTCGCCTAGAGGTCTGTGAACGCCTACCGTTCAGCAATTTCCGCAGGTCATGACCTTATCCAAGGAGTACCAGCAGGAGAACACCACCTCGTCTGCAGGTTGCTCAAGGGTGTAAGGCTTACCGTCCCACCTCCAGCTCGCTATGACAAGCTTTGGGACGTTAATAAAGTACTGAACCTTTTTCTGGCATGGCCTAATAACAAAGAACTATCGCGTACAGCCCTATCTTGCAAACTCACTACTCTACTCTGCTTGGTCTCCTGCAGGAGAGTCTCAGACATCCGAGCTCTAGATCTAGCAGGCAGAACCTTTTCTCCTGATGGCATTGTATTCCATATTCATAGAAGAACAAAGTGCAATTCCAGGGTGATTTCCTATCCCGCCTTTAGAGATCAACCAAAGCTCTGCTTGGTTAAATGCTTGAAAGTCTACGAAGAAAAGACGGCTCCACTCAGAACCTCCCCTAACGGGCAGCTACTGATCGCTCTGCGTAAATCGCACAAAGCAGTATCAGCACCGACCTTAGCACGTTGGGTCCGGTGGATGCTAGCTCAAGCAGGGATAGACACCAAGCATTTCGGAGCCCACTCAGTTAGAGGAGCCATGGCCTCTTAAGCATTTCAGGCAGGAGTTCGCCTAGAAGATATCATGAGGATGGCAGACTGGGCTAGTGAATCAGTTTTCAAACAATTCTACCTAAAGCCAGTAGATCAGCCGGCATCTATTGTGGTAAGTAAGCTTTAAACAAGCATAATGGGAACCTCCGGTCTTGACATAGAATAAAGATTTTCCATAATAACTTACTAGAAAGTCTTAATTCTATTAAAGACTCGGAGGCGAGCATTATCCCACCCGGTGAGAAAATAACAACATGTTACCTGATGTTAATTAAAGATGTAATGAAAAGATTAATATTCTGAAATTTACATGTACCCTATCGGAATAACTCCAAGATTTTCTCCCACCCTGATAAGGGATCTAGGGTTGTCATATACAAGAGACTAAAAGTTTCCTTTTCTTGACAGCGCCTGCAGACAAGTCTGCCTGATCACGGCCCGACACAAGTTCTTCTTCTTCAAGTTAGCTACAATTATCTCCTACTATGGACAGCCAAGTTCGCAGCCCAGAAAGAGGAAGTGTCATCATGTTTAGGACTGTTTATGCAGGGGATCTGAACTACTATTGGTGGACTAGGTCACGTGTTGATGGCCTCAAAATGAACTGGAGCCAAGCTCCCTGGGAAATGTAGTGTTCTTCAGAGACTCTTACCTTTTATGTTAAGATATTACTGTTATATTACTGTTATATTGCTATGTTTATTATATATATTTGGTGCACCTGTTTTCTGCACATTACTCATGGCACACTCACTTTTGGTGCACAAATATCTTGCTGCTGAGCTCTTTTCTTTATTGTCGAATAAAAGAAAGAGAAGCATAATGCTCGCCTCCGAGTCTTTAATAGAATGAAGACTTTCTAGTAAGTTATTATGGAAAATCTTTATTCCATCTCATCGGCTATATATAATTCAGCTACTACATGAAATGAAAACACGGACACTGAGAATAGATTGAGGTTTGGCCTAGGGGGAGAAGGCACAGAGAGGAAAAGGGTGTGTACTGACGCTTCTACTTTTCAGCCTCTATAGCAACTCCTAAAGAGCAGTTGATGAAGGGGAGATAGGATGTTTCAATGATAAGAGGGGTTGCCCATGCCATTGTTAAGTTTTACTCACAGCCCTGTTTTATTGGTCAGAACGCCCAGTGCTCTTCAGTAATTTATTGATAAATATTCCTCTTACATAAGAGATTGTGGTGTATCTATTAGTATTGGGAAAACATATGTTCTAATGATAGGGGGCGAAGAAGAATGTTTCATCCACTATATTTTTAATTTGCAATACTTTTCAGAGGGTGGCTTTCTCACTATTTAGGCGTTGCACTTTCAGAAACTGTTAGTGATGTCGTCCACATAAACAAACAATTCATTGCCATGTATGAAGTTACTGGTGCTATGTTACGGTTACCCAACATTCTATAAAGACTATTTTGCAGGTATATCAGGTAATATTCAGAGCAATTGGCCCATATGGATCTGTGCTATGGGGTCATGAGCACCCAGGTTGACTACAAAAAGCTGAAGGTCTATTTTGGTATTCACCAAACTCTTAAGACCTGTAGTAGCTCGATTAAGAGAGCAAGGTGTTCGTCTCATAATTTATCTCGACAACATTATTTTCATGGCCCAATCACAGGAGTTAGTTCAGAAACAAACCGAACTGGCAATAAACTTGCTGCACAGCCTAGGTTTTCTTATAAACTGGGAGAAGTCAGTTCTACTTCCATCCAGAAATATGGAATTTCTAGGATTCATAGTGGATACACAGAATTTGCAGCTTCGACTCCCATCAGCCAAGATTCACTCTACCAAAAGAGAAATACGCAGACTCTTACAGAAGAACATGTTCTCCCTTCGAGAACTAGCAAGAGTGATAGGGCTACTTTCATCTTCCATCCAAGCAATATTTCCCGGCCCTCTTCACTATCGAGAGCTGCAAAGATTAAAAGGCCAACACTTAAGGAGAAACCTTTCGTATTCTCAACTCCTGACACTGTCTCCTCAAGCGAGGACAGAGCTCAACTGGTGGCTCTCTCACATGGAAGCCTGGAACGGCAGAGCAATCTTCGGCTCCGCTCCAGATATTATTATCGAGTCGGATGCCAGTCGCTCCGGTTGGGGAGCGAGATGCGGTCCCATAGCCACGGGAGGGACCTGGTCCCCACAGGAGCTGGACCTTCATATCAATTGTCTAGAGCTTCTTGCAGGTTCCTTTGCAGTGTGCTCTTTTGCCAAAGACAAAGCGAGTTGCTGTATTTTACTAAAGATGGACAACATCTCAGCGGTAAGATACATCAACCATCTGGGCGGCACCAAGTCGAGACCCCTAGCAGAATTAGCCAAAGACTTCTGGCATTTCTGTCTGGATCACCAGATTT
The DNA here is from genome assembly GCF_040938575.1 of Ambystoma mexicanum. Lineage (NCBI taxonomy): Eukaryota > Metazoa > Chordata > Amphibia > Caudata > Ambystomatidae > Ambystoma > Ambystoma mexicanum. The sequence goes on from NC_090921.1 coordinate 1,009,060,496, forward strand.
CAGTTACAGCGGAGTACCTTCCCGGCCTCTCAAATGCAGTAGCGGACTGGTACTCACGCCACTCGACAGATTAGAGCGATTGGAGAATCAACAGAGAGATTTTCCTCCGCCTTCAGGAGATCTGGGGTCCGATGTCCATAGACCTCTTTGCTTCCAGACTCAACTCCCAACTACCAGCTTTCTACAGCTGGAGGCCGGACCCAGCAGCAGCTGCAACAGATGCATTCCTACAGTCATGGTCCCAGGGAATACTGTATGCTTTTCCTCCTTTCACTATGATAGCGAGGACCCTGGCGAAGGCCCGTCAGGAGCGTGCAAATCTGATCCTTATAGCGCCGGTCTGGACATCTCAGACTTGGTATCCAGTTCTTCTGGAACTTTCTACGGATTCTCCAATCCTACTACCCCAGTTTCCGGATCTCCTATTAGATCCATCAGGTCAACGTCATCCTCTCCTCCTCAACAGATCTCTGACCTTAGCAGCCTGGAGGATTTCAGGTCAAGATGGAGAGTCCCAGACATGTCTCACAAAGCGATCAACCTTATCGAAGAGAGCTGGGCTCCTAGTACCCGGAAGAGATACTCCAACTCTTGGAGCATCTGGAGCTCCTGGTGTCGTGAGAAAGGATTACATCCAATTTCAGCACCTATAGAAGAGATTTTGAATTTTCTAGCATCCCTAGCGGAAAAAGGGCTCGCCTAGAGGTCTGTGAACGCCTACCGTTCAGCAATTTCCGCAGGTCATGACCTTATCCAAGGAGTACCAGCAGGAGAACACCACCTCGTCTGCAGGTTGCTCAAGGGTGTAAGGCTTACCGTCCCACCTCCAGCTCGCTATGACAAGCTTTGGGACGTTAATAAAGTACTGAACCTTTTTCTGGCATGGCCTAATAACAAAGAACTATCGCGTACAGCCCTATCTTGCAAACTCACTACTCTACTCTGCTTGGTCTCCTGCAGGAGAGTCTCAGACATCCGAGCTCTAGATCTAGCAGGCAGAACCTTTTCTCCTGATGGCATTGTATTCCATATTCATAGAAGAACAAAGTGCAATTCCAGGGTGATTTCCTATCCCGCCTTTAGAGATCAACCGAAGCTCTGCTTGGTTAAATGCTTGAAAGTCTACGAAGAAAAGACGGCTCCACTCAGAACCTCCCCTAACGGGCAGCTACTGATCGCTCTGCGTAAATCGCACAAAGCAGTATCAGCACCGACATTAGCACGTTGGGTCCGGAGGATGCTAGCTCAAGCATTTCGGAGCCCACTCAGTTAGAGGAGCCATGGCCTCTAAAGCATTTCAGGCAGGAGTTCGCCTAGAAGATATCATGAGGATGGCAGACTGGGCTAGTGAATCAGTTTTCAAACAATTCTACCTAAAGCCAGTAGATCAGCCGGCATCTATTGTGGTAAGTAAGCTTTAAACAAGCATAATGGGAACCTCCGGTCTTGACATAGAATAAAGATTTTCCATAATAACTTGCTAGAAAGTCTTAATTCTATTAAAGACTCGGAGGCGAGCATTATCCCACCCGGTGAGAAAATAACAACATGTTACCTGATGTTAATTAAAGATGTAATGAAAAGATTAATGTTCTGAAATTTACATGTACCCTATCGGAATAACTCCAAGATTTTCTCCCACCCCGATAAGGGATCTAGGGTTGTCATATACAAGAGACTAAAAGTTTCCTTTTCTTGACAGCGCCTGCAGACAAGTCTGCCTGATCACGGCCCGACACAAGTTCTTCTTCTTCAAGTTAGCTACAATTATCTCCTACTATGGACAGCCAAGTTCGCAGCCCAGAAAGAGGAAGTGTCATCATGTTTAGGACTGTTTATGCAGGGGATCTGAACTACTATTGGTGGACTAGGTCACGTGTTGATGGCCTCAAAATGAACTGGAGCCAAGCTCCCTGGGAAATGTAGTGTTCTTCAGAGACTCTTACCTTTTATGTTAAGATATTACTGTTATATTACTGTTATATTGCTATGTTTATTATATATATTTGGTGCACCTGTTTTCTGTACATTACTCATGGCACACTCACTTTTGGTGCACAAATATCTTGCTGCTGAGCTCTTTTCTTTATTGTCGAATAAAAGAAAGAGAAGCATAATGCTCGCCTCCGAGTCTTTAATGGAATTAAGACTTTCTAGTAAGTTATTATGGAAAATCTTTATTCCATCTCATCGGCTATATATAATTCAGCTACTACATGAAATGAAAACACGGACACTGAGAATAGATTGAGGTTTGGCCTAGGGGGAGAAGGCACAGAGAGGAAAAGGGTGTGTACTGACGCTTCTACTTTTCAGCCTCTATAGCAACTCCTAAAGAGCAGTTGATGAAGGGGAGATAGGATGTTTCAATGATAAGAGGGGTTGCCCATGCCATTGTTAAGTTTTACTCACAGCCCTGTTTTATTGGTCAGAACGCCCAGTGCTCTTCAGTAATGTATTGATAAATATTCCTCTTACATAAGAGATTGTGGTGTATCTATTAGTATTGGGAAAACATATGTTCTAATGATAGGGGCGAAGAAGAATGTTTCATCCACTATATTTTTAATTTGCAATACTTTTCAGAGGGTGGCTTTCTCACTATTTAGGTGTTGCACTTTCAGAAACTGTTAGTGATGTCGTCCACATAAACAAACAATTAATTGCCATGTATGAAGTTACTGGTGCTATGTTACGGTTACCCAACATTCTATAAAGACTATTTTGCAGGTATATCAGGTAATATTCAGAGCAATTGGCCCATATGGATCTGTGCTATGGGGTCATGAGCACCCAAGTTGACTACAAAAAGCTGAAGGTCTATTTTGGTATTCACCAAACTCTTAAGACCTGTAGTAGCTCGATTAAGAGAGCAAGGTGTTCGTCTCATAATTTATCTCGACAACATTATTTTCATGGCCCAATCCCAGGAGTTAGTTCAGAAACAAACCGAACTGGCAATAAACTTGCTGCACAGCCTAGGTTTTCTTATAAACTGGGAGAAGTCAGTTCTACTTCCATCCAGAAATATGGAATTTCTAGGATTCATAGTGGATACACAGAATTTGCAGCTTCGACTCCCATCAGCCAAGATTCACTCTACCAAAAGAGAAATACGCAGACTCTTACAGAAGAACATGTTCTCCCTTCGAGAACTAGCAAGAGTGATAGGGCTACTTTCATCTTCCATCCAAGCAATATTTCCCGGCCCTCTTCACTATCGAGAGCTGCAAAGATTAAAAGGCCAACTCTTAAGGAGAAACCTTTCTTATTCTCAACTCCTGACACTGTCTCCTCAAGCGAGGACAGAGCTCAACTGGTGGCTCTCTCACATGGAAGCCTGGAACGGCAGAGCAATCTTCGGCTCCGCTCCAGATATTATTATCGAGTCGGATGCCAGTCGCTCCGGTTGGGGAGCGAGATGCGGTCCCATAGCCACGGGAGGGACTTGGTCCCCACAGGAGCTGGACCTTCATATCAATTGTCTAGAGCTTCTTGCAGGTTCCTTTGCAGTGTGCTCTTTTGCCAAAGACAAAGCGAGTTGCTGTATTTTACTAAAGATGGACAACATCTCAGCGGTAAGATACATCAACCATCTGGGCGGCACCAAGTCGAGACCCCTAGCAGAATTAGCCAAAGACTTCTGGCATTTCTGTCTGGATCACCAGATTTGAGTTACAGCGGAGTACCTTCCCGGCCTCTCAAATGCAGTAGCGGACTGGTACTCACGCCACTCGACAGATTACAGCGATTGGAGAATCAACAGAGAGATTTTCCTCCGCCTTCAGGAGATCTGGGGTCCGATGTCCATAGACCTCTTTGCTTCCAGACTCAACTCCCAACTACCAGCTTTCTACAGCTGGAGGCCGGACCCAGCAGCAGCTGCAACAGATGCATTCCTACAGTCATGGTCCCAGGGAATACTGTATGCCTTTCCTCCTTTCACTATGATAGCGAGGACCCTGGCGAAGGCCCGTCAGGAGCGTGCAAATCTGATCCTTATAGCGCCGGTCTGGACATCTCAGACTTGGTATCCAGTTCTTCTGGAACTTTCTACGGATTCTCCAATCCTACTACCCCAGTTTCCGGATCTCCTATTAGATCCATCAGGTCAACGTCATCCTCTCCTCCTCAACAGATCTCTGACCTTAGCAGCCTGGAGGATTTCAGGTCAAGATGGAGAGTCCCAGACATGTCTCACAAAGCGATCAACCTTATTGAAGAGAGCTGGGCTCCTAGTACCCGGAAAAGATACTCCAACTCTTGGAGCATCTGGAGCTCCTGGTGTCGTGAGAAAGGATTACATCCAATTTCAGCACCTATAGAAGAGATTTTGAATTTTCTAGCATCCCTAGCGGAAAAAGGGCTCGCCTAGAGGTCTGTGAACGCCTACCGTTCAGCAATTTCCGCAGGTCATGACCTTATCCAAGGAGTACCAGCAGGAGAACACCACCTCGTCTGCAGGTTGCTCAAGGGTGTAAGGCTTACCGTCTCACCTCCAGCTCGCTATGACAAGCTTTGGGACGTTAATAAAGTACTGAACCTTTTTCTGGCATGGCCTAATAACAAAGAACTATCGCGTACAGCCCTATCTTGCAAACTCACTACTCTACTCTGCTTGGTCTCCTGCAGGAGAGTCTCAGACATCCAAGCTCTAGATCTAGCAGGCAGAACCTTTTCTCCTGATGGCATTGTATTCCATATTCATAGAAGAACAAAGTGCAATTCCAGGGTGATTTCCTATCCCGCCTTTGAGATCAACCGAAGCTTTGCTTGGTTAAATGCTTGAAAGTCTACGAAGAAAAGACGGCTCCACTCAGAACCTCCCCTAACGGGCAGCTACTGATCGCTCTGCGTAAATCGCACAAAGCAGTATCAGCACCGACCTTAGCACGTTGGGTCCGGTGGATGCTAGCTCAAGCAGGGATAGACACCAAGCATTTCGGAGCCCCCTCAGTTAGAGGAGCCATGGCCTCTAAAGCATTTCAGGCAGGAGTTTGCCTAGAAGATATCATGAGGATGGCAGACTGGGCTAGTGAATCAGTTTTCAAACAATTCTACCTAAAGCCAGTAGATCAGCCGGCATCTATTGTGGTAAGTAAGCTTTAAACAAGCATAATGGGAACCTCCGGTCTTGACATAGAATAAAGATTTTCCATAATAACTTACTAGAAAGTCTTAATTCTATTAAAGACTCGGAGGCGAGCATTATCCCACCCGGTGAGAAAATAACAACATGTTACCTGATGTTAATTAAAGATGTAATGAAAAGATTAATATTCTGAAATTTACATGTACCCTATCGGAATAACTCCAAGATTTTCTCCCACCCTGATAAGGGATCTAGGGTTGTCATATACAAGAGACTAAAAGTTTCCTTTTCTTGACAGCGCCTGCAGGCAAGTCTGCCTGATCACGGCCCGACACAAGTTCTTCTTCTTCAAGTTAGCTACAATTATCTCCTACTATGGACAGCCAAGTTCGCAGCCCAGAAAGAGGAAGTGTCATCATGTTTAGGACTGTTTATGCAGGGGATCTGAACTACTATTGGTGGACTAGGTCACGTGTTGATGGGCTCAAAATGAACTGGAGCCAAGCTCCCTGGGAAATGTAGTGTTCTTCAGAGACTCTTACCTTTTATGTTAAGATATTACTGTTATATTACTGTTATATTTCTATGTTTATTATATATATTTGGTGCACCTGTTTTCTGCACATTACTCATGGCACACTCACTTTTGGTGCACAAATATCTTGCTGCTGAGCTCTTTTCTTTATTGTCGAATAAAAGAAAGAGAAGCATAATGCTCGCCTCCGAGTCTTTAATAGAATTAAGACTTTCTAGTAAGTTATTATGGAAAATCTTTATTCCATCTCATCGGCTATATATAATTCAGCTACTACATGAAATGAAAACACGGACACTGAGAATAGATTGAGGTTTGGCCTAGGGGGAGAAGGCACAGAGAGGAAAAGGGTGTGTACTGACGCTTCTACTTTTCAGCCTCTATAGCAACTCCTAAAGAGCAGTTGATGAAGGGGAGATCGGATGTTTCAATGATAAGAGGGGTTGCCCATGCCATTGTTAAGTTTTACTCACAGCCCTGTTTTATTGGTCAGAATGCCCAGTGCTCTTCAGTAATTTATTGATAAATATTCCTCTTACATAAGAGATTGTGGTGCATCTATTAGTATTGGGAAAACATAAGTTCTAATGATAGGGGGCGAAGAAGAATGTTTCATCCACTATATTTTTAATTTGCAATCCTTTTCAGAGGGTGGCTTTCTCACTATTTAGGTGTTGCACTTTCAGAAACTGTTAGTGATGTCGTCCACATAAACAAACAATTAATTGCCATGTATGAAGTTACTGGTGCTATGTTACGGTTACCCAACATTCTATAAAGACTATTTTGCAGGTATATAAGGTAATATTCAGAGCAATTGGCCCATATGGATCTGCGCTATGGGGTCATGAGCACCCAAGTTGACTACAAAAAGCTGAAGGTCTATTTTTAAGCACATTTTGTCCCATCTAGTTTTCACATGCAGTGTTGCTGTACATAATGAGATCAACCAAGAATGTGTCTCTGGTGACTTCCATTTCAGTGGGTTGAGGGATGGGAGTCAGTTTTCAATTATTGTAAAAAAAGGGAAGATAAATTCATCAGATTGACCAAGTTCCTATTCTTTAAAGTGAAAAGTAAGAGAAGTTATCAATATTGCCTTCTTTAATACAAGGAACTCACAGTCTATGACAAGACAGAGGCGAGCATTATGCTTTAACTTCTTTAATTACTGCTCCCACAGCAATTAAACAAAATAACACCATTTTTTTAATGTTATTTTTTAACTTGATAACACTGTTGTACACTTCCAGACTCTGGAAGCTTCCCATAAACATAGGGGTATCACAGTTAGAAAAAACAAACCATAGTCCTTCTGAACTACCAAATACCCACAATCGTGTGCGTCTAAGTAGTCCTGTAAGTCTCTCCTTTGTCCAATCAGGCCTAACCCAGGGCTATAAGAGGAGACCCAGACTGTCCCCAAATCCGCTTTCTTTGTTGCTGCTCCCATGAGATAAGTACAATTCATGACGCAGCGTTCTTTGTTATTTCTATAAGTTTATAATACTTTATACCTTAAGCGCGTTTAGCCTGCTTATATGTTTAGTTACATGCGCTAACTTAATGGTGCCGAGGGCGGGAGAAAGGCTGCCCGCCGTGTAAGCTTCGCGTGATGACGTTCGGTTCTCACAACATCACCGCCGCGGCCCGAGAATTTCCTTTCTTCTCGTTGTTAGATTGGAGGAGCCGGGGCCGGAGCCACGAACGAACGCGCTCGCACAAGGCCCCCGGCCCCGCCTCCTCATAGGCAGCTTATACGGGCGCTCGTCGAGCGTCCCGTCCCGCGGTCTCTAGGACCCAGCGGGAGCTCTCGAGCGGGCAGACACGCCCCAGCAGCCTCCGCGCGTGGTGCAAGGCTTCGTATTACGGGTAGAAGCTCACGAGGGGTACGCACATTCACAGTGGACAAAGTTTCTTAAGTGTTGCTTAAGAAAACTGCAATTTAGAACGGAAAGTTCCAGGAGAGTCGTTTGGGCATATTGGAGTGTCGTTTTTGCTGGACATTGATAAAAAATCTATACAGGAAGTATAGAGGCCTTGAGGTCCAATTGGCATTATTATGGCACACTTTAAGGAGCCCAGATCCAGGTCTACATCACCAGAGTGGTCCTCAGAGGAATGGGTGGAGGAGAACATTCAAGAGGATCAGGACCTTAGTCTGAGTTTTAAAAGGGTCCTAGGGGATTCGTTATCCCAGGCAGTCTCGGAGAGGGTTCTCCCTCTCTCGCAGATACTTGATCAATTGGAGACTATGCTGAACAAGCAAAGAGCCGAGCAAGACCAGTCCAGGAAGAGAAGGGCTCTAAGCCCTGGCGAGGGGACCTCAAGGAGACACCCCAGTCCCGGGGTTGATCAGGTCAGAAGGGCTGTAAGAAGGCTCGGCAGAGCAGAGACTCTGTGACGCCCCCGAGCAGGCCAGACAAGGTAGGCTTGATAACTAAAGAGCCAGTTGACCCAGTCAGTAGACTGAAGGAGGCTTTTCTTAAAAGGTCAACAGTGCCAGGCTCTCGACCCCCGGCCCCAGGGGTGTACAATCTAGGGGACAAGGAGGATGCCGGATACACTCCAGACGACGAGAGCGGGGATGAGGAGATCACCCCTCGTCAGCCAGGACCGCAGGATCAGCTCCCAGAAGAGGAACCCTTGGGAGACATGTTCGATCCAGAAGCGATAAGGCATCCTAGGTCTACAGACTGGGTTCCATCACCCAGAGTCGCCCAGTATATGACTCTCCACATCAGAAAACCTCTTGACTGAGAGGTAAGTTCAAAAATGCGGGCAGAGTGTCCCAGACCAGAATTGCCAGGCAAAGTCACTGATACACCGGACCTCGACCCAAAGATGGTTACCTTTGTAACGAAAACTGCCAAGGATGTCAGAAAAGGGGTGGACAGAGCATGGCGAGGTTGCCAGGATAAGTTGCTGGACCTCTCCGGGCCCCTCGCAAAGATCATGGACTTGGCCGAAAAAGCCATGGACACAAGCACTCCGGTGGCTCCCCAGATCCTAGCGAGCTGGGCTCAAAGCGCGGTCTGTTTGCTAGGTAACGCAAACTGCGCTCACTCTTCAGAAAGGAGGCGCAGAGTTCTATTAAAAATAGACAGTAAGTTGAGTGACCTGGCTTCTTACGAAGCAGGAGAAGGGGCTAAGGGTATGTTGTTTGGGGACGCGTTCGCGAAAGAAATGAACCAATTCGTAGGAACATACTCAGCCCTTGAGAAGGCGCAAAACTCCATCAAGAGGATTTTTCTCTGGCGTCTTTTTGCCGGGACCGGACGCTTTTTTACCGGTCGTTTCCCCTCCAACAGAAGACCTCAGAACCAAAGGTCGCAGTACTGGGAATCGCGGCAGCAAGACAGTTTCTTCCGAGCGAGGAACCGCTTCCCGAGACACAGGAGAGGGAGAGGAGCATACAGACAGCAGGGAGCCCCGAGTGGTGAGTTTTACATCAGTTTCCGTCAGAATAGGGGGCACGACAGCCGAGTTCTGGCAAGCGTGGCGCACGCTATCCAGCGATGCGTGGGTTCTCCAGACAGTATTGGGCATGCACCTAGAGTTTATAGGAACTCCCTCTCAAGCGCAAGCTCCGACTCCTATGTTCAAGTCCCAGAGCGAAGAGGCTCAGCTCTTCAGCGAATTGCACATCCTAGCGGCCAAAGGGGCTATAGAAAGAGAGCTACAGGTGGGACCGGGCTTTGTCAGCAACATGTTTCTCGTGCGCAGAGGAGAAAAGGTCAGGCCTGTGATAAATTTGAAAAGTCTAAACGAATGGGTTGTATACAGACATTTCAAGATGGAGGGTATTCATCTCCTTCGAGATCTTCTCAGAGCGGGAGATTGGCTCGTTCGGCTAGATCTCAAAGAAGCCTACCTGACAGTGCCGATTGCAGAGCATCATCGGTGCTATCTACACTTTCGGTGGGGAGCCGAAGTGTGGAAGTTCACCTGCCTACCATTCGGTCTTGCGTCCGCCCCGTGGGCCTTCACCAAGCTTATGCGCCCGGTAGCAGCAGCCATCTGCGAAGGGGCATAAGAATTATTATCTACCTAGACGATATACTGATTCTGGGTCAGAGCACCGCACAGCTACAAGTACAAGCAGAGTGGGTATGCACCCTAGTGACATCTCTCGGCTTCATCATCAATTCCGAGAAGTCAGATCTCCACCCCGCTCAGAGAATAGAATTCCTGGGTTTCGTGATAGATACCAAGAAAGCAGTCCTGGAATTACCATCGAAAAAAGTGCGAGCGATCAGGAAGGAACTGAAAGGGGTTATAGCGAAGACAATTATTTCGCTGTGCAATCTAGCTCGCATAGTGGGTCTGCTAGCAGCCTCGATCCAAGCCATATTTCCAGGTCCCTTACACTACAGGGCCCTTCAACGTCTAAAGATCAGGCACCTTCGGGGAGGGTTAGGCTATCATCAGCTAGTGTCCCAAGACCAAGAAGCCATGACAGAACTCCAGTGGTGGTTACAGAACATGGAAGCCTGGAACGGCAGAGCGATCTTCGGAGATACCCCAGATCTAGTAGTAGAGTCAGACGCCAGCAGAGCAGGCTGGGGAGCCCGCTGCGGAGACCTCCAGACGGGAGGGAAATGGTCTCAAGAGGAGCGGAAGCTCCACATCAACTGTCTGGAACTTTTGGCAGGTTCCTTCGCAGTGAAAGCGTTTACCAGAGACCGAGTCAACTGCTGTGTCCTTCTCAAAATGGAAAACATTTCGGCTGTTCGGTATATAAACAAGCTGGGAGGAACATCTTCCAAAATGTTAGCGGAGTTAGCAAAGGATTTTGGCATCACTGCTTACTCCAGCAGATATCGATATCAGCAGAACACTTACCAGGGGCTCAGAACATTGTAGCGGACTGGAATTCACCATATCTGGTAGACTCCAGCGATTGGAGGTTACTCCCATTCATCTTCGACAGGCTTCAGCGTCTGTGGGGTCCGCTGAGCTTAGACCTGTTACCATCCAGGCTCAACACGCAATTACCCAAGTTCTACAGCTGGAGGATAGACCCGGAAGCAGTAGGGACGGACGCCTTCCTCCAGCAATGGACGGGAGGAGTCCTTTACGCCTTTCCCCCATTTATCATGCTGACGAGAGTGTTAGCGAAGGTGAGGAGAGATCAGGTAGAGCTGGTTCTAGTAGTCCCAATGTGGAAGTCTCAGCCGTGGTTTCCAGTAGTGATGGAACTTTGTACGGATTTTCCGAGAGTGATTCCACACAGAGCGAACCTACTGCAGAGCCCCGACGATCAGTCTCACCCACTCGTAGCGGACGGTAAACTGACGCTACTGGCGTACAGAGTTTCAGGCGACGTTGGTGAGTTGCCAGGCATTTCGCAGTGCGCTGCAGATTGTATCAGGAGCTCATGGGCGCCTTCCACCATTAGGAGCTATGGTTCCGCTTGGGATCGATGGTCGGCGTACTGCTCAACCATCGGTTTTGATCCCGTTTCGGCCCCTGTAGTGCACATGCTAAACTTTCTAGCTCAGAAGTTCAGCGAGGGCTGTGCTTACAGGACGTTAGGAGTGCTCAGGTCCGCCATATCTGCGGGTCATGACAAGGTAGAAGGACATCCGATACGGGAACACCCCGCAGTGATTAGGCTCTTGAAGGGAGTGAGGCTAAAGAAGCCTCCAGAACCTAAATACTCAGTTTTATGGGATGTACGTGCTGTATTTCTATTATTTACGTCCTGGCCAGATAATAGGGATCTGTCTCGTTCTCAATTGTCAGGGAAGCTAGCCATGCTTCTATGTCTCATAGCGTGAAGACGAGTTTCAGACGTGAAAGCCTTGGAGATAGATAGAAAGATCTTCTACCCGGACGGAGTGGCTTTCAGCATAATGAATAGAACGAAGTCAGACTCTTCCGTTATTTCATATCCCTATTTTCCTAATAATGCTAAGCTTTGCATAGCGCAGTGCATCAAAGACTATGAATCAGCTACAGCGGCTCTGAGGCCTAGAGAAGTGACGCAGTTACTGATTGCGCGTAGAAAGCCTTTCCACGCAGTAGCGACAGCCACAATTGCAAGATGGGTTAGAGAAGTTATGCAATGGGCCAGAATAGATTTGTCGCAGTTTGGAGCGCATTCAGCGAGAGGCGCTATGGCATCCAACGCATTTGCAGCGGGCGTATCCTTGCAGGACATTATGAAGTCAGCCAATTGGTCTAATGAACTCACTTTTAAAACTTTCTATTTTAAGCCCGTATCAGAGATTGCTAATAGAGTAATGTACGACTTTGAACAAGCATAATGCTCACCTCCGTCTTGTCATAGAATGAAGATTGTCCAGGCTTAACAGCTCAGGCAGTCTTGATTCTATTAAAGACAAGGAGGTGAGCATTATATCCCACCCCGTGTGCCATGACAAGGGCATGAACTGTTATATGATCTTGTGTTGAGTAAGAACCCCCCATTCATGATCTCGTCTCCTATTGATTGCAGGGGAAGACCAGAAGCAGACATGAATACAGTTTGTGGTTCGAGAAGAATAAAGTTTGGGAACGAAAGTTGTGCAGCATTGTCTCTGCGCCAGAGGTCGGCGAGAGGAAGGATTGCAGCCGCACTGTTTGTTGAGTTCGCATTGACAGTGAAGTTTGGACTAAAAGACTGGTCGCCAGCCAAAGAAAGAAGATTTGGGGACAGTCTGGGTCTCCTCTTATAGCCCTGGGTTAGGCCTGATTGGACAAAGGAGAGGCTTACAGGACTACTTAGACACACAGGATTGTGGGTATTTGGTAGTTCAGAAGGACTATGGTTTGGTTTTTCTAACTGTGATACCCCTATGTTTATGGGAAGCTTCCAGAGAGTCTGGAAGTGTACAACAGTGTTATCAAGTTAAAAAAAAAAAAAGTGTTATTTTGTTGAATTGCTGTGGGAGCAGTAATTAAAGAAGTTAAAGCATAATGCTCGCCTCCTTGTCTTTAATAGAATCAAGACTGCCTGAGCTGTTAAGTCTGGACAATCTTCATTAATGTTTAACATCTATTTTTCTTAAGTTTCTGATGATTTTTCTATGCATTATTTAGTTCAAGGTTTTTTCTTCAAGTACAATATCCTCTTCTGGGTATATTACCACGCAATGTCCTGCTCCATTCTTGTCTATTGCTTGTTAAAGTACAACAACAGCATCCATAATAACAATTTGAAATACGCTATATTGTGAGGACCCCTCTCATTAGCACATTTATTGACTATACTTAAGTTAGAAGAGTGATTCACTTACATCTTGTTTTTCAATTATTCAATTTGTTCTAAAAAAAAAGTGTTTGGGGTTATTTGCATTTATTCCATAATGCCAGAAGAGTAATGATGTTTTTGTGTTCATTTTTAAGCAATTGAAGTCATCATTTAATTTCATCTTACAATGTTAATTAATGTTGCAAAAGCCACATATTTGGCAATGATCTGTATTTTGCTATTTAAAATTCACTTTTTTTTAATATGAGTATGGACTCGGCTGAGATGAACAAGTTACTTCTTTCCTTGTAACGTTCTTTCGATGGGATGTTCCTCCGACGTATTCCTTATCTTTGATGTTACCCATCCCAGCTTGCTGGCCTCGGAAATTTTTTCAGTAGAGGGCGCTGCGCGTCGACGTCCCTCGAGTTGATGTGCCTCGACAGCCTCCGTCTCGGCGCTGACGTCACCGTGCGTATAAATAGACTTGCGCAGCGTCCGTTGCTCAGTTCCGTTTTGAAGATTGAAATTAGCTGTGAATGAATTGGTTATTGATCTTGAAGGAGTGTAAGCTGCAACTACAAGGGAAGTTTTACTGCGGGGATGGACGGGAGGGGCGATAAGGAATACGTCGGAGGAACATCACATCAAAAGAACGTTACAAGGTAAGAAGTAACCTGTTCTTCGAAGGGATTGTGTCCTCCGACGTATTCCTTATCTTTGATAGACTCCCATAGCAGTGGTGTAAAAGAGGAGGTGGGAGTAAAATTGAATGCTTCCCATTAAGAATGTACAGAATGTAACACAGCTTTGCCAAATCTTGTCTCCTGGCTAGAGGAGGAATCCAGGCTGTAAAATTTTGTAAAAGTATGCGCGGACGACCATGTGGCAGCCGCACATATGTTCCGAATCGGAACCCCTCTCTGGAGAGCCGAAGAGGCTGCGATACCCCTGGTTGAATGAGCCCTAAGATGTTGAGGGGGCTCTTTGTCTGCCAAGTTGTAGCATTCTAGAATGGTTAAAATAATCCATCTTGAAATGGTCTGTTTTGTGATTGGCATCTCTAATTTGTGTCCTGTATAACCTACAAACAGTTGGTCTGCTTGTCTTATTCTAGCAAATCTGCTGATATAAAAACTCAAGGCACGCCTTGGATCCAGCCTATGTAACCTCTCTTACTCTTTCCCTGGGTGATTAGGAGGATAGAATGAAGGTAAAGTTATTTTCTGAGTAATGTGGAATTCAGAGACCACCTTTGGGAGAAAATTAGGCTTCACTTGTAAGACAGCCTTGTATTTATGAAAGATTGTATGAGGAGGTTTGCAAGATAGAGCTTGTAATTCACTCACTCTTCTGGTAGACGTTAGAGCCACTAGAAAGACTGTTTTAAGAGTGAGAAATCTTAATGAACAAGAATGGAGTGGTTCAAAAGGAGTACCCATCAGAAAATGTAGGACTAGATTTAGGTCCCACAATGGAACTTGGGAGGGCTTTGGGGGATAAACATTAGTTAACCCTTTCAGAAATTGGACTACCAGGGGTAATTTGAAATATGAAGGCTCCTCTGTAGTGCGCTTAAAGATTGATATCGCTGCGAGGTAGCCCTTGATTGTACCAACTTGAAGACCTGAATTTGCTAAATACAGTAAGAAAGATAACACCATAGGTGTACTGCATGAAAAGGGTTCAATATTATTTTCTCTACACCAGCTGCAAATTTTGTTCCAATGCCAGCGGTATAAAGTCTTTGTTTCCGGCCTTCTAGCCGAAAGCAACACCTCCATGACGTCATCCGGGAGATCCCAATCCTTGTATCTCAACCTTTCAGAAACCAAGCATGAAGGTTGAGGGTTCTGATGTCTGGATGGAGAACCTGACCTCCCTTCTGCGAGAGAAGATCCTCTCTTTGCGGAAGACGAATCAGAGGGAGGATGGACATGTCCAGAAGGTCCGGGTACCACGTTCTCCTGGCCCAATCCGGGGCAATTAGGATCATAGTTTTCCGGAATCTTCTCAACCTCCTTGTCAGGAAACAGAATTGGGGCAAGCCTCGGCGACCGTATAATAGGAAATAGTTAAGAAACTACATTTCTCAGTAGGCTGAGGGGCTGGAGTAGTTCTAAACTCCTCGCGCTATTTGCCAGCTGCTGGCAATTGAGACGTCTATTAAACCGTTGGTTGCCCGTACACTGGTGCTGATAATTGTTGATTGTGCAGCACGGGCAGCCACGGCGTTTCTACAGGAGCCAGCAGGAGAGGAACAGTCATGCAGGCGGACCCTTAAAACTTCTGAGCGGGGAACTAATTCCGCTCCTTATGCAGATCTCGGGATTGCGTGCCTATGGTAACGAGTACCTGAAACGGGGCCAGCGGTGCCTCTTTGCTGTGCATCCCGCTTCCTTCCGCGGCAGTGCGCATCCAGCTCACGGCGGTTGACGACGTCATTCCTGGAGGTCCGGGTGTGCTTGCGAGCCACCCGGACACACAGATAAGTGTTTTTCTAATTCATAGTCATTTAATATGACACAAGGTGTCTATGTTCTGTTGTGATTGGGCTGACATTAAGTTAGCCCGTGTATTTCCTGGGCATTTTTGGTTAATGTGATAAGAATAACCCTTCTTAGGGGCAGGAACATTTTTGAGTATGAAGGAATACTCACCGGAGAAACCACACGATATGTGATGAGTAGATTATATTCCAGAAAACGTGTTACAAGAATTTATGTTCTTATTCCATGCCTGTGCAGAGGGGCAGAGTCCTGTCGCCACTGTTATGTTTCATGTTGCTTGTTGCTTGATAGCCCAATGGGCCATGTGTTCACGTCCAATTCATAATGGAAGCAGCTTCCTTGTCTGTGCCATTCAGCTTGCTGACGTTGTGGGTTCATGTCATTGTTGCTATGTGTGCTAACCATTCATGTTCTATGTGCTATGCAAAATCAGGTTTCGGCAGGAGGTTTGGGAATACTATGAAAGTCTGAGATAGGTGAGGATTCAGGATCAGGAGTACAGTCTTTGTGGTAGTAGTTGTGTATGCTGTTAGACAATTGTGTATTGTATGTTGTTTCCCCATCTTTCCTTTATCATTCCACCCCGTTCCCTAACTCTGTCTTCCCCCCCATTGGCTGCCACGTGGTTTTCTGTGATATTATATTCAGACGCCCGTGCCAACGATGGTGGGAGGGTCGATCTATTCGGCTTCTGTGGTTCGGGAGAGGGGGTCGGTCCCCTATCATCCATTACAGTTTTGACACTCCTGATCATTTGAGGAATGACAGGGACTGGAGGAAACGCGTACATAAGTGGAAACTCCCAGTCCACTACGAACGCGTCCCCTATAGCTCCTCTCGGGGGAAATTCCCCTTGAACAGAACTGATCACACTTCCTGTTGATTTTTGTCGTGAACAGATCCACTTGAGGGGTTCCCCAAAGGGCAAAGATCTCTTGAAGGACTTCCTGAGTTAGTTCCCACTCGTGGGAGACTGTGCTCTGCCTGCTCAGAGCGACCGCCGTCAAATTCTTTCCGGCTAAGCGAACTGCCGATAGAGAGATTCCTTCCTGAATTGCCCAAAACCAGAGCTGCATTGCCTCTCTGCACATTGGCAGTGATCCTACACCGCCTCTTTTGTTAAGGTAGTGCATGGCCACTGTGTTGTACGTCATTATCAGGACATTTTTCCCCTGTACTCATGGCAGAAAAGCCTTCAGCGCTAGTCTGATTGCTCTCAGCTCCAACAGGTTGATATGTTGGAGACCAACGACCGATAGAGACCAACGACCGCTGATGGTCAAGTCGTTGGCATGAGCTCCCCACCCCGTGAGTGAGGCATCCGTGACTACCGTTATCTCCAGCCATGGTTGCCAAAACAGTTCTCCTTTCAAAATGTTCTCCCGACAGGCCCACCACTGAAGATCTCGAGCCACTCTGTCCGGGACTTGAAGTAGATCTGACATTCTTCCTGAGAATTGCGACCATTGGGTTCTTAGTGCCCACTGGAGGGATCTCATTCTCAGGCGAGCCTCTGGCACTAGGAAAATGCAGGATGCCATGAGGCCTAGCAACCTCAAAAAGTCGAAGGCTGGAAGACGTTGGGCATTTTGAAATTTGTTGACCATCTGCAGAACATCTTCAGCCCTCACCTCTGGTGGCGAGGCTTTTCCCAGGGAAGTGTCCAGGACTGCGCCAATGAACTGGAGTCTCTGTGATGGTATCATTTGTGACTTCTTTAAGTTGAGGGAGAAGCCCAGCTTGTGAAGGAAGTGGCAGACATAATCCAGATGGATCTGAGCTTGTTCCGAAGATACTGCTCTGATCAACCAATCGTCCAGGTAGGGGTAGACGTGGATCCCTTCCCTCCTTAGACTTGCAGCCACTACCGACATTAGCTTGGTGAAGACCCTTGGGCGGAGGTCAGCCCAAATGGCAGAACTCGAAATTGATAGTGAGAGTTGCCAATTGCGAACCTCAGGCATTTCCTGTATTTGAGATGGATTGGCACATGGAAATAAGCATCCTGAAGGTCTAGAGATACCCACCAGTCCTGAAGCTGGAGGGCCTGAAGGATCTGAGAAAGAGTTACCATCTTGAACTTGTCTTTCCTGAGGAATTTGTTCAAGTCTCGTAATTCCAAGATGGGTCTCAGTCCTCCGTCCTTCTTTGGTACTAGGAAGTAGGGGGAATCCCAACCCTTTCTCGTTCTCTTTATCTTTCACCTTTCTCTAGCAGGTCTACAATCTCCTGCATAAGGAGCGGATCTGGAAACTTCAAAGAGTTGTTCCCCGGTGGATGACTCTGAGGGGAGTGTAGGAAGGGCAGGCAGTAACCTTGGGCAACTGTCTCCAATGCCCAAGAATCTGACGTAACAGCCTGCCATTCTGCCAGATGTTGAGTTAACCTGCCCCCTACTGGTGTCTTGTGAGGAAAGACCTCAGAGGTGTTTAGAAGCGGCTGACGCAGATGAGGCGGGTAAAGTGGCACCTGCTGCTGTGGTTTTTGTACCTTTGACCCGTCCACCACGGGTGAATCGTTTTTGGCCCCTTTGAACTGGCTGTTCTCTACATTTTCCAAATGCGGAGTAAAAGCGAAAGGACCTACCGCTCCAGGAGGTTCCTGATGGGCGATTCGGAGTCTGTCGAATTGCAGCCCCAAGAGATTTTGCTGCTGCCTTGGATGTTTGTAATCTCTCCAGGCTGTCATCAGCCTTCTTACCAAACAAAGAAGTGCTGTCATAGGGCATGTTCAAAAGTCTGGCTTGTACATCTGGAGCAAAACCAGACTTCTGCAACCACGCAAATCTGCGGATTGTGGTACTTGCCGCCATGGCCCTGCTGATACTGTCAGCAGAATCAATGCCTGTTTGAAGGAACTCGCACATTGCATCTTTTCCATCCTTGATGATGTTTAAAAATTCTTCCCTTTCTTCTCCTTCTGGGAGACAGTCAGCCTCTGATGAAGCGCACTTCCAAAGTGTATGGCTGAATCTTGCAAGTGTGCAAGTGGCGTTAATAGATTTAAGCGCCATGCTATATGCCGAAAATACTTTTTTTGACATAGCATCAAATCTTTTATCATCCCTGTCCTGTGGAATAGTAGGGTATGCAGATCTACTGTTTGATGAAGTTGCTGCTTGTACAACCAAACTCTCTGGAGTTGGATGTTTGCTCAAATATTCAGGATCTGTAGCAGATACCCTGTATTTAGCAGACAGTCTCTTGTTAACTGCAGGGATAACTTCAGGAGTTTCCCAATTTGCAGAAATGTTTCTTTGCAGAGCAGAATGAAAGGGAACAACAGGATCCTCCTGTAGACCTTTATCTAAAATATCAGTAAGGTCATCCTGCTGAAAAGAAGGTGTAGGTGTAGACCACCCCATGAATGCAATTATTCTGGCCATCAGAACCCTATAACGGGTCTCAGCCTGCTCCTCAGGGTCTGGTTTAGCAAACTCTACTTCTGGAGAAGTATCTAAACCACTTGCCTCATGTAAGGAGTCTTGAAGGTCCTTTAACCTGTTCTCTTCAGAGATAAATTCCTCTGGTATGGGTGTAGTGGTCCTTTGTAAACCAAAAGGTCTCTCATGGTCGGAATACTCCCCTTCCTCATATATAGAGGACAAGACTCTAAAATAGTCAGACCTAGGATGTGGTTTAAAACCCATTTCTAGAGCAGAAGGAGCCAAATTTGTTGTCACCGGTTGAGAAAACGTTGAGGTTGTCGACGTGGAAGTCACAGGCTTCGACAAACTCAAAAAGGGCGTCGAAAAAGTTTGAAGAGACCTCGATGTACTCGAGAGGATCGGAATCCTACTCGGTGTCGTCGAAATAGTCGATGGCATTCTCGACGTCATGATCGAGGTCCTCGACACCTCTACTGTCTGAGATGTAGTGACAGTTGTAGGTCTGTCTTTTATCGGAGTTGACAGTGGCGTCGAAGACGGGCCCTTCGACAAAGGCGTCAATGACACAGATTTATGAGTCGAAGAAACCTTCGATGACGGCGTCAATGATGCGGTCTTACTGCCTTTACTCGAGGGTTCATGACGCTCTCGGGTAGTTTCTCTCGTCGGGTGCAACGACTCGCAGCATTTTGATTTTTCGGGTCTTTCACTCGGGGTATCACCTTTAGACGTCACCGAGGGGTTTGAGGCCGCTTTCTCGAAGACGCTAAGCATTTTCTTACAGAATTCCTCCCACTTAGCTGGAGAGCTGTGTTTCGTGGGGCAGGTGACCCTTTCCGGAGAGACAGAAGAAGACGAAGAAGAGGGAGATCTACGACGCCTCTTAGAGTGTCTCGATCTCGAAGACTGATGGGAACCGCTTCGAGATCTTGAACGGGAATGTTTCTTATGACGACGAGGAGACGAATGTCTCGACTCTGCCGAAGAAACTTTCGAGGGATTTACCTCTTTCTAACTTCCCCTTACGCTCCTTCAGGTCATGGACATACAGTCCTCGCATTCCGAACAATGATGCTCTGATCCCAGGCACCACAAACAGATCATGTGAGGATCCGTCAACAACATTTTCTTCCCACAGTCACAACACTTTTTGAAGCCGGACCGAGGGGGTGATGGTTCAGATGAAGAAGCCATCCAAATAAGATGATATCTTCGAAGAATAAGTCTGAATCTTCTTGAAGAAAGAACTGAGCAACACGTTTCCGAGGCCCACGAAGCGCAGAAAAACGGAACTGAGCAACGGACGGTGCGCAAGTCTATTTATACGCACAGTGACGTCGGCGCCGAAACAGAGGCTGTCGAGGGACATCAACTCGAGGGACGTCGACGCGCAGCGCCCTCTACTGAAATAATTTCTGAGGACAGCAAGCTGGGATGGGTAACATCATAGATAAGGAATACGTCGGAGGACACAATCCCTTCAAAATGTTTGTTACTCTAAGGTTATTGATAGATATCTGTCAATACCAGGGCCAAAAGTCAATGCACCGTCTTAAAGCATTAAGTGCAAAATATCCCAAATTGTCTTATTTTGTTAGCTGCAGCTCAGCCCAATACAAGAATTTATGTCTGAATCAAGTTAACGAATGTCAGATTGTACTGGAAAATATTGAGTGACGTAAGTGTAAGGTAATGAGCACATTAAGCACTTGATTAATTCTATTAGTTGACTTTGATTTTTAATTCCAGCTAGCATTTTGAAGTCAGATGGTTAAATGCTGTGACGTTACACTTAAAAAAAGTCTCAAGAAGCAAAACAAGCAGCCCAACTCTTTAAAAAAATGTAATAGCCAATTTTGCATTCACATTCGCAAGAAAATGGCTCACGTGATTCTGTTTTATTCCTTTGCCAATAGGGAGAACCACAGCAATACGATCTCATTTGGATGACACTATTAGTTAGTTTATATCCCCTTTGTCATGAATATGAAGAAACCTTCATACCCTTTACCCTTTTAAGTGTCAGGAATAAGAAGATTCCATCTTTAACTACCCTTCCTATGTTAAAGTCCTCTGTCACCCTGCCGTCATGTTTCTTCAATCAATTCCAGATATACCAACAGCCTGGACCATACAGATAGAATTATTTGCCATGGAACTTGAGCTAAGAATAAAAGAATTATGTTTGGGCTTCAATGACTAGAATAGCTCTGAATTTATTTTGTATAATTACATTTTATTCCTGAAGAATGGATTTCGCAAGACGATACCAGATGTTTTTAAAGGTTTGATGTTATATTAATATGAATCTTGCAGTTGGCTTTAATTGTAAATGTGTTTCTGGATGTATGATCTATTTGTGTTTTTCATGTGTTGCTTTTATGTTTTTACCAAAAGAAAGTATTTTTGATTGAATGAATAACAAAAAACAGGAACTAGAAAACACATTTTTACTGCACACAAAAACTTGGGTTGGAGTCCATTTGGATACTCAAGGTACCATGCTTGATGAAGGTAATGCTAATCTTGGTTTGATGCAGAGTTCCTTCAAAGTACCATTCTTATTCAACAAATATATGTCAGATATCGATAAAACCCTTTCATAACAACCATGGGGGTCATTACGACCCAGGCGTTAACCATGGCGCTAATAGCGCCATGCGCCGGTATTTTAACGATTGCGCCATGGTGGATGGCAGAATTACCGCCCCATTCCAAGGTTGGCGGGGCGGTAATTCCCCATTCACCGTTGGCCCTTCCCCATTCCCATTTTTGCCCCCATAGGGCTCAATGGGAATGGGAAGGCGGTACTGTAATTACCTCCAAGGTCCCTTTGCGGATCCATGTCATGATGCCTGCCCCCAGACATCCGGAACAGGTCCATCTGTCCAGGGAACAGGCACCCAAGGAGACACAGGAATTCCCAAGACCCCGCCTAGGGGCTATATGGGTTCAGTCCTGGCGCCGTAGGCGCCAGGCTCATATTGCCAACTTTAAACTATGCAGGCCATCCCGCAAAGAACTCATGTACAGGCCATCATGAGGCCATGAAGGGACTACTTTCCTTTAGGAACTATTTTGCTGCTTGGGTGTGGTACTGGAACTTCTTACCTGGGAACTACATTTTTGATGCTATTTAAACCACGCCCTAAGAGCAGCAAACGCTTTGCGTTATTCTGCATCTTAGCGCGTAACGCTCACCATGTCTGCAGTCCAGCATCCAGTCTACAGCCACACCCGTCTTGTGTCTGGAGCCGATCCTAGAGAAAAGGAAAGAAGAAGAGAAGGTTAGAACAAGGAGATTTCCATTTGGTCATCATCTTTTCCTGGAGCAGCCGCACCTGTGGATAAAGGAAAAAGACATTCAAATAAACCGCATCGCATTGCTGGCTGTAGCGCCGCGCCATACTCACCTGTCTTCGGAGCATCTCCACGACCCGGCGCAGCACCCGTTGAATCTCCGCCCGAAACATCAGCATCTGAAAAGACAAGAGCAAACAAAAGGTGAGCGGGGTTCCGCCAAAGACATTCTTTTACTTACCGCAAGATACTTACTCAGAATTTTACCGCTCGAGGCAGCGCTGGTCACCATCCTACGTGAGACATTTTTGGCAAGGCGCCGCACCTGCAAAGAAGATAGAGAACTATTGGTTAATTACATTTGGAACAATATTACTAGCTAGACAGTGCTTGGTACAAACTGACTCTTACCTAAGCGCTACCTTCATCCATCGAGGCAAACTCACTCCTTGGATCACGCTGCAAGGGAAAAGGTATGAAAGGAGCAAGAGTGAATTAACAGACATTTGAACTCTAAAAGAACTATACATTCGGTTTACACACTACTTACCTTGGAGTCATTGTTGTCTGGAACTCTGCCAAATACCTTCGGATCAGAGAAGTAACTGAACTTCTACGCGCCCCTGCACTCCACGCAGGATGGAGAGTTCATCCTTCCAAACAATAAGGTGAGACTTTATGAAGGGGAATACTGGACGTTTACAGGGAAAATAGTGTTAGTGTAACCTCTCTACCACGGGTGGCTAATCCCCTTTACTGCTTTTAGGGAAATATTCCTGCGGGCCAGGCAGACGAAACTGAGTGGGCAAGTGCAGTCGATCATCACTTCACTACGAGTCACACTGGTGGAGACCGCAGCAGTCCAGCTTCGTTCAACGCCCCTGTGGAATCCAGGTGAGCTTAACAGTCCAATCCTTAACGGCTGGTCAAGACCACCCGTTAAGGTAGGGACCCGCAAAGGGACCTCGTAATTAGGCGGTAAGGGGTTAACGGCGCCGCAACCTTTTATGGCGCTGTTAACCCCTTACTGCCTGGGTTGTAATGAGGCCCCATGTGTCCTATCTCGCATATGCTGATGCCCTAGTCCTAATTGATGTCCCCACAATGGGACTAGCGAGATCTCCAGATGCTAACTGTGATTAACTTTGGAAATAAATGTATCCCAATTCAAGATAAGCTACTTATCTACGGGCAAGAGCTGTTGTACCAGGTCTTGCTTACTATCTAGAGACTGTTGGCAAATTCTGTTACTTGGGTATTCCCTTGTCTACTTAAAAGAAAAAGTTGGACATCCTGGCTGTTGAAAAAGCTCACATTATGGAATCAATGGGCCTCATTACGAGATTGGAGGTAGCCTTGCCGGTAAAACCGGCAAGGATACCTCCAAACTGGCATGAAAATCCGGCACCCACGAATGGGCAATGACCGGGGTATTCCGGCTCCGCCAAACCCAATAACTGCCCTTTCGTGGGTGCCGGTAGATTCCCATTTGAGCCCCATAGGAATGGGGATGCCTGTAGCAGCGGCACGGTTCATTACACTGCCGGTGCTACACGCTTGCTGTGCTCGCGGGGGCCTTTCATTCCGCCAGGCCTGGCAGAATGAAAGACACCCGCGAGCACATCTTGGAGTTTGTCGGTCCGGTAACAACGGTAGCAGCAAGGTTACTGGTACTGTTGTATCCGGACCGGCAACCTCGTAATGAGGCCCAATGTCACAAATTATGAAATTTGACCACAATCACGTGAGCTTTATTTTAAATATGATTCTTAAAGCTTACATGCAAAAGATACTTCCATTGTTTTTGTATGGTTTAGCGTGTTATGTCTTCAACTTCTATTCATGCTTAGATCCTTCGGAGGGTCAAATATTGCAACAGAACTTTGGCCATCGTTCAGTTCTTCCAGTGCAACTAATCAGAATAGAGCTTTGTTTGAATTGCCAACATTTGATCCTGAAACTGTGACAATTAGTACTCTACTTCAGCCTAATGAAATCCAAACCTACCAGGCATACTATTTGGAGCCATAGAAAAGGGTTGTTCTGTTTTTGAGTGGAGGTCCTTTCACACAAGCCTCATCTCTTGGCCAAGAACTTCAAGTATCGAAATAGATTGGAACATGCCTAGAGATTATATAATGAAAGAGGTCAAGAAATAAACAAGGATAATTAAATGGACCAGGAATCTCGTATTTCTGGAAAATAGGATCTTATCTAAAGAATATGTGGCGACCCTCCAAATATATAGAGGTAACAGCATCATGTGGCAGTATAATAATTACATATTTTATTTTATCCTTTCATAGCATTTTAGAACTTGTGATTTACGATATTACTTTAATTCATAATGGCTAATTACTTAATATACATATGGTTGACTTTTATAATGTAATCGCATTAAATTAAACAAAATTGACCCCCGCCCCATTTTCTTTACAAAATAATTTTTAATGAAGGTGAAGTAATCATGAGCAGGTAAAAACCACACTCCAGTTCCATACAAAATTTGTGCCACATAGTTTGCCCACTAAAGATTAAGTGCTGCCTTCTTGCACACGTTTCCTATAGAAGGAACGAGTCCACCCTATTAGGTGGTTCATCTTATTCTGGGTGTGGGTAATCTGGGCCACCCATGCCAAGTTGACAGCATGTGTACAGACAAGCTGGAAGGGGTTGCATTAAACAATGAACCTTAGTCGAGGGTATTTATAGTGGACCACCACATGGGCGTTCAATTTGCTGATGTACATTGCCAACCCATATTTTTCACAGAATTTCACAAACTCTGATAGAAACTTCACCAAGTATAGTACAGTCTTGACCATGACAATGGCATACACTGGAAAAAGGAGCAATGGTGTGCATTGCCCCCTGATCTTCAATACGTCATGTGTCAGTTACTGCAATCTTGACTCTAAACCATTTAAAAGCATAATCAATACAAAGAGGGGCCGAAATGCAACCTTGATACACTGGTGAATGATTTAGTGCATTGTCCCAAAGTCCTGTACCTAACACACAGAGTATTATTGCAGTAAAGTGCCATTTACATTTTAACAAACTTGTTAGGGGACCAAGATTGTGCAAACCTTTCCAGAATGTGGTCCTGAATACAAGACTGGATGTGGTGCCTACATCTACAAAAGTGATAAATACCTTTTCATCCCTAATAAGGCTGCTCTTGGCCATAACTAAATGCAAGGTTAGACATTGATCTGAAGTACTCTTACCCTTCTCAAAGCCGAGCTGGAAAGATGAGAGGTTCTTATTTTCAATTGCCCATTCACACAGTGTACCCTGGATAAAATGTTGCCAACATATTTGGCATGACATTCATTTAAAGATATTGACTGATACACTGTGTCTTTCTCAAAAACGGGCACAATTTATGCCCCTTTCCATGATACCGGAAAGGCCAAGAGTGTTGCAATGGTGGTAATAATCCTTGTCAGAATCAGTCTTCAAATTAAAGAATTATATAATATTCAGATCTGAAGGAAAGAGGTCCGGCCCAGGGACTTCACCATTTTTCTTAGCTTGTATAGCTAAAATAACTTCCTGCAGAGAAAAACCACCTGTTGTCCCATCCCCTATCCCCGAATCAAGACTGCAGACCTGGAATCCATTGCATCATCCTTAAGAGAGTTTGATCTCCCTGTGGCAAGATATAATGTGACACAGAAATCATGACATATGGCAGTGTCAAGCTTAGTCTTCAGATAATTTTGCTCCAAGCAGCACTTAGTTATAAACGCCCTAGAGGAATACTGGTCATTGGTGGCTCTAGCCCCCTACAAATGGTCCCAGCAACCCTGCATATTGACTCTTTTTTAGTGCCTAAAAGGCCTTTGTAATGTATTCTGGCCGTTCTGATTTGAGCTGCATCTTTGCCAACCCTCCTCTGCTCCTTTAACAAATCCCCCCAGGCTCTGCTGAAAGCTGTGTCAAACCAGCTTTTCCCGTTTGTTGACTTCCTACAACCACTGGTGCTAAGGGGTCTGGAGCATAAATCCCCTACATTTTCAAGCATGCACTCTTAGGATTTGATAATATTAACCGCATCTAGGTTGGGATCTAAGATATCTTTAATGTTAGGCAACATTGTATTAAAATGTCCTTATTCAGTTGTTCTGCATTTACTTCCTTCCATCGTACACTCCTATTACTTCCGGTCTCCAATAGATCCAACACTGTATTATCTAGTCATGAAAGAAATATCCACGGCTAGATCCACAAATCAAGCAATGTCAACAAATGAGCATGGGTTATCAATAAGGGGTCCTGTAGTTTCTTAGGTAAATGTATGATTTGCAGGCGTTTCTAGCACTGTCCTACCACTAAAAGTCCTTAATCATGTGCTATGCAATAGGTCCCACAATTGAACACCTGATTCATCCCTCACTTACAACGTTCCAAGTAATCCCCATCTATCACTGGCACTGGCAAGCTGGCACTAGTAAACTGTCCTGGAGTTAAAAGTACCAGAGGCCTAGGAAGATCTTTCCCAATTTGTGCTGCTCAGTTCTGGAATTCACTGCCAATTAATTTAAGATTGAATGAGAACCTTTGGTCCTTCTGGAAATCCTTGAAAACCCACCTATTCAAATGAATACTTCCCCCCAATGACTAAATGTGCTCCCTCCTGATCGTGAACTTTTTGTCTCGTCTCTCTGAGTTAGTCTAATGTGTAAGTGTGCACCTAGATGCCTGTGGGCTCTGGCGCTTTAGAAATAAATAAATGAATAAATCAGCCTCTAAAATAAACTCCTTGTAATGCAATGGTAACAACCCGAATTGCTGTACAAATTTCTCATTAATACAATGCCTGGAGGGACACCCAATCTGAAATCAAGAATTCTGTCTATGTTCCCAATAAAAGCTAGTAGGATCCTGAGGTGGCCTGCACTTGCCACCATGTCAAGGTGCCTTTGCTGGTCTTGCTCCAATGAGTTTACAAATAGGCTTTGCCTATTGTGTCATGGAGGGGCTGAAGCACCTAGGAGAGACAGGAGCGCGTGAGGGAGGTGGCCCAAGGCTCCAACGTGTGAGGGAGTCTGTTTTTTACTGACTCTTTTACATTTCACAGTAACCCTGCATTCCTTGACCTTCACCTTGTACCCTGCATTCTTTTAAAAGAAATGGGGGCATGCATGGTTGACCGAGGTCCTGGGGACATCACTTATTAAGGGTGCTGATGGGTGAGGGAGGCAGGGCAAAGAGCAGCTATATACTGCAAGTGGTGAAAGAGAGTATGGACTGGAAGTCTAGCGTTATCCTGTGCCAGTACCACCGCCATGTCCCTCAATGGGTAGTAGTTGCTTTCCAATTGTTAACAATGAGAATTAGACACAAGAGTAACAAACCTTCACAATCCTGGCAAATTGGCTACTGCTTGCTAATAAGCTCTTGCGCATTATTTATGAATGTCAATATATCGCTAAAGGCATTGTTTTAAAGCTGCCAAGCTAAAAATAATATGAGCATCAGAGAGGGGGTGTTTCAGATTGAATCTATCGGCAAAGAGCAGAAAATGTACAGAAGCCTTGGCCTCAGAGATCCTAAAGCTGGATAAGCATGTGCATAGTCCTATGGCCTGAGTCTTGAAGTCCAACAGATTGCAATGTGAAGGAAGCCTACTAGAGTTCCCAGGTGGTTACGTTTCATAAATCCCCCCCTTTAGCCCACAGTTGTTAGTATGTTCTCCACTTACCTGCGTGTAGTGACTGCAGGTGGCATTCTCTGCGCACTGTGCATTGTGGAAGCTGTACTGCTCCCTTTCCCTGAACCATAGTTCAATGACTTCAGAGAAGGACGTGGAGCCCAAGGGAAGAAGGTGAACGTTCCAGCCAATGTGCTGAGGATGAGACCTACTCGGGAGCTGAGGGTCCAGAAGGCAGCTTGCTGCACGCTCTTGTGCCAGGATCGAAAGTTTCTCGCTCCACTCCTATCAGTGAGAAATGTAGAGCATGATTATATGTGTGCACAAGGCAAAAACCTGCAACTCTGAGCGGATACAAAGCGTGCACCAGTCACAAAATAATCTTCCCGCTTAATGCATCATGTCATTTGCAGGATGTCATAGGGTGTTAGGACTGAGGTGCACTGTTGCACATGCTATATGGTGTCCTAGTTCTAGCACAGCAGGTTGCTCTATCTACCTTTTACAATGACAGGAAACATTTTATGTATCTCAATGTGGAATGCTGTGATGTAAGGAAGATTAGTACCTGGCGAGGGGGTGTGGTGGCCAGCAAATGAGGAGGCTTGGAACAGGTTCCTTACCACACAGGTTAAGACCCTGCTCCAAGCCTCCTCGGAGCGGGAGGCCGCCATCATCCCTTGCTGGGAATCAGGTAAGTGTGCTCCCCGCTCCCCACACCCCTAAACCCCACCCCACTTTTCCACTTATTTAAGGCCCCCCTTCCCACTCCCCACTTACCTTCCGCTGCATTCTCTCTCACTAGCCATCTCCATCCAGCTTTTAGCCACCAAGGAAAGTGAGAAGGGACTACATCTAGTCCCTTCCCCCTTTCCATGCCGGCCATTTTGTTTGTTTCAATTTTTTCATTAGCTGCAATGGAAAGGGAGAAGGGACTACGAGTGATCCCTTCTCTCTTTCGATGGCAGCCATTTTCTTTGTTTATTTTTTTCCATTAAGTTCAATGGCCACCATGAAAAGGGAGAATGACGACCACTTTCTTTGTTTATTTTTTTTCCATTAAGTTCAATGGCCAGCATGGAAAGGGAGAAGGGACTACATGTAGTCCCAGGCAGCCCTTTGTATTGCTTTTTTTTCTCGAGTCGTGAAATGTTTTCAATGCCATTTGTCAGCTCAAGAAAAAAATGATATTAGTACCCCAGTATGACGTGCCCCCAGGGGCTACATTAAAGTCCTTGCTTTTCTCAGGCTTGTAACTATCGCCCTGGGGGCATTACCAGACCAGCAATGCCCCCCTCCTCGGGTTCTATTGCTTCAGTAGGCTATGGAAGGCTGGCGCTGAACTGGGAAGAGAATGGTCTTCTGAGCTGTTATGAGACAATTAACTACTAAATATACTCCTGTGCATTCAGTGTTGTGATCTATGGAGCAAACAATGGCAAGGATGAAGGAAGAGAGAATGCATCCTCTCCTTGATACATGGGACAATGAACTTACAATTAAAATATACATTCCTAATGTAAATATGGGTACAACGTTGTTACATCGCCAGGTATTTTTCACTGAATTTTATTCTGAAATTCTTGGGCCGAAAAATTTAGAGAAAAATATGGGGGTGGTGGGATCTAAGGGGATATAAGTGGTAGGGGCTGTGGGGAATTGGGACTAGATAATAGTGAATGGAGGGCTTGGGAGTGAAGCCCCAAATATTATTTGTTTTAAATTCAATTTGTTTATTTAGCTGAAATATGTATATAATGTATTGATGTTTTATTTATTGGTGATTTGTAAGGTACCAAGTGCAACAAGGCCAATTCTTCCTAGCGCCCAAATTATGTATATAATACATATATATATATATATATATATATATATAGTGAAAAAACTTTGTTAAAGGAGCATTATGGTGGAAGCACAAGAAAATAAAACCCATCATCTCTATTGTAAAACAACCATAACTCATCCACAGTCATTCAAGCATGGTGTTCAGCGACCTATCTCTGTCTCAATGCCAGTAAGACAGAGATCCTCCTCACTGGGGCACCTGTGCCTTCTTTTCCTCCTTCTTTTCCTCCTACCCTTTGGCCAAACTCCTTGGGCCCTCTACCCCCACCATCCTGTGAGGCCAGAAACCTCAGGGTCATCTTGGACTCTGCTCTTTCCTTCACCCCTAACATCATGGACCTTACCAAAAAGTTCCACTTCCAGCTCCACCTCCTCAGAGGCATTCTTCCTTTTCTCGCCTTCCCCCAGGAACTCAATGTCTCCGGAGCTCTGGTCCTTTCCAGGCTGGATGTCTGCAACAGCCTCTTTCTCAATCTCCCTCTCTCCTTTCTTCGCCCCCTCCAGCTAATCCATAATAAGGCTGAAAGACCTATCCTTGGCCTCAAGACCAGGGACCGTATCTCTCCAGCCCTATAAATCTCTCCACTGGCTCCTGGTGGCTGCAAGGATCAACCTCAAGACCCTCTGCATCATCCACAAGGCCTTCTGAAGCCTGGGACCACGCTATCTCCAACTCTCCTTCACTAAATACTCCCCTGTTAGAGCCCTACGCACCTCTACTTTCAACTCTCTTACTGTAAAATGTTTCTCTAAGCAGAGAGTGGGGCAGATCTCTCTCCGCGGCTGGTGCCTCCCTCTGGAACAGCCTCCCTGCCCCTCTCAGATTTGAGCCGGACCTTCTCAAGTTCCGGAAACTGAAAAGAATTCTGCTTTTCTCTACCTCTTTCCCTTCCTTGCTAATCACCCCACTGCGGCTGTGAACGGTGGCCTGATCCTCATGAACCCCACAGGCTCTCAGGCCCTTCCTCCCAGTCATTAACCGCCCCCCATCCCACTGCATTGCCCTGTGGGCCCCTGTCTGGTGGCTTCACATGCCACCCTTGAGAGCTGCCTGTACTAGCACTTAGCCTGAGGTGCTCCTCCTGGCTCCCCTTAGCACTTCCCTCGTGGGTATTCCTCCAGCTTTTGTCCATTCCTTTGCTCCCCCTTTCCACCCCACCTGTCCTGCACTTTTTTTAAATATTGGTTAATATGAGTGACCTATGTCACAAATTCTTGGTCCATATATCTATGCCTCTGTAGGTAAGAAGCCGTTTTGGTGGATTGAGACCCCCAGTTGCATTACCATTGAAAGTGATTACAACAGGTAAGTGAGAAGAGTGCTGTGTTCAGTGAATAAGATGCTTATGCGTATAGCACTCAATTTTGTCGATACATTTTTTTAGCAACCAGTAATAAGTTGCTTTTATTTCTGTTCAGATCACGATTTAAGTAAGAGCAGGATACATCGTACATAAAGACCAGTGGCGAAAGAGAAACCAAACAAAACCCCTGAAGAATTTCCCACAATCGTATATACCAATGACTGTATGGGAATGAAACATGTTGGGTTATTTTGAGTCATACTAATTACGCTCTATGAATTTGTGCAATCTTTTTTTGCATTTGAGTATGTGTTATTAGGTTTTAATGATTCACGTACTGTTTTTTGATTAATTGTGAGTGTTGTGAATTGCATTGTTGTTTGTGTTTTGTTAGGTAGATTGTGTTTAAATATCACAAACAATTGCAAATTCTTATTAGTGTTTGTCTTGTGGTTTCTTAATATGTGTTTTCTTAAAATATGAATTTTTTAATAAAATAACCAGGTTACTCACGGTAGTGACCACCTTACTCCTAGTCCATAGTCCCCTTTCCTCCATACTTATGGGACATCTCTCCTTCCTGTGGGACGGGACCGGAGCACTTTGTAAAAAGCATCCAAAAATTTTGCAAAAATCTGTCCTTCCTCTCTTTCTTGCGCGGGGCCCGGCACGCGGCCGTAACCCCGCCCACCTTGGCTCCGCCCCGCGCATCGCCCATCAGTCCTTTTCGATCGCCAGGTCTAAGACCTAGTAGCAATAACAGAGGAACCTTATTAGAGGGGACGGCGGGCGGGCATATGGAGGAAAGGGGACTATGGACTAGGAGCAAGGTTGTCACTACGGTGAGTAACCTAGTTATACTCCTACGTCCCATCCCCTTTCCTCCATACTTATGGGAGATTCCCAAGCACTCCTTACAGTAACTACGGGTGGATGGAAATAATCCTTACTGAAACAGGTTCTTCAGCACAGCCTGACCAAAATGAGCATCAGCTCTTGAGCTCATGTCAAGACAATAATGCTTACAAAAAGCAGATGGGGAGGCCCAAGTAGCTGCCCTAGCGATGGACTCCCAGGGGACATATTTCTGAAAAGCAACCGCAGCTGCCTTGCCCACACCAGGTGTGCATGAATACCCTTAGGAGGCTTCAGCCCTTGGACGGTGAAAGACTCCGTAATGCAGGCGGCGATCCACCGAGAAATAGTCGCCTTAGATGCCTGCTTACCCTGAGGGTTACCAAAAGTCACAAACAGTTGAGAAGAACTCCTAAGCTGGGTTATTTTGAGTCATACTAATTACGTTCTATGAATTTGTGCAATCTTTTTTTGCATTTTCTTATATTGGAATCCTGTGATGATTGCCGAAAAAGAATTTCTAGATGCGGTTACAACGGAAATAGATAAATGCTATGCAACTTTCTCTGATCCGTTTGTAATAACATGTTTAAATTACACATGGTTTGATAAGGTTAAAATGCGTAAGCCAAGCAAACTACTAAAAGGTCCATCAGAGTCAGACGATCGCGGTACAAAATGGGAATTCCAGTTGATGCTGCGACAATGTGCAATGCTGAACGGTGTAATAAAGGGAGACATCCCCGCAGCCGATACGTGGCAGCGAGGGGACACGTCAAAAACCCTTGATTATATTTGGGCCTCCGAAAATCTTCATTCGCATATTACAAACCTTGTGACAAAGAAGAGTGTAAAAAGTGACCATGATCCGCTAGTACTGTCGTGGAAGAACCCGTACAAAAAGCAGCTGCAAAGATATATAATTCCACTAGACATAAATAATGCCCAAAATCGAATACGAATGAACAGTAAGCAGATTGATAAATTAACGGGATATATTCAAACACAGAAATCACAGAATCAAGTGGAATATATATCACTACTAAAAAAGTTTTCCAACACAAACAAACCAAAAGTAGGAAGTATCTCAAATACGCACAGCCCAGCCTTAGATGAGGCAAAGAAACAGCTGAAAAAAGACCTGAAGCAGTTCTGTCCAGATAGAATTTAAGAGCCCTTCTGACATCGAGACAATGCAGAACCCTTTCTTTCTCTGAGGAAAAAAGACTGGCAAGGAGATTGACATTCAGATGGAATTCAGATACTGCCTTCGGCAGGAAAGCAGGATTTGTCCGTAGGACTACCTTATCCTTGTGAAAGACCAAAAAGGGATGCTCCACCGACAAGGCCTGGAGCTCACTCATCCGCCTTGCTGACGTAACGGCGACCAAAAAGGACACTTTCCAGGACAGGTACTTGAGGTCCACCGCGGCCATTGGCTCGAAAGGTTTATGACACAACACAGTCAGGACTACATTTAGATCCCACGACGGGTGCAGACTACGAATTGGAGGATAGAGGCGTGTCAAACTTGCAAAATGCCTCTTAACCACTGGGTTACTCAGAGAGTAAGAGCATTGGTCCGTAGAAAGGTAAGCGGAAACCGCTGAAAGGTAAGTTCTGCATGACAGAACATGGACACCCAACTCTGCTAAGAAGGATACAAAGGACAAAACCGTGTCAATTGTAGCCCCCCTTGGGTCCAACTGCTTGTTTAAACACCAATGACAGAACCTGAGCCATTTGCTTCTGTACTGGGACCTAGTCGAAGGTTTTCTGGCTGCCTGGATAATACGCATGTTATCCGCAGACAAGTAAAGATGTTCTAAAGACTTGAACTCAGGCACCATGCCGCCAAGCTGAGCGATTGTAGGGAGGGGTGCCACATCTGCTGTTCCCCCTGATGAAGAAGATCGGGTGTCACTGGTAACCTGATCGGTGGATACACCGACAGGTATTGAAGTTCTGAGAACCAAAACCCTGCCGGCCACCACAGGGCTATGAGTAGATGGGAACAGTTCACCGAGTTCTTCAGCTTCCAAATTGCTTGGTGAACTAGAGGCAGAGGCGGGAAGGCATAAGCTCTCATGTTGTGCCGTGGATTCTCGAGAGCATTTCCCAGAGAGGAGGCTCCCACCCCCCTCTGGAGGCATACTGAGGAAGCTTCTTGTTTACCGCCATAGCGAAGAGGTCCACTTCCGGTGTGCCCCAACGCAAGAAAATCCATGAGAGGACCTCCGCCTTCAACTCCCACTCGTAGCTGACCACTGTCCGCCGGCTGAGGGCATCCGCTGTGACATTCAGCTGGCCCGGGAGATGCACTGCAAGCAGCCAAACACCATGGAAAAAACAGTTGGTGGAAACTGGAATTGGAAAATATATTGGATGATAACAGTGACCTAAATTTAAACAGAGCTAATGTAATGAGGTTATTACATTATGTACCAGCACTACGTAATATAAGATCGGACGACATTGCCATCGTCGAATACAAATCAGAAAGAAGATCAGATTGGGTGGTGCTCCATATGAAATCTAAGAACTTAGCTAAACCACTTTTGGAAGCAAAAGAAGATCTTCTGTTTTTTGGGTTTGATCTGACAGTTTGTGATGTCCAACAGCCACCAATGGACGGGGCAAATGAGCAGAAGCAGATTAGATCCTCAAATAACAACAAAAGAAACGACTTATGGAAACAAATGAAAAAGCAATCATCTAACGCAACTAGAATGCATGACGACAAGATCCATGCTTAGGATCACGTAGGGTCAAGAGGTGTGACCCAACTTTTAACATCTTGGAACACCCGTGGTTTTGCTCATTTATTTGAGGATGGCGACATACAAGATCTAAAAAGTACCTTTATTTGTCTGCAAGAAACGTGGCTGCGAGAGCCTCCATCAAGTGACGGATATACAATATTTCTAAACACAGCAGGTAAAAATATATTTGGACGTCCCTTTTCTGGCCTTCTAACCATGGTAAAGAACTCGGCAGGATGGGAAGTGTTATACACCCATAACCCAAATTTGTTCGTTCAAGCTTTAACATTGCAAACAGTAGTTGAAACCCAGGATGGGAAATCTTCAAATCAACAACTACTGCTATTGAACTTATATTGGAATCCTGTGATGATTGCCGAAAAAGAATTTCTAGATGCGGTTACAACGGAAATAGATAAATGCTATGCATCTTTCTCTGATCCGTTTGTAATAACATGTTTAAATTACACATGGTTTGATAAGGTTAAAATGCGTAAGCCAAGCAAACTACTAAAAAGTCCATCAGAGTCAGACGATCGCGGTACAAAATGGGAATTCCAGTTGATGCTGCGACAATGTGCAATGCTGAACGGTGTAATAAAGGGAGACATCCCCGCAGCCGATACGTGGCAGCGAGGGGACACGTCAAAAACCCTTGATTATATTTGGGCCTCCGAAAATCTTCATTCGCATATTACAAACCTTGTGACAAAGAAGAGTGTAAAAAGTGACCATGATCCGCTAGTACTGTCGTGGAAGAACCCGTACAAAAAGCAGCTGCAAAGATATATAATTCCACTAGACATAAATAATGCCCAAAATCGAATACGAATGAACAGTAAGCAGATTGATAAATTAACGGGATATATTCAAACACAGAAATCACAGAATCAAGTGGAATATATATCACTACTAAAAAAGTTTTCCAACACAAACAAACCAAAAGTAGGAAGTATCTCAAATACGCACAGCCCAGCCTTAGATGAGGCAAAGAAACAGCTGAAAAAAGACCTGAAGCAGATAAGGAAAAAAGGTGGATTAAAAAAAGAGTCGTTGATGAAGAGAAGACGCCAACGTTATCGTAATTGGTTAAAGTCATTCAATCACATACAATCTCAAGAACAAGCCGAACTGATGCTCCGTCTATTAATACAAAAAGATAGCCGTAACATTTGGCAAATTATAAATACTGCCCAGAAGCCTCTGGAACCACCAGGCCGACATGCTCTCCGACTGCGCAAACATCTGACACGTGGCTAACAGATCCGCCATTCTGTCCCCTGTCAGGTACACTCTGCAGTCGATCGTGTTCCAGCGAAAACCCAGGAAAATCAAGTCCTGCGAGACCGTCATGGAAGATTTCCGCCAGTTCACCGACAGGCCAAGATGGAACAGGAGCTGAAGGAGAGACTGAAGATTGCCCGCTGCTTTCAACGGGCAAAGACTGCGTAAGAGCCAGTCGTCCAAATACGGATACACATGGATACCCTGCAGACGAAGATAGGCCGCATTCACTGACATCATCTTCGTGAAGACACGCGGCGCAGAGCTGAGGCCAAAAGGAAGCACTCGAAACTGGAAGTGCTCCTCTCCCAAAGAGAAACGGAGATATCTCCTCTGTGGATTCCAAATCAGAATATGCATGTACGCATCCTGAAGCCAATCGCCTATCTGCAAGGAGGACTGGAACTGGCTGGCCGTGGTCATCTTGAATTTCTCTTGGGGTAGGAAAAGATTGACCTGGGAAAGGTCTAGGATGGTGCGCAGGCCAGCCTTGTTGGGTTTTGGCACCGTAAACAGCCGGGAGTAGAAGCCCTCCCCTCGCTCCTGAAGGGGAACGGGTTCTATAGCTCTCAGGTCCAGAAGTTTCTGAACCTCGGCTTTGAGGGAGGGCGAGCCCGACAGCTGAAAAGGAGGGTTGAAGGGTGGGGTAGGGGGTAGGAGTAAGCGGAAGCCCTCCTGAGCGACTGACAAGACCCATCTGTCTTCAGTGATGGTCTGCCACGCCTCCCAATGAGACGCAATGCGTCCTCCCACCGGGGTCTCGTGCGAGCGCGGAGAACCCTAATTGTGTAGGTTTTTCGGTGGTGTTGCCACCTGAACCTCAAGAGGAGGCTGAGGAGCGGGAGAAAAACCGAGTCCGTTGTTGCCTCTGGCGGTTATTCCCCGAAGGGGTATCCACTCTCCGAGATTTCGGGTCTAGGAAGCCCCTAAAGCAAGAGGAGGGTCGACTTTGTGACAACGGTCTCTGGGTTTTAAAAGGGGTTTTAACAAGGACAGACAAGGACTTAGCTGCCTGAGTGCTATCCTTTCGTCTTGGTCAGCTCTACATCTGTTGTAGAATAAAGTACTCCTTACCATCAAATGGAAGGTCCAACACCTTGTCCTGCACTTCCTTTGAGAATTGTGATGGCATGCAGACAGAACTGTTGTGAGGTATCAACCACCAGCATAAGGCCCCGAGCCGAGGTGTCTACATGATGAGCCGCAGCCTACAGGAGATCCTGGGCCAAGAACCTGACGTCGGACAATCCCGCTTTAAAGTCTTCCAGCTTCTCGACCGGGATGAACTCCTCAAACTCCGACAGACCTTTCCACATCTGCATATTAGCCCCCGCTAACACCAGTTTGGCATTGGCCTGCCGGAGCTGCAAGGCAGAGTTGGCAAAAATCTTCCTCCCAAGGGAGTCAAGGAGCTTATCCTCCTTTCCCAGAACCTGAGTAGCCGTTGTGGAAGAGGATGCTGCAGGCCTGGACTGTTAAGTAGCCGCGGCCACCACTGTGGAGGAGGGTGGCGGACAAGACGACAGGGCCACCTCTTCCGAAGAATGCAGCCTGAATCGCGCGTTAATTTTATTATTGACGAAAAGTCCAGAGTGTGGCTTTTCCCAGACCCTGCAGACCTCGGCCAGAACGTCCTTCTGCAAGAACAGGCCGGTACGCTCCAAAGGAGACAGGGTGAACGCCCCAGAAAGCACGCCGTCCTGCGCAGCGGGTGCCTCGGGCACCGGAAAACATCCAAGAAGCACATCATGTCCAGTACCTGGTCATGAAAAGCTATAATAGAGCGGGGCAGGTCCTCGTTGTCCTGATCGCCCTGCACATCATCCGACAGGTCAGGATCCTGCTGAGCCGTGTCGAGCACTGCCTTGGCCACGGGGGAAAATGGGGGCAAAGGCGGAAGAGTCGGGGAAGGCACCGTAGGCAAGGGAGGCGCCGGCAGAACCACCGGAGGAACGGGTGGAGCCGGAGGTGCGGGCGGACATATCTCCCTAAAAAGCCCATTGAAATATTCCCCCATGGGGGTCGGTACGCATGAGCGTCTGAACTTTGCCGAAAAAGGTGTCCTCCGAGGACTGTTTTGGAACCAGAGGAGGCCTCTCATCAGGAGGATAATTCCAGGGACGTAACGGGGAAGGGTGCCACACCAGCCCATCCACTGACGTATCTACATAAATCAAAGGTGCCGACCCCGCAGGCAAGAAAACATTGTGCGGAAGGGGTATCCGAGCGTTCCAGTCATAGACTGGCCGATAAGGATGCGCACAAGGAACCCTATGTTCACCCAGAGCGCCAAGCCCTACACCCGAGGCCGATGGCGTAGTTGTAGGGGTAGCACCCAAAATGGCACCTGCGGTCGTGGCGGGAACGACCGTCATTTTGTCATCACCTGAGGGGAACTGCGGCACATGAGGAAGTGAGGCAGGGGTCCCCGTCGATGGATCAGGGGTCTTAACTTTAGCCTTAACATAAGGAACCTCGGCTGAGCCGGTACTATGTGGCCTGGAATGTTTCTGCGACATACCGATCGCCAAATCAGCCTTCCCAGGAAGGACCTCGGCACTGCCGGTTAAAGAA
This sequence comes from Ambystoma mexicanum, assembly GCF_040938575.1. Lineage (NCBI taxonomy): Eukaryota > Metazoa > Chordata > Amphibia > Caudata > Ambystomatidae > Ambystoma > Ambystoma mexicanum. The sequence goes on from NC_090921.1 coordinate 1,009,098,802, forward strand.
GAACTTCCCTTCTTTGCCCCCTCAACAGATCTGGCGTCGCCACAAGAGCGAGAACGGTGAGAAACAACCTTCACCGATAAGGCCTTGCCAGGCCTCTCAGAAATGTTGGTAACTTTAGCCTCTGTGCGAGGGACCTCGGACCCAGGTCCTGTAACCGCCTTACTAGAGCAGGCCTCGAACATCTGTTCGGTAACACTAAGCCCCGCCAAGGCCTTGGGGCATACCCGGGTCTTATTTTTGAAAGAAGCCGACAGAGGGGCCTCAGAGCAAGCTCCGGTACCACACACTCAGTAGAACTGGGTCTACAAGCAGCCCCCACAGGAGGGGCCTCGGAGTGTACACTGGTATCCACAGGCCCCTTACGGAGACCCTTGGAGAAAACTCTGGTATAATTATTAGGCGCAACGGGCCCCTCAGGGCGAACCCCGGTGACAGAGCGATCAACGCCCCTCCCGGCCCGGGAGGAACCTGCAAAGGTGCTCCCGGCCGGGGTGCTCTGAAAAGTAAAGAACTTACCGGGCGTCTCTTCTTTTCGTCAATGAATGCTTGAAAATGCGAAGGAGGAGTTTGTTGGAAAACCTCCTCCCACCGCTCCATCCGACGCTGAAGAGCCCGGTACGAAAGGGAATCACAGTAAAAACAGGAGTCCCAACAGTGATCCGGACCCAAACACTCTAAACAAAGAGGACGGGGATCCGCCCTCGCGAAGCGTCGGTGACACGATGAACAATCTGGAAAGTCTAGTTTGAACGACATAGTCGGACTAGTACACGATCGTTAGCGAGAGCCAGAGAGGAAAAAAGAAAGAAAATCTTCCGCGGATGCAAGTGCGTCCAGTCCCGAACGAGCGGAGAAAAGGACTGATGGGCGATGCGCGGGGCGGAACCAAGGTGGGCGGGGTTACAGCCATGTCCCGGGCCCCGTGCAAGAAAGAGAGGAAGGACACATTTTTGCAAAAATTTTTGATGCTTTTTACAAAGTGCTCCGGTCCCGTCCCACAGGACGGAGAGATGTCCCGTAAGTATGGAGGAAAGGGGACGGGACGTAGGAGTATGTATGAACATTTTTATATGAAAGAGGGTACATTTCATTTGTTTCCCCTTTAAATGTGCTCTACTCGTGATTCTCTGTAATTCGAACTAATCTTAGCATCCGTTCCTTGTGTAAAGTCTTTCGGATGTATGCAGGTTCTGTGTGCTGATATTCTTCTATGGGTTTTGCTGAGATCCGTAAGTATATGTTATTAGGCCATCAATTCTCTTTAACAAAGGTCTTTTCACTGAATTTCAATGTTTTAGTGATATACAAAATAAAATCTAGAGCTCCAAACGGGCATGGCTTGTAGCCATGCCACATGGGCACTTTGCCCCAGGCACGGACATCGGCCATGACCAAGCTGGCTAAAGTGGCCACTGGGGCTGGCCTGCGGCAAGGACCATTGTGCATTTTCCTCCCATTGTTGGTCCCTGGGCCACTGGCCATAGTCTGCCGTCATGACCAGTAGACAACTTGCCTGGGCAAAGCAATTTGGTAATGACCCAAGTCTGACCTAGCTGCCCAAAGGTTACTACTGTGCCTGTCCTGTGGCCTGCAGCCAGGGCCAGTGGCCACTTTGCTTGGACCATGGCCTTCACGCACAGTGTTACACTATGTCACATTATCATGCCACTATCAATGGACAGTTTGCACATAGATTACATGAACATTTCTGACAGCACTAACCCCAACACAATTACACATCACATGGTAATGGTGACATCACACTCCCTTTATACATAAATGTTTGTCAAAGTCAGACATATATAAAGCGTGCCTACAAGCCACAACCAAAGACAATGTTGTGAAGTGCACAGTATGTTAAAGACAGTCATATATAAACTGCACACAAATCATGGTCAACAACACTGTTTTTTATTTGCAATCTGCCCAGGGAATGGCTGAATAATAGTACACATACACCATATGTTGACAATCATATATAAACCACAAATCTCACATAACCAAGCCCCAATATACAGAACGGGAACTGTGTGTAAGGAAATGTGGGTCTGTCAAAGGTCTTTAGATGCCACAATGGGGAAACGTTATTTTACCATTTCTGAAAACGCATTTCACAATGATCGATCATGCCCTCACCCGTCTAGTCTCCAACTAAAACAAAAGAACCCCTTTATACCCTACATCAGATATTTTTGCCAAAGCAAAACAACTGTGGATCTGGTAATTGACCCAGTTTCTACGGCCAAGAAACACCGTTTTTTTTCTTCAATAAAGGCACTATCTCACCACTCTGAGGCATTTCGGAATCCACCTTCATAAGCCACAGAAGGCTTGCTCCTGTTTGCCGCAGCCTCTTTTCAACATTTGTGAGCACACTCGTATGTGATCCATGAGGACTGGGGGTAAGGATCCATGGGCCTGGGAAGGGTCAGCGGATACAACTTCAGAAAAACATATTTTTTCTCCTTCTAATAAACACATTCCACAAAGATTCATGATGACCGTTTTTTAACAGCATTGCCCTGGCAGTTTCCGGTCAGGATCTGGGGTTTCCGTGGCCAAAAATCGCCATGTTATCACAAACAAATACAATATCCCATCTCTCTGGAGTATCCCCTTACAACTCCAGGACCAGCCCCAGGGGCCCTTCAATGGCCCTTTTCATAGAATTGTCTGCACACTTTTTGGTAACGGATGCACAGGTCCCACATGAGGCCCTCGGATCCAACTAGACCGGCACTTTGAATATTGCCGTCAGAGGTAAGCCCGTCAGAATCTGCCTTCACTCTTATACGTGGATCCTGCATATACCTGCATGTATCCATGGATCCAGACCCAGACAATCAAATTGAATTATTTTCTCTTTAGCTAATCCAATTGCAATGTTTCTGTTCAAAATTGAAGATCGACCAATTTATCAGCCAAAACACTGGATGGATTTCCACCAAACTAAGCAAAGCACTCAAGTTGGACTAGATATCAGCTCCTCACGAAGGTTTGGTAATCTGTGTGCCAATTCCTTTCTGTAGGTGACAGCAAAAATCCCCTATGGAGGTTTGATTGGAAAATTCAACTTTTGTGACCTCCCCTCTCACTTTGGCCCCACTGGAAAGTACTTCATGAAACATTACAAAAAGATATGGAGAGGCATTTGTACAGCATAGACATCAACGCTGCCAAAAAAATAACTCTTTCGATAGAAACACCAACTTAGCCAGCCCATAACTAGAGTCACTATTACCAACACTGTAATATATGTATATATATTCAAAACCCAAAATGTTCCTCCCGTTTATACAGAAACAAATACATTTCGCAAGATGTAATATTTTCTATTTTTAAAACTGACTGCGATTGTATAAATAGGAGATTGCTGTTTTACTTTTTCTGAAACTAAATTCTGATGTGCTTCAGTTAAACATTGTTCCTCTTTAAGCCATCATTCACTTCATGTTTATCAGGTGAATCACTCTTGCTTGCCTCACTAACATTCCACTTCTCATCTGTCCTTTCTTAGACCAACATTGCTCTCAAGAGACCATAGTACCTTCACACTGGGCCTCATTACAAGTCTGGCGGTCAGTAAGCAACGTACCAGCATCCTTTCCGGACCGCCAGACTACGAGAATGTCTGCAGGGTCCTGTGCTCCTGAAAAGTCTAACCTGCTGAGATCAAAGGCCCCTGCAGGCATGGTTTTTATGGAAGCACCGGCACCATTAGCAACAGTGCCAGTGCTTCTGTGTCCCCATTCCATTGGAGTCCTGTTGGACTACACGGGAATAGGGACTTACAGCTGCCTGAAATCCCAGGCCGCCGAGACTTGTAATATCGCAGTGGCACTAGGATATTAGGTGGCGGAAAAGGTGTTACGAGGTCGGCAGCGATCCGCTGGTAGCACCGGCGGGTTACCGCCGACCTTGTAATGAGGCCCACTGTCTCCAGAATTAAAACCCAACCATCCATAATTCTTTGAACAATATTCATAATCAGTCCACCTTTAAGTGGTTTAATAAACTCTGGAGTATCCATCCCTGTGTGCAATGGCAACCTGATCTTCAGTATACAAATAGGCATGCTAACATTCCTCTTACTATCATAGAAATATTTTATCTGGTTGTGCTTTTCTGTCAAACTAGCCTGCACATTCTTTTGAATGAACATGCAATCTATGTTACTGTCATGATGCCTACCCCCAGACATCCGGACCAAGCCCATCAGCCCCGGGAGCAGGCATCTAGACATTTAGTAAAAGCTCAGCAGCCCCGGCTAGGGGCTATCTGGGTTCAGTCCTGGCGCCTTAGGCGCCAAGCTCATAGTAGAAATCAGTCCTGGCGGCTAAGGCGCCAGGCTCATAGTCATTACTTACCTCAGGCAGACCATGCTGCAAATGACTCCAATCCAACATGAAGCCTGAAAGGGACTATTTTTCTACAGGGACTATTTTTTACTCGGGTGTGGTTCTAGGGACTTCTTACCTGGGACTACTTTTGAGGCTATTTAAACCACGCCCGACCAGCAACACACGCTTCACGTTATTCTGCATCCAGCCGCGTAACGCTCACCGTGCCTGCAGCCTGCATCCAGTCTTCTGCCACGCCCGCCTCGAATCCGGAGCTCCTAAAACAAAGAGGAAAGAAAGGGACAAGGTTAGAAAACAAACTTATTTCTATTCCACACCTGATTCTGGATCCATCTCGTCTCCGGACCTGTAAAGAACATAACTTTACACGCGGCGCAACTCCGGCTGCAGCGCCGCGCCATACTCACCAGTCTTCACAGCATCCTTCGGGTCGACGCTGCCTCCATCATTTCTTCGCTGAACTTCGTCACCTAGGAGACAAAAGAAAACCACAAGGTGAGCCGAGGGAACCAACAAATATAATTCTTACCACCATAGACTTACCTGATTTACCACCGGAGGCATCCTTTTGTGACTCTCCATATTTTCACGTGCCGCATCTGTAAAGAGAGACAAAACAACACGTTTTCCACGTGCAACATTTACCGGACAGCGCTGGGTAATACAGACTCTTACCTGAGTGCCACCAGCTGCCACAAGAGCATCTTTTCACGAGCCAGCTGCAAGACAAGAAAGGAAGGGGGGAAAAAGAGTGAACATCGGACATATTGAACTCTATGAACTTAATACTTACTGGTCCTCACCAGGAACCTCAGAGTCAATACTCTCCGTAACTCTCCCGAGCCTTCAAACCAGTGAAGTAACTGGACTCGACGCGCCCCTGCAAATCCACGCAGTATGGAGAGCTCATCTTTCAAGAATATAAGGTGAGATTGCTGTGAGGGCATTTCGGAGGTGATTAGTTGGGGAGGACTGTGGGGGTGCCATCACTTGAATCCACAAGTGGCTAAATCCATCTCTCCACTTGCAGGAGAATATTTCTACGGGTTAAGCAGACAAGATTAGGAGGGCAGATCCAGTCAGTCATCGCTGCACTATGCATCATGTGGGTGGAGACCGCAGCTGTCCGGGTCCGACCGACGCCCCTGTGGGAGCCAGGTGAGCATAACAGTTACATTCCTAAATAAACAACCAGGTTTTGCAGAGGGCGCTAGAGGGCCAACCAAGATGGCGGCTCCCCTGTGAGCTCCCAGCAACCTCCCGAATGAATCCTGAACAATCGCAGCATTTCTGATGTGCAACACCCATATTCAGCAGGCGAAATAATAAAGCAGCATAAGTCGGACACTTTCATCGAAAGAACGAAGAAAAACGGAGGTGCCTGCACCTGACAGCCGCGACGTGGAGAAGGCCACACACCCGGACCAGTGAGCCCAGTCTCCCAGTGAAGATCACCCTAGCGCTGGTGAGAGAGACCACAACCGGAACACCGAAGAACGCCAGAGCCGGCGGCCAGGAGTGGGAGGCGCCCGGGTGCGGAGGCGGCTACAGCAGCAAGCGGTGAGCAGGACCCCGCGACCTGCGGCCCGCGCAGACATCAGCCGGAGCAGCCCCCCCACTCCCGGCGTCCGGCTGCACACGGCCCGCCATCCATACAACGGCGAGAGGCCGTGACGTGCAGCGGAGGCACTTCCGGGACACGGCGGGGAGAGCGGGGGAGTCTGCCACACCAATAAGGTGGAACGGAGCCTGAGCGGACACCGGCCGCAGTGTGTGAGGTGAGAAGGAGATGACACAGCGCGGCCCCGGGGGAGAAAAGAAACGCAAAAGGAGGCGGAAGACGGAGACGATTGACGAGTGTGCCCCACACCCAGAGACAAATCAAGGCCACATCAAGGCACACTCTACCGAGTAGTGCCAGCCCTAAGCAGCGCAGGCACCGCAATATAAGGGCTCATCTGGCGGTGAGCCCCAGACTAGGCCCCGCCAGGTACAGACTCACGAACCCAGCATAAAACCACCCGGGATCGGAGCGCACAAGTGCTAATCAAATACTGAAACCACAGCAACTCCCCCGACACAATATCCCTCTGAAGAAGAAGACAATTGAAATCAGAGCTCCAGATTGGCCTCCCCATATTGCGCTAACCCAGCGAAGCACAAGACACCACCTGACACCATCTGACAAGCAACGCTCCGCGCGCTCACACAAAAAAAAAAGAAAGCAGAGGACTCCTAGGCAGGCGGCGTGGGGGTGGCCCCTCTCGCCCCCCAAACACGGCTAACAACGCACACCGGAGGCATCATCCCTGTCACCAAGCAGCTCAGTTCACACCGCATATCAAGGGCTTCTCCCCTGGCTGGGCCACCATGGGTAAAACGGATAAGTCACAGCACAAGCTTCACTTTGATGCAGGCCCAGCACCCAAGGCTCCCAGATCAGAAAGCCGCCCAGAATCTCTGTCGAACCTTCCAGACGAGGAGCACCTTCAACAGCCAGACATCTGCGAAATACTAATGGACCTGAAGGCTGGGATAGGTGGGCTGGACAACAAAATAGACGCACTATCATCCAAAGTGGATCTTCTCCAGCACCGCCTTGACAAACACAGCGACAGGCTTGACAGTGTCGAACAAAGAGTCTCAGACCTCGATGACGGTGCATCATCGATCACAACGAGAGTCTCCACATTAGAAGGGCAAATGAAAACAGTCCTGGCCAAAAACGAAGACTTGTAAGGACAGTCCAGGTGGAATAACATCAGGGTGATCGGTATTAGAGAACAACAGCTACAAAAATGGAGGAACGCATTGAGAAAATATGCACGGAGCTTTTCAGTCCCACTGCGCTATCCCAATTGTTTGTGGTGGAGAGGGCCCACAGAATCCCATCCTCCAGACCCATTCCAGGAGCACCACCTCAACCAATTATAGCCAAGCTCTTAAGCTATAAAGACAGGGACACGATCTTGAGAATGGCGAGAGAGAAAGGTAAACTCCACTATGACGGGGACGAAATCCAGTTCTATCCGGACTTTTCTCCTTCAGTCCAAGTCCAGAGAAAATCCTTTACCCACATCAAACACAGATTATGCGACAACCAAATCATGTATTCGATGCTCTTCCTGGCGAAGCTGCGCGTTCAATACGATGAGAGTACACAATTCTTCAATTCTCCCGATGAAGCCACGCTGTTCTTAGATAGACAAGGTTGCAAACCCGCAAACAGAAACCCCAGACCATCAAGAAGGGAAAGAGCGGGAAGAATACCGACTTGAACATCAGCACTGACCTGAACCTAAGTGGAAACACGCCATCAGAACAATAGCAGCAATCGGGACGTGGGAGCCTAACTCTTGGGAGGACACCCGCTCCCCTTGCACAGCATGTTTGCAGTACACGTTAGGGGGGTTCCAAACGAACAAGTTGGGGGTTGTTCATCATTGAAGAAAGTTCTGTTGTTGTTATTCAAAGTTCGCGCCACCCACTGTCAACTAGCCGCTACCCCGACTCCTCGGCCCCTGTGTGCTCTCCACACTCCCACAGAATCGAAGAAACTCTCACACAGCGTCGACAGACTGCTCAAAGGAGCACAAATTACAAGAAACCAGCCGATGCCCCTCCCTACGGGCACCACAAAAAGTATCATCAAAGCAATTCAAGGTATCATCCTGGAATATTAGAGGTGGCAATCACCCAGCCAAGTCTAGGAAGATTGTGCAAATCCTCAGACGCCTTAGGGTAGAAGTGGGTATAAGTGGCAATGATCCAGGAGACTCATCTCTGAACACCTCTGGGCCTGAAATTGGGGCTGTCATCGATATTTCTCCCCCTATTCTTCATACGCCAGAGGAGTGTCGATCCTCATCCACCCGACACTAGGTTTCCGCCTGACCAAAACTGAAAAAGAAGAGGGAAGAGCACTCCTGGTGCAGGGAATCGTGGCAGGAGAGGAAGTGGTATTTGTCAACTCCTACGCTCCCAATACAGATGGCGCAAATAATTTCGATTGGGTACTGTCTCGGCTAGCGCAAGTAGGCAACGCAACCATAATCTGGGGAGGCGACCTGAACACACACCTCGACTCTCGGAAGGACAAATCTCAGTCAACAGCAAACCCATACAAGGCCAGTTTACAAGTGCAAGAGATCTGCAAAGCGTTTGACCTAATAGACATCTGGAGACACCCAAACTGGGAAAAGAGAGACTATACCTATCACTCAAACACCCACAATTCAAGCTCACGCATCGACTACCTGCTAGTCTCCTCCCACGGCAAGTGGCAATGGGGTCCATGCCAAATACTCCCCAAAATCTTTTCCGACCATGCCACAGTAACACTTGAATGCAACCCACCGGACAGCAGCACGAGGCCGCCCCACTGGCGCTTCAAACCTGGGGCACTTGCTGATCAAGTATTCACAACAGAGCTACGAGATGAAATCACTGCCTTTATCGAAATCAACCAGGGCACAGTCGACTCTGCAGATACGTTGTGGGAATCACTTAAATGCTACATAAGGGGTGTGTGTTTTGCCAAAGAAAACGGCATTTTGAAACTCATCCGCCGCGAACTAATTGCTAGCGAAAATCATCTGAAATCCCTAGAAAGCCAACAACGCAACATGAATGACAATCACATACAAGCAGAGTTAAAGAAGGAACTCCTCAATTTCAGGACCCTAGCAGAACAAGAATTAAAATTCCTAGGGCATAGACACAAGATCAGGCAGTACAGAGAGGGTCAGAAACCCGGAGCCCTCCTGGCACGACTGATAGCAGCAGACAGGAAACCCACAAAGGTGAAAAGAATTTGTTCCCCACAAGGAGATATAGTACATAAAGAGGACGAAATAGTCGAGGTGTTCCGAGTGTTTTACCAGGAACTGTATAGCGCCAACCACCAATCCGACACAGAGGCGATCCGCAAATATCTTGATGACACCGAGCTGTACTGGGTGGAGAGGGGACCCTGAGAGCCCCTAAACGACCCTATCTCTCTGGAGGAGATCCAAGAAGCAATAAAGAGCCTACCCACCTCCAAAGCCCCCGGGCCCGATGGACTAATATGGGAATTCTACAAATCCTTTACATATGTCATAGCTCCACTCCTCTTAAAAGTCTACAAGGAAGCAACAGAGTCCGGCATCCTCCCCCAAACACTAAGGGAAGCTAACGTAATCCTTCTGCATAAAAAAGATAACCCCCCCCGAAGAGTGCAAATCCTACCGACCAATCTCTTTAATAAACCTAGACAACAAAATCTTGGCAAAAATCTTGGCAAACAGACTACTTCCACTAATCCCCGCACTGGTTCTCGCAGACCAAGCGGGCTTCATACCCGGGCGCAATACAACGTTCGTGATACGCAGAATGCTTGGAGTGATAGCAGCTCTAGACCCCAATCAGCAGGCAATAGCAGTGCTGTTAGATGCGGAAAAGGTCTTTGATTCCGTCAAGTGGCCCTTCCTATCCGCAGTGCTACAGCGTCTCGGACTCGAGAACCAGTATATCAAATTGGTCTCTCTGCTCTATAACCAACCTCTATCGGCAATCACCTTAGGGACAACAAAATCCGCACATATAAAACTCCAACGCGGCACCAAACAGGGATGCCCACTATCTGCCCTAATCTTCGCATTAGTAATGGAGCTCCAGGCGGCCAGCCTTCGGGAGCGGCAAATCCAAAGAGGGCTCGACATTGGACCTCATAAATTAATAATATCCCTCTATGCCGACGACATAGTTCTCTACGTGAAGAACCCCAGCGAAAACCTCAACCCTATCATGCATGAAATCATAAAGTTCGGAGCGGTGTCAGGGCTAAAAATCAACCACTCCAAGTCAATGATATTTCCCCTGAACGCCAACACCAGGTCATTCACTGATCACTACAACTTCAGATGGGAAAAGGCCCATGTCCGATATCTGGGGATCCAGATGTCCTTGAATCACCATGAAATATTCAGAGACAACTATGAAAGCGTACTCAAAACACTGCGGGAAAAGGTGAACAGGTGGAAAGCACTTCCACTTACTCTATGGGGAAGGACGTCCCTAGTGAAAATGGTAATTCTCCCCAAACTCCTTTATTTGTTCTCTAATATTCCAATCCTGCTGTCACGTCATTTCCTGGGAATGGTGAGGAGCTTAGTGCTGGACCTGGTCTGGGCGAGCAAACCAGCGAGGGTGGCATACTCATCCCTTACACTGCCGGTGACCAAAGGTGGCCTTGCGCTCCCCAATAAGGAAAGATACTACTGGGCAGCCCAGGCCCAGTTTCTTAGCCACTGGTACGCAACTCAGTTCATTAGGCCGAATGTGCAGGTCAAGCGTCCCCTGGCCTCCCCAAACCTGTTGAGAGCCGTGATCATTAGTAAACAAGCAGTACCATACACAACACTGAATATAGTACAATCCACATACACAATCTGGTGGAAAAGGGCCCAAAAGTATAAGGTACAGATTAGATTCGCCTCTCCTGCCCATTAAATTTATCCCAGGTGTACCTCTCGACGCCGAAAAAGTGTTCCTCCAATGTGCAGACAAATGCAAAATTAGCACACTTGGCGAACTGTTCGAACAAGAAACCTTTATAACACCCCAACAAGCGAAAGAGAAAGGCAGCACCACCTCGCTGGATATATTTATCTACTTTAGATTACGATATGCTCTACAAGATCTCATACCCTCGTTCCCACAACAACCACCAACATGGCAACTACTACACGGCGTGATACAGGCACAAGGAGAGGGAAAACTGGTTTCATCTATATACAAAGCCCTTTTAACAGACATATCACCAACGAACCCGAGAACAAAAGAAAGATGGGAAAAATCATTGCAAACATCCATACCAGACGAAGAATGGGACTATATACTACGACAAACACAAAAAGTGGCACTAAATTCATGATTCAAGCAAATACACTTCAACTACTTACATCAAACATACTACACGCCCCAAAAAAGGAACAGGCACCACCCAGAGCTGAACTCTACATGCGACAGGTGCGGCACACCGGCAGCCGATTTCATTCATCTCGCTTGGAGCTGCCCGGCGGTGGCCAGGTTCTGGACTGATGTGCTCCATGAAACCGAAGCAATATTAGGCGAGGAGATAAGACCTGATCCAATAATAGCACTACTAGGGATGACAAAAACCCTGGCACCACCGTCAAGGAAACTGGCAAACGTACTACTGGTACTGGCACGCAGAAGAATAGCCATGGCATGGGGATGGGGCCCTGGCCCCACACTAGCAAATTGGAGGAAAGATATCCTCTATTGCCAAGAAGTGGAAACAGAATTCATAAGAACACTGCCCCTACACACGAGGCCCCCATATCTGCTCCCCAACGCTGACTCTCCTGCTCCATCGCCTAAGCCAACCCAAGCAGAAACACAAGCGGACTGAGGTCAAATACCAAGACTTTAAACACAGGGGCTGATGAACTGCAATAAAGCCGACAGGGAGGGGGAGGTCTGGGGTGGCGAGGAGGAAGGGTGCGGGGCAGGGGTACTGGCGCAAGTTGTACAGCCCACAGTTTGGGCTGGTTTTGTATTTATGTAAATCGGTAAATGCAAAAATAAAGTTTTTAAAAATAAAAAAATAAAACAACCAGGGTTTAACCAGAGATGTGCACATCGCGTTCACATAAGTTCAAATGGAGAAAGATTTGTTACCCCACGTACTCAAAGTCTCCACATCAGTCAACAGTGCACTCTGCACAATATCATTCAGAACCCTGTTACATCACTTTATATGCCTACTAACTTGTGGATGATAAAGAGCTACTGTGCAATGTTTAAGGCCCATTTCTTGCAGTAACTTTTTCATGCGTATGGATAACATCTGATCTCCATTACATCCTTTCTCCATCCTAGATTTAGTTAAAGTGATCTGCCCTTCCAGTTAACCATGAAATTACCTGTATATTTACACCAATCCCTGATTGGGAATATAAGCTCTTCCATCCCCGGTGTCTGCCTTTGTGCTCTTTCTCCCACAGACAGCCATGAAACATTGCTGACTCCAACATGTATATAGGTGTGAAGGTCACGCTGTTACAGACATTTCTGAGCTGCTTGCTACTCCGGCACTCGCATGCTTCTCGGGCCACGATGTTGCAGACTTCCACTCACTACGTTCTAGTACAGGCCATGTTGTTTATGGCCAGACAGAGTTACGTGTCAACTTTATCATCCCGAGAAAAGAAGGAAAGGGCTGACAAGCTACACTACAAGGTGAGAGAAAACAATCTGAAGTTAAGAACATAGTTAGTGCTCTGAAAGATCAATATTGAGTGCAATCTTTCTTACGTTTATCAGACACTTAGCGACATGGGTGAAATCAGTGAGATGATCACACACATGAAATACAACACGCTGAAACAGGGCAGAATGCTTTCCGTATAATCAAGCCGGCTATGACCTTCATAAATAGGAAATCCCTACCCTTATGGTCTGGGGGAAAAGAAAGGGGTTGTGTTATAAAGCACACTTGTTGAGGCAGAAGGGGAAGTCGTAGGTTCCTTAAAGTCTTCAGGTATGACATTTTAAGTTAGAGTGAAGGATAGGAGCTTAGAGTATTAAGTTAAGCAGGAGATATTGATGAGCCCACTGGCTCCCACCACCAAGGCTAAATCATTCTAACTGCCTAGGCTGGAACACAGACCTTCAAATGAACACATATAAACATTCCCTCAGTGACATCGTGAAATTACAACATCAGATACACTCAGGCACAGCAACAGGCCATTACAGGCATCTCCCCTTCTTGCACCTAAGGAAGCCAAGAGACAAGATGTCACAACATAACACACCTCCCTCTCTTGAAAAGACACAGGGTGTGCGCCCTCCCTGGAGATAATCACAACGGACAAAGGGGTGTCCACAATCACACAGAGGAACACAGGCATACTGACAGTCACAGAAAACAATAGTGACAACAGTATACTACTGCAGAAGCAGGCTCATCTTACATAACATACCATGTCCTGGTCTGCTGGCCAGACAGACTAGGCAACTTGTAGTTAAGCTTAGATTAGCCAAACACCTACACATACCAACTGCTAACGAAAAGAAAATGCAGCAAAAAGATGGTAAGCGGTTGTCAGGTTGACAATGCGCATGTGTGATACTCAGCGGTTACCAATAGCATTGCAGTAGCTGATGCGCACATGTCAACACCAAAATAAGCACACACAAAAAACATTATTAGACAGAGCAGAGATTATGAAGTGGGCCTGGCATACCCTAAAAATGAATATACATCAAGGGAAGCCTTCACAAAATAAAAACTGTAAATGCCCAATAAAATTCACACATTTCAAAAATAATTATAAAATAACACACTGCCACAAAACAGCTGTTAAGATAGGGTGAGCCCAGTTCGAAAACAGTGGAGTCCTTACTTAAGGTCAAAACCCAACCACAGGATAAGAAAATAATCAAATCCTGAAAAAAACACATCATGCAAGAAAGATTCATGAGTAAAAGCAAATGTTAACGTCAATATTAGAGCATAAGTGTGCTAGAATGACACTTAATGAACACAACATGTAAGAAAGATGCACAAGTTCACAAGTGCAAGAGACAAAAAACGGACGTTCCATTTTCAAGCACAAGTAAGTGTGAACATCAGCATTGTGATTAATGCCAGAATGCCACTTACTACGCAAAAAGCAGGATTACAAATGGCATAATTGTAAGGCAAAATAACCGAGTGAAGGAGGCGTCACAACCTACACCGGCACATTTGAAGACTGTGCTGCAGGAGGCGTCCCATCCCACAACAGTCAGGTTCAGCAGACATGCAATCATATGCGTTTGAAGAACATCATGTAAGTAGCAAACCGCAGCAATTAGAAAGAATGAATTGCATGAATTGTACTAAACAAGTATCAGTAAAGAATCAATGTAGAAATAGAGTACAGTTAAATGATTGCAAGTGAACATCTACCTGAGAAACTTAACTGGATAATTTTCATAGCAGAATAGTTAAGCATCATAAGAATAATAAGGCACGTAAACATGTTTAATACAGTTAATTGGTACAATAGCATTTTATGTAGCCCTTGTTCTAAAAGTCATGGGCCCTCATTACGAGTCCAGCGGTAACCCGCAGGTGTGTCCTGCGGGTTGCCGCCAGACTCGTAACACTTTTCTGGCACCTGTTATCCCGGTGCCACAAGGAACACTGCCGTCGTACCGGGATGTCAGGCGCCGGAAAATGTTGTTCCCCATTCCCCTGGAGTCCAGAAGGACTCCATAGGAGTGGGGAGACGGAAGCACCCGCACTGTTGCTAATGTTGCCAGTGCTTCTGTGAAAACTCTGCGGGCAGGTGCCATTGCGCCCGGCAGGTCAGACGTAAGTGAGAAGTGGGATTTACCAGGTAATGGGCGCTGCGGATTGTGCAAATTAAAGAAACATACTGTTAAATAAACCATAGGTCAGTGTGACTGCTGCACTTCCGTACAAATGCAGGAGAATCCCAACCTGCAAAAAATGTGGAAACTTATTGGGTTTTGTAAGGAGTGTGCACTTTCACTAATAACATATATGTGACAGAGTCAGATAAGTTCTTATTGGTGTATGAATACAAAAACCACTAGTTTAATGGCACATTGGAATACATTCAATAAATTCAATTCAATTTCAATACATTTTTAAACTGTCTCAAAAGCCCAAAGCAACTTTAGAATAATATAGCATGTATTCTAAGGTTGATTTGGGCTTTTGAGACAGTTTAAAAATCTTTTGTATTCATTTTGTTTGTTGGGCTTTAGAAAAGGAATCAGAGCCTTTTGAATTCATGCTGTTAATGTACCATTGGTTCTTTTGGCCTTTTGAGAAACAAATCTTGTGTATTTACTTTGGTCATATGGGCTTTAAAGAAGCAATTTTGAGCCTGTTGAATTTATTCCAATGTGCCATTAAACTAGTGGTTTTTGTATTCATACACCAATAAGAACTTACCTGACTCTGTCACATATATGTTATTAGTGAAAGCGCACACTCCTTACAAAACCCAATACGTTTCCTTTATTCAATGTTGACAAATCATAGCAACAAGGGAACAAGTTGTTTACTATCCTGACAAAAGAATGTTATTTTGACAAGAAGAGGTTTTCTATGATAACAGGACAATTGCATTTAGGTCTTTGAACTTGTGTGTTGGAAGAAAGTCAAACATTCTAGAAAATGGATTTTGTGGAAGACATTGGGCCTCATTACGGGTCTGGCGGTAACCGTGCTGGTAAAACCGGCAGGTTGCCACCGGACCCGTAATGAATTACTAGCGCCTGACTTCCCGGTAACACCGGGGTATTCTGACCCCGGCGGCCGGGATGTCAGGCGCCGGTAATTTTGTAAGTCCCCATTCCCATGGAGTCCCATAGGACCGTAACCATAACAACGGTGCCGGTGCTTCCGTGAAACTCTGCGGGTGGGTGCCGTTCCGCCTGCAAGGTCTGACCGCAGAGTCGTACTGTGCCGGTCCGGAAACACCTGTGCCAGTAGGCTTACTGGCACCCGTGTTTCCGGACCGACACAGTCGTAATGAGGCCCATTGTGTTGTTTGAACTATTAGCCGGTTGTGAAAAAAGGACATTTGTCATTTCTCCAAGAAAGACTTTGTGGTTGGAAAATACTTTTTGTATTTCTCAGAACAGAACTTTGTTGGAACAGTATTATAATTTGAGTATTACTGAATTGATCCAGGGGAAGGCAATACAACCCTGGTCACAAGGAGTACTTCAAAGACATATTTGAGTTTGAATTGCAAAACTGTTTTTTTGTTGAACCGAAGGCCAGCCATATTTTCCTTTTATAATTTACAGTAATTTACAGTAGTTTGACCTATTGTGGTTTTTGCCCCACTGTGTGTTTGCATCTTAGCATCCTAGATAGTTTGGCCCTTATATGAATTTTGTGCCCCGACACTAACACTCCCTTCTTCACACCCCAACACATTATACGCAGACCACCTACTCCACTTGCCCACAGCTATTTAAAATCCTGCCCTAAAAAGATCAAACAGCAGAACTCTAGTTCTCTCCAGCCAGCTTACACACCACCACCCCAGCCAATGCACCCTAGCACCACAGGAACAGGAGGCTCCCATCTGGACTCTGCACCCTCCACAGACAACCTAGAGACAGATCTGCACACACTACCCAGGTACTTCCAAACTTCATGCATCAAGAAAGCAGTAAAGCTGTCTTGAATTTTCCCTCTCTCCCCACTAACCTAACCCACCCCCTCTCTTCGAGATCAGCCAGAGCGCCTCGAGATCATGCAAATGGCAGTGAGGCACAGTATAAATCCCAGTAACGAAACAGAACAAAACAGAACTTAACATAATGTAGAGGGGCAGCTGTATACATCTGCAGGAGATCCCGCCCGCCTACCTTCCCTGTATTGGAGACATGAGACTGTGCTGTGTTTGACACCAACCGTTGTGCCAATACCGCAGCGAGTGTTTGGAAGAAGAAACCCATTAAGAGAACTGTATCGAATGTACCCCCGAAGTGACGATAACCTGCAGAACGTCATAAAAAGTGTGCAAGATGTGCTGAGATACTGGCTGAAGATGATGTATAGATCCTAAAAGAACTAATGACGAAGTAAAGAATCGAGTAAACTCTCAAATGTAAGAGAAGAAGATTACGCATGCACAAAGTGCTGCAGAGAACAACCGTTCAATAAATGTACAGACGCTGAAACGCAAGGTAGATTAAGTCATCCTAGAAGCTGGCTATGAGTTTAGTTTAGTTTAGTTTATTATTTGTATAGCACCGCCTGGCCCTGGGGCATCCAGGCGCTTGAGCTGGTTACAGGTTTGCAAAAAAGAAGCAGTACAGAGTATGCATTACAGAAAGACAATAAACAATCATTCCAAAATATATACAGGAGGTTGCAAAGAATAGAGAATATGCGTTTGTGTGGCTAATGTTAGTAGTGAAATAGCGTTTAGGCTTCATTGGCAAGTAGCCATGTTTTGGCTCTGTGTCTAAAGCGGTGAAAGGAAGGTTCGGATCTGAGATCAACTGGCAGTGAGTTCCAGAGTTGCGGCGAGGACTGTGAAGCTTGTGCCGCCTGCTTTTTGAACCCTAAATCTGGGGATATTTAGGCATTGTGTTTGGGCTGATCTGGTTGGGCGAGATGGGATATGGAGCGTGAAGTTGTCAGAGAGGTAACTGGGTGCTTGGTTGGATAAGCATTTGTGTGTGAGAGAGAGTGATTTGTATTGGATTGTCTGTGGGATGGATAGCCAGTGAGTGGAGCGTCTGGCGTCAGAGATCTGCTCGCATTTAGGTATGTTCAGTGCTGATCTTAGTGTGTTATTTTGGATAACTTGGAGCTTGTTGATGTTCTTTTGACTGGTACCCAGGTAGAGAGCATTATAATAGTCTACTTTTGAGAGTACTAATGCTCTAGCTAGTGTAGTGCAGTTGGAGGTTGAGAGGTAGGGTCTGCTGGCATTAATGAGCTTACATGTGTAAGCGGTGGCAGAAGAGATGGCGTTAATTTGTCTAGAAAGAGTAAGGGATGAGTCAAGGTAGATCCCCAGAGTTTTGACATTGTAGGATACAGGGATATTGTTGCCGTCAATGGTGAATGCCTGGTAATGTCGAGGTTGTTGAGTCTGGGTTGGGAGCCTAGTAGAAGCAGCTCGGTCTTGTCGTCATTGAGGCAGAGTCCGTGTTTGGCCATCGATTCTTGAAAAATGAAGTAGATGTTGTTGAGTACATTGTTATCGGTGGCGTAGTCTCCTGTTAGAGATGAGTATTTGAGTGTCATAAGCGTAATTCGTGTAGATGACACCCAACTGGTCTAATATGTCAAAGAGGGGTTTCGTGAACACATTGTATAATGTGGGGAAAACACAGGAACCTTGGGGGATGCCGCAAGTGACAGGAGCCGGTTTGGCGGCAGCGGTGGGAGCAAAAACCTTCATGGATCTGTTACTCAAGAAAGACTGAATCCAGGCATTGGCCTTGTCAGAGAACTTGGCTGCTGAGGTTAGATGTTTGCAAATAATGTCGTTGTTTACCAGGTCAAAAGCGGCCGAAAGGTTGAGGAGGAGAAGAAGGGCTAGTTTGCCATTGTCTTTAAGATTGTCCATTTGTGTCTTGAGATCGATCAAGGCTGTCTCGGTGCCGTGTTAGGGTCAGAAACCCGATTGCCTTAGTCCTAGCAAGTTGTTTTTTTCTAGGTGATTCTGAATCTGCAAGTAGGCAGCTCTGTCGAGAATTTTTAGTAGGAAGGGCACAGTAGTGATGGGTCTGTAGTTGGTGGGGACGCTAGGGTCTAGTGTGGGTTTCTTGAGTAGAGGTAGAACCCAGGAATCCTTTAAGTTATTGGGTACTGTACTGGATGTGAAGGATGCGTTTATAAGAGAGGTGATGAAAGAGGTAAGATGTTTGGCTGCGTCTTTGATGACTGGAGCTGGGCAAATGTCACCTTTACATTTGGAGGGTTTAAGAGAGGTAATTATATCTTCAACCTCCTTGGTAGTGATGGTGGAGAATTCAAATAGGTTGTTATGGTCTGTTTGTGTGGTGTAGGTGGGAGAGGTGGGATTGTTGGAGAAGGTGAGGCTTTCTTTCTTGGACTCAATTTTGGATTGTAGCATAGCAATTTTGCCAAGGAGTGCTTCTTGTATGTTGGTGTACCCAAGAGATGTCTTTGGTGCATGTGTCTGGTATGGGAGATGGGGACTCGAGGTCTCTAAGGATGATGAAAAGTTCTTTAGTGTTGGATTTGGCTTTACTAATTCTCTCGTTACACAAAAAAGGAACAGACAACTCAATTACCCCTCTCTCAGTCCACCTCGATAGCTTGTCAGAAAGGACATATGGATATATTATCTATTTCACATATCCAAAGTCATATACGAATCATACATTGCCAGATTGTTTACACATAATTAATACACATTTTATTAAAGTAGTTCAATAGAAAGGTAGAAGTAGTAGGTGCTTTCCACAAGGCACTTAAGACAATCTAATTAAAAAGTTCCAAAAATTCAATACTAAATACTGTTGGTGACTGTAGTTAGTAAGTGACATAAATCATACATCACACGAAGAATGTTGGTTCTAAAGATGTTTTCACATTGCATTCTGGGGGAAATCGTTCTATATAAGAAGAACAAGTTATTTACCAACTGGTAACGTTCTTTCGATTGGATGTTCCTCCAAAGTATTCCTTATCTTAGATGTATTCCATCCAGCTGTGCTGCTCTTCGGAAATTTTTTCGGCAGAGGGCGCCGTGCGTCAATGTCGTCGAGTCGATGGTCCCTCGAAGGCCTCCGTCGAGGGTGACGTCATCGGGTGTATAAATAGCACGCGCGGCGCCCGTTGGCCTCAGTTCTGTTTTTCCCATTTTTATCTTTGATCTTGTACTGTGTAGATTCTGCCGGCAGACAGGTATGAGCCTTGCGAGATTTGAGATGGCAATAACCTGGAAAAATCTACAGAGGGGTAGGCTGGGAGGGCGATGAGGAATACGTTGGAGGAACATCCAATCGAAAGAACGTTACCAGTTGGTAAGTAACTTGTTCTTCGAGTGGATTGTGTCTTCCAACGTATTCCTCATCTTAGATAGACTCCCAAAGCAGTATGGACAATTCCTCTGGAGAATGGGGTAGATTTTTCGATACTCTTAGAGTATAGTACTGCTTTTCCAAACGTTAGCTCCCTACACTGGGAAGCATCCAGGTTATAGAATTTTGAGAAGGTGTGTAGCGAAGACCAAGTTTCTGCTTCGCAAATGGATCTTATTGGAACACCTCTTTGAAGGGCCGTGGAGGAGGCGAGGTCTCTGGTGAAATGAGCCCTTAACCCTTCCGGAGGGTCTTTTTTGAGCTAGTCTGTAGCATTCTGAAATGCAAAGCACAATCCAGCGTGAAATTGTCTGTTTTGTCACAGATTGACCCAGTTTCCTTCCTGTATAACCTATAAACAGATGGTTGTCCACTCTAAGTCTGGAAAGTCTAGAGATGTAAAAGCTTAAAGCTCTTTTCGGATCCAACCTGTGAAATCTTTCCTCCTCCTTTGAAGGATGCGGTGGAGGATAGAATGCGGGTAAGACAATTTTCTGACTTAAATGAAAATCAGATATTACTTTCGGTAAAAATGATGGTTTTACCCTCAACACAACTCTGTCCTTATGGAACACAGTATAGGGTGGCCCAGAAGACAGTGCCTGCAATTCGCTCACTCTTCTTGCTGATGTTAGAGCAACCAAGAAGGCTGTTTTCCACGTTAGTAATCTTAATGGACACGTGTGCATAGGCTCAAAAGGAGCACACATTAAGAATTTTAGGACTAAATTTAGATCCCAGATCGGTACTTGAAATGGGTGAGGAGGAAACACATTAGTGAGTCCTTTTAAGAATTGTATTATCAAAGGAATTTTGAAGTAGGAGCATTCTTCCGATGAAAATGGAAAGCGCCGCAAGGTAACCTTTTATTGTTCCGATATTCAGACCTCTATGTGCTAGGGTCAGAAGGAAAGGTAATACTTCCGGAATAGAACATAGGAAAGGATCAACATTCTTTTCTCTGCACCAGTTGCAAAACTTTTTCCAACGGCAACGGTATAGAGACTTTGTTGCTGGCCTTCTTGCCGAAAGCAACACCTCCATAACGTCATCTCGAAGGTTCCAATCCCTGTATCTCAGCCTTTCAGATACCAAGCATGAAGGTTGAGCGTTTTGACCTCTGGATGGAGAACCTGACCCTCCATTTGAGAGAGAAGGTTCTCTCTCTGAGGAAGACGTACTGGGGGAAAGATGGACATGTCTAGAAGGTCCGAGTACCACGTTCTCCTGGCCCAATCCGGGGCAGTTAGGATTATGCGGCTCAGAAACCTTCTCAGCCTCCTGATGACCTGAGGAATGACGGGAATCGGAGGGAACGCGTACAATAGTGGGAAATTCCTCTCCACCACGAACGCGTCCCCCAGGGCTCCTCTCGGGGGAAATTCCCTTGAGCAATACCTTTCGCATTTTCGGTTGATTGCGGTTGAAAACAGGTCTACTTGAGGGGTTCCCCAAAGGGCGAAGATCTCTTGAATGACTTCCTGAGCCAGTTCCCATTCGTGGGATACCGTGCTCTGCCTGCTCAGAGCATCTGCCGTCATATTATCTTCCCCGGCCAGATGAATTACCGTTAAAGAGATTCCTTCCTGAATCACCCAATACCAGAGCTGCATTACCTCTCTGCAAAGGGGTAGTGACCCCACACCTCCTCTTGCGTTTAGGTAGTGCATGGCCACTGTGTTGTCCGTCATTATCAGGACATTCTTTCCCCTGACAAATGGCAGGAAGGCCTTCAGCGCTAGTCTGATTGCCCTCAGATGGAGACCAACGACCGTTGATTGTCAAATCGTTGGCATGAGCTCCCCACCCCAGGAGTGAGGCGCCCGTCACTACTGTGATCTCCGGCCATGGTTGCCAAAAAGGTTCTCCTTTTAGGATGTTCTCTGTACAGGTCCACCATAGAAGGTCTTGTCTGACCTTGTTCGGAATCTGAAGAAGATCCGTCATTTGACCCGAGAACTGGGACCACTGAGTCTTTAGGGCCCATTGAAGGGATCGCATCCTCAAGCGTGCCTCTGGCACCAGAAAGATGCAGGATGCCATGAGGCCGAGCAACCTTAAAAAGTCGTAAGCCTGGAGACTTTGGGCATTTTGGAATTTGGAAACACTCTGAAGAATGTCTTGAGCCCTCGACTTGGGAGGCGAGCTCTTTCCCAAGGACGTGTCTAATACAGCTCCTATGTACTGAAGCTGTTGGGAAGGTGTCATATGTGACTTCTTGAAATTGAGGGAGAAGCCCAGTTTGTGGAGGAAGTAGCAGGTGACTTTCAGATGATCCAGTGCTTGCTCGGCAGAACGCGCTCTGATCAACCAATCGTCCAGGTATGGGTAGACATGAATCCCCCCTCTCCTGAGGTGCGCTGCCACCACTACCATTAACTTGGTGAAGACCCTCGGGCGGAGGTCAACCCGAAAGGCAGGACTCGAAAAGGATAATGTGAGTCGCCAACTACGAACCTCAGGTAATTTCTGTGTTTGAGATGAATTGGCACATGAAAATAAGCATCCTGGAGGTCCAATGACACCAACCAGTCCTGAAGTTGAAGGGCCTTAAGGATCTGAGAAAGGGTAACCATCTTGAACTTGTCCTTTCTGAGGAACTTATTCAAGTTTCTTAAGTCCAAGATGGGTCTCAGTCCTCCGTCCTTTTTGGGGATCAAAAAATACGGCGAGTACCATCCCTTGTTCCTCTCCGCTGCAGGTACTGGTTCTATAGCACCTTTCTCCAGCAGGGTTAAAACTTCCTGCTGTAGGAGCGGGTTTGAAGACGGGTGTCTCCCTGGTTGATTGCTTTGAGGTTGCGTTAGAAAAGGGAGGCAGTAACCTTGGGCTATTATTTCTAGAGCCCAAACATCGGAAGTAATGGCTCGCCATTCTTGCAGATGCTGTGAGAGCCTGCCCCCTACAGGTGTTTTGTGATGCAAGTCCTCAAAGCGGTTTTGTGGCGGATGTTGAAGCCGCTGATTGCAGAGATGCTGCAGCTGGGGCTGGTTTAGCACGTTTTCCTCGTCCACCACGAGTGGCCTTTTTCTGGCCCCTTTGACTGGCCATTCCTCTCGCCTTTCCATATGAGGTGTAGTAACGATAGGATCGTCCCCTCCATGACTGTCCTTGCGCACGAAAATAATGAGGTTGCCTAATAGCAGCTCCTAAAGATTTGGCAGCTGCTTTTGAGGTCGGCAACCTCTCAAGGCTCTCATCAGCCTTGTTGCCAAAAAGGTGAGACCCGTCAAAAGGCATGTTCAGAAGGCGGTTCTGTACGTCTGGTGCGAAACCCGACTTCCGTAACCACGCAAATCTGCGCATTACCGTGCTAGTGCCCATGGACCTGCTTACACTATCTGCAGTGTCCAATCCAGATTGAAGGGATTCCTGCATGGCTTCCTTTCCATCTCTAACGATGGCTAGGAACCCTTCTCTTTCTTCCCCTTCTGGTATGTGCTCTGCCGCCATTGCAATGCACTCCCAAAGAGTGTACGAAAATTTTGCCAAGGCACATGTGGAGTTGGCAGATTTTAATGCCATGCTCCCGGCTGAAAATACCTTCCGTGCCCAACCATCCACACGCTTATCGTCCCTGTCTGGAGGGATAGACGGGTATGCAAGTTTGTTAGAAGCTGTGGCTGCCTGTATGACCAGACTCTCGGGAGTTGGGTGTTTGGACAGATAGCCGGGGTCGCTACAGGCCGGGCAGTATTTTGAGGTAAGGGATTTATTAACCGGAGGAATAGAATCCGGAGTTTCGCAATTATTGGCCACCCTATTTTGCAGGGCTACATGAAAGGGTAGTACTGGGTCTTCGGTGGGACCATGGTCCAATATATCTGTTAAATCATCCTGGATGAATTGGGCTGATGGTTTAGCCCATCCCAAGTAATCTACCACCTTTGTCATTAATTGACGGTATGATGGACTGGCATGCTCTCCTGGTTCTGGTCTGCCAAAGTCGTTTTCAGGAGATGTGTCAATGCCACTTGCATTGTGTAATGATTCCACCAAGTCCCTCATTCTGCTTTCTACTGAAATCAAGCATTCTGGGACATTTGGGGTGCCATATTGCAGCCCAAAAGGTACATTCTCCTCATCAGATCTCTCCTGTTCCTCAAAAATTGAGGTCAGGGATTTGAAAAACTCCTTTCTGGGGAGAGGCTTGAAAACCTTCTCTGGGAGAGGAGGAGGAAGAGGTCTAGTAGCTGGCTCTGTGTACAATACAGGTTTTGTAACCTTATCCTTCTCTTTTTCTGGCTTCCCTGGCTTGGCTGGAGCCTTTGGTGCCTAGGGTTTCGGCGTCGATGTCGATAACGGCGTCGACGACATCGTGGTCGTCGACAGGGTCTGCTTCGAGGGCGTCGAGGCGACCTTCGAAGATTTTCCCTTCGAGGTATGATGGGTCTCGGACAGCGTCGATGACCTCGAGCGGTCGACTCGACTCGAGCGTTTTTCACTGGGCGTCCTGGAAGGTTCCCTATCCTTCATTTTTTCGATCACCCGGGCTCGAGGGCGCGCAAGTGTCGGAGCGATGATGCTCCCGGCCGGCTTTCGAAGAAAGGCGCAGTCCGAGGCTTCGCTTTTTCAAACACCTCCATCATTTTGACCCTGAATGCTTCCCACTCTTCGGTAGACAAATGTTTCGTGGGGCATTTCATCTTTTTTGGAGACTCGTCTGACGACGAGGTGGAGGGAGACCTGTGGCGTTGTTTCTTCGATCTTTTTGACGAAGACGACCAATGATGGGAATCGCTACAGGACCTTGATCGATGCCTTTCGCGTCGAGGAGAATTCTCCTCACGGGATCTCGACGCTAGAGGTTTTTCGATCGGTTTTTCGACCTACCTGTAGCTTTACTCTCCTCTCTCGCAAGACCTTCCCCGTCATCGCCTGACACTTCGTACAGGCCTCCATGTCGCTGCCTTTTCTGAGGCACCACAAACACTCGAGATGCGGGTCCGTGATCGACATTTTTGACCCGCACGATTTGCACTTTTTGAATCCCGATTTCGGGGTCGTGGTCGGCGTCGATGACGAGGACATATTTCGTTATTATATATTCTCACAGAACTCGAGGTGCGCCGAATGTCCGAAGCAACGTATACTGTGGAAAAACGGAACTGAGGCCAACGGGCGCCGCGCGTGCTACCTATACACCCGATGACGTCACCCTCGACGAAGGCCTTCGAGGGACCATCGACTTGACGACATCGACGCACAGCGACCTCTGCCAAAAATGTTTCCGAAGAGCAGCAAAGCTGGATGGAATACATCTAAGATGAGGAATACGTTGGAGGACACAATCCACTCGAAAGTTTGTTATTGTCCTTTCCTGAGTATAAAAAGGATAAAAGACACAGTTTTTAAAATGTCTAAAGGATGTCTACATATGTTTCGGCTGACGGGTTACATGAGCACCATCCCTGGTTTCTGCTCGTCTTAGTGTAGCCCTCTTCAGGACGGGTAATTAGTCGACAAGATGTTCAAAAAAAGTTCCCCAATGGATCACAGTTTGTAGAATACTATAGGAAAAATGACAAAGTGTACAGGTTGTGTTTTAGTAATCGTTCTCAAGGACCTCTTTTTGTTTAAAAAGAATAAAAGCACATTAATGGCAAAAATGTGTATAATCTGGAACTGTTCAGTTCACAGGTATACATTCCACTGACCTTGTCAGTATCTTATGGTTGGACTGGAGCGTTGTTGACTCTTGCAGGAACATTTCTTCTTTCCTGTAGATTGCGTGAAGCAATAACTTTTATAAATTCTGCCCTCCACGTATTTAGAGAGTAAGTAGATTTGCAGGCCGCCGGGGTGCTGGGCACGGGCGATTCGACCACGAGACGATCCAGGAAGGCGAAAAGAGGGCGAACTGGTTAACCCCACCAGTTCAAAGGAAGAAGACTCTCCAGGATGAAGATCTTCTCTGTCGCCGGGAAGTGGTGAGGCGGTTCAGCAGGGCTCCACCGTTGGTGCCGTCGTTGCAGGTCGGCTCAGCTTCTCCCTCTTTGGATTCTTTAGGTCCTGTGGCGACTTCTGAAGTTCCAGTCTCCAAAGCCCTGCTTTTATGCTGAAAACCCCCATTCATCAGTCCTAGCTGTCACTCAACCATTAAATAGACTGCACCTATTGAGGAAGACATCCCAAAAAACCTGCAAATCTACTTACTCTATAAATACGGGAAAGAAGAAATTCTCCTACAAGAATCAACAACGCTCCAGACATTTTAAAAACTGTGTCTTTTTTCCTTTTTTACTGAAGGACAATAACAAACTTTCTCATATAGAACGATTTCCCCCAGTATGCAATGTGAAAACATCTTTAGAACCAACATACTTTGTGTGATGTATGATTTATGTCACTTACTAACCACAGTCACCAACAGTATTTAGTATTGAATTTTTGGACCTTTTTAATTAGGTTGTATTAAGTGCCTTGTGGAAAGCACCTACTACTTCTACCTTTTTATTGAACTACTTTAATAAAATGTGTATTAATTATGTGTAAACAATCTGGCAATTTATGATTCGGATATGACTTTGGATATGTGAAATAGATAATATATCCATATGTCCTTTCTGACAAGCTATTGAGGTGGACTGAGAGAGGGGTAATTGAGTTGTCTGTTCCTTTTTTGTGCACTGCATCCCTGGTCCCTCTACAACTCAAT
Organism: Ambystoma mexicanum; assembly: GCF_040938575.1. NCBI lineage: Eukaryota > Metazoa > Chordata > Amphibia > Caudata > Ambystomatidae > Ambystoma > Ambystoma mexicanum. Next base: position 1,009,125,436 of record NC_090921.1, read on the forward strand.
CCCCCTTAAACAAAAAACGTGACTTACCCAGTACTTCTCCTAATTCTCTCGTTATACATGTTATTTTTTGTTTGGGTGATTGCTGCCTTTGGTAATGTTGGAGGCTAATGAGTAGAGTGTTTTATTATTAGTGGAGGGTGAATGTTTCCATGCTGATTCGACTTTTATTTTTGCAGAGGGTTTTTAGTTCGGGTGTGAACCAGGAGTTGAGTTGAGCACATGGTTTGGATTTTCATAGTTTGAGTGGTGCTACAGTGTTAATGGCCTTGAGAATGGTTGTGTTGTAGAGGTCTACTAGTTCACTGGAGTTGGTGGTGGTGGGTGTGAAGTCGATGATGGGTTGGAGTAAAGGTATGAGTTTCTCAGCTGTGATGTTTTTGCTGTTTCTTGTGAGTGTGGGTGGAGCATTGGGAAGGGGTGCCGGTGTTTGTTTGTCTTTGTTGATGGTGAAGATGATGAGGTGGTGGTCAGTCCAGGCGCAGGGTGTGTTGGATAGTATGGAGGTGTTGCAGTTAAGGTCTGCTATCCAATCGAGGGTCCGGCCTTTGTTGTGTGTGGGTTGGGTGATGTGCTGGGTAAATCCTAATTCTGAGATAGTGTTGGTGACTGTGCTTGCTTTGCCGTCTTTCTTGTCATTGTAGCCCAAGTTGAAGTCACCTAGAATGAGTATCTGTGAATTGGGTTTGGTGTTGTTGGAGAGCAGGAGAGCTATGTCGTCGTTAAATGAGGACAAAGGGCCTGGCGGTCTGTAGATAAGGTGGATGGTGATAGTGCTTGTGCTAGTTGTGGATAGTTTGATAGTAAGTAGTTCAGCAGAAGGGAGAGTTTGGTTAGATATGTGTCTTATGTTAAGGGAGATTCTTGCTATGAAGGCTACTCCTCCGCCTTTAGCTGTTTGTCTATCCATGCAGTAGATGGTGTAGTCATTTGGGATGGCTAGCGCTAGTAAATAGAATGCAGGCGAAGCCGAAATTACACAGAAACTGGACCTTGGCCACCCCCAGTATGTTGGAATTGTGAAATAACAGGGCATAGTGTGCGCGTATGTAGGAGCTGAGGGAATGCGCAACAAAACAGACAGTTTTCAAGAGGGGGGGCAGCTTATCCACTGCCATACAGCACACAAACAAGAGAGGGCTTTGGCCAGGATCACACATCCTATCAGGCACAGTCGCCATAAGTACAGCAGGTACAACAGCAGGGGCAAGTACAAATGGACCCACTACAAGGGCAATCACAACAAGCACCTATGCAAACACAGCAAAACGCGAATACATGGCACATACTCACACCTAGGATAGGGGGTTTCACTGTGATGGGAGGAAGTTCTTTCACAGGGACAGGGATGAGTTTATACCCTCAATAGGACAGCTCACAGGGTGACTTAATGTGTTTAGTACTATCTGTGACACCAGACCCCCAAGTGGAACCAGGGGTCGCGATAGGGGGCAAATTATTTTCTTTTCTTGTAGACACTGGGGCGACCCGCTCTTGTATACGGGAGGGAAAATATCCAATTTCAGGTATTGCCATGAATGCTCAAGGGTTCTCTGGAGCTACGAATTTAGTTCCTTTTACTGATAATTTACCTGTTTCTATAGGGGAATGTGACAAGTCCATTCCTTTGTTATATTCACGACAGACACCAGTCAACATTTTGGGAAGTGATTTGATGACAAAACTTAACATGACGATTTCGTTCACTGATCAGGCAGCAGTGTAATACACTATTTAAACGTAGGAGAGTTCATACTGGCATTTACAGGTCAAGTGGCTCTACGAGGTGTCCCGGTAGATCCGGAAGTCTTCCTATATGGAGTGAGCATTTTTATTGACATGGCTACCTGGGCTAGTAGGAAAGAGTGTGAGGATACCTGATGAGTTCTTATTTAGACCACAAATGTCAATGGATGAGGAAGGCGGGCAGACCATTCCTATAGAAGTGGAAGCAGCTATAGTACGAGGAGAGATAGCAATGCTTGAAGGGGTGGATGACGAAGGTAGATCATGGCGAACGCCGATAGCTCTTGAAGAGGGGTACAGATTGACTGACATAACAGATGCAGATATGTTTAGAGAAGAACGTATTGATGACAAAGTGGTGTTCTTTATGAGCATTACATACTGGATAAGGATCGAGAAAAGAGAAATCCCAAAGCAAATGGCGATAATGTGGCAACCACCAGCATTATTCCAGGAAGATCTAGAAAAGGTGCCAAGTGTCCTGTGGATCACAGGCCCCTATGGCGTAGGCCTATTGAAGGGAATAGGGGAGGTTAAAATAAAGCTTAAGCCAGGAGCAATTTTACCACGAGCAAAACAATACCCTATGTCCCGAGAAGCTGATGAGGGCATATTCCAGACTATTTCAGCCCTGATGAATCAGTGAATCCTAGTGCCACCGGAATCATTGTGCAATACTACAGTGTATCCGATTAATACACCTAAAGGGGGGTCGTGAAGATTTATCCAGGGCTTGCGCCCTCTTAATCAGATTGTAGAGGCAGAGTTTCGTTTAGTTCCTAATTCTGCGCAATATTATGTAGTATCCCAGTTGAAGCTAAGTATTTCACGGTGATCGATTTGAAAAATGCATTTTTCTCGATGCCGCTGCATAAGGACTCACAAGACCTAACTTCCTTTACGTTTAGACAAAAGAGAATAAAACATACTTGTTTACCTCAATGGTATTGTGTGTCCCCGTCAATCTTTAACAGGTTCCTACAGATGGATCTTAGTAACATTGAACTCAAAGGTGCGGTAATTCAGTACATAGACGTATTGGTTTGCAGTAAAACAGAAGATGAATGCAGAAAAGACTCTGTTCGGTTAAAGACTATATTAGCAAATAAGGATACAAGGTGGACAAAGAGAAATTACAGTACTGTCAGGAAGAAGTGGTGTACATAGGTCAGTTAATTACACATGAATGGAAGAAACTGACACCTGAAAGAGCTGAGGCTATTATGAAAACACCAAAGCCAAACACAGTGAGGCAAATGCAGCAGTTTCTGGGCTTGTGCAAATATTGCAGAACCTGGGTTTTTGATAACAGCACGTATACAAAGCCACTTTTGCATGCGTTAATGAAAGCACAAGTTGGTAAGGAAAAGATAGAATGGACCGAAGAAGTGGAGGAAGGGTTTGAGGAGTTGAAAAGAGCAATTTGTACAGTTCCAGTTTTAGGGATTCCCAACTACAGCGAGGAATTCTATTTTTTTTCACACACAAATGGGATTTTAATGACAGTACTGCTGACACAAAGGACACATTGGGGTACAAACCTTTGTCATACTACAGCAGGATTTTAGATCTCATTATGAGGGGACATTTTCCGTGCAAACAATCTTTGGCTGCTGTCGCATTTGCAATTGAGAATTCCAAAAGTATTGTCATGGGCTGTTCTATGACTCTTTACATGAAGCATACCTTATTTGCCATTTTAGAGAAACCCAAGGGCACATTAACATCACAAAGAGAATACGAGGTAATGATTTCCAATTCAGCCATTAAAATCGTGAGGTGTAAAATAGTGAACCCAGCTCTGTGTGTAGCTGAAGAAGGTGATCATGTACATAACTGTGCAAACTATGTTGAATTTTATGATGATATACCCCATGTGAAAGAGAATGCTTTGGCGGTAGGGGAGATTCTTTTTATTGATCGTTCTTCGAAAGTTGACCAGACTAGTGGGGAGAGGCATTCAGGCTCCGCAGTTGTGAGACACAGATTAAATGGTGAATTAGAGGTAGTAGCGAGTGCAAGACTACCGTCTCACTTTTCAGCGCAAACAGCAGAATTAGTAGTGCTTATTGTCTCGCTAGAGAAACAAGAAGGGCAGGAAGTGACAGTGTACAGTGACTCCTCCTATGTGACATCAACAGTACACGCAGGGCTGTCACATTGGAAAAGGAGGGGCTACCTCTGCGCAGATGGCGCTCCAGTGCAACATGCGTCCTTATTGGACAGGGGCTCATCAAGGCACTACAACTCCCAGTAGTCATAGCGGTCGTAAAATGTGCAGCCCATACTAAACAAACAGACTTTATTTCTCTCGGAAACAAAGCCGTGGACATAGAAGTCAAGAGTTGCATATTCTCCAAATATTTCGAATTTTGATACTGAAGATACAAAATAAATTTTGACTAGAAGCATGTTAGTACGAGAGGGGTTTAATATGCTGTAAATTACGCAACTAATAGAAATTCAGCGCAGAGCCCAGCAAACGGTGCAAGAACTATGGAAACGTAAGGGGTGTTCTTGATGCCCCTCAGAAGCATTAATGGTGACAGGAGAGCACTGGAGAGCCAGTGATGCCAGCAGCATTATTGAAAGTCACACTTGAACAACTGCATTACCCCGCGCGTATAACCAGAGAAAGTCTTGCTGCCACCATTGCAGAAGACTGGTTCATTCTCAATCTGCTGGAACACGTTGCACAGTTCATGGTGAATTGCATTTTGTGTGAAAGGCTTAGTGCTGGGCATACACTGAGAACAATCAGAGGAGTAATACCTCGACCAAATGGTCCTTTTCAGCATTTACATATTGACTATGTCGATATGCTGTAAACATGTAATAGATACAGATATCTGTTAGTGGTGGTGTGTCCCTTCTCTAGGTGGATCGAGGCTGGTCCGTGTACACACCCTGATGCCACATATGTAGCAGTGTTTTTAGTGTGCAAAGTTTTCCCAGGGTGGGGTGTGTGCGAAGTACTAAGATCTGCTAATGGGCCACATTTTGTCAATGAGTTATTCGAACAAATAGGACTTCTATTGAGCATAAAGCACAAGTTGTCTTCTGCTTCTCACCCACAAGCAAACAGGATATGTGAGAGACTCAACGGCCTCCTCAAAGAGAGGATCGCCAAGATGAAATAGATTTTAAAGAAGGGATGGCAATACTGCCTACCCCTAGCCTTATATGCCCTTTGGAATCAGCCAAATTCTGCACACCACCTCACCCCTCATATGTTAGTGACAGGGCAGCGCATGAGAATGCCTCCATCTAGAGTGAGGAGTGATGCCCAGAGTGTAGCAAAGACTCTATGTGATGAGATGCATGATTATTTAAAATGTATGACTACTAGTGTTTCTTTCATTTCAGATCAAGTCAAGCATCGGAGGGAGGGGTCAAGGAACACAGAAGAGGACAATCCAGTGACCAATCCACGTGAACTATAGCCACTGGCAAAGTTATATGTTGGTGACTTAATTCTCATAAAAGTTTTTATTAGGAGGTGGCACAAGCCGAGGTTTAATGGACCCTTTAGTGTTGAGGAAGTCTCCCTTCTGAAGTTAAGGTTTCAGGAAAATGAGCTTGGCTGCATTTAGGTGATGTGAAAATGTATAAAGGCGAGGGTACAGATAGCGTTAGTCCAATTTTTACAAATGATATTACCACGAGTGAAGGAAACACAAAAAGGCATTGGGAGCAGTAACTAATAGTAGAGATTAGTGGTGACTGTACTGATTTATAAGCTTAATCACTATGGGGTCACCTGTTCTGTATGCCTATGCTTTTATGCTTTTATGTGTCTATGGTATGGTAGTAAAATTAAGTATTGATTAATCTTGGTTCAGTTTTAGATAGTTAAATTGATTTGATAGATCTGTATCGTATTATGAGTGTACATTTTTGTTTTTCTCTTCTTTTCTTCTCTATGTAATATATGGATGTTGGATTGTTTTATGTTTGTATGAAATATTTGAAAAGTTGCGTGGCAACTAAAACAAATAAAATAAATAAAGGTGAGACCCTCCCTCCAGCGGTTGCTGACCCAGAAGCAAGACAAGAAGAAGAATTTCTGCATGTGTAGACTCGATCGATGACCAAGAAGAAGGACGATAAAGCAGAGAGTGATTAGCATGTATTTCTTTTGGACTGGAATTCAGTGGACACTCCTTATATATTTTAGCAGGGAGTGCATAGACTTGCAGAGACATTCCAGAGGCTAAAACAAACTTTTAGAAATTCATTGAGTATTATGCCTAAACATCAGTTCCTGATTAGAAATTGGAAGAGAGATCAGTATCCAGATTCATTTAGTGGAGAATATCTGTTTTAATTGATAAAATACATGATATTTGTTGACAGTGATACACATCGGCTTGTGGTTGCTATCTTTGTGTTTATACTTCAGTCGTACCCTGCTCTTGTCAGAAGAAATGTCAATATTCATACTTTTGTACAGGATCCCAAAAATGGTCCAGTGATAAGAAGACTCTTCATCGCCATAATTGAACAGATTGTGCAGTTACAAATGTAAAAGAATTGTATATTTGTATTAAAAATGATTTGTGAGGAGAATAATGTGATTATAGAGAGAGCCCGAGTTCAGCAAGCGTTGGGATGGCACAATAAATGTTTCTCTAGACTTCTATGCATAATATACATATGCATGTGTATTCTCTTTATCTTTTTGTATCTTACATTTCACAGTCTCTATTATCCTAATGGTTCCATTGAAGAAAGAGGTCGTATGTTTTTTCCTATTATGAGTACAAATGATGAAAATGTATTTGATCTCTATGGTATGTTAGATGACATAAAAGTGATGCAGAGGAAGATCACTATGGGGATAAATACCTATCTAGATAATTCAGCTTACCTGTGAAATAATATATGGTATCAGCACATGAAAATGGTGGGGGAAAGAGTATCTGATGGGAATTGCTATGTCTGCTCTCTCATCCCCTATGCCATGAATACAGTGCAGACTTTCATTTCAAAGGAGGTGTCAGCATCCAATATAAAATGCCTCAGCCATCTTGCAGCATGTACTACTTGGGGACTATTCCAAGGAAGTTGGGCAACCCTGCGATGGAGAACAAGACAGTCGTTCCCATACCAAGATGACTATATTAAGACTACTCAGATGGAGAAGGAGCCTGAATAGACAGACAAGATGCTTGAGTATCCTGCTGCAGGACAAGGTAAGGTGATTATTGAGGAAATTAAGAGGATGAACTGTTCTGATATGACAGAAAAAGCTTGGATGCCTGGATGCTGGGAACGATCACAGCTGTTAATCTACAGATGAGCGAGCACGAGTAAAGGATGGGAAAATGGAATGATGTCTTGTGCAGTTCATCTGCTAAGGAAGGAAGCAATACGAGGAATACAAAAGGTGAATTATGAGTGTCTGAAGTCTTTGGCCAAGGACTCCAAATTACTGACATGGGTGGAAGACGAATCAGACCCAGTGGCCCTTGTCCCATTGGTTAATGCGACAAAGTGTTTCCAGAGTCATGGAAAGAATCACGTTGGACATAATAAAGGGTCTAAAACCACAATTGATGTTCCAGGAAGGAGAAAAGGGACAGCTGTCCTCATGTATCGATATTGGGCCTACGGATCTTGAGCATATATGATATTGCCCAGGAATTGGGGCATAGTGTGCTCCTTGGTGTTCGTCCATGTTCCAGCATTGGTGATTCGTCAGAACGATCTAAATATTGATGAATTCCCAAAGGTGGATGACCATTTGAGAAAAAGAAGATCACTTGAACTCTGACAGATGAAAGGAGAGAATTATTTCTCACCCAAATCCATAAAGGCTTATGGAGCTATTCCTGATGGACACAAGTTGTTCAGCAACACTGATATGATAATGATATCTATATTTATGCCTGGACTTCAAACAGTGGTGAATGCCAAATGGTTACAATTCACCAGGTGGGAGCTTCTGCAGACAATCAATGCTACTATAAAAGGATTCAATGCCATAAAAGAAGAGCTGAGGGCCATACGACTGATGACCTTCCAGAACAGGTTTGTCCTTGACATGATCACGGCAATGGAAGGAGGTGTTTGCGCCAAGATCGGGCCATATTGTTGCACATTCATACCTTCTCACGATGGCAAGAATGGGACTTTGACAGAGGCCATATTGATGTTGACAGACCTACATACTAAGATGGAGGAAGAGGCAGATGGCATTGAAGATGACAGTTGGTTTGCATTCTTGTTTTCATGGATTCCTCATTGGATGACACATTTATTCAAGTTTCTTGGAGCAATACTGGTGCTGATCATGTTTGGATTCTGTGTAATCAGCATAATAATTTCACAATGTCAGAAAACGGCGAAGAAAGCAGTAGGAATAAAGATCATGATTGATGCCAAGGATGACCCAGAAGCCAAGGAGCTGACTGATGACACCGTCAGAGATTACATAAAGGCCAGCCTTGTAGCACCTGAATAAACGAAGTTCAAGTATCCAAAGGATCATAAAAAAATATGTTGAATGTTGGGTTTACTGTACCCCGAATGGATAACGTAATTACATGACTTGGAGTGTTGAAGAACACATTAAAACTGCAGGCACCTTCAGGGGGTGATGAAAACATGGACACCCAAGAAACACTTCTTCAAGAGAAAATACAAAGAAGCAGAGAGACTTGAGGAGGTGGTCGAGGACTCAACCAGAGGGGGGAATGTAGAGGAGCAGCTGTATACCTGCTCCCCTAACTCCCCTGTATTGGAGACATGAGACTGTGCTGTGTTTGCCACCAGCCATTGTGCCAATACTGCAGCAAGTGTTTGGAAGAAAATACCCATTAAGAGAATATATCGAATGTACCCCCGAAGTGACGAAAACCTGTGGCAGGACCTCCCTGAAGGAAATTGAGAAAGAGCAAAGAAGAGCAGCTAGTGACGTCATAAAAAGTATGCATGGCGTCCCAAGATACTGGCTGAAGATGATGTATAGATCCTGAAAAAACTAATGACGAAGTAAAGAATCGAGTAAAATCTCAAATTTAAAAGAAGAAGATTACACATGCATGAAGTGCTGCAGAGAACAAACGTTTAATAAATGTACAGAAGCTGAAACACAAGGTAGATTAAGTCATCATAGAAGCTGGCTATGAGTAGTAAATCGAATGCAGGTGAAGCTGCCATTACACAGAAACTGGACCTTGGTATAATGAATTAAGTAAGCTAAAAACCATGAGGTGGAAATGGACAACTGTGTCGCAGCAAGAATAATAGGCTCATGGAGCTGCGTGGCAAGACTGCCTGGCCTAAAGTCAAGATTCTAGAAGGCGAGGTCAGCTATCTCCTCTAAAGAAGGACAAGTGTGCGGCGGATAAAACTTCTCACGTTAAGGTGCAAGAAAGAACACAAAGGATATACTTTACTTTAAAATATTACGGCGCTGACAAACAAAAAAGGGGGAAGAGCTGGTGGGTGATTGTAGAACAGGGAGGACCGGACGCAAAAGTTAAGCAAACATCCATGTTTTCAGCTTCCTTTTAAAGGATGCCAAATTCGGCTGACACCTAAGTTCAAGGGGAAGGTCGTTCCACGCTCTGGGCGCTGAGATGCAGAATGCCCAGCTTTAATTCATTTAGAGCATTTAAAAGCTGCAAAATGGACCAAATCATGGTCTCCTGTCATGTGAGCCAAGGATGGAAATAGAGTTTGAACTAGGAGTTCCAGACACGATAGCGAGTGCCCTCACTCCCGTGCATTCTCATAGACACGGATACTATACTCTGCTAGGCCAAGTACAAAGACAATTTCATGGCAGAAGACATGGGGGATGAGAGATGGTTGGCTAATTGGTTGGTGAGGTAGTTTCATGCTCTATCTCTGTGCACCTGGGTCTGGTCTTACGTGCTGCTAAATTAACCAAATGTTCCAGAAATGGCACAAGCGTGCCAACCAGTTATATCAGTCCATATAACGAAGGACCTTAAAGTTTGAAGACCAATGAGAAACTGAGTATCGAATGTTTCTGAAATTACATGTTTTTAGAGGTAGGCATAAGTTGTCCATCTGATAACGGACAGCCAATACAATCCTAGCTCCTATAGAAATGTATACTTAGATATCTCCCTTAATCAATCCTGTCCCTTGATAGGTTTTTCACTATTGCCAGGTAGTATGATGTAACTCTAATGCATTTTGTGTGTGAAAACCATATTTTGTGTGGAGAAAATTGAGACTGAGCGTACGTCTATTGATGTTCGTTGTAACGTCCTAGTTTTAGATAATTGTTAATAAAACAATACTTTGCCATCGTCCTGAGTTGGTTCTGTTATTTGGACTCAGAACTACTCTGGTGTAATCCAATCCATTCCATATGTACATTCCTAAGGGCCATATGCTGAATAACATGTATGCCATGACATGGCCAGGAACCTGGGAGTTCATGCATCATATAAATGCATCGTATCAATGATCCAGTGCTGCCACTTGCCGGGATAGATCATAGAGTAACATGATCAGCCCGACTGGCCGGTGAGGTATCGGTCAGGTCCAGTGAGGTATCAGTCGGGTCCAGTGAGGTATCGGTTAGGCCGGGTGACGTATCAGTTAGGCCTGGTGAGGTATCGGTTAGGATCAGTGAAGTATCGGTTAGGCCCAGTGAGGTATCGGTTAGGCTTTTCTCCACAGCTCAGAATGAAGTGCAGAATGATTTTACTTTCACAACTGCTTTGATCAATTTCAGTAACAAGATATTAGTGGACGGATACACTTCCATGGAATCTCAATCATCTCCACATTATCTTGCTACATTTCCACAGAATTTCACCAGGTCCTCTATGCTTGCACTTCCCGGTCTGTGTGTACAAATTAGAGTATGCACGAGCCAAACAGCAAACACTGAAGTCGAGCGGGTCAGGCCGGGGCCTCCTTCGGTGCTTTAATAACCAGCCTGATTACATATATGTTGTTCTGGTTGGCATTTGTATAGCGCACATCTGCCACTGATGTTGCCTCACAGCCTTGCGCGCTGCCCCAGAAACATTGTAGGCCAGAGGCTAGCATTTGCCACTGGTCTGAAGGCTTTGTGGCATTGTAAAACATGTGCCACTATTAAATCAACAGTACTCATCATGTCGACCTCAGAAGGGGGAAAGGCTGGGTCTGCCCCACCTGCCAAGCCCTTAAAAAGCTGCTTGCCCAGAACGTTCAGCAACAGTTGCATTAACAAACTGAGTGTTCTTATTCACTCTGACGTATGAACTGAACATTGCACTTACAATGTTATAGTAAGTACAGTAGCACACCGAGTTGAGTACAGCAGCGATGGGGGTATCAGTGGCTGAGGGCACAGGTGTGGGGGGGTGCATAAGAGAGTGAGAAAGTAGGGGGTGGGGGACGAGAAGACTACCATACTCACCATTTTCTGCATGTTGGCAGCAGGTGGGTGCACTTTGCTCCTCAATCTGTTGTGCAGAGACAGCAGGAGGTAGCTTTCTTTGGTGCTCTGAGCTGCAGAGAGAGAGAGAGACACTGTGAGGGGGCGTGTCACATCCACACACACGCACAGTAATCTCAGGTCAGCATAGCGGGGTCGCAGGCTCAGATATCCATGGTTACCCTGGGCACCCTGTGTAGGCAGGAACAAGGTTAAGTATTCAAACAAAATGAAATCCACATTTCCCACCCCCATAATCCCATTAAGTGATCCTGGAAGCACATATTGTGCTTGTGTGCTTCCAGAGATCACCTTCTCAAACAAAAGGTAGATGCTAACAGGTCGGACCATAACACTTGAGGCATCTTTGACCAAGCCTGTCTTTTGAACCATCGTCACTTTGTGTGCCAGTATGTTAAGTTATGTTGGCTTAAAAAGACGAATAGGGGTGGACAAATAAGCATGAACAAACGCTGCTTCCCAATTATGCAACCATCGAGAGTCCGCAGCCTATTAATGGCAAGCAAAAACAGTGACCTTTCAAAAGGTTGTGGTCTATCTGGATAAAAGAGTGGCATTCCATGAATGAAACCTTTATGAAAAAGGTATGTCAAATGAATTTAATAAATATATGTGTAATCAACAGTCACAAAATGGACTACAATAATAACATTAGAATAAAAAAAGAAATAAAATCCAAACAAGTAAATCCAATCTCTGTAAGGTACCTCAGGATGTAAAAGGGCCTGCAGCAGAGATATGCTTGTACAACGCAGGTCACAATTTGCCTTGGCAGTAAGACAGCTAAAGAGGTTACTGTGCAGGATGCAGAGATCTGTGTGAAGTAAGTAGGCACAGATCCCTCCCCCAAAACAGAAAGACTGTAGTCCCACTATATTACAAGCCCTGCGCAACTCATCAAAACCGAAACATATAGACTCCAATTTACAGCACACATAAGAAACAAAAACATTCCAAAACGTCTTTCCTTAGGTGGAAGACACGTTTTGACAAACAAAAGTGTTCCTTTTAACAGCACTCTGCAGTGGTGAGGTCATAAAGTACCTTAGTTGCACTGCTTTCCAATAGCTTCATCTCAAGAGTTGAGAGGAGAATCTGTGTGTGGCCAGGAGAGAGGCGCAAGGTCTCCAGGTGGTCGGGGGCCCAGCAGCGATCTGCCTCGGGTCATAATTTAAAACCCTTTTGGATCCGTGGCCCACTTAAAGCCCTCTAAACCCTTGGGAATTTGAGAGCCGAGATCACAGATATCATTATGACCCATCTACTGTAGTCATTCTTCATCAACCATGAGTGGATGAGCGGGAGCTATGGCTACGCAGTGATATCTGTGTATTTACTCACTGAGCTATGCCTGCATATGCAGCTATCTTATGTTATGCAGCATTTAAGATTTAACAGTGCGTCAAAATCACTGAAAAGAGCTCAACCAATAGAGCTTCCACTCCATCGCACTCGTTCCAGCAATTCAGAACTATTCGTACATAGGCTCAAGATGGATCAAGGAATAACTTCATGCGTGCAAATAAACCCACAGGAATCTGGGATCCCAGGACGTTTCTGTGCCTTTCACAGCATACATGAGATCTGAGGTGATCTGAGCCATGCATACAATGATGGCCAACATAGCAAACATGGCATCTATCACTGTTCTGTGATTCCAAGAGCTGTGCGTGAGTTTGTATATTCTGGCTCTGGAAAAAAACAGACCCTATCAGTTGGCAACACACCGTTGCACGGCGGTGTAGAATGCTCCTTCTTGTGGTGCATGAGGAATTCTTGCATTGTGGAGAGACCGGTTTTACTAAAGTAGTCATATTAGGTGAAAGAGGGGATCTGGGGATATCAGACAAAAATTCTGAAAAATTTAATTTAGAACTTCGTAGTGTCATTAGTTCCCAAGAGCTGCGAGAGGCAACCTAAAGGAGAAGGCAGTGTAGTAGTGGTACTTTTAAAATATGCTTTTATTACCTTTTTATTTCAGAAACCTTGGAGTCATCCTTGACTCCTCTCTCTCCTTCCTCCCTCACACTCAGTACATTGCCAAGAAGTCCAACTATCAGCTCTTCCTTCACAAAGGAATTTTACCTTTTCTCTCTTTCCCTCAGAAGCTCAATGTGACTCAAGCCCTGGTTCATTTCATCTAACCTGTCCACTGCTAGCACTGTTTCAATTAAAGAATTGGCGGGTAAAATAAATGCAATTTAATTTGACCAATAAAGTGACTGTAAGAGGCAGGGCTAACTGGCATGTAGAGCGGACGTGCTGCAAGTCGGCTCCCGACAGATCCTGCATCCGTGATCCTTTCTGCGATGTTTCAGAGCCTGCAGTACCTGGGGGAGGTGGTGTATATAGGACCCCCCTGGGCTAACGCTGGTCGCTGTAGATAATCATAATGGCACCAATGATGTGGCCCAAGAGCCGCAGATAAGAATGCAGCGGAGCAGGCTTGAGGACACGCCCAGGCTGAGGAGTGAGGCCGCCTGGCGTGCCAGGGACTACCAGCGTTGAGATGAAGAACGTCAGACAGGTCACATCATAGGAAACACAGCGGTTCGCTACCATGTGTGAGGGGCCAACAGGGAACAGCAATGCCGGCTACACTCAGCAAAACATTGGCAGCTGGGGAGAGGTGGCAGACAGGTGCTGAGGCATTCACAGCTGTAGCCTACAACTGTGATTGCGTGCGGGAACTGGGAGCGGTGCAGAGGAGGACAGACCTCTGCCCAACCGAAAGCAGTCTAAGGAGATAGATCCTCCCCTGGCACTGGATGCAGGTGTGCAGCATCTGTCGGGGGGTCTGGATCCAAATTTGGGCCCGTCTGGTAAGGTGTAAAAAGGCTGGCGCACTAGCAGAGGTTGACAAAGATTCATGTCCAGGCCCTGAGAACTGTGAGTAATAGGGGAAGCTCCCTGCCAAGTGGGATGAGGATCCGTGCCTATTAGACTGTATATCCTGGAAGGAGTTAGGGCTGGATGGCGGCAGCACACTCACATTGGAGGCTTATTGACAGATCTACGGGAAATTTGGCTCAAAGAAGGCATTACGAGGGGACCCTTGTGGTGACCCACTAGGAGGATCCTCTCCATTGAATGAGAAGTGCACCACTGGGTTTGTAGATAATACAAACCAGGGCCTTGACTGGGCTCAGTTCACTTATGTGGAGCAGCCGAGAGGGAGGCACAGACTGGCTGGAATTCATGCATTGGGGAAGGTTAAACAGACCAAGATGAATACCTTTGCAAGTAAGAAGGAAGGAGGGACATTTCCCCCCACTGTGGGAGAGCCAGTCGGGATCAGTCAATGCATACACAGGCTGACACTGACAGTCATATACTGGATGCCATACCTGCGGACCTCAATGGAGACCAAGCTAGATGAGGTAAAGATTGATGTGGGCCAACTGAGGCAGGGCGTATGCTCCCTAGCTGCCAGGGTCGGCGAGACAGATACAAAGGTTGAAGATATCACCACAGCCACGGGGGAGCTGCAGTCCAAGGTCCAAAGTCTGATATTGAAGGTGAGAACTCTGGAAGCTTGTGCACAAGATTCAGAAGGACGGGCAAGGAGAAGTAATATCAGGATCCTTGAGCTGCCAGAAGGAGAAGAGGGCAGAGACCCTACAAGTCATGTTGAAAATGTGCTTTTCCAAGAGATAGGCCTTGGTATGTTGAAACAGGGATTCACGGTCGAGAGGGCTCATAGATCATTATCTAGAAGACCTTCCCTTGGAGCACCGCCGAGACCGATTATTGCAAAGATCCTTAACTTCAAGAACAGAGTGAGAATCCTGACCTTCTCCAAAGAAGGAGCAGAGATACGGCGTGCAGCAGCCACGCTGGTAATCTATCTTGACTACACCATGCAGGTGCAGAAGCGGTCAAGCCTATTTGTCCCTTTAAAGGACAGAATACGTCAGCAGGGACTGAAATGATATGATATATGTTATTTGTAACGCGCCTATACACAAGTGTTTCAAGGCGCGACGAGGCAGGGAGGGGGGAACAGGGGGAGGACAGACAACGATCCTACTAGGCCTGGTGTCATTCAGACCGCGCAAGTGCAGGGGTAGGGGGAAGGGAAAAGTGCAGTACAAGGTAAGTAGAATAGAAATAAATAGATAAATAATAAATAGGGCCAGCTGGTGGCAAGTGCAAGGTAAGTGCAGACAAGTGCTGGGAAGGGGGGGCTGTAGGGCTACAGAGAACAGTCCCGCAGTGCAGGGGTTGCCAGGGAGGCAGTGCAAGTGGAAAGTGGCTGGGCCCAGGACCGAGGTCGGTGAGAGTGGCCAAGTTTCAGATTCAGTGCAGAATTAAGTGAAGAATTAGCAGGGGAGAGGGAGAGAGAAAGCAGAAGCAAAGAGGAAGGTTTTGAGGTGCTTCCGGAACCGGAGATGGTTCTCCTCAAGTTTCAGGGAGGCAGGAAGGCTGTTCCAGAGGGAGGCTCCTGCCGCGGAGAGAGATCTACCCCCAGCTCGTTGCTTCGAGAAGCGGCTGACCCTGAGGGAGTTGGAGACGGATGAGCGAAGGGCTCGGGAAGGAAGATATTTAGGAAGAGAGAGTTGCAGGTATTTAGGCCCCAGGCCCCAGAAGGCCATGTGGACAATGCAGAGGGTTTTGAACTTAATCCTCGCAGCCGCTGGGAGCCAGTGTAGAGATTTCAGTCCTGGAGAGATACGGTCCCTGGGCTTGAGGCCAAGGACAAGTCTCGCAGTTCTGTTCTGGATGAGTTGCAGAGGGCGGAGAGTGGAGGCAGGCAGATTAAGATAGAGACTGTTACAGTAGTCCAGCTTCGAGAGAACCAGGGCTCGGGAGACAGTGAGCTTCTGGGGGAAGGAGAGGAAGGGAAGAATACCTCTAAGGAGGTGCAGCTGGTAGTGTGACTTCTTAGAGACGTCAGATATATGAGGAGAGAAGGAGAGTGTGGAGTCAAAGATGACCCTGAGGTTTTTTGACTTGCAGGTAGGAGCAGGAAGAGGCCCAAGAGAGGCTGGCCAGAGAGCTGCAGGGAAGGAGGGAGTGGGTGTGCCGATGAGTAGAATCTCAGTCTTACTAGCATTAAGGCGGAGGTCGTTGGCAGCACACCATTCCTGGATAGCAGACAGACAGTCAGAGATGAGGGCAGGAGAGGAGGAGGCCGAGGGTAGCCTGAAAATGAGCTGGGTATCGTCCGCATAGCACTGAAAGTTGGGGCAGAGGGCAGCGAAATACATGCTCTTATATCCAGCCAAGTTGAAAATACTCTATAACGGTGAAACTTTGTTCTTTGAAAATCCTGAAGAAGTTAATCAGTGGATGGACATGAATAAAATGGCACCCTTAAGTGATAGAAGGGACAATAATCACAGGGCTCCTGCTGTCACCAGGCAAATGAGAAAAGACACGTTCGACACTCAAGTGATGGTTGGAACAGACTTGATTCACGCCTATTGTCGGGGGCCGTCAAGGTTGACTTTCACCTACCATACTCTGAACCTTTCATTGGGCCTCATCACAAGTCTGGCGGTAACCATGCCAGTAAAACTGGCAGGTTGCCGCCAAACTTGCGAATTTTACCGGTGCCTGGCTTGCCGGAAACACCAGGGGATTACAACCCCGGCGTTCCAGGAAGTCAGGTGCTGGTAAGTGTAAATCCCCATTCCCATTGAGTCCATTAGGACTCAATGGGAATGGGGACCACAGAAGCACCGGCACTGTTAAGAACGATGCCAGTGCTTCCGTGAAACTCTGCAGGCGGGTGCCGTTCCGCCCGCCAGGTCTGACCCTGGCGGGCGGGACAGCACCCGCATGCAGTTGTACTGTGCCGGTCCCGTAACAACGGTGCCGGTAGGCTTACCGGCACAGTTGTTACCGGACCGGCATAGTTAGAATGAGGCCCATTGACTCACTTTCGCATCCCCCTCTGCCCCCCTTGTTTCGGGCAAGGGGACCGCCTCCAGTAACATTGCGTTAAGGTTTTTTACTGGACACCATATTGTGGTGTCCAACTGTCAAACACCACTAGCAGATAGTGGTGTTGAATGGCAGATAGGTCTGAATAGCTGGGTACTATTGGGCCAATTTGTTCATGATGGAGGGAAGGGTAGTCTTCCTCCTTTCTTTTTTCTCTTTTTTCTTGTTGTTGTTGGTAGCTCAGATACAGTATTCCTTGCTTTCACATCGTAGGACAGAGCACAGAGCAGGCAGGTGTGAGCGGTAACAGGGTAAGGGATACTAGGGGGCTCCGTACATTGGTAGATTTGAAGTTGCCAGGGGATAGGAGCTGCTCGGGAGGGAAGTTGGAATGCAGATACCTGGCATATCCAACCAGACAGTAACCTGGGGTGGGAAGCCGAGCACAGGGCGGGGAGACCAGAGCTAGCCCAAATGGCTGAATCTCTTAGGATATCCTCCTGGAATGTAAGGGGGCTAAATAGTAACATCAAACGCCATGGGATGATTTCAAATTTAGGGAGGAAAAGGGTGGGGATAGCTCTGCTGCAGGAGACTCGCTTCACTGCTTGCTTGCTTGGGAATTGTTTGCTTGGGAATTGGCAGGGAGTGGACCATGGGGTTACTTTCTCAGCATACTCCAGAGGGGTGCTCATATGGGTGTCTCCTTCAGTGTCCTTTCAGCTGAGAGAGGTGCAAACTGAAGAGCTTGGGAGAATGGTTGTAGTGCGAGGCTGGGAGAACCGGGAGGTGAGTATTATTAGCACTTACGCCCCCAATCATGCCTCAAGTTTCTTTCGATCTCTGTATACACGACTGGCACCTTATAAAGGTGGCATGTGTAAGGTTTTGATAATAGAAGAAGCCCACTAACCGCTTGTCAGAATGTGAGTTTGAGCTTTAGCGCACTTATTACTTGAAGCAGAGTATTGATGTGAACAGACTCTGCATCAAGAACTCAGCCCTGTACCCTGTGGTAATAGGCAAATGCCAGAAAAACCCTCACGCAGAGCGAGTCGTAAGCCACTGGAATGAGGAAGGCTCCAGCAGGCAGTAAGACACTCCAAGGAGGAAGAAGTCAGATGTTTCCGGCGAATCCAGAAGGCAGAAGAGGCGAATATGATGCGCCAAAGGATGATTGCAGTAGAAGAAGGAATCAGGAGTCAGAGGCAGACCGCGGATGAAGCAGTAAGTAAGGTAGCCAGCAGAGGAAGAGAACAGAGCACAAGATATAGCAGAGGGAAATCAAACAGGAGCAGTTAGTGAGATCCAACAAGGATTCAAACAAGAAACAAGCAGAAACAGTAGCGTCTGTACTCACAGGGTTGAGACGCATCTGTTACCCGACTTGTACCCGGTGCGAGCAGTGATGGGTGCCATCTTGGATTGAAACACTAGACCACTGAAAGGATAACTTGATGGCGCAACATGCCATGGGAAGCGCCAACATCGCCATAGCAACCAGGGTTGATCTGACAGTATGCCCCTTCCCAGCACTTGTAGGACCGGCTTTCCATGGGTGGAAATGATGGAATCTTCTTGGCAACTTGGGGGCATGCACATAGCTGGTTCCCAAGAGTGTTCAGATGAATCGTATCCTTCCCAACCAACCAAGTATTGTTGAGAACCTCCGTAAAAATGTGAATCACAAATCTCATGAACCACGTATTCAGGAACGCCGTCAACCAGTACTGGAGGGGGTACAGCTTTGGCATGTTCCTTTCTGGATGGCCGAACGGGTTTCAGGAGTGAGGTGTGGGAAACTGGATGAATCCATTGCCAAGATGTTGTTAAAGACAGCTTTTAGGCAACAGGGTTCATAACTTTAGTAATACGGAATGGTCTCATATACAATAGAGAGAGTTTGGAAGGTTTCAATCTCTGTGGAAGGTATTTCGTAGACAACCAAACTTTATCGCCGACAGGATAGGATGGTTGCTGGGAACGATGTTGGTCAGCATAGCGTTGGACCTTTTCCCATGATTTTTGTAGATATTCAAGAGCTACCGTGTGACCTTCTTGAATGGTGGAGATGTGTTGATCTACCGAGGGTACGCGAGTGACTGCAACTTTCGGTATGGGAAAGGCTGATGTGTGGTATCCATTGGCACAAAAGAAGGGCGAAGTTCATAAGGAAGAGTGTAATGAGTTGTATGCAAATCCCACCGTTGGTAATACAGAGACCCAATCTTCTTGTACAGAAGCAGAAAAACATTGGAGGTATTGTTCCATAGTTTGATTAGTTCTTTCAGTGACACCATTGCTTTGAGGATGATAGGCAGAAGACATTGCTCGCTGAATATCCAAACTGGAACATACAAGGGACCAGAAACAAGACATATATTGTGATCCTCTGTCAGAAATGACAAAGAATGGTAAACCGTGTAGACGAAAAAATATCCCCGAGAAAAATGTATGGCATCTCACCTGCGAAGCTTAGGTAGCGGGGTGATATATGCTTGTTTGGTAAAAGCATCCACGGTCACCATTATAGTGGTGTGTCCCTGGGATTCCGGAAGATCTGTAACAGGATCGGGGGCAATGATTTCCCAAGCCCTTGAAGGAAGGTTGTTGAAGTTTACCAACCAAAGCCGTAGTAGGTTGCTTGTTTGGAGCACATACAGGGCACGCGGATACATATTTATGAATGTCAGAACGTAAGGTGGTCCACCAGAAATATTGAAGAGCTGTCACGATGAAAGCCAGACCAGGCCCAGCAACCCCAGAAGCAGGCATCATGCCACTTGAAGCATGCCCAAAAACCCCAGTTAGGGGCTCTTTGGCTACAGTCCTGGCGCCTATGGCGCCAGGCTCATAAGAATAAAGTCAGTCCTGGCGCCATGGGCGCCAGGCTCATTACAGAAATCTTACCTGTTGCAGACCATGCTGCATACCTACCTGATGCAGACCATGCTGCACGAAGCCACAAGCCAAATGAGGCTTAAAGGGACTACTTTACCTCAGGGACTCCTTTCCTCTCGGGTGGGGCTGTGGAAGAATACTTACCTGGGACTTCTTCCAAGGCTATTTAAGCCACACCCGGACAGCCACACGTGCTTCGCGTTATTCTGCTTGCTGCAGCGTAACGCTCACCGTGTCTTCAGCAGCTCCAGTCTTCAGCCACGCCCGCTTCAGCCCTGGAACATCTGGAACAAGAAAAGGAGAAGAGGTCAAAACAAAACCCTTACCTGAATCCTTGATCCAGCACATCGTCGATCTGGAAGAGAGAAGCCTTCTCAGGTGTATTGCCACGCACCTCGCAGAGCCACGCTGAACTCACCAACCGGGGCTGCATTCCTTTACTTTATCGCGAATCCAGCATCTCCAGGCCATTCTTCAACACCTGGGGGAGACAAGAACAGATAGGTGAGCAAGGGCAATACAAACCACCCCCAAAGACTTACCTGATTTACCACAGGGGGGTACTCACCTCATCTCGGGTCGGCGTAGTCAATTCTGCATCACTGCCGCACCCCGGCCCCTAAGGGGAAAAAACAAGGACAATACAAATCACCCCCAAAGACTTACCTGATTACCATAGGGGGGTCCTCCCCTCATCTCGGGTCAGCGCAGTCAATTCCGCATCTCCGCCGCACCCCGGCCCCTAAGGGAAAAAAAACAAGGACAATACAACCTACCCCCAAAGACTTACCTGATTTACCACAGGGGGGTACTCACCTCATTTCGGGTCGGCGCAGTTAATTCTGCATCATCGCTGTACCCCGCCCCCAAAGGGGAGAACCACAATAGACTTACCAGGATCTTACCAATTGCCACTTGGAACTCTTCTGGTGGTTTAAATCCGCAACCTGCAAGGAATCTGGCAGAGTGAAGATCAGACTTTTGAACTGTTACGAACAATTGGACTTAGTCAATACTGGAACTCACCAATTCCTCCACGCCAGTGAAGTAACTGGTCATCTACGCGCCCCTGCGCTCGACGCAGGCTGGAGAGCTCATCTTTCCAAATCCTCAGGTGAGATTTAGAGGGAACTTCGGGAGTGTTCTGTGGGCAGACAAGGGGAGTGGGAAGGCGGGTTAACGGGAGGTTAATTCCCTTTCTCCATTGCAGAAAGATATTCGTACGAATCCAACAAACGAAGCTAAGTGGGTCTGTGCAGTCTGTCATCTTGGCTCTACGTGTTACTCTGGTGGAAGCAACAGCGGGCCAGTCCAGATCGACGCCCCCGTGGGAATCAGGTGAGCGTAACAGAACGCGAAGCCTACCCACAAATACCCACCTGGGCATCATGGAGACCTCGGAAACCGATCAGTTGGCCCAATTATTAGGGGAACTAAGGGCCGAAGTGCATTCCGCCCGCCAGGAAACCAATGCCCTCAGGAGGGAATTGATAGTGTCAAAAGAACGAACTGATGATTTGGCAAGACAGCTATTACAAAGCCAGGCTGGACAAACACCTCTACCTGGACTCGGGGCCAGCCCAGCTCCGGTGCCACCGAGTAACCCGGTGCAGATAAACCTTCCTGGAGCCGTTCCCTTGGCTCCGCCTGAACGCTTTGCCAGAGACCCTAAAAGGTTTGCTATATTCATGAATCAATGTCGCTTACACTTTTTATGTAGACCTGGAGCTTTCCCAAACGATCAAGCCAAGGTAGCTTTTGTACTGTCATATCTCAGTGGCAGTGCAGCGGACTGGTCCATTCCGCTAGTAAATCAGGATGACCCGATTCTTCGAGATTTCCAAGGTTTTCGAACTAGCATGGAAAAACTGTTCGCCCGACTTTCCCAAGGACAGGCTTTGGATAACGAACTTTTATCCTTACGGCAAGGTAATCAGGATCTTTTATCTTACATTGCAACTTTCAATAGATTAGTTGTGGAAACCGAATGGCCTGAAGCCAAGCGAATTACATTATTCCATCGAGGGCTTCGGGGAGAACTCAAGGATGTTGTAGCCCAAGTCGTGAACCCGCCTTTAGACTGTGCTGAATATATAGATTTTGTGGTCCAGTTAGATCACAGACTTCAAACCAGAAAGGCTGATCGAACCAAGTTTGAAAACAAGGTCTTGGTTAAAACCTACGTACCCTCGAAGGGGGTAGATGCCTCAGAACCCATGCAAATCGGGGGGGGTTAGAGGACCCTTAACCCAGAAGGTAAGGGAAAGAAGACGGCAACAGCAATTATGTTTATTTTGCGGAGCTACTGGTCATTTCCTTCGGAACTGCCCTGTAAAACCACCCAAGAAAACTATAGGAGCAGCAGACGAAAACCACTTGAAACTTGACTCGGGAAACGATCACGCCCGGCAAGCGTAGAGGTCAGCTTGCCGAGCTTAAAGAAGGACACTCTGACCTCACATTTCACCATACCCATGGTCCTTATAGATCCAGAGCAGCCATCACGCATGCACGCGGTAAAGGCGTACGTAGATAGTGGAGCTATAGGAAACTATTTGGACTTTGGATTGGCTTCCAGGATGAATCTACCTCTCACCCGAAAGACCACTACCGATGTCGTCACCACTGTTGATGGAACTGAAATTGCCTCTGGGCCTGTAACTCATTCCACTGCAGAGATGACTTTGCTGGGTCAGGATGGACACCGAGAGGTTATGGTGTTTGATTTAATCAAGGCTCCACAGTTTCAACTGATACTGGGAATCCCTTGGTTGGAAAAACACAATCCCTGTATTGATTGGCGAGAGAAGAGACTAATCTTCCCAGAATGTGCTAACACCTGTTACCCAAAGAGAACTCTAAATTCAGTACTGGCCCCAATAATCCCAGCTGCCATACAATTACCTGCTGAATACCAAGACTTTCAGGATGTCTTTTAAAAGGAGCAGGCAAACACCTTACCACCGCACAGATCGTATGATTGTCAAATAGATCTCATACCAGGAGCACAACCACCTTGCAGCAGAATCTATGCCCTCACGGAACCTGAAAATCTCCACTTGCGCCAGTACCTAGACCAGTATCTCGCTAATGGCTTCATCCGCCCGTCCAAGTCCCCTGCATCTTCCGCTTTGTTCTTCGTGCCAAAAAAGGAAGGCGACCTTAGAACATGCATTGACTACCGCGCGCTGAATCAGATAACTATCAAGAATCGGTACCCTTTGCCTTTGATCCCTGAACTACTAGACCAGGTAAAGAACGCTTGTATATACACAAAACTAGACCTTCGGGGGGCATATCATCTGGTACGCGTCAAAGAGGGTGACGAATGGAAGACTGCTTTTCGCACCAAGTACAGATTATTTGAGTACCAGGTGATGCCTTTCGGACTGTGTAACGCTCCAGCAGCCTTCCAGTTCTTCATGAACGATGTCTTCCGAGAGCTCATCGATGTTTGTGTAGTCGTTTACATCGACGATATCTTAGTATACTCCCTATCAGAATCCGATCATGTAAAGCACGTCCGAGCAGCCCTAGAAAAGTTACGCCAGTATACGTTATACGCTAAACTGGAAAAGTGCATCTTTCACACTACGGAAGTAGAGTTTCTTGGATTTATTCTGACCCCGAAAGGAATCCGGATAGATACACGGAAGGTGGACGCAATTCTTAATTGGCCTTCGCCAAGCTCAGTCAAAGGAGTTCAAAGCATGCTCGGCTTTGCCAATTTCTACCGCAGGTTTATCCCGGACTTCTCACACATTGTACATCCCATTACAACACTATTGCGAAAGTATAAACGCTTTACATGGACAGAAGAAGCCGAGAACGCCTTCCAAGAGTTAAAAAAGAAATTCACGTCCACTCCTGTATTACAACACCCGCGCCCAGAGCTTCCCTACATAGTGGAAACAGATGCATCCAGTTCAGCTATGGGTGCAGTGCTCTCCCAAAAGGATCCCGAAACTAACCAGCTGCACCCAGTGGCGTTCTGGTCAAGAAAGTTTTTGGCTCCCGAATTAAATTATGCTATAACCGACAAGGAACTGTTGGCCATCAAGTCCGCCTTCAAGGCTTGGCGGCACTATCTGCTGGGCGCCAGGCATAACATTACGGTCATCACTGATCACCGCAACTTACAATACCTAAAGGTAGCCAAGGCCCAATCTTCACGCCAACTCCATTGGGCATTGCTTTCGCCGAGTTTGATTTTGTAATAACCTATCGACCAGGTTGTAAAAATGGAAAAGCTGACGCTCTGTCCTGAATAGGAATGGGAGAAACAGAAAGAGCTTTAGAACCTGTACACATAATTCCTGAACAGAGGATCCTTGGTCTGACATCCATACACTCTCTGGAGGACATTCAAGAAAAGGTCCATCAACTCTTTGATTCCGATGCCTTACAGGGCTGGACAAGGAAAGGCCCAGAGTATTCTGTCACCAACAATCTACCTTATTACCAAGGCCAGCTATTTTTGCCACTAGAGGAACTACAGAAACTTGTCATTTCTCATTACCATGACACCTTGATGGAAGGACATCCTGGCATTGCTAAAACTGAAGCCAAAATCAAGAAACAGTTTTGGTGGCCCACCTGGCGAAAAGATGTCAAGTTGTTTGTCATGTCTTGCGGCATTTGCGCTCAAAATAAAGGGGAAAAGAAAAAACCTGCTGGATTATTACAACCGTTAGACATACCACCTACTCCTTGGCATACCTTGTCATTAGACTTTATCACAGATTTACCCCCGTGCAAAGGTTATAACACCATTCTAGTTATTGTAGATCTTTTTTCTAAAATGGCCCATTTCATTCCTTTAAAAGGAATACCTTCAGCTTCAATCCTGGCCAAGGAGTTCCTTGAAAATGTTGTCCGTCTACATGGCTTTCCTTCCGTGTTAATTTCAGACCGGGGAAGCCAATTTATTTCACATTTTTGGAGGAAGTGCTGCCAGCTGGCACAAATTGATGTTAGACTTTCAACCAGCCACCATCCCCAGACCGACTGTCAAACTGAGAGAACCAACCAGACTCTTGAGCAATACCTACGTTGTATGCTACATCAATCTGAGGAGGATTGGAAAGACATTCTTTGGATCGCCGAGTATGCATACAATAATTCTGTACACTCAGGAACTAAACAAAGCTCTTTTTTTACCATATATGGTCACCATCCTCGAACCTCAGACTTAGATTCTCCCCAGCATTTAGATGCCTGCGGTGGACCATCTCCACGCTGTTATCACACAAGCCTTTAAAGAGGCGACTGCACATTTACAAAAGGCTAAGGATAAATACAAGAAGGATGCTGATCAACACAGGAGTGAAGCACCGCGATACCAAGTAGGGGACCAAGTATGGTTAGCCACCAAGTACTTACCACTCAAGGGAACACGGACTTTTAACCCCAGGTACTTGGGACCTTATTCTATTAAGGCTATTATTAACCCAGTGGACCTGCCTGGTCATATGCGTGTTCATCCTGTTTTTCACGTGTCTCTTTTGAAGCCTGTGCAACCAGGAACTAGACTAACCACCCCACCTGAACCTATCCTCATAGACGGGGAACCCGAATTCGAAGTCAAGAATATTTTGGACTCTAAAAGGGTGAGATCAAAACTCTTCTATCTCATTGATTGGAAAGGTTATGGTCCACAAGAAAGATCTTGGGAGCCTAGTGACCATGTGCATGCACCTCAATTAGTGAAAAGGTTCCACCAAGAATTTCCAGACAAACCAAGGCCCAGAGGGAGAACAGCTTTAGGAGGGGCCTTGAGGGGGAGTGCTGTCACGATGCCTGCCCCCGGAAAGCCAGACCAGGCCCAGCAACCCCGGAAGCAGGCATCATGCCACTTGAAGCATGCCCAAAAACCCCAGTTAGGGGCTCTTTGGCTACAGTCCTGGCGCCTATGGCGCCAGGCTCATAAGAATAAAGTCAGTCCTGGCGCCATGGGCGCCAGGCTCATTACAGAAATCTTACCTGTTGCAGACCATGCTGCATACCTACCTGATGCAGACTATGCTGCACGAAGCCACAAGCCAAATGAGGCTTAAAGGGACTACTTTACCTCAGGGACTCCTTTCCTCTCGGGTGGGGCTGTGGAAGAATACTTACCTGGGACTTCTTCCAAGGCTATTTAAGCCACACCCAGACAGCCACACGTGCTTCGCGTTATTCTGCTTGCTGCAGCGTAACGCTCACCGTGTCTTCAGCAGCTCCAGTCTTCAGCCACGCCCGCTTCAGCCCTGGAACACCTGGAACAAGAAAAGGAGAAGGAGAAGAGGTCAGAACAAAACCCTTACTTGAATCCTTGATCCAGCACATCGTCGATCTGGAAGAGAGAAGCCTTCTCAGGTGTATTGCCACGCACCTCGCAGAGCCGCGCTGAACTCACCAACCGGGGCTGCATTCCTTTACTCCATTGCGAATCCAGCATCTCCAGGCTATTCTTCAACACCTGGGGGAGACAAGAACAGATAGGTGAGCAAGGGCAATACAAACCACCCCCAAAGACTTACCTGATTTACCACAGGGGGGTACTCACCTCATCTCGGGTCGGCGTAGTCAATTCTGCATCACTGCCGCACCCCGGCCCCTAAGGGGAAAAAACAAGGACAATACAAATCACCCCCAAAGACTTACCTGATTACCATAGGGGGGTACTCACCTCATCTCGGGTCGGCGCAGTCAATTCCGCATCTCCGCCGCACCCCGGCCCCTAAGGGAAAAAAAACAAGGACAATGCAACCTACCCCCAAAGACTTACCTGATTTACCACAGGGGGGTACTCACCTCATTGCGGGTCGGCGCAGTTAATTCTGCATCATTGCTGTACCCCGCCCCCAAAGGGGAGAACCACAATAGACTTACCAGGATCTTACCACTTGCCACTTGGAACTCTTCTGGTGGTTTAAATCCACAACCTGCAAGGAATCTGGCAGAGTGAAGATCAGACTTTTGAACTCTTACGAACAATTGGACTTAGAGTCAATACTGGAACTCACCAATTCCTCCACGCCAGTGAAGTAACTGGTCGTCTACGCGCCCCTGCGCTCGACGCAGGATGGAGAGCTCATCTTTCCAAATCTTCAGGTGAGATTTAGAGGGAACTTCAGGAGTGTTCTGTGGGCAGACAAGGGGAGTGGGAAGGCGGGTTAACGGGAGGTTAATTCCCTTTCTCCATTGCAGAAAGATATTCGTATGAATCCAACAAACGAAGCTAAGTGGGTCTGTCCAGTCTGTCATCTTGGCTCTACGTGCTACTCTGGTGGAAGCAACAGCGGGCCAGTCCAGATCGACGCCCCCGTGGGAATCAGGAAGAGCTAAGTCTTGAGTGGTTTGTACACCTCTATGTCCACTGCTTTTGCTGTCATGGCATAGAATCATGACTTGCTGCTGCAGATCAGCAGTTGGTATACAGACTCGATTTCCTTTCATGAGTTTCCCTTCAGTCAGTAGAAAATGTCTCCTTTTGATTGGCTTGAAGGTATTTATCAGTACTTTCTTTAAGATCCTGAAAGAAGGTATTGACATGTAGTACAATGGCGTCGGGACTGAACATAGATCCTTTAGAACAAGTGCAAGGATAATTTGTGTTTTTGCGAGAATGTGTAGAGGAGGAGGTGGATAAGTCATCCCTAGCTCCCGCCCCCTCACCTCTGTCATACTGGAACAGCAGAATATCATCCCAATACCACATTGAGTGTATGGGAGACGATATCCACTCAGACAACCATATTGAATGTACCCTCACACTAAAAGGGTGGAAGGATGTCAGCACACACCACTGGACATAATAGAGCTATAAGTGAAATCTGACGAGGGGCAGAGTGACGTCACAAAGAAAAGATACTGAGATGTGCTGAAATGATATAAAAATACTTAAGAATAAAGATGTAACTGAAGTAACAAGAGAAACGTAATCAAATACAAATAATTCATATATGCAAAGAAGATAAAGTAATCTGCTGACTAATAAGCGTATATACGCAGAAACGCAAGGTAGACGAGACATATAGAAGCTTGCTGCAGCGGAAAACATAAAGTGGCCAAAGCAGCCATGATGGAAAGATGGACGCCGGACCAGTATTAAAACCATTCAAGCTACCTCGGAGACAGACCAGGGCTGCAGAGTCAGGAGACACACAAAAACAGCTTTGTGTGAAGAATAAAGAGGAGTCTCTTGACCTGGGATCAAGGATGCTACTTCAAGGAATAATTGCAAGGCACAAGGGGATTCAAAAGAATAAGCCATGTATGTAAGACATATTTCTCTTAGATTAAGAAAAGAGGAAAACATCTGCAAGAGCCAAGTATTGGACAATTAAAAGTGCTGAAAGCTTATGCAAGGTGGCGTGAGCAAGTCTCTAGAGGCTGAGAGGAGTAATGACACCCAGTACAATTGAATCAAATAGCAGTAAATAAAAGGTCGAAACAGACACATATGTAGTCTCCTCTCACGTGATTCAGAAGGGCTATTCATTAAGCTGTAGAGGAAGATAATGGTGTACCTAGACTCCCTTAAAAACCCCAGAAAAGAGAACAGGCTGCAAGCTCAACTACTAAGGAGAAGCCTAAGCTTAGGACCGGACCGAGGAGAGATGATGGACTAATTGAGAAAGGAGGGAGTAGTTTGACGTTACTCTCGGCACCTGGGGTCCATTTTGACTAAGTGCTGCTAACAAGCTGAAAGTCCAAGGTTGGAATCGCCCACCAGGGGGTGCACGGATGGGACCAACCTCTGTGTGAGCTCCTCGCCCAACAGTCCGAAAAGTGGCCTGAGCCCCCACTAGGAGATCCTTCACACCAGATTAACTGATGGCTGACTGTGTCTGAACCTATCCACTAAGAGACGGCAGAAAGAGCGGAGAAAATCGGTGAAGGTTTTGGGACAAAACAGAGACCAATGACTGCAGAGCTTTGCTGCGGCATCATAGAACGCAGAAACCGAAAATGAAAGCGACCGGAGAGCCGCATGAATAAGGTGAGAGGGTGCCTACTCAATCTGCCATGTAGGTGCTGCAAAGCTGCTTGACGGTCTCACTGTCAATTAGGAGGCAATTCAGGCTCCCCTTTTTCGTCCCGGCCTGGATTGAGAACATCGAGAACATCGCTGATCCCAGAGCGGAACCCCCTGCGGGCTGACTGAAAGCAGGACTCTGCGGGGTGCAGGCACGTCGCCGAGACATCCACGCTGGTCCATTGGACGCCCCTGCCCTGCTCGAGTCTCCCGTCCGTGTTGAGTACACAGCCCCCTTGCTATAAGCACCCGCTGGGAATAATACGGGGGAGAGGCCGATTGCGTGGCTGACAGAGAGCTTGTTCCCACTCATCCCGCGGAACGGAGTCCAGAGTCAAGGGAACATGTGCAGAGACATCCTTCATACGAACTTCATTCCCGCTGAGGCATGCCCCCGGGCCCAGGCCCCAGACACCATTGCTTGTGGGAGAGAACAGTCTTCCAAAGTAGGCCAAGCACCCTAGCAACACCTGTGAAGCTCGGCAGCAAAAGGGTACAGGACCTGATACTCATGGCCCACGCAGGTCAGTGAGGGGAAACGTTAGAAGATCTGGCAGCATTCTCTACATCCACCAGACCCTCAATAGACTCATACCGCACCAATGCCTGGGGCCCCGGAGGGAGGGAGAGCCTGGAGATCAAGTAGGTGATGGTGCTCCCCCATAAATAACCGAAGTCCCTAGGGAAAGGGGGCAGGTCACTTTGACTTGCAACCGCACAACCCTGGCAGGGCTGGCCAGGCAGGTTAACCCAGCGGAGGTGCAATGGAGGGACAGTGGGCCCTTTATGGAGAAGCACCACAAGTCTGTGGAACCCCATGGACACGAGATCTAAAATCCTAATAGGGAGTCCAACAACAGCCTTTTGAGCAAACCAAGGGGACTGAAGATGCAGTGAACAGAGAGTTTCGGGTCAGTTCGGCTAACGACAAACACGGCTACAAAAAGAACAAAGGGACGACCCCCCCCACGAGGAACCGGCGAACCTCAATTAAGTGCCCCTGGTTACGCCCCCTATTGATACAAGTACTTGAGGTGACGAAAGGCCAGGCCCCCAGCCTTGGGGAGTGTGCTCTCCTTCAGGACGTCGGAGCAGGAACCAATTGAAGCAACTCTAATCATGTGATGGGCGCCAGCTTGGATTGAAACACTAGACCGCTGAAAGGATAGCGTGACGGTGTAACACACACTTGGAAGCGCCAACGTTGCCATAGCGACCAGGGCTATGATCTGACAGCATGTGGCTCTGGGGAGGGGACTTCAGCTGTACATTGAATCGCAGGGTAGATAGGTCAGATGACAAATATAAGAAACCAGCGCCGCCCGCCAGTGTTTTGGGGGAACTGCTGGCAGACTTTGAGCTGGAGGATGTTTGGCACACCCTCAATGGGAATTACAGGGGCTCCTCTCACTATTCAGCTCCACACAAGGTACACACACGGATAGATTATATGTTCTCATACATGGAATCGCTGAGGGAATTTACTGGGGCCATGTATAAAGGCAGGACACTTTCAGAAAAAGCACCGTTAATTGTTAATTGGGAGTTAGGAACGGCTTCATCGCCGGTGCCCACATGGAGGCTTCGGGTGAAACCCTCCAAGACGATTCCTCCAAGGTGCATTTAGCAGATAAGATTGGGGAGTATTTTGCAGCCAATGAGGGTTGCGTTGAGAGCAGGTACATATTATGGGAGGTCTTTCAGGTCGTGATAAGGGGTGAACCAATTTGCAAAAGCAGGAGTCATCAGGTGGGAATTGTTAGGTTACCTGTCAAGATTAGAAGACAGAATTAAGCTGTTGGAGAACTCACACAACAGGGACAGAGCTTTAGAGAGTGAGCTGCTGACTCTTAGGCAAGATTGATTGGCGGATTAGGATAGGCTCAGTAAATATGATTACATAACATATACAGAAAAGCTGCATGAACAGGGAGATAAGGCAAGCAGGTTGTTGGCCTGGCTTTGCCAGAGAGATGCCCTGGACAATGATGACTGAGATGGTGGACAAATGTGGCCAACTGTGGAGATCACAGGAGATTAATGAAATATTTTGCATTTTTTACAGGAAACTAAATGACAGCGGGAATGGGGACAATGGGGACATTACGGAGGCATTAACCCAGATCGCATTACCACGACTAGACCCGATCCAGGGGGAAGCATTGAGGGCGCCACTCACGGAAGATTAGGTTATCCAGGCACTACTGACCGGGAAGACGCCCGGTGCGGATGGTTTGCCATGAGAGTTTTATAGAGAATTATCTGGGGGAATTGAAACCAAGGTTATTAGAGATCTACGTGGAAGCCTATGTACAGGGAATGCTGTCACCCAGTATGAGGGAGTCTGTCATTATAAAAATGTTGAAGCCAAGCAAAGCACTGCAACACTGTGAATCGTACAGGCCCCTGTCTATGATAAACCAAGATTGCAAGATCCTCACAGCAATGTTGGCCGAAAGGCTGAAAAAGGAAATAGGATTACTGATACATCCGGATCAAACCACATATGTCCCAGGTTGAGCCACAACTGATAACTTGAGGAGTCTCCCCTAAGTAATAGATAGGACCAGATCAAGGGGGAACAGATGCACAGTCGTTTTGTTGGATGCCATTAAAGCATTCGACTTGGTTAGCTGGGAATTGCTCTTTGCCGTACTTGAGTGTTTGGGGGTTGGGCAAAAGTCTCTTAGGTGGGTCCGGCTAATTTACACTACCCTGACTGTGAGGGTCAAAACGGGGAAGCATGCATCGGATGGATGGCATATAAAGAGGGGCATGAAACCGAAGTGCCCATTGTCACCATTTCTTTTCATCTTGGCTCTGGAACCCCTTTCAGCATTTCTGAGAGCCGACTTTGGGGAAGCGGGCACAATGCTGGACGGAAAGACCCATGTAATTTCATTATATGCAGACACCATGCTTTTATATGTTAATAACCCAGAGGACAACCTTGAATACATCTTTGAGGTATTGGATAATTTCTCTAGTCTCTCTGGGATCACAGCAGTAGGCACACATTGTGTATATTCCTGATGGTGGAACTGATAGGTAGCGACAAGGCACACTTACAAAATCTGGGTCTGAGGTGGGAGATTTTACGCTATTTGGGCGTCCATATATGTCAACATGTTAAGACCTCACACGATCGAAACACAGTCAGAATATGCAAATGCAAGGACAGGGTGTGCAAAAGGGACGACCCAAGCGGGGCGTAGCTCTTACTTGCGCAGTTACGTGAGGGAAATTCTAGAAAAAGGATTTCTGCAACTTGGCAACCGGTTCCAGTCCTGTCCCCATTTCATGGGACTGGGACATCCCATAATTATAGAGGAAAGGGGACTGGATGTAAGAGTACTTTTATATATACTCCAACGACACAACAAAAAACAAACTTAGTTAGATGGAAATGCACTGGAAGAAGAGCCAGAGACCTCATCGCTGAAAACAACCTAAAAGCCCACTGCTTCAGTCATTACTAGAAAAAATGCTAAATGGAGTCCCACACCACGTTTACCACACAAAATCTAGCAGTGGTAAGTTAGCTCAGAAATGTCCTGTCCTTGAAACGGAGAGCCTGTACAAGTGTCAGTGTTGCTTAGGCGGCAGAATGTTCTGAAACGCTCCCACGCATCATCAAACAAAGGGGCCTATGGTCCGGCATCCCATTCCTCATTGTCTGGTGAGGCATGCACCGGCTTTGCACATTCCACACCCAGAGCACAGGAGGGGTTTGGGAGGGGGCTATAACACTTGCTCCCTTTGGTTCAAGTCCTCTGGAGATAAAAGCCTAAGAAACGCGTAAGAGAAAGCGTGTGGCTGCTTACAAATCACAAACCCCCCTCCACTCATTTTTATTATTATTTTGTATAACAAAAAAGGACACCTTTTGAAAAATGATGTACCTTACATATTTCGTTCAAACCAAAAAGTATTTCTTGCTCGCCATATGTGATTCCTTTAAAGAATGTCTGGAGTATTACTTGACATTTGCGAGAAAGCTGGGGTGACTGCAGTGTTAGCGGCTTTGTGGTAACGCAGCAGTTTCAGGACACTATGGTGGTCAACATCGCCATAATGAAAATCACATATTAATCCATATCAGGGAGTAGTAATCAATGTAGCCGTGTTCTTTTCTTTGCAGAATGGCACCGGTGTTTTTAACTAAAACATAAGGCTTCTATTTTTTTTTCGTTTTTACTGTTTTTACACATAAAGAAAGATGGAAATCAATCTGCTTTTTCGCTGTATTTTTTTATAGAACTGGAAAGGAACGGAAAACCAGTTCTTTCTGCTTGGCTCCCTATTCTGCCAAATATGCATCTCACGCCAATCGCGCTGCAGACTGGCAACATGCAGAGTGTAAAAGTTGTCTGAAAAATAGTATTAAAAAAACTCCTGGCAACATATAACTTAGGCCCTCAGCAATCACTGGAGCGACCATTTCTTATGGCAATAATGGAGTTTGACATTGATCTGGAATACCCCAGTTGCATTTGTGGCTTGTATACCTGTGTGTGTTGTAAAATTATGCATTTTTTTATTCTAATAAATAGAGAACAAAACTGGTTGAAATGTAGCTTTTCATATGACAAACAATAAATGTAGATAAATACAGGAAAAATGGCCAAAAAATCAATATGGATAAATATACAGAAATGATGGAAAAAGAAATACCGTAAAACTGGTAGCATTAAAAATAATACACAAGGACTAGAATGTAAAGAAAATGACCGTGGAGTGATTTGTTCGCATCTAATATAGGTCCACTCCACTACCCTTTCCTCTCCTCCCTACCCCAATTGCTGTCAGGCATAGTAATTCGTAGCCGCCTGTCTTTGCAGCCGCCCCCCTCGCCGCCTCCGCATACACCTCTAAACCTTTCTTCGCACTTACTTTTATCATAGTTCCCTTGACCACTGATAACAGCTTGTCTGTTCCCCATTGTTCCTTCTGTTTTCTCCTCCCCCTCCCGCTCCAGCATTATCTTGAATAGTCATCGACCTTCAATTGATAGTCACTTGTTTTGTTCCTTCTCCTCACCCCTTCCTTCCTCTCCCCTCCCCCTTCCCTCTCCTTCCCCCTCCTCTTGTCACTCTTGCACTGCAACAATTGCCGTCAGGCATAGTAATGTTACTGCTAGTGTTGTCTCCCTCCTTCCTCCCTCTCCTCTCCCTTATTGCTACATGCACTTGTACTATCTGTTATGATTTGATAGTTATTTTTCACGTTATGTTCTGTTTCAAGGACTTGTAAGAATGTACTTGTATTCTCCCATGTTCCCTCCCTCCTTTAAGCGCTTTGAAACACATTGTGTATAGGCACTATACAAATAATCAATCAATCAATCTCCAAGATAGGGAAAAGCCCTCAAGTTCAGGGAGACTTTGCTTGTCTCCCTACTATGGACTAGAACAGTACATACACCTGCACAGAACATGCCTTTTCCCTGGTTTAGTCTTAGGCGTCCCATTACCATTGCAACCGAGTATGGGGTCTGTAAGCCTCTTTAATAAGAACAGGAAAACTTGATCCCCACAATGCAATCAGCATATTTTTGTATACTAAAGCTGCACATTTTGGTGGCCACATCGCTCATAGAAACTCTAGTTTTTCTTTAAAATACACAATTTGAGAGGGCGCTAGAGGGCCATCCAAGATGGCCGCCTTGGTCTGAGCTCCCGAAATTGCCCCCCATCAATCCTAAATAATCCTGCTGTTTCCTGAACTGCACAGTCCCAATTCCCCGTCTCCTGTTTTCCCGATCTGCCCAGTTGCCTGCCAGTGAATTTTCTGGCGAAAATCGACCGTTCCCTGCCTGATTGAGACCCCCGTGGCCTTGGGTCTGAGCCCTACACATCTGGCCCACCGGAGCAAAGGGCGCTACACCGCAGTCCACATCCGGCCTGAAGAGTGCATTTGCCTGCGTCGCGCCGCCGAGGGACCTCCCCCACTCTGCCTGGACCGTGTCCTGCGGGAGGGCCGGATCCGGAGCGCTGCTCCCCGGTGCGGGGGCGAGCCACCGGGGCTCGGCGGCAGTGCGGGTCCGGCATCTGCCTTCCCGGCACGCAGCCATCACCGGAGCCCGCCCACCACCCCGCGGGGATCCCCGGCATCCGAGTCGGCCGTGCCCGCGGGGGTCTCCCCAGCGCCGAAGTCCATCGGAGTCCAGTGGAGTGAAGCCGGAGGAACAGCCGGGACACCAGGTACGAGGGGGGGATCGCGCGCCGCGCTGAAGCTGGTCTCGAGCCGGCCCGACCCACCCCCCGCCTCCCCCTGTCCCCTCGCCACTTCAGCTACGAGTCCTGCCCGCGGCTCCGGGTCGCGCGGCGCGGAGCTGGCCCCGTTCGGCCCGCTGGAGGCCACGTTTGGGGGCTGGGAGGCGTGTGGTGTCTCCAGTTACATACCGGAGCAACGGCCCTGAGAGGAATCAGTGCGGCGCCCTGGAGGCCCGGCGCGGGTCGGGGGAGGAAGAAGTCTCGGGTGAGCCCCGCTGGATGATCTGAACCAAGGGGGCCCCCCCTGCCCCCCCCACTTTGGACTGGTGCTTCATTTTCGGTGGGCTGCCCAACGCACTTGTGGTATTTTTCCCTACTCCCCTCTGGCATCTCGACACACACCATACTGCCAGACAGGAGAGTCACCATTGCACTGCTGTATCCCATTCACCTACTGAGACTCCAGCATTAAGCTTGACAAAATCCATTGCCCATTGTCTCCCCACCCCAGTGTCAACAGCATCCCAGGGAGAGTCCGTTAGTGGCAAACCTGGCTACCACAGCAAATCGCTAACCCCCCGCTCAAATCAAACAAAATCAGCCCCCTCGTTACGCGCCGTAGGGCGCGCGGAACGCAGCCCAATAGCGGAGTTCCATTTTGCTTCTGAACTGTAATCCGTCCAAATTCGAGCAGCCGGATAAATCCTAGCCATCTCAGGTAGATCCTCGGAACACCCCAGGCACTACAAAGTATAGTGGTTCTCATATAAAGTGCACCGGTTCCACATTTGAAATGGGGAAAAACGACAAGTCTCAGAGGAAATTAACTTTCGAGGGCGGTGCGACACCAAAAGTCCCCGTTCAGCGGGAAGACCAGACTCCCGCCCCCAGCAGTTCGCCCCAGATGGAATCAGAGGGTAATACATTTGAAATAAAAGAACTCCTTTTAGACCTGAAGGCTGGCATCGGAAATCTAAACAACAAAATGGACGGCCTTGCCTCCAAGGTAGACCTCCTTCAACACCGCATCGACACACACTCGGAACGTTTAAACGAGGTCGAGCAAAGAGTGTCAAATCTAGATGATGGCACATCATCCCTATCAACCAAAGTTTCGCAGCTCGAAGCCCAAATGAAATCAACAATAGCTAAATGCGAGGACCTTGAAGGTCGTTCAAGGAGGAATAACATAAGAATCATCGGGGTGAGGGAACAGCAGCCGCAAGGTAGAATGGAGGAGTTCGTGGAGTTACTCTGCACATTACTCTTCAGTAGAGAATCATTGTCTCCAATGTTCATAGTAGAGAGGGCTCACAGGATTCCGTCGGCCCGACCAGCCCCCGGCGCACCGCCTAGGCCAATCATCGCTAGGCTGCTCAACTACAAGGACCGAGACACCATCCTCCGCCTGGCAAGAGAGAAAGGAGAGCTGCTTCATGATGGGGA
The DNA here is from genome assembly GCF_040938575.1 of Ambystoma mexicanum. Classification (NCBI taxonomy): domain Eukaryota; kingdom Metazoa; phylum Chordata; class Amphibia; order Caudata; family Ambystomatidae; genus Ambystoma; species Ambystoma mexicanum. Next base: position 1,009,162,085 of record NC_090921.1, read on the forward strand.
CAAAATTCACGTCTACCCAGACTTCTCTCCCGCTGTACAAACCCAGAGGAAATCCTTTACCGCCATCAAACAAAGACTCCGAGCCAATCAATTACCATACTCGATGCTCTTCCCAGCACGGCTCAGAGTACAGCACGGGGAGAGGGTCCATTTTTTTCAATCGCCCGAGGATGCACGCATGTTTCTTGACCAGATGGGCTGCCCAGATCCGAATCCCAATCGTCCCAGGCCCCAAAGAGACAGAAGCATCAGGAATCCGCCATAAACCGGAGTGACCAGAGGCGAAGTACAAACTCGCAAGAAGATGCAAAGGAAACAGGTTCAATACATAGTAATTATAACGCGGGGCAGGGAAGCTTGGAGGGCCCCAGGCGCCCCTAGCACAGCACCGGTTCACTCTCCAAGGTTCACTCGGCTGCCGGTAGGTCTCTAAACTGAGTTCCTTGGGGGTACAGTTTGTACAGCGACATGGCTTCCACTTGTTTCGCTGTTTGTTTTATTGGGTTAATGAGGGATCTCTCTGTGGGCCAGTTGGGGGTTGCCCACCTGAAAGAGAGAAACGCCACGTGCTTGTGGTGGTTTGCCCACGGATGGTGTCCTCAAAGTTCATTAGGAAAGTTCAGCGCCACCAGTTCTCTACCCTGCCCTTACACTCCATGTCCTAAGCAGATACCAGTGTCGTCTTGTCAAGCAAGTTACAAAGCTTTCAGCAACAAAGCTAGCAAGTCACTTCTCGATGCCTCTCCATGGCTAGCAGCAGTACACGAACTGTGGTCAATTAGAATGTCTTACCCGAACCATTCAACGTATTAACATGGAACATAAGAGGCGGCAATATTCCAGCTAAAACCAGGAAAATACTGCAATACCTCAGGCGTCACGAAATTGACGTGGCTATGATTCAAGAGACTCACCTTCTACCAGGGAAGGAACACCAGTGGGCCAAGAGCTGGGGCTGCCACAGATACTACTCCTCTTACTCAACCTACTCCAGAGGAGTCGCTATACTCATACACAGAAGGATGAGCTTCCGCTTGATACGCATGGCGAAGGACACGGAGGGGAGAGCGATCATAGTGAGCGGTATCGTAGCCGGACAGAAGGTGACCTTTGTCAACTCCTATGCTCCGAACACAGACGGCCCTGACAATTTTGGATGGGTACTCACCCAGCTTTCCAGACAGGATCCAGCAACCATAATCTGGGGGGGGGAGACATGAACACTGTACTAGATCCATTAAAGGACAGATCAAAAGCTTCACCACTACCTCCTACCAAAGCTGGACTCCAAATAAAAGAAATCTGTAATGCCTTCAGCCTGATAGACATATGGAGGGTCTCGAATGGCGATTCACGATAATTCACATTTCATTCACCAGTACACAACTCGAGCTCCCGTATCGACTATCTCTTCGTCTCTGCAAGCGGTCCTCTGACAAGTGATCGATGCTGCATACATCCGAGAACGCTCTCCGATCATTCCCCTATTTTCCTCAACTTAAGGCCATCCACTCCGACGCCACCGCTACAGCGATGGCGCTTCAAGAACGGCTCGTTAAGAGATGAAGTGTTTGCCTCTGAACTAAGGGACGATATCAACGTGTTTCTTGATGCCAACGTTGGTTCAGTCCCATCCGCAAGCACAATCTGGGAGTCCCTAAAATGCTTTATCAGAGGAGTCTGTCATGCCAAGGAAAACGGCATCCACAAGCTCATCAGACGTGAGCTCACAAGCAGCGAAGAGAAGCTAAAGATCCTTGAGCACCAAGCCACTAACGGGGCGGATCCCAAAATAGCAGCAGCCTTGAAGGAAGAATTGATGAAATTCAATCTCGCAGCAGACCGTGAGGTCAAATTCCTGAATCGCAATGGCCAAGTTCGTCAATACAGAGAAGGCCAAAAACCCGGGGCCCTTCTAGCAAATTTAATCAGAGCCGACAACAAACTTGCACACATTGAATCGATTCGGACCACTCTGGGAGAGACAGTCTATACCGATGAAAGGATAGCGGAGGAGTTCAGGATCTTCTATCAAGAACTATACAGTGCTAAACTTAACAAGTCTTCGACAGCCCCATTGGAGTACCTAGAAGACACGGAACTCTACTGGGTCGAACATTCTCTCCGAGAACCCCTAAACGAAATGATCACGCAAGAAGAGATTATAGAAGCCATAAAGTCCCTCCCCAGCTCCAAAGCGCCAGGCCCTGACGGACTGACGGGAATATTCTACAAGTCATTCGGGGGCACCCTGGCCCCCCTCCTAGAGGCAGTATATGCGGAAGCGCTGGAAAGAGGGCACCTGCCTCCTACCACCTGTGAAGCCAATGTTATTCTGCTACACAAACCTGGCAAACCTCCAGAAGATTGCTCATCATACCGACCAATATCTCTCCTCAATCTTGACAATAAAATACTTGCCAAGGTGCTGGCAGGGAGGTTAATGCAATTGATGCCTGCCCTTGTTCTGGCAGACCAAGCCGGTTTAATTCCGGGCCGCAACACAACGTTTGGACTTAGGAGAATGTTCGGTGTCATGGCCGCACTGGACCCCTCACTGCAGGCTGTGGCGGTTCTTCTCGACGCCGAAAAAGCATTTGACTCCGTGGAGTGGCCGTTTCTGTTCACGGTGCTCACTAGGATGGGCGTAGGAGCCCACTTCATCAACCTGGTCTCTCTCCTATATACCAAGCCACGTGCCAACATTATTGTGGGTACAGCCAAATCAGCCCCAATAGTTCTGCAACGAGGCACGAGACAGGGCTGCCCACTATCGGCCTTAATATTCGCCTTGGTGATGGAACCTCTAGCCTCCAAACTGCGGGAACAGAGACAGCAGAGGGGACTCATTATAGGTCCTCACAAGCTCATCATCTCTCTCTACGCCGATGACGTAGCACTGTTCATCCGAAACCCGGAAGACAATCTAAATCCAGTCATGAGGGAAGTCATCAAGTTTGGAGCAGCGTCAAGATTAAAAATCAATCAGTCAAAATCCATTGTATTCCCTCTCACCCCAGCCACAAAACAGTTTCCAGACGACTTCAAACTCACATGGAAGTGCTCCAGAGTTCGATACCTCGGGATACAACTATCTCTAAATTGTCAGGAAGTGTTTCGGGATAACTATGAAGAAGTGGTCAAATCGCTTCAAGACAACATCTCTCGCTGGAAGTCTCTTCCACTAACCCTCTGGGGTAGGATTTCCCTAGTGAAGATGGTGATTTTACCCAAACTATTATATCTAGTCAACAATATCCCTATGTTGCTGCAACAATCCTTCTGGAAAAAATTGAAAAGCCTGTTCCTCGAACTATTCTGGGTGGGTAAGCCAGCTAGAGTGGCATTCACCATGCTGACACTCCCGGTCACCAATGGGGGACTGGCCCTGCCGGACCTGGAAAGATATTATTGGGCTGCTCAAGCACAGTTCCTCAGCCATTGGTATGCCTCTCAAGCTATCCGACCACATGTACAAGTTGAGCGAGCCCTCGCAACACCTAACTTCCTAACTGCAGTCGTCCTTAGTCACATGCCGGTTCCCAGCTCCACGATGAATGTGATGCTCACGACGTACAAAGTTTGGAAGACGCTGGCCCAGAAACTAGGTGTGCAGTCACGGTACTCCCCACTCCTACCTGTGAAGTTTATTCCCGGAGTCCCACTGACCTCAGAGACGGTGTTTCACAAGTGGGTCGACAAACTGAACATACAAACACTGGGGGATCTCTTCACAGAAGAGGGTTTTCTAACACCAGAGCAAGCAAAAAGTAAAGGGGGCAACACGGCCTTGGATGTATACCTCTACTTCAGAACTCGTTACACCATTCAGGCTCTACTGCCGGACTTCCCACGTCAGCCACCAACGTGGCAATTACTGCATAACGTCATCCAAGCGCAAGGCGAAGGCAGGCTGGTGTCACAGATCTATAAAGCCCTCATTCCCAGTACATCCCCTGCCATCTCAGGTGCAAAGGCTAGATGGGAGAAGTCACTACAGGTTAAGATTTCTGATGAAGACTGGTTCTATAGCCTGAAACAAACTCAAAAAGTGGCGCTTAACTCACGCCTAAACCTTATACACTTCAACTTTCTCCATCAAACATATCACACACCAGCGAAAACCAACAAGCATCACCCAGACGCAGAAGCGAAATGCATCAGATGCGGGTCAATCTCAGCAAACTTTGCTCACCTAGCATGGGAGTGTCCCGAGCTTAAGCCTTTCTGGAAACAAGTTCTGGAGACGACAGCGGCTGTTGTGGGAGAACCAATACAACCAAGCCATACAGCAGCCCTGTTGGGCATGACTAGGCTGCTCTCTGCTCCAATAAGAAAACTAGCAGGGGTACTGTTGACTCTGGCTCGTAGGAGGGTTGCCATGGCATGGGGCAGAGGCCCCCCCCCATCCGACAGTCGCCGCCTGGCGCAGAGACATGTTGTATTACCAAGATGTGGAAACGGACTTCATTAAATTACTTCCTCTGCACGCCCGACCTCCAGACATCTAGGGGCCATTGACACTGTTCTTGATGGGCGAAGCGGCAGAGCATGCATCTGAATCCTCAGACTCGGAGGAAACCCCTCGGTGAGGTCTGGTCCAGGGTATTTCCACATCCTTGAAGCGATTGCTGGAAGGGGCACTTTCTCAGCTGAAGAGGACGCTGTTTCAGGGGGATGTGGCTGAGAGGTGGTGGGGGGGGGGGCTTTGGGTGGGTCCTGGGTCAAGGCGCAAAGTTTAAAGTCCACCCTAATGTGGGTGTGAAGTTGTATCGTGATTTAAATACCTAAAAATAAAGTTTTAAAAAAAATAAATACACAATTTGCATCACACTTTATCAAAAAACTCCCATTTGGTTGCTATTCACAGTGTCACAAAAGGAATTACAACTGTGGGCCACTTTTTCATTGGTGCCCAGAGGCGTTGCTAGGGGGGGCTAAGGGGCTATAGCCCCTGGTCTTTTGGTTGTGCCCCGGATAGAATCTCAGGAGCTACAACCAAAATGCTAACTAGCCGCAGTCCCGACATTAGCATAGCCCCGGGTCTTTTCCAGACCTAGCAACACCCTTGTGGTGCCCGAGACAATTTTATGGCCCAGTCCGACCCTGGGAGCTTCCGATATCAAACCTGTCCATATTTTCTGTGGGAGGGCGTATAATTGCAATGCAGGCTCATATCTCTTTGCCCTCCCTATTTCGAAATCCCTGCAATGGAGTCTGGAGGAGGAAGGGTCTACCGTTATAGAGAGGTGTATACCAATTCCCCTTTTGAATGTTGGTAGCTTTGGGCGTGGTTTAAGGATTGTGGCTTTGTTGTTCATACTCTCGCTCAGCCTCCATACCCACTTCCTTTCCGGGAGTGTCTTGTATTCTGTTTAGGACAGACATACATCTCTGCAGAGCCTATGTGTCATGCTGGGACATGGGAGAGAAAACTGAGTGAAGTGCAAGAGAAACTGTGACTGAGCAATGAGCAGCAGACATGGCACTCCTCTATTAAATACAGAGAAATATTGAGCAACTGCAGCAAATATAAAGTTGCTCCACCAAGTGATGTCACGGTGACCAGGCAGGGGATAGACAGTCCTGCTGCACCAAAAGAGAGATAACACTGGTGTAAGAGAGTGATAGTGTCTTGGAGAGACAGTGGGCAAACTGCATGAGCGTAAACGGGCAGGGTTTACATGAGAATCCACTGCTGCACCAAACGAAATAAAAACATGAAAACACTTCCTTAATGCAGGAGATATATCACTGCTGTAGCAAACACACAAGGGGTGAATTCAGCTGTGATAAAGGACGTGTAGCACTGCTATGCTAAACATTAGAGTAGTGGTGTTTCTGCATCAAACATACCGTTAGGTTTCTCTTTGAAACTATACACAGACAGACCAAATAATTACACGAGAGATGGTCATTTTGCTCCAAAAGACAGACATAACATTGCTAACATCTTTGTGTTGTAGAGTTTGTGTTTCAAGAAAACCATATCCACCTAGCCTGCTCTGAGCCTATCAGTTGCCTTCCATTACTGACTCCGCTGATAGCCCCGCCCCCTTGCTCATGCCACACAGCCCTCTCCCATAATAATGTATAGGTTGCATATAGCGCAAACCTAGCTAGCAAGCACACACAGGCAGAGAATACAGAGAGAGAAAAACGGGAAAGAGTGGGGAACAAAGGGGGGTGGGGTGGGCTGTTCCTTGAAGAGCAGGGCCTTCATTTCCTTCCTGAAGGGTTGGAGAGACGGCTCCAATCTGGTCTGCGCTGGTTTCGTTCTGCAAAGTATGGATGCGTTTAGCGGTTATTGTCACCTGTAAGATTCTGGTAATATTGTGGCTTCTGATTATCCAAGGGGAATCGAGGGATGGTACTAGGCTGCCTGGATTGTATTGAAGGAAAGTATAAATTTCATGAGCCATTTTTGGCTTTGAGCATGTTTGAAAAAGCCCTGAAGAAGCATGATTTCTGTCTTTGTATGGTTCAATTCCGTTTAGGTGGTAGACATGCATGTGACGTTTGAATAAAAAGCAACTTTGAAGTTTGTGGATGTCTTTGACGAAAGTAACCCTAAAGGAGAGCTGGGTGTCATCGGAATTCTGATAGACCTGATATCAAGGATGCTGAGGAGTTCCCCATCAAATCCATGTAGAGGCAGTGCTTTAGACGGAAAAAAGAAGTGCAGGTGCTCACCCACCTAGGCTTTAAGTGGCCGGGGATCAGCCCTGTTAAGGTGCAAAATTAGTTTTTGCGTCTCCCAAAACTATTTCTATTACTCTTACTCAGTCTCCTCATACATTTACATTGTTATTCGTCTCACTTTCTATTAGTACCCGGCAGGGTGTGGCTTAGTCCTCCCAGGAAATGAGGAGGCTCCCAACGGGGGCTTTACCACAGGGCAAAGCCCCCGCTCTGTGTCCCCTCAGAGCGGGAGGCTGCCATCTTCCCCCGCCAGGTGTAAGGTAAGTGATCCCTGCGCCTCGTGTCCTCATGCCCCCATTACCCTTATCAACTTATTTGGCGCCCTCCGTCCCCCGCCCCACATACCTTTCACTTCCTTCTCCCACACCTGCGCCAGGAACAGAAATGTTCCTGGCGCTTCCCCGACACACAACTGACCGCAATCGAAAGGGAGAAGGAACCATGGCGGCCATTTTGGTTTTTTTTAAGTTGCAAAACCACAAAGATGTCATTTCAAAACTTAAACACTATCAGTACCCTGGATTATCCACAAGGCCTTCTGGGGCCTGGGGCCAAAATACCTTCAACTCTATCTTCCTAAATATCTTCCTTCCCGAGCCCTTCGCTCATCCGTCTCCAACTCCCTCAGGGTCAGCCGCTTCTCAAATCAACGAGCTGGGGGTAGATCTCTCTCCGCGGCAGGGGCCTCCCTCTGGAACAGCCTTCCTGCCTCCCTGAAACTTGAGGAGAACCATCTCCGGTTCCGGAAGCACCTCAAAACCTTCCTCTTTGCTTCTGCTTTCTCTGTCCCTCTCCCCTGCTAAATTCTACACTGAAATTGCACTGAATCTGCAACTGGGCCACTCTCACCGACCTCGGTCCTGGGCCCAGCCACTCTCCACTTGCAATTCCTCCCTGGCAGCCCCTGCACTGCGGGACTGTCTCTGTATCCCTACAGCCCCCCCTTCCCAGCACTTGTCTGCACTTACCTTGCACTTGCCACCAGCTGGCCCTATTTATTTATTTATTTTTATTCTACTTACTTGTACTGCACTTCCCCCTCCCCTTCCCCTTGCACTTTTCCCTTCCCCTAACCCTGCACTTGCGCGGTCTGAATGATACCTGGCCTAGTAGGATCGTTGTCTGTCTTCCCCTTGTTCCCCCCTCCCTGCCTCGTCGCGCCTTGAAACACTTGTGTATAGGCGCGTTACAAATGCCATATCATATCATATCATACAACGTCCTGGGGTACTAATAGCAATATTACCGAAGCAGGGGGGCATTACTGTGCCTGGTAATGCCCTGGTGCTTACGTTCGAGCTTTTAACTGCTGCCTCGTGGCATTACCTAACCTGGTAATGCCCACCCCGCTTGGGTAATATTGCTTAATGAGTGTCTCGCTCTTCGTTTATCACTCTCTATTTGTATCATTTTCTATTTGCCTCTCTCCCCACTCACCGCTTCCTTAACTCCAATCGTGTTTCCAACGCCTCTTTCATTCTCTGGTTGCATTCCATCAGCAGCAATCTCTCAAAAACATCCATCAATCCCAGACTGTTTTTGCCCTGTTTTGGCTCCAGCCTTGTAATGTATAAAAGTTGGCAGGCCTTCAGAGAAAAGACAGTCAGAAAGATAACTAACAATAAGTGGATAATTATGACCTATGGGTGAACAAAGGTCTTGATAGAGAAAGGCCACCGATAAAATCTTCCTGTCTCAATTGAAACCGGCTTCATGACACAGAGTGACTGCATCAATGAATACAGGTGTATAACTTATCTTCAAACTAGATCATGGTGGGATGTTGGTAATTTTCTTCTCTACTATTCGCTCCCGTCTCATTTCTTCTTTTGAACATAGTGTCCTCATGTCCCTCACTCCCTCCCGGTAAAACTCTCTGGCCCTCACTTCCTCCATCTTTCCCCTCTTTTTATGCTTAGGTGACTCATTTTACTCCATTTCTCCTTGTATCATATTCTGCCTCTTTTTCTCTGTCCCCCCACCAATTATCACATTCTCCATCTGTGTCTGTATTTGTTTCGCTCTCTTTCTGTGGCTCTCTGAACCTCTCTCTCTCTCCTTCATCCCATGTGTCTACCCGCCTGGTTCTGTCGACTTGTGATCCCTCTTGTTTCACTCAATATTTTCTTCCGTCTTCATTTGTGTCCCCCTCTATGTGACTCCCTCTAGCGCTCACTGTGTGCCCCCCTTTCTATTGTCTATATAAATATTTGATTTGTCTGTCCACCTAAATCAATTTTAATTCTTGTTTCCCTTCTCTTCCCAGTCACTCCCCCCTCTCTCTCCCTCTCTCTTCCTACAATCATGCTCTCTCTGTGCAAGTTCCTCTTGTTATCCGAGGTGAAGCGCGTACACTAAAGAAAAAACAGAAAATTGCAATATAGCCCGTTAAAGAGTAACATATAACCTGGGCGTAACCCTGTTAATTAATCTAACTGTAGAGATGATCTCAATAGAAAATCTCCGGGAAAGTATTGTAATAGCCTGCCCCAACCCTCTTTAATCACAGAAGGTGTGAAGTGGGAGGCGTGTGCTGTTAGGTCAGCAGAAAATGGCTCTATCAGGGACAGACTGTAGTTTGCCTTTTGTTATGCACTGTTGGAAAGAGTAGGATCAAAAGGAATGCAGCATAGGTGAGAGGGGTAAAGACTAGGAAGCACGGCTTCCAAAAAGGCTGCTGCAGCTTTTGCACTGCATTCGGCAACATTGCATGAAGATTTAGCATCTTGCTAGCTGCTACATAGTCGAGTACCAGTGTTGTATTTTAGCTCTGAGAAATCCAGGTCCTTTGTGCACAAATATGAAGTGCGGGTACTGAGAGCCGGGTAGGACCGGCCGATTTAAAGCACTGTATAGAGGATGACGATTACTGGGCACACTATGGGAATGCACAGGTTATGGGGTAGTGTTGAAATCTGCTGGTGCCCGTCTGGATGAGCTGTTGTCTGGCCATGAGGTGGGGGGTACATCTTCGTAGAACTGTGTCATCGAACTGCAAGTGGCTGAGCCAGGTATGTTGAGAAACGCATTGTTGTCGACAGTATCAAAGGCGGCTGTCAGATCAGGCAAAACCAATAGACAGCGGCTACCTTTATCCATGATGACATGGGCATAGTCGATGACCTAGATGCTAGCCGTCTCCGTGCATCTTGGCTGAAATCCAGATTGCCAGCAATATAAGGAGCTGTTTTTGGTACTCTTTTTTTTCCTGCGACTGTTTTTTCGATGATCTTTCTCATGAAGGAAAGTTGTTTGATGGGCTAGTGATTTTCCAAGTCTTCTGGGATGAGCACAGGCTCCGTCAGTATGTTCTTCAACATCCTGTGAAAGAGTAAATGTGTTCCATTTCCACGCTGCTGCTATCCCTCGGGGGAAACAAGTGATGCATTCCCGTTGGTGAATTTAGATTGAACAAGGCAACGCTGTCCTAACAGTGAGCCCTACATGCAATCTTTCCCCCCTAAAAAACAACTTACATTCTGCTGTCAGACTGATTGCCAGACTTGTAAGTTTAATTATGTGATGCTCAGTCTACATTAGATTGGTTGACTCTGGAAGCCAGACCTCTACTTACAATGTGTTAACTGGCTCACAAAGACATTTGCTTTAAGCCTCCTGGCTTCGTAGGCATGCATTTGATACTCCCTGGGGACATTCGGCCCTCATAGAAACAGGAATGTGCCATGTTAAGTCTACAGTTTCATTAGGCAGTGATATTTTGTAAGCCTTCTGAGTGATTGCCATCTGATTCATGGACTCCTTCCTACCCACTTTCCATAATATGGGTTTAGGAAGGTACTAAAAGCTTTCTTATTTCCTACGTACTTGTGTTACCTTTTCCCTAGATCTGGCAATGTACATTTCTGCGATATATATATTTTAATTTTACCATCAGAAGTTTTACGATTCTATCTCATGCCTTTGTATCGATGCTTATGGCCTGGTGTACACTTAAAAAGATGTGGTTGTGAGTAGGATATACAGCAGGATTGGGGCTCGAGATCTCGCTTTTTGAAGTAAAGCACTTGAGAGATCTGTGCCAATATCAAATTGACCCGATTCCAGTACAGCAATGCTCATATATATTTATTGTGATTTATGGTGAACTATTTGTAAACAGGTCTCTTCTGGGCATGAGGAGTAAATGGGGAAGAGTGGAGGAGTAAGAGCGAAAGAAAGACCAAGGGGATCGAGATGCCATTCACAGTGGGGGATCAAAGTCACTTTCCTTAGTCTTTGCATGGTTCTTTACCCACTCGTGGGCAGTAAAGGGGGGAGACCTCTAAGAGCTGTGCTAGAGGGTGACTTTTGGGTGACGATTCATTCCTTCCACTTCAAGGATCATGTCGCTGTCTAACAGAGACACTTTCAAAGCTTCATAACAGCCCTAAATAGTCAGGAGCACCATTCTACAGGTGGCACCTCTAGGCCCATGCATGTTCATGAAACAAACTACACTTCCCAGCATGTAAGTTATTACAGGAAGGGATAAGAATGCATCCCAAGACACGGGCCAGTTGGCAACTCTGAGCCACATTCTCAGACCTGAGTTTTCAATTGGCAAAGCCTGGTGCAGGTTTTTGCAGTCCAATAGCTTACACTCTAAACCATGATTACAAATGCTCGAACACAGTTGCTAGTTAATGTTAAAGTGGAATTGGAAACACAGTGGGCCTCATCACGAGTTGGGCGGTAACGCCGGCGCTAATAGCGCTGGCGCTATCTGCCCTACCGCCAAACCCACCGGCGCTATTAGCGCCGGATCACGGGTTTGGCGGATTTGAAAGTCCCCATTCCCCATTGAGCCCATTCAGGAATGCCCCATTCCCCATTGGGGTCAATGGGGAAATTTCGCGCTCATACCGCCAGCGGATTTCCCGCCGGCAGTATGAGCGCAAATTTTCGGCAGATTTCCTCCCAGCTCAGAGCTGGGGGAAAATCCGCCAAAGCACTGATTTGGCGGACATTTAAATTCGGCAGTAACAGCGCTACCGACGGATTTGAGAGTTACCGCCAAACTCGTGATGAGGCCCAGTGTCTGATTACCATGGTGCTGTATAAAAGGTTTCATTAGAAAGGTCTACCTATTTGCGAGGCCAACTGTTTGTGGTGCTGTTCGCCCATTACACACCTGCCTATATTTCCTTCATATCTGAGCAAATCCGTAGTAAAAGCACAGCGCTCTCCATTTATTTACATCGGGGAAAAAGGAATGCTTGCAATTATTTCTTGAAATCTATCTGATATCATTAGTTGGAGTGCCAGCCAGCAGCCTGGTGGTACTCAAGTAATTGTATTACGTAGCCACAGAGGCAAGGGGTGAGTGTTAACGAAGCAAAGTTCAATAACCTGAGCCACAGGGGGATAATGTTTCTTGTCCTAGATCACACGTTAAGGCAATGGACCGTTAGTACTTAAGTCGTGGATTTACTAACTTGATATCCCTGGAATTAACCTCCAAACATGAAAAGGTTCAGTGAACTGATGCAAAATATAATCATGGGAAAATAAGATGTGGGGTGGCGAGGGGTTTTAATCTGCCCATTGAAGCAAATTAGTTCAGCGTCTGCTACGTGGGAAAGAGGGGAGGGGGCAGCCAGGTAGCTGTTTCCCACTCCCATAATCGTTCTGGGGAACGGTACCAGAGTACTGTGCAGTATGGGAATGTGGGTGGTGGGTATCTGTCCTGTGCCTTCCTTCTACAAACCGGCACTTCAGTCCAGACACTGTGACTGAAGTGCAGGGAGACTATAATAGAAGTGCACTGGGATGCTCACTGAAAGAATGGGACAGGAATATGGTATCTGGGAAGACATGTGAAGGCCCTTTTTCTGGCCCTGGCCCAGGAAAGTTAGTGCACATCTCTTTCCCAGGCCAGGGGCAGTCCCCGCGGGAACCAACCAGCCCCACCCCAGCTGGACAGGGAGGGGCACTGCACCTAAAAAAAATATTATCTTGTTAAACAGAAGATGAGCTAAGCCCTGAGTTCTTATCTGCTCCCTTCATGAGACACAGACACCAAGGTAGATTTTGTAGGGATCCCAACAGGGACCACCTCTTAATTTATAAAAAAAAAACACAAACTTTCTTTTTAAATATCCCTACCCCTTTCTAGTTTCCTCTGGTGCAAGTTCTTTCTAAAGGGATTTGCCCTGTGAGCCCACCCATCCTTAGGGGGAGCAGAGGGGCACCCATATGGTGGAACTGACAGAACAGACCCCTGACCTACATCTGGCACAACCCACTGTACAAGGAGTCCAGAAGATGGCCTCATTGGTTTGATAGTCCGACCCCCCGGGCGGCCTCTGGCAGGCTGCCACTTCACTCACCTGCTTCATGCCAGGGTACACATAATCCGTTCGACCTTTCCTTACACTATACTTATCGCTATTATGGACATTACCTTACTTAACTATTAACATTCACTAATTATACCTAACTATAACCACCTACAAGTCAGCCGCCCCTTTTTAATACCTTTAATGGTGCTGTTCTGTTGGTGAAAAGAGGGTCTGCCCCCTGATGACATTAAAGGCGGTATGCCATCCAGTCTGTGATCTTCTGGGGTATGCCCATCCACCACGTAGGACCATCTAAAATCACGGTGTGACCCCAGTGCACATACACTGTAGGCGGGCCCCTTAATCACGCGTGGCTGCCAAATCACTGCCATGGCCCGTGGCACACCTCGTGCTCTTTGGCAGCCCCATTGCTCTGTAGGGGCTGCCCGGTGTCACCACTGCAGCCCACAGCCTTTTAAATCTTCTTGAGAGGCCTGTGCTCACTAACGCGCCCTCCTGGTCCTTTTTATCTTTTGGACGTCCCCATGCCCTGGGGGGCTGCAGGGGGCACCTTTGATCACTGTCATGCCCCCACAGACCTTTTATTATCCGTGCAGCCCTTTGCGCTAGGGGGCAGACCGTGAACACTGCTGCAACCCCTGCAACATGTTTTATTCTGGCAGCGTCCCTGTTTACAAGGGGACTCGGCGGTTGTCATCAATACCGCGCCCGTGGGACTGGTGTTAGCCTTGCTGCCCTGCCCCTAGCCCTTTCCATTGTGTCAGAGTGATGCAGGGGACGGGCGATGTACTTGTCAGGGCTCCGGGTGGTGTGCAGGAGGCTGCATTTCGCAACCGAAGAATGGCCCGGGTGTGCGCAGGGGTTTTCAAAAAAGGAGTAAAGGGACTGTTTTCAATAGCCAGCAACACTAGTTTTACTTAAGGAGGGGCTTGACAGCAATATTTGTCCTCAAGCTGGATAGAGCGGCAGCAGAAAAAGATGTGAATGGGCATGATCTGAATGATTTCTGACTCATCAAGCCTCTGTGAGAACACTGTCCAGACTTTCAAGCCTCTCAGAGGTACATTCGTAGAGGCCATCAACCCAATTTCAAATCATATTTTGGGTACACCTGGATCCTTTCACCTTACTTTCAAACAACTGGACGTATCTACTTGAAGTTCACTCCTAAACTGGAATGGAACTCGTCTCTTCATAAGGACTAATTACAAAACCTAAAATTCGCACGTGGCTAAAAGAATTCATTTCGGAGCGTGAGAAAAAAAAACAGTCTGCTCGCAAAAAAGCCCTCCATGGTGTGCATATAGTGTGGTGACAGTAGCAGGCTATAGCAACATGTGATCATGGTTACATAAAAAAATGAAACCATATGCAAGGCAGGAGTGGGACAACATACGCAGGCAGGTAGCAATTATCAAGCCAGCTACAGTCAACTGAGTGACATGTATGATAGTGCAAGAGCAAAGTAAAGCAGTGGTCTCAATTTGCCACCCCAGAAATCAGTAGTTCATATCTATTTTTTCTTAGCATTCTGGCACGTGTAGTATTTAATTTTTCTAGATTTAATTTAACCAAAATAAACTCAAAGAACATGAAACTCAACTGAACAGGTCGAAAATCTGCACTATCGAAATTACGTCTTTTTTTCCGAAAATTATTAATTTAAATAAAGAAGTGAAAAGTGGGTGTTGATAGCAGCTGCGTTCAAAGCTTGGAACCACAGTTGCTGGTGTTTGGTCTCTTATCGCTAGATAAAATGTGGAATATTAACTCACCGTCAACAACAAATGGTAATTTGCTATACAGCCATATACAGAAAATACCCTAAAAAAATACAAATCCCTGAATAAACAGAAAATACATTTTACCATGTGCTACCGTTACTCCCACCAGACCTTGTGGTTGCAGCAGACTGTGCGGGGCCTGTCCCGATCAGTCAATATCTACGTAACTGCGCAGGGATGGTTCACCAACGTTGGGTACGTTATTTTGCTGCTGCGCCAACCCACATATTGTATTCATTATCTGAAGAGCTATTTGTGAACCCAGTGCCAAAACGTTGTTATAGTGATCTCCTTCGATCAGGTTGGCACGAAACATTCGTGTTACGTTATAATAGGCACCACGTACCTCAGATGTCGTAATAATAATACTGCGTCATAAGGGCGCTAAAGGCTCGGCGCGCGGCACATGTACGTTTCTATTTTGCGGTCACCTGACCGAAGGCAGCACGGGTAGGCGCGTGACCTTTAGCACCTGCTCTGAGCCTGAGGGCGAGGCTCGCTGCGCACCCCCTTGGTGCTGACGTTTTTTCGAGTTACCTTTGTAGAGAAGCGGCGAGCTCAGGTCTTTTTCGGGCTGCGAAGAGTCCCCGCCAGCGGAGCCGAGCGCGCAACACAGCAGAGCCAAGATCCAGCCCAGGGCTGCCATCTCCAAGGGCCACGCCTCGGCACTCGTTGCCACCTCGGACCACGGAAACCTCTGGTGTCTGTTTTAGCTCGGCCTCCGGTGGCCGCGCTCCCGCTCCGTCGTTCTCTGCCAGCAGCCTACGCCCGGTGCCTCCTAGGTCGAAAGCCGAATCATGGCTCAGAGACGCGCCACGCAGGCCGATTAGACAAAAGACTATGCGCTCCGTGAGTAATAACGCTGTCAAAACTACTCGCGGTGAACTGGTCACTGTGGTACAAAACGACAAGCTGCCATCCTCCTCGGGGGGTATAGGAGGCAGGGGAGACAAATATCCCAGCGGAATTCCTACCCCTCCCTCGCCCATATATGCCCCTCCACCCAAACTGACACTCGGCAGAAGGCAGTGCTGCTTTTTTGGAATAGGACAATGCCATTTATTTGGTGAAGCGGAAGTTAAGAATTCCAGAGTTTGGGGGATTTCAATCAAGCCCTCAACCTGCTGCTGACTTCCCTGCCCCTTACCACGGCCTTTCCTCCCACTCTCCCTAGAAGTCGTACTTTTTGTTGTTGTTGCTCCTCTTAGTTCCCTGTAGCACAAAGTGATGACATTGGGGACGTGTGTGTTCCGAGGAGATGCACGGTATTTCCTTCAGCACCGCCTAATGCTCTTTCCACGTAAGGATGCCAGTGTGGAGTTCACCCTGCCTTCCTGTTGCTTATGGGAGTTGCCAGCGACGCTTTCGTCTCTTCGTGCTTGTGTATTCACAGGGACTTTTCAGAATCCAGGTATTGAGATAACCTGGCACGGAGCCACGCGCGTGAAACACAAGTAGAATGAATAACGTGAACGCCCATGCTCGCTTCAGGACATCAAATCGGCCTTTGAATGTCAGTATGATAAGAGGTTACATAAAAGAACTTTGCTTGAAGACAAGGTTAAGCCGTTTGAGGCCATTGTGGGAGTCAATATTTTTTGGAACTAAGGTTTTCTTACTAGGGTACATACACGGCAAATCACCCTACAACCAACTTAACAAATCTGGACAGCAAGTCGACTACTTTGCATGGAGGTAGATGCGTTAATTGATCATCAAATGAGTTCCTTATACCAGTGGTCTGTAACCTTTGACTCTGCAGATGTTCAGGATTACAATTCCTATGATATCTGGCTATACTGTTTAGGGGTGATGTGAGTTGTAGTCCAAATCATCCGGAGAGCCAAAGGTCGCTGACCCCTGCTTTTTACCATTAAGCACATTCATGGTTCCCAATTCATTCAGTTGGTATATATGGTATACCTCGGCAAACCCTTCCCACCCTATTGCGCAGCCACACAACTCCTAGCTCAAATCGTTGATAGATTCAGGAACCTTGTTTCCTCAATGGATTCCCCTTTAAATAGGCCGAGTCGCCATAACTTCGGAATTCTCTGTATACTGCAGCCCATTATTTCCTCCACCTTATCACCACCCCACCCCAGAACGGCTGCACTCGCGCACATCCCCATGCCAGGTGCATAAAATACACCTGCTCTCTATTGCATTTGGGACAGCAATCGGATACTTCTGGAATCCGTTTATGCAGTGTATGGGCTGCGTGGTATAATTGATGGAGGTACTTGAAGTGAATGAGTTTATGGCACTGATTCAGTGATATTCTGCTGGTTTATTAGCATGCCCATTTCTGAGTCCGTTAGGGGCTGTTCCAAAACAGCGTCCCACCTCCTTCTAGCCGGCACCTCAAGAGAACTCCTGCTTCTGAATCCTATTGTATATATTGGCCACGGCACGTTGATGTTTTGACAGGCGAGAACTCCTGCTTCTGAATACTATTGCATATATTGGCCACAGGACGAGTTTTGATGTTTTGGGAGGCAGTCGCATGGACAATCTCTGAGCTTTTGGGTTCCCCGGGTAAGCCTGAGAACATTTTCTTTAGTGCTCACTTTAACCTATAGTATAGGGAGATAGTTAAGCTATTAACTGTACCTCTTGTGTGGAGCTCTTCTAGGATGAGAAAGTGCCCTTCCCTAAAGAGGTCACCCATGGTTGATAGCCCCAGTCTATCGAAGTGCGTGTGCATTTGTCTCCCAAATGCGATAGGCTGACCAGCTGTTTTTGTATAGTGGGACCAGTGGTGAATACGTTATATCTGTTTCGGCTGTCTTGGTGGCATTGTGCAGAGCTCTGCAGCTGACGCACCATTGCTTGATCACCCCCTGGTGGCCTTAACTGATCCCGATACAAGGGCCCTAGGGAGAGAGGGGTGTCACAGAACTCTGATCGTGTGAGTGTGCGGTATGTCACTGTGATCCCCAAACCAGCCTATTTCGTATTGAGCTTGACCCACGCAGAAGTATTGCTGTAGATCAGGGACTGCTAGCCCTCCCTTCTCTTATGGTAATGTTTGCATAGAGTAGAATTTTCGCAGGTCTTTGCCTATATCACATTCAATAGCATTATTCTGACTCTGCTGAAATAGCCTGCAGGGGGGTAGATGGTACATTTTCATATATGTACAGTGTTAGGGGAGATCGCTCTTGTGGTATACTAGAGGTCTGTGGGTCCGCCTGACTCTCAAAGGCCAACACAACTTGCCCAGAATAAACGGAGGACTCCGTCAACGGCTAGTTAAAACTGCAGTTTATTGCAAAAACCAACAGGGATCAATACAAGACAATGCGAATTCTCCTGTACATCTCAGCTCTCCATGGTGTGCGATACCGTTTTGTACAAGTGTGGTGTCATCGCCTGGGCCCTTCCCCCAAAAACTTATTATCACAGAGGATTGGGTATCAAGAGTACTATTACCTATATCCGTCCCCTGTAGAGTTTACTGGCTCTTGCGTGTCAGGTGGCTGTCCTGTCCCCGAGAAACTATTACATTGTTGCAGAGTAATGGGCTTGCCATTGGTTCCTGCCCTTTGCCATCCACCCCTGAGTTTCGAAGCTGTGTTTGGTTAGGGCTGATCTCCCCAGACCTGGGACTCGATTTGGTTCTCAGCTCTCTGTGCACCTCTTCAAGGTGATGAGAACGATTGTGTCTGCATTGTAACTTGTGTGTACCACCTTTGCCTATGAGTGTTCGCTCCTTATGTTGCAACACTTGTGGCCATCTGCGTCTGACTTGCTGGGGCCGGCTCTGCTTTCCCACCACAGGTGACTGTCCATTGTCTCGTTGGGCTCTAACACGTGGTTAGGGACCACACAATCGAGCTCTTCAGCTTCCATTTATGAGGATGTATTCCGTTTCTCTGCAGCTGGTCCCCATGCCATGTGAGGATTGGAATGTGTTCACGTATCTCTGAACTTAGCGGTGAGCCTGCTTCATGCCGCCTGAGTCAGCTCTCCTCATCTCGCGCTCTGTGACTTAAGGCCTTCTGCATTTTCTTTAGACGTATAATATACATTCTACATGTCCATGTTATTCTAAATACTTCTATATGTTAGTTGCACATGGTCCTATCAGGTTCCATATACACATCCCTGTAGTCCCATAGGGTAATTTGCATTAAGCATCAGCAAGTGTGCTCATGATCTCTTGTGCCTTGCAGTTCTGCATTGCTGCATTTGGCGAATGACAAAATAATAAAGCGTTGACATTATGTATATGTATCGGTCTTCTTTCTATAGGAGTGTGCGTTTGTGTGAAGCAGTGCAGGTCTGCAAGTGTGCTTCATGTCTAACGTTGCTACATCGGGGTGTCACTAAAGCCGTCAGTACAATGGTTGCTTTGTGTTTAATCGAGACTGTCCATAAGGGTATACCTGGGAAGATGTGTACTGGATTCGGTCTGTATGGCTGGCTGAGAGGATACCTTTCAGTGTATTTGTCAATCATTGGTGCACTCGGGATTTGTCTGAAATAAGATGGGTGGCTGCGAGTGTTTCTGGCTCTTCGTCTTGTCATGAATCTGGGGGTGAGGAGGGGCATTCTTGGGACCCTCTCCAACAGTAACTTGGGGAGCGTGAACATTTTGATGCATGAAACTCTGCATGATAATGAGATATGGAGTTTTAACCACCTCTCGATATTCTTCAAGGAACTTTATATAGTTCTTCTAGTACAACTCCTTGTGGTATGTGGATACCACTAGACCCAAGTACTTGATTGTGCTCTCCTGCCATATGAATCCCATTTCTTCACCGGTTTTTGCCACATTGGGAGTAAGTGGGAGGACCTCAGATTTCCCCCAGTTTATTTTTAGCCCAGACGGGTGACTATACTTGTTTATTTCGTGCATTATGGGAGCAAGGCTTTCCCTTGGGTTTTT
The DNA here is from genome assembly GCF_040938575.1 of Ambystoma mexicanum. Lineage (NCBI taxonomy): Eukaryota > Metazoa > Chordata > Amphibia > Caudata > Ambystomatidae > Ambystoma > Ambystoma mexicanum. The sequence goes on from NC_090921.1 coordinate 1,009,181,770, forward strand.
AATGAACATGAGCATGCCGTCAACACATGAATGAGTCCGAAGCTAGCATGGAAAAGGCTCAATGGCCAGGTCAAACAGGAGGGGAGACAGTGGGCATCCCTGTTGGGTCCCCCTTTGGAGTAGAAAGGGGCAGGGGCCTTATTGTTATTACAAACTATTGCCTTGAGGGGCGAATATAGGAGTTAAACCATACTTAACGAAACCCGCTCCTAACCTCATCCGATGCAAACCCTTAAAGAGGAAGGGCCACTCGACAGTCAAATGCCTTTTCGGCATGCAGCGTGGCAATCACCATGGGATTGTTAGGATGAGCCAATTGGAACAGATTAAAAAGCCTACAGAGGTGCTGCCTAGCCCTGCCAGTGATGAAACCAGATTGGTCTGGGTGAAGCAGCACGGGCATGAACTACAGCCGACAGGAGGAAAGTATTTTTGCTAGCACATTATTCTCTGTGTTCAATAATTAGAGTGGCCTGCAGGACTTGCAGTATTCTTCCGGCTTATCTGGTTTCAAGAGTAGCGGTATGAGTGCAGGCCTGGTGGTTTCTAGGAGTGCATTTGACTACAGTGAGTCTTCATTTAGTTCCTTCAAAAATGGGGCCAATATGTCTACAAAGTATTTATACAATTCTGTAGTGAGGCCATCCAATTCCAGGAGCCTTCCCATTCGTGAGGGATTTGATTGCCTCAGTAATTTCTTCTTCAGTGATTTCGGTGTTCAAAAGCATTTCTTGCTCATAGATTAGTTGTTGCAAGGGAACTTTTTTAAGACGGGGCTTTGCGTTATTGACATTGAGTGGTGCTCTGGTTGTGTATAATGACTGGTAATAGCCTACGAATGCAGTGTTGATGTCTCCCTGACCTAGACATCTGACCCTGGATTGATAGTATGGTATGTGTCAGGTTTTCCTTATTCTCAGGTCTACTCAGGTCTCTATTCCTACATAAATCAGCTTGGATTTATTTATACATCTATTTATTTTCATTCAGTGTGTTTAGGGAGGGTTAGACCTTAACTGTCTTTCAATGTGTGGACCACTTCCCAAGCCAAGATGGTGGTTCTCACTCAGTTCCCTGATTGGCTGGGGAATGTCTAAGGTCAGTTGTAGGACTTTCTAAACTGCCTTTCATTGTCAACCATTCAGCTGAGTAGGTCAAGAGCTCCAGTTAAAGGGACCATTCCCTTCAAGAGAATTATCTGTTAATTGGAGAAAACAGAAAATACTGTGAAGAGCAGGACTTGTTTTCTTTTAGGTTTTAAGCCTTTTTTAATACACGTTCAGCGCAGCATTCTTCCACAGTGAGGGAAGGTAGATTAATTTTGAACAGCGCCGGAAGCGCACGCGGTGACCATGCCAAGCCCTGGAGAGAGGAGGAGTGCGCGAAGCGCAGAGACCGTTTTTGTTGTGGTGATGTTGAAGGAAAGAAGAGCGCAAGCAGCATGCATGGAGTTATAAAGGAAAACATGAAAGAAAAAAGACAATTAACACAGCTGCAAGAAAGAGTATGTTTAAAGATATGAAAAACACAATTAACAAAGCAGCAAGGAGTGTATGCAAAGGTATTCTTGGGATTTTTTCAAATTCAAAGTTTGATCATTGTTGAACTATAAGCAGGGAACACACTCCAGAAGCAAAACTTTACAAAACTGAGGATTTGCAAAGTTCATTCTTGGTGCCTATTTCTGGATAGAGTATTTTCAAGAGGAAAGCTAAAGCAGAGATCATCTAGGCAGTTTGCTGAGGAGTACCAGGTACTAAATGTAGAATTGTTTGATGGTCTTTAAGGGTATAAGAGGAGGAGGCTGTTGTTAATCAAATGTGTTATTTCCTTTCTTCCCCTCTACAGATTTCCATGAGATAGCTGGAAGGAATCTGATTTTCTTTTATTTTATCCACTCCCCCTCATCCCCATGGGTGTTCTGTGCTCAGCTGTGTTTTCAGAGTAGTTGAGTGCGTAACGCTCTTGAGGGTCTGCAGTGGTTCAGCAGCTTCTGCGGACTTCAACATAAGACACAGCCTGACAGTATGCTGCCCTTTTTCATGCTGTATCAGACTCACCAGCAGACAGCCAGACCTGTCCCGTCTCTTCTGGCCTGCATATTCCCAGGAAAGTATCAGAATGTCTCTATCGGCTAGCTCCTGAAAGGCCGCCAGGTGTTTACCTATCTCCCCAAGCATCCTCCATTGTGATGCACAGCATGTGCCACTTCTAGTTTCCTAATCTTATATTCCAGCTCTTCTAAAGCCCTACTCATCCGATTAAGGGCCCCAGCATCCCCCGAGATGCACATTCTGCTGTTAAAGCATGTGTCCTTTTTTAGTTATAGTCTGTGTTTGTTACAAGCGCCCTGATGCGCGCGGGCTGCCGGCACTATACAAGCTTACATACAATACAATAAATGCCTCTGATACAGTGGAAACATTTTCAACAGAGGCTAGATTTTGCTAAAAAAAAAGTTATATCCCGCCTTACAACTTTCTCAAAGTCTTCCTCTAGCAAGGCCTCACTCAAATCTCTGTGGCCACATATTGTTTGAGCGGCCAGTGGTGGGGAGAGTTATCACCACTGGAGAGTGATGAGAAAGCGTTCGCAGCAGAATCCTGCACCGTTACCCATGTTTTTCACCACCCTCCCCAACTGTTTAACTCCTTACCCCTTCCATATATATATATATATATATTTTATTTTTTTTAATTGGTTATTTTTTCGGTAAAATTGTTTTAGCAAAAAATGCTTCTACTAAAGAGTTTTTGGTAAAATCACTGGATACCCTCCTGCACCGTAAGGGTTTCTACATTATGCCTTTTGGCCTATTCCACAACCTGGCAGGCCTTCCTGTTGTCCCTCACCACCGGATATTCTAGGACATTAGTGTCAAAGCCTTGGTCTACATTCTCTCTCAGGCACTGGGATCTTTATACCCTTGTCTCTTGTGTCTTAGCTTTGATACCAACATTAATGCTGCTCACTGTTGCCCGAACACATAACCCCACAACTCCCCATTGAGAACTCAACATGACATCTCATACAGGGGACTTGGGGCCCTCCTCCTAACCCAGTCTCATAACCTAACCAGATCGTTCCCCCCCCTCCCCACTTGAATAAACAATGTAAACCTATTGCGTTACACATCCTAGGCGCTGCTAGGCTTCCGTCCATACACAGCTACCGCAAGGCAGGCCAGTACAGACATCTACTCAAGCTAACAGCAAACCTTGCGGAACCCTGCATATGGAGTTGCTATGCACGTTTTGTTTGTTTGCCCCCGGGGTCAGCCAACATTGTCCATCGCTCCTGCTTCCACAGCTGCCCCTGTATTAGCTTTCTTCAAACTCTTAACTTTCCTCCCAGCAAAGTCCTCTGCCGCTGCGTGGTCTGTGAAGAAGTGGACTTTCTGCGTTTACTCTTAGCTTGCCCGGATAATACATAGCATATGACAGGCCCGCCCTCCGTAGGCTGTCCTTAGCTTTTTGGAACTTCTTCCTGGCTTCCTGGACAGCCAGACTAAAGTCTGGGAATAGTGCCAGCCTGGTGGAGCTATATTGAAGGGTTTTCTTTTCCCTGGTGGCAGCAAGAAGTACATCCCGTTCTTGATAATTCAGGACTCTGAAGACCATGGGATGCAGTGGGGTACTGTCATGGCTTCCCAGTGGGCTTTGTGGTACCGGTGGAGGAGGGGGTGGCTATTGAACATTGCCACTGTGTTTCTCTGCAGTCTAGTTTTTTCCCAAGATGGCACCCACCATCTCTGATATTTTATTTAGTTGTGTCAAGCGTTTAGAGCAGTGCGTTGTAAACCTCAAGTGATCGTTTACACAAGAGGTATTTCGCTGCCTTTCCTAATTACCCGCTTTCCTTTTGAGCTTCTTGTTTTTCGTCCCATTTTGCTCCAGCTTTCTTAATCCTTCCTGTCCTTCGTTTTCGTCTGTTTTTTGTCCCATTTACTTTAAAAAAAAGTTTTTGTCTATTTTCAACTGCCTCTTTTGGGTTCCATGTAATAATGTCGCCACAAAAATCTCGCCATGCAAAAATATCGCCGAAAAATGGCCGTTTTTTGTGGCGACATTATTGCATGGAACATGCGGGGGACACCCCCGCAACCCCCAAACTTGTTTTTTTTTATTATTATTTTTTTGCCCCTGTCCCCATATATATGGTCACCCAAATAATATCGCCACAACATTTTCCCGGCCATATTATTTACGGCGACCATATATATTGGGATATTATTACCTGATACCCTTTTTTGTTATATATTTTCTTAATTCCTTGCTTCAATCATCCTGTCTCCAATCCATCCGACATCATCCTTTTCTACTGGAGCCATTCACCACTGACTTTTATGGGGATTTTGTGCCGCTGGCTTTTCTCCTTTCTTTGGACTTCCTACTGGACTTCTTCCTTTGTTTTACCTGTGAACATAATCAGGCTAACAAAGTGGCAGCTTGTCAGGATCAACCTTTTCTCTTCTCTGACCTTCTTAACCCCTGAAAGAAGGGATCCAGGAACCTCAAGCAACCTGGTAAGAAAGAAACGTGTACTTCTGAAAGTGACATTGAAGAGAGCAGTCATATATGTGAGAGCTTGCAATGCCCAGAGGAAGAACCCACTAATGTGGCTCAGATGCATGATGTTGTTAGTGCAGTCCAGAATCTTACTGCAGAAGCCCAGAACCTTAAAGCTGAAAACGCTACAGTTCGTCAGATGTTAGCCCTATGTATTCCGGTCAAAAACTGGGTTAATGGCCATGGTGAATCCTTTTGAAATATTTACTAATACCAGTTGTCTGCACACTGGGACGCCTGGATGTGACCAAAGCAACCCTGAAAACATTCTTTTAAACTCAACTGCGTCCTATAGGTGTGCCCTAACTGCGTGCTGTTGTTTTGGAAAAACAAACTTGCTCAATTCTTCTTCCAAATGATTCTTTTAATGTTTTTAGTCACATTATCTCCAACATTCAATACTTTGTATTTTTCTTTTGTGTTAATGGTCACACTGATTTGATGACATTCAACTTAACTTCAATGCATTGTCTTTCTAATGTTTTTAGTCACATTACTCGATATCATCCAACTTTACATTCAATACTTTGTATTTTTCTTTAGTGTTAATGCTGACACTTAATTTCAGTGCATTGTCTTTCTCTCTTTCTCTCTACACGTGTTTGCCCATGGTCTGTACACATGGTTCTTCAGGAGAGAATCCATTGTAAAAATATAAAAAATTATAACAAAAGAATCAATATATGCCTTCTACATTTTTCTCTATTTCAATTAGATCACAAACTCCTATGTGCCTTTTATGCTGTCAGTACTTACAGTATCTTCATCTTTAATTACTCTTTCTTTGTAGATTCATTAGTTCCTCTTGTTTGTCTTATGCGTGTGGCCTGTTAGCCCTATGTAAACACCCCCTAGTCAACCCTTCTTTGGGTGGTTTAGCCTTTGGCAAATGTGATGGGTCACCTAAGAAACGATGTGAATATCTGGATGCTTGTACCGTCCACTTCACTTTCAAGCCGATTGCCTTTGCTATGGACAGGGCAAAGGTAGGAACATCTCAAACCTTGTGGGGAATGCCCTTGCTCTAGTACTATCAGACAGTTCTCTTCTCTCTGATTACACAGCCTTTGTAACTGTGCTTAAACAGATGGTCAAGAGGGTCAAACTTACTTATGCTGCCCTCAAGACCCTTCTAGACATTCACCAAGGAACATGGGAGGTTTTTGCTTATGTCACACACTGTTCGGAAGAGTTGCAGTGGAAACTGGTTGGCCAGAACCCGTACAATATGCAATATTTAGACGAGGACTCGACAATGAGATCAAGGATGAGCTGGCTCGAACACCAAGACCCAGGTCTGTGAGCGAATTAATATCAGTAGCCTTGCAGCTAGAATTCCATATTGCTGAGAGGAAGGATGAAAGGAAGCGGTCCAGGGGTAACCATTCTAGAACACATACCCCTTCAACTACCAGTACCGTTCAGAATGAGGGGCCCATGCAGATAGGAACTGAAGAGCGAAAGAGACAAGAGATCTAGGCCTCTGCATGTATTGTGGTTCCCAAGGACCCATGTTATGTAGTTGCCCTGTTGTTCCACCCAGGCGCGAAAGAAACAGCAGATCCCTATCCTAACCAGAACCGAGGATAGGGGTTCTAAGATGGGTTCCCAAAGTCTTCCTATTTCCAGTATGGAGTCATGGAATAGTTCTCTACTTGTTTTGCGTACTACCCTTGTTGTCTCTGAAACCATAGTTTTGGATGTCTTCGCTCTACTTGACTGTGGAGCTGCCGGGTTGTTCATGGATGATGCATGGGCAGAAACCAACCAAGTCCCCTGAGAAAAGAAGCACATCCATCAACCGGTTGAAGGGGTTGACAAACGTCCTCTTAGCTTTGGACCCATAACCGAACAGACCACTCCTATGCCTTTGTGTATTTCCCATCATCATGAAGTGATTTCTTTTGATTTAATCCGTGCAGCCCATGTTCCTATTATTTTGGATATACCCTGGCTCCGACGACATAATTGGAGTATTGACTGGACAAACCATGTACTAGATTCGGACTCCAACTTCTGTACCAACGCATGTTTCCAAACCCCTAACATGATTGAACCGGCAGCCGTTACCACCTGTGAACAACAAATACCAACTGTGTCCTGTGTAGATCTTTCTTGTGTTCTGTCTGAGTACCATATATAAAAGGACTTATTTGAAGATAAGGCTGTCGAAGTCTACCCCATCACAGTACTGGAGATTGTGCAATCGATCCTATTTCTGATACCATAATACCCTTTGGAAGGATGTATACTGTGAGAAACTCATGATGACAAGTAAGATAGACACAAGTGGCCACAGTTGAAGGGTGTTAATTGAAAAATGAAAGTTGTATGTGGTTTGGAAAAACGCCTAATCTAAACCTAAATCTAAGATGGGAGTGAGCATCGCCCACCAAATGAAAAATAAGGCAGTCTAGTGGCATCAAGTCAAATAATAAAAGGGCCTATACTAAGAAACCCATTGCCAACCTTACAACTAATACAGAAACGTGGTCTAGGATAGTTCTTAAGAAAGAAGTGTTCTCAAATAATAAGTCAGGATGGCATATGTTTGGATCTCCCCTTCCCATGTTTTAGAAACTGGGTAAGATGGGAGCTTGGAGCACAGTACTGTCTCGGGCTTCTCCAGAACGAGACAACCTCCAATAAGGATCTCCGCGCCTGGAGATTGATTAAGCGCCTCATATAAAACTTCACCAAGGTTTTCACATGCTTTATTAATCTGAAGTTTACATGGATTCCAATATAGTGAGATCAAAAAAAGTTTTTTATTCGATCTCACCTTAAATGAGATATCCACTAAGATGAATAAGTCCGATTTATACACATTATTGATGGTAAAACCTAGTCTGAGATCGATCAGAATTGCTAATCCGCCCATAAGTCTCCCCTCCATTCCTTTGATTGCATGATGTGACAATACTACTCGTTTCCTCTGAAAGTCTCTTGCCTTTGGGGCCTGATATGCTTAAACAACAAAAACAAAAGTTTCTTTAACAAATTAAAGTTCGCTAGGGTGATAACGGTTCACCCCTGGGTCCTCCTCTTCTGGGCTCAATTGTATTCCAATTTAAAAAAAATAGGGTGATGACTTCACCCCTAGGTCCCCCTCTTTTGGGCTGACCCTTCACGTATCATTTTCCACATAAAGGTTGAATGAGAGCTTTGCCCCTGGAACTCCCTCGGTCGGGCTCGGACCTCTCTTGGCTGTCAGTAGTCGGGTGAAGATTTCACCCCTGGATCTCCCTCTGCCGGGCTCAGATCTTTCTTGACTGCTAGTCCTTGGGTGATAGCTCCCTCTTTCTCAATAGTATTTCTTTTCAACAGTTCAAATAGGGTGAGGACTTCACCCCTGCGACCCCCTCTTTTGGGATGGCCCTTGCTTGATTGTATTTCTTTGCATCTCTTATTCTTTTCTCATTAAACTTTGGATGATAGCTGAACTCCTTGGATCTCCCTCGTTCAGGCTCGGACCTCTCTTGACTGCCAGCCCTTGGCTGACTGCTTCACCCCTGGATATCCCTCGTTCGGGCTCGGACCTCTCTCGACTGTCAGGTTTCGCTCTGCCTCTGGTCTCCCCATCACACATTTTACAGTGCATTTAAAGGTCGTACATTTTGCTTTCAAAACTGTATACTTTGCGATTCTCACTCAACACATCCCGGGTCTTATCGGTTCTCCCCTCGACTCACCGGCTGTGCTGAACCGCTTTGCTTTAGCTTCTCTGGAGTGAAGGCCGGTACCTCGAGCGCGGGAGCTTCCTTCGCTCCCGCGTATCGGCATAAGCTTGCCCTGTGTACCGCTCACATCTGCTGCAGTTATTGTTCATGGACTTGGGATCTCTTCCACGAAGGTTCTGCGGGTCTGGGACAAAAAGTGCAAGGTCACTTTCGACCTCAACACCCTCTCGCTTCCTGACGCCTTTCTCCATCACTTGAACTGCTGCTTGGTAGCCGTCTCGTCGTTAACTTTTGCTATGTTCGCCTTTCTCGCCTTGCTCGTACTGCATTCTTCTGCTCCACCTTTTTATCCCTGTGGGGAAAAGGAAGGGCCATTGGATGTGTGTGGTTCAAGTTAATTGCCTGAATCTCGGGTTGGGATATGTGAGGTAAACAACATTAGCATTAGTCCATTTCCTGTCACAAGGTGGGACAGTGTTAGTATTGGAAAAAGAGGGCATTAGAGTTTTCAATTGTCCCACAGGATAGGATGGGGAAAAGGTGTCATAAGAAAGAGGATGATTAGACAACTCGGAAAGGTAGGATTTGTTTGTAAGAGTTAAATTAACGGAAATTACCCGGATTCTGATCGGGAACTGAACAAGGGTAATTGTGGGAACGTTCGTGTTTGGTCGAAGCGGACCGGGATTTCAGAAAATAATAATTAGCAGGACGTGAAGAAGAATGACTAGGAGTATCAGGGTAGGAAACAGGATAGAAGGGATTCTGGGAGATGTAGGCTTTGCTGGTTCAGGGGTGGTTCCTACCAGCTTGGTCAGACATGGAGGGGTTGTTGGATTTGGGCAGGATAGATTTAATGGGAGGGAGCGTGGCAAAGGTATTGTAGTCTATAAAGACCTCAGAGCTGTAGTCCACCTATACCTCGGCATAGTACTGTGTCTCACCTCGGGCATTCCCCTGAGCATAACCCAGGTTCCCCTACCCAGGTGATCCTCGCCCAGAACTGGATCCAACAGCAATGGCCGTGTCCTGGCCACCTGGAAAGGGATTTCAGGGCTCTACTTGGGAGAACACCCGGTCCCTTTCTGAAAAGACCACACTCAAGGAATACGTTAATATGAAGCTACAAAATGGTCTCATCAGAAAGTCCAGGCCCCTTGGAGGTGCATCCCTATTTTACGTGCCCAAAAAAGATACCAAGGAGTTACAACCCTGCCTGGACTACCAAGGTAAGAATAAGGTGACGATCAAGGATAAGTACCTTATACAAGACATCCTAGAGTTGGTTCAAGAGGCTAGGTACTTTACCAAACTAGACCTCAGAGGCGCTTACCACCTGTTAAGAATCCGTAGTGGAGACGAGTGGAAGACTGCCTTCCAGACACCCTATATCACTATGAATACCAAGTAATGACCTTTGGCCTTGTCAACGCCGCGGCAGTCTTCCAGCGCTTTATGGACCATATATTTTCAGATTTACTTTTCCTTTCTGTTATTGTCTACGTCGACGACATCCTGGTGTTCTCCTCTTTTCATCAACATAGAAAACGACTACACAAAGGGTTACACGACTAGGGGAGAACCATTTTTGAGTCAAACCCGAAAAGTGTAAATTCGAAGCCACTTCAGTATCCAACCTTGGTTTCATTCTCTCGGACCAAGGTATAAGCATGGATCCATGTAAAGTCAAAGCAGTTATGCAATGGCCTACTTCAGCTTCTGTAAAGGACTTACAAGGGGTGGCCCTGACGCGCTGCCTCCGGGCCACCCTTTGCTGTATCTGTACCGATACAGCCCCCCCTTTTTCTTCCTGCACTTATCAGACCTACCCTGTCTGCTGCCTTAAACCTAGCACTTGCAAATTGCTGGCTGCATTACCACTATTTGTTGCCTTTATTATTTATTTATTGTTATTTGTCTGTTTCTCCTCTGCTTCGCACTTTCCACCTCTCCCCCCTTCAATGCACTTTTCCCCTCCCCCTCTCCCATGCACTTGCACGTTCTCAACGTCACTGGGCCTAGTAAGATCGCTGTTTTGTTCTCCCCTGTTTCCCTCCCTTGCCTTGTCACGCTCTGAAACACTTGTGTACGAGCGCAATAGAAATAAAATATCAATCAATCAAAGGTTTTTAGGCCTGTCCAATGTTTACAGCAAGTTCATACCCAATTTCTCATTGGTCACACTTCCAATCACTCAGCTGTTACAAAAAGCTACGCCCGTTGTCTGGGACGATGGAGCCAAGACTGCCATTGCTTCTCTCAAAGAAGCCTTCTATACCGCACCCATTTTGGCACAGCGAGTAGAGCGCTCGCTTTGACATCCGTGCAGAGCTTGCTAACACAGGTTCGAATCCCGGCAGGGCCAAAAAATCAGCCTTTCATCCTTCCGAGGTCGATAAATGAGCACCACACACCGTGGGTAATAATAAGCAGCGCTCGGATACCTGAGGGTTCGTAGCGCTATATAAATGCCAAATTATTATTATTATTATCAACGACACAGATGCTTTAGACTGCGCCATAGGAGCAGCCCTTTTCAAGTCTCACAAGAACATCTTGTCTTCTACATGTCCAAAACCATATCACCTAGTGAGAGGAACTATTCTGTGCTCGAAAAGACAATTCTTGCAATTAAATATGCCTGCATTGAATGGAGACATCTGTTGTTGGGAGTGAGATACCCCTTTGTAATCAGGACAGATCATCGAAACCTTATGATTCTGCAACAACCTGAATGTTATAACATCCGCCAAGCTAGGTAGGTGTATTTTTTTCTCACGGTATGACTTTGTAGTGACAGTTACATACATTCCTGGAATAGACATTCTTCTTGCCGACAGTCTTTCTAGCTGTATCTCTACTATGAACGCAAGAAATATCCTCCTGAGCCACTCCTAAAAGACTAGATTTTTATCTATGCTACCACTTCCTTTCTTGAAAAGGTTTGAGAGGTCATAGTTAAAGAAGACGTTACCAAGAATCTAGACCCACAAGTCTTTGATGTTATCAATGGTTTAGTTTTTTGAGAGAATTTACTCGTGCCACCCACACCTAAACTTCAGAAACGCATACTAAGTTGCTGTCATGACACAAGGATAGCTGGTCATCGTGGAGTGACTGCCAATCATCTGGTTTCACGCATGTTCTGGTGGCCCACTATCTGCAAGGACGTACAAGAGTATGTGGTTTCCTGTCCTGTATGCGTTTGGTGCAAGGCCGTCTCATCTAAGCCTTTGGGTAAACTGCATAAACCTCCACTACCGAAGGGCCCCTGGCAGACTATCTCAACAGATTTCGTAGTGGATCTACCCACGCCTGAAGGATGCACAGCCATAATGGTAACGATTGATTCGTTTAACAAACTGGCACATTTTACCCCAGTACCTTGTCCTCCCACAGCAGCTCAGATGGCCAACGCCTTTCTTAAAGACTTATTTTTCTTACACGGTGTTCCTACTGTTATGATCTCAGAACATGGCTCACAATACACTCTGCGTTTTTGGGGTTCTCTTTGCAAACAACATGGAATCTCCTGAGTACTCTCCTCGGGATACCATCCCCAGTCTAACGGTCAGACCAGAACGTTACCATGGAACAATATCTTCATTTCTTCAGCACATGAGCCAAAGATAACTGGGTTGTATTATTACCAACAGCAGACTTCCCCTATAACAACACCTTGCACACAACTACAAAAATGAGCCTATTCTGCTCCTGTGGATTTCGTCCCCAACCATTCCCTATTGCCTTTACCAACTTACCCTCTTTGGATGCCCTTCTAGTCAGTAACACCCAAGTACATCAAGAGACGTACAAGAATTTTGAAGATGCACGTCATCAAACAAAGTTTTATGCTGACCAAAAGAGAGGAGAAGGTCCCGGCTGGTCCGTTGGTACTCATGTCCTGTTGACTACCAAATACCTTCCTAGATGGTTGTGTCCCTCTAAACTCTCCTACATTTTCTTAGACCTTTCAGGATAATCCAGAAGATTAATCCTGTGTCATACAAACCACAACTCCCTCTCATCGAACAGATTCACCTTGTAGTCCATGTATCCGTGTTGAAAGAATGTCCTCCTGATTGATTTAAACAGCACTACCTTCCGTCTCATCACCCTCCTCCCTCTCCTAAGGGGTCTGAGGTCTATGAGGTTTCAGGCATATGCGACTCAGATACCGGGAGGGGGTAGCCTTCAATACCTTGTGGATTGGAAGGGGTATTCCCCACTGGAGCGAACTTGGGAACCTGCCTCCTAACTGAATTCCCCTCGCAGTCTTCAGCGATTCCATGCCACTCATCCATGGAAGCCGGGACCTTCCTGCCTGGGAAGGAGGCATGCTGTTAAGGCTTCCCGGTGGTCATTGTGGCACCGGCACAGGAGGGGGCGGCCATTTAAGGTTGCCACCCTGTTTTTTGTCAACCGTTCTCAGCGGTCTAGTAGTGTTCCCAAGATGGCGCCTGCCATCTCTGACATTCTCTTCAGTTGGGCTGAGCGTTCAGAGCAGTGATCGTTTACACGAGAGGTATTAACGCTGCCTATCCTAATTACCTGCCTTCCTTTTGAGCTTCCTGTTTTTTGGCCCGTTTTGCTCCAGCCTTCTTAATTCTTCCTGTCCTTTGTTTCTGTCCATCTATTTAATTGTACTTTTTTAGAATAGAGACTTGTAACTAAATTGATCGGAATGAAGGAGTAACTCAATAATTTTATAATTTTCCAATATTATTATTATGGTTCAGCATCACCAATTTGGAATGGCAACAACGAACATCAAAGTCAAGGATGCTTTTCTTCCTTTTTGTAAAAATTGATTGATTCAATTACATCAAATAAAATTAAAATAAAAAAAATTAAAAAATTGTACTTTTTAATCTATTTTTGACTTCCAATTTTGTTATGTTTTCCCTGGATTTCATTCCTTGCGTCAATCATCTAGTGTTCATTCCATGTGACATCATATTTTCTACAGGAGCCATTCACCACCGACTTTTATGGGGTTTTCATGCCGCTGGTTTTTCCCCTTATTTTGGACTTCCTACTGGACTCTGCCTTTGTTTTGCCTATGGGAATAATCAGGCTAACAAGGTGGCAGCTGGTCAGGATCAACCGTTTTTCTTCTCAGACTGCCTTCATTCCCAAAAGAAGGAATCCAGAAACATCAAACAATCTGGTAAGAAAGAAATGTGTGCTTCTGAAAGTGAACTTGAAGAGAGCAGTGATATATCTGAGTGTCACCGAGAGGGCGCCTCGCCAATAGGGACCTGTATGCCTGCTCTATCAGAAAGTGTTGTGATATCTGAGGATTATTCAGAATTTTTGACAGCAGCTTCTCAACTGAGGACTCCATGCTGTCCTCGATGTTGGTGGTCTCTGCAAACCCATTAGGCGGATATTGTTCCTTCTGGACCTCCCTTCGAGATCCTACTTGGCCTCCAGTCTTCTGATTCCCATGAGGGGCCCCATCCAAGCCCTTCCTCTGACTGACCGCAGTATCTTCCATCTCGCTTATTCGGGTTTGTGTTTCTGTGACCCTGCCCGACAGTTTTTCCATTTTGGGAATTGTAGTGTCAACTTTCATGGATAAGGAGTCAAGCCTTTGCCCCATAGTGTCCACACACCTTTGCAGCTCCAGCAGCAAATCAGCCAAGTTGGGGGCATCCATTATTTGCTCCCCCTCGCCAGCGTCCGTGCCTCTCATGGGTTAATGGAGAGGTGCGCGCGGAATGCCAGTGAAGGCTTCCATTTTAAATTGCTTCTTGTTGTTGCCCATTTTGACTAGCTGGGCGACCCCCCCCCCCTGCTACCGTAATATATATTTGCACTCTATTCAAAGAGACAGCTCTTCTGGTCTGGTTTCCGTGCCCTCTCATGCTGTGCCCCCCTCCACTGTGTACATGCACTGGCACGGCCGGAGCGCACTGCTGCACGGCGCTGGCCCATCTGTGATGTTGGGACACAGGGGATCTAGCCTCACTCCTCACTCCCTCCTCCCTGACCATTTTCTTACTGGTTGCATTGTACTGGGTCCTGCTCCTCGCAGCACTCCTTTACGACCTGCCTTTCACTTTACAGTCACCAGGCTGTCACATGCCCAGCGAGGACCGGCCCTCCTCACACTGTTCGCTCAGCCAGGTACTACCAGACCCTTATCTGGTAACCAATATTCCTGTGCTCTCTGGGGATTGCCGCCATGTTTCTGCGTCAGTGGTTATTTCACAGACCTCACACTAGTGCTGCCTTTTGGAGCAGCAAATATTTGTTAAAGGATATAACACCCGCCGCAGAGTTCCGCTACTTGGTGGCCATCTTAGACGACACACTAGCGTTCCTATGCGAGTCAATATTTGTTTACACTTCACCCCACCTCTGCACACGAATGTGGCACCAGGCCATAAAAGAACAGATCAGTCATATAAAACTACGCTGCAGTCTCCCCTGTTGCATGTCTGATATAACTTGGGGGACAAAATTACTTTCTCTATGGAAGTTTTTAATTCACTATAGAATGATTACACAATACGTTAGCTAAAGAGATTTAATGATATGCATTTATATATTGCCATTGTAAGGAAGGCATGGCATCAAACAGTAAGACAAGACACAATTGATCACAGTTCAAGGGTGTTTATTGAACATCAATTGGGTTTGAAAAATGCCTATCTAATCTTAAATCCAAAGATGGGAGCAAGTTACGACCATCAAATAATAACGCAGTCCTAGTCGAGTCTGTCAAAATAAAAGGGCCTATACTAATAAACCTATTGCCATTCCTTACTTCTAAATACAAATAGTGTCTGAAACAATGTTATGCAAAAGAAAAGTGTTCAAGAAATGAAATGTCAGGATATTCAAGCTGTTGGCTTCCCTTCCCCATGTTTTCAGCACGGGACAAGGCGGCACACTCGAGCTTAGCACACTCTTGGCTTCTCTAGCATGAGGATGCAGTTCAAAACCGCAACATCAGGGCCTTCTCTGCCAAAGTCTCTTTGCTATTCAAAGTCTCTTATTGCAGAGGGCCTGACACAACACCCCAAACATTAAAGTTCCTTTCTTCTTAGGATGTGACAGGTACAACTTCTTGGGTGATTTTCGATTCACCTCAGGCCCCCCTCTGCTGGGCTCCAACCCACTTTAACTCTAAGCTTTCAATTGATCTCCCTCCACCGGGCTCGGACCAACTTGATCTAATTTTCCAAGCTTTCTTTATTTCAAAAATGTAAGTCTTTCGGCTGCGTGCAGGATTTTGTTCAACCCGTCGCAAGACCAATTCGATTCACAATTACTCGCTCTCTTCTTCATATGATCTCTTTCTCACTTTCACTTTGCTAATTCTCAGCTGCATACCGGACCACTCTGTCAAGGGTATTGTATCTTGCTTTAAAAGCTCAATCACTCATCAGCAGTTCAACTGTTCTTGCATCCTTTATCCCACAGGTTTTAATGTTCGTTCCAGTGCTCGCCATACAATGGTGCTGCTTGCAACCTTGGCTTCAACACAGACCAGTTTTGTATTGGTCTCCCCAACTCACCGGCTGTGTTGATTTCACTGATGCTGCTTTGTTCTTGGAGCTAAGGACAGTACCACAGTGGCTGGCGCTTCTCCCCGCCTTGATTATTGACGGAGGAGGGCCTCGGGTACCTCTGACACACAATGCAGGATTCTTCATCCTGGTTTCCTGGTCTTACGCTTTCTATTATCAAGGTTTTAGAAAAGTAATGGTTCCTTGTCGAAAAGGTCAAGGGAACTTCCCTCCTTGCGATCCCCTTCTGTTTTTCTGTCTTCTCTCGTTAAACTGCCATCTCGGAACTGCTGTTTCCTCGTGTGCCTTGCCTTGCTCAGAGTGTGCTCTCGTTCTCCGCCTTTTATCCATGTGGGGAAGCTTAATGGAAGTCAGGTGTGTGTGATGGTCAATAATTGCCTGACCTCGCCTGACCATTGTATTGGGACACGTCAGGTATACGGCTCGGGTGCACACAATGTATGACAGCATTGCCATTGTAACAACACCTGTGTTGGCTCTGCCCAATAATGTAATTCTGAGGCAACATTGTAATTCTGGGTGTGCTAGTAGTTGGCAGTAAGGACATTGTAATTACACAGCCATGTTGGCTATGGGCAATAATGCCAGTACTGCCACTATAAGAAACATCATGCCGATATATGCAAGTTGTATCAGCAGTTTATGTACCACCCTCTGTTGAGGGTGCTACAGTCAGTACTCTAATAGGAGATTAACACACCTGGCAAGAAAGTGGAGCCAAACCTCTCTTAAAGTGTACATAACGTTTACAGACCGACAAGGCTTAACTCTCTGGTAGACTTAGTATGTTCACACAAAGGTACAATTAGTCCATACACATATCTTTAGAGAATACACCACACATATATACAGAAAAATATATACTTTGTGTAAATCGCACATAAAATTCTATCAAGTTAAAAAAGTACTTAGGAATAATACAGATAAGCACCCGGGGCAGAGGGAGCAAACAATCAGATTGCTTGGATCACGGGCTGAATCCCATGACCCAAGCCCGCATTCCAAGCAACATGACTGCTGTTTCCCCGTCCCGCCATCTTCCCTTTCCTTAAACTTCATTTTCCCAGTCCCTTCTGCCTCCACATACCTGATGGCGGTGGCAGCTCTGCTGCCACTCTGTCATCGTTTTTCTGGCCGCCATGGAAATGGGAGAGGGCCTCCGCTTGGAGCCCCGTTTTCCAACTCTGTTGCAGACATCTTGAGACAGTCTTTTCTATGAGGGAACAGGACGCTGCGAGGCGTTCCATTAATTCTTTCAAAAGACACTGCTGTCAGTACCCCGGGGTGCTAATAGCAGTAATCACCCATTCCACGGGCTGGAACGGGTGATAACGGCACCAGGGACCCTCGCTCCGGCCTTTAACTCTGGCCCTGAGTCGTTACCACCCGTTCCAGCCCGTGGAATGGGGGATTATTGCTAATGTATTAAACATACTACAGTATTTTATATTATTTAAAAAATCACAGTATTTTATCAAAACAGCAATGCCTATAAAAGGACCCTTCCTAACCACAACCGCACTGTATATGGAAGGCCCTAGACCTGCTGGTCAGTACGTAACACACATGGGAGAAAAAGGAAAACCAACAATTTTACTAGCAAGGAAAAATATGCAAAAAGGTGTAATATGAACAATCTCAAGAATTATTAGAACATTTTAGCAACGATTACCTTTGTCATACATTTCAGGGAACAATATTTACAGAGTTACCAAGGTTAGCCACAACGTTAAACATATAGTACCATTCAAGAAAGCCAGTGATGATCGAAGAATCCCAGGAAAAGAAATGAAGGCTCTTCTTACAACATCAACCTTCAAGCCAGGAGTAGAAAACTCAGTGAGGAAGATTCTAGGAAGATGTGGGAACCCGCAGAGATGGTTCATAGTGACTCGGTTAAATGAAGATGAAGACACCACAACCGATCCCAGGATAAGGTCAAAGGCATCGACGCCCTTGGATGTCCTAAACTGGAGAACTGGCCCTGTCATGAAGTCAAAGCACCCATCTGGAAACAAGCATCGGTCTACAGGCAATGGGATGATCCTGGCAGGAAATGGCAGCATGCAGTGGTAAACGGCACACAAAACAGTTCAAAAGTAGGTGGCTAAACCCAGCAAATGTGATGAGTCAGCAAGAGTCTTCAAAAAGCCAGGACTGGACTTGCAGAAGCAAAAAACCCAACCTGGGATATGCCCAAGCCACTACACTAAGCACGCTTTGCAAAGTGAGGGCTTTAAAAATAGCAAGAAATGCCGGAATAGGTAGATTAACTTTTTTAGCAGGTCGGCATACCTACCATCTGCAAGGTGCAGAAACAAAGCAGCATGAATTAAAAGCAGAGGAAGGACAACACCTAATTTCCCTTGCACAAATGGGTTGGCCAAGGGTCAGCCATCTAATCACTTAAGCTGGGTGGGGCAAAGGATCAGATAAACAACCATTCTGGTTGGTCAGTGGAACTGCCACTTAGCCAAAGCCATCCCCACAGGAAGTGGGAGGGATAATCCGAGGAGCTATACTGGCTTCAACCAGTTAGACCAATATGGAGGGTGCCCGTATAGGCTCACAAAGAGCCCACCTAGCAGGAATGACCACCCTGGATAAAGTAACCCCTAAAATACAAAATGGCCAAGAGTAGGGTTACAAAAAAAACATTAGACCCCAGTGGCTACCACAATTGTACATTGGGCTACCAATGCGATAAAATGGCTTGCACTCCTGGTGAAGCCAGGTCTAGCTGCCACCAACCTAGTCCCTAAAACCTGTGTAGGTTTATTAAAGTCATGGGAGAAACTGCTGGGAGTGGGCACCTCAGGGGTGACCCAATAACACATACCTTAAGGTATACAGGGAGGTAATGGCAGGGGGACCTAATGAAAAGACCCTCTGGCCACCAAAAAGAAATCAAAGCTCAGAAAACACAAAGAAAAAAGCAAACGGTTAAGGGGACCTAAAAATGGCCCAAGAATCCCCAAAAATAGGAATAATGACTTAAAACAAGTCAAGGCGCAAGTCCTCAAAAGTAAATGGGGGGAGGACTAATTGGCATTCGGAATGTTCAGAACCGCGTGAAGTAATGTCAGTGCAAAGCACTGCCAGCTCATATTTGTAAATGTGATTGTGCAGGGCCCATGTGGTTACATTCACTTGAAAGGCAGGAGAACATGTATTCTCTTATGCCACGCAGCAGTTGTCTGTAAGGAAAGCAAATGCGGAGAAGGAAATGTTGAATTCCAATAACTCTAACAATGTTGATAAACTACTGCCCACCTTTCTCAGCTAACAACACTCCTTGATCATTCACGTTTCTTTTTCAGAAATATGTAAAGCCTGCAATTGATGGTTTACATGTCATGACTTTTAGCTCCTCGTTTTCATTTTCTATAATGTACATACAGTGTGTTTTTTGTGTTTATAGATTTAGGCTAAACCTAACAGAATGCAATGTGATGTGAGCTTAAATCCAGGACAGGTAAAACATGTTTCACCAACCTAAGATCTCTACGGGGGGCGTGGCCAGCATGCAAGCTGCGAGGACGTTAGTCCGCCGAGCTCCAGTGGCCGCCAAAATTATCCTTATAATATCCTGATTCCGTTATAAACAGCGAGTGGGAAATACAACAATCACAGGGGGAAAGCTTGCAGAACGACCAGGTGGAGTGATAACCATCTCCCCCCACCCGCCGCAGAGAAAACAGCAGCTGACTGAAGTGTCTTCTTGGTGCAGAGCTTTTCTGAAGATGGCCGCCATCGAACGCCCGCGTTGACCTGTGCGGGGTCTGTGGTCGGCAACTCACAGTCAGTACACTGAGGGGGATGGTGGCGACCTGCACAGGACTTCCTGGGTGTTGCTAGGTGTGGTGGTCTGACCCATCCGGGTTGAGCAACGCCGGAATCGAGGAGCGGGTGTGCCCGACTAGGAACCGCTGTGAGAAGGGGCGATCCGATAGAGTCATGAAGGGCAGGCGGCAGCGATCCGCGTGACTGAGTGGTGCCTGCTGGCGTCGAGCGGTGAAGAGAGCCATGAAGAGAACGCACCCATTGTGGTGTCGTCCTGGCGGAGGATAATACCATGAAGAGATCGCTCCCACTGTGCGGTGACCGGCGAAGACCCCCGGTGGCCCCCACAGGCTCCGGGGCCCAGACCAGGGACAGCATCGAGGAGTCACAGCCGTAAGACTGAGGCAGATCGGGGAAGGCTTGGAAGATGCCAGAGCTGCTGCGTGGCTGAGCTGAGGGAGACAGACGTGAGGCCCATAACTTTGATCCGGTAAGGAGGAGGGAGCGGACAGAGGGAGCTTACCCGCTGCAAACGTGCTGGTGCCCGCTTCCTGCTCGTGGGGTCGCCTTGCCCGGACCCCAGTGGTGGATCACGGGTGGGCGCAGGGACAGGGCGCTGAAATAATAGTAAGGGCCTCATCGCTGGACTGTGACAGTGGGGGTGAGGCCCCATGAGGCCGCCCTGCGTTTGAACATCTACGCATTACGGACCGGACAGACGGGGGGGTCACCCCACCATTTTGCTACAGCAGGGTCAAATAACTGACACGGTGGACAGCAGGGTAGAGATCTCACGCTGGAGAGAGTTGTGCAATGCGAAATTCACTGGGACCTACCCTAGCTCTCACCGCAACATCCTGGGGTTGTCATTGGATTCTGGTGGCTGTTTACCGGCAACAACTCTGCAGAACAAAAGGTGTGTGTGCAGATCCAAGACCCCTGGGAGGGAGCACTCGCCCGGGGCCCAAGGGCCGAGGGAAGGTGGGGCCGATATTGATGCAGCAGCACTCCTGGCAGTGACCGTAGCTGAACAGAGAGTAAATCAGGATACGTCTGCCCGGCACGCGCCGCACAGAGTCTGGGCGAGTCACAGACTCCCTGATCCCACGAACAGGAGGACTACCTGATTAGAGACACTCTGGGCAAGTGTAGCGGGAACCAGTCTGGCATCACCTATCCTCACACTAGACATATGCTGGGTGGCGGGAGCGGCTCATAAGATCGGGGCCCGGAGGCCTGCAGCCATAGTGAAACCACCAAGGGACACAATACGGTATCACCATCAAGCTCCTTAAGCTGCCCGGAGCTACAAGGGACTAACCGCACCATACCCATACAGACATCTTTTGGGAAAACACTTGCCCCGCAGGATATTGAGACCCTGCTCACTAATCCATGGGGTTCTCCCTCCAGGCCCATCTGCTGTCGGGGCCTGAAGGAAATACAACCACGGGCGGGGTGGGGGCACGCCAACACACTAGGAATTGTGCCCTTGTAGTTGGGAACAGAAACGTACAGTACCACACAGGTCCTCTGATTCCGGGAATACGCCTTGGCGAGAAGGAGACCGCCTCCCGCACCCAGCCATGGGCAAAGATAAAAACAAAAAAGCAGACGTGGAGAGCAAGATGGACCAATAAACGAGGACTGGCGCTGAGGCACGATGGACCGTACCTCGCAATTGAACGCCTCAATTACGGAAGGAACCCTCTCACTGAAGGACGTGATGGTGGCTATTGCCAATTCCCACTACTCGATGGAGAAGAAGATGGACGGCATCACAGCGGAGGTCTCCTTTCTCCACCGCGACCTGCACAAGCTATGCTCCTGCACAGGGGAAGTGGAACAGCGTGTCTCAGGGGCGGAAGATAACATCAGAGGCATTGACCAACGACTATCACAAGCTCTAACTCGCCTGAAAACCCTAGGGGCCCGGGTTTACAAAGGGGATGGAAGATCACGCCACAACAACGTGCGTATCCTCGGGTTACCCAGAAGGGGCAGAGGGGCCCAGCACGGAACTCTTCTTAGAACAATGGTTGGCGGATATGTTCGCACCCAAATCCTTCTCAACATTTTTAACAGTGGAATGGGCCCACAGGATACCATCTGGAAGGCCTCTCCCGGGCGCACCTCCCAGAACTGTAATTGCCAAACTGCTAAATTACAGGGCTAGGGATGCGCTTCTCCAAATGGCTCGCACCAAGGTAACGATCACCCCACAATGGCTCCCGGATCGCTTTCTTTCATGAGCACACCCGCGAGGTGCAACATGCCAGACAATGGTTTGAACAATTGAAGAGGCAACTGGCATCTAAGAATGTGAAATAGAGTCTCCTATTCCCCGCCCAACTTAAAATTTACCACAAGGGTACCATGGTGCAGTTCACCGACCCGCAGGAGGCCTGGCGCTGGGCAGAGAGCCACATCGAAGGGGACTGGACAACGGCAGCAAGAGGTCAGAAAGGGAGATCCCGTCCCTGGCCTGACCGGGCCCTTCCTTAGAGGCACCCTGAAGGATTGGAACAGAATGACCCGGATCGGCTGGAGGAGGACCCTGGAGGGCAGCGGCCTGGGTGAAGACGACATAGGGAAATGGTGGAGAAACACTGCAGCATATATCAACAGACCCCTTGTGATGATTTTTTAACCTTAAATTTGAACTAGTCGCGGAATCGCCATAGCGGCTGCTGGAGCCGTGCTGGTTCTGTGTAAATTTGTTCGGGGGGACCAGAGTTGATTCCGAAACTGTACCCCGTGTACGGTTTGTAAGTTCTAATTGTATGTGTTTGGGCCATGGGTACTTCAAGTTGGGGGGGGGGTGCAGGTTGGAGCGGGTTTGTTGTGTGGTAAGGGCCAGGCTGGAGGCTGGCTCTTGCCCATCGTTCAAATGGGTTGATCACTAGACAGTGATAAAGCCATAGATCACCGGCAACAAAAGGGGCAAAGTAATAATGTTGGAACAAAGGGCAAAAGACAAGGTCCAAGACACACGAGATCTCCCCAAGGCCCTGGAGAATTCCGAAAGGTTACACATGGGGCGTGACGGGGAAATATCTATGCTGACCTGGAATGTCAACGAGCTGGGCTCCAGCATGAAGCGGAGGCTGATCCTCCAGTTTCTTAACCGGCACTCCCCCGACTTCGCCCTTCTCACAGAAACTCACTTGGTCGGCACCGACTGCCACTTTTTTAAGTAATCCAACTATTCTCAGGCATACCATGCTGGGTTCTCATGGGGGGCCAAGGGCCCGATGATCCTCATACACAAAAGAATACCATTCAGGTTGAGGAAGGTGCACGCAGACCCAAGGGGCAGGTTTGTGATGATCCTTGGGGATCTGGGGGAGGGAAGTAGCTGGGGTATCATTGCAATCTATGCTCTCCCTCCACTCACAATGGATATCTTTGACGACCTCTACCTGGCAATACTCGCTGAATACTGATTACACTGAAAGATGGGCGAACAAAACCCGAGGCAACCTGGCGTCTGAACGCATATTATCTAGGTATTCTGGAGATTATGGAAGGCCTCTCTCTCAAGACCACAGACTACTTCGAAATTAACGAGAGGTCAGTGGACTCCCCGGTAACAATGTGGGAGGCGTATAAGGCGGTCCTCCGGGGTGAAGCTATTTCCCTAGTATCGGCCCACTGCCGACAGCACACACAGGAGATTATAGAAGCAGAGGAACGAGTGGCCAAAGCAGAGGAACGAGTGGCCAAGGCAGAGGAGCAGCTACTGGAGTCAGGGTCTTGTGACTCACAGGATACCCTAACAACAGCAAAAGAGGTTTTGAAAAATCCAGCACTAGATAACGCACGCACTGCTCATTGGTCTGTCCGAAGTCAAATACATGAGTCTGGAGATAAGGCCGGTAAGACCTTGGCTTGGTTAGAGAGACAAAGCTATAGTAAAGGACAGGTACGGGCTATACTCGCGGAGGGTGGAGAGGAGTTAACCACAGACTCTGACATTGTTGAAGCATTTGCAGCCTTCTATGAGAAACTTTACTCTCCCCCTGCGAGAGTATCCAAAAGGGAGGACCGAACTTTCTAGAGTCATTTGAACTCTGCCGCCTCTCGGAGCAACAGACATTAGATCCTGATTCCGAAATTACGGAAGAAGACGTGATGTAAGCACAGCCCTATCACAGCTCCAATCTGGGAAAACCCCCAGGCCCAATGGTTTTTGGATAGAAACCTGCACGAGACTCAGGAACACCGTAACCAGACGTATGCATTGCATGTTCATACAAAGCAAAGCAAAGAACAGGGACAACTCCCCCTGGATCTCAAGAGAACATGCATTGTGGTGATTCCCAAACCTGGGAAGCCCCCCGAGCTCTGTGCATCATACAGGCCCATATTGCTAATCAACGCGGAAGCTAAGATCCTTTCCTGGATCCTGGCAAACTGCCTGCTGGGAGTGATAGGTTCCCTGGTCCATCCAGACCAGTGCGGATTCATGCCCGACTACCACCCGAATTAACCTGCGCAGAATACACCTCGCCATTGAACAGGCCCAGGCCATCTCGGACCCATTAGCACTTTTGGGCGTGGACTTCCAGAAGGCATCTGACACTGTAGGATGGGATGCCTTGTGGGAGATTATGAATGAGATGGGCTTCGGACAGGGATTTATGTCCTCAGTAAATTGCTCTATGACTCCCCGAAGAGTAAACGGCAAATCCTCTAAAGTATTTACGGTAGGCCGAGGGACTAGACAGGGATTTCCCTTCTCCCCACGGTTGTTCCTCCTAGCCATTGAGCCGTTAGCAATAAGACTTAATGGACAAGAACTGGACCGGATTCTCCTAGCCCTGAGGAAGAGAAGACCAAGTTTTGTTGTATGACGACGACCTTCTTGTATACCTTAGTAACCCCACAGTATCGAACCTGGTGGTGTCCCGCATACTCGCAGAATATCAAACATTTGGGGGGCTTCAAGTGAACAAACAAAAGACAATCTTTTTCCCACTTCAGTGTGGAGACGCTGCAATCCCAAAGCATTGTCCATACAATGTCTCGATCCTTGGCTTTACCTATCCTGGCATACACATCAGCCCGGCCTTGGAAGACTTCCTCCAACTTAACCTACAGCCCCTGATAGATAGATTCACTACCGACGTGTCCCACTGGCAAACCCTCCCCTTAACACTTCTGGGCAAAGTGGCCCTGTTCAAGATGCTCGCACTTCCATGTTTCCTATACGTCCTCCAGAACGCCCCGCGCCCATTCCCCATACAACCTTTCTGCAATAGACTGCATCCTTCGCGGGCTGCTATGGGGCGTGAAACAACCTTGCATTGCCCTCAAAACCTTTCATCGCTCAGTGTGGGAGGGGGGTGTGGGACTCCAGTGCCTCTGTACCCATTACTGGGCGGTACAGATAGGGGTGGTAAACGACTGGTTACACAGGGACCCGGCACTCCCTCACATTGGGGCTGAGATGGGCAAGACTGATACAACCTCCCCCCCCATTCACATACTATACGATGTAAAGAAGAGAATGGCGGGAATGTCAAAGATGACACTACATGTCAGTCGAGTTTGGTAAGAGGCTCACCAACATATCGGGTGGAGAGGAAAACCGACACTTGAACAACCACTGTGGCATAATAAACATCTCCCAGAGATCCAGAAAATGGGGCACTTTACGACCTAGGAGAGACAAGGCATACACACACTTGCAAATGTGGTGCAAGACGGATGCCTAATATTATGGTATTTTACCAGTGTACCGTTTGAATTACTATGTCGTCTGTTCTTCTATGTCCAAATTGTCACATGTCATTTAAAAACAGAAACCCTTGGTTACTTAGGGTGAAGCCCCAAGTTTTGCAAACTTGAAAAGGAATGTGGGAGCCCCTCTACTGAGAATTAACATGGGTCAAATACCCTGTTCTATGGAATTTCTTCCACTCAGGAGGGTCTTCTAGAGAGGCACAGCTTCACCTCACTGATGAGGCCCGACTAGGCCGAAACACTTGTCTGGGGCTGCTGTTGGTACTCTTTTTCAGAGGAGAATTGCCTAGCATTTTGGTGCTGGACTTGCCAAGTGGGTGGGGCCAGACTGATCTGCAAATGGATATTTCTCCTATGTGAAAGGTACAGTGAGCTAAAACATGGTTTTAGACCCTCCCGAGTGGGAACCTACCCAGAGAACAGGTTATTTGGCTGTGTTGATTCTCGGTAGAGGGGCTCCAGAACTTTTGCATTATTCGTTCTGCACCACCTCCCCCTGCATCATTGCAGCTTCTAGGTCATTACAACGACAGCTGATGTTCAGCGCTGTCTGAGGCTCATGTACGTCCTATCGACCTAAAGTAAAATGGCACCAGCCTCCACATTTATAATACTGGGAATGTCAAGTTTGTAATCCACAAGTGTAGCAATTCCAAACTTCTGGGTCTGTCAGATTACTGGCCGTGCTTAATGTGTAAACAGACTTAAGTGCCAAGGCCAACCATCTTTATTAGGTGGCTGACTGGCATACAACGACATGGACTACAAACGCTGATCCAGAGGTCTGTGGGTGGGGCAGCATCCTACATTTATTTTAGTTTTGGAATAATGCGCATATCCCATAGTTTGTAGTAAGCTATGTCCTGCAATCTACCCAACAACAACAGCCGCTGTTGTGGAAAGTAAAACTTGCACACTGCTGATATGCCACACTTAGCAGTAAAAGAAAATGGAGCAGGTGTGGCCATAGAGGAGAGTGTTCTGGTACCTCTGAAGTTTGGAGAACTGTACACGTGCTGGCCCAAACAAAAACAATCTAATGCCAACCATATGCTAGTACGAAAAGGTGCCATAAAAAGATATTTGGGGCAAGGTAAGTGTAACCCACGATGATTAGCTGTAAGTGTCCCTCGCCAGAGGTTTGACCTAAAGTTTTCTTCAATATTTAACTATTATCACATCCTTAGTAGGCTAGCTACGTTTTAAAAAAAAAGGTTACTGTGTGGAATGAGGGGAATTGAAAACATATTTATGCAGCCCATAACTCAGAGGGTCCTTTTTGTTTCATTACAGAACAGGAAAGGAGTGTGTGGCGGGTACGGCTATTGATATCAGTGTTTTCAAGAAAACCTGTAACTTGACATCTCATCTGTTGCTTGACCTAATGCTTCTCTTGTGTCTTGCTGATTACCTTTTTGTTTACAGAAAAAGAAAAATGTCACTAATATGATTAAACATAATATAAAAATGTCATTCTTTTCAAGTATCAGTTAAGATCAGTGGTCTCTAGTATTCAACCCTAAGATGCTATCTTCCTGGCTCTAGACACGTCTCAGGACCTATTTCTCTTAATCTGCAGCTGTTCTTTCTAACTGGTAATCATACTTTCAGCTGATTGATGGAACAGGAATGCTGGTCCTGATCCGGCAGTTGTCCGATGTTAAGTGTAGGCCATTGTTAGCCTAAGATAACTTTGTATTCACAAAGGTCTGTCTCTTTTCAGCAAGTCTTAGCAACTTTCCACATAAGGTCTTCGGTTACCAGAGATCACCTGCTTGGAGTTTATAGGAATTCCATGGTAGCTCCAGTGATGGCGAGGGTCCCCAGATGCTTCAGAAACCTAGATCACAACCGATGAGGGTCCAACCAGGCAGAAAGGAAGAATAGTCTGTTGCCGGGGAGTGGCAGGGCCAGTCTCGTCCACTGGAAACAGCAGATCGAGTAGCGGCATGGTGCATTGGAGAGTCATTGGCGGCAGCAGGTAAGCAGGCCTAATTTTCTTGCCAAAAAGTGCATGTGTCCGTTGCTAGAGGCTTGTTTTAGGACTTTCAGCCTAACAATAGATTTAGTCAGTTATCTGAGAGAATGGGTTTTAATAAACTATTAAGTATATCCCTGATTTTAGTCCACCTTTCTTCAGACCCGAAAATGTTTTCTTATAAAAGGGGAAGCTACAGTATCACTATATGGGAAGATGGAGATGCCTTATCTTTTCAAATTCCTCAGTAAGCAGCAGTTGAGGGGATTAAGGCCTGCTCAACCCCTTTCAAGAGTAAATAGGGTGTGATTTAGAGTGTGGCAAGTTGTAAATCTGCCGGTTTTCTGCCAGCGGATATGATTATATTTGAAGTTTGGACTAGACCGCCTTTACATTGGCAATCTGACAGCATAAAGCTGGCAAAAATCCACCAGACCCCATTGGCATGCATGGTATAAAATCTGCCAGGCCCCATTGCCATCCATGGGGACTAGCTTATTGTATGCAAGCTTTCTGGATTTTCAGTGTAAAGCCAGTCTTGTGCAAACTTAAAATATGGTCATTTCCACTGGTGGAAAACCTGCAGATTTTGCAATCTGCTACACTCTAAATCGGGGCTGTAAAGTCTAAAATAAGTAATGATTTGGGCAAAGGTACCTCGAGCAGGCGGCGATTTTATAAATGGAATCTTGGACACCTAAACCAAGGATCCAAGTTGTGTTGCATAGCTGTACTTATAGTAGGTAGTAGCTATCTCCATTTTCAATTCGCAGAATATCCACTTAATTGTCCCACACGAGCCTTGTCTTACACAAATAGAGTGTTGGGGCACTGCTTTTTCTTGGAGAAAACACACTCGCAAATGTTTTTCAGGAGTCCGAGTCTGACGCCACTATAGATGTAATAGGAACACATACACAATCGTCATGTCAGCTGAGCTTCTCACTTTTGAGACAACCGTTTTAAATGTCCAACAATCAATCTGTAACTCGCCTAAATATTGTCCAAGCACCCTGTCTCAACAATATATTAGTGTTTAATGGATTTTAAAAATGTAAAAACATAGTATTGATATCAGCAGCAGAGGCGTCGCTGGGAGTTGGGGGGATGAGGGGGTTATAGCCCTGGGTATTTTGGTTGTAGCCCTGGATAGAAGCTCAGGGGCTACAACCAAAAGGATAGCTAGCCCTGAGTCCCGACAGTCCTGACATTATCGTAGCTTCAGATCTTTTACAAACCTACCAACACCCCTGATCAGCAGACAAAGAAGGCAGTATCATTTTGATGACCACACAACAATATCATATGATTTGACTGTATTCAGTTTATTTAACCATGTTCAACATTGCCACATGTTACTTAATGGCCTGACTCTGGAAATAACATTCTCATTAATTAATTAATTTTGACATATGTATAGCGCCTTTCACCATAATTATGGTTCCAACTTGCTGTTGGTTGAATGCCCTCTAAGGGACCAGAGTCCAAAATCTGGGATAATTGGGAGGTGCTATTATGCATGTGTGCATTGCAGCCATTACAGTTATGTGAGGGTGGCCAAGACCCTGCTAATCATCCATGTCTAGTGGTGTGTGGACGGGTGCAGCGGAGGTATACTATAAACTAAAGGAGGTGGGGCGGTTGAGTTTAAGGATATAGTGATGTGGGAAGCTACAGTTCAAATGTTTGTCCTTAAAGGTAGCTTCATACTTACGGCAGAGGTGTTGTGCAATAGTGTTTGTGTTATATGTGCGTGCAGGGTGTGGGGAATGAGCCCGCCCCTTCCTCTAAGTTGCAATGATGCAAGAGTGGAAAACGGGTTGGCTGTACAAACAACAATGTCTACATCCTGTGCTCCATACATGTACAAGGGGCAGTGCTACATTTCACAGATGATTTAAGTGCTAAATGAATACATAAAACTCATCCTCCGAGAGGATTTTAGAGTGATACATTGCCATCCCTAGGTTCTTCTAATGCGAGCAAGTTCCCTTTTCAAGGTTACTTGCCGTGGCATGGCCCACCCTCATGTGCTTTAGAGTTACATAAAGTGCCGGCTATGATGGAGAGATCCAAAGTGCCTGTGTGCAACCTCCCTGAAGATCATGGTGCGTTTCCTAAGGTGTTTTTTTAAGTGTGATGCATTGTCCTCCCTCCAAGCCGATACGCATGCAATACCCGACCCAAAATCAGGATTCTTTATCATGAGCAAGTTACTGGAATATCTTCTTGTGTCCTCTGTAATGTGATGGTGGCGACAGGGCGGTGTTAGAGGTGGCAGAGCACAGCGACTGAAGGAGAGAAGAGGCAGGTGACTGAGAGAGGGACAAGTGGATGAGGAATGTGGGGGGGGGGTGACACTGATCGTGTCAAAGGCTGCTGAGAGGTCAAGGAGGATGAGAGCGACAGAGCCCTCAGAGTCTGCTGTTCTTTTCAGGTCGTCCCAGGTACAGACCAAGGAGGATTCAGTTCAATGGAGG
The DNA here is from genome assembly GCF_040938575.1 of Ambystoma mexicanum. Lineage (NCBI taxonomy): Eukaryota > Metazoa > Chordata > Amphibia > Caudata > Ambystomatidae > Ambystoma > Ambystoma mexicanum. The sequence goes on from NC_090921.1 coordinate 1,009,211,548, forward strand.
GGTCTGAACCCAGAATGGCAGAGGTAAAGAAGGACGTGGGTTGCAGCGAAAAGACTAAGCTGGGAGTATGCCGTGCATTCTTGTAGTTTGGCTATGAAGCATTTGTTGGAGATATGGCGGTAATTGGAGGGGAGGAGGAGTTAAAGGGAGGGCTTTTTTAGTAGTGGTTTTACGTGATTGCATGCTGGTGGGAAGATCCCAGCTGTTAGTGAGTGGTTGATTATAATCTGGTGAGGGTGCCTGCATAGGTGGAGGAGAGAATGTTTTTGAGGAGGCGTAGGGGTCTCCTGGGATCCTGAGGGGCGGCTATTGGAGAGAAACCTTGAGAACTCAGGATGGGAAACTGCAGAGAAGGCACAGAAGAAGATGCGTGGAGGGGAAACGGCTGGGGGACAGTCGGCAACACGACAGGGTGGGGGGTGATAGTTTAGCAAGGATGGTGCGGTTCCTCTCAATGGCTATTTTGAAGTAATAGTCGGAAAGGGTGTCACACAGTGCTTGGGAGATAATGTTGTGGAGTACTTTGCATGGCTAGTTTGCATTGGCGATGCGGGAGGTGTAGAAGGCATGTTTGGATTTTCTTATTTCGAGTCTGTAGGCTCTTGTCTGTCTAGCAAGAGTGGCTTTGGATTGGATGGAAGGGATGGTCTGCCAATGGCGTCCCGGGTGATGGTTGAGAGATTTGAGGCAAGAGTTGAACCACCTGGGGAAGGACCTGTCCGGAGGAAAGGATTTTTTTTCTTTTTGAGGGAGTTAAGGGGTATAGCGTATCGGAGAGCCATTGGTCAAAGATATCTGGGGAGAGAGTTCCTTCTCTGATTAGAAGAAATTAAAGATAAGTGATTATTCAAATGGCTTTCTCAGTGTTAATCAACATGCTTTCGAAATGTAGTAAATCCTCAGTATCGAATTCGTCTGGGTTTATTTTCCATTCCCAGAGTGGATAAAAAAAGGTCTGCAACCCTTGCATAAATATCTATGCCAAGTTTAGCTGTATTTGTGCTCTGGGGGATTTTTAATATTTTTGCAGGCAGCATGGAGCCTTGGGATGAAATGATGATTTCTGACATGTGTTCCCACTGCATGTGCAAAAATGGAATGGTTTTACAACATTATAGCATTTTCATCCTGGCCTAACACCTATGTATTCATAATGCGAACGTCTGTTTTTAGCACCTGTTTCTATAGGAGTCGATTGTAAAGTCTGTCTTCCTGTCATAAGCCTGTTCCGGCATGCAGCGCATCCTGCTTCATAGGCTTGCAGCCCTGTATTGATACTGAGGGCATGGAAACGGATGGTGCTAGGTTTTTGAAACAAACGGTCAAGCCGGTCAAGTGGCACAGCGAGTAGAGCGCTCGCTTTGACATCAGTGCAGAGACTGCGAATGCAGGTTCGAATCCCGGCAGCGCCAAACTCAGCGTTTCATCCTTCCGAGGTCGATAAATGAGCGCTCAGATACCTGAGGGTTCGTAGCGCTATATAAATGCCAAATAATAATAATAACGCAATAAATACATCCTGGTCCACTGAGGGACAGCATCGGCTTAGCACCACAGATCTAGAGGGGGTCTGTGCTGACACCATAGGGACACTTATCTAGGGTTCTGAGATCCTACAGCGGGAGGACAGTTGCTGCTAACGACAGTGGGGCTGGGCAGTACTGCAACCTCTTTGGGGAAGCTGAGATAGACCAAAGCAAGGACGCTACATGGGCCTCACATTTTGGTCAGTGGGCAGCCACCCGCAGACCCTATCCCTATTCGATAATTCAACTGTGGATCTGTCCCTTGTGCCAGGCGGCCCCCTTAAACCCAGGCCTTTGTGCAGGTTCGGCAAACATCATACTGAGGAGCGCTGGTGTCCGTATATCCCTACAGACCAAGATAGATGGGGTTTTCACTGTCAATGAGGGCTTGGTAGATCAGTATGCTACGGTTTGGGAGGCATTTAAGGTGTGGTTAAGTGGGGAGTGGATGTCGATTACAACAGGGGTACTGAAATAGGTCCGGACGGATCTGAAGGAAGTTGAAACACAATTGAGACAGCTTGAGAACAAGTATGGGTTAACTAATAATAGAGCGCTATTGGGGGTGAATTAAGGGAAGTTGCAGGTATTCCACCAACTGGTAAACGAGGAAATAAAATTAATGGTGGAGCCTGTTATGGGAGGCAGTCCGGCCAGTACAACTACTGACGGGGCTGGTGAGGGGAAAGACTGCGGCACAGGCCATCACTTGAATTGCAGGGAGAACGGGGGAGGTATTGACTACGAACATGGGAATAAATGCTGAATTCCTGAATTATGAGTGATTGTATGCAAACGTAGATACCTGCACGGACGTAGAGTTGGACGGGTATATGAGAGCATGGCACTGCCGGGCTTGCCTGACGAGGCGTGGCTGCTTCTTGATCGGCCGGTGACGGTGGAGGAACTAATAGAGGCAATTAAGTTGTTGGCGTCTGGGAAAGCCCCCGGTTCGGACGGGTTTTGAATTGAACATTATAAGGAGTTCCGGCAGTCCCTGGCACCACGGTTACTTAGACTATGGGAACAGTCCCTATAGAATGGCCACCTTTCGACTTTGCTATCGGAAGCTATTATCTCTGTGTTGGTAAAGCCGGGCAGACCCTTGCATTAGATGGCCTCATATAGGGCCTTGTCATTGATCAATGCAGGCGTCAAGGTGTTTGTGTAAATATTAGCTGCCCGGTTGCTCCCATACATGTCGCTGCTAGGGCACCCAGACCAGTCTGCAGGGCTGAAGTCGAGGGTACACACGGTGAGACGGAGTCCACAGACTTATTTCAGATGGTGGACTCAGTTCCCCCCCCAGCTAAAATGAGAAACATTGCATTTTGTCTTTGAAGTTATGCATTAAAGCCAGCCACAGGGATCAAACCACTGTCGTCAGGTTTGTAGGCGGGACACTTCACCACTGCACTATATAACCTGATGAAAAATAACAAACTTAAAGGTAAAATGTCCCATTTCGGTACTGAAAGTCCACGGTAAACATTTGTACTGGTTCTTGGAGTTTTTAAAACATGCATACATTTTAACGTTTTCAAAAACACTATTAGAAGAAAATATTCTCTTGGTTTTGTGTGTGTGTTGATTTTATGAAAGGCAAATGCCATTCGTCCTGTGCAATATGGGTGGTTATACAAAGCCAATGTAGTGAAATGTGCATATTTCACCTTGATATGCTAATTTCTGGCGACGTCACATCCCATTGCATTTGTTGATGAGTCACCCCACTTCAATTTTTAGGACTTGACCCCTGCCAGTCGGGTTTCGTTCTCAATTGATCCACTGCCTTTAACCTGAGGTGGCTCTTCTGCATTATATCACAAATAAATCTGTGGGCAACAGCGGTTGCTGGGTCCTTAGATACAAAGGAAGTGGTTGATTCTGTCTCTTGGAAGTTTCCGTTTGCAGTATTACATCATTTTAAGTTTGGAGACTACTTTATTGGGTGTAAATCAACAGAAAGTTAGGTGTACTGGTTATCTCCCTGCGCCAATCAGGTCTTCACCGTGAAGAGTATGTGTGAATCCGTCACAACTTCTGAGTAGTGGGAGCCACACCTTTGCCTCCTAAATGACTTATTTACACAACTTTGTGCTCTTCAGTTGCACCATACATTCAAATAATAACTTCAAAAAGCCAGTGTCAGCTTAAAATGTTTTATATTCAAATCTTGATATTACATTAGTTGCCCATATGTGCTAACATGTGTTTTGGCCACCTCGGCCTTTCTCAAAGCTGGACTCAATATTGTACATTTTCACAGCAAGAGCTAATAAATTATATTCCACAACATTATATTTGCAACATATAATTTTGATGGTTTACGTGTGTTTGTGTGAACAGAAAGGAAGGGATTGGTTTTAGGTAGGATTGGTAAGCGAAGAAAGACAGTAGCATCCACCATTAGTTGCATTGAGTCTCTACATATCTAGCCAATTCACGTAATCAAACCTCCAAAATAGTTAGTTGCAGTATTACACATAGCAGTAATGTGCCCATGTCACTCCTTTATCATTCTCATTTATTAGCATGGGTTATAACATGATTTGTAACATACCCTATCCAATATAGCTATTTTACAGAGTTTTTTCCCTAATCATTAATTGCCCTTTGTTCATAAGAACATGAGGCTGGGTATTACATCCCTGTATTGCTCCGCGGCCCCTTTGTGGAACTGCCCGGGGCTCCCTCCCACCCCGCATATGATTCTGATGTGCAGGCATCCTGGGACACTAACAGGCAAATGGTTTTGGGGGACCTATATTCAGACGGGAGGTATGTGACGCTGGATGAGTTCACAGTGACATTGGGTAATAACCTGATTAAAAGGTTACAATATTTCCGGATGCAAGCAGCTTCTAGGCTTCGATGGCCATCGTTCCTGCAAGAACCAAATACCCCTGAGTGTGTAGTAGTGGTGGTGATGAGTGATGATACAAGATGACTGATTTCCAGGCTATAAAAGCTGGTCCAGGCAGATCAACCTTCTAGGAATGCAGAGTGGCGAGAGACCTGGCTGTTGAAATGCAAGATGTTCAGTGGCAAAGATACTGCCTCTTGACTAGAGAGGTTTCACTTAATGCAAAGTTTTGACTCATACAGTTTAAGGTCCTTAATCAGTTCTATTATATGCCATTAAGGCTGCCCAGGATTTCAATGGATGTTAGCGATGTCTGTGCAAAATGTGGTTGAGCGGGGGCTTATGCATTTCATATGTTCTGGGATTTCCCACTGGTAGGGTCGATTCTGGAAAGAAGTTGCAAATGTGTTCCACGATATAATGGATATCCCCCGGTGCTCACCCGACTGAAATATCTTCTGGGAGACATAGGGAAGGTGAATATACAATCAAAAGTTTATCAAAAATCATAAATGTTTTAATTCGAAAAGAGTAAATCAAAACAGACAATTTGCAATTTATAAATTTCTTATGCCTACACCTTAACATATGTTATTCACAAAACAATGTGTCTCCAAATCAAGGTGAAGAAGATGATCTTTGATTTGAAGTACTTCAGGCCCAACGCGTTTTGGGGGTGAAACTCTTCAGGAGCAAAACATTCTGAAAAAACATATATAATAGGACCATTTCAAACCACATTCTTACATAGATTGCAAAAGTACTAAAGAGATGTTCTCATGCATATCAGAGATACCATCACCCTATTAGTTTACCAGTCCCAATCAGGTCATTCCAACAATGCTGCTTTAAGATGTGAATAACATTCTCATCCATGCTATTCTATAACCATGGGATTGGCAATCCATACCTGTGTGTTAGTTTGTTTGTTTTATTATTTCTAATGCGCCCGGGGTTATTAGGGCACAACAGTTACAAGGATATGCAAAGCTTAGTTACAAAGGTACAGATAATGAAATACAATTCTATATAGCGACAAACAGTACATACATGGATCGATGAAGACTGAAGATCTAGTGCAGGTTACAGATAAAACGCACAGAGCATGAATTTACACTTTTACAGTGGATCAGGCGTAGCGATAAGTTACATTTTAGCTGCAGAGGCATAGGTGGCCATTACAGGTGGAAATTACACTGGCAGGTTTACAGGTCGGTGGATGTGAGCCATGTGATGGTGTTTGATCTAAAGTTCAGGTAGGATTGGTCTTCTCTGAGTGAGGGCGGCAAGGAGTTCCAGAGTTCGGCCGCTTTTACAGGGAAACTGCAACCTCCTACCTTAGATACGGACAAACAGTTCTGGTTGACTAGTCTGGAAGGTCTTACAAATGTCAGTCTGTGGAATCTTTCAGAGAGATAAGTAGGAGCGGCCCTGTTTAGTGATTTATGGGTAAGTGACGCCGTTTTTAGGAGTATTTTATCATTGGTTGAGAGCCAGTTGTTTTGTCTCCTACTCTCTGGGCCTCATGACACGGTAGGCGGTGGACCAAGGTGCTATTAGCACCTTGGTCCATGCCGGTAAAATACCGGCACCGACTTGGAGGAAAGGGGAATTACCGCCCTATTCCAAGGTTGGCAGGGCGGTAATTCCCCCTTCCCCCATTGCCCTTCCCCATTCCCATTTTTGCCCCATAGGGCTCTATGGGAATGGGGAAGGCGCTAATTACGGTGCCGTAATTAGCACCCTGGTCCCTTTGCGGGTTGGTTTTTAACGCCTGCTAAAAAGCAGGCGTTAAAGTACCAACCCGCAAAGGGACCTCGTAGTAAGGCGGTAAGGGTTTACCGGTGCCCTTACCGGTACCAGTAAACCCTTACCGCACTACGTGTAATGAGGCCCTCTGTTAGATATTGTGAATATCAGAATTGTTAATAAGCAAAAGCCAGTGCAAGGATGCTTTACACTAATACCACCTCTGACGCGGTGATAGATGTATCATAAAGTATTGAATACCTTAGATCTGGCAGTCTAACAGCGTGTCACGTGAGCAGTCACGTGAACCTTCTAAAAGGGAGTTGCGTCATCGATCCTCATTGGAAAACTAGTGCAGTGCCCTAGACATGAGGGAAAGGGTATGTCTGGGTACCATATGTATAAAGGCGATGTATATTCAGATAGGTAAGAATACTATTGACTGAACAACTACAGTTCCAACACCTGTATACGAGTAGTCCTTCCTCCATAATTTAAAAGAGTATAGCAACTGATAGGTGATTAGGAGGGAGCGGCAAAAGCCTTACATAGCTCCCCCATATGTTATTCATACAAATCACTGTGTTGTGCTGGGGCATCCGTGTGGACATACTTCCCATATATATATATATTATATATATATATATATATATATATATATATATATATATACCCAATATTAGTCGGTCAACCTGGGCAGCATGCCGCATCTATAAACCTCTCTCATTCGTCAGGAGTCACAATCCCTAAGGAACAGGAACTGTGTACCAGAACCTATTAGTAGTGCTACCGGCCTACATTATGTTAAATCACATACACCTATGGTGAGGTGTTCATCACTCATCTATCCAATATCAAACCCTATGGTATAACGCATCTATAAGTGTTACTCACGAGTCCAGAATTAAAGTCCTTCGAGAGAAGGGAATGACTAACATGGCCCATAGATGGTTCTACTGGCCTTAATTTACTCGGTCACAATTATATGTGGGGTGATAATGATCGCTCATCTGACTGGTACCAAGCCATACATTAGATAAAACAGTTCAATGAAAAATCCTCATTCATTCCTCTTGGTTGGATCGAGCTTAGTAGGTCAATCCAAAATATCACTACTGTTATCCGAACTAGAGGGACTTGGGTGTGGATTAGGGAATCTAGTCTTGTTTCTCTTATCCCAATACCTCATAAACAGATAGCGAGCACAAATACCTTATGAAAATGATTGGATTTCAGAAATGAAATTTCTTGTTAAATCGATTCCCCTGTCATGATCCCAGCTAATGATGATAATAATATATGTTAAGGTGTAGGCATAAGATATGCCCTGAAATTTATAAATTGAAAATTGTGTGTTTTGATTTACTCTTTTTTAATTAAAATATTTATGATTTTTTATAAACTTTTAACTGTATGTTCCGTTACATAGGTGTGCAGAAGACGGGAGTGTCTCAAGTGGTAGACACTTTTTCTTATCATATGTTGTGAAGGCTTTGTGCCAGGGCCTGTATTCCTCCCCGCCACCCGAAGCTTGTGTAAACGTAATCTGTGTAAGATTTACTAATTGCGACTTATAGGTGTGCGCATACAGACTATTAGGTAGACATAGGGAAAGTCTCAGTGTGTGTGAGTGCACAGATTGTTTCACCTTAGTTGTTTTATTGCTTAAAAAGGATTATTAAAATATTGGAAGTCTAAGGCAGTTCCTACATGCCGGGAATGGTTGAGCAAATTAACGTATGCAAATGAAACAGAAGCAGGGTATGTGACAATGACAGTGGCATCCTGCCAGACATTTTATTCCATGCTCTGGTAGGACAAAGAAGCACACAAATGAAAATAAAGAACACTTGCATAGGACAATTGCTTATATCCACTGTAAAGAATTAAGAAATGTTATACTTTAAAAGTGTGTGTTAGAGCATGTGTTCACTTTTTCTCTAACAATACCCACTGATTTTATAGTTAATCAGCTTCCCATAAAGCTAAAAGGTAGTTTTTTTAAAACTTTAAGTAATGGCACCAACATGGTAATGTAGCTGCGCCAAGCCTACCTAATTTATTCATGGGAAACTTCATTAATGACTTAAATTCTTTCTGCATTATTTTGCACTAAAAAAACGCAATATTAAAAAAATTTAGACAACATCGGAAAGGTCTCTTTGGCACAAAGCTCTGTATGGTCGAAGTCCTCAGATAATATGTAACTGTAGCCACAACAATTACTAATTTCAATGGGACTTCTCTCATAGCAATATCCAGAAAAACATCTGAACATGGTAGAACAATCAGAAAGACTTCAATCCTCACATGACACAGAAAGCACAATAAATGTTAATGTGTGTCACTACAAATGCACAGTATGGCCTTGCCATTAAGAAGGTAATTTAAAAGAACTACTGGCTAATAAAATCAATACGGGTGGGCCTACCCAAATAACCCCCTGCTTTCGGAAAAGGAAAGAATTTAGGATATTGTCTAGTTCAAGCTCTGCAGTAAAATAATACATGCTCAACATCCATTGATTCTGCATGGGCACTAACACCTACTAGGAGCCATTTTCCACATGTATCATGTGTTGTATGTGTCTTGGCTGTGGGATCAACAGACAAGTCAAGGATTATCAAGTATAAAATGGTTTATTTTATAACGCATACTTGCCAAGCACTTTCGATGGACGGGTAAATGACTGTGGGAAAATTAAAGAAATCAATAAAAAACTATTCCTGCTCCATTAAGGACCAAAGTCCATTGTCCCGTCCTCACCTTGATTGAACTCTGCCTCCTGGAGGTCAAACGAATGACATTCACAGTCTGGCGTTTCAAGTATCCCATGCACTTCTTTTTTGTCTTGGTTAAGGATTCGCTCTGTCGTATTGGTTAAGATGTTTCTTTTCCAAAGAGACAATTTCTTCACACAAACTGCCCCTAATGCTAATGTTTTACCATATGCCTTATAAACCTTCTCAATTGCGCTCAGAGCGTAAAAGTCAAATTTCCTAAGTCTGTGTTAAGCAACAGCAAACCTCCCTAGGACTGGATATAATTGTCATAGATACCACATTGCATTTGACAGACTCTACCAGAGTCTCTAAGTACTAAGTTTCATTTTTTAACATTAGGCGGTTGTCTTGTGTTTGTGCCTCTCCCCCTAATCCCATGGCCTTTCTGTTTTGTCCCCATCCCTAACCTACTCTCTTTCCACTTAACGACCCCTTGTTATCCCACAGCAGCCTTCCTTCCTGTCGTATTGCCTTGTCGTATTGCCTTGGTCTACTTCTTCCCCCTTCTCCCACTTAACTTCCTCCCTTTCAGTTCACACACAGTTGTTGGTGTGCTATACATCTCTCCCAGTGCCCTTATTTCTCCCCTCATTGCTTCACTCCGATGATTCTCTTCCATCTTCCTACAACTGAGGCTATGTTTTTCCTTCTCCTTGGCATCATCCACTCCTCCTTGCCTTCTTTCCTCCTTTCACTTCCCACCTTCTCTCCTAGTCATATCCTTCTCAGATGTCTCTTCCACTCTCTGATCTTCCTTTCCCCACTCTTTGTTTGGATTTGAAATCTTCTAGATATCCCGAGATCTGCTGACACCACAGATCCTCTGAAGCCCTGTATCCAATTGTCCAGCTTCACACTGCCCTGAAAAGACAGCCCGAGTGGAAAAGGGGATGGGGTCGGGATGAAACAACAAACTCAGCCTCCACTGGTTGCAACCTTTGGGGCTGTTCATCTCTGCCAACTAATCGAGAGGTGCTTATAACTCAAGATTTCTGACAGTTACTAAGAATTAACCAAGCTTGTTGCCTAACAGCGAAACCTACCTACAAACTGCCCCTAATGCTAATGTTTTACCATATGCCTTATAAACCTTCTCAATACTTAAACAACTCAGAAGAAACTATATTGCACTTGAAGGCCTGGTTGACTCTAGTGTTGCCTAAAAAAGCTACATTTATTTTAAAACGAAAGCTTTCTTTCTATTCCACTGAGGAAAGTAATCCTTGATCTGAGAGTATATCGGGGAGTCTGTGTAAATGAACTATTATTTGAAGAAAGCTCTGTGCCAAACTAGTGTTGTTCGTCTACCCCTTTTCTGGGATGAAATGCCCCACTTTGGTCAGAAGATCTGCCTAATGATTGAGGTCAGATTGCCAGTAGATTGACAGTGTCATCCATATACACAGTATGCCCATGGTGTTGGAAGAATGGATAAAGATCTCAACAATCTGGCAGGTTCCACCTTTTCTGATTTTGTCATTGCACCTGTTTTTCAGGTTCCGACTTACTAATATCAGTCTTCATTCTTTCTCACCATGAGCTTCTCTGAAGTAGCTCAAAAGCTTTTTGACAAATTGGATGTCCCGCCAGAGAAGAGTCTTGATGTTAACCCATGGCCCACATACAAAAGTCCTCAGGTAGATAGATCCTTGTCCCAAATTAGGGAACTCATTCAACCATTGGATCCTTGCCCACCCTCGTCTTCAGTGTTTCCTCAGTAATGCTTTGCACTCACCGCCTCCTCCAACCTCTGGGTCTCCATGTCGCCCACAGAGAGTACCCCAGTGATTACAGACCCGGTTTTCCTGTGACAGTCTTCACAATTCCTGCAAATGATCCTTCTCGCTTGAATGACCTGCTTTAAATCTATAGTGTGCTTGAAATAAGGACCACAGTAGCTGCCTTGGAACCGGTGCCTTGTGTGAAGGCATCAAGAAGCAAGACACAGACAACAGATTCAAAATTCAAATAGAAAGATTGTATTAACTTTAAGGTCAGGATGGTTGAACGCCTAACGTGCCCTGTGCTAAGGTGGAATTTTCCTACCTAAATAAAGGAAAGTCTGAGTCAAAGAGTTCAACTTAGGAATCTGTCTGTGTCCAAAACCTATGCTTTCCCTCACAACTATATATATATATATATATATATATATATATATATATATATATATATATATATATATATATATATATATATATATACAATGTGTAGGGATCTCAGTAACCAAAAGAAAACAGTGTTCAATACAAATGTCTGAGCTTCTTCCAGCTCCTAGCTTACTTTCAGCTCCCTTCCCCCAAGTGTAAAGCAGTTCCACAAAAAGTCTTAACGTTCCCTTCCATGGATTCAAGAAGTTAGAGTTTTAACCAATACTCACGGTTCCCTTCTCCAAGTTCCAAGCCACAAAACACAAGGGAACCTTAAAACTGCGTCCTTACTTCAGCAAATGTCTCATATCCCAATGGTTCCCTTCCCCAAGGTATAATTTGGTTAAACAACACAGTTAACAAGAGAATCTCCTTGCTTTCTTTTAACTTTCACAGTTCTGTTCCCATTTTCAAAGTTTTGTCATGGTACCATGTAGTTTTCGTAAATGTCAAAAATAAGATCTCTTTATGTTGTTTAAGTTTAAAGTTGTAGTATAAATTAAGCTTCCGCTTTTATTTGCTTACTGTCAAGACCCCCCTGGGTGTCACTCAGTTCAGATAAAACCACCACCTCCTCACCTGTTTCTTCTGAACTGCTTGGAGGATCCTTGCCTTTTTTCCTGCATGTATCCTTTTTTTTTTTGTAGAGGTATGGCCTCCCTCGAGTCGAAGCCACTATGCCGTCTCACAGAGAGAGACTGGCTAGGGACCTCTTCCCGAGGAAGCCAATCAGAGGAAAAAGCCGGTTGGCAGAAAAAACCTCTGAGGAGTAGTAGTCTTTGACAAAAGACAGTGGAGCAGTAGAAGCGGTTATTCAGAGTGTTGGTAAATCCTTCTCTGAGGCTGCAGGCGAATCCGAGGAAGTGTCAGGAAGAAGCATGGATGGCAGACTCCAGGGACCACAACAATAGAGAACACTCCAGTTAACCATAAGCAGGTAGTAGCAGTGAACAGTGCCAGAGCTAGGACCAAGGCAGCGGGTAAGGCCAAAGGAACCGTTGACAGCAACAAGCTACGGGGGAGATAAACGGGAAAAGGAGAAACGGAAATGACAAAGGAGTCGGTGAGCACAGACCACGAGGAGTGGAGGAAGAGAGATTAGTAGCAGGAGGAAAGGGCGAAGGGAAAAAGGTGAATGCGGAGAGACTGATAGAAGGGCAGAGCAGAGAGCCGCCAAGGGAGGAAACAGAGCAGACTCGGGAACGAAACCTGGAAAGAAAGAAAAAAGGACGCGAGACGCCCTAGTAGCAAGGATGGAAAGCAAGGCGAAGCGAGGGAGAGAGTAATCAGCAAAGCTAATCAAAAACACACTGTCTGACCCAAAGCAGCAGAGAAGCAGGCAGGGTTGCAACGCGAAGAGATCCGGAAGAGGAATGGCTAAGTAGAGTTGGAAGGCGGCCATGACAGTAGAACAACTAGACTGCAACGGCACGTAGAAAAGAAACGTGAAGTGCCTATCAATGGCGGCAGCACCACAGTGGATTCCACAAGCGCCAGGATGGCAGGCGCGTGACACTTACTCTTCAAAGTTAATTTCAGTTTGAAGCACAACATATAGCAATTTGCTTGCTTTCTGGAGTTAAATTCTCTGTGGAACTCTGCATATAACGGTCTGCTTGAATATAGGGTCCTATTTTCTCTTTGGCTTCAAAGGGTATTGATTTGTATTTTATATTTTATTTGTATTTTATTAAGCGCCTTAGAGCAAAGCGCTGTACAAAGAATAAGAAACGGTACAATAAAAATGAGTGAACAAGGATATACAGAAAACAATCAATCAAGGAAATTGGAGTAGATGAGACGTCAAAGAACCACAGAATAAGGAGTAGACAGAAATGGAACAAAGAGAGTACGTAAGAGCATTCCAGAAGTTCAAATGAACAAAAATGAGATTGAGCACAAGGAGGGCGAGCGGCTACCAATAAAAACTGAGAAGAACAAAGGGAGCGAGAAGGAGTATAGAAGGATATCAAAGCAGTAAGACAGCTAGGAGCAAGACATGAAGGGATTTGAAAACAAGACAAAGAACATTTAATTTAATTTGAGTATGAAAAGGTAGCCATCCGAGAGTTGCACGTGTAGAAGAAATAGAGTCATGATAAGAGAGGAGACACAAGAGACGCATAGATGAGTTGAATACTGATTTAAGAGGAGCAAGACGGGAACTGGGGAGCCCAAAAAGAACAGTGGAGCAGTCTAGAAAAAATGAAAGAGGAATTTGGATGCTTGAAAAGTGAGAAAGGGATGAGCTTAGGAGCAGGATGTTAGTGAAATTGTGTGAGAAAGATTAGTGTCAAAATAAAGGAAGAAATTACAGGCAGTAGGCGAAATTGAGAGCCTAGATGGAGGAAAGAAAATAAAAGAAGGGGAAGGGCGAGGAGGAAGAGTGTTAGCAGGAAAGAACCGTTTCTGTGTCAAGACTCGTGGATCGCGTAGAGTATGTATACCTCTGTCCCTAAGTATCAAACAACGAGATACAAAAGAACTCGTTGTTCGATCATTAGAGCCACAGGTGGCAGGAACAGGAACACCGGGTCCTCCAAGTGGCTCCGAGTGGCTGCAAAGGAAGGAGCAGGTTAGGTAATGTATGCAGAGGCCCAAGGAATGGCACAGTAACAGTAAAACAATAATGGCGCCTACCAGGTAGTGGAAAGCAGGCCGTAGGATGGGAGGATAAGACAACAGGAACGGGGTCTTACCAGGGAGGAATTCCTATTCCCTCAGTGGTCTATGCTGCAGGAGCAGGGAGCAAACACTGAGACGAGGGTTGACAAGCTGAAAGTCCACCGGAAGCACCTGAGAGAGAGGCAGACTAGAAAGTTGTGATTTCATAGAACAAAACCCAAGGATCAGAGTCGGGTCATCAGAACAAGAACGGGAAATCCGAAGGCAGTCCGTTATGCAAGTCTGAGGTCAGAATTCTGAGTAATCAGCAGGTAAGCAACACAGCAAGAGGGTTAGGCCCAAAGGCGGTCCAAAAAACGTTTTCCGAGGTCATAAAGCACAAAACACATAAATCCAGATTCAAGGTACGTAACGCCAAATGCTGAGTAGAACTACAGTGGAGAAGCAAAGGTTTGGTGCAATCAGCCTTTGCTTTATGGCGTTGCTATGGACACCGGGTCACGTGAACCTGAGAATGTGTCACCTGATGGGATCCGCGTCCTGTCATCATGAAGGCGTGGCCAGCAGAAGCGTGTGAGGCAGCCAGGGACGTTGTGTCACGTGATTGTAGTCCATGTGGTATCCGCCTCTTTTTGCGTTGTGTTGCCATAGTGACGCGTGTTGTTGATGAACGTGTGGATATACGCCATAGTAGCTGCCAATGGTGCAATGGATGATATCGCCCTGCGTGGCGTATTAATTGCAGGCCTCTTGATGAGCGTTTATCCTTTTGCCATAATGCCAGTGGAGTTGATCCCTAGTGCTGCAGCAAGGTAACATGGGGCTTGAGCGGGAGTGATGTCGGGGGCTTAGAGTGTAGACCTGAGGGGACCTGAGACTGTGAATGCATGACAGAACGCCTCCCCAAGGGCCCACGCCCTTGTGGGCAGGACGGGTTATCCCGATGAAATTGCGAGACAAGGAGGGGGGCATGAACTGCTGTAGCGGGCTCCCATGACCTCTCCTCTGGACCGTAACCCAACCAGATAATATAAACGACCCTTGGTAACATGGGATCCCAGGATGGCACTGACCTCGTACTCATCGGAAACACCCTGCAGAACGGGAGTGGGAGGCAGGATCACTCTAGTGGAAACGGGGCAGGGTTTGAGCAAGGAAACGTGGAAAACAGGGTGAATGCGCCAGCTAGAAGGAAGGGACAGACGAAAGGCCACTGGGTTCACAATCTTGGTTATTTTGTACGGCCCTACAAACCTGGGAAGCAACTTGCGACAACCGGGCATACGTAGGTGTCTGGTGGACAACCACACTTTGTCCCCAAGCACATACAGAGGCGCAGGGGAACGACTTTTGTCAGCAGCGTTGCGCATAGCCTCCTGAGCTTCACAGAGATGCGTGATAGTTTGAGAATGAACCAGGGACAAGTGCCTAACACAAGCTGAGGCAGCAGGAGTACTTGAAACAGAGAAGACAGAGATGGGAAGTGAACACGGGTGTTGTCCATACAGGGAGTAAAAAGGGGAAGAACCAGTAGAGGAGTGTGGGGCATTGTTGTAGGCGAATTCAGCAAGGTGTAACAAGTTGTACCATGATTGTTGGTTCTAAATGGATAAACATCGTAAATACTGCTCCATTGCCTGGTTTACTATTTCAGTTTGCCTGTCCGTTTCCGGATGGTATGAGGACAAGAACCTGGCATCGATTCCAAGCAGTTTGGTAAGAGTCTGCCAAAATCTAGACGTGAATTGGGAAACCTGATAGGAGATGATAACCGTGGGCAACCCAAAAAGTCAGAACACCTCCCGGAAGAACAACCTAGCTAACGTAGGGTCAGTGGTAATCCCTGAACACGAGACGAATCGGGCCATTTTCGTGAATGAATCTATGATTACCCAGATTGTGTCGAACCCCTCCACCCTGGGTAGATGAGTAACGAAATCCATCGTAAGCGTGTGCCATGGCCTGGGTGGTATAGGCAAAGGCTGGAGTAGACCCAATGGGTGTCCTTTCCAGTTTTTACTTTGCGCACAAATGGAACATGTATTAACGTAAAGAACAAAGTCCCTACGCATCGAAGGCCACCAACACTAGTGTTAGAGCAAGGCCAAGGTGCGTTTCTGGCCAGGATGGCCATTGATGCAAGCGTCATGGGACCATTCAAGGGCTAGACTACGTGTCCCCGGAGTAGGAAGAAAAATCCTATTTTGGGAAAAATGTAAGACCATCTTGTAAGACCAAGTCCCAATCTGACAACTGCTCTTGGTGTAGAGTTGCCCAATGTCTGATGGAAGAGAATAGATTGGGTGAAGGCGTGCATAGACATACAATGTGTTTCTTATCAAGCAGCGTATCAGGATAAGTAGGGAGTGAAACCCCCCCTGGTGAGCGGGACAGGGCTTCGGCTTTCCCATGTGTGACACCTGGCACATCCATATGAAGTCGTAAGCAGAGAAGAACAGGTGCCAATGTACTTGTCGGCTATTGCCGCACTTCAGGGAAGCCAAATCCGGCAAATTCCGATGATCGGTGTATACCGTGGTTTGTGAGTAGCCCCCAGGAGATGGTGTCTCCACACTTGGAAGGCCTCTTTTATGGCTAGTTCTTTTTCTGTGACGGTATAATGTGTCTCTGCTGGTGTGAACTTACAGGAGTGAAAGGCTACAGGGTGCAAGCGGCCTGTGATTGGAAACGCCTGGGAAAGTACCACCCCCATGGCATAAGAGGAGGCGTCGGCCTCCACCATAAACGAGAGATCAGGATTGGGATGCTGAAGCACAGGGGCTGACGTGAAGGCGGTTTTCAGTGTCTCGAAGGCTTCTTGTTGCAGGGATGTCCATATGAATGGAACCTGTGGACTGGTGAGAGACCTGAGCGAAGCCGTGATAGATGAGAAACCAGAGATGAACCGTCTATAGAAATTGGCAAAGCCAAGAAAGGACTGAAGGGCTTTTACGGAGGTTGGGACCAGCCCATCTAGGACTGCGCAGACTTTGGAAGCTTTCTTGGATAGACCCCAGGGGGAAATATGAAAACCTAAGAAGTCCACTTCGTTGGCATGAAACAAGCACTTCTCAGGTTTAGCACATGAGCCACGTGTTCCTGTAAGGACGGGGAAAATACCAAGATGTCGTCCAGATAGACAATGACGAATGCATCCAAGATGTCACTAAAGATGTCGTTCATGAAATGTTGGAAACTGGTGGGTGCATTGCACAAGCCAAACGGCATGACCATGTATTCATAAAGCCCATGTCGTGTGCAAAACGCTGTCTTCCACTCATCGCCCTTGCGGACTCGGACCAGGTTGTAGGCCCCTCTTAGATCTAGCTTGGTGTATACAGAAGCATGGGTCAGACAATCCAGCAAGGGACCGATGAGGGGTATAGGACAATTGTTTTTGATCGTGATGGCATTCAGGCGTCGATAATCAACACAGGGTCGTAAATCCCCCTCCTGTTTTGGAACAAAGAATATAGGGCTGCCAGCTGGTGAGGTAGAGTGCCATATGTGACCAAGACATAATGCTGTTTGTATGTATTCCTTGAGAGGCTGATCCTCTGAGGGAGACCAGGAATATATCCTCCCTGTGGGTATACTAGAATCGGGCAGTAGGTCTATCGGACAATCGTACAACCTGTGAGGGGGAAGGACTTCCGCACAACCTTTGTCGAAAACTTCTCTGAAGTCCTGATATTCTGTGGGAATACCTGATGCAATGGTGCCTACTATATGTGGAGGTGGATCGAGGTCCATGGGAAGCGGGTTGTTAAGGGTAAGATGGGCGAGGGTACCTAGCACTTGTGATGGCGACTCATTGTTGTCTGTGAGGGTGAGGAAATCAGACTGGCAGAAAGCGGATTCGAGGTATAACTGACCCGAAGTCCAGTCCACGATGGGATTATCAATACATAACCACGGGTTCCACAGTATAAATCCGAATTGTGGCGTGGTAATCCGGTCAAAAGTGATGGTCTCCTTATGGGTGTCTTGATTCACTAGGGTCAAGGGAGCAGTTTGTTGTCTAATAGGTCCTGAAATTAAGGACGTACCATCCATGGCCTGGACTGGTTCTGGTCACCTCTTGTTTTGTAGCGGCAGATTGAGTGTAGTAGCTGCTAGGGAGATGTCTATGTAATTACCAGTGGCCCCAGAATCAATGACTAGATGAACCATGTGTTTAATATCAGGGGCAAAGGACAAGGTGGCCTGTACCGAAATGGATTTCATGTTACCAACAGTGGGCATGATTCCTGAGGGAGTCGTCTCTTGGCCCGTCCGTGCCCCCATATCTAGGGACGAGCCTTCTGAAAACCCAGGGTTGTTGGCAGGGACATTCCTTGACATAATGCCCATTTAAGCCACAGTAGAAACAAGCATTAGCTGACCTCCTGCGTTCTCTTTCTATGGCAGTGATTGGGCTACGTACCCCCCGATCTGCATTGGTTCCCCAGGGGGGTCTGTGGACGTGGAGGGCCGTGATGGGGCAAAACCTTACGTTCCGTCTGTCGGGCGTCAACCTGTAGAGCTAGATCCACAAGTTCGTGATATTGGACAGGTAATGAAGGGACCACAGATAGAGCATCCTTCATGGCATCACTTAATGCTTTTCTAAAAGACCACAGCCTTCTTATTCTCAGGCCAAGCGGTTTCGACCGCCAATTGATTGTAACAGGTGACGTATTCGATGAGTGAGGATTTACCCTGTGAGAGATTGAGCAATTCCAAATCCTGAGACTGTGCCCTGTGTCGTGTATCAAAGACCTTAGTCATCTCGGACACCAGAAGGTCGAAGTCATACAGGACTGGGCTATCGCTTTCGAGCAAAGGATTGGCCCAGGTGGCAATGATGCCACCCAAGTGAGATAAAGTAAAGGCCGCTTTGATGGTAGCATCTGGGAAGGCCTGAGGTTTACACAAGAAATGCAGCCTGCACTGGTTTAGGAAGGTGCGAACTTTGGGTGGGTCACCCTGAAACTTTTCGGGCACTGCCAGGGGAAAGGAAGTGGGCAAGATAATCTGTGTTGGAGGTGCACTTGGTTGCGGTGGAGCATCTCCAAACTCGGGATCTGGGGGTAATGCATGACGCTCACTCTGGATGGTGTCCTGCCGTTGATGGATGGCCGCTGTAGCAGCCGTAATATCAGTCCGTGACACGGTAATAGCTTGTACCAGAGCAGCCACTGGGTCCCCGGCGGAAGCATCCATACTCTAGGCGATCAGTCTGTCAAGACTTGTGGATCGCGTAGAGTATGTATACCTCCGTCCCTAAGTATCAAACAACGAGATACAAAAGAACTCGTTGTTCGATCATTAGAGCCACAGGTGGCAGGAACAGGAACACTGGGTCCTCCGAGTGGCTCTGAGTGGCTGCAAAGGAAGGAGCAGGTTAAGTAATGTATGCAGAGGCCCAAGGAATGGCACAGTAACAGTAGAACAATAAGGGCACCTAGCAGGTAGTGGAAAGCAGGCCATAGGAGGGGAGGATAAGACAACAGGAAAGGGGTCTTACCAGGGAGGAGTTCCTATTTCCTCAGTGGTCTATGCTGCAGCAGCAGGGAGCAAACCCTGAGATGAGGGCTGACAAGCTGATAGTCCACCGGAAGCACCTGAGAGAGAGGAAGACTAAAAAATTGTGATTTCATAGAACACAATCCAAGGTTCAGAGTCGGGTCATCAGAACAAGAACGGGAAATCCAAAGGCAGTCCATTATGGAAGTCTGAGGTCAGAATTCAGAATAATCAGCAGGTAAGCAACACAGCAAGAGGCTTAGGCGCAAAGGCAGTCCGAAAAACATTGTCGGAGGTCATGAAGCACAAAACACATAAATCCAGATTCAAGGTACGAAACACCAAACGCAGAGTAGAACTACAGCTGAGAAGCAAAGGTTCGGCGCAATCAGCCTTTGCTTTATGGCGTTGCTATGGACACCGGTTCCTGAGAAGTGTGTTACGTGATGGGATCCGCGTCCTGTCATCATGGAGTTGTGGCCAGCAGAAGCGTGTGAGGCAGCCCGGGACGTTGTGTCACATGATCATAGGCCATGTGGTATCCGCCTCTTTTCGCGTTGTGTTGCCACAGTGATGCATGTTTTTAATGAACGTGTGGATATGCGCCATGGTAGCTGCCAATGGTGCAATGGATGATATTGCCCTGCCTGGCATATTAATTGCAGGCCTCTTGATGAGCGTTTATCCTTTTGCCATAATGCCAATGGAGTTGATCCCTGGTGCTGCAGCAAGGTAACATGGGGCTTGAGCCAAAGTGATGTCAGGGGCCTAGAGTGTAGACCTGAGGAGACCTGAGACTGTGAATGCATGACATTCTGTCTTCCCAGCATTAAGTGTGAGATAGTGGGAAGACATCCAAGACTTCATTGTAGTTAAACAGGCAGAAAGAGTATGGTGAATTTAAGGAGAAAAAGAAGAAAAGCAAAGAAACATGTGGGTATCATCAGCATAGAAATGGTGAGATAACCCAAAATAGGAAATGATAACAGCAAGATGAGAGGTATACAGAGGGAACAGAAAATGGCCCAAAACAGACCCTGCGGGCATGCTGTGTGCAAGCGTAAAGGATTTAGAAGACTTGCCAGCCCAAGAAACTGAGAATGTTCCATAAGATGGATAAGAGTGAAACCAAGATAGGACAGACGCTGTGAGACCGAAGGACGAAAGTGAAGCCAGAAGTAAAGAGTGATTGGCTGTATCAAAAGTAGCAGATAAATCTAAAAGTATAAGTGCGGATGAGTGCTTAGAGTACCGTGCAGAAAGAAAAGAATTCGACACCGGAAGAAGGGCAGTTTCTGTTGAGTGAAATGGGCGTAAACCAGACTCGAATTGATGAATAATAGAAGAATTGGATACAAACGTGGAGATCTGAGAATAGACAAGCCGTACTAGTAGTTTAGAGACATAAGGTAATAGAGAAATAGGATGGACATTAGAACCAATCAAAGGATCAGCAGTGGGTTTCCTGTTGGGATGATAGAAGCGTGCTTTAAAGACGTAGGAAAAGCAGAGGTAGAGAGACAGACGGTATTCAGTAATTGCATTTCACTGGTAACTTGTTTTTACATTGTCTGTTATTCAAGAATGATTGTTCATTTCTGTCAACGTAAGGGGGTCTCACCTGTGTCTCACTGTCGCTGGTGGAAACCTCGGATCCGGATAGGGCAGTTGAAAGTTCCTCTGGTGATCCTTTCTTCTTGAAGAGATAGGGTCTGTTCCGGGAGCTCGCCACTTTGTTGGACCGTGAAACAGCACCAACACGAAGGGCGCACTCCATGCGTAGCCCTGGAAAGGGGAAAAAGCCAATTGGCACAAAAAAACCCTGGTTGGTGTTTCGAAGTGGAACAAGGGATGATCCGGAATCCAGAAATGGTTCTGAAGAATGAGGCACTGGCTGAAGGCAGTATTAATTCTGAAGTCCAGTAAATTAGTTAGAAGAATCACCACTGGATAAAGGGAGGATTCAGTCCTGTAATCCAGTAAATGTTCAGAAGCAGTAGGCAGTCGATGAAAGGCTGCAGATCGGGTTAAATGCAAGATGATAGCGGAACCCCAAAAAGAATAGGATTTCCAGGAGGGAGGAGAGAGCCCTAAGAAAAGATAACCTAAGGGAAGAAGCGAAGAAAGAACAGAATAGAATAGGTGCCAATCAGCCGCGTGGCCCAAAAGAAGATAGAAGAAAATAATGAGCAAGTGCGGTTGCGGCGTAGCAATGGAGCGAGGCGCAAGCGTTAGACAACAGCTCCGGCCGGTATGTGTCCCGAAACAAAACATATAGGTAAGCGAAAGAACCCCCTCAACAAAGCAAACAGCAAAAGGAGCCCAGATTCTAAGCAGACGGAAAAGGGCTACGTTTCCGATGGCAGCCCAAGGGAGGACAAAAGGACAAGAACCCGAACGGAAGGAAAGGGGGGGGATAAGAACAGGAGAGGGAGAAACAGAGAGAGAGCCAAAGTGACGAGTGAGGTGAAACTCCCGACCGGCGGGGAAGGTAGAACCGTAAAACAAAAAAATCCAAGAGAAGACCGCCGGCAGGAGGAAAGAGACAAATACCACAGGGGGCAATGAGAGGTAGGAAAGTTTTCACCGGCAGGCAAAAACGGAGCGAGCAGGAACGGAGAGAGTAAACTCCTAAAGTGGCAACGCATAGATGTGCGTGGCCAATGAGCTGAAATAGGAGGTACTGTAAAAAGACGAGGACGACACTCAGAACCATGGCGGCACATTAATGGTGGAGCTTCCAGCTTGCCCAGTGTTTCCAAGCTCCTGCCCTCATGACAGTTTCACTTTAAATGTTTCTTGAAATGTTTATGAAGGCTGGGAAAGGGTTGGGTTGGCTGTCAATAGGGAAAGGGGAAACCATGTCTCGCCCAAGGGCACCCCACTCCCAGTCCCCAAGGACCTTCCACCCAGGTGATCCTCCCTCGCTTCTCCACCCCCAGGGTTGGGATCCGATAGCAATGGTCTTTCCCTGGCATCCATGGCTATATTACAAGAGCCCCATTCTACAAGGGTTGGGATATATCTGGTTGTATCAAGATGGGCTTTGTCTTGAACTTCTCTTTTATTTCTGCAAACGCATCTTCAGCTTCCTGCAACCAGGCGATCTTAAGGCCCTTCTGATGATTGGCGCTACTGACTTTGAGAACATTTTAGTAAATCTGCAATAGACGTTTGCAAGAAGCGCTGAGTTATCTATACGTTTGAGGGTTCTGTGAGAATGGTGCTCAGAGGTAGACACAGACAAAAGGAAACAAGTTTTGAAAAAACCTTTATGTATAAAAATTGTGTTTTGAAGAATGCCTAACTTGCTCTATTGCTAAATGGGAGTAGTCTCGACCTATTTAAATAAAGAAGAAAGAATATTCCAAAAGTCTTTCTGGCAAAAGTAAAGAATCTGTCTGTGTCAAACCTATACTTGTCCTCACGTTCTAACTTGACAATGTGTAGGGTATTGGATAAAATATATAAGTGTCTTAAAAGAATATCAGGATGGTCACAGAGTTTCTTCTCAACTCCCTTCCCCAAGCTTAAGTCACTTGGGATCTTCAAATGTTCAATTTGTTTCAAACAGTTCACAAAAAGGCAGTTCAATGCTTGTCTTATTCGGCACAGTTCATGTACTTCTTTCAGGCTTCCCTTGCCTGATTCAATGCTTTTTAGCATAACACAGTTCTACTTTAACAATGTTCCTGGGTGGATCTTTCCGGCTTTCCTCACCAGAGCTTAGACCCTCTTTACTTGTTACTTTCAACTCTTTAGTAAATTTTATTACAACATTTAATCATCGTGATATATGGGGTTCCCTTGCCCAATCTTCCTGCTTTACTCACGCGGTTTATGTTGAAGACTTTCGAAATGGCACAGCTTTACTTATTGCCATGCCTGACCACTCCAACACTGTTGCAATCTGGTTATCGTATTCCTTATACTCTGTTAGTCTTTCCTCAAGCGTGCCTTCTAGCACCACAACAAGTTCTACTTTCTTGTCTCCATCTCAAACGTGCTCCTTGGCACCTCAACAAGTTCCACTTTCTTATCAATTCATTTAATCACTCAGTTCCGTTTAATCTGATCCGCATCAGGATTTTGCTTCATTCAATATTCTCTTCCGTAGCCTTTCCCATCGGCTTTCACTTCCATTTACTTTATTCAACTCGCTTTTCGCCTCAGCGATACTTTGTTTAACTTTCACATTTCACAGAGACTTCTGACAATGCAGTTTTCACAGGGCCACTCTGTTACTTTGTTTCATTACAGTTCAAAACCATCTAAGCTTTCTTTAAATGCGTCTCGCTTCTTATCCTTCACCTTGCTGCAACTTGGTAATCATTTGCATCGTTATAAACTGGGTCTTTCATCACTTTGAATTCACCGGCTGTACTTTAACAATTCGTCCTTCATGATTCTTTTATCCAAGGTCAAGGTCTCTCCCCTCCTGCCCCTCAGACCTTCCTGGAAACACTGAAAGTTTAATGCACTTCACACTATGTTGAAATTATAAAAGCAAAGAGCAAGCTAAAGGGAGACAAACTGAGTCTTGTGTTCAGAATCCATAACAAAATAAATCCTTAGAATCTTCACTACCTCATGGTTTAGCAGCTAACAAGCATTTGTTTAGATTCCCAGACCCCCCTTTGTTTGCATACATTAACTTTGGGTTTCACCCTAAGTTAACAGGGCAATCCAGACGTGGACCCCTTGCTCACTGTTCTTAGAGAGGCAACAGTTTCACCTCACTGATGATGCCCAACAAGGCTGAAACACGTGTATGGGGTTACTGATGGTACTCTTGTTCAGAGGAGAATTGCCTAGCATTTCGGCGCTGGACTGCCCCTGGGCAGGACAAAGGCTGATATGCGGGGAAATTTCTTCTCTGTGAAAAGGACAGTGAGCTAAAGACTTGGTAGAGTCTCTCCCAGGGGTTATTCACCCAAGAACAGGTCATTAGGCTGTGTTCGTGCTGGTAGAGAGATTCCCAGACCCCCCTTTGTTTGCATACATTAACTTTGGGTTTCACCCTAAGTTAACAGGGCAATCCAGACGTGGACCCCTTGCTCACTGTTCTTAGAGAGGCAACAGTTTCACCTCACTGATGATGCCCAACAAGGCTGAAACACGTGTATGGGGTTACTGATGGTACTCTTGTTCAGAGGAAAATTGCCTAGCATTTCGGCGCTGGACTGCCCCTGGGCAGGACAAAGGCTGATATGCGGGGAAATTTCTTCTCTGTGAAAAGGACAGTGAGCTAAAGACTTGGTAGAGTCTCTCCCAGGGGTTATTCACCCAAGAACAGGTCATTGGGCTGTGTTCGTGCTGGTAGAGAGATTCCCAGACCCCCCTTTGTTTGCATACATTAACTTTGGGTTTCACCCTAAGTTAACAGGGCAATCCAGACGTGGACCCCTTGCTCACTGTTCTTAGAGAGGCAACAGTTTCACCTCACTGATGATGCCCAACAAGGCTGAAACACGTGTATGGGGTTACTGATGGTACTCTTGTTCAGAGGAGAATTGCCTAGCATTTCGGCGCTGGACTGCCCCTGGGCAGGACAAAGGCTGATATGCGGGGAAATTTCTTCTCTGTGAAAAGGACAGTGAGCTAAAGACTTGGTAGAGTCTCTCCCAGGGGTTATTCACCCAAGAACAGGTCATTAGGCTGTGTTCGTGCTGGTAGAGAGATTCCCAGACCCCCCTTTGTTTGCATACATTAACTTTGGGTTTCACCCTAAGTTAACAGGGCAATCCAGACGTGGACCCCTTGCTCACTGTTCTTAGAGAGGCAACAGTTTCACCTCACTGATGATGCCCAACAAGGCTGAAACACGTGTATGGGGTTACTGATGGTACTCTTGTTCAGAGGAAAATTGCCTAGCATTTCGGCGCTGGACTGCCCCTGGGCAGGACAAAGGCTGATATGCGGGGAAATTTCTTCTCTGTGAAAAGGACAGTGAGCTAAAGACTTGGTAGAGTCTCTCCCAGGGGTTATTCACCCAAGAACAGGTCATTGGGCTGTGTTCGTGCTGGTAGAGAGATTCCCAGACCCCCCTTTGTTTGCATACATTAACTTTGGGTTTCACCCTAAGTTAACAGGGCAATCCAGACGTGGACCCCTTGCTCACTGTTCTTAGAGAGGCAACAGTTTCACCTCACTGATGATGCCCAACAAGGCTGAAACACGTGTATGGGGTTACTGATGGTACTCTTGTTCAGAGGAGAATTGCCTAGCATTTCGGCGCTGGACTGCCCCTGGGCAGGACAAAGGCTGATATGCGGGGAAATTTCTTCTCTGTGAAAAGGACAGTGAGCTAAAGACTTGGTAGAGTCTCTCCCAGGGGTTATTCACCCAAGAACAGGTCATTGGGCTGTGTTCGTGCTGGTAGAGAGATTCCCAGACCCCCCTTTGTTTGCATACATTAACTTTGGGTTTCACCCTAAGTTAACAGGGCAATCCAGACGTGGACCCCTTGCTCACTGTTCTTAGAGAGGCAACAGTTTCACCTCACTGATGATGCCCAACAAGGCTGAAACACGTGTATGGGGTTACTGATGGTACTCTTGTTCAGAGGAGAATTGCCTAGCATTTCGGCGCTGGACTGCCCCTGGGCAGGACAAAGGCTGATATGCGGGGAAATTTCTTCTCTGTGAAAAGGACAGTGAGCTAAAGACTTGGTAGAGTCTCTCCCAGGGGTTATTCACCCAAGAACAGGTCATTGGGCTGTGTTCGTGCTGGTAGAGAGATTCCCAGACCCCCCTTTGTTTGCATACATTAACTTTGGGTTTCACCCTAAGTTAACAGGGCAATCCGGACGTGGACCCCTTGCTCACTGTTCTTAGAGAGGCAACAGTTTCACCTCACTGATGATGCCCAACAAGGCTGAAACACGTGTATGGGGTTACTGATGGTACTCTTGTTCAGAGGAGAATTGCCTAGCATTTCGGCGCTGGACTGCCCCTGGGCAGGACAAAGGCTGATATGCGGGGAAATTTCTTCTCTGTGAAAAGGACAGTGAGCTAAAGACTTGGTAGAGTCTCTCCCAGGGGTTATTCACCCAAGAACAGGTCATTGGGCTGTGTTTGTGCTGGTAGAGAGATTCCCAGACCCCCCTTTGTTTGCATACATTAACTTTGGGTTTCACCCTAAGTTAACAGGGCAATCCAGACGTGGACCCCTTGCTCACTGTTCTTAGAGAGGCAACAGTTTCACCTCACTGATGATGCCCAACAAGGCTGAAACACGTGTATGGGGTTACTGATGGTACTCTTGTTCAGAGGAGAATTGCCTAGCATTTCGGCGCTGGACTGCCCCTGGGCAGGACAAAGGCTGATATGCGGGGAAATTTCTTCTCTGTGAAAAGGACAGTGAGCTAAAGACTTGGTAGAGTCTCTCCCAGGGGTTATTCACCCAAGAACAGGTCATTGGGCTGTGTTCGTGCTGGTAGAGAGATTCCCAGACCCCCCTTTGTTTGCATACATTAACTTTGGGTTTCACCCTAAATTAACAGGGCAATCCAGACGTGGACCCCTTGCTCACTGTTCTTAGAGAGGCAACAGTTTCACCTCACTGATGATGCCCAACAAGGCTGAAACACGTGTATGGGGTTACTGATGGTACTCTTGTTCAGAGGAGAATTGCCTAGCATTTCGGCGCTGGACTGCCCCTGGGCAGGACAAAGGCTGATATGCGGGGAAATTTCTTCTCTGTGAAAAGGACAGTGAGCTAAAGACTTGGTAGAGTCTCTCCCAGGGGTTATTCACCCAAGAACAGGTCATTGGGCTGTGTTCGTGCTGGTAGAGAGATTCCCAGACCCCCCTTTGTTTGCATACATTAACTTTGGGTTTCACCCTAAGTTAACAGGGCAATCCAGACGTGGACCCCTTGCTCACTGTTCTTAGAGAGGCAACAGTTTCACCTCACTGATGATGCCCAACAAGGCTGAAACACGTGTATGGGGTTACTGATGGTACTCTTGTTCAGAGGAGAATTGCCTAGCATTTCGGCGCTGGACTGCCCCTGGGCAGGACAAAGGCTGATATGCGGGGAAATTTCTTCTCTGTGAAAAGGACAGTGAGCTAAAGACTTGGTAGAGTCTCTCCCAGGGGTTATTCACCCAAGAACAGGTCATTGGGCTGTGTTCGTGCTGGTAGAGAGATTCCCAGACCCCCCTTTGTTTGCATACATTAACTTTGGGTTTCACCCTAAGTTAACAGGGCAATCCAGACGTGGACCCCTTGCTCACTGTTCTTAGAGAGGCAACAGTTTCCCCTACCTGATGATGCCCAACAAGGCTGAAACACGTGTATGGGGTTACTGATGGTACTCTTGTTCAGAGGAGAATTGCCTAGCATTTCGGCGCTGGACTGCCCCTGGGCAGGACAAAGGCTGATATGCGGGGAAATTTCTTCTCTGTGAAAAGGACAGTGAGCTAAAGACTTGGTAGAGTCTCTCCCAGGGGTTATTCACCCAAGAACAGGTCATTGGGCTGTGTTCGTGCTGGTAGAGAGATTCCCAGACCCCCCTTTGTTTGCATACATTAACTTTGGGTTTCACCCTAAGTTAACAGGGCAATCCAGACGTGGACCCCTTGCTCACTGTTCTTAGAGAGGCAACAGTTTCACCTCACTGATGATGCCCAACAAGGCTGAAACACGTGTATGGGGTTACTGATGGTACTCTTGTTCAGAGGAGAATTGCCTAGCATTTCGGCGCTGGACTGCCCCTGGGCAGGACAAAGGCTGATATGCGGGGAAATTTCTTCTCTGTGAAAAGGACAGTGAGCTAAAGACTTGGTAGAGTCTCTCCCAGGGGTTATTCACCCAAGAACAGGTCATTGGGCTGTGTTCGTGCTGGTAGAGAGATTCCCAGACCCCCCTTTGTTTGCATACATTAACTTTGGGTTTCACCCTAAGTTAACAGGGCAATCCAGACGTGGACCCCTTGCTCACTGTTCTTAGAGAGGCAACAGTTTCACCTCACTGATGATGCCCAACAAGGCTGAAACACGTGTATGGGGTTACTGATGGTACTCTTGTTCAGAGGAGAATTGCCTAGCATTTCGGCGCTGGACTGCCCCTGGGCAGGACAAAGGCTGATATGCGGGGAAATTTCTTCTCTGTGAAAAGGACAGAGAGCTAAAGACTTGGTAGAGTCTCTCCCAGGGGTTATTCACCCAAGAACAGGTCATTGGGCTGTGTTCGTGCTGGTAGAGAGATTCCCAGACCCCCCTTTGTTTGCATACATTAACTTTGGGTTTCACCCTAAGTTAACAGGGCAATCCAGACGTGGACCCCTTGCTCACTGTTCTTAGAGAGGCAACAGTTTCACCTCACTGATGATGCCCAACAAGGCTGAAACACGTGTATGGGGTTACTGATGGTACTCTTGTTCAGAGGAGAATTGCCTAGCATTTCGGCGCTGGACTGCCCCTGGGCAGGACAAAGGCTGATATGCGGGGAAATTTCTTCTCTGTGAAAAGGACAGTGAGCTAAAGACTTGGTAGAGTCTCTCCCAGGGGTTATTCACCCAAGAACAGGTCATTGGGCTGTGTTCGTGCTGGTAGAGAGATTCCCAGACCCCCCTTTGTTTGCATTTGTTTAGAGATGCATTTGCATGCAATGATAACATGCGAGCCTCTGCAAGGGTTCTATTACTACAGCTTGGAGCAATTTGAGAACATTTTAAAAACTGCATGTCAACCCAACATGTATGGGACCTAATAGTGTTTAGATACTGTCAGGAATGGCACTCTGTCAAGAGTGGCACAGGGCACCCTGGTAGGTTTTGGGTGGCTGTGCTGAAGTAAGGTAGCAGATAAGCACACACAGCAGGAAGTTCAACAAGAAAGAAGAGTAGGAAACTGTAGCTGTGAACCAAAAGGGGCAAAAGATGCAAAGGTACAAACAAACTGGATTCCCTCTTGGGGTGTATGCTGAAATGGGAAAGAGTGTTCCACGAACCTTAGGAAACTCCAGCCTTCTGCACAGATTGCTATAACAGAGGCCCACGCTGTATGCTCATGGCTGGGAACAACAGCAATGGGTGTCTGTAACACTGAAAACGCGACAAGGGAAGGGGCAGAGGTTGCCTGCCGGAAACCAACGGGCAAGCTCTGTACAAAGGGATTACATAAGACACATGAGAAGACAAGAACAGAAATATCCAGCGAAAAGGAAGTCAATGAGCAATCTAGAAGAAGGAAATGAAGGAAAGGCAGTTAGACTGAAGTAGATAACCTAAGGTGGAGTACAGAGGACTCAAGGAAGAGAACAAGGGAGCAGCAGTCAGGAAAACAGAAGGGCTGCAAAGTAGGAAGCAGGTCTGCAGTCAAGAGTGGCACTAGGTGCAGGCAACTGTAGTGGACTGCGGAGGACTGTAGTAGGCAGCAAGGCAGGGAGTCCAGAGGAACAGGACAGAGAGAGATTAGTAGTAGGCGACAGACAGAGAGCCCAAAAGAATAGGGCCGCGAGGTAGGGAGCCCAGAGGAGCAGGGCTGTAGGCAGCTAAATGTAAAACAGGCTGAGAGGCAGAGGAGTGTAGCAAGCCGCAAGGCAGGGAGCCCAGAGGACAAGGGCTGTAGGCAGCAGAGGGAGACAGGCTGCAAGGAAGGAGCCCAGAGGACAAGGGCTGTAGGCAGCGAAGAGGTGCAGGCTGCAAGGTAGGGAGCCCAGAGGACAAGGACTGTAGGCAGTCGGAATGAGGCAGGCTGCAGGGCAGGGAGCCCAGAGGAAAAGGACTGTAAGCAGCCGGAGTGAGGCAGGCTGCAAGGCAGGAAGCCCAGAGGACAAGGACTGTAGGCAGCCGGAATGAGGCAGGCTGCAGGGCAGGGAGCCCAGAGGACAAGGACTGTAGGCAGCCGGAGTGAGGCAGGCTGCAAGGCAGGGAGCCCAGAGGACAAGGACTGTAGGCAGCCGGAGTGAGGCAGGCTGCAGGGCAGGGAGCCCAGAGGACAAGGACTGTAGGCAGCCGGAGTGAGGCAGGCTGCAGGGCAGGGAGCCCAGAGGGCAAGGACTGTAGGCAGCCGCAGTGAGGCAGGCTGCAGGGCAGGGAGCCCAGAGGACAAGGACTGTAGGCAGCCGGAGTGAGGCAGGCTGCAAGGCAAGGAGCCCAGAGGAGCAGGGCCGCTGACTGTAGAGTGCTGCAGATGACTGTAGTAGGCTGCAAAGCAGGAAGCTCAGAGGACAAGGGCTGTAGGTAGAAGGCAGCAGAGCGTGATCGGCTGCAATGCAGGGAGCCCAGAAGGGCACTGGATCAAAAACAGGATAATGCAGCAACAGGAACAGCATACAAAGTAGAGGGTCAAGGCAAACAGGAGCGGGGAGATCTCAAGATGCAAGACACTGTGCTCCTGCAGGCAGCTGCTTATATATACAGCCCTGCCCTGTTCTGAGGCAGGCTAATTGACAGCACCTGGAGCAGCACGCCTGAAGACAATCTGCCTCCTCCCTCTCTGGTCCTGAGCAGGTGGAAGCAGCATGGGCCGCTAGGACTTCTGGGGATTGTGGTCCCAATAACGATGAATGAGTATAGCCAGGAATTGAGAACTGTAGCAAGGTGCATTATGGTAAATGTAGTTAGTTGAATAAAATAAGAAAGAACCAAAGTTGAGCAAATGGAAATTAAAGACCAAGGCGTGAATAGGAGTTGTTCAAAGAGTATAAGGAGGATAAATGAGTACCAAGTAGTCCATGATGGTTGCCAATGCGTGCGCCTGTGGCGCGGGCATGACAGATACTTCTGTCAAGCGGCTTCTCGTAAGCTAAGTACACGTTCACTAAATACAATAATAATAATAATAGTGTGCTAACAACACTGATTGGACTTGTGTAACCCCTGCTACATGAACATTCCTCCAGGAGTCTGATAGTATAACACTCCTAAAGGTCACAGGTGTAATATGGTTTCAGGGAATAGGTGGGAGTGTGAACAGGGGATAGGTGGGACTGTAGCAAGGCTTAACTGCAGATCCCATTGGAGTTATGTCATTTCAGAGAGCAGGAACAAATTCAAAGAGCAATATAGAAGAGCATGAACAGATTTAAGCAGCATCCCAGGTAACGTTTCACTGAGGGAGCCGGCCACTCTTTAACCATCTCACCTTTTGCTCATCCATTTTAAATCCAGCAGGACACATGTTGAACCCCAGAAATTCTATCTCCATCATGTGGAACTTGCTCTTGTTTAGTTTGGCATAAAGGAGATGTTCCCATAGCCTCTACAAAACTGCCTTGCTCATTATATTGTTCCCGGTCCCGTAAGATACATTTATGTAGACCAACAACAAAGACACCTGCACATTCTTTAAACACTCATTGATGAAAAACTGGGAGGTGGCTAGGGCAGATTGAAAGGCAGGACTTGATGTTCAAATAATCCCAACTTAGTCCTAAAAGCACTCTTCCATTTGTCCCTCTCACACACCCTCACTAGATCCCTGTAACTCTAATATGTAAAGCAGTGCAGCTCGCTCAATCTGGTTTAAAATGGTCAAAATCAGAGGAATCCCTTTTAATCATTATTCAATTGATTTGGGATTACAGCAATTTGCATGTGA
Source organism: Ambystoma mexicanum (assembly GCF_040938575.1). NCBI lineage: Eukaryota > Metazoa > Chordata > Amphibia > Caudata > Ambystomatidae > Ambystoma > Ambystoma mexicanum. The sequence goes on from NC_090921.1 coordinate 1,009,243,302, forward strand.
ACTAACACATGCTCAGGGTGACATATTGAATCTGATCTTCTCACCTGTAGCCAGTATCACTAGGGTCCTACGGAAACAGGTGTTGTGGTCCAATCATTATCTTATCCTTTTTGGAATCCGGCGATCAGTGATGCCCGCCAAAGCGTTTCCTGCAACTGTTTGGAGACGTAATTGGCACACAGTTGATCATCAGCAGCTATCCTACTTGATTGTGGACAGGTGTAAGGCTGAAGTATCTACTGATTTTTCTTCTCTCTCAGAGAAGATGCAGATGGGGAGTAGGTGCAAGTGGTTCTAGGTCATCTGGCCTAAGCCCCGCCCACCTGGCGCATTCCTGGGCGCAGCTCTTTTTTCCCAATTAGCAAGCCCCGTCCAACTGGTGCCTTCGTGGTTGCTGCTCTTTTTCTCTACTTAAGGAGCCCTCCAGCCTCTTTTCCTTTACAGATGGGGAGCAGGTGCAAGTGGATCTAGGTCACCTGGCCTAAACCCCGCCAACCTGGCTCCTTCCAGGTTGCTGCTCGTTTTCCCCACTTAGCAAGCCCCGCCCACCTGATGCCTTCCTGGTTGCCGCTCTTTTTCCCTACTTAAGGAGCCCTCCAGCCTCTTTTCCTTCACAAATGGGGAGCAGGTGCAAGTGGATCTAGGTCACCTAGCCTAAGCCCCGCCCAACTGGTGCCTTCCAGGTTGCCGCTCTTTTTCCCTACTTAAGGAGCCCTCCAGCCTCTTTTCCTTTGCAGATGGGAAGCAGGTGTAAGTGAATCTAGGTCACCTGGCCTAAGCCCCGCCCACCTGGCACCTTACAGGTTGCCACTCTTTTTCCCAGCTTAGCAAGCCCCGCCCACCTGCTGCCTTCCTGGTTGCCGCTCTTTTTCCCTACTTGAGGAGTCCTCCAGCCTCTTTTCCTTTGCAGATGGGGAGCAGGTGCAAGTGGATCTAGTTCACCTGGATTAAGCCCCACCCACCTGATGCCTTCCTGGTTGCCGCTCTTTTTCCCTACTTAAGGAGCCCTCCAGCCTCTTTTCCTTCACAAATGGGGAGCAGGTGCAAGTGGATCTAGGTCACCTGGCCTAAGCCCCACCCACCTGATGCCTTCCTGGTTGCCGCTCTTTTTCCCTACTTAAGGAGCCCTCCAGCCTCTTTTCCTTCACAAATGGGGAGCAGGTGCAAGTGGATCTAGGTCACCTGGCCTAAGTCCTTCCCACCTGGCGCCTTCCAGGTTGCCACTCTTTGTCCCCACTTAGCAAGCCCTGTCCACCTGGTGCCTTCCTGGTTGCCGCTCTTTTTCCCTACTTAATTAGCTCTTAAGCCTCTTTTCCTTTACAGATGGGGAGCAGGTGCAAGTGAATCTAGGTCACCTGGCCTAAACCCCGCCAACCTGGCTCCTTCCAGGTTGCTGCTCGTTTTCCCCACTTAGCAAGCCACGCCCACCTGATGCCTTCCTGGTTGCCGGTCTTTTTCCCTACTTAAGTAGCCCTCCAGCCTCTTTTCCTTCACAAATGGGGAGCAGGTGCAAGTGGATCTAGGTCACCTGGCCTAAGCCCCACCCAACTGGTGCCTTCCAGGTTGCCACTCTTTTTCCCTACTTAAGGAGCCCTCCAGCCTCTTTTCCTTTGCAGATGGGAAGCAGGTGTAAGTGAATCTAGGTCACCTGGCCTAAGCCCCGCCCACCTGGCACCTTCCAGGTTGCCACTCTTTTTCCCCACTTAGCAAGCCCCGCCCACCTGCTGCCTTCCTGGTTGCCACTCTTTTTCCCTACTTGAGGAGTCCTTCAGCCTCTTTTCCTTTGCAGATGGGGAGCAGGTGCAAGTGGATCTAGTTTCCCTGGATTAAGCCCCACCCACCTGGAGCCTTCCAGTTTGCCGCTCTTTTTCCCCATTTAGCAAGCCCCGAGCCACCTGGTGCCTTCCTGGTTGCCGCTCTTTTCCCTACTTAAGGAGCCCTCCAGCCTCTTTTCCTTTGCAGATGGGGAGCAGTTGCAAGTGGATCTAGGTCACCTGGCCTAAACCCCGCCAACCTGGCTCCTTCCAGGTTGCTGCTCGTTTTCCCCACTTAGCAAGCCCCGCCCACCTGATGCCTTCCTGGTTGCCACTCTTTTTCCCTACTTAAGGAGCCCTCCAGCCTCTTTTCCTTCACAAATGGGGAGCAGGTGCAAGTGGATTTAGGTCACCTGGCCTAAGCCCCGCCCAACTGGTGCCTTCCAGGTTGCCGCTCTTTTTCCCTACTTAAGGAGCCCTCCAGCCTCTTTTCCTTTGCAGATGGGAAGCAGGTGTAAGTGAATCTAGGTCACCTGGCCTAAGCCCCGCCCATCTGGCACCTTCCAGGTTGCCACTCTTTTTCCCCACTTAGCAAGCCCCGCCCACCTGCTGCCTTCCTGGTTGCCGCTCTTTTTCCCTACTTGAGGAGTCCTCCAGCCTCTTTTCCTTTGCAGATGGGGAGCAGGTGCAAGTGGATCTAGTTCACCTGGATTAAGCCCCACCCACCTGGAGCCTTCCAGTTTGCCGCTCTTTTTCCCCACTTAGCAAGCCCCGCCCACCTGGTGCCTTCCTGGTTGCCGCTCTTTTCCCTACTTAAGGAGCCCTTCATCCTCTTTTCCTTTGCAGATGGGGAGCAGTTGCAAGTGGATCTAGGTCACCTGGCCTAAGCCCTTCTCACCTGGCGCCTTCCAGGTTGCCACTCTTTGTCCCCACTTTGCAAGCCCCGCCCACCTGGTGCCTTCCTGGTTGCTGCTCTTTTTCCCTATTAAGGAGCCCTCCAACCTCTTTTCCTTTGCAGATGGGGAGCAGGTGCAAGTGGATCTCGGTCACCTGGCCTAAGCCCCGGCCACCTGGTGCCTTCGAGGTTGCCGCTCTTTTTCTCCACTTAGAAAGCCCCGTCCACCTGTTGGATTCCTGGTTGCTGCTCTTTTTCACTACTTAAGGAGCCCTCCAGCCTCTTTTCCTTTGCAGGTGGGGAGCAGGTGCAAGTGGATCTAGGTCACCTGGCCTTAGACCTGCCCACCTTCTTAGCCCTGCCTCTTCCTTCCTGCTCTTAACTCTTAGATCAAAGGCGTCTCTTGCACGGGGGTCCGGAGTGAAGGGCTGACGAAGAAAATGGCAATTCCTGTTTGGACCTGTTCGGACCAGGAGGACACAGGGCCCGACCCCCCCTGCTCAGACAGCAGGTAATCATGCACCAACATGTGTTTACTCCCTCTGTCTCCACAGGCCATCCTCACCCTCTCTAGTCCCCCTGAGATGTTCCCTTGCGCCCCCTCCCCTCTCGCACATAGGTGTTGCTCCCCTACCGCCCCTCCTCCTCCATCTACTTCTGCAAGAGTCTGTCCTGATACATTCTGGTTTCGTCATCATCGTCTTGTGGCCAATGCTGGATTTGACTTTTATGGACTTAATTGATTCACAGTGCATCACCCTTTTTCAACTCTCCTGCTGGACTTCCTTTGCATCTTGTACTCATGGTGGCCCTGAATCATGCTGTTCCCATCTTCATCTTGTATCCTGGCTTGCAACAGTATGTGTCACTACTGACTTCTGAAATTGTATTCACTCTCCCCTCCTGCTTCTCCACCCTTTTTGACTGCTTACTCTTTGTTCTCTCCTCTCCCTTTTCCTATCTCCTCCCCTCACTTTCTTCTATGCACTTACTCTATCAGAATTGACCCTGGACCTAGGATGATAGCAACCTCGTCTGTCTCCTCCCCCCCTCCCCTTACTTGTTTTTTTCCCCTCCCGCTGGCCCCCTCCAGCGCTATCTAAAATGTCGTCAGGCCTAGTACGATAGTCGCTTGTTTTGTTCCCCCCTCCTTTCTGCACCCCTCTCCCTCACCTTTTGTTTTTCTCTGGCTCTACCAGAAATGTCGTCAGGCCTAGTACGGTAGTCGCCTGTCTGTTTCCATTTCCTTCCTACTCTCCCTCTCCCTTTCTTATCTATGTCTTAGCTCTTGCACTATCTGAAATGTCGTCAGGCTGAGTATGATAGTTAATTTCACATCCTTACTGTTCATGGCCTATAAGAATGTCATTGTATTTTCCCTTGTTCCCTCCCTTGCCTTGAAGTGCTTTGAAACACATTGGGCCTCATTACAAGAGTGGCGGAATGGGTTAACGGGTGCCGCAAAAGGATCCAGACCCGTTAACACCATTCCGCCACATTACGAGGTCCCCTCGCGGGACCCGATCTGTACGTCTGGTCTTACCAGACGTGCAGAGCGCGTCCCGCGAGGGGAAGAGGGAGCTAACAACGGGCCGGTCGTAATCGGCCCGTTGTTAGCTCCCTCCCCCATTCCCATTCAGCCCTATGGGGGCTGAAATGGGAATGGGGAAGGTCCGGGCCTGGGTTCCTGGAGGGAGGAATTACCGGGCCCTCTGAACTCGGAATGGCCGGGTAATTCCCCATTCTGGGAACCCGGACCCAATTTTGGTGGCAGCCATGCTGCCAATAGCGGCATGGCTACCGTCAAAGTTGTAATAAGGCCCATTGTGTATAGGGGCTATATAAATAGACTATCATATCATGGCTAATTAGATAGCCCTGCTTAAACTTGTCCAGGCTTGGAACTATGTGAGTGTTTGTCGGCAGTTGGTAGTTGGATGAGTGCGAACTGGCTTAAGCTGAACGTAGACAAGACGGACGTCCTGGTGGTGTGCTCTTCGTCTACTGCCTCTATGTGGACATCTTCCTTCTGGCCCCCCACACTGGGTGATCTTCCTAACCCTGTGACGGTGGTCAGGAACCTAGGGATTCTGCTGTCATCGGTGACACCGCAAGTAAGCAATGTGTGCAAGACTGGGCACTATCTCCTTTGAGTGCTCCGAAATGTATTCCTTTTCTGCCTAATCATCTATGACCTTTGGTGGTAGCATCACTAATGACCAGTCATATTTACTATTGCAACACGCTCTACTTGGCACAGCCTATGGGTTCCATACACCGCCTGCAGCTGCTGTAAAATCTAGCAGCTAGAGTGGCCACCAATTATCCCTATGGAGCTCATATAAGTCCTGTGCTTTCTGCCCCCCATTGGCTCACAGTTGCACAGAGGATTAAGCTCAAATCTATTTGCTTGGGTCACCGGGCCTACCATCGGCAGGGGGCGGAGTATCTTCAGGACAAACTTTGCCCCTACATTCCGGGACGACCGCTTCGGTCAGGCAATGCCAATTTGGTGGCAATTCCGAAAATGTGCCTTGCTCGAGTGGGTGGACAGGCTTTTTCTTATGAAGCTTGCAAATTGTGGAATGGTCTACCTCTTGATTTTAGAGGTACTGCAAATCATCTTCAATTTAGGCGTGTGCTGAAAACCTTTCTGTTTTAACAGTTTATGGGGCAGGTTGTGTCCTTGGAATCCTCGCAGCAAGATGACTTCAGTTGAAAGTTTGCACTACAAATTCAATTAACATAACATTGATTGCTCAGTAACTGATACAGGTTCTGAGCTCATCACTATTAAGAATCAAAAAGAGTGCCAAGAACCTAGAGGTCTGAAATGCCTAACAAAGCCATAGGCTACGTTTTCTTCAATATACTTCTTGAAAATCTTGTGTTCCTTTTCCGTCAAGGCATAAATCCAACTATATGAGATTGGTGCCTTTACCTCCAGATCAATTTAACAATCGGACGATAAGGGAGCAATTCCCTTACCTCTAGCTGTCAAACACAGCCCTAAACTCCTGGTAAGAGATTGGCAGCTCCCCAGTGACTGCACAAGATTTGTAGACTAGAGTTAAGCCTGTCACTAGCCTTTCAACCATTGATATGTCCTCCCCTATGGTAATAATGAATTGGCTCAATCTTATACAATGTTAAACCCCCTCTCCGTGCATAACAGTCCCAGCATCCCGTGTGATGTGAAATGGGCAGAAATGACAATTATGTACTATTCACAGCCCCTGCCTGTTCTTCCAGGACCTTCTTCCACATAATCCCTAGACTCTACCCAAGTTACAAACGCCAAGAAAAGGCTGTGGCGACATTATGTATGGCAGACTAATTGCACCCCATTTGGAAAGGTTGTTCAGCTTTTATGCCTTTTCTAGCTACATTCGATATCATGAATAATTGACTGATTACTATTTATGTCAGTTTATGAAGTTCAACTATTGGCGGAGTTGGGTGTGTCAGCCTCCCTCCATGTGATCCCCTTCACCTGGCGGAAGTTCTGCCCCCTCGGTTCCTGGCACGTAGTGTCGACCAGTTTTCGGGTCCACACAAGGTATGCATTTGCACTTTATGCATATGTGCTTCATGTCAATCATGTACTACTTTATTTGAATGATGGATTCAAATTTTTGATTTGATATGCTTTTAATCACTTGTTATTAATAAAATGTGTTATATTGAATACATGATTTCAGTTTCGCTCTGATCTTGCCTCTCTCTATGCACGTCATTTGAAGTCTGTTTAATATTAATTAATTTGTTGTGGAGTTCCACTTGACATGATTTTCCTTGAATTTTGGGACATTATGTATGGTGACCATTTGTGTGGGGAGCGAGGCTGTCCCCCGCTCGCCTTGGGGAAAAAACAAAAAATGGGGGTTCTGGGGGTGTTCTCCGCAGGTTCACAGTGATAACATCGCCGCAAACCGCAGCCTTTTTGCAGCGACTCTTTTGCCACACAGCCTTTTTTGTAGGACATTATCACATGGAACACTTAAACATGCACACTCAAGGATATATGTACTGCAGCTATCTACATTTTGCTTGCTACTTACTGGGTATCTAGGACACACATTTTTGGTTCTTCCTTGGCAACATTTGTGAAAAGGGCCCTCCTTACCACAACACAGTCATAAGCTGTTTTTTCTTCGTTTCTTTCTTTCCTCACTGGACATGGGACTTCCTTCTCTTAACAATGGACTCCCATTTCTCCAGCATGGGGTCTGGCATGGATTCACATGCTCATGAATATTCCCCGTCGTCAGGCTGGGAATCCTCGGTAAAGAAAAAATCAGTATCAGTTTTGTTTCTGATCTGTCTTTCTTAGTAGTAACCAATCACTGGTCTTTGGGTCATACTGCCCCCAGCCAATGACTGCCCTCTCCCTAGGCCCCGCCCCTGGCAGCCATCCTCAGATTTTTACTGCACGCTCAAGTGTTGGGAGTCCTCGTGCTATAGCGCTCGAGCTTTTACTGCAAAGATATTTATCAAATTTTTCGGTCTAATCGAGCCTCAAGCTCCACCGTTTCTAATTCCTATCAACGGGGACCCGTTTCAGATTTATCTACGCCCCTCAAGGGTGAAGTTTTCATAGAGTTACGCTTCTTGGAGGATTCCAGAAGTTTCTGAGGCCTACCTCGTGGACGAGAAGAACATGACCCAGGAGAAGGGAAGCTCGACTCCCGGCAAACTGTTCAGGATCTGCCCTGGATGCAACCTACAAAATGTGTTCAAGGAGGACGAGCATTCGAAATGCCTTTATTGCCTCCACGAGGACAAAACGCACGTGGAGAAGGACTGTGCGTTTTGCTTGAACATGTCGGATGGGACGATGAGGGATTGCCAGACCCGTCTCTCCAACTGGCTGGAAGGCAAGAGCCCAGCAGTTGAGAAGAAGAAGAAGAAGTCCGAGTGGTCTTCTAAGTCCTGTGAGGGCGCCCCGGCGACGGGGGCCCAACAGAAGGCAAAGCACTGTGAGTCCGCGGGCACCGGGAGCGCCAAACGGTCGGGCTCCTCGGCTGGCAGGCAGGGCGCACCTTCACTGACGCCATCAACCACGAGCCTACGCTCTGGCTCAGGGAAGAGAAAATCTGAGAACCCGGCTAAGCTTCTGGAGAGGCCCCGGTCGATCTCGGAGGAATCGGCCGAGGGGGAGCGAGGCGGTGATCCTCCCCCTAAGGTGAAGGCCTCAAGCGCGCCCAAGGTGGTGAAGGCCTTGATTCACCCGGCTAAGGCCTCTATCGAGGAAGTTGCTGCGGCCCTGGCAAAGCCTGTGGAGGCTATCCCAGTGGAGGCGACCTCGGGGCACAGAGTTTCCCTGCCTCCGCGGAGGGAATCCTCTTTTAGGCCCATCGAGAAGACCCCCGTGAAGACCCCGGTGGAAAAAGAGGGGGGGCGGGGGCCGTCACGGACACAACCTCCAAGGAGGAACTGACCGAGAATTTGGAAGAGGCCCAGCCCCACGGGAGGAATCCCGAGGAGGGGGACGACGAGAGCGAGGGTGGCAACGACGACGAGGTTCCCGTGGAGGAACAACCATCGCTCCCAGCACGCCCGTCGCAACCCGAGCCTCAGAACAACTCAGTGGCCATTTTGACGGCAATCCAAGCCTTATGCATGGAGATAAGGATGAGACTGCCCCTGCCCCCGACGGACGACCCAGCTGTATCGGGTCTGTCGGGAAGCCCTCCGAACAAGAGGAGGAGAATTCATCCTGTGCCCCTTCAGCCCTCACGGCCTTCTCAGCCTTTGTCGCCTTCCCCGATCCCGAGGGACGACACGGGAACGGACACGGCCACGACGGGGACGGATGACGACTGCGGTGACGACGGGACTGGCCTCCCGTCTCCGATTCCTCGGGCGTCCCCGCCCGACGAGATTGGCTCCTTCCACGCCATGATTGCCAGGGCATCCAAGCTTTTCCAACTAAGCCCTGAGGAGAAGAAGAAGGAAGGCTTCCTCTACCAACAGTGCAAGGTCAAAAGGAAGACGGTCCTCTCAGTGCGTTGCTGGATATCATCTGGGACGAGTGACTTGCCCTCCTCAAGAACCCGTCCACGACACCTGCCAAGAGGGACCGGTACGAGAAGAAGTACCGGGTCCCCGACACCGCCCCGTTGTGCCTTAGGGCGCAGCCAACCCTGGATTGGGTCATCTCAGCGGCGGCCAATAAGAAAGCGGGGGGGCATCGGCTTCATCCTCAACTTCCCCACCGGATGGCGAGGGAAAGAAGCTGGACGCTGTGGGATGACGAGTCATCTCGTCGGCGGTGACGACGATTAAGGCGGCCAACGCCCTAGCGATTGTGGCCCGCTATGACAGGGAATTGTAGTACAAGATCGCCCCCCTGTTGAGGCTCCGGAGTATATTCAAGATACTTCCTCGTCAGAAAGAAGACAGGAGGTTGGCATCCCATCCTGGACTTGTGTCGGCTAAACAAATACATCAAGGCACAGAAGTTCTGGATGGTCACCCTCCAGCACGTGCTGGGCCAGCTGGAGTAGGGCGACTTCCTATCGTCGTTGGATTTGGAGGATGCGTACTTTCACATCCCCATCCTAAAAGGACTCCAAAAGTTTCTCAGGTTCGTAGTCCAAGGGCAGCACTACCAGTTCAAGGCCCTCCCATTTGGATTGAAGTCGGCACCCAGGGTGTTCACCAAGTGCCTAGCACCAGTGGCGGTGCGGCTGCGCCTGCAGGGAATCCACGTCTACCCCTACCTGGACGACTGGCTCATTCGAGCAGGGACAAGGGAACTCGCTGTAGAACACACAGCAAAGACCGTCCGGCTGCTCACCGACCTAGGATTCTCCATCAACTTCCCCAAATCCCACCTGGTTCCGTCGCAGGTGGCGCTGTTTCTGGGAGCCAAGCTTGATACAGTAGTGCAGTTGGCCTCGCCGTCGGAGGAAAGAACGCAGGCCATCCTGGGCAAGGTACAGTGTCTGCTGGCCACGGACGTGGCCAGAGTGAGGTCCATCAAGTCCCTTCTCGGGATGATGTCCTCTTGCATCTATCTGGTGCGCCTGTGCAGGCTTCGGATGCGCCCTCTGCAGGAGTTCCTCGACGCCCGTTGGACGCAAGCGACGGACAGCTTCGAGGACAAGATCTCGCTGAACGAAGCATTCCGCCATGCAATTCGATGGTGGGGCACCCGCGCGCATCTCGCCGCCGGCACGGACTTTCAGACTCCAGCATACCAGGTGACGGTGATGACGATGCCTCCCTGGAGGGTTGGGGAGCGCACACCGGAGATCTTCACGCGAGAGGCCTGTGGCTCCCGGAGGAGAGGCCACTCCACATCAACATACTGGAGCTCCGAGCAGTGTTCTGGGCCCTCAAGTCATTCCTCCCGCCCCTCAAGGGCAAGGTGGTCTTCACCGACAACACCACCACAATGTTCTACATCCGGAAGCAGGGAGGAACCAGATCCCCAGCCCTGCCCAAGGAAGCCCAGGAGCTGTGGCACTGGGCCGTTGCCCAGGGGATGTTTCTGGTGCCTTTTCATCTAGCAGGAATAAAAAAACAGCATTGCCGACTCACTCAGCAGAGAGCTGCGCTCGTGCCAAGAGTGGGAACTATGCCAGGATCAAGTGGATCATCTCTTCCGGCGATGAGGCAAACCCCAAATCGACCTGTTCGCGACGGCGACAAACTCTTAAGTGCCAGAGGTTCGCCAGCGGGTTCCCCCAGCCGAGGAGCATGGGCGATGCTTTCTCGTTCCCCTGGGACGGCCTGTTCCTGTATGCTTTCCCGCCGTTGCTGCTCAGGCTCATCAACTAACTCAAGAGGTCCTGGTGCAGGATGATCCTCGTTGCACCGAGGTGGCCGAGACAGATATGGTTCCCGGACCTTCTGAACTTGTCAGCGTCCCCACCAGTCAAACTGTCAACAGATGCAGATCTTCTCTCCAGAGAAGGAGGCGCCATTCTTGATCATGACCCGGAGTTGCTGAACTTGCAGGCCTGGCTCCTGCAGCACTAGAGTTTGGAAGGTACGATATCCTGGCTGACTGCAGAGAGGTTCTTGCAAAGGCCAGGGCGTCCTCAACTCTCAAGTGCTACGGACACAAGTGGAAGAGGTTCTCTGTCTGGTGCCGTGCACAGAAGATCAACCCTCTATGGATTACAGCCCCTCAAGTGCTACCGTACTTACTGTCACTGGCCAAAGCTGGACTAGCTTATGCTTCCTTCAAGATACATCTGGCAGCGATTTCCCGATACACCAGAACTGCAGGATGGTCGTCCCTGTGGTCTCATCGCCTGGTGAAGGAGTTTATTAAAGGACTGTTCTGTTCGCTCCCGCCGGTGAAGGCTCCAGCCCCGGCATAGGAGCTCAATGTGGTGCTCACCAGGCTCATGGGCCCGCCATTCGAGCCTTTGCATTCGGCTCCGTTGAAGTTCCTGTCGTGGAAGACAGCGTTCCTTGTGGCCATCACCTCTGCACGACGCGTGGGAGAGATTCAGGCCCTTTCCTGCAAGCCTCCATACTTGACTTTCCACGAGACGAGGGTGGTGGCCTCCTTCATGCCCAAGGTGCCGTCAGACTTCCATCTCAACGAGCCCTTGGTGTTACCAGTCTTTTTCCCGTCGCCTTCGTTGCCCGCCGAGAGGACTTTGCACTCGCTGGATGTAGCTAGAGCGCTGAAGTTCTACGTGGACCGAATGAAGAGTTTTCAGAAGACGTCACAGCTGTTTGTGAACTTTGGACCTGTGAACCAAGGGGAAGGCTCTCTAGAAGGCTTCCATTTCCAGATGGCTCTCCGGCTGCATCATGCACTGTCATCGGTTGACAAACCGACCGTTGCCCAGCCGTCCGAGGGGCCATTTGACCAGAGCGATCACTGCTACCACAGCGTTCTTGTCTGGTGTGCCCCTGCTGGACATCTGCAGGGCTGCTACGTGGAGGTCGACGCACACCTTCACGAGATTCTACTGCGTCGACCGGGATTCCAGGGAGGAGTCCAGAGTCGGCCAGGCAGTTCTGCGCAACCTGTTCGCTTAAGGTGAGCCTGGTGAGGAGGTAAGAGATGCTTAATGTTGAGTTTTATGTAATGCTTAATGTTGAGCCTTGCCACCTCCCGTGGTTGTGCACATATGTACTGCTATGTATTCTTATATTCATGAGCATGTGAATCCATGCCAGACCCTATGTTGGAGAAGGAACAAGTTACTTACCTGTAACTGTTGTTCTCCAGCATGGGTCTGGGATGGAATCATATGCGAACCCTCCCTCCTACCCCTCTGCGGCTCTTCACTTGGTCATACTGCCACTTTATGTGCTACCAAGGATGGCTGCCAGGGGTGGGGCTTAGGGAGAGGGCAGTCATTGGCTGGGGGCAGTATGACCCAAAGACCAGTGATTGGTTACTACTAAGAAAGACAGATCAGAAACGAAACTGATACTGATTTTTTTTTTACCGAGGATTCCCAGCCTGACGACGGGGAATATTCATGAGCAAGTGATTCCATGCCAGACCCATGCTGGAGAACAACAGTTACAGGTAAGTAACTTGTTCCTTATCAAATTCCTTTCTCTCAGATTCTCTTATGGGCTTATCACTCCTTAACAGGGAAACTCTTCTCCCCTAAACTAGGTCAAACAAATTTATCTTCGCTTCCTTAAACAACTCGATAGAATTAAGAGCAGATCCACCCTTCTTAACTAGGGACATAGACAATGCTGTCACATCATGACAGAGATAGGATAACACGAGCTACACCTTGGCCTCTGGGGTTGGGAAAGCCTCGGGCTTACATTACAAAAGAAAATGGTGACTACACTGGGTTAGAAATATCTGGATTTTACGGGCATTTCAACTGAATCTATCTGGCAGTACCAGAGAAATTGCTTGATGGAACCAGGAGAAATAACAAGCTTTCCCCATATGGACTATACCACCCACACATGCAATTTTTAATGGTTCTGAAACTCATTCAAGAACTGGCAGGAATGGTGTTGGTGTATTGGGATGTGCATTGCCGGCAGCAGATTTACCCACCAATTCAATCACTCAACCTGACATCCCAACTCCCTGTTTTCTTTCCTAGACTCTATCAATTCCACTTGTCAATAACTCTACAGACTCTTTTCAGAATATTGTTCACTGCGTGTTGAAAGTTAAACAATGGACTATCCATAACAAAATTCAACTAAACCCTTCAAAGACCGAGATCATTCTATTTGGACCTAAACATTTGCTTAATGAGTCGTTGCGGTTGCCATCTCCTCCACTCTTGTTTGAATTTCCAACTTTCTTTGTGCATAAAGTAAAGAATCCTGGTTGCTATTGGCAGCCTAATCGGTGCTGTAAATATCAGGTTCGGGAGACAATTAAGTCAATCTTTCATAGGCTCTGATCATAACGATCTGTTCTCCTTGCATTCCTGCTACTGATCATCCAATCGTAGTTGGTGCATTAGTCCACTCTAAACTGGATGGCCTGAAAGCCATTTTTGCTGGCATTCTACAGCAGTAACTCGCCCATCTCCGTAATGCAGTTAGGCTTATCTATCATGTACCAAAGTAAGCTCTGATTTCGCAATTTCAGAGATCTCTGTATTCGTTGCCAGTCAAGGAGAGGATTGAGTTAAAAATATTGTGGGCCTCATCAGAAGTTGGGTCTTAACCCTTAAATGCGGCGGCAACTCTATTACCACAGCATTTAAGGATTGGTCCAATCAGGAGCCGAGGTTAAACAGGGGATTTACCTCTAGCTTTATGCTGGATGTAAAAATCTCCATTTAACGCCCGTATTTGGACCCAATGGGCAATGGGAACTTACTACTACTCGGGATCCGGCGCAAATAGCGCCGGACCGAGTAGCGGTAACGCTTTTTGCATTGACGGTATCCCAGGGGTATTACTGCTGGGATACCGCCAAGGCTCTGATAGAGCCCTGTGTCTGATCATTAAATGTATGCATGCACTGGCACCGCAATATCTATCTGATTGGATTCATGCAGATCAGCCAAGGCGTGCTCTCCATTTTTTGGGCTGTGCCCAAATCTTGTTGTGCCTACAGAGGCGACGGGTGTTTCTCTGTCCTGGGTCCTCCGCTTTGGAATCCTCTCCCTATTAGTCTGAGAAGTATTAATTCTCTACTTCCTTTTTGAGAAACTCTTAAAAAAAGTATCTTTTAAAATAATCTCTGTTGTTCTGATTGCTTACCTGTTTAAAATATGTGCCCAGATGCAGTTCATGCCAGTTTTTGTGTGCATTATAAATAAATCAAATCAAGACCCCGGACAGAGGCGGCTTACCCATGGGGCTTAACTACTACCGAATTTAGCCCTTTCGGTTTTAGGCAAATTGTTAAATGAAGGATTGTAGCTGACAGCATGAGGTATCTGCTGTTAAACCTGCACAGAAGGAAACCAGCATCTACACCAAGTGCAGCAATATCACTGCATGCTGAGAAAAAGTTCATTCAGGTTGAGTGGGATTACTTGTTCTCAATTCTGATGAAGATGTGATACAGCACAAGATTCCCCAGTTGGGTTATGCTTCTATACATGGCGGCGACTGCCAGTATCCTGACAACTGGACTATCTTCTGAGCTGTTTTTGCAGGGCAGGGGAATGAGACTGGGGTGTCTCCTCGTGCCTCTGCTATTCATCATCACAATGGAACCCATGGCAGTCTAGCTGCGAGATGACGCAAAGATCCAAGGGCTGAATTATGGAGGGGTGAACTGTAAGATTTGGCTGTATGCATATGATCTCCTGTTGGTGTTGTGGAATGCCCACAAACTGATGAGACAGATTGTGAGGTACTCTGAGTTCTGTGGTTAAATAGTGAATTGGGCTAAATCAGAAATACAACCTCTGTCTGCATCCTGCTAAAGACATCTTTTTGTGCCCTTGGATTTACGGTGTCCAATGAAAATGAAATACCTGGGCTTTTGGATTTCCAGAGAAATTAATAGAATGATGTTAAATTCTAGCTCTCTGCTGCCAAAAATCCAGTCGGACCAGTGGTGGTCACTTCTAAGGCTGTCACTTTGGGGTAAGGGCAACATTATCAAGAGGAACATAGCACCAAGAGTGAATTACCTCCTATCAATGTTGCCTCTCAGACCAGCTGTTAAGAGACCTGAGCAGCATGATGCAGAAGGTGGTCAGTCATTTTTTCGAAAAAAAAATGTCGAATGAAATGTCTATGGGATGGGAAGCCTCCCCGTCTTGCTGTGTGGAAATTGCAACTCTCCACTAGTCTTGGGATATGAAAGTGAACGTGTTTGGTGATTGGGAAATGCCTTTGAGGAACATAGATTACCCAGCATTCTTGAGTTGGCCAGTGGACTGCCCTCCTGTACCGCTAGAAGAGGTCCCAGCTAAACAGTGCTAATGCAGAACTTGACAACAAATGTCCCTTTTGAGTGCCTGTTTGGCCCTTAAGTATTGGTGCTATGGTAGTGCTATAAAGACAAGGCTCATTCTGAGTATGGCGGTGTGTATTACAGCCATTTTCCTGCTCCGCCATACTATGACTTTGGCCCTGGAGTGGGGGATTTACCTCCAGCATCATGCTGGAGGTAAATCCTCCCACTTTCTGCCGAAAAGCAGTAATTCTGCCGAAAACGCCAATGGAGTCCTGTGGACTCCAAATTAATGGGGACTAACACAGCCACCACCACTTGTAATCCAGCTGTAAATCCGCCAGACCAAGTGGCGGTAACGATAATAACGTTGGGTGGTATTCCGGTGGATTTCCCACTGGAATATCGGCCAACTCGCAATGAGGCCCCCTATTTGGATAAATCATATTCCAGCTGCAATGACACAGTGGTGTGTGTCTGCTGTGACTCACATTGCTAAGCAGCAATAAAATAGCATTTATGGACTGTATGGGGCTTAGGAACCCCCACCTCCCCAAACCTTTCTCCTACCATGAAACCCAATTCCTCAACTGTGCTCTAACAATCACTCTACTACCGACAGTTCACCAAGTTGGCCAAGGGCTGTTTCCTGGGCTAGCTCAAGACCATCCTACCCCTTAAAAGGCGTACCTCACTGTAGTAGACCAAACATTCACAGTAAATGATGGAAACTTTGTATGGGCTCTTATGTTAGTAGCCTTTTATACTGCGCACATCTCCAGTGTAGTGGTCTTAAAGTGCTAGGCCTGGTCAGTGTGAGACTAATTGTGACCACGCCAAGGGTGGCCATCGGACTGTGGTGTAAAAAAGGAAACTGGGTCAAGGAGAGCGGGAAAGGTCAGAGAATCATACCTTTTATGGATGGGGCATTCCTCCCCCAGCTGAGGGGAGGGAGCCCTCTGTGTTTAAATGGAAAACCTGTAGTCCAGCAACATAAATATTGCTTCCCTTAGCATAACCACTGGATTCCTCAGGAATTCTTTTAGCACAAACCCCATTTTCTTTCATAAGCACAAGGCCTTTGGCAGATTCTGTACAGTCGTAGGAGCAATACTGTGGAACAACTAGAAATTCTGAATCTTCTTGAGGTCAGAAGGAGGATTAAAACGTTCTTATTTCAATGCCTATAGAGATTTTCCTGTTTCTTTGGCCCTTATATTCCTTCCTCCTCCTTCATATTGTTTATCTGAGTGCTCGGAAACCTTTGGGTGGTAGCGGCTCCTTTGTCTTTGAAATTAAATGAAATTATATGAAAGGATCATTTGACAAACCTCCTAACGCCTTCGCTGAGAGCTCCTGACAGGTTAATCGGTCAAAACACACTGTGAGATATGTTTTCCTAACTTGCCAATCAAAGACAAACCACCCTAGGCAATATATATATAGACTAACCATGTAGCAGGCAGCATTGACCCTTGCAGAGAAAAATGTGATACCACAGATGCAACAGATTGGATTGTGAATGACCCAAAAGCCAAACGATAAAAACAAATCCCAAATAGGCCAAATAATCAATGCACCATTTGCAAGCAAAATAAAGTTTTATTACATGCAAAAAGGATCAGACGGTACCATAGAACCGAACTAACACAGGGCTCGTCCCACCCAGAGTAGTTACATCTTTTATAGCAGAAACCCGCAAATTTACAAAACTATGCATAATAAAGATTACAACATAATCCCACAATCCCTATTGACTAACACCTATATACAATTCTAATTATCCCCTATAGTCCATTCCCCTATTGGTCACACATTATCTAAATACATTCCCATTAACATGTGACCTACTACATCATCAGTAAGACACTCAGGGGTTGATTAACTACCAGGTAATATTCTTGACCATCACGTGATGTGCAACCCTCTGTCGGATCCTGATCAAAGTGTGAATAGCGAGGTCAACTCTGCTTTTATAATACAATGGGCCTCCTCATTATACCCGACACAGTGGCATGCACAGACAGCTCTCTGCCATTTTACATACATTCATTGGCATCATCTCTGCTCCTCCCGTCCCAAATCACGGTACAGCACTAGCACATCTCCCCCTTATCTCTCTGGGAACCCCTTTTCCCATGAAGGACGTGATTGAGGCACCACTCTTATGCATTAATTTTGCTTATTTATTGATCCCTAGAGAGCTGCACCTGCAGTTCAAATAGGATGACTGCTCTTCGGGTGAGGGCAGTAGTGCTCTAAATCTCTTCACCAGACCTTGTGGCATCACAGAACCCCATGCCCTGCTCACATGAATTCAACCTTCAAAAGGTGCATCCCTACCCTTCCTCCCTGGATTCAACATTCCTTTGCCAGCTCCTCCAAGCTCTGCAGCTGCACTCAACTGTTTTCAGCACAGTGTGGCTGCCTGTGGCCTTGGCAGCATAACGTCTCTCTGGGGAATGAAAGGGACACTCGTCTCTAGATCAACTGGACAGAGCCCCAACTCCACGTTAGGCCTGTTTCTCATATTTTCGCAAACTCATCCTGTAAATCCAACATGGCAGGACTCCCTGCAACCTTAGCACCTGGATCTCGCCTTTACCGCAACACTTATCTGACTCCATCTCACACACCTTCCTATGTTCGCTACCTACTCATACATTTCTTAAAAACATGACACTGTATGCTACCGCTAAATGCTAAATACATCACCCTATCTTAAACCTTTGCATCTGCAACGCAAATACATTGCTGCTCTTTCTGTGTGGCTGTCAGGTTAGTCTTGCCAAATCCGTAGTAGCAGCCGAATCTCACAGACCCTTTCCAAGCGTTTCCCAACTCAACCTCTACAACTACAGTTGATTTTGCAACCCTGTGGAAGGGAGAGGGGTAGTGGATAAAATATCAAACATACAAATGCTTCCCTGGAAGGCTCTGGCTTCAGCGATCTGCAGTTAGAAAGACAAATAACAGGATTACATTATTCCCATACAAATCTTCTTACAACAGTATCTTTCTATTAACTTCCCTCTTCCTTCCTCTTACCTGGTGCACCTTTTCTTAGAAATAAAGGTCATTGTGTAGTGAAAACCAAGTCTAGTTCAATTACACTCAGAAGAAATGCTTTCTCTCTTAGTATGAATTTTTTAAAAGGACACTCTAACTACTTATCCTAACCCTAATCTATTGAAGTTTTTTTGTATTGAATTCCCTCCAAAAACTCCCTCAGTTTTCCTTTTAAGGATGACTTCTGTCACTTTTTAGTTCCACCTCTTTTAAGTACTGGAACGAGGAATATGCTGCACAGCCAGCTGCTTGATGCAGACCTCTTCCTTGTTCAGCAGGCATGTGTGAATGAGCTTGTGTCACGTTTCCCTGGCAACTGACTAAATCAAAGTTCCTACATTGGCGCTGAAGGCAGGGATGTCATTTCACCAAAATGCCAGGGATAGCAGAAGTGGCCTCACATGACCATGACCTCTGATGACATCACAGGAAGTGATGTCATTTGACCCCACCCCCAAGTGGCATCACAGGTTGTGATGACACACAACCTTTCACCCCTTGAACAAACAGGAACTGGCATCACATAGCATTGTTCATCGGTACACTAAGAAAAATATGGTTGCAATGTCTTTTTAAAACATTTTTATTTGATTTATTTAGTGTTATGGCAGAACCCTCAGTTCAACCTTTCAAAACAACAATTGATCAAAAAATTCATGTAAAACATCATATTTAACAATTATATATTATTTAACAAATCCAAGAGGAACTTTAAAAGCTATTAAAACAACATACATTCACAAAATCATAATTCTGTTTAACAGGCTAAAATTGTCCCTTTTCTGTATCAACCAGTAAAATTCATAGGGATAATAAAAGGTTTATCACAGCTAAAATCAATGAAACATGACCTTTAAAAATCATTTCCCACATGTCATGAACAGTAATAAGGCTATAATCCTTAAAATGTTGTTCTAAAAAGAATTTGTTCTTGGTTGTCAGCTCAAGACATAAATTATGTGCTTTAGTTTTTCCAACTCGCATTCATTGTTACAGAATAATCATTGCTGTTCTATTGACCAGTTTAACCTTGAGCCTATTACTTATCTTGTGGGCCATAAATTGAAACGAAGTAAAAAAAAAGAAGTAAAAGTTTAGAAAAAGTGTTCTAAACTTGGGGCTCGGGAATTTAGACAGATAGGTTGGATCTGATTGAGGGGTTTTATTTCGAGATGACCAACCTTAAAAGCCCTATATCTCTGGCAGGCTTCCCAAGTTATTCTCCAATCATTCTGCCAAAATGTATTTTACTTTAGCACGATCATGCTTCATTAAAAGCAGATCTAAAGTGATGTCAGCTTCCAACATTAAGTCAAAACATGCTTTCTTCCATGTCTGTAGCGAGGTGTCAACCTGGGCTTCCAGCAAATTGAATGTTGACGGAATTATAGATTTTTTCATTTTATTCAAATAGCATTTCCTTAACATAGTTAAAGTCCACCATCTGTACACAATATTTAATGATAGTATCCCCAACTCATAACGAATTAACTGGATGAGCATTTCCATATTTCCTACGTATAATTCACCCCTGGCTTACTGCTGTTTCCGTCTTCTGACTGATCTCTGCTAAGTATGGTGCTTCTTTGGCACTGTTGTTCGTATTCATGCCAAGATATCGCTATCCCTGAAATACTACTAGCGGATTCTTGTATATTGTCCATTTGAATAATTGTATTTTACACCCCTTGCTTGTTGCAAATCTTTAATGTTGGATTTGTTCACATTAATAATTAGGTGGTTTTCATTTGCATAATTCTCAAAGGCCTGCAACGATTTTTGTAAATCCATCAGCGTTTTAGACAAAAGGACAACATTGTCCGCATATAACAAATAGGGCAAGGATGTGTTACCTAATTTCGGGGGATCAGACTGAACTATTTTTAAATGGCGCCCAATGGCTTCTATAAAAACCTAAAAATAGCAGGGGCCAAATTGCACCCCTGCTTTAGTCCTCTATAGGTGGGTATTTGCTATGATAAGAGTCCCTGCTGGTTTAACCTAATCTGTTTCGAGGTATCGTTATATAGTTTAGTAACAAATGATTTGAACATATGCAGACAGTTCTCGCTTTTCATTTTCCAGAATAATCATTTTCTAGGGACAGAGTCGAATGCAATTTTAAAATCTATAAAGGCAATATTGATTGGTTGCTTTAAGAGAATAGCTCTTTTTTAACCATAGTCAAGGCCAATAGATTTGTTGAAGTTCCTAGGGTATTAGCATACTTGATCGTAAACCAAATTGACCTTTTTAATCCGACCACATTCTTTTGTTTGTTTTTTGGGGGAATTTCGATCAATTTAAATTAAAAATATATGTGGGGTGGGGTAAGGGAATAGGTTAAGGTGGGGGGGAGTTGGGGTGGTATTCACCCGCATTTTTTAACAATGAAACCTAAAAAATTCAGTAAATTTTTTTCGGTCAAATTGTCCTAAACCAGTTCCTAGTGTCTCAACAAACCCTGATTGGTGCCTGTCTGTCAAAGAAACCTGGTTCATCCATCACTTCATATCTCTAAGCAATAGCCGCCCAGAATCTTGCCTGGGTAATCCAGGAGGGGTATGGGTCTATAATTATGTGGTGATTCTCGATTCCTCCTTTTAAATATGGGAATTATATTCAACTTCCTCCAAGATCGAGGAATTCTATTTGTTTTTATCACTTGTGTAAAAATTCTAGAGAGAATCCTTGCCCATGCCTCTGGATATGCTTTGAGTGTACAATATGTGAGGCCGTCCGGGCCTGGCGCTTACAATTAACTTTCTTTATCAGATCTAAGATGTCATCCAAGTCAAACTCAAGATTGTCACCAAAAGTCTTGTCACAAATCTCATCAACCGTCTCTGAAACTACAGGAGCATATACATTTAGAAAATATTCAATCCCGACTTTCTCCCGAATTGGAGTAGTCTGTAAAGGAAGTTGGAGATCTCTGTGCCCTAGCATCAATAAGGACCATATTTGTGCACTATGTTTGGTAGCTAGCAACCTTATCATGTGTTCGCCTTCTTTTTGATACATAAGCTGCTAGTCTACTTTTTAGCCAACATTTGTACCTTAGCTTTAATTGTTGTGTCTTTACTAGTCTAAGAGCTAAATTCAAATGGACCAGAGCTCTTAAATCTTTCCTTAGGGCTGTTTTTTGAATTTTACCTCCATGTCAAAAATGTGCTTGTGTCTGAATACTGGCCTACACCCCGTCAACTGTCGTTCTTTAAATAATGAGAACTCGGCTACATAGTGACTCTCTTGAGTTAATATGTCAGGTTCTAAACCCAAGTCGCCATTCTCTAAACAGACATTTAATTTTCCTAATTGGTCCTTTGTCCAGTTGAGCCTTTTTCTCCCTCCCCTTAGTTCCAATTTGGAGCCATAACAAGCTCCTTGGTGGGGAAAGAGTTGGGCGTAACAACTGAACACTAGTAGCTCGTGGACACTATTTACCTTTGGTGTAACTTTAAAATCTTGTATATAAATGTTCTATCCACAAAAACATAATCGAAGACCGCTTCTTGGGCCCCCTTCTCCAAGTTGGGTTGGGGGGTACATCTCCCTTAAGGGAACCATTCAGCATGACTAGACCCCTATTTTCCATGAAGGCTAGCAATGTTATTGCTCTAGTCGTAAGAGGGGCTTGGCCTGTATAAAGACAATGGACATTTACGTCCCTCGCTATTATTGTTGAGCTTATACATGGATCTGAGATTACTCAATCCAACAT
This sequence comes from Ambystoma mexicanum, assembly GCF_040938575.1. Lineage (NCBI taxonomy): Eukaryota > Metazoa > Chordata > Amphibia > Caudata > Ambystomatidae > Ambystoma > Ambystoma mexicanum. The sequence continues at coordinate 1,009,265,069 of NC_090921.1, forward strand.
AGCAGATGGTTGCGATATCACTGTAATATGATTTACATTTCATACAAGTATGGATCACCATATTTATCTTATTTATTTGTTTATTTATAGAGCGCTAAAGCAGATGGGCATCAGGGCGCAACATGGCCACAACAGACTTCTGAAGACTGGACAACATGAAAAAGGAGGGCGGAAAGGAAGGCCGCAGCAACCAAGAATTTAAGGAACTAAATGGGTCTTTACCAATTTGCTGAAACACAGCAAGTTAGGCTCCTGTCTCAGCGTGGAGGGAAGTGCATTCCAGAAATGTGCTGCTAGTACAGGGAAGGATCTCCCCAAGCCTCTGCTTTTCTTTACTCTGGGAATAGTAAGCTGACCACTGGTACTTGAGCGAAACTGTAGTTGTTATGTAGCATTTATATCAGTGTGTATAGGCCCATAATACCAAATTATTGAGAATGTAAGCAGATGTCCAAGGCCAAATGATTCCATGCATTGGAAAGAAAATACATGTGGCTGTTGCATGAAATGAAAGAAGATATGTCAACAAATGTTACCCTTAGAAACTGAGGCACAACCAAGAAATCTACAGGCATTCCCTGTCGGGGTATGCAAAAAATAAATACAACAAATAGATTGTTGCAGGTTGTATATATTTACAGGTGTTGGAAGTTTTCTGATGCATTTCCATTTGTTAGACAGTTCTCACATATTGAGTGTGACAAGGAACGCAAAGATCGAGAGAGAGAGACCCTCATTTGTTTCCTCCCCTTTAGCTCCAGGCGACATGGAGACGGAGCCAACATAATGAGCCAAGGCCTGCCACAAGCCCACATTCCTTACTAGCAGTTATGTGTGGTCCATGGTGGCTGCACAAATAAGTTCTGTGTTCCCATATAAGAACATATTCATGTTGGCTTTTTTGCCAGTAATGATACTATTAGAAAACATGTCCAAGATGGCTCTGCCAGTATGCCAGTAGCCCGGTAGTACCCAACTGATAGTTTCCAATTGATCGTATGGTAAATCTGGGCGAATTCGGCCAGTACCATTCGATCGTTTGGAAAAAATGAGATTGGGTAGTCATTACCAAACATGGGGAGCAGGGCTTGTGGTGTCGTCCCCTGCATGTTAAGCTCTGCACTAATCATGCAGCAAAAGCCCTCTACAGGGAGCTTTTGCTTACTGCAGCCAGAGCAGAGCTGAACATGGAGAGGAGGCTGCCTTCACTTTCATTTTATGTTTTCGGTGCTCCTCAATCCCAGGGAAGCACAGAAAACATAAAATGAAAGGTAGAGCAATTATAAATACTTCGCCGGCTGCCGGCGGAGTTTTAATAATTGCTGCCACTTTCTTTTCTAGTTTCCCATGTGTGAGACACTAGAAAAGAAAGTCGCAGCAATTGTGAAAACTCTGCCGGATGCCGGCGAAGTATTCATAATTGCCTGGAGAAGCCTACAAGCAAAGGCGCAGCAATTATAAATACCACAGATTGCCGTGGTTAGAAAACAACAACGTTGTATTTATGATTGCGGTGGCTTCAGCTTTGAGTTTCCCGGGCTCCGGCACGGGGGAGCCCAGGAGACTCAAAGCGAAAGCCGCTGCAGTCATAAATAAAACACAGTTGTATTTATAATTGCTGTGGTTTTCTTTCTAAGTTTCCCGGTCTCCCCCGGAGCCTGAGAAACTTAGAAAGAAAACCACAGCAATCATAAATACAATGTGGTTGTATTTATAATTGCTGTGGTTTTCTTTCTAAGTTTCCCGGGCTTCCCCAGCTCGGAGGAGCCCAAGAAACGTAAAAAGAAAACCACAGCATTTATAAATACAACAACGTTGTATATGATTGCGGTGGCTTCAGCTTTGAGTCTCCCGGGCTCCCCTGGGAAGGGGGAGCCCGGAAGACTCAAAGTGAAAGCCGCTGCAGTCATAAATACAACGCGGTTGTATTTATGATTGCCGTGGTTTTCTTTTGAAGTTTCCCGGGCTCCGTGAGCCCGGGAAACTTAGAATGAAAACCTTGGCAATCAGAAATACAACCGCATTGTATTTATAATTGCTGTGGTTTTGAAAGAAAATAAAAATAAAAGCACTTACCAGCAGCAGCCTTCCTGCCTGCATTCTCTGCTCTTCAGCAATAATGAAGCAAAAGCCACCTACTTTTGTTTATTACAGTTGGCTGGCTTTTGCTTCATTAGTGCCGCAAGGGCAGAGCTTAACACAAGCACAATAGGCTCATCCATTTCACAAAATGGATGCCTCCTAGTGCTTGAAATGTTTGACTTTCAGGCTCATTTGCTCAAAATTGTACATAGGAACTTTCTTTAAAAATATTTTTTACATATTTTTTGATCATGGCCTATCTTTTGAGCCAATAAAGTTTTTGAGTGAACTATCCCTTTAAGGAAGATGAATCTGCTATGACCAGAGTAATACTGCTGTTATGGAGCGTCAAGACAAATCCAAGAAGGGAGTTTTACTTAAACCATATGGGCATGCGGGAGAACAAACAGCAGTGCAGGATGATGAAACCGAGCCGTGGCAGGGCTGGGTGGGCACAGCGAGAATATCTCTGCAGATGCAAACATTTTAATATCGGAGCTCACCAGTTTCCCCTGGTCATGCGTGTGAGAAGCTAATCCAGTCATGTTTTTTCCCCATTTCGATTCTGGGAAGATTCTTCCCCAGCGCGCTCTGCACAGAGCATGCTGCTTAGGAAGGCAATGAAGGAAGAATTGCTTTACAGCCTCTTCCCAGTGTGCTCGGCACGGACCACGCTTACATTGCTTTCTCGCTGGCTGTTTCGCTGTCTTGCATATGCATGCTGGAGGTCTTGTTGTGTGAATGCTGCAGGTCTCGCTGCATGGATTCTGCATGCCGTATGCTCTACAAAAGTAACATTTTGGATTGGAGGCTAGTAAACATTACAGTGCTGCTTGGAAGCTAAGCGTCTAGAGGATCCCAAATGCTGTGTAGTCTGGGAGGTACATGCAGAGAGTGGATCCCTTGGTAGCTAAGCGCTGTACATTCGAGGCTGGCAAATGATAAAGACAGCGCGTGGTATAAGCCTGAAGCTGCAGCTTAAAAACATCCCTGGGCAAAGGTGAGAGGCTGAAGGTCAATGCGCCTGTATGGGTGGACCATGGAGTTCAGATGACACTTTCAGAGCGAATATTAGTATCATTTTGAAAAGGTATATCGTTATATCGTGCACCTGCAGTTGTAGAAGGCAGCACACTGACAGTGCTGAGCTACAGAGCAGCAGGCAGGCCCTGGTTGTGGTGCGAATGGCAAGGTTTACCCCTTGGGGAACAATTATGCAAGCAGAGATTGCTCATTGAAAGTATGCAGCGCATTACATCACAGTGCATTACGGAGAATAAAACTGTACGTTTGCACCGGAGGCAACAAGCAAAGGGAGTGTTTTAGCTTTCCTTTGGGTGTGTGCCTTTGGTGGACAGCCTGCCCGTAGAAGATCCCCGAGAAGCACACACCTCCAGTGACCCCCACCCAGACTCAGACTGGCCTATAGGGCAATAGGCCCAGGGCCGAACCAAAAACACAAAATGCTGGTGTGGGCCTTTTTTTTGGTCAATCTGGGCCAGTTTGATGAGTTACTTTATTCTGCGGCTAGTAGTTTTGACCAGTGTTGCTGAATAAATATTCTTTAAAATGCACAATTTGCACCACACTTTATCAAAACTCTCCCCCTTGGTTACTATTCAAACAGTATCACAAAAGGAATGAATAGCCATTTGCAACTGTGGGCCACTTTTTCATTGGTGCCCAAGACAATTTTATGGCCCAGTGCGACCCTGCCCCACCTCATGCTGGAGGCGCTTTTTAAAACGAGTACCTTGCTTCGGCACCAGAGACCGGAAAACAAAAGTATTTGCCATGTGTAGGGATTATGAGTCTAGAAATTGTATGACGTTGTCGTACAAGTAGCACGGCTAAAATACACCATAATTTTCCAAAGCATCATAGTATATACGATTATTAATTGATGCTGGGAATGCGTTGGTATAGGGAACGCGGAACAAGGACGAAAGGAGAAAATTAACAGACATCTTGTATGGAGATTTTAACACTGTAATGCATGCTCGAAGTTAAGCAAATTGAAAAGGAAACACAACAGCGAACTCGTCAAAATGAGTGGAAAATACGAGCAGCGAGATGCTCAATAAGGAACAGGGAGTGATGGTGACGGCTACAGGGCCGTGTTCTAAGAAGAACAATTCTGCAAGTTGCTATCTGGATGTTAATGCGGCCTCACCTAGCCTTCTGTTCCACAGCCTCCACCTCAGCGCTCCATGTCCGCGCCAGCTCCGCACTGATGCACACTTATACTCTGAGGCCTCATGGGAGCCTGTTTGCCTCGCCGCTTGTGCTTTCAAGAGTGCACGAAAAAGTTACAGAACTCTTGAAAGCATGACCCGGTGGCACCCTCTGCAGCGGGGCAGACTGCAGGCCAGACAGGAAGCAACCTACGGTGAAAAAATAGATGCAAACGGAAGCTCAGCGATTCCGTGTTTGTGTCGTTTTCTTTCATAACTGCTGGACCCATATGCAGGCAACCTTACCTTTGTTGTGATGGGGTGTTGGTGCGTGTCTGGTCGACCCCCTCCCACACCATGAATGACTACACCACAACACTTGGTCAAGTGTTGGCAATAAAAGGCTGTAGGTCTTTATTGTTACGGATATGGTTATGGAAATAAACAATATTTGCTTATCAGTGATCATATATTACTTTTGGGCACCGGGTCCTGAGGTTACCCCCTCAGGCCCGTGCCGCCACACTCAGGTAGGGTATCGGCTGCCTGTGCTCCCCCAAAGGTTAGGTTTATTTGCAGCCTCTGGTAGCTAAAGTACTGGTGATTTCTCTATAAAATTGTTCCATGCCGTGCCCTGATAGGTGTGTGCCATCCTTGTGAAACAGATCAGGGTCACGCAGTGTTATGGCCGGGTGTTTTATAAAAACCCAACCCTTTGGCTATACAGAATTTCTCCAGCCCTCTGTTCAACTTTCCCCTAGAGTTGTCTACTGATTTGTAACAGGTGGCCCCCTGCCATCTGTTTCTAGGCAGGATCGCTGAAAAATAGATTTCCGTGTCCCTCCAATTGTGTGCAATGCCTGATAGCGATGCACATATTTCTTCGTATAAAGTTTTTCTGCCCATGTTCACTAGGTCGTTGCCCCCTAAATGTAATATCAAGAATTCCGGCGGGTCTCTATGCAACTAAATCGGCTAATTCATCATGGATGTCTGGCCAGTGGAGGCCTCTGTAGCCCCACCATGATGCGATAGTGTTCCTGAAAACCGGGCCATCTTTAGTTTCTTCGGCCCAACGCCCCGTCCTGAATACAAATGAGTGTCCGACTATCCAGGCTGATCTTAGTGGTGGGTCCCGTTCGAATGTTCTTTCTGGGGAGAAAAAAGTGGGTGTAAGAAATAGAAGAGATGTGGGGGGGCTTGGCAGCAGAACTATATCAGCTCAGGTCTGATGTATCTCTTGTAACAATCTGACTTCCATCCCCCTATGTTTTTTACTTGTTGAGAGCCTAACCCTCCTTGCCATTCTGAAGTTACTGCCCCGATCCTAAATGAGTGGGGTGCCGAAATCCTTTGGATACCACCCAGCTTTAGCGATTGAATTCATCAGTACCCCTTTAAATTGGTAGTGACTAAAAGCAGCTGTGTCCCTGTGGATTTGGAATCTCCCCCCCACTTTGGGCCGCTGTGTATAGTATAGGTTGGTGATCCACACCGGGCAATTTGGTGCATCGTCAATGCAGCAAATGTTAATGACCCTTTTTGTCCCAGTTTTGAATCGCTATATTTCTATGCTGACGATATCCCGTCTAACCCTTGTTTCCATAATGCCTAAGTCATTGTTGGCTTGTTCCCCCACCCGGAAAGCCCCGAAATAGGCAAGAAAGAATGCCGTTTTAAATAACAATGTTTCATATGGGTGAGTGCATATGCTGTCCAATAGCGTTGCTATTTTTACTCGCTTAATGAAATCTAATGGGCGACGGATATCTACCTGGAGTCCCTCTATTTTGCCCCAACGTTTCATTGCATATGAAATCAATGCACTTTGAGTGGGATCTGAGTCACCCCGTAGTTTTGAAAAGTAAGATAGGTGCCATTTTGCCCAATCCTTTTTAAAACCCTGATTGTGCGCCCATTTTAAAAAGATTTCCATGGTCCTTATTACGAGTTTGGAGGTAGCCATGCCGTTTTTAGCGGCATGCTACCTCCAAACTTGGGTCCGGGTCCCGTAAAAGGGCACTTACCGGGCCATTCCGACCTTGGAGGGCCCGGTAATTCCCTTTCACAGGACCCGGACTCGGTACATCCCCATTCCCATTTGAGCCCCCATAGAACTCAATGGGAATGGGGAGGATGCTAACAACGGGCCCGTTAACGACGTGCCCGTTGTTAGCATCCTGCTCTGCTAGCGGGTCCCACACTGCACGTCTGGTCTGACCAGGCGTGCAGAGCGGGACCCGCTGCAGAACTCGTAATGTGGCGGCCCGGAATGAACGGTGCCAGTCCCTTACCGGCACCGTTCATTCCGTGGCCGCCACACTTGTAATGAGGCCCTATGTCTTTTATTGTAATTAATACTACATGATTTAAACCAGTTGTTCTAAGAACCGTTTGCAAGCACTTACTGTATTGAGCTGTAGTGCTGCTTGCCAAGGCTTTCTCAGCCATCTTTTCTAGGAACCCTGTTGCAGGGTTCGTGTTTTCTGTGGGCAGCATGCTGCTGCCACCTGTTTTTAAGGTGCCTGGTTGTTGGTGCGCATCCCGGCCTTGGCCCTCGGGCACAGGCGTTGATGCAGATTTTTCTAGCTTCCCATTATTGCCCAGCATTCCGTTGGGATGGATGTTGTCTTTACTTGGGCGTGAGGCGCTAGCTCCCGGAATCTTGTCCACTGAAAGCGAGATAAAGCGTCAGCAATGTTATTATCTGGTCCAGCGATGTGTTTGGCTTTGACAACAATATTTTCATGCATTGGGACCGTTGTCATGGCTCCTAGTACTTTGAGCACCAAGTAGCATTTGGTGGTTCTTCTGTTCAAAATTCCTACCACTGCCATATTATCACACCAAACCAGGAGTTCCGTGTTAGCCAGCTACCTGCTCCATATGTGTATGGTTAGCCAGATGGGGAATATTTCTAACAGAGTGATGCTTTTTGTCCATCCTGCTGTGTGCCCAGCCTCAGGCCATTGCCCAGCCACCCACTCAGTGCCTAGTATGGCCCTGTAGCCTTTGCTCCCTGCTGCATCCGTGAAAAGGACTCTTTTGTCCCCTGTGTTCAATGGCGTGCGCCAAAGTGTTGCCCTGTTGAATTTTCTGAGGAAATTTGCCCATATTTTTAGATCTTCCTTCACTTCTCTGCCAAGCCTGATGTGTAGGTGGGGTTTGATGCATGTTTTGGTTTTGAACTCAAGGCTCCTGAAAAATACCCTGCCCTGTGGAATGATCCTGGCTGCGAAATTGAGGCTGCCTGCCAATGATTGTAATTCTCTTACTGTGCCCTTGTTCTTTGTGCTTAGCTCTTGTGTTTTCCCTAATAGTTCAACTATTTTTGCTTTTGGGATTCTGCATAGCCCGTCTATTGTGTCGATCTCTATTCCTAAAAAGGTAATGTTTGTGGATGGCTTGGTTGTCTTTTCTGGTGCCAATGGGATGCCCCATTGCGCAGCCATTTTTTCTAGTTTGTTCAGTACCCTATTGCATTCTTCAGAGTTTGATGGGCCCATCGCCATAAAATCGTCCAAGTAGTGGACTAGCCTGGCCCCTGGTAATTGTTTCTCAAAAGCCCATTGAAAAAATGAGCTAAATTGTTCGAATAGTGCGCAGGATATTGCGCAACCCATGGGGAGGCATCTGTCCACGTACATTTTTTTATCAAAAGTGAAACGTAGCCACTGCTGTGAGCTTGGGTGGGCCGGTAGTAACCTGAAAGCGGATTCAATATCCAGTTTAGCCACAAGGGCTTTCCTGCCGCAGTCCTGTATTAGCCTTAAGGCCTCCTGGAACTGTGTGTAGGTGACTGCGGATTTGGTGGGGGGATGCCATAGTTGAATGAGTGTCCCCTGGGATTTGACCACTGGTGAATAAGCCTCATCTTGCCGGGTTCTTTTTTGGGTACCAGTCCTAGGGGAGACACTAGGTAGTCCGGGAATGGCATTCTTTCCCAGGGGCCTCCAATTCTGCCTAAAAGTAGTTCTTTCTCAATTTTTTCTCTTACTACCTTGGTGTTGTCCCTAGCTGAGACCATGTTCATGGGGATTTTCTGGGACCCTTTTCCTTTGAAAGGAATAGTGAAACCTTCTATGAAACCCCGCCTGATTGCTCAGCGGATTATTTTATCAGGATAGCTTGCCAATGCTTCACTAAAATTATCTGGGTTGATGGCAGTTCTGCCTGCTGTGAAACCTGAGGGGATTGTGTTATTATTGCTCTTCTTCTTTGGTATTTTTTTAGGGTAATCTGGTGCAGCTGCTTGCTGGGTGATCCCTGTTGCAGTTGGCGCAGCTATGTTTATACCAGCACTCCTTTCCCCATGAGCATTGATTTTTCCCATAATTCCTGCATAGGATATTGTATTTCGTAGCGTGTTGGGCTTTATTCTGCCCGCTGGTTTTTGTACTAGCCCGCCATGGCTGATTTTTCCGAAAGGGCTGCTCTTCCTTCCTATGTTTTTCATTTTCATTATTTCTGTTTCCCCCTTGTGGGTTTTTGTTCGTCTTGCCGGTTGCTTGGGCAACTTCCTCCTCTGATGGGGGCTCGGCATTCAATATATATAGATCATTCTGAACTTCATCCCATTCTATTGCCGGTCTTTCCGACATGTTCCTTCTGAATCCTGCTAAAATGGCAAATGATTTTTACCACTTGTCCCAGTTTTGTTCTACTTCTGCGTTCCTGGCTGTGGCCTTGTCCTCGATCTTCTTGGGATCCCTGAAAGCTTCTTTCCCTTGCAGCTGCGCCTCAATAAGTGAGAATATTTCAATGAATTCTTTTGCCCAAATGGCCTCTTTGATTGTTACATCTATGTTCCAAGCCAGGGATTTTTTATACCTATTAAGCATTTCTGTTTCGAAAGATTTTAGTTTTAAATCTAACTGTGTGCTGCTAAATATCATAATATCTGCCATGGCACTGTTGTTCGTGTCTATCCGGCCTGTGTTGTTTGGGGTGGGCGTGGCCCATGCCTTTAGAGGCCCTGTTGGTTCTGGCCCCGTTGGTGTGGCCGCTGGTGCCGGGGTGTCTATGTGAGTTATGGGATCTATAATTATTGTGGGTTCCAGGGGTATGTTCTGGCCTGGTTCCCCTTCTGCTTCCATGGGAGCTTGTTGTTTGTCCCTGATTTCCAAAATCATCTGTTGCATCTCTTTCATATTTTCAAACAATAATGACAGTTTTCTGTTTTTGTTACCTTTGTCAACAGTGTCTCGCTTGCTCTTCTTTCCAGGAGGGGGGTCTGTCACCCCTTCCTTTGTTATCCCCTTAAATGCTCTCTGACCCAGTCCCATCCATAATGCTCGGCTGCCTCAGTTGCTGCCTGCAGATGTGGTGATTTTGGTTTACTTGTCACTGCTTTGGGTTCCTGGGGATTTCTTTTGGGTGCCATGCTTCCCCCTGTTCAAAATAAACAAAACTTTGTTAACTAAAGTGTTGTTCCCTTGGTGTGGCCTATTTTTGGGTTGTAAAATACAGATTTGTTAATAAATAGGCACAGGGGCCTTGTGACAGTTGTGCAGAAAATACTAAACTTTTTTGCTGTAACCCGTATTAGCTAACTGTTGTGTTGCGACCTTAAAAACTGTTGTTTGTTCGCCTTGGACCAGTGTGCCCTTGTAGGCTATGATAAAAGACTCCTACGAGTGTTCCACTGACCACTTCTGGCTCCCTGCTAACACTCATATGCCCGTATTGTCTAGTTAATTGATCATGATACTGTTTATGATTTAAGGCTTTTGTGCCAAGAAAGACAAAAACACCCTCCTTTCTGGGTCTTATTTTTCGTTATTACACTTACTAACAGCAAATACCTCTTAAAACGTTTTCGTGTAACAAACCTGATGCGCAAGTCAAAATCAGCTAGTAATTATGAAATATTGTCCCTGTGTGCTTTTATCATTGCTTTAAGCTTGCCTCATGATTGTCTTTCTGTATAACAAAAATGTTCGCTTGCGAGGTCAGTTTCGTTGCTCTGCGTTGGCTTGCTTCCAAACTTAAATGAGCAAAAAAATACTTTCTGGTCTCCGGCTTTCGCCGGAGCCTTGATGCTGGGCAACTGCGGTAATGGGGAGGGCTGACTTACTTTAGAAATTGTAGTCGAGAAAGCCGCCGCCTGTGCTAGGTTCCCTTTTCTGCTCGCCGCGCTGGATACTCGTCCGCCCGCTCTTCTGAAATGTTCCTCTCCCGTGATTCGCTTTCGACCTCCGGTGAGTTTGTTTATCCGGGCATTTTCTTAGCAACGTCTAGGAAAGTTGTTCTCTCACTCTGTTTGCTGCCGTATGATGCGAAAGAGATGTTTGAACAGGATTATGTTTGTGAATAAGCAGACAAAAACAAAGACGCTGCACACACGGCGAACTTTGTTGTAAGTTTAGACACTGAGAGCACAGTGAACTAAAGAAAAAGAGAGAGACGCTGAGTACACAGCGAACTCTCTGGCTGATTGGGTGCCCCTGCAGGGTCCACAAACAGCTTGTGTATTTCTGAGCTGAAAGCAGCTCCTTGTATAGGACCCAGGTTTGCTCTTGGGTCTTTGTAGTGTATCTGTGGGGGTTGTGGAGCCAGCCCCCAGGCCGGCTTGCAGCCGACTGTCTGAGCCCCTGGGGGGACTCATCTTTGTTGTTCGCCTGCCTGGCTGACCTTGCTTCCCTTGGGTGCTTAGCACCCATTTGTTATTGTGGAAGGGTGAGGTGTTCGTTCACACCTCACCCTTCCTGCACTTAGCAAAATGGAGCCTGCGTGTCTCCTTGCTGTTGGGCGAGAGGGGTGAGCTGTGCCAGGGGGAGGGGATGGTGCTGCCCCTCTCTTGGGCCTGCTGCCATGGGGCAGCAGTTCCCCGGCCTCGCTTGGGGCTGCCCGGCATCGTTGCCCAATATAGGTAGGGGTCACAAAGGCCAAGCCTAAGGCCGCTTGGGAGACAACAGGGCTAGCAGCTGTGACCCCCACATGACGTCCCTGGCTGAAGCACTAACTCATGTACATATGATAGAAACAACATCTGACTCATTTTTCCCATGTTTTGGATGCTTCGCCTCACCTGCGATGTCTCTTCTAGACACTTTGGAGCTCCGACAACGTGCTGCACGGCTCGACTCTTGACTCGCACTTCCCCTCAGAGGCCGTGTAGCTGCGCACGCCAATGCCTAAGTACACGAGCGGCTGGCTGCCTGATCACTGAATGCGTTGCTCGAAAAACAAACAGAGCTTTCACACTCACTGCAGCGCTGCTGCAATTTTGCCTCAAGTGATCTTTTTTATGCTTTCAACCAAAAGTCTCAATTTACACTGCCACCACGTCTCATAGCCATAACATATTTACATGAATAAAGCTTTTTTATGTTTCAGCGCTGTTCAACTCCTAAAAACTGCTGTTCCAACTAAGGTCTTCTCTGCTGCTCACTTACTCTCTTGTTTCTTCTCCTGACTCCAACTGGTATTTTAGATCTTTGGGCCTTAAATTAAGGGATCTATTTTAAACTCAACCTGCCTCTGGAAATGTTCTGATGAAAGGCCGTTAGAAGTTGTCTTAAACATTCCAATTTGATTGTTCTTGCCCTTCAGCCAATCAGCTTCTCCTTCACTGTCCTGCCATCTTAGTTTGGGATTCCTATAAAATGTGAGTCAAGGAAGACAAGGAAACCATACACCATCCCAACCTCCCCAGAAACATTTACCCTTTAGAAAAACATCCTTCTAACTTGTTTACAGTAACTGCTCACAGGCACCTGTAAACCCTGACAGTGGCTACATGGTGTTTGTAATATGTATCAAAGCTAACTACAAATGGGTACATGCTCATTCTACCTTGCCCAACGTGAACTGTTAGCACTAGACAACCTGCTAATATGTTTTGCACAGTCTAAATCTCTTCACCTGCCTGGGACATTGCACGTGCATCCCAACAAGATGACCAACAGACATATCATGCTTTCCTGGCTAACCCAAGAAGGGCGAGAAAACGAACCCTCTCCTGCTCACCAGCAGCAGCTCCTAAAGGTAAAAGCACAGAGGCAGAATAAACACAAAGCTATAATTAACCCCAGATTTTATTAGAGGCTTAGACAAGAGGTTGATGGCAAATCCCCCTGGTGGGTTGACCTCTGGGGGAAGGCTGAAGAGGTGGTGGAACAATGGCTTACTCTGTGATGGTTAGAATTGGGATTAGTGCCTCTAACTCTGTTGCAGAACTGATGAACGTCAAGACCGTGCATGCCCTTTCTTTGCGTATATCCTCCACATAGTGGTTACTCACTCAAAAGTCATTACCAGCTTCTAGATGACATGACTCCTGGTGCACAGACACTATTGGCGTTTTCATTCACTTATAAAGTATCAGGAATGTTTTGCGCAAATCACAGGTATGCCACTGCTTGCCAGACCATCAGCTACAGACAGCTATATCAATTTCGTTAGGTCTGTCATATAAACACACTTAATTCTGCGCTGGACACTTAAGTTCTATGATGTGAGTTAGTTCAGGCAGATTTGCTGCATGTACACAGGACTTGTGGCTATGCCCTATACCACAGTGGTAATGTAGGGACCTTGGAATCGTGTACCCGTGTTAAAACACGCAAAGACCATTCTCATCCTATGGTGGGATCATCCCGATGCAATACTTGAAATATATTGATTCCTATCCTGTTAGATAGGTCACATAGTTATTTATTCTTTCAGCTGTTGTAGCCAACTTATTATTCTTTTTTGCTGTTATGGCTGACACATGTTTTGACCCTGAACAGTCTTTATCAAGGCTCTACCGCATGCCAATTTCATAAAAAGATAGGTCTAGCATTTACAACATACACATGGTACATTTGTCAGATATTCATTAGGTGAATGCGATTGTGAATCATCGTCATATAGGAAAAAGAACAAAAGGAGAAAAACACATTTGCAATGAATGAATGAAAGCCAAATCACAGTACCAAATGTTGGGTGATGTGTCAGATAAGTAGAGTCAGGGAGAAGATAGAGAAAGGTAAAACGTCCAATTAGATCCAGATTGTGCATTGGGCTGCATATGTGCAACTAATAAGAAAAGAAATAGAGCATGTCGTACCTAAGAGATCGCAGAGTATGTGGGGATGATGTTGGTATGGTACCGCTAATAAAGACATTGTAGACTTGTTGTTTCTCACTGTTTGAGATCTGAAACCAGTAAATCATTGTTGTAAATGTTTTGGGCCAGTTGGATTAGTATACCAGGTGAGTAATTATTCTTCGTAGTAATTGTAAGTACTTGCCTAAAGATATATGTGCATAAGTTGCTATGTTCTCTAATATTTTCGTATTGTTTCATTAGTCATCCATATAGGTTCTGTAAGTAGAATGGATAGACTCCTATATCATTGATGGATTATTAAATGATTATAAAAATATAGGGTAGTATCTGGAATGCCCAAGAGAGTGGTGAGCTACGGTTATTATTGTAGAGCAGTAGGACGGTACAGTGGTGTCGTCCGTTCCTGATACCTATGGTTTTGATGTGACTGTGGATAGTGCCCCTAACCATATGAATATGCGTGTGGAGGGTTATTTACCAACGTGATATAATTATGTTCATCCTGGTGCGTGCGATTAATTATGAGAGAAACAGATTTTAAATCGTGCCTGGTGATAAAGACAGGGCCCCGATGAGCGATATATTGTCCTGAGGGATAATGGATTCTGTATCTGATGCCGTACTTACTTGTTCCTAAATACGAGTTTCTGTGGTCAGCGTTTCCGTGTTTTCACTGTGGCCGCCATCTTGATAATGGTTTATTTTATTTATCATATAATGCGGCCGATATGGTTGTTATACAAAAATTGTCAATCACACATTAAGATCACAATAAAAAGATAAAATTAAATGTACAGCATCTCTAAAACGAACTTCCTACTAGATTGTCAAGATATTCAAAATCTCTTACATTGCACCACAGTGTACTCATTTGATAAATTAAGGCCTTGTCATTCCCAGCATAGTATCTTTCCCAACATCCTTCATCACTGCTTCCCTCCAAGTATGTCCATCCCCAAGCTAGGTACATTCTACGCTGTAGCAACATTACGCTGTCACAATACACTAGCAGATGTTTAACAGTCTTGACCACATTATGGCCACACAATCTACACAAACTCATGTCTTTTATTTTTCCCTTTCTCATGTGCAATACTTGCAACGTTTTATTAACCAGGTTGAAATTTAGGCAAATATATTTATAAAGAAAATCAAGTAAAGAGGAATAGTTAAGCATTTTACATATTGTTTAAAATACTCTTCGCTAAGTGATTTATTTGCCAAGTCTGTAAGAATTTACTCCTGATTAATATTAAAAACTTATTTTTCATACACAGACATGAATTGATGCAGAGAAGTGCAATCCGAAATGAGATCAAGCCTGCAGTTACTAACACTGTGCAAAAGCCTCATTAGGCTAGTAGACCTGTGCCCACTAGGAATATTGCGTATGAACGCAAATGTATCATGCAAAAAAGTGCCCAAGGGTCTATTCATCAATTTACAGCATACACAGGCTTTATCGATTTTAAATTGATACATGATTTTAAATAATGCTTTTAACACCAAACTAGGCATAGATGTACTCTATCGGCAAATAACTAGGCAATCCTAGGAGTGTCTTCAGGCACCACCATTTCAACTTCCTAAGTTTGTCTACATAGTCATTCCCCTACGCTTCCACACCATACATAATGATCGGAGGAATCTTAGCTCTATAAACTGCTAGAACAGAAACAATGGAGTAACCGATGTGATCTTTGGCAAAACTCTTAATCACGCCCACTTGCTGGTGCAATTTCAATTCCAGTAATTCCAAATGGGAGCACCTGTCAATTGTAATACCTAGATAATTATATCTAGAGACAATTTCAAGAGCTTGCTTACCAATCGTGCAGGAGATCTTATTCAGCTTTTTCTTCTTCCTACCTGCAGTGAATATCATTATTTTCAATCTATGGACATTGGTGGTGAACCTGTTTTTGACAGTGTTTTCGCCCATCTTATTAAGTTGTTGGTGTAGCCCTTTAGCAGTATAAGCCAGTAACACAAGATCCTCAGCATAGCAAAGCCATTGTATTAGTGTACAGCCTAATCTGGCCACGACATTATTTTTACTGTGTAGCTTGTATAATACCGAAGTCAATATGCATCCTTGTTTGAGGCCTACAGTAGTAGGTATGAAAGTTGTAGTGGCTCCTGAGGATGTTAGGCTGACCTTGACACTAGTATCACTATAAAGCAATATAATCATTTTTAATAATCCAGTGGGAATCCCCCACAATGTTAGTTTATGCCAAAGTATCTCCCGCTGAGCAGTGTCAAATGCTGCACTAAGATCAATTGAAGCTGCATAAACAGATTGATCTAAAACTCCCCAAGCATATTCGACATTAGAGGTTAATGCCAACAAGCTGACATGGGCGCCCATGCCCTTCTTAAAAATCTGTCTGGTTAAAGGGGATGATGTTATTAATGGTGATCCAATTGTTTAATTCCACTAACAAAACTCTTGCAAAGATTGTTGAAGGGATATCTTGCAGATCTTCTAGCCCCCTTTTTAAAGACTGGGATAATGATACTTTCATGCTAAGATGCAGGAATAATGCCATATCTACTTTTTTCAAGAAGCAGCACCTACAGTATCTGAGCCCACCAATAGGGGTTCTTTTTTTAGCAAATGATTACAGACTCCATCTGGACCAGGGGCCAGAGAGTTTTTAAACTTATTGTATTATTTTAATGAGTTCACTGAAGTCACACAAGTACATCAAGTGTGCAGAACGGATCTGAGACACATGCCTCATGCTCGCTGGTGCTCCAATCGTATCCCCTATGTATTTCTCCTAAGCTCACTTGGAGGCAACCCCATAAGGGTAGAAGTGGAGGAGACTGGGCTCACTCATTTCTAAAAGCCTTTTGAGTCTTTAGCGCTAAAAAGCATGATTAGGGCCTGCCATTGATTCCATTTTTCTTGCCTTCAGACAGGAGCATAGCCGTTTAGTAAAGATGGCCTTTCTGATTTTAATTTTATGGCAAAGAATATCACCACACTTCAAGTTATGTTACAGTATTCGCAGGTCTCATCTTAAGTCTCTTTTGGTAAAACTTATTGCTTTGTCAAAAGTATGCCTATGATTATGTCTGTTCCTATGAGGCAAGGTAGAGTTTGTATGTGGGTCATACCCGGAATCTTTGATAAAATCGAAGATTTTTCCCATAGCATCTTCACAGCTAGCAATATCAGAGTAACCAACCACACAACTAATTGGATGTGTCGAGGCTTCAGTTGTATCAGAAACCTCTATAGTGTTAGCACCCATATCAGTGGGATTGTGGCATGCTAGATTATTACTAGCGAGTGCCGACCAATTTGGCCATTGTGAAAGTTATAGGGCAATGATTGGTAGGTATAAATGAGCCTTGATCAGATTCTGGTCTGTCCAACCAATCTTATTTTGGCCACAATTAAGAGTAGTTTGCCCTAAGTTGTCAAATATCGGCCCTGCTTTGTGTGGCCCCGGGCCCATGATCAAAGGGAAATGATCGCTCTCCTCTCTGGGAGTAATATGCATGCAAATGTGTCCTCTAAACAATTTTTGGGAGATGACTATGTAATCAAGAATAGATGCACTATTTCCAGTAGCCCTAATGTAGCAGCCTTGGTGGCCACCCTGGCAACAGCATAATCAGGCAAAATAGTCCTAAAAGCTTAGTCCAAGCTAATTCTTGAGAGTCAAAATGGATTATATAAAATGCGTTGCCGTCACACACTAAGCTTGTTACAATACAATGTTGTGATGTTGGTTATAATCTTTCAGTGCAATTGCGACTTGAGGGTTTTATGAAAAGTAGAAAATATATATGTAAGAAGCTACAAGAAAAATATCAGTGTGCTATTAATTGCACTTCCACAATTATACTATTGTTGTCACATGCTAACCTTGTGACTTCACAATGTTGTGAATTTGTCCCCGTTATTTGTAATCTTTGCGTGAGGCTTCTTGTAGGTCGTGTAAGAGGTAAACAATTTATGTTGCTGGATGCCATAAGAGAAAACCAGTGTGCTCAGAATTAAACCCTCTCTATATGTATTGTTAATGTCTCGGGATAGAGCGTGGAATGACCTGGTGTTTTGTTTAAAAGTTATAAACTTGGATACAGAATGTGCATAGATGCCAACTGTTTCGTACTACTATATGTAAGGTGTGCTATGTGGCATAAATAGCTGAGTTACACCTGTGTGCTTATGTTATATGTTAATGTTAATGTTAAAGGACATTTGTACCGTGCACTATCACCACCGAAGTGGTCCCCTGGCGCTCTGGCGGCTCTGAAAAGGGGAGGAGAGGGGGCGGGTTAGTGGGAATAAGCTGGAAAAGTGCAAGAGAGCAGTGATGTGCTGTTGGCAGCCTCAACCCGGTGGGTCCGTTGGCTGGGCTTGGGGTGTTTTACGGTCGGTAGTCGTCGTATGCTGTTGTGCAAGACTATGTGTGGCTTGTTTTGTTGTTGCATTGTTGTGAAGTTTGTGTGTATTGCTGCGTTTTAGGCTTGTGGTTGTGTTTGGTTATAGTTTGAGAGGTGTATGCAGAAGGATGAAATTGTCCGTTGGTTGGTTAGTTGGCATTGCTGTCCTTGCAATTGTGGGATTCCATCTAGGTGCGGTACATGCTGACATTCACATTTCTATCTAGATGCGACGCAAGCTAAATTCAAAATTCCACACGAGTGTGGCATATGCTAACAGTCACATTTCTATCTAGATGCAGCGCAAGCTCAAGTTAGGAATCCTGAGTGTGGCACATGTTAATAATCACATTTCTATCTAGATGCAGCGCGAGCTAAAGTTCAGAATTCTAAGTGTGGTGCATGTTGAGAATCACATTTCTATCTAGATGCGGCGCAAGCTAAAGTACAGAATTCCATACGAGTGTGGCATATGCTAACAGTCACATTTCTATCTAGATGTGGTGCAATTTAAAGTTCAGAATTCCGTACGAGTGTGGCATATGCTAACAGTCACATTTCTATCTAGATGCAGCGCAAGCTCAAGTTAGGAATCCTGACTGTGGCACATGTTAATAATCACATTTCTATCTAGATGCAGCGCGAGCTAAAGTTCAGAATTCTAAGTGTGGTGCATGTTGAGAATCACATTTCTATCTAGATGCGACGCAAGCTAAAGTTCAGAATTCCATACGAGTGTGGCATATGCTAACAGTCACATTTCTATCTAGATGTGGTGCAAGCTAAAGTTCAGAATTCCGTACGAGTGTGGCATATGCTAACAGTCACATTTCTATCTAGATGCGGCGCAAGCTAAAGTACAGAATTCCGTACGAGTGTGGCATATGCTAACAGTCACATTTCTATCTAGATGCGGTGCAAGCTAAAGTTCAGAATTCCGTACGAGTGTGGCATATGCTAACAGTCACATTTCTATCTAGATGCGCCGCAAGCTAAAGTACAGAATTCCATACGAGTGTGTATGCGTTGTAGTGTAATGTTCCATAGACTTTGCCTAGTACTTTTGAATAGTTTGAGGAGCTAGACATTCCTGATTCTGTGATGGTAGGTGGAGAAAGGTGATGGTATCCATTATGTGTGAGGTTTATTTTATAATAGGTAAGGGAAGAGATAGTTGATCAAGTTCATGTGAAGGGCTTGTCATCAGTTTAGTATCAGCTGCTACATATTATGTGAATCATAGATGTTTGAAGTATACTGTAGGTTATGAAGCAGGGTTTCATAGGTGATGTTCTTACTTGATAAGAGACTTGAAAATCGAATACTTATGCTATTGCATATGAAATAATGTCAAACCAGATTCCACAGATGATTAAAAAAGGTAAATAGTGATAGTAAATCAGCGTTAGAGAAAGACATGCATTTCATGCTCAGTATTGTGTCTGTCACAATTCTCATTTTGCAAATGAGTCTGGCTTCCATTTGACAAAGTTTCAACTCTTTGTTGCTGCCTCTTTTTCCAGATGTCAGTTTTTGTAATCCTATAAATGGAACTTCCTTCTTATCCTTCAGTTAGTGAGATTTCTGGCAGTGTGCTGTGAGTGGCAGCTGGAAGTCCTGGCTGCAGACCATGCCAATGTGCTCACAAATTCGGATTCTTCGCACTCTCATGGTGCTACCGATGCACAGATTTTTACAGACACGAATACACAGATTACAGTGTAGACAACATACTTGGTTTTGTAATTTTTGAATTACTTGTTTTGCATGTTCTTGCTGTCATCGATTTTGAATTCTCTGGTATTGTCCATAGCATGATTGCACATGCTGCAGGTTCCACGCTTATAGAAGCCTTTTCTGTTGTCTTTTCACCACACCTGTGCACCAACATTGGATGCTCTGTATGTCATGAAGGATGGATGCAGTCTAGTTCTTAAATTGGGAACCCTAGTATAAATGATGTTGCGTTTTTTCCCCAATAATTGCTTTAGTACTGTGTACAACATGAGTAAGTGCCAATGTTTGGCAAGAATTCTGTATAGGTAATTATTGTCACTGACGTATCTGGTTATCATTCTGAGCTCTTCTGTTTTGAATTCTTTGTTCTTCTGCTTGGTTATAAGCAGTTCCTGTCTCTCCATCTGTTTAGCTTTGTTTATCGCTTTGTTGAGAGTACTGCTTTTGTAACCACGTTCTTGAAACCTTTGCTTCAGTTTTTCACACTCCTGGTTAAACTCTCTTGTCTCACTGCAATTTCTACGTCCCCTTGTGAATTCTCCCGAGGGGATTATTTCTATCATATTTCTGCAGTAATGGTTGGTAGCTAATAGCGTGGAATTGACCTCTGTCTCTTTGCAAAATGTCTTAGACTGTATTACTCCATCTATAATGTAGAGCTGGAGATCTAAGCAAACCATTTCCGGTATCCGGTAATATTATCCCCATATATATGGTCGCCATACATATGGTCGCTGGGAAAAGTCGGTGGCAACTCTATATATGGTGACCATATATATGGGGTCAAGGAGAGAATTTGCTGTGGGTGTGTCCCCCACTCCTCTTGGAAAAAAAATGGTTTTGGAGGTTACCGGGGGCAGGATGGGGCAGGGGGTGGGGGTTAACCTGCATGTTCAATGTGATTATGTCCCTGCAAATCACAGCCATTTTTTGGCAACATTTTTGTCAGACGACATTTTTGCGGGCCATTATCACATGGAACCCTATTTCCATAGTACTGGCTGTATGTGTCAGTTGTATCCCAAATGTGTTTTGATTAAGCATGATTACAAATTCAGATCACTGTTTTTGTGTCCGTTACCATACCATCAGAATATCATTGATGTATCTGTGCCAGGAAACTGCTCACATCTGTGCATGTGATGCTTTGTTGGAACAAAGAGGGATATGGAACATTCTTCAACCCATGCAATAAAGATAGGTGGCCTTGCTCAGCAGTATTTGGCTATACTGTAGTTAAACTGGAGATAGGCTGAAGAGTCTGTGTGACAGAGTCCTCCCCCAGGCATTTGAGGCATAAACAACAAAAGAGGGCCTAGAGCAGCACCAATGATGGGCTGTATGGCCAGCAGTACTTGTCCGGTCGTTCTTTGGCTTGCTCCTGGTAGTTTTCCAGTGTGAAAGAGTGTTTAGAGCACATGAGCTATTGTTTTTCATAGCAGGAGATGCCTCTCGGAGCCCCATTTTGAAAAATGTACATATATTGAAACACATCATCAGCAGCACATCCCGGCCAACGTTGGCAGAAAACCACTGTTCCAACTCCAACAACAATAAACTGGACGGGCTGTAGATGATGGTGTATTGCTCTGACCACATCAGGCACAAATAGCAAGCCTGACAGCAGTGGAGCATGGGTGAACAACACATTCATGATGTTGATTATTGAGAGGGTCAGCAGCTTTTGTTATACTGGGGTAAAACCCCATTTTAACAAAACAAGGACAATTGCCCTATTTCCCTCAATGTGTCAGGCTCTCTCACAGGTGGTAGCGACTCCTTAACTTTTCAGGCTGTGCCACAAAATGAAGCCACTCCCTATATTATTTTTTCTTTCCTCCTGCACAAAAGAGCTACTCCCGCAATTGTTATTTGTGCTGTATAAAACATGATAGCATTATTATTGCTCTTATTAAGTATCCCATCAACCATCATGGCCGCCTGCTCCAGCATGATTGCAGTTATGGACTGCCGCGACATAGCTAGCATGCCCATCACCTTCGCCACTTCACGCTCTGACACCGGCTTGTGCTGGCCAGTCGGAGAAATCTGCCCACATGACCCTAACAGCGTAGTAGTCATTAGCCACTCTAAAGGATCAGATCCAGAGCCACTTCTTCTCTTTTCTGACGAGCTGTTGTTCTGTCTGTAAACAAAACACGCCAAACCCACTTCTTTATCAGAGTCTTCCAGAGGTGAGGACCCAAACGAATCATTGAGCAACTGATCCCTGGCCCAGAGTCCCCAATGCACATAAGAAACGTTTGGCATAATGCAAACACACATACACAAACTACAAACAACAGCAAAGGGAATGAACAGACAAACGGGCTAAAAGGGGATTTTCTGTACTTGTGTATATTTGGAAGGGAAGGATAAGAAAAGGGAAGGGTAAGAAAAGGGTGTAAACAAAGGGAGCCATGCAAAACTTGAAACACACACGTAGAGAAAAGATATACAAAAATAGACAAAGGAATACCAAAATATACTCCTCCCATCACCACCTAACAAAGCACGGCAACATCTGAAAATTCACCATCTCTCCAACATACGAATGAATATACAATACCATGTTCAAAACTCATGCAACAGTGTAACAAAACAAACGAAATGGAGTGAGCTGGGTTTTTCCACCGCAGACCGGCGTGCCCAAAATTCCTCTTCGAAATGACAGAAGGTGTCCTTTTTGGAAGTTGGAACATGCTTTGTAGGTAGGGAGAGAGAGCCAAGGGGTAGGAAGAGACATAGACATGGACGTTACAATTGTACGCTTGCGGAAAGGCATACGAAAAGAAGGGCGAATGTAAAAGATACAAAGTGAAGGAAGAAGAGGTGAAAGAAAGAGTGGGGTAGGAGAGAATGGGATGAAAGAAGATTTCAGAAAGCCTTAGAAGGGCACACATGTGGAGCGCTTAATATCGAGAAAAGAAACAGAAAGAAATGAGAGCAAAGGTAAGGCATGGAAAACATAAAAAAAGAGGAAGCAAGGAGCACAAGAAGTCAGAGTAAAATTAAAAAAGCAGGACCAGACACAAAGAAAGGAGGGATGGGAAATGATCGCCAAACATATGTTTTTGGTCTCACCCTTGCTCTCTCTCACAAAGCTTTGCAGTCCTCTTCTAGGGATACGATGTTTGGGAAACATTTTTCAGAGAAAGCAGGGTACCGACATAATGGCAAATACAAAACTGTCGGGGAGATTGAGGGGCATGTCATCATGTCCAGCAACTTTGAGGTAATAGGTGGTTTTAAAAAAAAACGCAGGGAAATGTGATGGATTCTCTCGAGTTCGTCAGGTCTGTGCTGTCTGCACTCGTAAAGTGTTCCCCCTATGAGTGGAGCCAGAACTGTAAAGGGTAGTGTGCGACTACAGAAAGAGGATTGTGTTTCCTCTATTCAGAGACTCTAGTTATATGGTGTTAGAGGGGAGGCGGAAGGCCTTTAGCGTTTATGTGGACAAATTGGCATCTAGCAAAAACCACCAAGAAAAATAAATAAATAGGCAATGTGTTCGGTAATTAACACACAGCAAACACAGCACTGCAGTGACATCTTATTCAATGTTTGAATGTTTTAAAGCTCAAAATGAATATGAGTCAAAAAACAGTTTCAGAGTTCGGTCATTGCTTAGAAACCCACTTTTAAAATATGGATGTTGAGTTTAGATAACAAATGAATTGAGAATAGTGTATAGCACGTACACAGTGCCTGAAAGGAAATAGTAAGTTTTGTGTGTTTATGCCATGATGTAATGAATTTCAAATGTAAAACAAGTTTTAAACATAAACGGTTTCCTTCAACAAGTTGAGGACGATAATAATAATCAACGGCTCACTAAGTATGCTGGTAGCATTTACGTAAACAAACAAGCACAATTCCATGCTTATTCGAGCCGCTTTGTCCGCATTAAAATCAATTCGGGCGGGGATGCATGTGCTATTTCTGCACAGAGCTGCCTGCTGTAGGCGGAAATTGACGTATAGCTCCGCCTCCCATGTCCATGCAGAAAATGCCTGAAAACGGTGGTTCTTTATTTACTGGTGGAAACTACGAACCATGTGCTCATCAAGCTGAGTAACATAATGCAGCTGTGAAGACACTTTAAATGTCCGAGTGGCACTCCTGAATAAGATGATGTAGTGACTTCCCAAATCACAGTAGTTAAATATCCCCTTTTGTTGATTTCCAGTGTGTTATGCTATAGGGAGAAATAGTGTATACAAAGTTTCTAATAAGTGGCGGATTTCTGGGGGCAATAGGGACTGTCACCCTCCTTCAGGTGTTTCATTGCACCCTCCACATCCCCGCATGCCCCTACTTGAGGATTGGAAATGCAGTTTTCAAATACGCACAGCAAGGTCGGCTACTTGTTTTTGCAAAATACAATGCATGAAAAGCCTACATTCTGCAATTCGCCGGAACGCCATGTGCTTTTCGCATGCATGGCGGCATGTTGGAGCCAATCTGCCAGTTTTAAGTTGAATTTTTTTTTTTTTTTTTTTTAAGTGTGCCTGCAAAGCCTCCTCTGGCACTCTCCCCATAGAAGTAATGCTGTCTGTGCCGTAAGTGTGCCCTGCACCCAGTACCATTTTCATTTGGCCAGCTCTGGCCTCATGTTGGGCAGCCTGCATTGCAGTTCGCCTTCTCGGAGCCACACGCGGGAGTTTGGCGCACAGGCAGTAAGTACCTCAGCCTCATTGCATATGTGTGTATTTATTGGGAAGTGTGCATGTGGTTTTGTATGCTTTTGGTGAGGGTGGTGGGCACAGGGTCCACTGGCACCATGAATGTGAGAGCCTCGAGCTATGAATATGATTAGTGTTACACACTACCATATAATGTGGGCACCATCATGGAAGAGTTTTAGCAAAGCAAGGATCTATGTGATCACTGAGACCACACATAATTGCGACGGCCGAAAATGCAAGCCCCCCATTTTACTATAATATTACTGTAATATCCCATACCCCCCCACATATATATGTGGTGTAAGGGGGGTATAAAAAAAAAGTTCAGCATTTTCGGCCGTCGCAATTCTCAGGTCGACATTTTTGTACGATTCTGCAAAGCAATACTGGCATATGTATGCCAACTATAAATATTTTGCAGTGAGACACTAATGCAGGCATATATTTAGCCACAAGCAGCATGAAAATGTGTTTTAGAGTACAATGCTGGCATCATGAACTTATTACTTAAAGTGGCAGTGCGGGCACATTTAATGGGCACCGTCATGAAAGAGCTGTACAGTAACAGTACTCGAATTGATTTGGCACAGGCAGCATGAAAGCGGTTTACGGGGCAATGCTTGACATATATAATATAGACAGGAACCATGAGCTTGTGCTTCATAGTGGCAATACTGGCATATATTGTGGGCACAGGCATCTTGAAAATGAGAGTACTGTATTTTATCTATACACCCAGTTTTTGTTTGGTGCTCTTAAATCCTGTAACCTACTAGGATATACGTGTGAGACTCCAGTGAATGTGTTAGTATTCAGTACATTTAATACCTGAGCCATCAAATCATGTGATATAGAATCACTTCCAAGCATAAAGGTGGTTAGGTGCCCCTTATTGCAATCACGTTTCTGGGCTTGTGTATAGAAAGCATGTCTGCAAAATACCCAATCACGGGTCATAGTTCAATTCCCCCTGCAAGCATTAACACTATTCTCATTTCTTGCGTTTTTCTGTATAGAATTTGTAAAACTATATTTTTAAAACATGCATTGTGGTCCGTCTCTTAGACTCTACAGTATGGGTCCAGTAAATGTTGAATATGGGGGTAAGGTAGTGTGTGTGTTGTGTTCGTGTTTGCGAGGGTCCATGACATTAACATGCTGTATGTTTGTTTTCTCCAGGGACAATACACCTGCTGCAAGTACGTATCGGAGACCAAAAAAGAACCCAGCACCTGTAGGATGTCCCCACCCTCATGCCTACGATAATTTTCAACAGATGGTGCAAGTGGAAATGTCATTAGCCTCCCTAATAATAAGGAGATTGTTAGGGAGAATTCTCATTTCTGTGCTAATTCCCTTAAACCATAGAGACCCCCAGCTCTTCTGTTGGACTTTAGGCCTTTTTAATTTTAACCCTGGCGTGAGTGAGCCCTTTTTCTCATTCTCTCATGTGTTTTCATCTGATTTGGATTATGTGTTTTTGGAGTCTGACAAACTCCATAGGTGTTACAATGCCTGCCCCCGGAAAGCCAGACCAGGTCCAGCAACCCCGGAAGCAGGCATCATGCCACTTGAAGCATGCCCAAAAACCCCAGTTAGGGGCTATTTGGCTACAGTCCTGGCGCCTATGGCGCCAGGCTCATAAGAATAAAGTCAGTCCTGGCGCCATGGGCGCCAGGATCATTACAGAAAACTTACCTGATGCAGACCATGCTGCATACCTACCTGATGCAGACCTTGCTGCACAAAGCCACAAGCCAAATGAGGCTTAAAGGGACTATTTTACCTCAGGGACTCCTTTCCTCTCGGGTGGGGCTATGGAAGAATACTTACCTGGGACTTCTTCCAAGGCTATTTAAGCCACACCCGGACAGCCACACGTGCTTCGCGTTATTCTGCTTGCTGCAGCGTAACGCTCACCGTGTCTTCAGCAGCTCCAGTCTTCAGCCACGCCCGCTTCAGCCCTGGAACACCTGGAACAAGAAAAGGAGAAGGTGAAGAGGTCAGAACAAAACCCTTACCTGAATCCTTGATCCAGCACATCGTCGATCTGGAAGAGAGAAGCCTTCACAGGTGCATTGCCACGCACCTCGCAGCGCCGCGCTGAACTCACCATCGGGGCTGCATTCCTTTACTCCATCGCAAACCCAGCATCTCCAGGCCATTCTTCAACACCTGGGGGAGACAAGAACAAATAGGTGAGCAAGGGCAATACAAACCACCCCCAAAGACTTACCTGATTACCACAGGGGGGTGCTCACCTCATCTCGGGTCGGCACAGTCAATTCTGCATCACCGCCGCACCCCGGCCCCTAAGGGGAAAACAAGGACAATACAAACCACCCCCAAAGACTTACCTGATTACCACAGGGGGGTACTCACCTCATCTCGTGTCGGCGCAGTCAATTCTGCATCTCCGCCGCACCCCGGCCCCTAAGGGGAAAACAAGGACAATACAACCTAACCCCAAAGACTTACCTGATTTACCACAGGGGGGTACTCACCTCATTTCGGGTCGGTGCAGTTAATTCTGCATCATCGCTGTACCCCGGCCCCAAAGGGGAGAACCACAATAGACTTACCAGGATCTTACCAATTGCCACTTGGAACTCTTCTGGTGGTTTAAATCTGCAACCTGCAAGGAATCTGGCAGAATGAAGATCAGACTTTTGAACTCTTACGAACAATTGGACTTTAGAGTCAATACTGGAACTCACCAATTCCTCCACGCCAGTGAAGTAACTGGTCATCTACGCGCCCCTGCGCTCGACGCAGGATGGAGAGCTCATCTTTCCAAATCTTCAGGTGAGATTAAGAGGGGACTTCAGGAGTGTTCTGTGGGCAGACAAGGGGAGTGGGAAGGCGGGTTAACGCTCAGATTACGGGAGGTTAATTCCCTTTCTCCATTGCAGAAAGATATTCGTACGAGCCCAACAAACGAAGCTAAGTGGGTCTGTCCAGTCTGTCATCTCGGCTCTACTTGTTACTCTGGTGGAAGCAACAGCGGGCCAGTCCAGATCGATGCCCCCGTGGGAATCAGGTGAGCGTAACAGAACACGAAGCCTACCCACAAATACCCACCTGGGCGTCATGGAGACCTCGGAAATCGATCAGTTGGCCCAATTATTAGGGGAACTAAGGGCCAAAGTGCATTCCGCCCGCCAGGAAACCAATGCCCTCAGGAGGGAATTGATAGTATCAAAAGAACGAACTGATGATTTGGCCGGACAGCTATTACAAAGCCAGGCTGGACAAACACCTCTACCTGGACTCGGGGCCAGCCCAGCTCCGGTGCCACTGAGTAACCCAGTGCAGATAAACCTTCCTGGAGCGTTCCCTTGGCTCCGCCTGAACGCTTTGCCGGAGACCCAAAAAGGTTTGCTATATTCATGAATCAATGTCGCTTACACTTTTTATGTAGACCTGGAGCTTTCCCAAACGATCAAGCCAAGGTAGCTTTTGTACTGTCATATCTCAGCGGCAGTGCGGCGGACTGGTCCATTCCGCTAGTAAATCAGGATGACCCGATTCTTCGATATTTCCAAGGTTTTCGAACTAGCATGGAAAGACTGTTCGTCCGACATTCCCAAGGACAGGCTTTGGATAATGAACTTTTATCCTTACGGCAAGGTAATCAGGATCTTTTATCTTACATTGCAACTTTCAATAGATTAGTTGTGGAAACCGAATGGCCTGAAGCCAAGCGAATTACATTATTCCATCAAGGGCTTCGGGGAGAACTCAAGGATGTTTTAGCCCAAGTCATGAACCCGCCTTTAGACTGTGCTGAATATATAGATTTTGTGGTCCAGTTAGATCACAGACTTCAAACCAGAAAGGCTGATCGAACCAAGTTTGAAAACAGGGTCTTGGTTAAAACCTACGTAACCTCTAAGGGGGTAGATGCCTCAGAACCCATGCAAATCGGGGGGGTTAGAGGACCCTTAACCCAGAAGGAAAGGGAAAGAAGACGGCAACAGCAATTATGTCTATATTGCGGAGCTACTGGTCATTTCCTTCGGAAATGCCCTGCAAAACCACCCAAGAAAACTATAGGAGCAGCAGACGAAAACCACTTGAAACCTGACTTGGGAAACGATCACGCCCGGCAAGCGTAGAGGTCAGCTTGCCGAGCTTAAAGAAGGACACTCTGACCTCGCATTTCACCATACCCATGGTCCTTATAGATCCAGAGCAGCCATCACGCATGCATGCGGTAAAGGCGTACGTAGATAGTGGAGCCATAGGAAACTATTTGGACTACGGATTGGCTTCCAGGATGAATCTACCTCTCACCCGAAAGACCACTGCCGATGTCGTCACCACTGTTGATGGAACTGAAATTGGCTCTGGGCCCGTAACTCATTCCACTGCAGAGATGACATTGCTGGGTCAGGATGGACACCGAGAGGTTATGGTGTTTGATTTAATCAAGGCTCCACAGTTTCAACTGATACTGGGAATCCCTTGGCTGGAAAAACACAATCCCTGTATTGATTGGCGAGAGAAGAGACTAACCTTCCCAGAATGTGCTAACACCTGTTACCCAAAGAGAACTCTAAATTCAGTACTGGCCCCAATAATCCCAGCTGCCATACAATTACCTGCTGAATACCGAGACTTTCAGGATGTCTTTCAAAAGGAGCAGGCAAGCACCTTACCACCGCACAGATCGTATGATTGTCAAATAGATCTCATACCAGGAGCACAACCACCTTGCAGCAGAATCTATGCCCTCACGGAACCTGAAAATCTCCACTTGCGCCAGTACCTAGACCAGTATCTTGCTAATGGCTTCATCCGCCCGTCCAAGTCCCCTGCATCTTCCGCTTTGTTCTTCGTGCCAAAAAAGAAAGGCGACCTTAGAAGATGCATTGACTACCGCGCGCTGAATCAGATAACTATCAAGAATCGGTACCCATTGCCTTTGATCCCTGAACTACTAGACCAGGTAAAGAACGCTTGTATATACACAAAACTAGACCTTCGGGGGGCATATCATCTGGTACGCGTCAAAGAGGGTGACGAATGGAAGACTGCTTTTCGCACCAAGTACGGATTATTTGAGTACCAGGTGATGCCTTTCGGACTGTGTAACGCACCAGCAGCCTTCCAGTTCTTCATGAACGATGTCTTCCGAGAGCTCATCGATGTTTGTGTAGTTGTTTACATCGACGATATCTTAGTATACTCCCTATCAGAATCCGATCATGTAAAGCACGTCCGAGCAGTCCTAGAAAAGTTACGCCAGTATAAGTTATATGCTAAACTGGAAAAGTGCATCTTTCACACTACGGAAGTAGAGTTTCTTGGATTTATTCTGACCCTGAAAGGAATCCGGATGGATACACGTAAGGTGGATGCAATTCTTAATTGGCCTTTGCCAAGCTCAGTCAAAGGAGTTCAAAGCATGCTCGGCTTTGCCAATTTCTACTGCAGGTTTATCCCGGACTTCTCACACATTGTACATCCCATTACAACACTATTGCGAAAGAATAAACGCTTTACATGGACAGAAGAAGCCGAGAACGCCTTCCAAGAGTTAAAAAAGAAATTCACGTCCGCTCCTTTATTACGACACCCGTGCCCAGAGCTTCCCTACATAGTGGAAACAGATGCATCCAGTTCAGCTATGGGAGCAGTGCTCTCCCAAAAGGATCCCGAAACTAACTAGCTGCACCCAGTGGCGTTTTGGTCAAGAAAGTTTTCGGCTCCCGAATTAAATTATGCTATAACCGACAAGGAACTGTTGGCCATCAAGTCCGCCTTCAAGGCTTGGCGGCACTATCTGCTGGGCGCCAGGCATACCATTACGGTCATCACTGATCACCGCAACTTACAATACCTAAAGGTAGCCAAGGCCCAATCTTCACGCCAACTCCGTTGGGCATTGTTCTTCGCCGAGTTTGATTTTGTAATAACCTATCGACCAGTTTGTAAAAATGGAAATGCTGACGCCCTGTCCCGAATAGGAATGGGAGAAACAGAAAGAGCTTTAGAACCTGTACCCATAATTCCCGAACAGAGGATCCTTGGTCTGACATCCATACACTCTCTGGAGGACATTCAAGAAAAGGTCCATCAACTCTTTGATTCCGATGCCTTACAGGGCTGGGCAAGGAAAGGCCCAGAGTATTCTGTCACCAACAATCTACCTTATTACCAAGGCCGGCTATTTCTGCCACTAGAGGAACAACAGAAACTTGTCATTTCTCATTAGCACGACACCTTGATAAAAGGGCATCCTGGCATTGCAAAAACTGAAGCCAAAATCAAGAAACAGTTTTGGTGGCCCACCTGGCGAAAAGATGTCAAGTTGTTTGTCATGCTTGTGGCATTTGCGCTCAAAATAAAGGGGGAAAGAAAAAACCTGCTGGATTATTACAACCGTTAGACATACCACCTACTCCTTGGCATACCTTGTCATTAGACTTTATCACGGATTTACCCCCGTGCAATAGTTATAACACCATTCTAGTTATTGTAGATCTTTTTTCTAAAATGGCCCATTTCATTCCTTTAAAAGGAATACCTTCAGCTTCAATCCTGGCCAAGGAGTTCCTTGAAAATGTTGTCCGCCTACATGGCTTTCCTTCAGTGTTAATTTCGGACTGGGGAAGTCAATTTATTTCACATTTTTGGAGGAAGTGCAGCCAGCTGGCACAAATTGATGTTAGGCTTTCAACCAGCCACCATCCCCAGACCAACGGTCAAACAGAGAGAACCAACCAGACTCTTGAGCAATACCTACGTTGTATGCTACATCAATCTGAGGAGGATTGGAAAGACATTCTTTGGATCGCCGAGTATGCATACAATAATTCTGTACACTCAGGAACTAAACAAAGCCCTTTTTTACCATATATGGTCACCATCCTCGAACCTCAGACTTAGATTCTCCCCAGCATTTAGAGATGCCCGCGGTGGACCATCTCCACGCTGTTATCACACAAGCCTTTAAAGAGGCGACTGCACATTTACAAAAGGCTAAGGATAAATACAAGAAGGACGCTGATCAACACAGGAGTGAAGCACCGCAATACCAAGTAGGGGACCAAGTATGGTTAGCCAACAAGTACTTACTTACCACTCAAGGGAACACGGACTTCTAACCCCAGGTATTTGGGACCTTATTCTATTAAGGCTATAATTAACCCAGTGGCCGTCAAGTTGGACCTGCCTGGTCATATGCGTGTTCATCCTGTTTTTTACGTGTCTCTTTTGAAGCCTGTGCAACCAGGAACTAGGCTAACCACCCCACCTGAACCTATCCTCATAGACGGGGAACCCGAATTCGAAGTCAAGAATATCTTGGACTCTAAAAGGGTGAGATCAAAACTCTTCTATCTCATTGATTGGAAAGGTTATGGTCCACAAGAAAGATCTTGGGAGCCTAGTGACCATGTGCATGCACCTCAATTAGTGAAAAGGTTCCACCAAGAATTTCCAGACAAACCAAGGCCGAGAGGGAGAACAGCTTTAGGAGGGGCCTTGAGGGGGAGTGCTGTCACGATGCCTGCCCCCGGAAAGCATGACCAGGTCCAGCAACCCCGGAAGCAGGCATCATGCCACTTGAAGCATGCCCAAAAACCCCAGTTAGGGGCTATTTGGCTACAGTCCTGGCGCCTATGGCACCAGGCTCATAAGAATAAAGTCAGTCCTGGCGCCATGGGCGCCAGGCACATTACAGAAAACTTACCTGATGCAGACCATGCTGCATACCTACCTGATGCAGACCTTGCTGCACGAAGCCACAAGCCAAATGAGGCTTAAAGGGACTATTTTACCTCAGGGACTCCTTTCCTCTCGGGTGGGGCTGTGGAAGAATACTTACCTGGGACTTCTTCCAAGGCTATTTAAGCCACACCCGGACAGCCACACGTGCTTCGTGTTATTCTGCTTGCTGCAGCGTAACGCTCACCGTGTCTTCAGCAGCTCCAGTCTTCAGCCACGCCCGCTTCAGCCCTGGAACACCTGGAACAAGAAAAGGAGAAGGAGAAGAGGTCAGAACAAAACCCTTACCTGAATCCTTGATCCAGCACATCGTCGATCTGGAAGAGAGAAGCCTTCACAGGTGCATTGCCACGCACCTCGCAGCGCCGCGCTGAACTCACCATCCGGGGCTGCATTCGTTTACTCCATCGCAAACCCAGCATCTCCAGGCCATTCTTCAACACCTGGGGGAGACAAGAACAAATAGGTGAGCAAGGGCAATACAAACCACCCCCAAAGACTTACCTGATTACCACAGGGGGGTACTCACCTCATCTCGTGTCGGCGCAGTCAATTCTGCATCACCGCCGCACCCCGGCCCCTATTGGGAAAACAAGGACAATACAAACCACCCCCAAAGACTTACCTGATTACCACAGGGGGGTACTCACCTCATCTCGGGTCGGCGCAGTC
Organism: Ambystoma mexicanum; assembly: GCF_040938575.1. Classification (NCBI taxonomy): domain Eukaryota; kingdom Metazoa; phylum Chordata; class Amphibia; order Caudata; family Ambystomatidae; genus Ambystoma; species Ambystoma mexicanum. Next base: position 1,009,297,621 of record NC_090921.1, read on the forward strand.
AATTCTGCATCTCCGCCGCACCCCGGCCCCTAAGGGGAAAACAAGGACAATACAACCTAACCCCAAAGACTTACCTGATTTACCACAGGGGGGTACTCACCTCATTTCGGGTCGGCGCAGTTAATTCTGCATCATCGCTGTACCCCGGCCCCAAAGGGGAGAACCACAATAGACTTACTAGGATCTTACAATTGCCACTTGGAACTCTTCTGGTGGTTTAAATCTACAAACTGCAAGGAATCTGGCAGAGTGAAGATCAGACTTTTGAACTCTTACGAACAATTGGACTTTAGAGTCAATACTGGAACTCACCAATTCCTCCACGCCAGTGAAGTAACTGGTCATCTACGCGCCCCTGCGCTCGACGCAGGATGGAGAGCTCATCTTTCCAAATCTTCAGGTGAGATTAAGAGGGGACTTCAGGAGTGTTCTGTGGGCAGACAAGGGGAGTGGGAAGGCGGGTTAACGCTCAGATTACGGGAGGTTAATTCCCTTTCTCCATTGCAGAAAGATATTCGTACGAGCCCAACAAACGAAGCTAAGTGGGTCTGTCCAGTCTGTCATTTCGGCTCTACGTGTTACTCTGGTGGAAGCAACAGCGGGCCAGTCCAGATCAACGCCCCCGTGGGAATCAGGTGAGCGTAACAATAGGCATCTACTTAGTGTATGGTGACACACAGTACCTTCAGTGCAGTGTCACAGAGGAATCCTTTAGATTTATCATAAGGTTTAAATACCTTTTCTTGTGAGAACAACTGTTCCCAAGAATAGTAAAGTGAAATTGGCTTTACTTACCTTTCCTCTTTGTAGGCCCAGCACACATTATCTTATGTGGAGTGCTGGAGGTTAATTAGTAGCCCCTTTTCCTACCTACTCATGTAACATTTTTTATGTTACCCTCACTACTTTAAATGGCTGATGGCAGTGGTTTTATTTTCCTACTATTGTGCTTTTCTACCGCAAGCTGAATCCTCAGCTGCAGGATAGCACCCATGGGTGACCATTTTGTCAAAATGGCCCGGTCTTCTTTTTTCGCCATTTTCTGGTTGAGAGGCCTGTCTTGGGTTTTACTCTGTGTGCCAAGCCAGGTTTGAGCCCTTTGCTCATTTTGCCTTTGGCGGGCTGCAGTACTGAAACCTGCCTCTGGCTACAGTGTGTCTGGAAGGGCAGGAAGCGAGAGAGGTTCCCAAAACTCCCATGTCCTTTGTCTTTAGGAATACCTGAATGCACCCAGTCCTGATTGGCTGGCTGACAACCACCCTCCTGTTTGAGTGGCAGCAAGGCTGTGAATGAATGGGACAAACCTGCTTAAGATGCGAGGGTTTTGGGACTGAAGACAGAGTCGACTACTGGGAAGAACAACCCTACGAAGAAACTGTGAACAAAGCTTGCTGCATCCTCCTGGACCTTTGAATTGCGCGATGAAGCCCTGCTGCTGTGCTGAAACTCCTTTTCCTAATCGACAAGAGAAGCTCCAGAAGGGACGACCGACTTCTTCCCTTGGTTTAGTGGGACCAACTAACCCGAGACGAACTCCACTGGACCATCTTCCCCGACTGGCTGTACTTCTTTGCTGCTGCAGGAACCGAGTGCCGGGGGTCGAGAAATCCTTAGTCTAGTGCAACGTCTGTGATCCGGCCAGAAGCTCCAGGAGTCTCCCCAGGACTCTCCAGAAGCAGGACGACCAGAGCTCGAGTCCCCTCACCAGAGTGCAGGACTCAAGGAGTGAAGGAAGCCCAACCGGTCTCCATGATCCGCGGTGGTGCTGTTTACCGAGCGCTGAAACCACAAAGTGGCGCCGACCTCAGAATTTCTGCCGCAGCAGTCCTCCAGACATCCTCCCTCTTGTTCCCACGACTGAGGACCAGGAACCCAGGATATGCATCACTGCAACCAGACAGAAGCCAGCTGGACAACTCTTCTTCTAACCAAAGGTACTGTTCTGACTTGGGGTACTTACCTCCATGTCTTTAGCTTTGGTCTTTCTTCTCAGTTGAGACTTGCAATAGCTACTTTGCTAGAGTTGATTTCAGCTCTACCCTTCACAAGTGTAACAACTTGTGACCCTACAGTGATTTTTCTTCAACAAACTCTCTAACTTTGTGCAAAACTGTGCTATCTAAGAATGCCTTCGGCTCCATAGACTGTGCTCCAATTGACTTTGGCTGTCCTGGCTCCCTGCCGACTCTTCTAGTCCATTTGACTTTGATACTTACTGTCCCTCATAGGTGATACATTGTTTTTTAAGTATTATACCTGGGAAAGGTTTTTTATCTAGACTTCTTTGGAAGATTTAAAGTGCCCACATGCTCTGAGAACTGGTTTAACCCTTTTCCTCCCCTTAACCTTTCCTTTCTACAAACCTCAGAATCTACAAAGTGTACTAGTGATATATAAATGCCATTACTGTCCTAATTAGTGAAATCACCTCAGGGTGTAGGAAGTGCGTAAGAAGCATCTCTAACGAGTATCTACTAGCTTTGTGTTGATTCTGGAAAAGTATTTTAAAGTATATTTGATTGTTACATATATTGCCCTTTTTAAAGAATGTTTATTTAAAGACTACTGTTAAATAAATAAATAATTATTTATAACAAAAGCCTTGAGTATAAGTGTTACTTGGCTACTTGTATTGGTGGATTTCATTGCTACAGCTCTACAGCTCACATTTACCCCTCTTGAGATAGGCCTGGCTGCTCAGTCACACTACCAACGTGTGTAGTACAGGCTATACCAAAAGGTGGGTTACCTAATACCAAGAGGACAAGTGTTGTGTAGTCTCCCACCAGGTTACTACATTAATTCTTGCCCAACAGAGATGAATAAGAATGTGTTGGTTTACATGGCGCTGCATACTGTATTGTTTCAGTTTCTAAGCGAGGTAACAATTAGTGTTCCCATTATTAGCCACTTGTGGCATTCAGTTTATCAACCTCCTAAATGGCTGAGCTGCCCTGACCAGGGTGTGGAATACATATCACACATTGTCATTCCCTTTCCATGGCATGTGTGTTGTGCTTGAATTATCCATCCAGCCTGGTCACAGTTCTTCTTTCACTGAAATAAGCACCCGGGCTGGGCTGCCAGTGATTGGAGATAAATCTTTGAGGCAAACATTAGTTATATTTAGCTCCCTATGTGACTGGCACGGATGAAGAAATGGCCTTGGCTAATAAATTACGTAATTTAAAGGTGCCTGCGACAACTGTATCTAGTAAGTCATTGAAATGACTCAGCTCATTAAACAGAGCGCAATCTCTGTGAGCTTTATTTCCTCCACCTAAATTGCCCTGTGAAAGTTTGACAGGTGGTCTCTTCTCTTTTCCAAGATGTATTCCCCACTTACATTAAATGTGCAGGGCACTGGACTGAAACAGACACATGTTCCATGACCTGTTGCTTCAGGATCAGACCAAGGTAGTCCCCTGGGCTGTTACACGCAGTCATGCTGCCTTTAAGGAAAACAGCTTCCCTGTAATGACAACACTCTCTCCAAGAGCGAACACAGCTCAGGGACTCGGCTGCTAATGTGAACCATCAACCACTAAGTTCACTCTGTCTCTCTCTTTACTCTGACCCAGATATCTGCATCGGGATCCACTACTGGGTGCTTTCCACAGGGAACCGAGTCGGATTCAACACCCCGCAATACTCCATTAATTCTGCAGTGATCTGATTTCACTGCCTTGAGTGAGACAGCATAAGGGTTGAACTAGACCCTTATGTTGTCTTTCTTCCTTACAAATGGTGGCGACCACGAATTACAGCAGCACTTCAAGATAAACCTGCGCCCGATGGATGTGGCTTTTTGACGGAAGAGTGAGATGGAGTCTTCCTTCACTTATGCAATTCGTTTGCCTTGAGCTCCTTTCAGAGTCTACACCTGCCCCTGTCATCCTAATTCTTCTACTATGTCGTCCTAATGAGGCTGGTCCTGAGATTCTAACCAAGGACCTTTTTTCTTTGAGCCGAAACTCAAGTCAACGACATAAGATACATGGATCATTGTAACTGAATACAACTGTTATATAGGACTGATGCATGACCACAATTGTTCATAATGAGTTACGAATTTTGGAAACTGTAGATCATTTTTTGTTTTCCTTTTTCTTAGTGTCTGTTCGTTCTAAGTGTGGTATCTTTAATTGTATTTTTTAATATGTTTGATAGTACAGTATGTGTGTGGGATATATGTGATTAGGAGTGCAGTTGAGATTGAGCAGTGTGTGGGAGCAACTTGTGTGCTCCAAGGACAGGTATATATGGGGTTATTAGTATAATTATGTAGCAAATACATTCTATTTTTGGTCATTATGTTTTTATTAAATGTGTATTTCGGAATAAAATGTAATCTAGGAAAAACTTACACAGTGGTTTGTTGTCTGAATTTAATTGACTAACACGGCCGTATGGCACAATGTCATTGTGTGTATGATTCCTACTAGGTTTTCATTGTGCCTTAGCCTAATAGAAGCTTTAGGTCTCTCTTTCTTTGTAGTTGCCTTTAAGGAAAACAGCTTCCCCGTAATGACAACACTCTCTCCAAGAGCGAACACAGCTGACAGCCCGGAGATAGTTCCCGGACCGCCATACTACGAGCTCTGCTCGCGGGTGCCGTCACACCCGCCAGGTTTTTCCTGGCGGGTGTAATGGCACCCACGAGCAGAGCACTTCAGATGCACCGGCACAACTCTGAATGTGCCAGTGCATCCGACGTCCCCATCCCCATTCAGCCCTATGGGGGCAGAATGGGGATCGGGAGGCCCTTGATTCCGGCACCCGCAAATGGGCAATTACCAGGTCAGCCGAGCTTGCAGGTGCCAGAAAAAATGAAACTCTGTTTTTAAAGGCGCGGCTACCGCCAGAGTTGTAATGAGGCCCATTGTGATGTTAAGTTTTGTCATCCAGTCACGTCCTAATTTGGCATTTTTATAATAATAATACATTAACTGGCATCTGCCGAGAATATAATAAGGGCATCAACATATTATGTTCTCCTTTTAGAGATCAGTAATTCGTCTGTAAAAGGAACTAAGCTCATTGCTCCAGAGAATACCTGCGCATTCATGGCAATGCCCGACATTGGATTTTTTCATTCCTGGACACAGGAACGAGTTGCTCCAGTGTCTACAAGGAACGAAGATGTCTTACCTCCAGTGCTTAATTTGTAAAAAAAAAAAGTGCCAGTGCCCAAAAAATATTGGCCCCATAATGCCGGGCGCGGCGCCCGCGCCAGTTCAGTGCTAGACCTAGATCGGCCCACCACCAGTCCATCACACTGCTGCTGCTCCATGTCACATGCTTGCAGCTAGTTAATAGTGTATTTCAATGCATTTGTTTTCCTTTTCTTTGTCAGAAAGAGGGCAGCTGTGACCCCTGGGTGATGCCCTGCTGTATTACTGGAAACCCGGTGTTGTTGGCAACATGCCTGGTTATTTGGGTAGTTATGCTCTGTTCTGTCATAGAATACAGAGCAACTAAAATGTTGAATGGGTGTGCCAGGCTGTGCCATGTACTAATATTCAATGCGCACACTGGGAATAGACTGTTGTCGATGGTGTGAACTGTGAACATGGTGTGATAATGCAAATTGTGAATATACTGGGGGATTCAAAATGTCAACATACCAGGTTGGGCTAAATTCGATGTATACTACTAGGTTCCATATTGGGAATGCACTGTGATTTTGCAGCCTAGGCATAAGGGTATACGATGGGCACACTAACACTGAGTATTGTAAATCGAGATAATGATAATGAAGAAGTTGTTTGTAATGAAAAACTGGCATAGTGCAACACAGGAGTTTACTGGACCTGTCAAACTGGGAGCATACTGGGTTTGTCCGTACTTTATATAACTTGGGATTTTGGAAACTGCAAGCACTTTGCAATTGTGTAAAATTAAAATGAGGTTTTACAGGATGCTACAAACTAGATGTAATACTGGGAGTACACAGGGATTGAGCAAACTGCATTTACATTGGGATTGGACGAACTCCTGAGGTTGTCAAACTGTGCAGATATGCCTGTGTTACGCAAATTGCAAATATGGTAGGATTAGATTTTGACTGAAACTGGGAACATGCTTTGATTACAAAAAACAGAACACATTGGCATCGTGAAACAGGAGGCTTATATAGCGGCACTGTGCAAAATGGGAGTAGAGTGCGATTTTCATACTGGTGTTGGACACATTGGAAATATCCTGAGACTATTCTGGCATTGTGCAGAACTATTATAGGATTGCGATAGTTCCGGCAGCACTTAATAAGTTACCTGCACTTCTCCCCTCCCTCCTTCCACCACTTGCGCGATCTGATTGACACAAGGCCTAGTAAGATCGTTGTTCCTTCACTGTGCTCACCTCCTCTGTCTTCTGAGTGTGCTTCTTTGTGTGCCTCCATGAAATGTTCATGCAGGCGTAAAACTACTAAAGAAACTGCCTCAGTCTGCAACTGGTTCAAGACCAGGCAGATCCCATAGGAATCCATTGTAAATGCTGCCTACAAAACACGCATTTGCAAGTGGCGTTCACATTCCCACCGACGGGGTGAAAAAATGAAAGAGAAAAGGCGAGTTTGCCTCGCTTTAACTCTTTTCTTGTCCACTTCACATCCTGGACTTTTAAATGTTCATGTTGGGGATCCCCCAGAGCACCAAAGTGCTAATGTTGACGCTCCCCTGCACAGCAGAGCATCAAACCAAAAAGAATTGTGCATGTTTCTACTCTTTACGTTTGCACTGCGTTTTGTAAAAGGTGAAAATTGCATGCAGGAGACCCAGCAGCATATAAGTGCTAACCCTACATGCAATTTGCATTTTTTAGTTTTTCAAAAATGATCTCCTACGTGTAACAGTTTATGTGTCATTGTTCATTGAATGTATCATAGCAAATGTGTGCATTTAGCAAACCTTATGAAAAATTGGATTCCCTCCTAAACATGATGTTCTTAGATATGCATGAGCAAGTGCCCACGTGCGTATCCTGGGAGAGGTTCTGTGCCAACCGTGCATGTAACACGTGGGTCATAGAATCCCAAGAAGTGCGTCTTAATTCATTACCAGTTAACAATGCGGAATCGTTACCCATGAAACTCAATTATTAAAGGGCAGTGCATGCAATAATCGGCGCACCATCTGCTGAGATGCGGAAACAGTGCCATACGAGCAAACTTTCTTATATGCCGAATGTGATAATCCGCCAACATGCCTCTGCTCCACATCGGCTGATTATCACATTCGACCCATGACAATGGGGAGTGTAACTGGAGAGAGCGCTCCTTCTGCTGGGCGCAAGCAAATGGAACAATTGATATGAAACGCTGGAGCAGACAGCTGTGGAATACAGTACCGTATGATTTAGCAAACTAGGAAATAAATAGGACAGGGAGTGGGGCTGCCCAACTTCCTGTGAAAGAGAACACACAGGATCAAAGCAAGTCAATTCATGTGCTGGAATAGTCTCACAAGGGAAGATAACCTTGTCTCAGTTCCTCATTGGGCACAGGAACACAATACTCGGGCATTTGCATATGTTTACATCCTCGATTAAAAAAATAGAAAATGTGAAGGGAGAACGTGCAGCATGGCAGATTGACATATCATTTTCTCTGCACTATGGCCAGGTTTGCAGTAAGCCTCTGAGCAAGTTACAAACACAAGATGACACGGAATATAGCCCCAGCCCCTTAAATTCCCTTCCTCCATCCCAAGGAATCAAGGAGCTCACCATCCCAACAGAACATGAATAAGGCCTGGCTAGCTGCGGATAAGTGTGGGTACAATCCTGGATTAGTGTCATCTGGCAGTGATGTCATGCAACATGGGGTGCAGCACAGTTACTGGAGTGCAATTGAGGCTACCCATTTAACGCTATGTTTTTTTCAAACGTGTTCATCTGTATCCATATTTTAAACACCTACACCTGCATTGTTCATTCTGAAAAAAAGCCACTGCCACGGCTGCTATTTCTCGACATTGAGTGACCCAGTGGGTGATTCTATAGGAAACGGGAGTTTGTAGACCCGGCCAGCCCCTTCCTTGTTGACTGACTGCAGTGCAAGCCACTTAGGAGAGCATTACTACCTATAGAGGCCAGGCAGTGCTCGCTACACTGCTATCACACTGGGGACCCAGTGCCTGCACTGTCTCCCCCTCGGCATTTTATTTACAGTCTTTACACATACATTCAGCAACCTGTTTCTTTCTTCATTTTTTGTATTCAACAGTAAAAAGGAAATCCAAGACTCCCACAATGCACTGCAGTCTAGAATGCTAATATGAAAACTGTTCTTACTGAAATCTCCTCGCGCCTCAAAATAATAAAAACAACTGTGTGTGCAAAGAAGCAGAGAGTGTCAGGGGAATGCGGAGATGAAACACTATACGGGTGGGCACGTTAAGACCAAGTTAAAGCTTGTGGGGGGGGGGTCATCTTCCACGGAATGTTCACATGTGCGATGAGACTATCACCTCATTACCTTAAAGTTATTAACTTACTGCGATTCATTTGTGGGGTCATAGCATCTTCTGGATGAACTAGAAAGGAGTTTTAAGAGGAGTTTCCTGCTATTGCGTCCTTTTTACTCTTGGTTCATTTGATCGAATGGAGTGTTATATACACGCCTGTTAGATATACGCGGAGGCGGCCGCAATTGTGGCCGCGGGCCGCACTGCCTAGCTGCCTCATTACGGCAGCTCACGTTGCCTCACGGTCGCGGCCTCACCTGCCAGCTCGAGTTGGGCGGGCAGGCCACGCCAAAACCTGGCCTGCACTGCACACGACGAGCAGCACGCACCGTGCCACCAGCCACCGCCACACCGGCCGCAGTCAAAGTTGGGGGGGGCAGCGGGGGATCTTCAGACTCATGAGCGAATGATCCAACCTGACATAATTATGGCGCCGCCCGCTGCCGTGGTGGATGGACATATTCGCGGCGGCGGCAGACGGACGCAATAATAATGTAAGCTTAGCTCACAGCTCACTCAGTCGGAAAGTTTAACTTTAAGATACTTACCACCGTGTTGTACAGTCTAGGGCTAGGTCTGCAGCAGGAACTTAAGCTGCAAGTAGGGTTAATAGGCCTGCACAGGAACCGAACCACACGTGCAGGGGCAGGCTTTCTCACAAGTCACTCACAATGCCACGCCTTAATAAATCAAGCGTGCTCGTGAAGTGGCCTGCCTCTGTAACAGACCCACGTGACCCCCCACACGCACGTCATCGTGTCATTTCACTGGCTAGAGAACAGCCAATGAAAACTGTACATTCTGTGTTACTATACAGAATGTATCAAATACTGCATAGTAACAACAGAATCTTGGTTTTCATTGGCTGTTTGTGTTGTTGTGCTGTACTCCCAGGCCCTGTGACGTCCCAGTCAGTTGTAGCGCATGCGCGAGCCTCGTTTGGGACCCGCGCATGCGCAGGTGAATAAACTGCGCTCGTGCGGGCTGTTGTCGCCGGGACGCGTAGCAAGCAGCATCGCGTCCTGTGTCTCTCTGAGTGTGTGCGTGTGCACATGTATGCATGTGAGCCACCCGAGGCACAGGTGGCTATACAACTGGCGACGAGGCGGGATACCATTGCAACGTTCGTTTGATGAACACGGCGTGTTTTACATCGGCGACGCTACACGGTGGTGAGTCACGGACCCGGCGGGAACAAATTCATGCTGCCCTAACGTCTGGTATGCAGCAGTAGCGGCCTGAAAAGGTGCTCGTGCGCTGCTCATACCACTTTCACAGACTTTTTGGAACTCTGGAAGTCCTCTACAACCCAGAGGACAGCCAACATCGCAGAGCTACCGAACAAAAGGTGGGTAGACAGCACAGCTGACAACAGGGAAGTAACACAAAGCTGGAGGGGAGCAATGGCATGCTGAATTCCACCGTACAGTAACGGGAGGTACGTGCGCTGCCCACCCAAGTCAGGTTTGCGGCCTCTGAGCCAGAAGGAGGTGCCCGTGCGACCTGTAGGCATGGCGGAAAGCGACGGAGAGGCGGAAGCGGCGACTGTGGTGGTGAAAGCACAACAGGGGTCGTTGTTACCCATGCAGGAGTTTGATGTGTCCGGTCCCCCTTCGAAGTTGGGCCCAAGATGGTTGCTATGGATAAAGAAACTTGATATGTACTTTACAGCGACTGGGATAACCAATGACGACGCGAAGAGGGCCACTCTTTTGTACTCGGCAGGCCTGCATGTCATACGCATATATGATTACCTGAACCTGCAGGTAGTGACCTATGATGCCATCAAAACTGCTCTGGAAAATCACTTTATACCACTCTCTAACGCCGACTTCGAGAGATTTCTCTTCTGTGGCGAAAAACAGCGGGAGGAGGAGTCGCTGGATCAGTTTTGCGCTCGACTGCGGCTCATGGCGCCACGTGCCGATGGGACAATGAGGAGTCGATGATAAGGAATCAAGTGCTTCAAGGGTGCAGCTCGGGAAAACTACGAAGGCAAGTGTTGAGGGAACCAGGCTGGACTCTGCAACAAATCCTAGACAGAGGCAGAACCTTTGAACTGGCAGAGTCAAGAGGGGCCAAGATGGACGCAGCAGTGCGCCCTGGGAAATCGGAAGAGGCATTTGCTATCAGTAAACAGACTGCGTCGAAAGACAAGTGGGGTCAGAAACGACAGGAAACTCGTCCCCCGACAGGGTCTGGATTTATCTGCCAGTATTGCGGATATGATTTGCCCCATTCTGAGGAGTGTCCGGCCAAATCGAGGTCATGTTGCTGGTGCAACGGACCAGGACACTACGCCCGTATGTGTCGTGCCCCAGCTCCCGTGTCGATACAGAGGGGCCCGGCCAGGGTACGAGGAGGTGTTTCGAGAAGGCAGAGAAGCATTGCGGCTTTGGAGCAAGAAATGCAGAGACTTCAGCTAGCTGAGGAGGAAGAGGAGGAGGAGGAATACGAAGTATTTTTCATCTCGAACATCGCTACTGGGGCGAAGAGTAAAAGACAGCCCAAATGTGTCATGAACATTCAAGGGGTGCCGACACAAGTGCTAATTGACACAGGGGCCTCAATATGCGTGCTTGCCTCGGAACATTACCAGAAGATTCCTGGCCCTCCCGCGCTGGACATTTCGACGGCGAGGATTTTCACGTTTGGGGGAGACACTCCGCTCCCCATCAAGGGTGTGTTCGTTGCGCCTGTATCCAGGGGTCGTCAAGACCAAGGCGAGACTTCGGCCCAAGGTCTGGTTTCCCGATTTGGAGGGGATGGTGGGGAGTTTTGTGAGAAAGTGCTTGTCGTGTCAGGCAGCCAACCCAGGAGACAAGGCCCCACCTATCAGTTCTATGGAACGGAGTGAGAAGCCGTGGGGAACCATCCACGTGGACTTTGGCTCGACTGGTCGAGGCATGTATCTTCTGGTGGCGGTGGATCAGTGGTCGAGGTATCCGGAGGTGGAGGTAGTGGAGTCCACAGCGACGGAGTTTACCACGAGGGCCCTAGACAAAATGTTTGCGACGCATGGGTTCCAAGAGATACTGTGCTCGGACAATGGACCGCCATTTACCGGCAGCCAGTTTGCCCAGTATCTCCAACAGAGGGGGATCCGTCACCGCAGGGTATCCCCGCTGTGGCCTCGAGCGAACGGCGAGGCTGAAAGGATGATGCGTACCTTGAATAAGGTACTGAGGATTTCCGCCAGTGGGGGTGAGGACCTTCTGAAAAAGCTGTGGAGTTTCTGCGAGAATATCACACCACGCCTCACCAATCGACGGGGGTTGCCCCTGCAGAGGCGCTGTTCGGGCGTTGCCCTCGGGGAATGATACCAGAAGTGGAGGGCAGGAGACCAGGTGTCATAGACAATGACAAAGGCCGAGAGGAGCGCGCCGTGCGCAATCAGAAGGAGAGCGAGAGACGAGGACTGTACGACACCGAGGTGTGTGTCGGTGACTCTGTGTTGGTTCGGAACCGACACCCCGAGGGCAAACTATCTCTACCATACGAGCCTCGCCCGTGGAAGGTCACCCACGTGAAAGGAACTATGGTGACAGCGGCCTGTGACCGCGTCACTGTCACCCGCAATAGGTCTTTCTTCAAAAAAGTGGACACCTCACCGGGGGCCACAGGTCGAGAGGAAAGGCCACTCCAGGACACTATCCCCGAAGCCCCAGTTGAGGATCCCACCAGGGACATCGCCCCCGCGGACGTCAGTAACAGTGGGACTTTGCCAGGTACCTCCAGGTACCCCGTGCGGAGAGACCGGAGACTGCCGGCTCACCTCAAGGATTATGTCCTGGACTCAGGGGACTGAGCAAATGTCTCCGAGGGTGGTCCCCAGTGATGGAAGTATCCAGTTTGTATTTTACCGGTTTTGCGTTGTTAGAGCACCATGTTGTTGAACTGTTTTGTTGATGGAAAAAATAAGGGATGTGACGTCCCAGTCAGTTGTAGCGCATGCGCGAGCCTCGTTTGGGACCCGCGCAGGTGAATAAACCGCGCTCGTGCGGGCAGTTGTCGCCGGGACGCGTAGCAAGCAGCATCCCGTCCCGTGTCTCTCTGAGTGTGTGCGTGTGCGCATGTATGCATGTGAGCCACCCGAGGCACGGGTGGCTATACAACAGGCCCCAGCCAGCCATGGCCTGCAACTGGAAGCAGATCAGCAGAGACTCAGAATGATTTACGATCAAACTGAACAAACAAAGGGATTACACATGCCCAATCATGTTCCGGTCCCCAAAAAAGACTGCCGGTGTTCGCCACCGGCAACCACCCCCACAAATTAAGCACTGCTTACCTCCTATCATTACCTTGACCCTTGGTTCCTCTTGGGGGTCCGGTGTCACTGATAGTACTGAACACATCAGGTCGCTCTGTTGGCTGTCCTTTTGTGGATATAAATTCATCCCTGTACCTGTGAAAGGATTTCCTCCTACCACGGTCACCCTCCCTACTTTAGGTGCAGGTGTTTGCAGTATTCCTACATTTGTGTTCCATTGTGGTACCATGGTCTTTTCTGTCTGTGCTTGCTGGGTCTGTATCTGTTAGACTTGCTGTGGTTGCCCTTGTGCTAATTGCCTTTTTTAATGGAGCGTGCTGTGTTTTCTGTAGTTGCGGCACACATGCCTGATTTTGCGTGTGATCTTGGGCATAACATTCCTGTGCTTCTGTATTATATTGTGGAAAATAGCCCATCCCCACTCTTGGAGCTTGCCAATTCTGCTGCATGACCCCTGCACTTCTACATATTCTTGCTATATGTCCCATCCTCCTGCAATTCCAAAATTGTTCCGGCTGTCTGCTATTAAATCCTCCTCCTCTCTGAGGGGTCTGAAATCCACCTCGTCCTCCTCCCCTGGGTCCATTCCCCCTTCCTCTTGGCCAGAAATATTACCCACTCTGATCCATAGGGTATACTACATTATTTTGCTGCACTGGTCGCATTTCGTGTGCCGCCACTCCCTCATTACTCGTCAATACCGCTCCCCTTAAGGCTAGTTTTGACATTATTTTCTGAATTAACTTTGCTTCCTCCTGCTCTCTACTCTCAGCTTTCTCCTTATTCTTCTCTTGTAACAATTGGCAGTGGTGCACGATAGTCAATTGTATTTCTGGCCATGGCTTCGCTTCCATCCCTTCCTGTTTTTTCATCTGACTTTGAACTGGCTCAGGCAGTCCCTGACATAGAATGTGGTAAAATAATGCCACCATTTTGTACCACAGTTCCCTCATCTTGAGACACCATCTCTCTTGAATATCTTGAATAAAGGCAACAGGATCTTCACCCTCTTCCATCTTCCAAGTCATTATCGCGCCCATATCTGATGCATCAGGATATTGTACTTTGAATTCTCGCCATACCTCTGCTCTGCAATTATTAAATGGCGCTCCATCGTGTGTCGTATTTTGTGCAGTCACATCCACATATCCTGCTCAATTCCAAATGTCATCAGCCCTCTCCCCTAGGATGGCTGCTATTAGGCCTTTTATGTCACATATAGCTAACGTCATTCCTGATGTCATTCTTTCTAACTCATAAATCAATTTTTCCGCAACTAAAGTCGAACTCGGTCATTTACATTTCAAATTATCCTTGTCCATTTGTGGTCGTGTTCCCCCTTTCTCTAATAATGGAAATTGTGAAAACCCTCTTCTATAGTCATACCCACCTACGTTTCGTGTCTTCCAGGTGGGGCTAGTCTCGCCAATTTGTCTCTGTCCTGGTAGGGACCTTAATCCGCCTACATAAGTTGTTCAGTGTATGGTGTCGGTTCTGGTGTTTTTTCTTTAGGGTCCTCTAAGTCTGACCATTTTACCCCTGTCTCTACACTCTAATCTATTGAGAAACCGCCTGCACCCTCTCGTTGCGCTTTTTCATTTTCTTCCCTTTCTTCGTCTGACTTCATTATGCCCCAGCTTGCATGACTTTCATCCCTTTCCACATCATCAAGATCTAGTCTACTCACAGACAGTGCTCTATGCTCATCTGTTAATGCATCACCTGACCCCCCTCCGGTTTCCCTCAATAAAGATCCTTCAACATCCTCTTGGGTTTTATTCCCATCTTTATCTCTCATTTGCCTATATAAGTCCCCAATCCTCTTCCCTATGTTTTCTGCTTCATGCTCGTCGTCCCATGTCTGTATTCTAGGTATCCCTTGCAGCTCCATGCAGGCTGTAGTGAACCTCTGTCTTCTGAAAATCGATCTTGTGCTTCAATTGGCACTATGCTTCTATGAAATAAATAATCTACCTTATCATCTTTTAGTCCCCTTCTTCTGTTCTCCTTTTCTTGCCTCGTAACTTCTCCTTTCTTCCTTTCGCTTCCTCTTTTTCCTTCTATCTTTATATGCTTTCTCGTATTCTATTTTGTTCTTTTCCCGCTCTTCTCTTTCTTCCCTTTCTCAAACCCCATCAATGCCCTTATCAATGCCCTTATCATCTAACTTAAGTAATATCTGTCCCCCATCCATTAATTCTGTACTATTGTTAGCACCTTAGCTTTATCTTTCACTTCCCTTTGTCTCCTTGCCTCTAACTCTGTCTCCATCTGTCTGTCCTTTCTCTCACCACACTGTTTACTTTCATTGCATGTTGGCATATATTTGCATTCTCTACTTTTGCTCTCTTCTGCGTTATCCTCACTGTTATAAGCAGGGGGCTTGTATGTCGGATTAACACACCCGCTGCGGCTTTCAATTCCTTTAAAGGATACAATCCTTGTTTCTCAGGATCTGTGTCCTTGTTAATGCTGATTTAGCACCCACTCCTTTTCAAGCGGATCTTCTTTCTCGCTCTGATACATTTTCCACAACTCTAAAATCGCCAATCTGTTCTGTACCTTCTTCCCCTTGTATAGAGCATGTAAATATGTTGTCATATGTCACAATACTGTTTTTGAAAACAAACCCTCTTAAGTGTTTTATTAGTTGTGCCTCTGACCCACTCTGCATGATACTGTCTTATCTTGGGTGTATATCTTGGCAGTGTCCTGCATAAACGTAGAAAAAAAGTGTCCACCATGATGACAAGTCGATCTCCACTGTCAATTCTTACCAGATCTTTTATTCTTTTATTTATTTTATCAAATATACCACACTGATTAATTTGAGCAGGCACCATCAATCGCCGCTTATTACCAAAAAAACCCCCCAACTTTTTAACCACTTTAAAAATCTATACAACGATATTCTAATTGTTCGTTCGTTTACACTTTCTATCAATTGTAACCGTTTTTTTATTATTGATGTTTTAAGAGTCTCTTCTTTATTTTATTACTATTCTCCTTTGATTTGTACCCTTGTGATTGACGTCAATCTCTTGATGTAAAAATCAGATGATCTCATTAATGTTTTTCTATTGTTTTATATCTCCTAATCTAGACACAATAAAAGTTTTATACTGACATGTTTATAACCCCATACACATGTGCACATTTAAATTGTCTGCGTACGCCTTCCTTTACTATCTTAAGTCAATGTAGCTCCTCTCACTCACCTACCCATTTTGGTGTTTGATGCACACTCTTCTTCTTGTCTTTGCCTCAGGAATCCTTAAATAATACCCCTATATTTGGAGTGTTAGTGCATACCCTTCCACCCCTCTTGGAACCAGGAGCGAGGTATCCATTTCTCTTCTTTCTTATCCCCAAAAATTATGTTACTTGTATGAATATATTTGCAGTATAGTCCCTGCCCTTATTTTTGCCACCTTCAATGTTCTACTTCAATCCGTAGCTCAGCTCGAGTCCCTCGGCATCGACTTATCCCCAATCAACCAGTTCACCCACAGTCTGTGGGGCACCTGCAGGGACCAGACAGGAATTTCACAAAAGGAGCACCTGCCGACCGATTCTTCTCTCCCGTGTGTATTTGTGCACCAATCTCCACAGTAAGTTCCACGGTCTTCTGTCTAATGGCAGAATCAATCAAGAGTAAGAGAGCCTAGATCTGGGCCTAGGTCAATTAGACCAGAACCATCTGCACTGCTACTGAAATGTGCTCTAGCACCTTGAAGCGTCTCATGTGCTAGATGGAATTACCAATAATGATCTCAGACCCAAATAACCAGACTTAAAGAATATGGCAAAGTACTACTTTATTATCATCATAAAAGTAAAGTAGGGCAATCTGGCTAATAACGCGCAGTAATTCACGCAGTCACACCCAAATGTGATTATACAAAGGTTTTTATACCTCGATATGGGTCATCAATGATGTCATCCTACGTAGCAACTAAAACTTATTGAAGGGAGGGATTGGTTTAGGGAACATATATACCTATAGTATATGTAAGTGTTAATCATTTCATTGGCTGCCCCCTATCTGGTGGGCATGCCTCAAACCACCTCTAAATACGTATAATACTGATTATTCCAGAAAAATGGCAATGGGTTGGTCTTTGCAACATTATATAGAATGTTGCTACATAGGCCCTCTGATTGGTTGTCAAGCTTTCACAACCTTGGACCTTTGGCTCTTTACAGCATGTAAACAAAACGAAACTCTGGTGCGGAAAGCAATGTCAAACTACTGCCCACTTTCCCAATTAGTCGAGCGTATCTCATCAGTCATGCCCAAAGCCACGGCTTCTCCTTTGTAGTTGACCTCGAAGCCTGCTCTCTGTTCTAGGACATTCAAGGGAGTGTAGGCACACTATTATCTTCATTTGGGCTTAATAAATAGCACTTGTTTTTAACTACGGAATCACGTGTGAGGAGACCACAAATGTGTCCATCTCGACCTTCTATTTACTGCTTCAATTGAATTGGGTGTCATTACCCTTCTTGGCCGCTAGAGACTTGCTCACTCCATCTTACATTGGTTTTCTACATTTTTAAGTCTCTAATACTTAGCTCTTGCAGATGTTTTCTGCTTCGCTTAATCGAAGAGAAATATGTCTTACGTACATGGCTTATCCTTTTGACTCCCCTTGTACCTTGCAATTAATTCTTTGAAGTAGCATCCTTGATCCCAGGCCAATAGACTCCTCTTTATTCCTCACACAAAGCTGATTTTCCAGCGTCTCCATCTACAGCCTTGGTCTGTCTTCGAGGTTGCTTGATTGGTTTCAACACAAGTGCAACGTACATCTTTCCATCGTGGCGGCCATGTTATGTTTTCCTCTGCAGTTAGCTTCTATATGTCTCATCTACCTTGCATTTCTGTGTATATAGATTTATTAGTCAGCAGGTTACTTTATCTTCTTTGGATATATGATTTCTTCATATTCAGTTACGTTTCTCTTATTACTTCTGCTAAATCCTTATTCTTTGAGTATTTGCATAGCGTTTCAGTAAGTCTCAGTATCTTTCCTCTATGACGTCACTCTGCTCTTGTCAGAATTCACTTATAGCTCTAGGATGTCCAATGGTGTATGCAGACATCTTTCCACCCTCTTAGTGCGAGGGTACATTTGTTACGGTTGTTTGAGTGCATATCGTCTCTCATATACTTGATGCCGTATTGGGATGATACCTGGTGTCCCACAAGGGGCTCTTCTCCTACTGTTCCAGTATCACAGATGTGAGGGGGCCGGTGCTAGGAATAACATGTCCACCTACAGGTACAAACACAAGGATAGCAGCAGCAGAGAAAAAAATGTTGTGGTTTGTTTAAAATTATTCCTTTCTTTCAGTGTAAATGAAACTCAGGTTAACCAGCCCACACAAAAACAAACCAAGTTGCACAGTTAACACAAAACACCAGTACATATGCAAGTGAGCATACATATCTCTCGTTTAGGCATATAAAGGCGTTTTACACTTCCCTGAAATTTCATTTTACATAAAAAAATGAAATGTCTCTTTACATGTGTCATGTTTATTTCTCTAATCATTCAATAAAAGCCACCTTCTGTTCACTATCAAAATCCAGAATTTGACAGGTTTCCCCCCACACCCTCCTCAGGAAATAAATCCTAGGTTTTCGGCTCAACTCTGGGATAATGGTGGCACGAGGTATAAGGTCTCAGTCCGTAGCAGGTGTATACCCCACCATGGTGAGATTTGAGGGCCTTGTGTTTGACGGCATTGAATGGCACAAAGGAAAACCTGTACAGGAGTATACCCACTGGTGACTTCACACTGTTCTCCTCGAGCATCATAACTTCACCTCCTCACTGATCTGACCTCCCGATGAAACATCCGGGGTTCGAGAGGAATTTCAGTATGGGGCTCTGACTCAGAAACTAAGCTCACAAAATGATCCGAAGGTTGGTACCTCATGACAGGGTCTGTGCTTTGGATGGGGTCCCCATGGATTAGAGGGACGGGCTCAATGTTAGGCTCAGCGCTCCCCCTCTCTAGCTTCGGGCCGTAATATAGGATCAGAGGTACTTGGAGTCTCTGGTATGGTTTCTTGCCAGAAAGCTAGACTCATTTCCTCTAGATCCGTGTGGCTCTCTTCTTCTTCGTGATCTGGGTGGGGGTCTCATGAACTGTAGGCACCCTCCTGCCCCTGTGCTTCTCTATCCACACCTTTTGCTCAGGGCTAGATATAGGGTGCGGTACAGTATTCTGCTTGGTTGAGCTTGCGATGGTCTCATCACAAAGCACCTTCAGTCTACTCTTGGCAGTCATCCTTCTGGGGGAAGGAGTAGTTTCAAAGCATCTAGATTCATCTCTACATCATCTCCTATGGGTAGAAGATGTTTTCTGTGAGGGTCTTCACAATGCAATTTTTACCCTCTTCTCTTAGCCTAAACACTGACAATCCAGGGAGCTGATGATCGACGAGGTACAGCTGGGATCCCGAGCAATCACCCAGCCTATTTCTTCCTCTTCTTCCCAGGCTCCTTATGAGGACCCAGTCCCCAGGTTGCAGGTCTTGAAACCTTACTTTACCATCATACCTTCTTTTATTTCCGGTAGCATTGTTCTCGGCAGCTGCTTGAGCTAACTGATGAGCGTGACATAGTTGCTCCTGCAGCTCTCGTATGTATTTGCTGTAATTTCTAACCTCAACCACATCTAACGATACACCAAAGCGCAGGTCTATGGGTAACCTTTCATCTTGTCCAAACATGAGTTGAAAGGGGAAAATTTGGTGCTGTAATTTCTTGTGTATTATACGTATGGACCAAGGTGGCAACATGTTGGCTCTGTGAGGATTTTTCTTGGCCGTTAAAGTTATCCAGCATGGTCAGAAGGGTGTGATTAAATTGCTCAGCATGTGAGTTCCTTGAAGGTGGTGTGGGGAATTCTTGTCTTTCTCACTCCTATTATTTGCATAAGTTCTTTGATCAATCTGGGCTCGAAGTCGGGCTCCCTAATCAGAATGGAGCCAAACAGGCCAGCCATAGTTGATGAAAAACTTCTACCATAGAACCTTGGCTATGGTGGTGGCTTTCTGGCCTTTTGTAGGGGATGCTTGCTCATATCTGGTGAAATGGTCCATTAAGACTAGGATGTTGTGAATCCCGCTGCTGTCTAGGTCTAGGAAGTCAAAACAGACCAAATCCATCGGTCCAGAGCTCTGCAGATGTTGAAGTGCTGTGGCCGGATAAGTGGGCGACTTCCTGGCGATTCACTGGCCACATGTTTTGCAATAGTTGTCCACATGGGCTCAAACAGGGCCAGTAGAATTGGTTCCTTGTCAGGACAAGAGTGTGTTCACTCCCCAGATGCCCATGTTGGTCATGGAGTGCTGCTTGGTGGAGTTGGCGAGTGAGCATCAGGCGATGAAGAAGTCGGCTTTGAGTCTGACTTTCCTTGTACAGAACACCCCCTTTAATCACCAATGTTTTCTATTCTTTGATGTAAGCCTGCTGGTCTGCATGATCACTCAGGTTCGGGGGTCCTTCTGCCCCATTCTCTTTTGCCTTTAGGACTTCTGCTACGGTGGAGTCAGCTAGATGGGCTTGTCGTAACTCATATATTGACAGGCAGGGTAGCTCAGACACGATTAAACTAGTAACATCACAGTATCATGAGGGAATTCCATCAGCAGTCCCCCCCAAGAGAGTCCATCAGCTGAGTAGGTAAGATGATTGTTATCTGTCCGCACTGTGAATTTAACCCTGTAGAGAAAGTCATGGAGTTTTTCTGTCACTGGCCACTTATCGGTTCTTTTTCAATACAATTGTTGAGACATTGTTTGTGTCACTTCACTGGTAGTTTTAAACTATTTGATGATGAACACCAGATAGATTGTGGAATTGACTTAATAGCAACAATATCCTGACTGTACTTTTCTTTTCTCTACATTGTTTTCATTTTAGTTCTTGTACATGATCTCTGGCTCATGAAGAAGAGAATGTACTTCTCGAAACGCGTCAGCCGTCCTCAATGAACTAAATTTTCTCTGGCTTCTTCGTTTGGAATAAACAAGATTTGTCTTTTACATTTAAAGATTGGATTGCATCATTAACTTTAGTTGAAACTGTTTTCTCTATTGAAATGTATTAAATGTATCTTTACACTAGTACCTTCTTGAATGAATATTAAGGCGTTGTATTGACGCATTGCTACAGTGTGCAGGGGACGGGAGGGTTCCAGTTTGGATCCTCTTTTCTCTCTCTTTGTGTATTTAGGTAGCCCTGTGCCGGGGCCACTTTTCCTCCCCCGCACCCAGCAGATATCATGACTGTTTCTACTTTGTTCCTATACCTTCTATTCACAAACCTGTAAGTGTGCACCTTCTATCTCCTTCCGTTTTGTTAACTGCCCACTTAAGTGCCAGGAATTCCAACTTGTGCACCGGGTAGTTTACCTCTGCATTCGCTAGCCGGTGACTGAATCCATCAACATGTCCATCAAGCAGACACATGGGGGGAGATACTTATCGACTGTGGGTTCTTCCCTCTGGAACAGCCTCCCTGCCTCTCTCCGTCTTGAGTCGGATCTCTTTAAGTTCCGGAAACTCCTCAAGACTTTCCTCTTAGCCGCCTCCTTCTCTCTCCCTCTCCCCGGCTAACCATCTCTTTCTGCTCTATCTCTCTCTTCCTCTACTTCTGCTCAGTTTTGCTGACTGCATTCCTGGTGTACCTTCAGAGCCTCACAGGTCCCAAGCCAGTCTCCTGCATTTGCCTCTGGGCCTTGCACTTGCCGCAGCACTACCACACTTGTGTTTCGACCCATGAGTGTGGTATCTCTCTGCACTTAACCCATGTTCTGATGGGACTGGGCGCACTTGGTCCCTATTACCTCCCCCCTCACACTTCCTGTTCTGTTCACCTGCATGATCTGAATGTACCACGCCTTGTAAGATTGTTTGTCTTGTCTTCCTTATTTCTTCGGCCATGCGAATAATAAACAAACAATCAATCAATCAATCAACTAGTCTGGTTGCTCCTTGATGTTCTTGGTACAGCACTGCACCTAAGCCATCAAGGCAGGCATCTAAGTATAGAATGTAGGGCAGCTGCAGGTCAGCATACTTTAGTACCAGAGCTTCAGTGAATGTCCTCTTTAAGAGGGCAAATGCTCTATTGCACTCAGTGTTCCAATGCTGCCCAAACGGCTTTCTTCTGTGGTGCAGGATCATTTTTGGTAAGGTCAGACAGAGGCCGGGCTATGTTTGCTAACCCAGGCACAAACCACCTTTAATAATTGCAGAAACCTAGGAAACTCTGGATCACCCTCAGATTCTGGGGTTTTGGCCAGGTACGGAGCACATCAATTTCGGTAGGATTCACACTGATTCCCTCTGCGGATACCACATGTCCAATATATTTCACACTGGTTCTGCAGAACTGGCACTTCTCCAGTGACACCTTCAGACCCTGGCGGCAGAGACGATGCAGGACCTTCAAGAGCCACTGCTGGTGTTCTTCGAGTGTCCACCCAAAGAGAATAACATCATCTAGGTAGACCAGCACCTCTAGCCGATTCATATCCCCCACAGTGCGCTCCATCAGCCATTGGAATGTGACTGGGGCTCCGGAAATGCCATGGGGCATCCGTGTGAATTGATAGAACCCTAGAGGGCAAATAAAGGTATTGTTTTAGTCTTCGGGCATCATGGGAATCTGGTAATAACTGCTTCTTGGGTCTAGGATCATACACCACCGGCTCCCAGTGAGATAATCAAGTGCCTCGTAAACTTGTGGCGTGGTGTACTGGTATAGGATGGTTCAACTGGCAATAGTCAAGGCACAACCTTACATCGATACAACAATTGGTGATGCATCAGGGCTTTGCAATTCTTGGATGACACCATCCTGTAACAGCTCTTCTAGGTGTCATCTGACAACCTCCAAATCACCGGGGGCTAGTTGCCTTGACCTCTCCTGGAATGGGGTGCTATTATTCAGCCTGATGCTCCACAACATGCACGTCACCAAGATCTCAATCACTAGTTGAGAAAACGTCAGTCCTCAGAGCCAACTATTCACACGGGTGATTTTTTTCTCGATCAGACATTGGGGAGTCTCCGTAATTCACTTTCGGTGCATCGAATGGGTGAAAGTCACTCTGCATGGTGGTAGCTTGCGCTACAAAGTCAGTGAGATAGAATTGTGTGATCTTCAAACCCCCAGGTAGATGGAGGATTTTGTCTGTTATATTTGTAATAGGGACTTTGATGTTTTTCAGACCTCTGCCATTGTCAGTGATTAAAGTGCATTGTACCAACAGACCTCCAGCGGGGACATCATTTCACCAAAATGCCTGGGGTAGTGGATGTGACATCACATGGCCCTTGACCTCTGATGACATCACATTACGTGATGTCATTTGACCCCACCCCCAAGTGACATTACAGGAAGTGATGGCATACAACCTTTCACCCAACAAAACAGGAAGTGGCATCACATAGCATTGCTCCTCAGTACACTAAGAACACTATGGTTACGATATCACTGTCATATGATATACATTTCAGACAAGAATGGACCACCATATGTAGCGTTAATATCAGTGTTTATAGGCCCATATTACCAGATTACAGTGAATGTAAGCATTTGCACTTACCTTGGCTTGCCTGCAGTTACAGTATTCACAAGCTTCTTGACAAGGCAATACAACCTGCTCCTGCTTGGTGTTAGTGTGCTCCGGTCATCCTGCTCCCAGTCCTGTGCCATAGGATGCATAAACCTGGCATAGAAGAAAAAGGTAATGCATGGTCAGGGTGCACAATTACACTTTAACTAATGCAATGTGCACCTAACGAAAAAAAAGAGGCAAATCAGCATGCAACAAAAGGGACAGCAAATCTTGACTATCTGTAATTCCCTTGGATTTGGTAGGGAATTTTGAAAAAGCAATGCCGTCAAGAAAATATTAAAGTCAAGTTTGTAGAGGCAATATAATCAATCAAATTTGAAATCAAAAGTTCATACACAAACTGAAAGGGAATATATACATGGTTCATCTTCAAGCAGACTACTGACTGCCCCAATTGGACCGCTTTTGTATAACTCAAGTGAGGAACCTTACCCCCTGCTCTGAGCCTACATCCCAGACCAGCTGAACTACTGTAGCACCTGATCTTGTTATAGCTACCAGCACAAACAACTCCTTGCTGCTGCTCCTCAAACTCACATCTCTCATACCTCTCCCAGCCACAAGAGCCCTGTAGCATACAAAATGTGCACTCGCTCATAATCCTTATCTAGTGATAATTAACCCTTGGTGAGTAAGAATTGGTGTCCTACATGCCTGTGTACAATTTAGATGACGAGTGGCATTTATAGCTGGCTGGAATCTGGAAAGTAGAGTTTTTTCTTCCCTTTCTCTACCCCCATCCCAAGCAAGGTTAGTGAGCACACTAAGTCAGAAAATGGGGACGGGAGGTGTGTGGGGGTAGGTGAGCCCCATAACTTTGCCGGGGTGTCCATATTTCAGGAGGCCATATCCTGCATCGCTCACAAGGCATACTCCGGACAGAAAAAAGGTCCCACTTTGTCTCCTCTTCAGCAGGATAAGCTCGAACATTATGTAGAGAAGGCACGGTATCACATGTATAACACTGACACAATGGAATTTGTAAAGCCTTTATTGAAAATGTTGGGGTCGCAGAAATTCCTAATCTGCCCTATATCTAAAATGGGAGTAGTCTCCACCATCAAACGATAAGCAAAACAGTCCTAATGGCATCATTCAGATCAAAATCGCCTATGCTAACAAAACCTTATGCCTGCCTATCTCTTGTACAAAAAGTGTAAAAGGAGAAATGTATGCAAAAGGAAAAATCAGTGTTCAAAAGAATAAAGGTAGTTGAACCAGCTTTCCTCACGTAACTCCTCACAGACTAAGGCTGTCCCTCTAGGTAGGATGACACACTCTGGCTCGGTTTCTAACACTCTACGCAGTTCCAAACCATGGATTGAGGCCTGCCTGGACTTCCACGTTAAAGTCTTTTTCTTGACTTTCCAAAATGTTATGTTCAATGCAAAGTTCTCAAAAAAGGTCCCTCTCTTCCAGGCTCAGACCTCTCACATCATAGTTCAACACAAACTAGCAAGGGGGCTTCCTTCCCCAATTTTACTGTACTTTGGGTCTTCCATAATCAGGCTTGGACCCCCATACAAAGACTTTAGAATGTGCATGGCGCTTTTACCGGACCACCGCAGGACTACTTCGACTCAAAGTTCACGGTCACTTCACGCAATTTGCTTTCGCTGTCTGTTTGTTTTATAACTTCAAAACAATGTACCTTTCACTGAGACTTTCGGATGGGCTACTTCCTTTTGCTGCACCACTCTGTTACTTAGTATCACTAATATCACATCTGCTTTTTTTCTTCAAAGTTCATTCACAAGTCTGCCTTTCTTCGTGTCTCATACACACACATGCAGCCTTCACTTGTGATATAATGTTGCTACTTAATTCGCTTTAACACACACTGGTCTCTCAGGGCACTTGGTAACTCACCTGCTGTGTGCTCGTGTTTCTTGTTTTGCTATTTTCTATTTATGAGTCAAGGTTAGTACCACAGGCTTGGCCTCGCCTCCCCAACTCTGCCATTTACCCCAGAGGGTCGCTGGCGTCCTTGGAACAAAATGCAATCTTCTCTTATGGGATCTGTCTTTCTCCACGTGTCTATCGCGCTCTGTCAGAGGCAATGACCTCCAGTGGGGAACTCTTGGGGTTTTCGGCCCGCTGATCTCGTCTCTTGGTATGTTGCTGTGCTCCAGTAGGTGTGCCCTTGTCCCGAAAGTTCTGCTCATGCCCAGAGTTTGTCTTTAGGTGTTGTCTTTTATTTTTGTGAGTAGAGCTAACTGGTATCCGGTGTATGCACTTAGTGTAAAGTGCATGACTTTGCCTAACCCGTTTAACAGGACATGTCCAGTACAATGTGAAAGAGTTAGTCTGGTTGCTCTCAGTCCTCCTCTTCCTCGGCCCAGTGTATGTCAAAAAAGGGGGCAGGAGTTGGGACTTTGGAAAAATCCTATAAAATAGGATAGGGTAGATGAACAAAAAAGGGGGGAATACTGCGTCTGAACATCAGCTTTCTCACCCCCACTCCTCGAAGACCTCTCACCCAGGTGATCCTCCTGCACTGGTCTACCCCAAGGGTCTGGATCCAAAGGCGTTGGCTGTGTCCTGGCCACCTGAGAGAGAGATCCCCAGGGACTAAGGGGTGAGACAACCTCTGGTTTCTCACAATTACCAGCTCAACACTTCTGGGTGATTACACAAATCGCAGGGGAGCACATCTGCTGCCCCGGAATTCTCGCTTTTTGCCAACAAGTATTTTAAAGAGCATTATGCAAATGATAAGTGATCATAAGCGGGGGGAACAGTGTAAGGGGGCAGCATTACCCTGTATGCTTGTGCCATGACTCATACAGGGGACTTTAAATTGCATTTTGTAACTTGTGAATACAGATTTCAAACCCAATGAGACTATTTAGGGTCATATACCTTTACAGTCTGCTACTGTCATTTCCCATTGAGGATGAGGAAATTAAAGTCATAACCATTCTTTTTGCTCAATTTATACCTATACATTTGTAACATTCTCAGGTAATGTGTTAATAATATGTGTGTTATTTCTGTAGGGGAGGCATGGTATCACAAGTATGACACTGACACAGAAGATACAATTTGTAAAACCTTTATTAACTCTGTGGGGTTTGGAAAAACACCTACTTTGCCCTATAACTAGGATGGGAGTTGTCTCAACCATCAAATAATAAAGAAAACAGTCTTAGTCGTGTCTGTCAAATCAAAATGCCCTATGCTAACAAAAGCCTAATGCCTGCCCGATTTCTTGTACAAAATGTGTAAAGGAAGTATGTATATAAAAGGAAAATTAGTGTTCGACAAAGAATAAATGTGGCTGAATAAGCTCTCCCCCCCACGTTTAGACAGCATGGAATAAAGCAGTCTCTATAGGCAGGATGACAAACTCTGGCTTTAACACTGAAACAGTTGAGAACATGGATCGAGGCCCGCCTGGCTTTCCATGTTCCAGGCTCTTGTTCCAGTATTCCCTAAATAACGAAACAAAACATTCACACAGGTCCCCCTCTGTCGGACTCAGACCTCTTTAAAAAAGCAAAAAGTTCAACATTGGTCCCCCTCTACAGGGCTCAGACCTTGCACGGTCCAACGTTGGTCCCCCTCTGCCAGGCTCAGACCTTTCACAATTCAACTACACTTGCCTGGGCTTCCTTCCCCAAGCTTTTGACGCCCCGGGTCTCGCTTTGCCAGACTCAGACCGCTTTTCAGATGTCGCAGACTTTCGAATGTGCAGGCTTACTCGACAGACTGCCGCAGGACCACTTCGACTCAGAATTCAATGTTCAGCTTTCCCTCTCGCCTTCTCTCTGGGTTAACTTCATTCACTTTCGCTTTTACAGTTCATTCACTTTTATCGTCTCAAACAATGTACCTTTCACAGAGACTTTCAAGTGGGCTACTCCTCTTCACCGGACCACTCTGTTACTCAGTATCACTGATTCCACGGCTGTCTTTATCTTAAAGTTCATTCACAGTTCTGCCTTTCATCATGTATCATCCACACACGTTCAGCCCTTACTTGTGATATATTGTTGCGAACATCAATCTTTTGTAGCACATTCCGGTCTCTTGCCAACGCACCAGCTATGTGCAGTTCTTGCTTGCTTTTCCGATTTTCAATTCATCAGTCAAGATTAGAACCACGGGCTTGGCCTCTCCTCCCCAACTCTGCCGTTCACCCAGGTGGGTCGGCGGTGTCCTTAAAACACAATGCAGTCTTCGATATTGGGATCTGGCCTTCCCCACGTGTTGTTTGTGGCCTTTTGGAGGCAACGACCTCCGGTATGGAATTCTTGGGGTTTTCGACCCGCTGCTCTTGTCCCTTGGTCTGTCGCTCTGCTCCAGTAGGTTTGCCTTCGCCCCAGAGGTTTTGCTCGTATTCGTGTTCCACCTTGCTCAAAATGTGTCTCTAGGTTCTGCCTTTAATCAGTGTGAGGCGAGCTAATTGGAATCAGGTGTATGCACTTAAAAGTGAAGTGTCAGACTTTTCCTGACCCGATTAGCGGGACATGTCCAGTACAAAGTATAACAGTGAGTCTTGTTACTCTGTCGCCCTCTTCCTCGGCCTAGTGTTTGTGCAGAAAGGCAGGGGTGGGAGGTGAGTTGGGACATCGGATCCTTAAAAATAGGAGGGGTTGGATGTACAAAAAAGAGGGGAACACCACGTCTCACTGTCGGCTGTCTCACCTCCAATCCCCAAAGACCCCTCTCCCAGGTGATCCTCCCGCACTGGTCCACCCCCAGGAACTGGGTCCAAAAGCGATGGCTGTGTCCTGGCCACCTCAGAGGGAAATCCCAGGGGACTAGCGGGTGAGACACCCTCTGGTTTCTCACATTTCCAAAGGATACTTGAAAATAATAGTGACCATACATGTATTGCACGCCCCAACGTTATTTACTGTTGGCTTACACATGGGAATGTGCTGATGTATCCGAGTCTGATAATATGCCCTGCCATGTTATGTCCTGTATTGTCACTTCCGATAATGTCTTATACATATGTAGATTAAGGGGTATACAGTAAATTAGGAGGCCCCATAAATCTCTAGTCACCCAGGGACCTTCAAATCTCCGGACCAGCGCTGGCTGAAGCACTCTTTAGGTTCAATAACATCTGCAAAATTCTCAAACCTACGCCATAATGACAGCGGATTGAAAAATGTTGTTTAAAGTAATACAATTGGATTTATTGAAATACTACCCGTGGCATTTCGAAAAAACTCACTTCTGTTACTGCTGTATCCCTGTAATTGGTTGGACCCTCCAGATTACTGGTGATTGTAGCTACGTCCGGCAGTAATCCAGTCAAAATAAATCGCCTTAGCTATTATGACAGGAAAGCATAGGGCTCTGATTTGGGTTGTTTGACCGTGTTAGAAATATCTGCGGTGGAATTAACCATAGTCATTTTGACTGCAAATACGTTTTTGCTGTGGTTAAACAAACCAAAGCCGTGTCCCCCCAATCTGCCAGTACACCCACAAACCCCTCCTTAATTACCTTTTCTCTGTCTGCCGCCTCTCCTGTAGCCTGAGGCATCAATTCCGTCCCTCTAACGCGGGCCGAATCTGATGCCACAGCATCCTTTTTTCTTTCTTTTTTTTTCCGGTTCCCTGCTTCCAATATTCAGGAAGCGGGGGACACCCCCACGCCCCAAAGCCCAAAAATACCAAACATGGGGAGCGCGGGACACCCCCGCGACCCACCGCTCTTCATGCTTGGTATTTTTAAAAATCGATCGAATGGTACTGGTTGAAATCAGTCAAATGTACCATTCGATTGATTTTTTTTTTCCATCAACTAACCTAATTCCTAGGGCTCGGGTAGATGTGTCTACCAGAGAAAATAGTTTGAAAAGATCATTTCCTGAAAGGTTTATGCAAAGAAGCTCAACAAAGAAAATTCCCTTTGAGTGATTAGCTGCAGTAGCTTTTGATACAATTTAGATTAATTGGTATTTTCATCATCCAATTTAAATTTGTACTCTTCATTTTGTTAAAAGATGGCATTTCCGAGACAGCAGAACCCTGAATTAAAACGTACAGAAAAATGTGGCCCTTCTATTAAGGGCCAGCACGAGAGAGGCTGCCACTGTCTACAATATGTTGGTATCAGGTATTAATATCGCTACATATATGGTCGCCGTAAATAATATCGCAGGGAAAATGTTGTGGCGATATTATTTGGGTGACCATATATGTGGCGAACCATTTTTCGGCGATATTTTTGTATGGCGATATTTTTGTGGCGACATTATTACATGGAACCAATATGTTGCCATAGTTATTGGTCTTTTGGTCTCGTTTACATGCAGCAATACAGTCTCGTTTCAACGGGTCGGGTTGAGGCCGAAATTAAATGCCTCAAGGTTGCTGATTTACTAAGCCATAGACCCAGCAGGGCAACTGCCATTCCAAACGTCTGGTCATCTGGTTACTCTCAGCTCAACCTTATATCCCTCGAAAGGAGGTACAGTTTGGCATGCCTAGCTAATGCAACGTTCATGAGGCAGAGCCAGCATTGTTCCTATGAATATTAATAGATGTTGCATAATACAGTGCAAGTTGATAACACTTGCTTTGACCTGCTTTGGTTGGCAGGCTTGCCATAGGGTTTATGGAATGCAGAGTTGGAAGGCACTGTATCATGCACGTGCCAGCCCCCTTTAATGATCTGCATTGATCTCTGCACCAGGGAGGGAGCGTGCTTCTCGATCTAGGTTATGTTGTGAATGCCTGCAGAGTCAATCGGCCCCCCCCTGCCTAAATCCCCAGGAAGTCGGCTTTTGGTTCACTCATTGAAACTGGCTTCAGGACACACAACTCAGCAAAGAGTGCTTAACCAGCTGAGTGACATTCTACCTTCACGTCCAGCGCAGCGCCCTGCAATGTTGCACAAAGCCTGCTCTGCTGCCTCTCGCTGTCTCTCCGATGAGCTCATGGTTGCTAGGCAACAATGAGCTTGGGAACACTTGAGTCTCGAAACAGAGACAGTGGTGGCGCACAAACCGCAGCCCAGGCAGGCTTGTGCTTTTTTCACTGTTGATAACAACAAACTTTTTTTAAACGCCTGGGGTCGCAAAATGATTATGGGGTAGCAGGGGAGATACCAGGGGTCACAGCTGTGACCCCTAATGACCCCCAAATGACATCCCTGACCTCCAGGCATTTCTTTATCCTCGGGAGCCTGCCTCACCAATCTTCCATGACTGTCATTGTCATGTTCTTGGAGGGGTACATGGCATTGTACATCACAGTCTTGCCAGGTGGTCACGTCTCCCACAGGCCCTTCAGATTGGCTAAGATTTGCCATGCCTTGCTTAAGGTAAGCCTGCTGGCAAGCAGGGTGCATTCTCAGAGTTCAGGCGAACAGAGGGCCAGCCATTTTCCTGTAGAGCTTTGCCTGCATTCCAAACATTCCAGAGTGTGTGCCTATGACCAGCGACACCTTGGGGTTTTGTTCCGTGTGGTGCAAACCAAGGCAGCATCTCCAACTCCCATTAGGTTTCACCCTTCCAGGGGTTCCAGAGGTACATGAGTCAAGTGTTGGCAATAGTAGGGTTTATACACTATTGTAACATGGGATCGACTGGTACTGTCACGGTGGCCCAATTAGGCCAGTAGGTATGCAATCATTAGCATACCCTTGAGTGTTGAGCCTGGCACAATTCGCTGGCAGCTTAATTCTGTTGTTGCAGAGCTTATGGACCTGACCAAGATGCTCTAATGCTCGTCTTGCCTGAGCCTTAGTCTGATGGCTGATGGTCTTGAACCCAGAGCTCTTTGTTGCTTGTTGGATTGTTTGTTTCAGCCTTGGTGGAGCCTATTCCTGATGTTGGGGCTCTAGCGGCTCCTCCTCGAGAACCTCTTGAACCCTTGCTGAAATTGCTCTCGTGGGTGTAGGTTTGAGGGCTTCAAATCGTGCTGCTACCTGGGTATAATTGGGGTCCCTGTCACACAGCTGAGTGGAATGATTGTCAGCCCGCATCAGTGACAAAACCTCCATGGTGGAAGTGGTGCAGAAGATTGTGTTGGAAATTCTAGCAGTGTCGGGGGCTGTTGTCTTGACTTGAACAGGATAGCTCTGCTCTGTGACATTACCAGTCTCCTCTTGCAGTGCCCTCTTGGACCTCAGCATCTATTTGTAAGAGGGGGCTCGAATGGGAATGGGGATGCACAGGGTCTGGGTTCGGAATGGCCCGGTATTTCCCCATTCATGGAACCTGGTACCCGGTAAGGGGGTAACCATGCTGCGAAAAGCGGCATGGCTACCTCCATACTCGGAATGACCCCCATTGAAATGCCTCAGCTCATTAAACAGAGCGCAATCTCTGTGATCTTTATTTCCTCCACGAAAGTTGCCCTGTAAAAGTCTGACAGGTGGTCTCTTCTCTTTTCCCAAGATGTATTCCCCACTTACTTCAAATGTTCTACTGCACTGTACTGAAAGAGACACATGCTAGGTGACCTGCTGATTCAGGATCAGACCCAGGCAGTCCCCTGGGCTATCACACGCAGCGCTGGCTTTAAGGAAAACAGCTGTCAGGGTCTCAAATGCTGATGTGAGCCAACAACCACAATGTTTACTCTCTCTCGTATCTCTGACCCAGATGTTTGGATCTGAATGCACTGCCGCCAAACACCATTTAGGGAAGGCCTGGGTAAAACTTGACAGGCCCGGCTGAGAGACGGGCTAGGGGACGGGCTCCTTCTCCTGTCAGTTCTCTCCCTCTTCTCCTCAAAGAGAAAAATGCAGGCTTGTCTCTTTCTGAAGAGCCAGACCATTTCATCACCCACGGCAGGGTGGCAGCTATCAACAATACATTATCCTTTATTTGTTTCATTTAGGCACACAGAGATCATATACATATCTCACTTTTAAGCATATAAAGGCATTTACCCTTCTCCGGAATTTCACTTTATATTAAAAAATTAAGCGTCTCTTTACATGGGTAATGGCATTTTTTTTCTTTAATCATTCAATAAAAGTCACATTCGGTCCACTATCAAAACCCAGAATTTATGATGAGTTTCCACCGCGTAACTTCGTTACGCCTGTCTAAACGCCTCCATTCACACTCCATGGGATTGTCATTGTTTTTGAAGGCGGGTGTGTAATGGGAGCTAGATTTCCATCTCTTATTTGCCCGCTGCTTTCAAAAACAACTAGGTTTTACGCCAGCATAAGATTTTCATTCTGGTGTAAAACCAATGATTTCCTGTGGAATCGGCAAAAAGCAGGCATATGCCATAGGAACTCAATGCAAAGGCTGCCTGCCATCCATACGTGGCAGGTGGCATTTACTCTGCATTGCCCCCAGAAGACTTGTTTGCAGCACATAATATGATAAGTCCAGTTGCTTTTACTGCCCAACCGAAACAGTCATTAGACGACTGGCCTCAGCAAACAATCCAAGGTGTATTGGCAGTGTTTGCTCCATCCCATACCTGATCCCCCTTCATTCCCCCTGCGTTCCGTTTACTTCTCAGAGACAACAATAGATGTCTGTATTGAGCCAGTGAGATGGCTGCACCTCGGGTGCAGTTGGGAAAGGTTGACATCTTATGAAAGGCAGACAAAGGCAATGAGAAGGTAGTTCCTAGAAAGATGATCCCAAAATATACTTAAACTCCGACATCTGGCTTCAGAGCAGCCAGAAAAACAGAAACCGCTCTCCTGAACACCCTATAATCTTGACTTTAACCTGGCTCTCTGAACCGCACAAAGAACACACATCTTATACAATTTGCAACAGTTAAAACACTCCCAGAGGTTTTGTTACAGAGTTAACCCCCCCACACATGAATGGTTAAACCTATACAATGGAACCATATTCCATTCAGTTCCCACACTTCTTATTGGATACATTCATCTAAGCACCATCCTCTTTAACTTTTAATTGCATGTTTCATATTTACACTACACCTCTCTCTGGGGCCTTTCCATATTTAGTCACAACCCCATCTCCTAGTTACACAATTTACATAACTTACTAACAATTTCAATTATCATAGGTTCCATCTGGTTGGGAACCTTTACATCTACTTGTAACGCACGTGGCTTGCCTATGGAAATTCCACTGATGTGAAAAGCAGGGGAACAAACACATTTCCTTTTGATCTATCGTTGCTGGTTTTATCGCCCAAATGTGTTGGTATCCACATTTCATTCTAAACTATGGACTTACTATTCCAGCCCACATTGACCCACCCACACCTTGACAACTCTATTGAAAATCCATGAGCTATTGGTGCTCCTTTCCCCGCAAGCAACTGCATCAGGTTTAATTGTCCGGCCCTAAAATCCAGCCCTGCCAGGTGGCCGGAATCTTTCTGTGATTCAATAACAGACTCCCATATACTTACACAGATTGCATCTCCCCTATACAATGGATCTAGATCATAAAAAAGGCCTGCCCGAAAATGACCATCTGATATTCATAACAACTGCTGCTGTTTTTCCCCATCCTTGTAAAACTAGTTTCTCAGTCACACAGACTTCAATTTCCCAACCTAGGTTTTCAGCTAGCAAAATTCCCAACTTATCAGAGAACTCTGCAGCAAAACAGATCTGTATATTCATACTGCCCAACATCTATTTGCCTAGAGATCCCCATGTATGTGTACCTATACATGTATGTTCAGGACTACTGCATCCTTTCACCCTGTTTTTCCCATTGCAAATCTCTTACCTCGCATGCACATGTAGAGCTCCTTGCTGCCTGATTGTTAAGCGTGACACACATATATTGCGTTTATATTGTATCAGCAGTATTGACATTCATCTTGCTGCGCACATGCAATTAGAAAATGTATCAACTAAAACACAAACAACACTAAAAATAACACATATCTCATTCCCATTAGTTACACTGGATTCATGCTAAATTGGCACATCATGTCAACATCACTGTCACCCCACGCAAAAATATGGCACGTGCAATTCAAACTTCTCTTTAATCGTGGGACCCTTATCAACTACCCCAACAAGATTTAACAGCTGATTTGCCTCGGAAGGAAAGCATGATTGTTTGTAACTGATCCTAAGGGGAACAGAAACTGCTTCAGTGCACAGGCATAATGGGGGGCCTTCCACCACACGTACTGGGAGAAGGGCCCGCTTGGAGAAAAAAAAGAAAAACGTTTTTTTTAGTCACCCTGCCTTCATAAAGAAATAATTTGCTTACAAAGGCAAAGTGACTACAAAAAGAAAGTATTTCTTTTTGAAGTCTGATGGCTCCCCCCCACACCATGATATGGAAGCCTCTAGGCTGGAGGCCTCCATTTCATGGGGTGGGGAGCTCTATGACTTCAAAAAGAAATTGTTTCTTTTTGAAGTCATTCTGCCTTCATAAAGAAATGATTTCCATTATGGTTCGGTCCTTAACAGAAATAATTTCTTTATGAAGTCGGAGTGACTTCAAAAAGAAACCATTTGTTTTCGAAATAATAGGGCTCCCCTCAACCCGATGACGCACGCGTGTGTGTGTGTTTGGTGAAAAGGTGTACACTTAAATGTATGGGTGGCTGCCTTTGTGAGTGTTTGATGAAAGGGTGCACACTTACATGTATGGGTGGCTGCCTGGGTGTGCCTGAATGAGGAAAGAGTGCACACTTAAATGTATAGATGGCTGCCTGTGTGAGTCTATGGTGATAGGGTGCACACTTAAATGTATAGGTGGCTGCCTGGGTGTGCCTGTATGGTGAAAGGGTGCACACTTAAATGTATAGATGGCTGCCTGTGTGAGTCTATGATGATAGGGTGCACACTTAAATGTATAGGTGGCTGCCTGGGTGTGCCTGTATGGTGAAAGGGTGCACACTTAAATGTATAGATGGCTGCCTGTGTGAGTCTATGGTGATAGGGTGCACACTTAAATGTATAGGTGGCTGCCTGGGTGTGCCTGTATGGTGAAAGGGTGCACACTTAAATGTATAGGTGGTTGGGTATGCATGTGTGTGTATGGTGAATGGTGTGTGTGCTTGTGTTCAGGGGCGCAACAAAACCTACATTTCTGGGGGGTTGCTAACCCTTCAAATGTTGGGAGAGGTGCTAATTCCACAGGTGGTGGTGGGAGCAAACTAATTTGTGTGGGGCACCAAACTTCTTTGTGCATTCTAATGAGACTATTCTAGTGCAGCTTCAATGTTACGAGCAGTTAACTAACTCCTTTAAGTCTGAAAGCACCCACTTATGGACTGCTGTGAGAATAAGCAGTCTCCTGTCCCCTCTCTACTCTTCCAATCACTCCCTGCATGAAAGTACTAAACCCACATCAAGATTTCAATTGCCTAAAGAATTATGCATTTGAATGCAGGTACTAACAGTGAAATGCTTTGTGTTAGTAATTGCTGGGCCTTTGTTAACAGTGAAACCCAGGTGCCGTTTAACATCTGTGGCCCTCATTACAACACCGGCGCTAAACCATGGCGCTATTAGCACCATGGTTGGTGCCGGTGTTGTAACGGGTCCGCCATGGTTCAATGGGGAGTTACCACCCCATTCCAAGGTTGGCGGGGCGGTAATTCCCCATTGAACCATGGCCCTTCCCCATTCCCATTTTCGCCTCATAGGGCTCAATGGGACTGGGGAAGGCGCTAAGTAAGGTACCGCAAATTGCGGTACCGTACTTAGCACCAAGGTCCCTTTGCGGGTCCCTACTTTAACGGCTGGTCTAGACCAGCCGTTAAGGTCGGGTCCCGCAAAGGGACCTCGTAATCAGGCATTAAGGGTTTAACGGCACTGATACCTTTTACTGCGCCGTTAAACCCTTAACGCCAGGGTCGTAATGACCCCCTGTGTCTTGTTATGTCCGGCAACTGCCCTCTAGGTCAGCCAGGTCGAGTCGACATAGCCCTACATTTCAAGGGGGGTGGGGGAGGCTGAAGGACAGTCAGCTCAATGGTGTTGTGCCATTACCTGTGTTTAATCCCTTGGTTACTTATTGGTAATCTTCATTACTCATAGCCCTATTCTTCCTCGTCCCAGTACTTGTGTATGAGGCACTTTGACTCATACACAAGTACTAGGGTGAGATAGAGGGACATGGAGGTAATCCCTGGCTTACTTACCTGCAATCTTCATTACTCCTAGGCCCACTCTTCCTCATTCCAGTACTTACCTGTGAGGCAAGGAGCTTCATACGTAAGCAATGGGACAAGGAAACGGGATGTGGAGGTAATTCTGGAATGAGAAGCTGATTTTGGGGCTGGGGAAGGGGGTAGGAGGGAGGGGGGATGTATGAGGGGGTGGTGTGGGACAGAGTTGTGCGATAAATCATAATGGTCATCCATGCCCAGGCTAAGCAGTCATGATATGTGGTATTAGTGGCTAGAGAGGCATTTTGGTGCAGCCAGTCTAGCCATTTCTTAGTTTGGCTTGACTTTTCTTTAACTGGTCATCTCTGATAAAGCAGTCCTGCTAAGTGTAATTACTTGGCTAGACGGCATTTGGGCACTGCCAGTCTAGCCATTTCTTACTGCCGCATTGTATATTCTTCTGGGCATCGTGGTAAAATAATAATGATAAGTGTTATTGCTACGACTGACACTTTGGTGCAACCAGTCTAGGTATGTCTAAATGTGGCCTGGCAAGCTTTACTGTTATATGTTATTGCGTGTCTAGACTGGTCTACATTGTGCAGCCAGTTGGACATGTGTTCATTGCGGCATGGCATTTTTAATAGCAAAGCATTATATTCATTAAAGCATTAATGTTCCTGTGCACTGATGACTTGCATGTATTGGAGCTTTGGATTGGTGTTACCCAACAAAACAATTGCAAACGCTCTGGCCTTTTAACAATATTTTCTCAGAAAGTGTGCTGTATAATGGATTACAACACATATTTATATCTTTCTCCTAGTACAGTGACTGGCGCACCCCTGCAGTAGCACTTTTGTGCGTGTTGCGCAAGCGTGGTAATCTGGACCGGCCCAGAGTGTGGCGTGACCTGTGATTTGTTGAGGAGTTGAGGTGGAGGGGCAGGCCCAAATTTTGTGTTACGCCACTTCTTCAGTGACTGGATGTGGCACTGATGTATTGGATATGCCTGCTGCATTGGTGGTCATTGAGGATAAAGGAATGTCAAGGAAACAGTTCGAATGGTTTGCTGACCTAATAGCACCTGGTTTGCTGACTTAATAGCCCCCATATATACTAGACAGAAGAGGGTTTGCCTTCTTACCTCACACTGCACATATGGGCCATCTTAATCTTCTGGAATCAGGGGGTTCATGAAGATATTTTCTCTCAGGCTGTCTCAGTATTGATCTTGATCTGGGGCACATGGCACTCATTTGTTTGTCTTACATTTAGGGATGTTCAGATTGAAAAATTACTTAGGGTCCAGGCATGGTGAGGAAGCTTCGCTGGGGTCGGTTTGAGCATCTTTTCTTCCAGTGACCCTCCTGTTTGCAGTTATTACTGACCCTCCTGTTTGAAGGAAGCATATGTGTAGGACTAGCAAACTCTTTCTGTTGGAAGTCCTGTGTAGCACCTCTGCCTCTTTACTCAGCCCTCTCTCTATCTCCCTCTTAGGAAGGCCTGCTACTTGCATGGGGAACTTGATGTGAAGGTTCTGCAGTTGCAAGGCCATAATCCTATTCTAAATGGTTTTCTTTTTTTGTTCATGGCAAGCAAAACAATAATAAGCCACAATCAGCAGCTTTGAGGGAGGTTCGGTCTGCCACCCCACACAGATCATATTTGAGCTGCTGCTGGAGCTTTAGTTGCAATCCTGTAATGAAGATATTAAATCCAGCCTCCTATTCAGTGTCTGGTTTGAGCATACCTAATTGTTGCTTAAACACTATTTTGAGTTTTCTGGCGATTCCCCATAATTCTGTTGGCACTTGTGTATCTTGTCGCAGTCTGTCTTCCTGGGACACCCCTTGGTATCAGCCACTAATAATCTATTCCTAGCTTGTTCCCTTTCAGTGACTATTGAGGTTACAGCAGAGCGGATGCCAGCCCCTTTTCTTCCCCTCTTTACCCTTTATTTCTCAGGTTATTGATCTATGTTTTTACTTTCTCATTTAAATCCTTTAATCTCCTACTTTTAGAGCATTTTATTCTTACTGATGCCACCCATTGCTTTGGACAGATATTTTACATTTAAATTCTAATGCGCACTTCAAGTTTGCTTTCCTTAATTGGTTATGCCGATTTTCCCATGTTAACTCATGTCATTTTTGTAAATATTTGCATGTTCCGCTATATTCCATATACATAAAATGTGCAGCTGTGCCTTTATGTCAGGGCTCTGAAACCTTTGGCTCTTCAGATGTTTTAGACTAAAATCCCACCAGTCCTAGCCCAGCATAGTCGATAGCAAGGAGTCATGGGAGTTCAAAACATCCGGAGAGCCACATGCTGCAGACCCATGGTTTAGGTGGTACCAGCAGCTCTTTAGACTGTTCTGTACCCATGATCTATTATATTGTCTGTTTTCTTTTACTTTACCGGACATTAATTACCTCATTGCCCACAATTTGAAACTCACTCGTCATCATTCATCCCAAACACAAGGAAGATTCAGCTAGTCTTCAGCCTTCAGGAGGGAGAAAGGGAACACAGGCTTCGAAATCTCTCATACGTGGTCCTGGGGAAGAACTTCAAACATCAAAAAATTCTGATGTTCCTTCTTGAGGGTGTGTTTTGTAATAACAGATTCCAGAAAACTGTTTCGGTCTTACAATATCACTAACAATACATGGGACCTCATTACGAGGAGGGCGGTAAGGGGTTAATGGCACCGGTAAAGGTGCCGAAGCCGTTAACCCCTTACCACCCCATTACGAGGTCCGCTCGCGGGACCTGCTCAGGACGCCTGATTTTACCAGACGTCCCTAGCGGGTCCTGCGAGCGGCCCAGCATGCTAACAACGGGCCCGTCATTAACGGGCCCGTTGTTAGCATGCTCCCCATTCCCATTGAGCCCTATGGGGGGCTCAAATGGGAATGGGGATGGACCGGGTCCGGGTTCCTTGAATGGGGAAATACCGGGCCCTCCAAGGTCGGAATGGCCCGGTATTTCCCCATTCAGGGAACCTGGACCCGAACCCAGGTTTAGGGGTAGCCATGCCCTTAATAGTCGTAATGAGGCCCATGGTCTTTGAGTTCATTTTGATAGGGTCCAATCCCTCCGTTAGCTTGTCCAATCCCTCCGTTGGCAGCCCTGGGGCGTCCCTCGCATTGGCTCTGCTGCTCACCTTGGCGAGCAGCAGAGCCAACGCGAGGGACGCCGGAGGGCTGCTAACGGAGGGATTGGACCCTATCAAAATGAACTCAAATCAACCACAACAAGGATTATAAATGCCATAATGCTGCGAAGCACAAACAGCCCTGATTTGAGAAAGGCTTTGATTAGCCGAAACACGTGTCATCACTGAGGGCAAAGCATTAAAACCAAGCTAATATCAAAAATATCGGGCGCATTTCTTGATTTCTGAGTGTATGCCAATATTTTACTGTCAGAGAAACAGAGCTCACGCAGGTCCGTTTAAGGTAGCAGCAAAAAACAGAGACAGTTTTATTGTCATGGAAGACAATGAACAGAACTACTGGCTAACTCTACCAGACCAATCCCGCAACAACTTGGCTCACCCATCAGACCTGCACCTTTAGAGGTTATGACCCTGTGACTGAATCAAAACTTAGAAAGAAGACCCTTCAAACAATAGTCCACTGTCTCTGAGAGGTGGCCTGTGTCCTGAGTCCCACCTTTTACACAACCTTTCTTAATCCACTCTCGATACTGATGTCTCTGCCACACGATCATCCGACCTGGACCTTTCTAGAAACCTCCTGTCCGGTTGCCATTCAGAATTGCCATCTTCCATCTTCCACATCCCAGTACATTTCCATTGCTGCCTGCTTTAGCCTTCAGTTTGAAATTCCGTACCATGTGACAGCCCCGGTGTCTCGCACAGAAATGCTGCATCAGCAAGTTCCACATCTCGCTCTCTGTCACACACTTACTTCCAGAATGAGTACAACGCGAAACATATAACACTCAAATAATAAATCAATGTGATATCTAGTTCCACTACAATAGCTGAAAATAAGACATACAACCTACTCTAAATATTACACTCTAAAGAAAAAAATGAACAACACAGTGAGGTCACTTGATCAGAACAAATAATACATTTGCATCCACAACTATACACCCCCCAGACAGGCTTCATTCTTTCATGTCAGTTCCTCACTTTGACCTTTGTAGCCCCACTGCCCTTTTCCTGTACTATCACTCTGCCACATCTTATATGATTGATTATTCCACTCAGATCGACTGTCTCACTGCAGCAGAGATCTTTGGCTGTGCTGCTTCGTTCCTCATAGATCCTCCTCACGCAGTCTCTCTTCGCCCCTTCACCTCGTTTGTGGGGTTCCACACTGCTCTTTTCTGCCTCCTCACCTGTTTAGCTTTTGTGTTGGACCCCTTTCTATGCTCATCCAGTCCTTTGGCTTCAACGTTTTCACCCAGGTTCCAGGGGTGAACTGGAAACCAAAAGAGGCCCTGGAAATAATTGTCAAAGTGGCCTCATATTGCACATTTTCAGCAAGTCCAAACCTTTTCCTGTGGGGAAATGTGGAAATACCACACAAAAGACGCCCAGGGTGCAGAGGCCTATATGGAAATCTCCAGAGTTCTCTAAAGGCCAGCCCACCCCTGCCAGGTTGTAATCCATTTGGACAGAGACATGGGGACAAAATATCCAACTTCTTTCAGGCCTGCCTGTTGGCCATCTTCGAATGAATGGACCTAAACTCCTTTAAACTTAACTCCAATAAAACAGAGGTTATGGTGGTAGGTGGCACCTCTTCCATTTCGTCTTCAGTCTTCCAGCCTTTATTCTGCCTTGTCCTCCCCCATCTCTTCTATGTGCAACTTGGGTTTTAGACTCGACTCGACTCTGATCTTTCCCCTCTTCACCGAATTGCTTATGTCTCCTACATGTGTTTTCCAGGTACGGCTTCTTTGCCAACCTGTTTCTCTTCTCACTGTCTGCAAAAGAATGTCCATGCTGACTGTGCTAGTCCCATTCACTCTAGAGCATGGTAATGCCATCGACCTGTCAGGACTTTGCTTGCTAAGAAGCAGACAATTTTTCTGGTACGATGCAGCTTGAAGTTGCAGTGGCAGCTCTCCCAACGAGGTCGGGAACGTTAAAGGTCTAAAGTCCGCACACATCTGACGTCATCGCGTCTGCATCAGTCCCACACGTCTGCAGATTCAAAACACAGCAGCCTCGGAGCCTCCACACTTATCATCAACGTCTTGTGAGATTCAATTCTGGATTACCTGGACTTGATTATATGGCAAGCATTGAAGCTCGTATTATGCTTCTTTCTCTTTAGTGTCAAAGAACAGCATCTTTGGAGAAAAAAACACTTAAAACTTTCAAACTTGACTACATTTCCAGGGAACCACGAAGAAATTAGCTGTTTAACAAGAAAACCATGTGAACACTTTCTCTATCATGGTCCCCTCAAACATATAACGTCCCTTAAACCGGAAACCATTTCCTCTTTCTTTGATGCTCGGAGAGCAGAGCAGATGAGTACTTTACTTAATGTAATATTTAGCCGTAGTGATGATGTCTGAAGGTTTGTGCGTGAGCGTAACAGAGGGAACATCTGTCAACAACAAGTGGTAGCTTTTCCAGACGAGAGAGACCTCCTCGGGAGGAAAGGACCCCAGTGAACAGGAAGCTGATGTGCAGACTCTCACAGTTTCCTCAGATACCGTTGAGGGTTGCACAGAGCGACCAGAGCTGATATAGCAGCCAGTTGGGACGCCGAGGGCCAAATTAGAGGCAGAGAAGATGTGCCACCTATAGCATTGGCCTGGCATACCCAGCATGTCAGAGGCATGCAGTGCCAAGTTCAGCCACAAGGGGGTGTTGTGAGCAATTCCAGCTCAGAAGAAGCTACAACGCTGTAAGAGCACATTATCCACTAGTTTTTAGATTAGAAGTAAAAAATGAATAATAATACAGTAAAGGGATTAATGTGCAGATAAAGGACTAAGATTCTGTTGA
Source organism: Ambystoma mexicanum (assembly GCF_040938575.1). NCBI lineage: Eukaryota > Metazoa > Chordata > Amphibia > Caudata > Ambystomatidae > Ambystoma > Ambystoma mexicanum. The sequence continues at coordinate 1,009,340,035 of NC_090921.1, forward strand.
AGACAGGCTGCGAATACAGCAGGTGTCCTGCATAAAACAGGTCAGTATGGACCCATGGCAAAGCCCTACAGCTCCCTACAGCTCCTTACAGTGTTAACTGTGACAACACAGTTGATCAGGAGCCCAAGCTCAAGTCCTGTGGCCCCACGCTGCTCTAAGCATAAGCCACGTCTAAATCGGAGGCGTCAAGTCAGGAGATGAACCCGAAGGCTCGCAAATGGCCATGAGTTTCAAAAGAGTATTGGGAAACTCCATCGAGCAAATGAGAGAAGCTAGCGCAGGTGGAGGCGTGACTGTCCACACCAGCAGAAGGCAGCAGTAAAAAGAGGCGCAAGGGAGCATGCAGAGAGAAACGCATTTACAAAGCCTCAACAAATAGTCAAAGCAGAGAAAAGAAAAGCAGTTGAATAGCCCAAAGAGGCAGAGTAAGAAGAGCTCAAAAAGCTAAGAAAAGGGTTTCTCAGAGATGAGCATGACTATTTTAAGACAGGAAAGGGAGTTAAAGTAACCTCCTCTTCCTCGTCAGAGAAAGAGGAAGCAGAGGGGTCCTCTGCTGCGCATTGCAATACTCCTCCATCAGAACAAAGTGACAACGGCAGCCAGATCATGGATGCGTCGGATGGAGAATTCGACCCAGAAGTGCTGATAGCTCCCAGGTCATCTGATTGGGAGCCATCAGTGAAGATGGCAAAATACTTGGGCATGTGCTTGCGGACACCCCTAGGAAAGGAAGCTCGGAACAAACTCAAAGCATAATGTCAGAAACTGCATCTGGCTAAGCAAATGGCGACAATGCCAATATTAGACCCCAAGATGGTAACATTCATCAACAAGTATGGAAGGGATCCTAAGCAAGGTCTAGATAAATCCTGGAGAGGATGTCAAGATAAGTTATTAGACTTAGCGGGTCCTCTAGCCAAAATAATGGAAATGGACCCGAAAGCCAAAGAACAGGGCATCCCTGTGGACACTAGCATCCTCATGGGGTAGACTCAGAGGGCCATATGTTTGCTAGGAAATGCAAAATGTGCAATCTCAGTGGAGAGGCGCAGGTGCATACTAATCAAGATGGATTCAAAGTTAGCTGACTTAGCCACGTCAGAACCAGGCGAGAAAGCGGAAGGTCTTCTATTTGGTGATACCTTTGTGAAGGAAATTAACAGATTTGTAAATACATATACATTGTTAGATAAAGCACAGCTGTCAATGAAGAGAGTGTTCAACAGCAAGGTTTTTGACAGGGCTGGTCGAGGTCGGGCCACTCGATCAGCCACTTTCCCCGTCAAAGGTTCCTCGGAGGGCATGGAGGAAACAGAAGTTCAGATTGGCACACACATCCTTTCTTCCCTTCCTGCAGAAGAGATGGAAGGGGTAAAGGCTGGTGAAGTCAAAAGCAACTGCCATCTCCTACAGGTGGGCAAGAGTTTGGTGCAGGGGCCTATTAGGAGCAGGCTAGCGCTATGCGTAGAAAAGTGGCATGAACTCACAACAGATGCATGGGTATTGCAGACGGTGCAAGGTTTTTGGCTAGAATTTCTGACAGAGCCTTATCACGCACATCCTCCTCCTCCATTCAGATTCACAGTGCAAGAAACACAGCTAATCGATGGAGAGGTGAGAGAACTGGTTGCAAAGAATGTCATAAAGGCAGTAGCTCCTCATGAAGACAGCTTTATCAGCAACATTTTCCTAGTTTCGAGGAAGGAAAAGATCAGGCCAATGATACATTTGAAAGGACTTGATGTGCATCTGGTCTACAGGCACTTCAAGATAGAGGGCATTCACCGCCTCAGAGACATATTGCAGACAGGAGACTGGCTAGCTCGACTGGACCTCAAAGACGCATATTTAGTGGTTTCCAATCTTCCCCTCCACAGGTGGTTCCTGCGGTTTATCTGTGCAGGACAGACCTGGGAGTTTTTCAGTATGCCCTTCGGGCTGTCCTCAGCCCCATGGCCCCATGGTGCTTCACAAAGATTTTGAAGCCAGTAGTGGCCAAGCTCCAGGAACGGGGCACAAGAATGATAATTTATCTAGATGATATGATCCTGATCTTAAAAGACACAAAACTCTTGATGACACAAGTTCAGATGGCGGTCTCTCTCTTGAAGTCAGAGCTAGTGCCAGCTCGCAGGATGGAATTCTTAGGGGTTCCAGTTGAACACGGTAGCAGCATTGCTCAGCCTTCCAGCACACAAAAAGCATTCAATCCGCAAGGAGATCAAGATTAGGTTAACGAGAGACAATAATTCCCACAGGAAGCTAGCAAGACTAGTCGGCCTGTTGGCTTCCTCAATTCAAGCAATTTTCCCAGGCCCATCGCATTATCGAGCCCTACAAAAGCTCAAAATACAACATTTATGCAGAGGGCTGTGGTACGATCAGATAGTTCCAATATACAACGATGCCAGGACAGAGATGCACTGGTGGTTGGATCAAATGTAAGCCTGGAATGGGAGAGCAGCAATATTCAGGAGTATCCTGGATGTTGTGACAGAGTCGGAGGCCAGCAGATCAAGCTGGGGAGCCCAATGTGGTACAATGACCACCAGCGGCAGATGAACACCCGATGAACTCCAGATTCACATCAATTATCTGGAGCTTCTAGCTGGTTCATTTGCTACCAAAGCGCTGACTCTGCACTCAGTGAAGTGTTTTGTCCTTCTCTGAATGGGCAATATCTCGGTAGTGAGGTATAGAAATCACCTACGAGGCACGAGGTAGAGACTCCCAGTGGAATTAGTGAAGGATTCTTGTCATTTCTGTCTGGAGAGGAACATTTCTCTGACAGCGGAGTACCTGCCCAGGCTAGAGTAGCAAACTGGAACTCAAGGTTCCTGAGAGGTGCTAGCGATTGGAAGCTGCAGGGGGAGCATGAAGGTTGATGAAGATGTGGGGAATGTTCAAGAAAGATCTATTTGCTTCATGGACCAAATGTCAGTTGGAGAGGTTCTTCAGCTGGAGGCCAGACCCCTTTGTACAACATTGGGGGCCAGGGAAGGAGTACGCCTTCACTCCTTTCACCATGATCACTCGAACACTAGCCTTTGTGCGCAGACACAAAGCCAGAGTGGTCCTGATCACCACGTTTTGGTCAAAACAATCATGGTTATCAGACCTCCTAGAGCTCTCAACAAAGATGCAATTCGACTGCTGCAGATGCAGGAGATACTACAGGATCCAGCGGTGTGCCTGCACCCGATGGTACTGGATGGGACACTGACCCTGTTCTTATGGATAACTTCTGCGGTGCCCGGAGAAAGCCAGGGCTTTCAGAGGAAGCTAAGTGATGTATTCATAGCTCCTGGCCCCCGGGAACTGCATGGTTCTGCAAAGCAGCATGAGATAGTTGGAATAGCTGGTGCATGGCAAGGCGTACAGGTGGCAGTACTACAGATTACTAACTCATTTCCTAGCAGGGGTAGCAGCAGAGAATAGGGCCTATAGAACAGTCAACGTATATAGATTGTATAATCAAATGTTTATTAGTTTACTAAGCGCCTGAGAAAGGAATTGCTCTTTAAAACTCAACAAATCATACAGAAATGATTTATTCAAAAACGAAAAAACACAAATATATTCTCTTTAGAGTTTATGTTTCAACTCCTTGTGCTTTGTCTACAAATAAAAAATGGAAAAGCAAAAATATATTGACTTTAGAATTTGATTTCAAATCCTTATGCTTTGTCTTCAAAGAATTTTATATTTATCTCCTCATATGTTCATCATTGAGGTGTGTTGTGTCCTTGTGTCCTCAATAGTCTTTCTTTTTATCCTTGTGTCCTCTACACGTGTTCCACAACCTCAATGTGGCGCCTCAGGAGGAAATGTCTCATTAATTGAAGTTTCTAATAGTGTATAGAATCTTTAGCAAATCAGCTGAACAAAACTTTAACATAACTAAATAGCAACAGGGGCATTTACAGATGAGATTTTGAATCTAAAGAAATAGAAATGCAAAAGTAAAAATACCGTGAATGTGGTACAGTCTCATTGGGATATGCACCATTGAAATTGCCAACGGGTTTCCACATTAGAGATTAATTTGTACACAGGTATGAGGATCCAAACAAAGTTTCCACTTACCCTGCCTTTGTAACATGGATAATTCAAAAAGTAGCCTGAGATGTCCCAAATTGTGGAATTAGATCCATTTGGTATTAATGATTACTAAAGGCAAGCGAAATGGAGAAAAAAAGCAAAAGATAAAATAGTCACCAATCTGAACTATGAAATATGGCAATGGTGATGATGGACATGACAAAGTGATTGTTATTCAGTGAAAAACATTAGGTGCCAATTCCTTTCTGACCTAGTGCTATTTCCACTGTTTGGTGTGACACTGGCTTACCTGAAAGAAGAATTTATTCCGATTCCATTCCTGAAGCAGAGGGATAAGATTGTCCTTGCTCCTCCTGGCCATAAACAGTGTTTCAAAATGGCGCACGCTATTTAGAACCAGACTTGTGGCATCATCACACTCTCAATTAGTTTGATGGTGTCACCGCACCAGCCTCATAGATCGCTTTCCAAAGTATATAATTGATGCTGTTTGGAAACAGGGCGTGTGGCATCAGCGCGCTCAAACGCAGCATGATGCAGTCACCTCATTTGCTTTGCTTGTTGTTCGGTTCAGTTTGTAAAAAGGATCTCACGTTAAGAAGTCTACTTTCCTTGTTAAATGTACAGAGCTTAATGGCATAGCTTGTATTTGTAAAATGTCAAAGCGTAAAAATGTAGTAAGTTCAGATATCATAATAGTTTAAATAAAAGATCAAAGGCACAATTTTGTGTGACATCCTATTAAAAAATCTAAACAGTTTCTGATTCTTAAGACATAATTTGTGTTATACTATAACCAATATTGTCTAAACTGTCAGCATGCATTTCAATGTGCGATAGTTTATAGGTGTAATGTCCAACAGAAAGGACCAGTATTCAATGTCTTGATTGAAGTCGCTTTGGCAACTGTCCATTAATGTTATCCATCTTGATTCCACCTGTCTCAGCTTCTGTACTCTGTTTCCTCCTCGTAGCGTTTCTTTAATCACTGACAGGCCCAAAAATGTAAAATCTCCTATTTTCTGTTCCCGATGCTCTAGATTGTGATGAATGGCCAGTGGATATTTTGAGTCCTTGTTTTTGATTGCTCTGAGATGTTCCATGATTCTTAATTTCAGCTTCCTGATGGTGCTCCCAATATACAATTTTCAACAGTGCCATTTGATTCTGTACACTACACATGTTGTGTTGCAATTGATGAAATCATGAATCTTTTGTGTGAAACCATTGTTTAATTGGATGGCTTGTGTGCTGGCCATAATTTGTGGACATAATTTGCAACTTCCACATTTGTGGTTTCCAACAATAGCAGGAGTTTTCCATGCTGAATGGATGGTTTCAGAAACCTTTGGCTTTATGTAACTTGGGCTTCTAAGTGTTTTAATGGTTGCTGCTTTATGAAATGTAATTGCCGGCTTCTTTTCTAGAAATTTTGACAGAGTTGTATCAAGAAAAAGAATATTCCAAAGTTTAAGTATTTTTCTTATTTTGAAATGGTCAGAACTGTATGTTGTCACTAGTCTGATCGTTGTATCTTCTGATTGCTCGCTTGAGGCGTCAACTTTGTCCATTAGCAATTCCGCTCTGTCCTTTTTCGCAGCTCTAGATTTCGCTGCTTTAAGTGTCGATATCTTGTGTCCTCTTTCTTTGAATTTAAGTACACTCTTTTCAATATGTTTTGCATATTCTGTGTCGTCACTGCAATTACTTTTTTTGCGCAGGAATTCTCCATAGAGAATACTTTGTGTCGTGTGAGCTGGGTAGTTACTAGAGGCATGAGGAATGCTGTTGCCAGCTGTTGGTTTGTTAAAAAGGGTTGTGTGTATTTCATGATCTTGAACATAGATTTCTAGGTCTAGAAAGCTGATTCTTTCAGTGCTTTCTTGCATGCTTAATTTTATGGTGTAGTCATTTTGATTGAAGTAGTTATATAGGTCAACGTATATAGGTCAGCGATCTCAGCGGGTCATGCCATGGTTGATGGAGCTCCAGTTGGAGAGCATCCCTTCATAAGAGGGTGGTGAAGGGTATTCGGCTCAAGAAGCTGCCAGCTCCTAAGCATTCCCTACTATGGGACGTTAATAGTGTTAAGACTATTTCTATCGTGGCCAGATAAGAAACAACTGTCCAGGAAAGCACTGACATTAAAGTTAACTATGCTTCTCTGTCTGATCTCATGTAAGAAAGTTTCAGATGTGAGAGCATTAGATATAGCGAACAGGAGTTTTTCTCTCAAAGGAGTTACGCTCTATATTACTAGGAGGACCAAGACGAACATCTCAACCATGTCTAATCCAGCTTTTCCTGTCCAGTTCAAGCTGTGTGTGGTTAAGGGCCTCACAGTGTATGAGGAGGTAACAGCCGAGCTCAGTTCGGCCAGGGAATCTCCATTACTAATAGGGCTTACTAAACTGCATAAGGCAGTGTTGTGCGCTACCCTGTCAATATGGGTTAAATGGACTATTTAACAGGCAGGGATAGACACCCAAGATTTCGGGGCACACTCTGCTAGAGGAGCAATGGCCTCCAGAGCATTCTTAGCTGGTGCCAGGCTAGAAGATATCATGAAAGTCGCGGAGACTCTGTTTTTAAAACATTCTAATTCAAGTCGATAGATCAAGTTGCTTCGTTAGTAGTACGTAAGCTTCAAACAAGCATGATACAAGCCTCCGTGCTTGCCATAGAATACAGATTGTCCATACTTATGATCAGAAAAGTCATGATTATATTAAAGACACAGAGGGAAAGCATTATCCCGCCCTCAATTTAGTGAGGCATTGATGCATGAGTGAAGTGCTGTTTTGGTGTACATATGAGATCTGTTTAATAAAGATCATAGAATGTAATAGCTTTACAGATATGCTAATGATAGTAATAATTTATTACCAGTAACTAAGTTTCTCCAGCATTGGATCTTTCATGGATTCACATGCTGTGAGTATACCCCGTCATCCGGCTGGTAATCCCCAGTTATTTTAATTCAGTACTTTTCCTATGGAAAATGTTTGATACCTTGAGTGTCCCATCAACGTTGTTGTGGGTGCTTTTGGTCCTCACCAATAGGATGTCGAGTGTATAACTCCACCCCAGCAGTTTCCTCTCAGATTTTAACCCTCTTTCTAGATGGTGGGATTCCTTGAGTTTTTCTCTTCGAAGAGAAATTATCTTTCCACACAAAATGTATATTTTTTCATTTTATACTGGAACCGGAGCAACCGACGACTCATCGACAGTCCCCTTTACGAACATGGAGACCATTGGACCTAAAAAAAACCTTGTTCAGGCCGTGTTGAACTTGCGGCCTAAAGAATGTATACAAAGGTTACAGGCATGTAGACAGTTTATACTGCCTCTACCCTAACCATTCACCAGAGGAATGGGAAATCTGTCAGGGTTTTTAACAGAAAACCCTTAAAGACAGGAACTGTCGGCTGATTGGTGGCTTAATGAAGGACCATACCCGGCATCGGAAGTGGCAGAGCCATCCGCCTCTGACAGGCGTACTTCATCAAGCAAAGAACCACCACAGAATTAACAAAATAAAGTTAACCAAAATCTTCGACAAGCCACGATAAGACCACACTCCCCCAGTCTCCTGCTACAAAAACACCAGGTAGTAGTGAAGGCTCCCGGCCCATGTCTAAGCAGTTGTCCAAAGGCCCGAAAATGAAAACACCATTGTCGAAACTGACGGATAAATATTCACGCCCATCGACCAAGTCCACCTCCCACTCGTGGAGAACATCCTCTCCGACAAAGGAGAAACACTAATCCAAATCGTCCACGGAGACCCCATCTTCATCCTCGAAAAAGAAACACCATTCCTCCTTGGAGTCTCGCACTTCTAAAGAAGGTCCCAGATCCTCCTCTGGACAAGAATCATCCATGAAGCATCTGCCGATGGCCAAATCATGGACGATACTCACTTCAATGACAAAATCGACAACAAAATCGGGACATCACTCATCGATGATCCTCTTGTCGACGACCAAAAAAACACAAATCTTCCTTGATTGAGGCTGCAGTTTCCACAACCCTGTCAACCATTACCACGGCTGAAGCCATGGTTCATTCGGAACTACCTATCCAACAACTACATCAGGACATCCTGCAGTAAAGGCATACTATACTAAAATACTACAGAGGATCCTGTGAAGCACATGCATCTTCCTCTAGGAGTGTCTCCTATAACCTACACCGACATCATGTCAGATAAAATCTTACAGCATGAAATAACATCATATTTTGAGCTTCCAAGAGAGGAGTGCCCAGGGGTCACGGATTCCAAGGAATGCAGGATCCAACCTCATGTACAGGAGAAGCCGCCTAGTCACCTTCCATCAAGAGGAGAAGAAATACCTCTATGGCTACATAATGTACCACTTGGTCTTCCATCTACACAATCGGGAACTGGAGGTATGACACCATCATATCCCCTTTTAAACATGCAATCTATACTCTCCCTGCAGGTGCTTTCCACTCTGCAAACACTACTGGGGCAGCTCAATGCCAGGCTCCCACCTCCTCAGCCACAGGGGTTCCATCTATGCAGAGATGACCAGGGTATACCAGGTCAGCAAGAAGAAAGGGATCAGGGGCATTCGTCCAGGGACCGTGGCAAAGGTCCGCGTTCGGCACATGGAGCCCAATTTCCACCTAGACATCCACCTCCAAGAAGGGATAGTCTGTGAATAGGCAAACAGGAAGAGGGGGAACTAGTGGATACAGATTAAGACACAGTCCCAAGGGACACAAGCTACTACCACCTCTTCAATTTCTCCTCGCCAAGACGATGCGTGGGAAACGGATGACCCGGACCAGGATACTAGGGGTGTACCGAACTTCGGCTTCGAGTCACTATTCTGCTGAAGTTCGGCTGAAATACAGCTATCCGGCTTCTGCAGAATAGTTTCTGCGTAGTGACTCGAAGCCGAAGTCCACTTTCTATAATTAGCTGCCTTCTACCTGTTTGGAAGATGACAGCCAATCATAGAAAGTTTTGTGTTCAGGCTGCAGAAGCCAAATACGCTGTCTGCTTATTGGCTTCTGTAGTCTGACCACAGAGGAAACAGCCTCAGAACGTGTTGAAATAGGAAGCGAGGGAAGGGAACAGTTCTTCCCTTCCCTCGCTTCCTATGCCAACGGACGGAGGGCTCCAGCAGATGCCAGCAGCACCCAGAGAGACCTCCATGACCTACAGGAAAGTGAATTTTCATGCCCTCCCCCCTTCAGCACCCCCGCAGCCTCACCGCAATAATATGATGTTGGTCCGGCCACCGGTGCAAAGCCGGTGGCCCGACATTGTTTGACATGCAATGGGGGCCGCTCCACTGTGTAGGAGTGGCCCCCAGACTCACACGGCCGCCGGGGCACTTTGCCCACCCCGGCGGCCTCAAATTTTCATGTGCCGCCCCTTCATCACAGTGAGGCCATGGGGGTGCCCTGCACCCCCGCAGCCTCACCGCAATAATATTAATGTTGGTCGGGCCACCGGTGCAAAGCCGGTGGCTCGACATGGTTTGCCATGCAATAGGGGCCACTCCTGCAGGAGCAGCCCCCAGACTCACGAGGCTGCCGGGGCACTGTGTGACAAAATGTGATGAGTAGAAAAATTGTGCATTTTATTAATTCCGCAACACTTGTCAAAATGATTAGCCGCATAGCGAAGTAATAGTAACATAATCCTTTTCTTTACTTTAGTTATACCACAGCCCAGAAAAGACGCAGCACCAACCAAGGAAGCTCACCCCTGTGACCGACTTACCATTCCACCACCTTGAAGCAGATGACCGCCTAGTGCCTACAATCCTGGAAAGTACTATGGGGGTTTTACTATTCGGGGGAAGCTTGAGTTGGGAGGTTACCACTCGGTGCACTTGCCTGATTAAATGAAAGACTGCTCTATTATGCTTGCCGCAGTCAATCGATGTACATAATGGCTCCTTCAACTCCTGGCAATTTCAAGCGTGTTTTTGTCATTGTTCATATTTCCTTTTTTACATAGGTATTTTTGATAAAGGCTTTTTCAATTTTTTTTTTAAGGAAACCCAAATACTGCTTCAGAGCCATCATTCTGTACTGCCCTACCAAAACTTACTCTTAAGTTTGACTTTTTCTTTACATTTCTTTATCACCATTACAAGCTTCTGATTTACGTAAAGGCCCACAAGCAACAGCTAGGAGACGTACCCAGCAGAAACACTATCCCTCGCCCAGAGCTGCAGAACACCCTTGTTGTCGGCATGAGTAGCACCAAGGAGAAAACCAGCCCTGTGTGGGATTACTTTACCATTAAAATGCAAGATAACTCTAAGGCGGTGTGTTTTGTGTGCCTTGCGGTTTTGTCTCGTGGTTCTAAAAACTCGAGACAGTGCAGCACATCGGCACTGACCAACCATCTGCGGTCCAAACATCACAATGACTATGTCCAATATGAAAGGAAAAAAGAGGCAGTTGTTGGGAGAATCAGCAGCAATGTGTCTCCCGCGAAGTGCAAGATGGAATTGTCACAGCTGTCCATTAAAGATTACACAAAAAATAAGTGTGGCCTCTGGACAGCCCTTCCACACATGCTGTGCATCGCAGTATTGGTGAAATGATAGCGCTAGACTTGCAACCATTTTCTGTTGTTGAGGATGTAGGTTTTGTGCGTTTACTCCATAAGTTGGAGCCTAGGTACAAAGTACCATCACGTAAATATTTTTCAACACGCATCATCCCTGACCTGTATGAGAAAGTGAGCCAGTTTATTGCTTCAGAGGTTCAGAGGGCTGAGAAAATTGTGTTTACTGTAGACCTTTGGACATCTGATAACACTGTGAAATCGTTTATGAGCTTAACAGGACATTGGCTGGCCAGCAACATGCAAAGGCATGGAGTTTTGTTCTAGTGCGAGGCTTTTGGCTGAAGCCATACTGGTGCCAAAAGAGGATTAGCATTCCAAGAAATGCTAGAAAGGTGGCAAATTAGCCATTCCAAAGTGCACGTCATTCTTCGTGATAATGCAGCTAACATGTACAAAGCCTTCAGAGAAGCAGACTTAGTTAGTGTGGGGTGATTTGCACACACCCTACAGCTTTGCATCCATGATGGCCTTTTTGTGCAAAGATCTGTGTCGGACATGATGGCACATGTAAGAAAACTTGTAGGCCACTTCAAACATTCTAGTCCCGTCACGTTCCCCCTGCATGCACTGCAAAAAGATCTTGGGTTGCCTGAATTGCAGTTGATTCAAGATGTGTCAACACGGTTGAACTCGTCCTTTTTGATGCTGGGGCGACTGGTAGGGCAGAGGCAGCCAGTAAGTTTGTACTGTGCGGAGGAGGATAAAGTGTCAAATCTTTCTGCCTGCCAGTGGCTTCTGGCAGAAAACGTTTTATCTTTGTTGGCACACTTTACAGAGCTCACAAAGGAGATTTGCTGCCATGCATCAAGCATCTCCTTGGTGGTTCCTGCTGTGAAAGCTTTAAGGTCCCACCTGAGCTCTGGTGAGGTTAGGAACACTGGTGTGACACTAGTGAAAGCAGAGTTATTGAAAGCTGTAGAGGCAAGATTCAGAGACATTGAGGCTATACCTATCTACTGTGTGGCGACAGGTATCGATCCACGGATCAAATAAAACATTTCAGTAATGATGTTGTGGCCAACTATGTGAAATGTTCAATGCACTCTACTGCTTCAGCCCTCTGTGAGCAGACCTCCCCACCTGAGGGGCAACCTGCAGACCCTGACCCGCAAGAGGACGAGCCACCACCCAAGAAGAGTGTTCCACCATGTGGCATATGGGCATTCTGGGACAGTGTTGTTCAGCAGTCCACGGCTGGTGTGAGTCAGTCAATAAGCTCCCTGGACACTGAGCTCACTGTCTTTTTGAGAGAGCCATTGATCCCTAAAACGGCAGACCCGCTGGAGTGGTGGGACATGAACAGTGTCCGGTTTCCAGGGTTGGCAAAAGTTGCACGTGTATACTTGGCACCTCCTCCTACCAGTGTGGACAGCGAGAGAGTGTTCAAGCGCTCACAGAAACAGTTACCGCCCATAAAGGTGTCACACATGCACCTTCTAATTCTACAACAGGCAGTGCGCCAAATGCTAAAAAAAACAAGCAATCAAAAGAGTCCCTCCTTTATCGAGGGGAAAAAGGGTATACTCAAGGTACTTCGTTGTAAAGAAGCTGAACGGGAAGTGGCATCCAACCCTGGACATGCGAAAGTTAAGCAAAAACATGAAAAAGCAAAATGGTCACACTACAAGACATCATAAAGGCCGTACAACCCCATGAATATCTAGCGGCTTTAGTCCTGAAAAACACCTACTTTCACATCCCAATACATCTGAGGCACCGAAAGTATCTCAGATTCAAGGTCAGTGAAAGTCATTACCAGTTTCGAGTACTTCCATTCGGCCTAAAATCAGTCCCCAGGACTTTTACCAAATGCCTAGCACCAGTGGCAGCTTTCCTCAGAAAACAAGGCCGCCACGTCTACCCATACCTAGACGACTGGTTGGTTCAAAGTCCAGAATACCAAGAAATTGCGGTTTCTCTGAAACAAACAGAAGCTCTTCCCCAACAATTGGGATTTTCAATCAATTATGCCAAATCTTGTATAGTTCCATCAAAATGTGTGGTGCTCCTGGGAGAACAATTTCTCACGGGACAAAGCCCTGTCAAACCCTCATCGGACAGAGTGAAAAAATTAATAACCCTAACAAATTCCTACACTCCAAACAAACAAATCACAGTGTGCAAATACATGGCTCTACTAGGGACCATGTTGTCCTGCATTCCACTAATAACCAATTGCAGGCTAAACATGCGACCAGTACAACGCTTTCTAGCGATCAGATGGTCCCAAATACACGGCTCCTGGTCAGAAAAAATAGCCATCACCCCGGCTCTCTCAAATTCACTGAAATGGTGGGCAATCCTCAACACCATCTCGAAAAGGGATGCCCCCAGTAGAGCCCACTCACTATCTCACTGTCATAAGTGATGCGTCCCTGGCGGGGTGGGGAGCTCACCTAGGCAAGAACCAAGTCAAAGGCCTGTGGATTCCCAAAGAATCCACCCTCCACATAAATGTCCTGGAGCTGCGTGTGGTCCATTAGGCCCCAAAGTCTTTCCTTCCTCTAATCAGGAATTCAGTAGTGTGAATCCTCACAGACAATACCACCACCATGTTTTACCTGTGGTATCAAGGCGGAACAAGGTCAAACACCATGTCCTAGGAAGCACAGACCATTTGGCACTGGGCCATTCACAACCACATTGTGTTGCAAGCTTTCCCCCTCCCTGGCATACACAACCAACAAGCGGATACCCTCAGCAGGGACTCATCACAGTCTCACAAATGGAAACTGCACAGCAAGCACATTTCCAGAATCTTATCGCCATGGGGCCATCCTCCACTGGACCTCTTCGCCACACAGGACAACAAACAGTGCAAGGAATTTGCAAGCAGGATTCCACAACCCTGCTCTCAAGGGGGTGCATTCTCGTTCCCATGGATCGACATCTTCGCATATGCGTTCCCTCCATTCCCTCTCATCAGGAAAATAATCCAGATGATCCACAAATATCATTGCAAGATAATTCTGGTGGCACTCTACTGGCGCAGACAAACCTGGTTCTCGGACCTCCTTCATCTGTCAGCGCACAATCCAATCCATCTGGGATCTCATGTTGATCTCCTATCGCAGAACAAGGGTGTGATTCTACATCATGACCCAGGCTTCCTCAAGCTGACAGCGTGGCTCCTGATCACACCAAATTTGGCCACCCAAACATCCCACAGGACTGCCAGCGCATACTGGCTGCAGCTAGGGCATTGTCCACTAACAATTCCTACAACCAGAAATTGACACATTTTCTGTACATGGTGTACACAGCAACCCAACCTCCAACCACTGGCCATAGAACCTCAACAGGTTCTCCCCTACCTACTCAAACTAGCAAAGGAAGGTCTTGCGATCTCCTTCATTAAAGTACACTTGGCTGCAATCTCCAGATTCACAAGACAACAAGGAATTCCTCCTCTCTACAGCGACAGGCTGCTCAAACACTTCCTAAAGGGGCTTGTTTCGCACTTTTCCTCCACAGGAAATAATTCCACCGGTATGGAGCCTAAATCTGGCCCTAGCCGGTCTCATGAAAACCCCTTTCGAATCTCTATCTTCGGAACACATCAAATTTGTGACCTGGAAAGTGGCATTCTTAATCGCCATGACGTCCTCCAGGCGAGTCTCTGAACTACAAGCTTTAGTGGTGGACCCTCAGTACCTCCGCCTCGCGAAGGACAAGGTAATACTCTCCACCAATCCTCACTTCATCCCAAAAGTACCATTGGAATTTCACAAGAATGCAGCCATTGCCCTGCCTACATTCTTTCAGAACGCCACCTCCCCCAGCGGAGAGAGCTCTGCACTCCCTGGATGTAAAAAGGGCGTTAAAATATCTGGACCGTACAAAATCATTTAGAACAGCGAGACAGCTCTTTGTCACCTTTGGCCTCTCAAACAAGGGGAAGGCCATCACAAAACTAGGCATAGCAAGGTGAATATCCTCCGCGATTTCCTTCTGCCGTGCAAAGGCCAACAGTGTCATGATCACGGAAAGGATTCCTCTAGTTGCCTCCAAAAAGAGTTGGTCTTCTGTTTACCATTCTTGGATAATGGGAAAGCAATCTAGAGGATTGGAAAAGGAATAGGTTGATACTTCCTGACTCCCAAACATGGCCGCCTAGTTTATTCTGGGTTGTGTGCAGTGTAGTCTAGTTGTTGTCATTCTGCTCCTATTTAAGCCCCTCCCCTCGATTGTTCCCTGCTTCGCGTGAATCTGTCTTCAGCAACGCTTACCGCTGTCCTGTTCTACAGTTCTTGTTACCCAGTGCCTTAGACCACTAGTTACTTAGTCATTCCTTTGACTTTCCAGAGTATTTCTATTCCCTTTCACAGCCTGTCACGTACACATGATAATTTGTCACAGTTAGCCGCTTTCATCCCTTCACTTGATTCCAGTCAGCGGCGTCCTTCCGCAAGTATTAGTTTCCTCATAATTGGTCAAAGGTGATTGTAATGTTTATTTCATGGTTGTTACATGGTTGCAAGTTTATTGCAGTTTCGCTCCTTGACGTGCGCACTGTGAACGGAGCCGCTTATACCTTGCATGTTTTACGAGTTCATTTTCTGAAGTGAATGTTTCATGGTTAAAGCGTGTTGTGCACTGTGAACGGAGCGAGCCGCTCATACCCTGTATGTTTTACGAGTTCATTTTCTGAAGTGAATGTTTCATGGTTAAAGCGCGTTGCGCACTGAGAACGGAGTTTGCTCATACTCTGCATGTTTTCAAGTCATTTTTCTGAAGGGAATGTTTTATGGTTGAGGCGCGTTGAAGTGCGCACTGTGCCCACAGTCTAACTCATGCTGCAGGCGCTCCTTTTGAAGCTGCATTGACATTTTGTCCTTATTATCCGTGGGCTCCACAAGGTTTGGTCAGGGTGTCACTATTCCCCAATTGTTACTGCGCAGCCTACTGTGTTTCACCCCACCCATTAGTTTTGGAGTCACCTTTTAGGATTTATTCATCTTGGATTTTCTGTGGTGTTCCAGTTAGCGCTAGTCATTGAATTCCCCTGCAACTCCTAGAACAACCTAGAGTAGCTCTCCTTCACCTTGCCCCCCCAGTAGACTCTCCAGGATTACGACTCTGCAGAACTAGAGCCCCTGCACAGATGCAGGATGGAGAGCTCATCCAAAAAACAACTAAGGTAAAGATAATGAAATAAGCAGAGTGCTTCTACTGTAGTAAAAAGATTCTTGTTGTATGTTAAGTTCTAGGGTATTGTCACACCCTAAGGAATCTTTGTGTTTCGTATAGGAAATCCTTATTACAGGAAGTTGAAGAGGGAATAGAAAACATCACCAATTGAGAAGAGCTGTGCCACGTAGTTCCAATTGTGAGTGTCCCCGCTGAGTCAAGGTAAGCGTTACAAACAGGCAGCTGCCGACTACAGCTAGGGCGGATTCCACGAGGGCCACAACCGCCTCAGAGGCTCTATGGTCGGGAGTGCCCATCAAAGATATTTGCTAGGCGGCAACATGGGGCAGTGCCTCAAACATTTACTAGGCACTACTGCCTACAACAGCAGACCGCAGAAGACGTGCAGATGGGACGAGCAGTCCTTCAATGGCTGTTCCAGTAAGGTAAGCCCCGCAGCTTCCGGGGTGTTGTTCTTGTACTTATGTATGTATAATTCTTGCATGAGCTCAAAAATATGCAAAGGTTTCTAATCTTTGTTTGCCTGGTTTTTCTCCTCCCGACATGTATACTGCTATAAATCTATTCACAGCATGTAAAACCATTGTCTCGGGAAGATAGCTCAGGGGCAACGTGCTCGCCTTGCAAGCAAGACGACACAGAGCACCACTGGTTCGATCCCCTGATCCGTGCTTACAAACCTCTGGCTATTAAGCGTGTTATAAATAACCTATCATATCATATCATGTCATATCATGAAAGATCCAATGCTGGAGAAGGGAGTCGTTTCTTACCTATAACTCCATTACTCCAGCATTGGTATCTTTCATGGATTCACATGCACCCTCCAAGCAAACATACTCTACAGGGGGTTATCTTCCAGCTGGAGTGGTTAAAATCTGAGGGGAAGCTGCTGGGGCGGAGCTATACACTCAACGTCCTATTGGTGGGAACCAAAAGCCCTCACAACGACGTGGATGGGACACACACACAGCATGCGAATCCATGAAAGGTACTATCGCTGGAGAAATGGAGTTACAGGTAAGAAACTACTCCCATTTATGACATTGAAGAACCCATCCAATATTAATTAGAAGTATATTGGCTCTGGTTTCAGGAACACAGACAGAATCAACCTATCACAGCTTACATGGTTCAATGTGATGGAAGTTCATGAAGTTCTGGAAATGTCATTGGATTAAAGGACACAGGGAAGGGTTGCATCAAAGAAGAGGAAATGGTTTCTGGTTTATGGGACGTTATATGCTCGAGTCGACCGTGATTGGGGGAAGCGGTCACGTGTTTTTCTTGTTAAACAACTCATTTCTTCAGGGGGTTCCTGGGAAATGTAGTCAAGTTTGAAAGTTGTAAGGGTTTTTTTCAAAGGTGCTATTCTCTGACATTAAAGAGAGAGTTGCATAATACTTTGCCTCTGTGTCTTTATTAAAATCAGGAATTTCCTGAACGTTAGTAGGGAAAATCTGTATGACCAGTGAACTGGCTTCTTGGTTTACCTGGATTTGGTTAGTGGGGAACTATTTCTTGGATTACCTGGACTTCATTACCAGTGACTCTGTTTGAATTTCCATCGGCTGTGATGCATGCTGCTTCTTTTCTAGGACTCTGGCTATGAAATTTTAGACTGGCAGTGGACTTTGTTTTGGATCAGACGAGAACTGTTAACAACCCTAGTCGAACTTGAAGAGATATTAGTTACACTTCCCCTTCTGACAGGAACTCTGCCTACGTCCGCTGGCCCTCTACAGCTTGGGGCACTATCGGCTTTGGCTCATGCTTCCAAAACAGAGGTGAAACAGGTATTCTAGGTACATTTCCTGTTTTACCACTATAACAGAAACCCCTTTGCGCAAAGTTGTAGTACTTGTTTGGGCATAGCACAGAGAATCCTTTGCACCCCCTTTAGGCTGATGACTGGAAGTGGACCACGAATCAGAAGAGGGACTCTGACAAATGGATGTCATGCTGACCTCTGGAAACACTCTCATATTTCTTGGTGATGTTGCAGAGCTGCCCCTGTACCACTTAAGAAATGAGATTGCCGGTCCAGGCTCTAGCAGAGTCATCCATGTGGCAACCCTCTTCTTCCTATGTACTTAAACATTTCGCGCCCCTGTGTAGTGTGCCTCCAGTGAGGTTGATTTCTCACCACAGGCTATCCTTTGCTCTCTCTGGCCTACCCGAACCCATACAGCTAGTCATCTGGAGATGTGGGGTAGGGTTGCCACAGGTCCAAATCGTGTCTCCTCTGGGTTCCTGCTAATTAGGAAGGTGGTCTGGAGAGGTATGTGTCCTCATTTTGCCATGGGCAGAAAAAAATGTAGCTGAGCAGAGCTCCTGACTCTCTTTCTCACCATCAGAAGAGGAAATCCTTTTGTGCGTCCAGCCACGTCACTCCAGTTACCTCATTCAAAGTTCAAAAGAACAACAATTTGGTCAGAAAAAAAACCTGCCCCTAAAGAGTGACAGCAATGACAGTGAAACTCAAACGTTCAAATAAGGACACCCCCAAACCACTCCAACTTGCTTATGGGAGTGTAAGTAGTCTTGCGGGATCTGGCCACTTTTAGAAGTTTAAACTCCCCCCTCAACCGTCATGCTTGAGTTTCAGAGCCGCCTTAACATTTGACTGTTCTCGGGGAAGCTTGAGGTCCTCATCAACCTCCTCTTAAGATGGTTACTGTGATTTTCTGGTCCCTCACAAATAAATCATGCGTGTCACTGCCAGACACTCTGATTTATTGATTCCTCACAAAGAATCAGGTGTGTCACTCAGTGATTGTGATTGTCTCCCTTAACAAATAATAAAATATGGCACCCAGAAGCCAGTCACTGTGATTTTCGGTAATGGCCCAAAATGACGCCCTCATAATTACGACAGCCGAAATTTCCGACTTTTGTTCTGCTCCCTCACAAAAACAGACCGTACATTTTCAACAGAAAAGTTCACATTATACATTTCTTTACACTTCCCATCCCTCCCCTCTAAGGAATAATGGTATTCCACTGAACTCTGTTCACCTCCCACTCTGATCACTTGCTATCGTCTCTCGTTCATGCTTGTGTATCCCTGCCATCTGTTCTCTGATCATCCATTACTATGTGGCCCATAGGCGACTAAGCACAGTGACGGGGGAACCTCACACCTATGGATTTAGTAGTGGGAGAGGTTTGTGGAGACAGACAAATCTTCAGCTGTTTGCTGAAGGCTTGCTATTTGCATGTTGTCTAAAGTTCCACGGGAAGATTGTTCTGGTGTGTTAGGCAGAAGCCTATGCAGTGCCCTTAGGGTCCACTGCACAGAGTTAAGACCACAAGTGGTAATACAAGTTCACCTTTGGTACAAGCCTGTACTACACAGAAAGAGTGGTAGCAGTGACTGAGCAGCCAGACTTATCTCAAGAGCAAATGAGCAGTAGTAGAGATTACACAAAGGACTACAATTACTGTGACTCAAGCAAACACTGACTCAAGGTTTCTGCTTTACAAACTATAAGTACATTTATCTTTTAAACCATCTGTTCACAAAACACTTCACTTCTAGTAAAATAAAACCACACTTCAAATACACTACACACAACCAATTCCCCTTGTGCAGAACAATTCAAGGTAAGTACCTTAGGAGTTGACAGACCGGTGTTATGAACCAAAGACGTTACCGGGAGTACATATGCAATCACTTTTTGACAGTAATGACAGTTCGGTCTTACTAAAGATAAGCGTACCCGTGGAAAGAAATGTAACCGTAGTCAAACACACTTAGCACATGAATTAACACAAGAGAGTTGGGGATAAAAATCATAGGCAATACTTTTGTCAAGGCAGAGAGAATCAGAGGGCACTTTATAGCAAGAAGATAAAAGTCAATAGCCCTGCGCCAGTGTCAAGTAGAACAGGGTTCCTGTTGCCGAGGATCACACGTTTAGAACAGTTCACGATTCAAGATTGCCAGGAGTACTTAGATATTGTCAGAAGAGGAGGCACAAGTTATAAGAGAGAAGGAAGAAAAGGACAAGCCTTTGGTGAGGAAGAAGGGTTCACCCCAGTTCCTCGAAGTCGGACATAATAGCTTATTTGTTGAAGAATGCTGGTGCCACGGCAGTTGTTCCTGGTAGTTTCCTGCAGACTCACGGTTCCTGGAGCTTCAGTCGTGGAGACAACAAGGAGGACGTCTGGAGTGATCTGTACTACCCAGGGATGAGGCCAGCAGCAGCGACGGTGAATAAAAGGTGTGCTCCTTTAAAACAGGAGAGGCTCTTCAGATGGGTATCTGGACCACTACAGCCGTGTGCAGCAATTTTGACCCCGAAGAGGATCCTCTGGCTGTGGAAGATGAGCTGGTTGACCCCACCAGGCTCAAGGGAAGAAGACTCCAGACTGGATCTTCCCTGGTCATTGAAGGGTGGATAGCTCAGGACTGCAGCAGGGCTTCACCGGGACTCAGGGGTGCAGCAGCCGTCTTCTTCTCCACTTCTCTTCGGTTCCTTGCAGTTCCAGTGGCGACTCTGACTTCCAGCCAAAGAGTCCTGCCTTTTATGCGAAAAACCCCCATTCACACAGCCTGGCTGTCAATCACTCAGCAGGGGGTTGTCCGGTCCGGACAACCACCTCAGCCAATCAATACAAAGTGCGACTTGGGTCTCCAAGGAGACCCTGTGCAGGGGGTGACTACACCCCTCCCTCACATTCAGCCCACCTAGACACCCAGGCGCCAAAGGAGGGCTTCTTCGTATAAGCCCGCCAAAAGACGGTGAACAAAGAATGCAAACCTGGTTTGCCGCGCAAAGTAAAACACAAGAAGGACTTTAACAAAAAGAAATGGCGACTAAACCCGACCAGTGCAGAAATAAAAAGTATTTGGGCAAGGGGGTTTATGTTTGAAGCTAATACAATAGCCTGGAACAGTACCACGTTTATATAGTATAATCAGGGAAGAAAAGTTAGGGTAGATACCACTGCCACCAGCCAAGTCTAATTGTTAAAAGAGCAAAATAAAGCTCAGAGAGGCACAGACAAAAAGGGGTAGGAATTAACCCTTTCCAATACTCAATGTAAGATGGGGTGTACTGGGTCTGTAGTTTTAAAGTGACTATATAAAGTTAATGGCAACTTTACATGTTTCTGGGGGACAGTAGTCAGCCCCAGAAAAATGGAGTCAGTGGGAAGTCTAAAAGACAACCCTGTGTCACTGCACTGAAGGTGCTGTGTAACACACACAAAATGTGGGGCTCATAGAGTGGTGTGCTCCAGAGCCCAAGATCACACAAACAGTAGAAATACACATGGCAAAACACATGTAAGAGTGGGAAAAAGGCTCACACTATTACCAGGTGAAAAAAAAAACTGAAATCCAGCAAAGCTGCTGAGGGACTCACTAGGTGAGGGAAATCAGCCATAAATGAGAATTTTCCTTGACATGGTGGATGTGACTATGGGCCTCATTACGAGTTTGGAGGTAGCCATGCCGCTAAAGGACCCCGGAATGCGGTAGTAAGGGGTTAACAGCACCTGCATATGGTTAACCCCTTACTGCCGCACTCGGAATGAGGCCCTATGTCTAAGTGCCTGTTTAATTTCAGTATCGCCTGTGTGTATCCGAGCTTTGTGCCCATACCCATGGGTGCCGGCATACGTGGATTACCTGATTTAGGTGGTGTGTGTTTTCAAGGTCTGTTAACCTCTTACTTTACATGTGTGGGTTTGTGCGACAGTACTTATGTTTACCTACCTTTGTGTGTGTGCCCTTAATATGGGTTTCTGTATGTATGTGTCACCCTGTGCTTTTAAGTCGATCCATGTGTGTGTGTTTGCATGGATGCCTCAGTCTCTATATATCTGTCTACCCATAGTTGTGTGTTTGCGTTTATATGTGTACATGTTTCTCAGGTGTATACAAATGTCTGTGTGTATACATATGGGTGCAGGGGACACTGTGTGCACATAATGTGAATATTACAACTGTATGTATTTTCGTTGCATGTCAGTTGATGTCTATGTGTCACTGCATATTGTTCGTCTGTCTCGGGGTCTGCCCTTGCAATGCAGTGTGTGTGGGTGTGTGTGACAAATGTGTGTGTTTTTGTAAATGTGAATCTGTACGTTTGCATAAGTGTGACTGCATTTGAGTGTTTACTTAAGTGTGCATCTTTCCTATCCATCTCTATTTGTGTGTTTTTGCGTGCATAATATATCTGCATTCGTTTGTTTCAGGCTCTTATAGGGGTGTTTACATTGGTCTATGTGTCTTTAGTTTGTGTTTGAGTGTCTGGCTATTGCTCTGTTTTACCTGTGTGTAAATGTGTGTTTTTGTAGAGGATGTTTGAATCGTTGGGTGTGTGTGTGTGTGCGTTTGAATGTGCATTTTAAAGTTTACATTTGGTGTTTTTTGTCCGACACGTGTCTCTGAGTGTGCATTTTGTTTGTGTCTCTATTACTGTGTTTGACCCGCATATCTGCAGATATCTTTTTCTGTTGTGTTTATGTATCTGTTTCATTAGATATGTGTGCGTGGTGTTACATGTGACTATATTTACATGTGTGTAGCTCTGCACGTCACTAACGTCTATGTGTGCATTGTGCTTGTCTTAACGGATGCTTGTTTTCATTTGGTTGACTCCATGTGGGCGCCTCAGTAGACACATTCTGTGTGTGTGGCAATGCACGGACTTGTGTGTCTATACTCTAAATGTCACCGTGTATTTGTGTGACTGAGTGTCTGTACACAGCCTCCCCATTTTCAAGCACAGCTAGACAAGGGAACTTTGAGAAGCAGCCGCAGGAGGACCGCCGGGCACTAAAAATGCAAGGCAGCAGCAATTGCGTTATTCGGAACTAGGAAAATAGAAGGTAAACAAACTCTGAAAGCGTGTATAGAGCCCGACCTGGGCAGGCCGGTGCCTTCACACCGGCGGTTAGGCCAAGCCAGTCTCCAAGCATAACTAGAGAGCGAGGGGGAGAGAGAGAGGGAGAGGAGGCATCACAGGGTGCCCTCTGCTCCAACCCACCAAGGGCGCCAGGCTTACGCCCCCTTCTGCAGTGCTCGGTAATACTGGCCTGGTACCATGAGTTGGTGGCTTTAAAAGGGAGAAACGTCCTGGCATGTGCACAGTTGACGTTGCTGGGGCCTGGGATCCGCTTCTCCTGCCTAAGAGCAACGATATGGGTGGAGAAGCACGAGGCAAGCCGAAGCAAACAATCGAGAGGGCCATACATGACCTATAATGACTAGTCTGGAAAAGGCCTTCACCACCAGCTTCTGCAGCCTGATCTTTTTTTCTTAGTAGTCATTTGGCATGCAAACACCAGATTAACTAACAGTACCTCTTTAGCCGCTTCCCTTTGGCTTCCATCACTGGGACCACCACCACTGGCAGGACCTGCCTCCCTTGAGCGCCGGAGGATACCAACTGCAGGTGAAAAGAGGACTCTTGCCCCCTGGTGCTGTTACAGGCTCTAGTTGGCCACTGCCCACAGGTTCTGAGCGGCGGCTGCAGCATGACGCCGAAGGTTTTGGCCCTACTGGTGCTGAGCCTCCTGCAGCCACATTCTACTGGAGGACAGGTATGTGGAAGCTGTGGACCCGACCTGGCGAGCCGCAGGAACCTTTGATTGTTATAGATCTTTGAGGGCCCTCACTCTCATGGCATGTTCTGCTCTGCAAATCCTACCAGAATGTGTGTGGTTCCCAAATCTGGCCCATCCAGCACACCTGCTAAAACATGGCTTGCGAAGAGAGGGACTCAAGGTTTATATATTGTAGTTTTAGTGTCTGTAAATTACTCGAGGTATGATTTCTAATAGCAGTAGCCAAGTATATACATCACGTTGTATATTCCACAATAGTGTGTGAGCATAAAATGGGCACGAGGAAGACACTGCCCTTCTCTTCACCTGAGATGGTCCCACTAGAGCAGGGTTGTGGCACAAGAACAGCTTGGATGGACTTGAACTGCTCGTCTTCTGCCTGTACTGTGTGTGAATTTCCACTGCGGCTTGCCAGCTACTACTCACTGCAATCATTCTGTGTATGTGTCCATGCTCTTGTGAGCGCCTCTGCTCCCTTGCGCCTGCTGTACCTTCTGTGAGTGAAGTTTGGTTTCTTCATGCTGTACCTGTTCTGTGCATAGAAAGGAAGCATTCACTGCATGCACTACACAGGTTAGGTTAGTATAAGGGAAGCTTGCACTGATAAAGTGCATGCTGGGTGTGTACGGTGTGTCTGCAATTTTAATGCCCATGGGGAGCCTCGGTCTTCGTTGATCAATAATATAACATCCTTCACTCCTTCAAGTGAAATCGATTTCTAAATAGCCTTCCCTTCTCTATTGCTAGTGTGTTGCTGGCATCCATCTGTCTATATAAAGCCAAGCATGTCTGTGGAGATTGGTAGTAAGCACACACCTTTAGATCAACATGGCAGCACTGTTGAACGTAGAAATAGACACAGCGAGTGACAACTAGATGTGTATTTTCTTGTCTGAGATCCATGTCAGTGGAGAAGCCAGAACCAAATATTTACCCATTATCGAAAGGGCCAGAAACATAGATTTTGGACAATAGAACAGAACAATTGATTTCTCCAGGAAGGTTGGAATTCTCCAGATTTAAAGAAGCAGTTTTGTATTTAAATTGATAAACTGGGGAACAGCAAATATCTGTCCCAGTTTATGTGTGCGTAGGTATGGTTGTAGGATTTATCAAGCACACAATTAGCTGGAAAACAACAGAGCACCGTAAAAACAAAAAAGGGACGCCCCCAAGAGGTTACAAGTAGGTGTGCTGGGGGAGCAGAGGGGCTGGGATGGGAAAGAGGAGCAGGGGGTGGGGAGGATTCCAGAGGGTGAGAAACATTGCAGCTTCTATATCTAAGTTTGGCAGTGGAGCTTTGGGATGCTAAAACTAGCATCGGTACCATGATAAGAGGCTTCTGTAATCATGATCTTAATTCAATCCGACTAGTGCTTCCCTGACAAGAGCATTTGTTCATCACTGTTCTCATGACGACATAAACACATTAGTGCCCAAGTGAATCTACACTTGGGAATATTTTCTTTTTCACTGTTAGTGGGTGTTGAAGCACTGTTTTGCTTCTTTTGCTGGATGCTCCTTTGTGTGTGAACTGGACTTTTCTTTCCTTCTGTTTAACTTTTGAAAATGTCCATTTGTGAGCAGATGTAACATTCTTTGTGGAGTTGATGTCACTTCCATCCAGACTTGCCAGACGTCCTGGCATCAACATTGTACCTGTCCCAGCGGTAGTTTTCAGGTCTCCAACACTGAGCAGTGATCGGTGCAATGCTCTGGCAGGATCACCACCACTGCCAGTTGCCCTGGGCCCCCCTTATTGGTGCAAATATGCAAATCATTATTGGTATCACCCAAACTGGGCAGTGGATCCGGAACTGCTAGATCACATCCCTTCTGTACATGAACAACCTCAGATGCAATCTCATCTTTTCTTGATTTGGTGTTGTCAGGAAACTACATCCCTGTCAAGTTTAAATAGCGGCACTTGTTCTTTTTGATCAGATTGTGCACTTTGAGGGGATGTTTTGTGACCGATAGTATCTGTATCAAACCTAATTTGATGACATTGAGCATCAGTACTTTCCAAAACCACACGCTGCACAAGGTGCTTATTTGGTGCATGCATTGTCAGTATCTTTGTGCTGCAGATAATTTGTGGGTGAGAGTTTGTCCGCATGTATGTTGGCGGGTATGTGTCTGGTGGGGGTATGCCCATTACAAAGTCAATAAAAGGCATGGTGACCTTTGTAATGGGACTGTTGGGAGGGATCAGTTATTTAAGTAAAGCCATCATGGGGTTGCTGGCAGGCTCAGTGACTCTGAGGCATCAATGCCTGCTTGCTTTGCATCTGCTGATGAAGTTTTAAGTCCTCTGAAAGGGTTCCATCAGAGGTTTGACAGGTGGATTCTGGTAGTTGATCAACACAGTGAAGGTCTTCCTGAATTTTCTAGACAATCCGGGGGTTAAGTCATTACTTTATGTATGCGTGCCCAAAGTACACATGCTATTCTAAAGGAATGGACAGTCCTACCTGGGTACTGGAGTTGAAACAACTAGCCTTAATCGGGTGTCCTGGTCCATGACTTACTCTCTGGAGGAACCCAAGGAGCCTCAGATTATGGTTCTTCTACCTCTAAATTGTGGGATTCGATGGGATTTTCTGGGCCCTACTTGACGGTTTCCTAGTCTATAAGGTAGCGTGGCCTTAGGTGCCAACTGTCATGTTGTGGTGAGGTGTATGTGGTAGGATCCCTTTTTGATGTCAGTGTGACCTGTAGGGAGATACGGGGTTATTTCAGTGGTGAGGACCTCCTAGGTGTTCTTTCTGTGGTAAAGTTGATTGTTTTTTAATTTTCCCATCCTCATGTTGCAAGAGTCATCAACAGTGAAGTTTTCGAGTTTGTAAATTAGAATAGTGTTCTTAAATTTCTTCATTGCCTATTCGAACAAGAGTGCCTGGGTATATATTGGCAAATGTATTGAGCAGGTTGTTTCTGGATTTCATACAAAGCATTTTTAGATAGGCATCTATTTGCCCTCTCTTTCCATCTCTACTTTTCAACGTTCCCATGTCCCTCGCGTATTTATTGAATTCCCTTGTATTCACTGCTTTCTTAATCCGTGCTTTCTTACGTCCCATATCGATCTCCTTTCAGTCACTGCATTCCCTTACTTCAGATCTCTATAACCTTCTACAGCTCCAATTGTTATTTGCTGTGGCTGGAAACCAAGTTTTCATTGACCCTGCCTCCTTAGCTACTCTGTGTCTTCTTCCCCTCTTCATATATGTGTCCCTCTCTCCTTAAGTTCTTGCTGGTTGGTGCCTCCTTACATCTCTTAGACGTGTACCACCATCTCACTGAGAGATAGCTGTGTGCTCTCCTCGGGTTCCCTTTCTCTTCTTCTTACCTCCATCACTGAGTTCCCTGTTAATCTACCAGTCTATCAGTCTAACCCTTTATCTATACATCTGTCCATTTATTGCAAATGTCCCTCCACCTCACTTTAAGTCCACCATTTAATTATTTGGTGCAACATTTAGGCCCTAAGTGCTTGCGCAAGAACCCCTATAACACCACAGGAGTTCATCACTATTTTGGGAAAGAAAGCCATTGCCAGTGCACAATGTTGTTCTCCTAATGGCGACAAAATACTACAAATCGCCCCTCACGCTTCCATACTGTGCAAGTAGACCACACGTTTTTCTGCCCACATATCATCACAGCCATGAACGCCATCTAGGGCGGGTAGGTGTGATTCCCGTTCCATTACCCACTGTGTTTGCTACTCCTGGCAGAGAGGGGACATTGGCCTCTGTCGTGATTGCCCCTAATGAAGGATTTTGACTGTGTTGCAATCATCAGGAGCCCAAGGCCAGTCTGACTTTCACCAAGTCCCACAAGAGCAGTCTGTCCTGAAAAACCTGTGGCTGTAAGTCCTCCAGTGGCAGGGGCCACCCGAGCCCTAGAAGAGGTGAGATGGGAGAAGAGGACTATATACCAGTTGGCTAGGTTACCCTCGCTCAAATGTTCCCCCATAGTCACCAACCTAGGTATAGGCCAGGACTCTCTGAGTGGCAAGCCTATGGTCCCAGCCTCCTGGGCTACGTTGCCCTTGGACAGGGACTCTACCCTTTGCCAAGTGATGTTCCTCTCAAAACTGTCCCTCAGGAGTATCAAAGAACTCTCTCAGTGCGCTATGCCAGTATGTGCTGGCATTGGCCCAAGACAAGACCCTTGTGGGTCCAGTTGAGCTACACAGCCCCTGGAAAGGGGAACGGCTCCTTGGCCTGGGTGAGGCCACTGACCTAAGAGGTGTGTTACCTGTGAAGGAGCCTCTCTTGAAATAGCTGTCTCAGGATTTTTCAAAGTTTCGCGAACTTAAGTGAATGCATTCTGCATGAAAGTCAGGCCCTCTAACGAGCATGACATTCATAAATTGCTCTATATTTTAAAAAGTGGTGTGAGTAGTTTCTACCAAGGTGAACAAGCTAACAGGGTGCATATCTCAATCACTGGCATCCATATTTAGAGATTGGTGTATACTTCTGGTGTACACCATTTGTTTGACAACAATTAACTAGCTAACAAGGAATGTACAGAAGAGAACATGTACGCATGCCATGCTGAAAGAATCATCTATGTGCTAACCTTTAAAATGTCTACTGGTCTTAGGAAAGTGCATTAATGGCACAATGTTGTCACTTTATTAATTCACTATATTATGTCACTTGCCACCCCTCATGCTAGTAGCAACAAATCAGGGAAAGGATATTGATTAAAATGGCTGATATGCCCAAAATTGTATTTCAATTTTGAACATGCCAACACGTGGTAAACTACATTGGCACGTCATTTTGTCAGCATATCTGGTGGCAGTGTCCTAGCAGTCTCAATTAGGGGCAACGCGCATATCTTGATAGAGCATTGGAATGTGAAGTTGCGACCCTTCACATTCACGCCAGGTACTGTGATGCCATTGAGAATATATTCCCTCTAATAATGCGTACGAGATCTTTGTTTTTAGGAGTTTAACAAGTATTTATTAGTGTTGTCGAAACGTGTTTCGAACTCCAGAGGTCATTTTCAAGGCTAATTATTGACAATGATTGCAATCAATATTGAATCTATCGCCCGATAGTGTGCTAGCCCATAAGAATTGGCAATTTCAAATGTGATACATACATTACAATTGGAACGGTTGTATTGGTAGCAGTAAGTGACTTGTGTGAGCCAGTTACATGTGTAGTGTGACAAGGTGATCAGACATAAAAACAGTCACGTAAGACAGGGCATACAAAGATAGAGAAGGGTAGGGAAGCAAGAGAGAGGAGAAGAAATGTTAATTGTGTTAGATTGGAAACCCCCTGGGACTGGGGCACAAATATGGTCTGAGTTGGAAAGAAGGTATGTACTTACCAAGGAAAGTCATATACAGACTATTAAATAAGTCTTGCGGTGTGCTTAAATATGCTTCCTCCCTGAACAGCCTATCGTCACCAGAGACGTCACCATCACTAATCAAGAACCTGGTCTGGCATACCCACCCCTCAGAGCGGGCCCACACACTCTTGCACTTACCTCATCATGAAACCGGCCCACTCTGCACCACAGATCACATCCACCTCCCCACCTGCGGGCACACCACAACCTGCACTGGCCAACATGCAACCCCACTCCTATTGTACTTATTGCATTTTCCCTTCGCAGGCTCTACAACTATTCAGAACAGTGTTTACCACATGACTAACTAATGGGGCACCTCCCCAGTACACCACAAGACTTATTTACTAGTCTGTATACAACTTCCTTTGGTAAGTACACCTTCTTTCCAAAATAGACCATCCGTGTGCCCCATCCCAGGTTTTTTTTAATCTAACACAATTTACTTGTCTTCTCGTCTTTCCCGCTTCCCTCCCCTTTTCTCTCTTCGTATGCCCTGTCTTACGTGACTGTTTTTATGTTTGATAACCTTGTCACAATACACATGTAACTGGCTCACACAACTCACTTAACACTACCAATACAACCGTTCCAATTGTAATGTATGTATCACATTTGAGATTGCCAATTCTTATGGGCCACCACACTAAAAGGTGATACATTCAATTTTGATTGCAATCATTGTCAATAATTAGCCTTGAAAATGACCCCTGAAGGTCGAAACACGTGTCGGCAACACTAAAAGATTACGTGGTATACTCCTAAAAACCAAGATCTCTTACGCATTATTAGAGGGAATATACTCTCAATTGCATCACAGTACCTGGCGCGAATGTGAAGGGTCTCGACTCCCCATTCCAATTTTCAGCCAAGGACAGTGGGGCACTATCCTAAGTAGACCCATCTACACGCAGCAGGGTACACAACAAAGTCGTAATCAAGCGCAGCAGTCCCGTATTTCTAGTGCTCCCACCAATTCCTACATCTTGATAGAGCAGCTTGACTCCAAAGGATTTTGCTGTAAGATGTGCAGAACCGAAGTTACAGCCAATTTTGCATTTATCTTTTCATGTGCATTTGGGACAGCTTGGGGACATTTTTCATGGCAACTCCCTTTAAGAGAGCTTAGGCCATAGGGATATGTACTTATTGATACACAGTTGCCTACTGGCACCTCCATCACTATGCTTATGACATGATAGAGTTGGATATAGTATGTCATTAATTAATAAAGTCAGCCAAGACAATAAATTAGCCTGTCAGCAAGGGGATTTACCTGTAATCCCTTAGGCCCCTGTTAGCTTACATTAGCAGTAATTACTGGGAAATAATTCTCCCTTTTGAGCAGATGGCATGTAGCTTCAGTCTCACACAGGAAACCTTTTGTTGTGCTTCACACGTCAATAGATGGGGAGGTTGGTTGTTAAAGGTTCAACTGCAACATAAATAGACTGGTTTAGCTTGCTCTGCAGGGGCTGACCTTGCAATGGAAGGTAATTAGTGACTGGAACCCTTTATTCTTCACGAGGCAGGACATCAGTGTAGTCAATGCAGCTAAGGAGCAGTGGCCAAGGAAAAATCTGTTCCTCTATTTTGGAAATATTCTTGCCGACCTTGCCCTGTCCTAACGTAACCTCCCATGGACTGAGACATTCTGGGTTTTTGTGAACTTTCTTTAAACATTTTCCTTATTAGATTCTAGACCTTGAAAATGCTCCAACCACAGGCTAGGATTTTACTATAAAATGGAGTAAGTCAGCCACTGCTCTATTGATTCTAGATGAAGCTGTGGACAGTTTAAAGTACTCTCCCATGGGACCGGGATCTTCTCCTCAACATACTTTAGGTTACAGGAGAGACCATTGAAAAACTCTGAAGCTTATCTTTATAAAATACTCTTGGAACAGGACACCCAACTACCCTCAGGTGGGTAGTGCTCCTGTAGTTAACATTGTATACATGCCAGGTATGGTAAGTACAAAGGAGAGCTCTAGTTTATTAGGGATCCTGTAGTGTACCCCAGCAACCTTTCAGGTCCAAGGGCATTGTCCCTAACGTTGTTGCTCAGCCTTTCATCTTCAGCTTTAAAGAGAGATTTGGGACGACAAACTGCATCTGTACCCCTGATGGAGCTGTCCAGTGCTTCTCACACCTGAATCCCTTCCAGGTACGCCAGGTCCCTATGTCGCCTCATCAACCCTGCCCAATAAGCCAGTCGAGACATGTTTGAGGTTGTTCTGCCAATCAAGCCTTTCTGAGCTCCTCACTACATCAACATACCTAGACAGAAGCTTCTGCTTCACTTCCATAGAGAAGTGTCAAGAAGACTGCATGCTGATGTCAAGTCCACTAGGAGGCTAAGGCAGTGAGCATATTGGACTAGATGCCGTTTCCTTGGCACTCCGATCACCTAGCCTTTCTTTGTCCGTAAAGACTGGTTATGTCATTGTTCACTATTTTACATACAAATATTTTAAACCATCTTTAAGTAATCATTTTCTTTCCTGTGTTTCCCTCGTTCCTTCAGCTAATTGTCTAATTTGATATCCCACTTGCAGTGCAATTTCCAGTTTAACTGCATTACTACCATATGCATTCAGCGTGCATTATTATGTGTGTTGCCCTTACAGGGGTCATCTTTTCTAAAACCGGTGTTTCAGCTAGAGTTTACAGAGAGCCATCAAGAAGTATGGGGTGGGTCGTTACGCCTTTAACCAGTTGATGTGATAGACTTGGACGGTTCTCCAGCAGTTGTCCTGTTGTACTCAGTAGCTGTGATCGCAACTGTGCAGTTAACTTGTTTTTGGATAATTGGTACCAAAATAAGGACCTGGTCACCCTACTTGATCTTTCCCAGTTGGGTCTTGCAGTTGTAGAGCCTCTTCTGCTTCTCTTAGCTATCTTGCCTTCTGTTGGGAGAATCATCTGATAATCCTGAGTTATACTTGGATTGCCTGAACAAACTCACTGGTCCCCATATCCATACTATGGCCTTCTTCTTAACATCCCCAGAATGTCAAAGACATCATGGGGTGCTCGGACATAGACTATTTGGAATGGAGAGTAGCTGTGGAGCCTTGGGGGTGCTTCATGTGGCCAACAAAGCCCAAAGCAGAGGTTCATCACCTTTCCTAACTTCTTCTGCTACCATTTTGAAGAGGAGATTCTTTAAGGACTAATTAAAGCACTCCATCAGTCCATCGGACTGGGGGTAGTCAATAGAAGCACAGAAGATTTCAATTTTCAATAGGTATTTTAATTCTGTCATATCCTGGGACATGAAGGGAGTTCCTTGCTCTGTGTGTAGTGACCTCGTTTTGGAACCACAACCGGAGAAGTATGGTATTTTGGATATTTTCTGTGCGTTGTTAGTCTTCACAGTGAAGGATTTTGAGTACCGAGTGGCAGGATCTACAAAAGCTAGGATGTAATGATACCCCTGCATAAGAGGGATTCAAGGCACCCATGACACCCATGAATACCAGGAAAAGTTCCCTTTGATGATGGGCAAAGTTTGGAGTGGGTCTCTCGCAACATAGTTCCGGGAACTCTGCAGGCAAATGAAAAAATACAGACAATGGGCCTCATTACGACCCAGGCGGTAAGTTACCGCCTGGGTCGTACCTTTACCACCATGGCGTAAACTACGTTTACGCCATGGTGGTTGGCGGACTTACTGCCCCATTCCGAGGTGAGTGGGGCGGTAAGTCCCCATTAACCCATTTACCCTTCCCCATTCCCATTTTTGCCCCATAGGGCATAATGGGAGTGGGGAAGGCGTTAATTACGCCACCGTAAATTACGGTGGCGTAATTAACAACAAGGTCCCTTAGCGCCATGGATTTTAACACCTGCTAAAAGCAGGTGTTAAAACCTCCATGGCGCTAAGGGACCTCGGAATCAGGCGGTAAGGGTCGGCGCTGTTTACGCCGCCGTAAACCCCTTACCGCCTGGGTCCTAATCCCAATATTTCTGAATCTGCTGATGGACCTGTGGCCAGACTAATCAGCTGGGGACGACCTAACAGCTGCTATCGAGTCGACTATATGTCTTTACATTTCTCGTAAGTCAGTATAGCAAGTGCCCCTCTTTTGCACCAAGTAAGGTCCTGCCATGTTCCTACCCTGTTCTGCAGAAATGACTGCATCTAAGGCAGACCTGAGGGAAAGGTTGTCATGTTGGGAATGATCAAACAAACTCTTCCCTAGATCTAGATGGGCCCTGCTTGAGGGACTCAGAATGAGAGATAGGGAGCGATTTTGCTTCCTGGTCCTCTTCCTAGTCGTCCTCCGATCTCCTGGAAAGTACAGGGGGCTTAACACCAAACCACCCCTCTTTGGCTGTATAACTCCAGGCTCTCTTCAGCATAAGAAGGGGTTTACTGTTTGGGCAATTAAGTCCCCTTCCTGTTCCCAGAATTTCTCGATCACTTAATTAAGATTAAAGAGTAGGACCTTGACCACTCCCCTGTAGTCTGGATCAATAACTCCAGCTCCCATATTTATGCCATGCGTAATAGGGAGGCGGACTTGTGTGCCAAATGCCCATAGGTTCCCAGTAGTTGTGGAATCTTTAATAACATGGAGATAAGGCACATAGCTTCGGGACTACAAGGTGTCTATACTCTAATTTTCATCCGGGGGAGCCTGGAGCGTCCCAAATAGGTAGTTGGGTCATGGCCATAGTGTGGGTCAGTCTAAGCTTGGGAATGGGTCGGTGCAGCCCTCTTCTGGCACCACCTATCAGGAGGCTTACATAGGATGCATAGAAGACTATTCACAGGAAAGATGGTGCACATACCATTATTGATAGAAGTGAGTCAACAAAACAGAATAAACAAATCAATACCCAAGTCCTTCACACTGGGTGTGATATTGTCTCACCTACCTGGTGGCGCTGTGGTTTTCTCAGGTGTTCCCGAACCCTTTCTCCCAGCCTCATACGTTAATGATGAAGAGTCTCTCTATCAGTTCTACAAGCTCTCGAATCAAATGTTGATACAGCTTCAGCATCTCAGTCTGGGCTTTGTGTGATTCTCTTCTGTTGTCTCCATTTGGTGCTTATACCTCCTTCCTTTGACTGGTTCTTCCCTCGGGTGACCTGGCCTCCTTCTATCTTGCTGTTTGTCTTAACTACCGTTTTGCCCTCCTTTTTCCTCATCTGTTGTACTTCGACCTCCTTCACTGATGGCACCACCACCTCCCCCAGTGATGTTTTTATTACCTCCTCCGTTGATGTTTCTACTACCTCCTCTACTGATGTTTCTACAACCACTGCTATTCTCTTCTCCCCCTCTGACTTGCAGCACCTCTTAATCACTCAACCTGTCACCTTCCAATTCTGGTTTAATGCTCACCACACCCTTTTCCAACAAGTCACCCAGCCTTCCTTGAGCTGGGTGTTTAAATATGGTGTTTGATTATCCCCATGGGGTATCTACTATTAAGGGTGGGCACCTGTGATTGGTAACTAGGTATGGGATCTGAGTGGCTGTCCTTCCTAGGGACGCCTATGGTTGCATTGGGTTGGCCCATGTCTATATTTGGCCTGTCTGCCATTTTGAATCCTACAATTTCTCCTGAACCTTTGCAGGTGCTGCTTCTGCTGCTCTGAGCTTTATGGTATTCTCAGTGTGTGCTTTGCTGACTAGGAGCGCACTGGGTAAACTTTGGGAAGACTTTTTGTTATTCGGTGTG
The DNA here is from genome assembly GCF_040938575.1 of Ambystoma mexicanum. Classification (NCBI taxonomy): domain Eukaryota; kingdom Metazoa; phylum Chordata; class Amphibia; order Caudata; family Ambystomatidae; genus Ambystoma; species Ambystoma mexicanum. Next base: position 1,009,374,535 of record NC_090921.1, read on the forward strand.
CTGGAAATTAGTAATAGTGTTTCCCAAGCGAACATGTTCCTCACATAAGACAAATGTTGTTGAAACTGTTCTTCCTGTGATGGATAGTGAGTGTCCAGGAAGTCTCGAACTCACAACAACGTACCTTCAGTTATGCAGTTCACTGCAGTACCGCAAACTATCAGGGGATAATTCCTTGATGTGCTGAAGAAACTGGAACAGAATCTAAGCATTCGCTGTTATTGACATGTCTATGGAAATGTCCTCCCACAAAGGGAAAGCTTTGTTTATCAAGGTTATGAATTTGGGTCTCCACAGAAAGTTCTTTGGGCTCCTTTTAGTGCAGATTGTGCACTAAGATTATTCTACAGCGTCTCCCGCAGGGTTTTGATGACATATAGGGTTGATGGAACTAGGTTGCTCTACTGAATCAGGGTTTTGGAGAAGGCCTGGCCTTCCAAACCTGGCTTGCGGTAGGGCAATGTTATTGTCCCCTGCAGAACCTCGCTAGATCACCCTCAGCCCAACATTTACTGACTCGGAGCGGAAGCCATCCGCCTGAGTGACACCTCTCCTTGTGCCCAGAGTGAGGCACAGGAAATTTCATCACAGGTGATACACTATTCACTTTCTATATCTTTTAGCTTTATATTTTTGTCTTTTGTATTATATTTGTGACTAATATAGCGCTTGACGCCTACGCTGAACAGAACATACTAGCAATACAAACAAATGTAAAATCACAGGCTATAAAAAATGTACATTTACTTTTAGGACTGAAGAAGATCGTTCTTAAGAGAAGCATGAAATAGAGAATAAGACGTGATAGAATGAATAGACAGAGGGGGAGAATTGCAGTGATTTGGAGCAAGTAAAGAAAAAAATCGAGATTTAGCGCAAGGGGGTGAGGAACCCCCTTGCGCTAATAGAAATTGACCCTGAGAACGTAAAACATGAGAGGGGACATTAAAAAATAAGCGAAGAAAGATATTCAGGTGCAAGACCATGAGGAGATTTAAAAACAAGACAAAGAAAATTAAGTTTAAGACGGGAATGAAAGGATAACCAACCTAAAGAGGATAGTGACAAAGACATGAAGTTGTGAGGGGACAATACATATAAAAGACCAATGGAAGCATTAAAAACTAACTTTAAAGGGGTCAAACGAGGAACAGGGAGGCCAAAGAGCAACATACAACAATAAAACACATACAAAAAAATTAGTGAAGAAATCAGAAGTTTAGTAGCATAAAAACGTAAGAAAAGGACAAGCTTTACAAATGTTAAAGGTTCCATGTGATAATATCCCCCAAAATATGTTTCAATACAAGAATGGCGCCGTTTTTTTGCAGCAATATTACCCCATGGAACCTGCAGAGAGACAATCCTGCAACCCCTGCTCCCATTTACCCCATATATTATCCTCTGAAATAATGTCACCTATGCTGTTTCCCGGCGACTATATGTATGCTGACATTATTTATCAAGATAATATTACATGATACCATAATAAAGAGGTCAAAACGACAAGAGCATGAGCTATGAGAATCGACAATCGAGATATCATGAGAAAAAGACTAATCAGAATCAAGATACAGACCCAGATCATGAGCAGAAGCAGAAATAGAAAGAAGTGAAGGAGGAAAATAAACAAAGGAGGAGGAATAGTGTTTGTAGGGAAAACAAGAAAATTATCAGACATCCAAGTTTTGATAGCTGTGAGACAGGAAACAAGTTTATTGTGAATAATAGGGATAAAAAGAATAAAAGGGCAAAAAGAGTTGGGTATCATCTGCATAGAAGTGATGGGAAATACCAAAGTACGAGATGACAGCCGCTAGAGGAGAAGTACCTCCTCACACCTTAAGATGTACAATTCAGTCATTTTAATTCAATAGACATCTATAAAACTATATGTGTTTTTAAGTGCCTGCCGATCATCTTGGCGCAACTTCACAGGGCTGAATGTATATAGGTTTTTTGAATATTGCTTAATGTCACCTTTTGGCTATTTCAAAGAACTATGAGGTGGGAAGAAGGTCGGTGGAATGGAAGAAAGGGCGGGAAATTTGAAGGGAAATCGGTAGGACATGGAAAAAGAAAATGGTGTAACAATGAGTTAAAATGTAGCGAGCATACGGTAGTAGGGAACAGGACAGAGAGATAGCCAGCCATCAGTTTTATCCCTCTTCCTCGTCAATGTCTGCAGAAGGGCACACCCTCGTCTCTGGCTCTGTCCAGACTAGGAATGAGTACATTTGCCTTGAGATCACAGAGTTGATGTTGGCCAGAGTGGAGGCAAAGTGGGGTCACTGCAACGGTATGACCCTTCATTTCAATGGTTCTATGTGATTTTGTAGAGTTTTTTTTCATCATAGTAGATTTCATCGATTTTTTTTTTACCAGTTGATTTTGCTGTGAATATATGCGAGGGGGATCCCCCCGCAGCCACCGCCCCCCACATAGTCCCTTACATTATTAGCCCAAACTCACCTCCCACATATATTTTTCGCACTACCCATTCAAAAAAACTCGATGAAATGTGCTGTGACTAAATCTGCTGCGGCAATACCTCCCATACCCCATTTCCACAGGTAGAAGGGGAACACGAGCGGATGCGGACATCCAGGCAGGACATACACCTTCCCCAGGATGCTAAGGGACAAGCCATGACACTATTCTAAGTCATAGTGGGAAAGCCGAGGAGGAAACAGAGTCTATGACCCGATCCTAAGCTGTCTAGTTTGTTACAGCATAGATGCTAAATTGACTGGCGTTTGTACCCGCGAGCTTGGCAGTCACCTTTGAATCATATGAGTGGCGCATGTGAGCTACAAGAAGCAGGTCTCCGTCTGTTTAGATCCAGGGTTAGGCCGTGGCGGCACAAGAGAGGGAGTGGGGCGGCAAAGAGAGACCACTGCTGAGTCTGCAATTGATAGGCAGGACAGAACAGTATGTTATGTTTTCTCACCTGGGCATTTGCGAGGCACTATAGCAAATGAGGCTGCGAAGAGGGGTCCAAGCAGAATGTTAGTTGAATTGTGTACAATTTAATGCAAATTGCTGGATCTGCCTTTGACTATGTAAACATCCCCCAGTATAAAGCAGAAGAGATCAGTACCAGTGATAGCAGGAAAGTATTATGCGCTGAGCCAAATGAGGCTATTCTAAGGGGAGCCAGAGGCAACTTGATTGATGTGTGCTCTGGGATCCCATGCAATTAGTGGCTATTGCATATACTGCTCTTTATCATATCAATATATTGGACATAGGGTGCAGGATAATAGTAATAGTGACGACTGTGTGCTATGCCAAATGGTCAATATAGCAGTAACGTAATGGCACTTCCAGTCAGTCTTCCCCTGAGTCAATACTGAGATATAGGCATTAAATAGGATTGTGATTATTTGGAGAGAGATGTGGAGTGACTGGGTTAACAGACAACACATCACAAGAGCACGGTCATGCATCCCGTCACATCAGAACCAACCAGCAAGCACCTTCATCCTTGCTGTGGCGCCATTGGTGCCCTGCTGCCTACGTTTGCGTTGAAACTGTTCACCCATGTGATTCCCTCACTGCCAATCTCCTCCTACGACGTTGTAAAGTGCTCAGTTGCTTCCCGAAGCTAGGGGTCCATGCTCAATAATCACAATAATAATAATAATTTTAATAATAATCCATCCCCCTAAAAATCTGCATGATCGGATATATTGTTATGGTATGCTGTACATTGAAATGTTGACTTTTGTAGGTGCATTTCAGACTGAGCAATTGGAGGGGAACTACCTTCAAGGTCCAAACCGATCATAAGCCCCTGAAGTGGCTTATGCAGATGAAGGGTGAAAACCCGAAACTGCTCAGGTGGTCCATTAGCCTACAAGGGCTAGACTTCACCATAGAGCATAGACCAGGGAAGAGTCACAATAATGCAGATGGCCTTTCCAGAAGGTATGTTGACCGTCTGGATGAGGGTGTCTATCTCGTGGGAGATTAGGTACCCTAACCTCAGTCTGGGGGGGCGACTGTGATGCTGGAAATGCATCGGAGGGACAGGGCCTCCGTATCCTTGGCCTTTATTGCTTTTTATCGTGTGTTCTGTTGTGTTTTCTGAGCAGGAGTTCATGTGGGACTCCTGGCGGTGCAGCTCTCTCCTTTGGTTTTGGTGAACAGACCCATGGGATACCCTTATGGCACCCATGGGTAGGGGTGCAACCCTGTGCCCCTAGTGTATGTTTTTGGGCACATGTGTGTGACCCACAGAGCAGGGTACGGGCTGGTGGCAGCTCCGTGCTGAATTGACTGGTGCCCTGAGCATCCTCCATTTTGGGATGCCCAGGCCCTGTCATTGGAATCGATAGATTCCTGATGGAGACAAAATGGCCCCCATGGCCTCTTGCCTTCCTTCGCCTGTTACCTTGATCTTCCCGAAGTCCCAGGAAGCCCTGACTCTGTCCCTTCCCCCTGACTGGCTGTTGGGTGGAAGTTCCATATATGGTAGTGTGGGGAAGTGCCGACCAGACTGGCTGGAGCCTTCCCAACGACCGTATGTTGTGGGTACGCCTGTGGGTGGGACCTGGGTGAATGGAGTGTGTGACGAATACGCATTCTATGTTGTGGGTCTCTAGTATCTGGTGTTTGACACAATGACTGAGACAGCCCTGCCCGAAACCGGTATGAATGCAGTGTGGAGTGTTGAATGGGTCAGTACTTTTTCCAATACACATAACTTGTTGTGAGTGTCTGGAAAGAAGTGAATGGCCTTAATGCACCGTGTACCTGATTGGCTGCCTGCCTGCCTGAATGCCCTTAGTCATGATTGGATGCTTGAGTATGACCCAGCGGAATGAATGGGAGATCAACAGTATATCTGGGGACCTCTCACTGCTAGGAATCATGTTCAGAAGCTGAAGTCCACTACAACGAGTAACTGGAGTAACTGAAGCTTGACCTTGAAGCCCTGCTGGACGAGAAGAATTGCTGTTGCTCTCCTTCACAATCTGAAAGCTGCTGTGCGTCCAAGGACTGACCCAGAGAGGACCTAGTAAGGCGCCCTCTTCCCGAGCTACGGGGGACCATCGTACACCAGCTGATCTTTGCATAAGCTCCTTGGTAGACAGACCTTCTACAGGCTGCCAACCCGATACGGGGACTGCTGCAGAACTCCAAGGAGAAGCGCCCAGACTGTTGTCCGCCACTGTCGACGACCGCCATCGCCGACTGGAGCCGCCGTGCTCCCGTTGCCTAAGAACTTCATTGATCCAAGGACGCTCTCGTCCGCATCGTCGCCGCTGTATCCTGCTGGAGAAGGCCTGATCGTCAACGCGCCAAGGAACATCCGCCGGTGGCTTTCCCAGCACCCAAAGACCACAGAGACGCAGACGACTCAACACCTTTACTGGGCCACAGTTCTTCAAACTCTTTGCAGTCCAGAACTATCGACACCGCGGTGCCCCGCACGCCTCTTCCTTGCAGGACGTTTATGCTTCCCCGTCAACGAGCACCACCAGGAACGACGCGGCCACTTCACTGTCGTAGCTCAACCTGTTCTCCGTCAGACGTTCGACGTCCCGTGACTCCTGCCTTAAAGGGAGGGCACTCAAGAAGGGCTGTTGATTCCCAGACGAGGAACGCTACAATGCCAGGTACTTTGGGGTTGCAGAACTATTGGGAAGTCTAGGGTGAACAATATATGGACTGGGCTTGTGATACATCTTTGCTTTACAGGTTGCCCAGGTGGAGGGATCTCCACACAGAGCTGTGTTTTACAGTAATGACCAGTATTCTGCCAATTGTTCAACCATCTTGCTTTCCTTCCTCTCTCTCCTGCTGGTTTCCTCTTTATTGATCTGTGTGACTTTTTGACCGTATAGTTGATGCACTTTAATGAGATCTAATAATCGCTGTGGTACCACTTTAGAACTGTATATATTTACCATTGTTGATTTTCCGAGCACACAGTGCGTTATCGTGATACTGTATATACCTTTGAATATTAATTATATAAAGACTGTGTTTTAACCGATACAGTGTGCGGACATTCATTTGTGGGTGCTTGGGGACTACACTGTACTTAAGAACCAGCCTGCATCACCTCCTGAGAAGCTAGGCCTTGATTGCTCGACTACGTTACCAATAATAGCGAATCTTGGCTGGGGTCCTCTGTGCCTCTCCTATACCATATAGAGATTAGAAGTACAGACACCCCCCTCCAGTCTTTACAACGACCATGCTACGATTACGGCCTTTATAAGAATTAACAGAGTGGCACATCTGCCTTCCTGAGACTGGAAACTGTATAATCCCATACTCCAAGACCTCGTCACTACTGGGGAAATAGCGGGGGAAATTGATAATTATTTCCTCGATAATGCTCATAGAGGGACTCCCCAAGAGGGGTATTGGGATTCTGTTAAGGCTATCGTCGGAGGGGAGTGTGGTGGTTAATTCATCAGCCATTCTGTACCATATTTTAATGCCAAAAGAAGGGCAAAGGAGAGCCTGGAAACCCTGATTAAGGAAAGGGAGCTTTTGCATTCCCAAATGGGTTAATGGAAAGTTCAAAAGGAGGCGCAGCTACACAGAGCCACCACATTGAGCTATGTCAAACAACACTAGTATTCTCATGGTAACACGGCCAATAGATTGCTGACATACAAGCTGCGCCTGCTAAAATCTAGGAATTATATTATGTCAAACAAGGTGGGCATTTTATAGTACACAGAAGAGGGCAAGCTTGCAGCCTTCACTGACCTCTACCATAGATTATTCACCAGAGACACCTTAGCCTCCCCCCCTGATGTACAACAGGAATATATAGAGCGTGCCCCTCTTTCTAAAATCACACACTCGGTCCAGGACGATCTTGAGGGCCCTGAAAACCGGAAGAGGTTAGTAGAGCGATCCAGTCTTTGACGAACGCAAAGACGGCAGACCCGATGGCTTTTCAACCCAGTTCTATAGGATTTTTCAAACTCATCTCTTGACCCCACTGGTCTCTATTCAATATTTTTTTTAGAGACGGGCTTAGTGACAAGTTCCATGGGTAAGTCCTTAACCAAGTTTATCCTGAAACCAGGGAAGGAGACTACCAAGTGCATATCAGCCGATAGCTCTTATCAATATTGATGCAAACATCTATGCAAACATATTGTCGTTTAGGCTAGCGGGGGTCCTTCCTTCCATAGGTGATCTGGATCAGACTGGTTTTATAATGGACTGGAATTCACAATATCAGGCAGGCCATCAATGTGATTGAATTGGGAAGTCGTAGCGTGACTCCTATGTCCGTGCTGGCTCTGGATGCCAACATGGCGTTCAACTGGGTCCATTGGGGATTTTTGCGGCTTACTCTCCATACTTTTGAATCTGGACCTAATTTTATAAAGATGATGATGGTGTGTTATGTGACTCCTAGATCCAGAGTCCAAATCAGCTGCCACCTATCTCTGTACATTCCCATTTCTAGGGGAATGTGCCAGGTATGCATTCTCTCGCCTTTGATTTTTGCCGTGGTGAGGGAGCCATTGGCTAATTGTATCCGAAAGGACCCAGCAATCAAAGGGTTTCGTTAATAATTTGATGAAGTCTGTGAGCCTTACTGACTCTGAACTGTCGGAGATGATATCTGCGCTCAGAAGTGATTTCCCCTTTACGTGGAATGAAGAAGTGTTTGACTATTTGGAAATTCACCTGACACCTTCACACAGCTCTTTGTTCCAGGGGAATGTTCCACCCATTGTTCCACACTTAGAGGAGAATCTCAGGAGATGGGCAATATGGAGATCTCTTGGCTCGGACCGATTACAGTGATCAAACATTCTCCTGCGTTTGCTTTATAGCGTGTCCGCTATCCTGGCAGGATCCCCACCATCTAATATCCATGTGCTACAAAAACAATTGGTGACATTTATCTGGGTTGATGTAGAGTATGAAGCCAGGTTCTCCAAGCATACACATTTTCTGGGGGCCTGAATGCTCCAAATATCCTAAATGATATTATAGTGGCAAATCTGTCACATATACCGGACTGGACCTCGGGTTCTCACTGTGCACATTGGAGGGAATTAGAACAGTCTGTCACTAACTGGGGCTGCAAACACTCCCTTTCCTTGACCACCTTGCTAGACGCTATCAGGTTTTCCATCTTTTCTCAACCCTCACCCCCCTATACTAATGGGACAGGGCGGGTTAAGCTTCGGCAGCTTCCCGAAAGCCAGGGCACCTTCTCCCCAATCTTGGGTAACCTTGGTTTTTCTCCTGAGCTTTGACCAAAGACGTATTCCGCCTGGCAGGATTGGCATCACACATCTTTCACAGTTCTATTAGGAGGGACCTCTTGCATGTTCATTGAGTGCAAAACAAACTTCTGAGTTGCAGAGAGTGAAAGGCTACACTATTTTCAACTCTATCATTGGGCCTCCGATGCTTTAACTAGAAAGGCGGGGACTCGTCAACCCTGTGCACCAGAATTCTTGATGTGGAAGGGAATCAGTAAGAAGAACATTTCAATACTGTACCAGCTTCTGGAGAGCCCTGATGCACCGGCGGGCTCCACTACATGGCCCAACAGGAAAGGGACGTTCAGGGTCCTATCAAGGATGAATCTTGGACAAGGATATTGCATAGGGCCAGTACTACTTCTAAGTGTGTGATGAATAAGAAGTGTGCTTGTAAAATCTTATACAGATGGTATATGATCCTGGTTTGCCTTCTCAATATTGACTCATCTATCCCGCCCTTATGTTTGGAGAAACTGTGAGGCAAGGAGGATCTCATTCACCTTTGGTGGAAGTGTGGGAAGGCCCATATCTTCTGAAAAGAGGTCCTGGCTCTCATCAAACACGTTACAGGAGCACGGGTTACCATGGGACCCATGGGTAATGTTATTGGGGGAAGTGGTGGAGGGAATTTATCCCATAAAGGGTTATAAATCTTCACTCATTATTCACCTTTTCACCACCGCTAGACTCTTCCTAGCTAGAACCTGGGAGACCGTTGCTGGCTGTAGATAAATATGTAGTGGTAGAAGTTGTCGGAGATTACCTCAGCAGAGAAAAATCCCATCATCCATAGAGGGCCAGCTCCTTGGCTACGTGCGTGACTGGTAGCCGCTTCATGACTAATTTCGGGGCGATTGCCAAACCCTTGCAGTTGGACCACTTTACATTAATTTGATTTGTGGGGGGGGGGTGGGAGGTCTAGAGGGAAATTCGGAGAGATGTGCGGTTGTGTTGTATATATTGTCAATTTATTTTCCCTTGTCATGGTTGTTACTAGTACTTATTGTGCCTTTTGTATACAGTGTTATGTACATTGTGTTGCCTTCCTGGGGGTCGGGGAACTCTCCCCTCTCACTGGTGCTTATTCACATGTTTTCCTTTCTGTAATGTGTTTCCTTTCCAAGTGTTCCAATGAAATAAAGATTTAAAAAATACGGAATCTGGGGGCGTGGCCAGCAGTGCCACCAATGTGGCAGCTCTGCTGATGGCCTCCGTGCAAAGCCCGTTGATATGAGGAATAAATTAAGCTCCCATTCGATGCCGAAGTCTGAAACACCAGCACTTCCTCTTTAAAGGTGCTGTGCAAGTCCTGAAATGCTCGAAAACAGAGTCGGGGGAGGTCCTGAGGCGACATGCTAAAATTGCACTGAGGCGCGAATAACACTGCGGGCAAACACATCATCCGTGGAGGAGCAGGCGGGAGATAGAACAACCACTCTCCGCTCTGCTGACACTCTGCGGACAGCGACCCGGCAACTCCGGTGGGCGGCTCACAATCCAAAAGGAATAAACGGCACAGAGCCCTCAAAGACACCGGCATAGTCCCACAGATGAGACGCTAGCACCGCTTTCGTAGCCGAGCCTTTGCCGGCAGACTCCCAGGTCCCGCAGAGCATACCTCCTGCACCCCGGCCTGCGGTAGACCCCGCAAGGTGGGTCATCGGTCCACGGGCGGGACAGAGCTACACATCAGGGCCCCGGGATACATGACACCCCGCCCAGGTGGGGGAGGAGGAACTGTATAACCAGAGGTAGTTGCAGCTCCAGAGGTCCCTGCAACACAGACAGATAGAGCTGTTTCAGTCTGGGGAACCATCACAAGCTGGATCCACGAGATGCACAACACAGAAATACTGGTGCTCCTCCTCCATAATTAACAGGCCTCTGCTCTCCCTCACCTCATCGCGGGAAGCATTTACAAACTGAGAGTCACACAAATCAGAAGTCAGGCAGCACGCCAGTGGACCGAGGCACTTCAGAAGGTAGGAGAGCTGTTTTGTCTGGTCCACCCTGCTTTCTATCAGTGGATAACCACCCACACCCCTTGCCTTTAGGGCTATCTACCCATAATTACTGGGTTATTAGAGGGGACACAGAGACAACTTCAGCAGCTCATTTCTCCCTGGGGGAAGTACCAGGCACTATATACGGAACGAGGGACCCCCTGAAGCCTGCGTGCCTGCCCCTGCTGCATAGGCCTGGTCTCATGTTTTCCTGGCGGCAATAAATCCATGGGACGCCCAGATCTGAGCCTCCTCACTTTGGGAACGTCTTCTGGAACCACCGGACGCGGGGACCATCATCCACCTGTGCAGGGGCAGTGTTTTACCGTTCCCCCGTGAGGAAGGGGGGCAGACTGTTGGTGAAACCCTGGTATTTGGGAGATAAATCCACCCATAGCACGTGGCACCTCTACATACCGCACCCAGAGAACCGTCAGCATGTCCAAACACCCTAAAACCCAAAAGAGCGCAGACATTACCACCATGCTGCTCCCAGTGGAGAAGGGGAAAAAAATCAGAAACATTGATGTCCCCTCCTCAAGCCTCGCCTGGCCCCTGTGGACAGTTAGCTACCAAGGAAGACATTGAGGCGTTTATGCTCGACATTAAAGCTGAATCCCGCAGCTGCATGACAGAGCTATCCACTAAATTGGAACACACAGACCAAAGAGTGACGGAATTGGAACAGAGACTGGGGGACGTGGAGGATCAAACTCTGGATCATGTAGCCTCACTACTGGACGTACAGCATAAGACCAGGGCCCTAGCGGACAGGAACGAGATCCTGGAGTATAAACAGGAGGACTTGGAGAACAGGGCCCAAAGAAATAATCTCTGAATTAGAGGTGTGCCCTCCTCGATTCAATATCAAGACCTAGCGGAGTAAGTAGGGGATCTGTTTCAATCCCTCCTTCCATACCTTGAGAAATCCCAGCATCCTTGTAGACCACACCCATAGACTCCGCACACGCAGGGGGCTTGAGTCAGAGTATCCCCAGGATGTAATCACCCGAGTCCACTTCTATATAACGAAAACAAGAAATCTTGGCGATGGGTTGCACCCGGGATGAGCTGACGTTTCAAGGGTCGCCCCTTCAGATCTTCCAAGATTTGGCGACAACAACAATACAGAAGCAAAGAGCTCTACGACCGCTAACTCTGTTCTTGCGGGATCAAAAGATCAAGAACTGCTCGCTGTTTCCTACCCCGTCCAGTTCTCCTTTAAAGGGGTCCCCCGATCGATCTCATGCTTGGAGGATGCAGAAGGGATCCAGAACACCTCCTCGCTGGACGGGGGTGGGGAGGTGACCCCTCTCCCGACACTCTCGCAGGAGCAGAAGGCCTCATACCCAAAGATAGGTGGGCGGCCTGGTCGAAAATCCAGAGGGGCCGCAACTTGAGTAAGCTACCTTCACACACCTGACCCTGGTGAACCGGTGGCGATGACGTCATTAGCAGCATACCTCCGACACCCACAAAGCTCAAACAACTGGCAGCAGGGAAACATTGAATTTCGTGGTACTGCAGACGGGCTTTGCATGGTCCAAGCCGGACCTCAAGGAAAATGTCCTCTGAAGGTCATTGGGGTGTTCTGCCGACAGTTTATGGCAGTCAGAAAGTTTGTAGTCCAAGGTTCCGACTCGGTTTGGTGTTGTGTGTATTTTCTTTGGTTAAGATTCTGGTTGGAGCGCGAGAGCAGATATTCCCACACACTGGATGGCAGCTTCTGCAAACTTGTCCCTCCTCTCCTGCCCTGGTGACAGAGGAGAACCCAGAGATACCACACCAGATTGTGAACTTTGTCTTTTTGAACGTCAAGGTTCTCAACTCTCCCGTAAAACGAAAAGCCATTCAGAAACGACTGAAGGACCTAGAGGGTACTGTGACATTCATTCAGGAAACCCATCTCCTCGCAGAGGACTATACCTGCCTTCGAAACAGAGACTTCCCAAAGCAATTTCTGGCATCCAGGGGCTCAAAAAGGGGGTGGGAGGACAGCAATTCTGGTGGTAAGGGACACTCAATTTGAAGAGCTGGACACTATCAAAGACCCAGGAGGCCAGTTTGTAGGAGTAAAAGGTTTGCTCTTGGGTCAATTATATTAATTGATCTCGATCTACACCCCGAATGAGGGTCAGGAACACTTCCTAGCGGGTCTGGAAACATCCCTCTTCCCTTTTCTAGAGGGCCAGGTTGTTATTGGGGGGGACTTCAACAGTGTCCCTGACCCGGACAAGGAAAAGGCACATGCTCCATCCCTCAGAGATTATAAGATAGCCTTGGGTATCCTTCATTTGTTCAGATCGCTGGGTGTCATAGATACCTGGAGAGTACTTCACCCAGAGGAAACCTGCTCCTAGCTTCACTCCAGCTTTTGTCATTTACAAACAAAGTGTGTATTGCCCCAAAGGTTCTTATGGACCATGCCCCAGTACTATTACAAGTGAGGGCTTGGAACTCATCCCCGGTACCCAGACCACAATGGCGTCTATATGACCCAATCTTGAACAATGTGGCTCTAAGGGACGGGGTAGCGAAAAGCAATTAGGGATTACTTCTGAGAGAACCCCACGGAGCTAACCTCTCCAGGAATAACATGGGACGCCATGAAGGCAGTCATCAGGGGGATTTTAATAGCACACACAGCGGCATATCACAAACGGAAAAAACAAACTAGGCTGCTCCTGGAACAGGAATTCTTCGAAATTGAAAGCAAATATAAAAAGGGCAGGTTGCCTAAAGTCCATTCAGCCCTCCGTATAGCTCAAAATAAATTAGAGACCCTATATGCGGAGGAGATGGCACAAACCCTGATGTCTGTCAGACAGGGATACTATGCAAAAAGCAACAAGGCCAACCAACTCTTGGCAAGGGAACTGGCGAAGGCCAGGAAACGAAATTTCATCATAGGTCTTAAAGACCAACATGGGGGAACCCAATATGGGGAGCAAGACAAACTACGACTAGGACAGGCTCACTTATTGGAGACCATGTCTAGCCCATGTAGTTCGGCTCCAGCCCAGAAACAATACATTGCGGAGGTGTCCCTAACACATTTAGCCCAGGAACATATGGAGGCGAAGGAAGTGCCAATCCGACAGGAGGAAGGGGAGGCAGTAATTAGATCTTTGAAGCTCCGAGCCACTGGCCCGGATGGATTCTCTCCCAAATTTTATAAACTGTTTAGTGGTCAACTGCTCTCTCCCCTAACAGCCCTCTTTAACTCATTCCAAGAAGTGGGAAGTGTAACTCCCTCTTTGCAAGCCTATACTACGATACTACTATTGAAATGCGGCAAGGATCTAGAGAGTGTGCCTCTTATAGGCCGATTTCGCTCTTGAACATCGATGCTAACATCTACTAAAAGGTCATGCCAAATTGCCCAGCCCCACTCCTTCTCACACTGATCGACGCCGATCAAATGGGCTTTATTCAGGGTAGGAAAACAGGGGACAACATCAGGCGGGCGGTAAATTTAATTGAGTCCACCACTAAGAGCAATGGGAAATTGGCCCTCTTAGCTTTAGCTGCAACAAAGGCGTTTGATAATGTGGTCTGGTCCTTCATGCACCTAACACTAGAGGCTTTTGCCTTCGGCCCCCAATTTAGGAAAATAGCCACCGAATACTTCTCCCCGAATACCTCCCTCCAGGTTAACCGGGAACGTTCACCCCCCAGTCCCCTTTCTTGTGGCCCATGACAGGGATACCCTCTTTCCCCCCTTCTGTTTTCCCTTATAAGGGATCCTATGGCACGGCACATATGTAAGAATGACACGATTCAGGGGCAGGGGCTTCTGATTCTCCCCACAAGGTATCCTTATATGTTGACGATGTACTGCTTTCCATCACTAACATTCAGCCTTCCCTGCAGACAGCCTTACAGGAATTCCGAGCTTTTGGCCAAGTAGCCAGATTTAAAATACATTTTGGAAAATCAGTGGCGCTAGGGTTGGGTCTCTCACCTCAGGATATCACTTCTCTCCAAACACTCTGCCCAATCCACTGGGACACTACTTCCATTGAATATTTAGGGGTCCGGCTTAATGCATCTCCGACGGACCTCTACAGGGCCAATCCCCCCCCCCCCCTTAAGTCATTGGAAAAGGATCTGGAAAGATGGGCAGAAAATCTCTCTAATGGGATGGATTATGTCAGTAAAAATGAACCTCCTCCCTCGCTTGCTATACTGTTGTTTATCCCTCCCAGTGGAAGTTCCGAAATTAATACTAAACCGGCTCCAACGTAAACTCCTGGGTTTCATATGGCGGGGTAAACAAATCTATAATCCCCAAGAAGGTGATGATGGGTGGATCCCGACTGGGGTTCTGAGGGTTCCCAATCTACAGAGGTATGCGGAGGTGGCCCAGCTCTCCCACTTATTTACATGGTTGGCCGAAGCTCCCGCACCGAGGTGGATGGAGATTGAGCAATCCAAAAGTTATCTCCCCCTCCGCTTCTTACCTTTCATCCCCATATGGCACGAAAGCAAAAGCCGCACCTGTTCTCATCAACGGAAACTACCCTAAAGGCATGGGACGAGGTATTGAGGAGGAAAAACATCACTGGGGGTACTGGCTCACTGTCTCCAGTTTTTGGCAACCCCGCCTTCTCTCCGGCCATGCATCTGGCGGCATTCTGGCGATGGAAAGAGGGGGGCCGACGTACACTAGGACAGTTGTTTGAGGAGGGTCAACCACGCTCATTTGAGGACTGTAAAAGGCTGTTCCACCTCTCGGAGTCAGACAGGTTCCCATACTCCCAATTATGTCATTGGATCAGACACCCCGAATTAAGCCAAAAGGCCCTCTTGAATTGACCACCTGGGAGGGCCTGGAAAAGGGCAGGATTTCGAAACTATAAACTGCTGAGAGAAGATCTTCTAATCCCTTGCGCCCGGACTATATGACCCGATGGGAAGCAGACTTGGGCCACCAATTGGAAGATGTAGAATGGGCAGAGATTTGGGCTACAGGCCATGCCTCTTACAGATGTGTGACAAACAATGAATGCGTTAAAATTGTTGGCTCGCTTGTACTACCCCCCGGCACAGATACACCACTTCCAGGCCTCAATTCCCCCTACTTGCTGGCGGAACTGTGGAGCTCATGTCTCTTATTTCCACATGTCGTGGGATTGTCCCCTGATTCAATCTTTTGGGAGACCATTGTGCAAACCATAGAAGCTATCACGGGTAGTAAACTTGCTATGTGTCTTAAAACCTTGCTCCTGGGGGCTCCGTATGAGGGGGTATATCCGAAATCTGGGGCCCGGGCAAAGCTGTTGACACAGTAGCTGCTGTCAGCACGTATTACCATAGCTCGGTGCTGGAAAGCGGCAGAAGGCTATGGTGGATTAAGGTCTTGGATGTGTTGGTGGCGGAGAAGGTGACTGCCTCAAAGGAGGGAAAACTACATCAATTTCAATCTGGTCACCATTACTAGATTATGATCTTAAATTCCCAGCTGGCGAGACTTTATTTGGGCCCAGGCGAGAATGGATGATGGGGGCGGGTTGGACAGCAGGATATGTAATGAAGGACATAGGGCTTGGGGGTGCGGCTGGTTTTGGGAACTCCCCATCAAGAAAGAAGGAGCCAAAAGACTCTGATTGTCTATTGTATTGTACACATAAAGGTTCCAGTGTTTTGTCAAATGATGGTCTTATAAAATATATTAGCACATGGTAGTCATTATTGGCCTCCATCAGAATGCTCGAAATTACTTGTATTGATTGCACTCCAGACATTCTGACTTAAGAAGCAGCAAGGGATTCAACCAAAACATTTTTTCTGCATTCAAGAAACAGCAAACCAATTTCCCATCAAGATTTCTTTCAACAAGACTCTCAAACCTTATTTAACACAACAAAGTGAAAGCTAAAACACGGAACAATGGTGTTCCAGTTCAACCAAGTTTACAATTCAAATTCTTTCTTTAGAAAGACAACCTAGTTATTTAAAAATTACAAAATGAAACATTTGATTTACTAACATATTTGATGTGCGTTACGCATTATTAAAATAACATATTTTAATTCACCATGACAATTCCAAAATCTTTATTGCTAGAAGCCCATTGTGCTAATAGACCTCGGGAGGGGTCATTATCGCTTGGGATAATGACCCGCTCCCAAGTTATGGCCCGAAGCGAAAGGCTATGTGATTACATTCAAGAAAATCATTAGAGGTGGGCAGTCTCACTCTAGCCAAAACAAGAATCCACACGTTAATGTCTGCTGTCATTGCCAGTGCTTAATTTGTAAAAAAAATAAGTTCCAGGGCCCAAAAAATCTTGGGTCCCTAAGGTCGGCCCCGGCGGCGCTGACGGCCCAGCTCAGTGCTAGATCGGCCCACCACCAGCCCATCACACTGCTGCGCCTCCATGTCACATGTTTGGCGCTGTAGCAACTGCCGGCACAGGCTAGTAGTGGGATGGATGGGGAAGGAGCACACATATCTATCTTTCTTTATTAAACCAGTTCTTTTATTGCATGTCTTAAATCACTGAAAGTACCGTGGGATTAACTAGATTTTCCGGGTTGTCATTATCTTGCATTCTGGGACTTAAAGGATATTCTTTTGGCTTAACATGTTGCTATAATGAATGAAATGCTGTCATGTGACTTTATTATGCAATTTGTGTTTTGTGTAAGTAAACTCTACAAGACATTATTAATGTAGAGTATAGACCTTGAAATCCAACTATTTAAGCCAAAGTATGTGATCCTGGTCAGCAAACATGTCGCCCCTTACCGCCCCCCCCGCGCTTACCCCACCACCATCTGTCCGACCATCCCACTCCCTTCTTTTTGGATGCAATTGCAGCCAGAGTACCACTAGTTCCTTTTTTCCACTTCTACCCCATGGTTAGGCACAGTCAGTGCAGCCGTGACATAATTCACCTGTAACCAAATCACATATGAGCAACTGACTTATAAACACACATGCACATTGCTATCCCACTTCAGATGGGCTAAAGGTAGACAGGTTGGAATACATCATGTAGCTTCACTCGTGGCTGTCCCGCACTGTGGCACGTTTCCCTCCCTGTCAGGCTGCGTCCCTTCTCTAATGAGAGGGTTCACATATTGATCAGCCCAGCAGCCCTCACAGGCCAGGCGTTTTGGAGACTGGCTGGTTTAGTGTTGCCTTGACAACAGATGCTAGTGTGCTAACATGCGAAGATGTCTGGAGCGAAAAGATTACATTGTTCTAACAACACCATTCTGCTAATATTACGGCCCTTAAAGTCATTAATTTGAAGTAGGTGATTAAATATGCTATGCAAATGTTTGACAACAGCGAAGAGCACCATATTCCGGGATTTAAAACAAATTGAAAGCATGCAGGCCCGGGTATATTCATATCGCGCTCATTGTTTGTCTCAGCATTACCGAGCATGACTAGCATGACTATGGGGCAGTACCAAGCATGACTAGCATGACTATGGGGCAGTTCCGAGCATGACTAGCATGACTATGGGGCAGTACCGAGCATGACTAGCATGACTATGGGGCAGTACCGAGCATGACTAGCATGACTATGGGGCAGGACCGAGCATGACTAGCATGACTATGGGGCAGTACCGAGCATGACTATGGGGCAGTACCGAGCATGACTAGCATGACTATGGGGCAGTACCGAGCATGACTATGGGGCAGTACCGAGCATGACTAGCATGACTATGGGGCAGTTTCTGGATGTAATTCTACACCGGCAATTATGGAAATGGGTAGAGCTAATGCAGTCACATGAATAGAAAT
The DNA here is from genome assembly GCF_040938575.1 of Ambystoma mexicanum. Classification (NCBI taxonomy): domain Eukaryota; kingdom Metazoa; phylum Chordata; class Amphibia; order Caudata; family Ambystomatidae; genus Ambystoma; species Ambystoma mexicanum. The sequence goes on from NC_090921.1 coordinate 1,009,392,562, forward strand.
CCCGCTGTTTGCATGTTACTGCTGAAAAGGATTTTGGCTTTATATGCACACCAGTCTCTAATCTCGCACCATGCAAAGTGCATTGACGCAAAAGAGAACATACAAGTTTTAAAGCAATGAAAGGAAGCATCCGTCCTACATAGACCTTAAGTATGGTGATTTGCCATTTCTGAGATGATGAGATTTAAAATGGCAGACTTGAAAGTAAGTACAATCATCCTCAACCAACGAATTTTAATTGCAATTTCCCAGTTCCAGTTCACCTCTTTTCGAGGTCAAGCTGTATCTCTTAGCCGTGTGCACTTCAAGCACAATGACAAAACAAAATGCCCAAACAGTGTTTGTATTAATCACTTGGGGGAGGAGAAAGATAAAAGAACGGATTTTGAAATCGCTGCTGCTGCACGTTTTGGCTCGATTTCAAAATGCTGTACTGTGTGACCAACACAAATTATGCAGAAACAGGATTTCTTTTAAGTTGGTATTCAGATACTTTTTGAAGCAGATCATGACATTTTCCGCATCTGCACGCGCACACATTACGGCAAAGTACGGGCCGGTAAGCTGCCTGGCCCGACTCTTAGTTTTACCTCATCTCACTTTACAACTTCTTTACTCGACCAGGGGCTGAAAGGAGCCGAGTGAAGACTCAGGAAATCGACAAGCAAGTGCAACACTGTTGGATCGCGGGTGGAGTGCAGGAGACTTCAGATTGGAGATAGCCCTGCCGTTTCTGGAGACATTCTTTTTAATGCCTGAAAACATGCAGCTAATTAACGAGTTCCTCCAGGGTATGTCCGGTGATGTGTGCACAGCACAGCGCTCACGAAGCATGCAGAAGCACCACTACACAGCGCTGCCCTTTGACCCAAGGCTGACTGGCCAAAGCAGCCGTGGCCCCAGGAGCTGCTTTACAACTGTCGCGCACTGCAGCAATGAGGCCCAGCAGAGCCCTGCCCCCATTCCTTCCAGCAGCTTCCTGACTTTGGCTTTCCTCCCGTCTCTCCCTGCCCTCTCCCCTTCTCACTCCTCACCTGTGACTGACAGCCCCCGTACCGCTGCCATTGGACGGCCCGGCTGGGAAAGTTTTGACTTTTCAGGCGTGTGCAGCGACTGGAGGACAGGGGGCCTTGTTAACCTGTTTGCATTGCAGGCCATTAGGACCGAATGTGACCAAGGGCAGCTCAGCAGCTGTACAAAGAGTGCTGGTTCCGAAAAAATAGTGCCAGTGTTGGCCACCAGCAAACACCGGCACAAATTAAGCGCTGGATTGCACAGTGAACAGGAAGGGGGCTGAGGGAACATGGATCATACAAGTAATTCAATAGTACTTTGATCCATTAGGGGGCATGGCAAGCACACATAGGCTTTGGTGGCATATCAGCACATGTGGAACAACATGGATTAGGACTGATTGCTGCTCCATAAAGGATGCAACCATCCACAAGAAGGGCATGGACCAACAAAGGAAATGTGAGGCTATTTACAAACAGAGGCTCCTCCTGAGGCCTACGGATGAATCGTAGTAAACAGCATGACGGAAACTTCATCGGCATAGCAGCTCTTTACTGCAATTCTGATCTGTCTCCACGCACAGCAAAGAAGGATCAGGGATGCATTACATGTGTGCAGTGAAAGACATGAGAACCTTGGGCCAAGCTGGGTTTCCGTGCATCCCACTGCATGCATGCAACGAGTCAGTGGTAATCCTATCTTGCACGCATATGCATAATGGAAATCTGCAATGGCTGCCTCTAAAGCAAACGTGGCGGCCATCTTTGCACATTCGTTCACGCGACATGCTGCTGGCACAAGACAATGGGGCACAATCCATGTGAATTAAATCATTACATGGGGCTTGAAATGGTGGAATCCCCATAGGCATGCACACTCAAGTGCAAGGTTCCTACAGAAGGTTTTTAGGAAAAATGACAGCATTCCAGTGGAATTTCACAAAACATTGAATGCCTTTACCTGTATTTCGCTTCCACATTAAAAGAACAAGCCCCATTGGCTGGCATGGGGAAAACTCTGCATGTCACCGGGAGTCAAAATGTATCTGCACTATAGAGAATATGTCTGATGGTAATAGGGCAAATGTAGACTCTCGAGAAACTACAGGGATATAAAGAGGCACAAGGTAGCGGCTCATGGCTACACATATACACAGGGTAGGGGTGCACAGCAAAAAGCAGTAGAGGGGCAGGAACACACCTAGAGAGATGACCAGTATGGAGACATATGAAAGAGAAATGGAAACATTATAGGGCGATGGACGCCGCCCCATAGTTAAGGTGAAACCTATGAATCACTGACTTTTGCGAATTTTCTATTGCAAATAACTTTGGACTCGTTGGATATTTGGCTGAAATTGTCCGAATAAAATGCTTGTCATGGGCCACATTTCCACCATCAAATTGGAAAGTAACTGATGGCTGGAGCCTGAATATCAGACGATCAACCGAAAAGGCTTAAGAGGCAGAACCCCTCGCTCAGATGTGACCAGGGAAAACCTACTATCTGCCAGTCGTGCTGGAAGGCCGTCCTGTTCAAGCTATGCTCAATTCTGGAAGCAGACAGACCATTGTCCGGCCATTCTCATGTAATCCGTACAGGTGAAAAACCTATGCGTCGTCAGTTGCTTTTACGGAGATAGGGATCTGTATCCCAAAACGCAGCTAAAATTCATGGTTGGACCACCTGAGCAATGTGAGCTAGAGTTAGCAGTGCTAACTAGAGTACCAATGTAAGTCATCCTTGGTTGTGTGGAGAGGATCCTTTGGTCACTTTCCCTTTGTCTCTACCTTTGAGGATAATTGTGTAGGGATTGGGATTGTTAGGCCCTTGAAGTTGGGGTTAGCTTGTGTCCAATGGATGGAACAAAGCATATAACTGGCATGTTGGCGATTTCGGATCTCAGATATGCCTTTCTAATCATCCCTGAGGTTGCTTGTGCTGACCTGGTGGGGATATTAGTGAGCACGTCATGGTTTGGGAAGACTCTGAAGAAACTTGCTATTCGCTCAGGTTCCTTGTTTGCAGTGTTCGAGCCTGTGAATGTGGTGAAAAGGCGGTAAGTTACCTGTAATTGCATCGTTTGTGGTAATTCCGCTTGCAATAAAATGAAATTCACACACACACACAGGATCCGCAAAGAATCAGTGTTGCATGAAAGGAAGATGACAATGGTGGGCCATGTCAAAAAGGCCCAAATGCAACAAAAGACAAATTGACTCACGTGTTGGCTTGGCTTTGGTTTGAGCTACATTTTCAGTTGAAGTATATGTTTCATGCACCCCATGCAGTACTAGAGCATTAATTACTCTATGCGGTTTTACCCCATATTTCTAGACAAACACATGCGATAGAAACATGAGGTGAGGGAGGGAGTTAGCATGTTTTATACTTCTTAACTGCAAGCACAAAATGGGGGCCTAACTGGTCCTTTGACCGTTGGAAGGTGTGCGAGGAGGCCCAGAAGAAGCATGCATCGTAGCGACTATACACAACGGCTTATGGCCACCGACAAGATACCAATTCCAATTCTAAACCCATCATCATCATTTTCTAAAGCTATCACAATCAAGGCACTGGCTGTCTGGACCTGAGGATCTTACACAGCACCAGTCAAGGTCTAAAGGAAACATGCACCAGTCAAGGTCTAAAGGAAACATGCACCAGTCAAGGTCTGTAGGAAACATGCACCAGTCAAGGTCCGTAGGAAACATAAAGGGACTTGAGCAAAAAGTGTCCCGCCCCGTGCCAGATGGCTGTACTTACTCACTCACTGTTGAGATTCACACAGGCAAGAGCCTTTTGTGTTGACATATCTGTGCAAGGCTTTTCTGGGTCTCTCTGACCATCCATGCGTGTTTCCTGAGCTCAAGGATAGCTCAGCAATCAAAGGCTCACCTTAGACATATGGCCAGCGAGCAGCAGGCAGTTCATCTGTTTGAGACAAGGACAACTCAGTTGCTCATCTTTCTGAGGTTGATAGATTAAGTGATAAATCTGGAAGATGTTCGACACATCCCGTAAAACCAATCCAGTTTAAAAAATGTTTGGGTTGAGTTTGAACATGTAGAGACCACCACAATGAAAATGCCTTTGACACCAAGGCACAATGAATAATGAACAACGATAAACCTAGAGAACCCCTCCAGGTACTGTGCAAAAAAAGTAGAGCACCTGTATCACTAGAGTCCTGCCTCGCAGGTTCCTTCCAATCTGCAGACCGTTGATCGGGAACAGGAACATTCTGGAGCACTCCGATGTGAGTGGATTGGAAGGAACCCACTAGGCTGTACTCCAGTCACACCGTTTCTATGCTTTTTCTCTCCAATACTGGCAAATGATTGATGATTCATTCGTTTGGGAAAAGAGTACACAGATTCATCCCTGAAGAGGGACAATCGTCTGAAATGCACTGGCACCTTACACATGAATCTGTTTTCCTCACTACTCATTCTAGAAATAAGTTCAGACATGTGCTTGGTACAGGTCTACTGATTTATATAATTTGATAGGTCTGGATGATCATTACGTGAGCACACAGTACCTGGAGGGCTCCTCTACGTTTATCTTTGTAGATACATTGGGTGCCACTAAATTGGGAAATAAAAACACCTACAATAACTTTTCTTAGAAGCTGGAGGAACCAGGCACCAAGGCCAATAAAAACCCATGTTAATAATATTTACAAAATGCTGTATGTCTATAAAGCTTCCTTTGCATGTTATTCATTGTACAGTGCTCTGAAGCCCCCCTTTATGTCGGCAATCTGTTTCATGGTCTCCTTATCAGTGTCTGGCTAATTGACCAATCCACAGGCACTGTCCACTGAGTCCTTTTATCCTCCAACATGCCACTCCTCTGCCTTGCTCTGATAGGTTTTAAAGGCACTATTTTTCTTGTCCTCTCCAGGTATGTGTGACGAAGCACCAAGTGATGAGTGCAGTACGACAGATGCAGAAAGTGCTCTCGACCCAAGAGGCCACCTACCTGCAGGGTGTGCGAAGCATGAAGAAAGTCTTGACTGCCCTGCAGAGTGACCTTCAGAAGCAGGCCTCAAAAAGTAACGGTAATTCCTCAGTTCCATAAACAGCACCAGGCAATTCAAAATGGAGGTCAAGGCGCTCCTCTTCAAGTAGCATATGTTTCACACACTGTAGACACCCCCCAATCACACCTGCTGGCTGACCCCTCCTCAACCACCCAGTGGTTGTCTCCTCATGTTAAGCAGTACATGAAAGTGTACGGGTTTTAGGCAATGGGGTGACGTAATATCTGTTACAGGAACAATGAAACGGCAAAGGAAACACGCAGTAACAAGCATCCGTTCATTCAAACAAAATACATTGCTGTCAGCACCCCAGGTTTTTGGATTAAAAACCTGGCCTGCTAATAACAATAACACGTGAACCAGCCTGCCAGATCGGGTAGTAACTGCGCTGTGGCCCATCGTTAAGGCCCTAGCGTGCAGGATGAATCCCACGATCCAAGCCTGTGTTCTGATCAACCTGAAGGCTGCTCTCCATGCCACCCCCTTTTCCCCCATCTTCCCCTCTCCGTTCCACTCACCCCTCCGATCACCTCCTACCTACTGCCCCACTTACACAATCCTTTCGCGGTGTGGGCCGCCGCTCCGCATCCCTGCCAGTGCTATCGAAATGGAAGAGGGGCTCTGCATGGAACCCCGCCTTCCATCACCATGGTGGCCATCTTTGGTAAGTATTTTGTTTAAATGAACGGGATGGCATGTGCAAGTCGCGCTCATTCAAACAAAATACATGTACCTCGGGTTTTCGGATTGAAAACAAAACAGACATTTGATCAGGGACTAGGCTTGCTTTGGTATCTGGATAAATCTTGCCAGTAGGATTGAGCTAGTCAAGCAAAGATGTGAAAGGCCAAACTAATACAGCAAAAGGTGAACATGTTTCAACTAGGGCCCATTTTTTGCTCTGGGTTGCTCTGTATACGCACCCACCAAACTGTGTGTTTGAATCCCACTAGTTCCTCAAGCCTGTGAATAGTAGCAGTGGCCGGGCTGACTGACAAGGCAGATGTGAAGTAAGGCTTCTCTACAAGTTACATAAGAGGTTGGAGTGACCCCACAATTCAGTGGTGTCTTTCGTCTTATAGATGCCAAACGCTACTTTTAGAGAATGCCTGAAAAATGTCCTGACAAATGAAAATATACCACTGACGGCAGAGGATAAGGACAGTTTTGCTTGCAGATGGTCGATTTCCCTCAGTGTTGGAATCAAATCAAATGCTAACAACATACCCAAAGGTTTATTCTTTCACATTTCTCATTGTAAAGATGAACGCCATTGTAAATATTCTCTCGTTTCCCCACAAACACACCACCATGAGCTTTGTCTTAGCTACATTAAGGTCTTAATCTTTTGGCTCTGCTTTCCTGCGAGTGAGACCATCCTTTTTCTAGGAATCCCTCTGTATGGGTAGAACTGCATCATCTGCAAAAAGGCGGTTTATGGTCGTTGTATCGAATGCAATAGCATCGAATGCCATACCAGAGAAAAAAAAGCATAGGAACAAAAAAGCATCAAATACATTTAAAAAATGTTTTTTTAATGGGGGGGGGCGTCCTTCCCCCAACCCCCTTTTTTAACCTTTAAAACCCATTTTTATTAAACTAAACACTTTACCTTTTTTTAAAAAAAAAAAAGCATTCAATTCTTTTTTTTCGATGCTTTTTTTCCCTCTGGTATGGCATTCGATGCTATTGCATTCGATGCAAGGACCAGATACCAAAAAGACGGGTTAGCACTGGGGACTCTCCACCCATCGGTAGGGACATCATCCTTTATCCTCACTGCTGCTGCTGCTTCTTTCTCATAGATAGATAAATAAATAGTTAATAGTGTTGGTGCTAGGGCACATTTCTGACAAACACTGTTAGTAATTTAATGGAATCTGTTGTGTCAACCACAGGTCTGCATCTTTCCTACACTATCATTGCAATTTAATGATCAAGTCATTTTAATAGGTTTGGAATAACATTTCTATCAACATTACCAAAAATGTTAATCTATTTATAGAATCAAAAGTGGCCTTTAAGTCAATGTTGGCAACGAAGAGTTGACATTTCCATCTAGTCTCATATATTATCAATTTCAAATTAAACCCTGGCCCGTCAGTATACTTTGCCTACGTCAACTAGCCCGAAGTGGGAAAAGCAGGAGCAGCTACCATATTCTATAAATTGTGGAAGGATAACTCAGGGGCAACACGTTTGTCTTGGAAGCAAGACAATGCAGGACAACACAGGTTCGAATCCCGATCAACGCTTAGAAACCACTCCGGGTATTAAGCTTGTTATAAATGAACACTTTTTAAAAATAATTATAAAATAAAAAAAGGCTTTCCCAAACAATTTTCACCAGGCGTCCAACATGTATGTTGGGAGAATGTTTTGAAAAAAGATGTTGCCCACCATTCTTATAGATTGAGACTAATTCAGTTGAACACCTAAATGTAAGAACCTTAACCATCCACAAAATACAATTAATAGTTCAATAGCAACCTATTCCATAGAGATCAATTGGGATTCAGCCCCGATTAGGATCTTTCATGGATTTGTTTTTTTTCAATTCACACATTACACCTCCCCTTTAGAACTCTGCGTGAGAAAATCTAAATTGCAGATACTCAGCAGATTGAATCAGTTGACAAGGGCTTTCTTATACTTTTGCAAGCACATGCCCCTTGCCGTACTAACTGGGGTCTTTCCTCTCTTCTATCTCTCTCTCTACTTGTGGTGTTCCCCAGGGGTCTAACCTCTCTCCCTGGCTATTCAACCAATACCTGGCACCTCTTGACCACTGCATCGCTACTTTCTGCTCCAATTTTCAGTGTTATGCAGATGACACCCAGCGCTCTTTCAGGCTCCCCTCAGCCACCTCTTCTCCTTCTCTCGTACCAGACTGGTTGCAATTCAGGAATGGTGTGACGCCAACGATCTCTGCCTTAATGCCAGTAAGACTGAGATCCTCCTCATTGGGACACCCGCTTCCTCCTTTCCTCTCTCTCTCTCTCTGGCCGCCCACTTTGGGCTCTCTTCCTGCTCCTTCCTGTGAGGCTAAGAACCTTGGCTAAGAACCTTGGTGTCATCTTCGACTCCACCCTCTCCTTCTCTCCTCACATTTTTGATGTCTCTAAGAAGTCAAACTATCATCTGCACCTTCCCGGAGTATTCTTCCTTTTCTCACTTTACCCCAGAAGCTCACTATCTCCAGATTCCTGGTCGTTTCTACGCTGGACTACTGCAACAGCCTCTTTCTACATCTGCCTGACCTTTACAACTTATCCAGAACAGGACTGTGAGACTTGTCCTTGGGCTCAAGCCCAGAGACCGTATCTCCCCAGCACTGATATCTCTTCACTGGCTCCCTGTGGCTGCAAGTATCACGTTCAAGACCCTCTGCATAGTCCACAAGGCTTTCTAGGACCTGGACCACTCTACCTCCAACTTTCTCTTCAAAAACATTTTCCTTCTCAAGCTCTCTGCTCACCCACCTCCAACTCGCTGAGGGTCAGATGCTTTTCCAAGCAGGGAGTTGGGGGCAGATCCCTCTCCTTGGCTGGGACCTCCCTCTGGAACAGCCTCTCTCAAACTTGAGCAGATCCACCCCTGTTTCCGGGAAGCAACTCCCAGTAATAGCAGCCAAATTGTGGAACTCCTTGCCTACACAACTAAGAAATTATACTTCCCTTTGGTCGTTCAGAAAAAACTTCAAAACCCTTCTATTTAGATAAGACCCCGTACAATAGGCACCTGATTCCTCAGCTTCTGAGGCTTCCCTTGCGCTGACGCAACTGCCAGGACTAACACCATGTATAATTAGCCTTGTTACTATAACGGCCGTGAACACCTGATTCTAAGTAACCTTACAATTTTGAACATGTAATGTATCCATGTACCACATTTATGCAAATGTATATATGCAAATGTACAAATGTATATATGTCAATGAAGCCAAAAAAACATGTAACCAATTTCTTAAGCCTCAGCGCCTAGATGCCTACGGGCCACGCACGCTTTACAAATGTACAAATAAATAAATAAACTCAAGACCTTCCTTGTCGCTTCCGCTTTCTCTCTTCCTCTCCCCTGCTGATTTACCTGACTGCTTCGCACACTGGTCACCTGGATACCCTCTGAATTCAGGCCCAGGCTCCTGCATGTCCAGTTGCCCTTGCACTGCCTCTGGGCTCCCCCAGCACTTAAGAGTCTGTTCCTGCAACCCTGCAGTCCCTTCTCTCTGCATTTATGATCCACCTGCTGGCTGCACTTGTTGATTTACCTGCACTTCTCCCTTCCCCTCCACCCTGGCACATCTCAACTTCAATGTTCCCTGCACTTGCGTGATCTGAATGACACAAGGCCTATTAAGATGGTTGTTTTGTCCTCCCTTCGTTCCTCCCTCCTTGTCTTGTCACACCTAGAAACACTTGGGTACAGGTTCATAATAAATGCCATATCATATCATAACTCTCTTACGAGGGCCAAGGCAGACTTTTAGCAAGCTGATTCCATTGGAAGCAATAGTGAGGAGCCATATTTGGGGCGATGATGGAGATTTTTGGGGAGAATAACATTAATAAAAAATGTGAGACAGTATTTGGCATCTTTAGAGGCTGGAAGATGATTTAAATAAGAGGGAGGCTTTCAAAATAAGGGTGGTTTGGAAGGTATACAGTCATTTACTTCGCATAGTAATCATTTCCTAAATATACGACTCTCTCCCCTCCCTGCCTCCCTCCATCCTAGAGACCTGCCCTGCACTGGGCACACCTGCAAATGGGAAGAAGCTGGGCAAGAAGGCTGCCGTCGGGCACGAGATCCACTTCCTGTGTGCTCCGGGTTTCCAGCTGCTAGGATCAGAGTCCAGGATGTGCCTGGAAAACCGTACCTGGAGTGGACAGCAACCCACCTGCAAACCTGAAGTATCCGGAGCCCAGACACGTTCTCGTGGTAAGCAGAGTGGGTGGCAGGGCAGGAGTGGCTAATGCAGCTACTTGGTAAGGAATTTCCAGTTTTTATCTTGGACACACTAGTCTATGGGCAAAGTTATCATCTGATAATATTGTGTTACACACACACACACACACGCACACACAACTTGCACAGCACGGAGAAGAGTAGTGCAAGCATCTGCATTGTAAGCTTGATGTTTGCTACTCTTGGTTTGGGGCATTAGCCCTCCTGAGAGGGTAGTTGACATTCTACACTCATTAGCTACTTCAGCTCTCCACTGAGACTGGCCATTGGGTTGATATGCATAACCACTTAATCAGCTCCCACCAATGTAACCACTATTTCCCTTGCCACTAAATATGTTGTGGCCAGTGACACAATGCAGTCGTTCAGGCAACTGAATGGAGACGGAGCTTAATTTGTTGGTCTTTCATTCCATCAGTGATATTAATACTCTATGTACATGTTCTGGTTTTTATACAGTGTTTAACATTGAAGTTAAGCGTGCCCACTTTTGGTAGGTAAAGGACCAGCGAGCCCAAGAGCGAAATTGATTTACCGGGATCACGTTTAGTCAAGTTGGCACATCGTGGCTAGAGCTGAGCCCTTCTGGTTACACAGCCACCAGCTTAGCCACTGGATGACTTCTCTTTCTGATCTGTTTTGAGACACCCCAACATCTATGAAGCCTCCTCCCACATTTTAATGTCTTTGTTGTATCCCATCCTGACTGTTCATACCATGTTCTTTTGCACGTGCCGGTGCTCTTTCTGCTAAACACACTTAAAAGGTAAATATATTGATTGCCATAAACTGCTGTAACTAAGCTGTATGCCTGCTTACCACTTGCGCCCTGATACCTTCGGGTCTGGCGCGCACAATAAATAAATAAACAAACAAAGAAAAAGCTCAGCCCAATGGATGCAGATGAGCCGAAAAACCTTGGAAACATGCATTTGAATGTGTCCATTCGGATTCTCAGTGGCATGGTAGTTCCTGCAGCAGCGCAGGGGCCCAGCACTGGTGCTCTATCGCAGGGTTATCGCACTTGTGCACAAACTTGTAAGAGACTGGGGATCAGCCATACGATGGACACTGAGTCACCCTAACAATGGACACTATGGGCCTCATCACGACTTGGGCGGTAACGGTAATGCTATTAGCGCGGGCGGTATTAGCCCTACCGCCGAACTCCCCGGCGCTAATAGCGCCGGATCACAAGTTCGTCGGTAATGTCAATCCCCATTCCCCATTGAGCCCATTCGGGAATGCCCCATTCCCCATTGGGCTCAATGCGGAAATTTCACGCTAATACCGCCGGCGGATTTCCCGCCGGCGGTAATAGCGCGAATTTTCAGCGGATTTCCCCCCAGCTCAGAGCTGGGGAGAAATCCGCCGAAGTCCGGCTTTGGCGGACCCTTAAATCCGGCGGTAATAGCGCTACTGCCGGATTTAAGGGTTACCGCCAAAGTCGTGATGAGGCCCAAGGTCAAGTTACACAGTTTGTCCAGTTTTCCTCCCACAACAGAAACCATGTGCAAGCAATGTAAATAGATGGTACATGCATTTACGTCTGCCGTTATACAATTGCAGATGCCGTTACAAAACTCTGAGGTGAACTTGTCGCTAGAATAGGCACATCCATTTGTTGCCGGGTAAAGTAATTCAGGCAGATACTCCGTTGCACATTCTGACTGGGATGCACACGAGTATTTGTAGGACCCATCTTCACGTGTGCAGCGATGGATCAGAATCAAGCGAAAGGGCCCAAATGCACAGTTGCACGATTGAACATAACTTTACATCAATGGGCTTCAAACCTTTTTGGCCTGGCTCCCCACTGAACAAAATGTAGACAGCCCTCCGACCCCCCAAAAATGCCAAATGGACAGTAAGCCCAAATGACTATGAACTATTGCGTGCCATCACTGCACCCTGCTCCCAGTATAGTCCTTGGGCTCCCCCACTTGCTCCCATGACAGTCTCTGGACTCCCCCATCCCATTCCTAGCCCAGTCCCTGTGCTCTCCCCACCCCAGCACTATCCCATGCCCCCCACCCCATCCTGCTCCCAGCACAGTCCCGGGGCCAGTAGCGGCTGGTGAATTTTTTAAGTGAAGGGGCATAAATACCAAGCCTAGCGAGGGAGCACAAACCAATCCGGCTGGATTCAGCGGGGGGAAGAAGGGGCGGTGTTCTCCACCCAGGATTTTTTTTTAAATAGTGGGTTAAAATGTTGCATTTTAGAGCACACTTTAAAATAAAATTGGGTAAAAAGCCAAACAGTTTGCAATTGACACTGGGGGGCCCAGTGGAGACATGGTATTCTCAGGTCGACCCACACATTAGGAAGCACAAAATATTTGTTCATATGTTGAAAATGTTGCAACAAAGAAAACATTTTCACTATCCACAAGCTGTTACTTTCCAGTGCTATGTATAGTCTAGTAAACCGCGAGTGAGGCTATTTTGAGCAGCGCACAGTGCAAACTGAATCACTTCACCACATACCTTTCCAGCTCAGGTTGGTACAGATATGTGTTTATGTTAGGATCCCAGGGCAGAAATAATGTTTTTCTAGAAATTACTTGAAAAAGTACACAGATCACATTCTAAAAAGAGCTGACAAGAAATAATTATAGAAACATGTTGAGCAAAAAGTGTATCACTGTAGATTTATTTAACCTAACCTGAAAAGACTGACACATGGAAAGAAAGTGCATGACAAGAACACCTGCCTGCAGTCATTGCTCTATATATTAACACAGCAGTACCTCAACAATTCATGTCTATTTTTCTTATTTCTTACAATTTTGATTATTTTGCTGCACTTAATGCCTCAAGCGAAAATCTCTTGACTCACTATTAATAGCCAATAAATTTCAACTTTATATTTTTTCATTTCTTTGTCGTTTCATTTTCTGCATTAATTATTTAAAGACAAAATATATACATCTTTCATAATACATACTCAAATGATCATCTACTATTCATCAATTCATCATCTTCTCGCCCCTAGTATTCATAATTGTTTCCAATTAATAGGGTAACTTCACCAATATAAATTCCCCAAAATTCTATTGTGAATCCTAAGTGCTGTTGTTACAGCCGCCATCACCTCATGAATAAGAACCCACTAAAAAAACATATATCATTATTCAAATGGATTGTGTCCTCCCACGTATATTCCACATCTTTGATATTGTATCACTCCAGCTCTACTGCTTCGGAAAACATATTCTCAACAGGGGGCGCTGTGTGCAGTATCGTCGCGTCGATGTCCCTCGAGGGCCTCCGTCGATCACCGACGTCATCATCAGCATTAATAACACATGCACTGCCCGTTGGCTTCAGTACCGTTTTTACGAGGTTACAGCTTTGAGTTATTACGTTGCACTTCAGTTTTTCTCAAGAAAAATTCCTTCATCATCTACTCCTTCAACACCAAGTCGGGTTTTAAAAAATGCCACGACTGTGGATCACAAAGGTCTATCGCGGATCCTCACCACGTCTGCCTGTGGTGTCTGTGCTCTGGGCACCGTACCGACGACTGTGGGTCCTGTCAGGCCATGACAGAGAAAGCTCTCAGGGAGCATAGAGGTAAACTGGCGGTGGGGAGGGCAGATTCAAAGTCTTCTTCGAAACGAGAAAAAGTCTGGCGAGTCTAGAGACTGTTCCCAGCGTAAGAAATCGAAGAGGTCCTGATCGAGGAGTCGATCGCGGCAATCGTTGTCTTCTTCCTCAAAAAAGGCGAAAAGAGATGTCATAAGTCACCTTCATCTTCAAGTGATTCCTCTACAGAGGTAAACAGATACCCGATGAAGTCCAATTCCCCAGCAAAGTGGGACGCATTTTGGTCAGAGATGATGCGTATTTTCGAGAATGTGGCCTCAACCCCCTCATAAGAAACGCACAAGAGCCATGACCTGGTCGCTCCGAGCGACGAAGGGAAGTCGAAGGTTACATCTTCGAAGCAGAGCACAAAGCCAGCATTACATCGAGAAAGTTCTCGACACGACAAGAAGTCGTTGAGAGTGTCGACGAGTTGGGAACAGAGTCCTTCTTTGGTACCACCAAAGAAACAAGGCGTTGAAGACCTCGAAGGCAGCGCCGAGTAAGCCAGCGCCATTTTCAAAGCCATCTTCGACACCGTTGATGACTATTCTGACTTTGTCAAAGCCTCTTGGCATACAGGACAAGGTTTACAGACCTATCCCTAAAAAATACTTTTTTAAGTGCCATGGCTACCTCCATACCGGGTTCCAGATCCGGGTCCCGCGAAAGGGGACTCACCGGGCCATTCCGACCTTGGAGGGCCCGGTAAATCCCTTTCGTGGCACCCAGACCCGGTACATCCCCATTTGAGCCCCCATAGGCCTCAATGGGAATGGGGAGGATGGTAACAACGGCCCTTTGTTAACATCCTGGACTGCTAGCGGGTCCCCCTAAGGACGCCTGGTCTGACCAGGCGTTCCTTAGCGGGACCCACAGCAGTCCTCTTAACAGGGCTGCCCGTAATGAACGGTGCCGGTCCCTTACCGGCACCGTTCATTACGTGGCCGCCTGGGTCGTAATGAGGCCCAATGTATTCGATTTACGAGGAGAAACAATCCTCTGAAGAGGATTCCCCTACTTTTGGTTTGGAATTTGACACCCCCAATGTGCCCGAAGAGCTAATTCCTGATGAGTCAAAAGTGAGAGACATGTCTGACAATCTCCAGGTGGCTAATGGTTTGGGTACCTCGCCTGAACTGGAATTTGGCAGGCCTGAACCCTCTGAGCATGCAGATTTGGTTTATAGAAAGCTAATGAGTAAAGTCACTGAGTTTATGGGATGGAGCAGGCCTTCCGCTGCATATGAACAAGATGACATGACCGACATCTTAGACCAGGGTCCACAGAAGGACCCAATTTCGCCTTTTCATATGGCACTGCAGAGAAAAGTCACTGCTAATTGGGAGACCCCTGAAGCTGGACCTGCAAGTTAACAAGAACTTCGTAAGGAAGTGCAGGCCTTCCAGCACTGACCCAAAATACCTGAACAAGCATCCTACTTCTCAGACCTTGGTAGTTCAGGCAGCTACATCAACCAGGTAATCGGCTTATCCCTCTATCCCCCTGATAGGGATAACAAGAGGGCAGATGCCTGGGCACGTAAAGTTTTCACGGCAGGCAGTATGGCCTTAAAATCCACCAATGTGACTTGCACTCTGTCCAGATTCACTGATGGTTAGGAGTCAATGGGAGAATGTCTCCAGTCAGGGTTAGATACTGCTTATAGCATCAGCAGATCCATGGCTGCTAGCACATTACTACACAGATTTGCGTGGTTGAGGAAGCCGGGGTTTGCACCGGACATGCAGGCTCAACATCAACGGATCGAGGTTGTTTGGAAGCAAGGCGGATGAGAGTTTGGAGAAGCTGCAGACCTCGAAGGCGGCAGCTAAATCCCTTAGTGCTGCCGTTAGACAACCTAAACAACCCTATTCAGGCTCATCTTCCTGGAGGGGTAGGTCCTTTCGTTTCTATTCCTCAATTGGAAGAGGAAGAGGACAGGCCAGACAAAGGGGCCAAAGAAGATTCCCTTGTGGTGGATGAGGAAAGGGTGCTAAATCAGCACCAACAATGGCAACTTTACCGACAGCCGCTGCTGCAGCCGCCTCTAACCCACTCTGAGGCCTTGACCCACAAGACCCCAGTGGGAAGCAGAATTTCTCAGTATCTGAACGAATGGCAGGGCATTACTTCAGATGCATTGGCATTAGAAATGGTAGCCCAAGGTTACAAGATCAAATACGGAACAACAAAGAACAAAAACCTCAGTAGAGGAGAGATGTCAATTATGCAAAACTTATACTCCAATGAAAAAATCACTGTGAGACCAGCAGATAAAGGAGGTGCATTAGTGTTATTAAACACCTTAGATTATGAAAATGAATGCAAAAGGCAACTGGACAACCATAATGTTTACGCCAAAATAGATCATGACCCGACCATGGAGATACTAAAAGATCTTGAAGAACTCCTCACGAAAGCAGAAGAAAGAGACATGATAACACACAAAACAAAGGCTTTTCTACTCAACTTGAAACCCAACATACCCCACTTCTACTTGCTGCCCAAAATTCATAAGAGTCTCATCAATCCACCTGGAAGACCAATAGTAGCTGCCACAGGCGGTATTTTACAACCATTAGGAACCTACACAGATTTTTTCCTAAAGCCTTTAATACAGAAGACACCTACGTATGTGAAAGACAGCACACACTTCTTGAACATTATAGAAGAAGTTCGACTTACAGAGAATGACATCCTCTTCACCATAGACGTGGTAAACCTCTATACAAGCATCCCACATGACTTGGGACAGGAAGCCGTAGAGTGGCTCCTGCTGCAAGAAGAATAGATAGGAGCAGTAAAAGAATTTATTCTATCACTACTCTCCTTTATTGCAATGAAGTCATATTTTGAATATAAGAACAAATTCTGCATTCAAACCTCTGGAACAGCCATGGGAGCAACAATGGCACCAGCTTACGCGAATGCATTCATGTACCAATTCGAGATGACCCATATCTTGCAAAAACCCGAATGGCAGAACAAATTGAAAATATGGGTACGCTATATAGACGATATATTCGGTATCTGGCAAGGCACAAGAGAAGCACTTAATGATTTTATGATTCACATCAACAGTATCGATCCGCAGATTCAGTTTACCTTGGAAACTGGCAACCCTGGATTACATTATCTGGACATCCAAGTTAATGTGCACAACCAACAGATCACTACCTCCTTGTTCACTAAACCTACAGATAGAAACAATTTATTACACCGCATGAGTTTCCATCCACAGAACACCCTGAAGAACTTACCCTATGGACAAATGTTGCGACTAAAAAGAATTATCAGTGATGAAAGAGAATGCCAACAAGAACTTGAAAAACTAAGCAAAAAACTCAAAGAAAGAGGATACCCGAATGAAGATCTACAGACAGCGAAATTGAAAGTACAAGCCATAACAAGAGCGAGCACCTTGGTACCAAAGGATAAAAAAGAATCCCCATCACTAGTATATGTGTCAAAATATTTGTCCCAAAGTATGCAAATCAAAAGATGCATAAACAAACATTGGACAATACTGAAAAGTGACGAAAGAACTAAAAATCTCTTCTTAGAGACTCCAACGTTCGCTTATCAAAGATCTAGCAACCTAAGAGACCTTCTTGTTAACACAAGAGATACTGGAACCAAAAGGACCAAACCTAAAAAAACAGGAACATTTCCATGTTTGAATTGCAGTAATTGCAACAATATTATCAAAGGGGGACTCGTCCAACACCCATACACGGGAGTGAAAATCATGATAAAAAGCTATGGTACTTGCAACACTGAAAATTGTATCTACTGCATACGTTGTCCATGCAGACTTTACTATGTAGGTGAAACAGGACGCAAACTGAGAATCCGGATGAACGAACATAAATCATGTATACGTAACAAAAATACCAACTCAGCAGTAGCAAGACATTTTAATGAAAAACAACATAACATCTCTCAAGTCAAGTTCCAAATTTTGGAAACTCTGGAAGTGCCTAATACATCTGCAGATTCGAAGAAAAGAAGGCAACAAAGAGAAGCCTATTGGATAGATCGTCTTGAAGCTTTGGCACCGCGAGGACTGAATGAGGAATTCGATCTTAACTGCTTCCTGTAATAATGAAACCGTTTGTCATCCATGCAATGCCAATAATGACCATGTCACAAGGTTGTATGCTCACAATTTAAGCATATATGTACCACAAAACATTTCGGCGCAGTTTTTGGAATATCACAGTCTGTTTCAGACCTGAAAAGGACAATTAAAATAGAGATATGTACAAGGACAACATACTACCTTTTTATATAAACATTGTTTTCTTTGGATATTTTTATTTTTTATTTTTATATTTTTATTTTATTATTATTGAGTTTTCATGTGTTATTTATCATTTTTTGGTACATCTATATACAACATGTATATATCCACACATATGACTAATTATGCAGCCTAGTTTCACGAGTCAGACACTTGACCCATAAAACACCATTATAGTATTTGCGCGTAACTTTCACATCAACAACACGTTGACAAAATGAGGTTTTGAATTTCTTTACATACGCATTACGCATAGGTATCCGATAATCTCAAGATAATAAGACACATAACAGGATGCTATACAGTCTGCGCTACACGCACACTAATTGTAAACATTGTTACCTATTATTGCCACAACCAATATGGCCGTCCTGTTAGTACACGAGCGGCCATATTGTTTATATAACGTTGCCGATGGCAACAACACGAACCGCGAATATCATACGCTGTTTGGAGGAGACCGAGCAGGTCGCCGCTCGTTACACTCCAGGTAAGAGATGCAGTCTTTACACAGAAATGCGGAGTACGATCGCGAATAGACTGACAGCTGTAATATTAAAAGTTAACAGTAGTTAACATTCTTGCTCTCGCCACACCAGGTAGTGCTTCATAGAGGAATTCCACACGTGAACAGTACGCGTTTATGCACAATTGGCTCACAGGTCAGTGACAAGAGGCACACAGTGTCAAACAGCCACAGTTATCCGCACTAGGAATAACATGTTATCTAACACCCGAGCACAGTATGTTCACACCGCTAGTCAGACCTTTTTGAACTTGAGACATCACGAGGGACCACGGTGCTAAACTTGTTAAGAAAATGTAGATGATAAACATTATGAACAGTACGAACTATAGAACATAACCATTTAACTAGAGAAAACTGCATTTGGAATATGTATAATGATGTATGTCTATTTGTTTTCTTTATTTTTTTCTTCCTTTTTTCACATTTATGGTAAATATTTGTTTGTCCTTGTGGGTGCCCTGTTTAACAATCATTCTTTTATTGATAATCTCGTTGCTGTACATGGTGCACTGTCAAATCATGATTTAAACATTGTGAATTTGTTGAATGTACATTTAACATATAACATATAATGACGTGTGCAGGATTAACCTGACCCGGATGGGTTTTCTGTTTTGCCTCAACAGAGATAACTAGCTTTTTTGGTGAAGTTTAACCAATAAAGCACTATATATTTTTATGAACTTCATGAACACACTAATCGAAAAATTTAAAAAAGATTATACTTTTGAATCACCATTGAAGTTGGACTTATTAATTGAACAATAAACTAAGAGGAATTGATTAACCCTTAGTGGGAATTTTGGGTGTGCGGCCCACACCGAAGGCACAATTGCCTAGGTCTCTCTTTTTCTCCAAGCCCAAGGTTACTGCCTTCCTTTTCAAAAAAGTCCTCAAGATCATCCACCAAGACTACAACTCTGACAAAATTCCAGACCCGCTCCTTGTGCAGGAAATTTTAACCCTGCTAGAGAAAGGTGCAATAGAACATGTACCTGTAGCCAGAGGCGTTGCTAGTGGGGGCTTAGGGGACTATAGCCCCGGGTCTTTTGGTTGTAACCCCGGATAGAATCTCAGGGTCTACAACCAAAGGTCTAGCTAGCCCGAGTCCTGACAATCCCGACATTAGTGTAGCCCCTGATCTTTTCCAGACCTAGCAACATCCCTGCCTGTAGCAGAGAGGAACAAGAGTTGGTATTCCCCTTATTTTCTGATTCCCAAGAAGGACGGAAGATTGAGACCCATCTTGGATTTAAGAAACTTGAACAAGTTCCTCAAGAAGGACAAGTTCAAGATGGTTACCCTTTCTCAGATTCTTCAGGCTCTATAACGCCAAGACTGGTTGGTATCATTGGACCTTCAGGATGGTTACTTTCATGTGCCAATCCATCTCAAGCACAGAAAGTACCTGAGGTTCGCAGTTGGCAGTTCTCATTATCCGTTTCGAGTTCTGCCATTCAGGCTAACATCCGCAATGAAGGTTTTGACCAAATTAATGGTGGTGTGGCAGCGAGTCTCAGGAGGGGGGATTCACGTCCACCCCTACCTGGACGATTGACTGATCAGGCCGTGTTCATCCGAGAAAGCCCGGGAACATCTCAGTATAACCTACCACTCCCTTCACAGACTGGGCTTCTCCCTCAATTACAAGAAGTTCCATATTATACCATTCCAAAGACTCCAATTTATTGGAGCAGTCCTGGATACTTCCTCTGGGAAAGCCTCGCCAACCGAGGTGAGAGCTCAACACATTCTGCAGATGATAACAAAATTCCGTAATGCCCAGCATCTTCCGGCCTTTGATTTTCTGAGGTTGCCCGGTCTCATGGCATCCTGCATTTTCCTGGTGCCAGAGGCTCGCTTGAGAATGAGATCCCTTCAATGGGCTCTCAGGACACAATGGTCCCAATCCTCAGGGAATATGTCGGACCAGCTTTAAGTTCCACGCAAAGTTGCTCAGGACATTTCATCGACAACAATTGGTCGACAGGACATTTGGTCGACGTAATTTCGTCGAAAACCAAATGGTCGATTTTTTTTTTAATTTATGTATTTATTTTTAAGGTTGTAGTTTAGGGAAAAAAAGGGTTTTTTAGGAAAAAAAGGGGGTTGGCCCCCCCCCAAAAAAAGGGTAAAAATAAAAAAAATAAAAAATTCGACCATTTGGTTTTCGACGAAATTGGTTCGACCATTTGTCCAGTCGACCAATTTTTTTCGATGAAATGTCTGGTAACCGTGCCGGACGCCTAACTCATGGGGTGGGTGTCAGGTTCCGGTTCCACCTCCCCTATCTCCTCACCTGATTCTTCAGAGGATAGATCCTTGAGAGGATTCTTCTTCTTTGGAAGCTTCTTCTTCTTGTTGTTAGACGACTTGTCCTTATAAATCCGGACCTTCTTTTCGCGGAGATAAGGTCTATCCCCTCCAGAGGCCACCGTGACAGTAGTGGGAACCTGTCGCGGGTGCCTCCAGTGGGGCCAGCCTCACTTACAGGGAAAAAGCCAAAGCAGAAAAAACCCTGTAGATCTTGATGGTAGGAGATGAGGTGGACAGTCCTTGACCACCCAGGCCGTTGAAAAAAATAACCTCTCCTGCAGGTGGATAGCGAGGGCTGACTCAACGTAACAGATGTCAGCGACCAGTTTACCAGACAGAGCTCGGAATAAGACTTGCAGGTAGAACCTTTCAATAGCAACAAGGAATACGTAAGTAAGTAGCTGGATACAGACAAAAAAGAGGAAAGAAAAGGAGAACAAATGGTATAAGCAGGAAACCCGAAATGTATACCCAGTGAAGGGAATAGATGCAAGATGCCGCCGAGTAGAAACTAAATCAGATATAGGAAGAGTGTACCGCCTTCCGAGCGGAGCCGAACAAAAGTTGGAAGTATCAAGGCAAATGTAAGTAGCAAACAGTGCAAACAGTGCCGCGCACAGAGAAGGCTGCAGGCAGCAGGGAAGGAACGGCAAGAAGCCGAGCAGGAAAGTAGGAGGAGCCTCGTACCCAGGTAAGCAAGACAGCAAGGCACCGAAGCGGTGAACCGCAGAGTACAACCCGAGTACCCAAAGACTCGATGATAGGGTTGTAGCGCGGCTGAATAGGAAAGAAGGAAATGCAGCTAGAAGCAAAGGATGTACAAGATTAGGATAACGTTGAAAGGTAAGGCGGCTAAGAAAGCCCAATGGAAGGTAAAAGCTAGAGGGTAACGGAGCGTTAGCGTGCGAGAAGTAAACACAGATACAACGCACTGCACAAGGGGGCGGAGTCAGAACTTATAGAGTCTGCCGCCATATTGGATGAGGACTAGAGCGAGGTAACTCCCAGCTAGTGCCGCCAGCGGTTCCATAACTTCCACCCCTGATTCCTGACAGTATACCCCCTCTTTCTCGGGGATCCCCCAGGTTTGCTCGGGTGTAATTGATGGAATCTTCTTACCAGACTGGGAGCATGGAGATGGCTCTTAGGTTCCCAAGACCTCTCAGCTATCGGATAGCCCTTCCAATGTACCAGGTATTGTAACCTGCCTTGGCGATACCTGGAATCGATTAGCCGAGCCACCTCGTATTCCTCTGGAATCTCCTCCACCTGAGTAAGTCTCCGACGAGCTGGTCTTTGAAAGGGGTCCTCCTTATGCTCTTTGAGTAAGGAGACATGGAAAACAGGATGTACCCTTTTGAGAGATATCGGGAGCTTTATCTTGTAAGCCACCGGGTTAATCTGTTGAATGATGGCGAAGGGTCCAATAAAACGTGGGGAAAACTTCCCGGTATGGACCCATTTTGGGAGAAATCTGGTGGACAACCAGACTAATTGTCCCGTCTTCCATCCTGGGTTAGACCGTCTGCCTTTGTCTGCCCATCTCTTTTGTGTAAGACGGCTCGCCAGGAGAGCCTTCTTGGCTAGATCATGTACCTCATGCAGGTCTTTAAACGTACCATCCAAAGCGGGGATCTTGGTAGTAGGTGGAATCACAGGGGGTAGATGGTGTGGATGGAATCCATAAGTACAAAGAAAAGGACTCATCTGAATCGAAGTTTGCAAAGTGTTGTTATAAGCAAACTCTGCTTGCGAGAGGAATTGAAACCATTCCTTCTGTTGATGACTACAGAAACATCTTAAATATTGCTCTAGGCTGGCGTTGAGTCTTTCCGTCTGGCCATTGCTTTCTGGATGGTAACCAGAGGAAAGAGCTCTTTGTATGCTCAAAATACGGCAGAGGGTAGCCCAGAGTCGGGAGGTGAATTGAGATCCTCGATCCGATACTATAGTCCTGGGCAATCCATGTAAACGGACAATGTCTCTAAGGAAGGCAACTGCCGTATCAGGGGCTGTTGGAACTTGTTTGAATGCAGTGAAGTGTGCCAATTTACTGTAGGAATCCACTGTCACCATGATTACAGTCATCTCATAGGACTGGGGGAGATCCACAATAAAGTCCATGGATATGTGTTCCCAAGGGCGTTCCGGAAGAGAAGGTTGTTGCAACAATCCGAATGGTTTGCCCGTCTGGTATTTACTGGAGGCACAAACCGCACAAGTCGACACATATTGGTAGACATCTTCTCTAAGCCTTGGGCACCAAAAGTTCCTTTTCAGTAGTTCACAAGTCTTCCTAATTCCTGGATGGCCAGTCAAAGGAGTGTCATGGCACCAGGAAAGAACCTTGCTTTGAAGCTTCTTGGTAGGGATGAATAATGCCTTCTCATGATAGAACAACCCATCGTCTCCTTGAACCACAGTTGAAGGAAGCTCAGTGCAGGTTTGATAATTAGGTATTAATTCTTCCAGAAAGGAGGTGGTGGAAGCCAGAATCTTAATTCCAGGTAACATCAAGTCTTGTCCTTGACAGTGCTCTGATCCTTCTCCGAGGCTTCGTGATAATGCATCTGCTCTCTTGTTTTCTGTCCCAGGAATGTAAGTAATTACAAAATCATATTGCAAAAAGAAGAAGGCCCATCGGGCATGTCTTGCGTTGGAGCATTCCATCTGCTGTAGGACCCTAAGATTGCGATGATCCGTGCGGATGATAAAGCAGTGAGTGGCACCTTGTAGGAGATGACGCCATTCTTGGCAAGCCAATTTGATGGCCAATAACTCTCTTTCCAAGACAGAGTAGTTCCTCTCACTACTGGTCAGTGTCTTGGAAAAATAGGCTATGGGATGTTCATAGCCATCGTCCGAACCTTGTAATAAAATTGCTCCTACCGCTCCTACTGAAGCGTCAGTTTCTAGGATGAACTGTCTTGACTGATCTGGTTGAGCTAAAATGGGTGCGGTGGAGAACTTCTTTTTGAGAAAAAAGAAAGCCTCTCGGGGTTCCTTGTCGAAGGCGAACTTAACTCCCTTCTTAAGCAATGAAGTTAGTGGGAGTACCATTCTAGAAAAGTTGGGAATAAACCTCCTGTAAAAGTTGGCTAATCCGAGGAAGCTCTGTAGTTCTTTAATGTTAGTTGGTTCCCTCCATTCCATGATTGCCTTGACCTTATTGGGATCCATCTTGATGCCTTCTTGTGATAGGATGAATCCTAGATAAGACACTGAGGTTACTTCGAATTGGCATTTTTCTGGTTTGACCAACAGTTGATGGAACTGTAGTCGGTGCAAAACCTCCTTGACTTGCTGCCGATGATTGGCTAATTCTTCAGAATAAATCAGGATGTCGTCTAGATAGACTACGACTGATAAGAATAACTTGTCTGCAAACACCTTGTCCATATATCTTTGAAAAACTGCTGGAGCGTTCACAAGGCCAAACGGCATTACCTTGTATTCATATAACCCAAAAGGGGTCCTGAATGCCGTCTTCCATTCGTCTCCGTGTCTTATTCTCAGGAGGTGATAGGCACCCCTTAAATCGAGTTTGGTGAAATACCTTGCACCCTGCACAGCCTCCAGAATGTCACTTATAAGGGGCATAGGGTATCTGTCTCGGATGGTTATCTTGTTGAGGCCTCTGTAGTCTATGCATGGACGTAGCTCAGTAGTGTCCTTCTTTGGTATAAAGAATAAAGAGGCCCCACAAGATGATCTTGATTCTTGGATTAATCCGTTTTGGAGATGGGCATCGAGATAGATTCTGAGAGCTCCTCGTTCGGGAAGAGACAAGGGGTACATTCGACCAAAGGGCACCGTAGAGTCGGGTAACAGGTCAATACAACAATCTTCGGCCCTGTGTGGAGGTAGGCTTTTAGGAATGGTATCTAGGAACACCTCAGAATATTCCTGATACTGAGTTGGGACCGTTGACACGATTAAAGGCCCGATGACCCTAGTCTCTTCTTTGGCTACTTCCTTGATGGCAAAAGGGTCCATACAATTTGTCTTGCAGAACTGGGAGTCAAAGCTGACCCTATTTGCTGTCCAATCTATATGAGGATTATGCTTCCTTAACCAGGGAATGCCTAATACCAACGGAAAATGAGCCGCTCGGATCTGGTCAAAAACCAGAACCTCTTGGTGGTGGTCCAGTGCCATTCGCAGGGGAATTGTCTCACGTACAATGGGTCCTGAGGACAAGGGTGTCCCATCTACACCTTCTACGGGAATGGCCCTTGACTTCGGTTTTGTGGGAACAAGGTTCTCCTTAGCCCAGTGTAGGTCCATAAAGTTTCCTGCGGCACCGCAGTCCAACATCGCCAACACTTCGACTTGTTTAGTATCTGATATCCATAGAGAGGCCTTGAACACCATCAGACTATTCGCTTCAGAGTCCTCTATTGTCCCAGCATGGTAGCAAGGGTATTTGGCAAATCCCCCGAAACTTCCCTTGCCACAGTTCGGGGGTTGTAGTTTTCCTTCCGCCTGGGAGGAACTTCTGGACAATTCCGTAATAAATGTTTCGAAGATCCGCAATACATGCATAAACCTGCCTCCTTACGGCGTCTTCTCTCTTCCGGAGTAAGAGGACCACGAGTAGCCCCAATCTGCATGGGTTCCTCTGTTAAGGGAGGTGTTCTCTGAACCGGAGTTTGGGTGGGTAAACCAGTCACCTGCTGGTTTCCGCGAAACCGTCTTCTTTCCTGACGACGTTCATGTAATCGGAATTCTATCTGGAGGACTAAGGTCATCAAGTCTCGAAAAGAAGAAGGACGAGCTACTCGAGCTAGCTCGTCTTTAATTTCGTCTTGAAGACCTCGTCGAAAGATCGTTTGCTGTGCTGAGTCCGGCCAATCCGCCTTGGCTGCAAGTCTCAGGAATCTGGAAATGTATGTTTGGACGTCTGTGTTTCCCTGACGGACGTCCAGGATAGCTTCCAAAGAAGAGTACAAAACTTCAGGTCTGTCAAACCTGTCCTTAAAGGCAGCTATAAATTGGTCAAAGTTATTCAATGCAGGATCTTCGTTAGAGACTAACGGTGTAGCCCAAGACAAGGCGTTTCCGTGAAGATTGGCTATGATGAATCCGACTCTGGATCGATCAGTTCCATAGGCATGAGGTCTGAAGGTGAAGTATACCTTACAGGCGTCCAAAAATTCCTTAAGTCCTCCCGGATGGCCATCATATTTGCCAAAAGAGAGTGGCATAGTAGGTAAATCCCCATGATCATCTCGGTGCAGTACGACCTGCTGGCGAAGGGCGATATTCTCTGTTCTCAAAGACTGGACTTCCGTAGTGAGATTCTGTATGGCTGCGACCAGCTCTTGGTACTGCTCCAAGGACGCCATGGGTAAAGTTGGGCGTTGTATTCTGTCAGGTTCCGGTTCCACCTCCCCTATCTCCTCACCTGATTCTTCAGAGGATAGATCCTTGAGAGGATTCTTCTTCTTTGGAAGCTTCTTCTTCTTGTTGTTAGACGACTTGTCCTTATAAATCCGGACCTTCTTTTCGCGGAGATAAGGTCTATCCCCTCCAGAGGCCACCGTGACAGTAGTGGGAACCTGTCGCGGGTGCCTCCAGTGGGGCCAGCCTCACTTACAGGGAAAAAGCCAAAGCAGAAAAAACCCTGTAGATCTTGATGGTAGGAGATGAGGTGGACAGTCCTTGACCACCCAGGCCGTTGAAAGAAATAACCTCTCCTGCAGGTGGATAGCGAGGGCTGACTCAACGTAACAGATGTCAGCGACCAGTTTACCAGACAGAGCTCGGAATAAGACTTGCAGGTAGAACCTTTCAATAGCAACAAGGAATACGTAAGTAAGTAGCTGGATACAGACAAAAAAGAGGAAAGAAAAGGAGAACAAATGGTATAAGCAGGAAACCCGAAATGTATACCCAGTGAAGGGAATAGATGCAAGATGCCGCCGAGTAGAAACTAAATCAGATATAGGAAGAGTGTACCGCCTTCCGAGCGGAGCCGAACAAAAGTTGGAAGTATCAAGGCAAATGTAAGTAGCAAACAGTGCAAACAGTGCCGCGCACAGAGAAGGCTGCAGGCAGCAGTGAAGGAACGGCAAGAAGCCGAGCAGGAAAGTAGGAGGAGCCTCGTACCCAGGTAAGCAAGACAGCAAGGCACCGAAGCGGTGAACCGCAGAGTACAACCCGAGTACCCAAAGACTCGATGATAGGGTTGTAGCGCGGCTGAATAGGAAAGAAGGAAATGCAGCTAGAAGCAAAGGATGTACAAGATTAGGATAACGTTGAAAGGTAAGGCGGCTAAGAAAGCCCAATGGAAGGTAAAAGCTAGAGGGTAACGGAGCGTTAGCGTGCGAGAAGTAAACACAGATACAACGCACTGCACAAGGGGGCGGAGTCAGAACTTATAGAGTCTGCCGCCATATTGGATGAGGACTAGAGCGAGGTAACTCCCAGCTAGTGCCGCCAGCGGTTCCATAACTTCCACACCTGATTCCTGACAGTGGGGAGCCCATACCAACAAACTGACAATCAGTGGTCGTTGGTCTCCATCGGAGTCCAAACTACATATCAACCTTTTGGAGCTGAGGGCAATCAGACTAGCGCTGGAGTCCTTTCTGCCATCTGTACAGAGAAAGAACCTCCTGATAATGATGGACAACACAGTGGGCAATACAAGAAGGAATCTCTCTGTCGGCAGTTCACCTAGCCGGAGAGCAGAACACGGCGGCAGATGCTCTAAGCAGGCAGAGCAGTCTCCCACAAGTGGGAACTAGCTCAGGAAGTCCTTCAAGAGATCTTCACCCTTTGGGGAACCCCTCAAGTGGATCTGTTTGCGACCGGTGTCAACCAGAAGTGCGAATAGTACTGCTCCAGGGCATTTCCCCCAAGAGGAGCTCTAGGAGACGCGTTCATAGTGGACTGGGATTTTCCACTCCTGTATGCGTTTCCTCCAGTCCCCGTCATTCCTCATGTGATCAGGAGGTTGAGAAAGTTTGGGAAATCCATTATCCTAATTGCTCCGGATTGGGCCAGGAGGATGTGGTAGCTTCTGGACATGTCCATCTGCCCTTGAATACGTCTTCCACTAAGAGAGGATCTTCTCTCGCAAGAACGTCGAGAGGTCAAGCCACTCAACCTTCACGCATGGTTTCTGAAAGGCTGAGATACAAGGATTGAGACCTCCCAGATGACGTAATGGAGATTTTACTTTCAGCCAGAAGGCCAGCAACTAAACCTATGTACCGTTGCTATTGGAATAAGTTCAGCAACTGGTGCAAGGATAAGAATGTGGATCCATTTCAATGTGACACACCCATTGTGCTCTCCTTTCTATTGCACTTAGCCAATCTGGGGCTCCAGATTGGAAACATTAAGGGACACTCGGCAGCGATTTCCATTTTCAAGCGCTCCTCAGAAGAGAATTCTTATTTTAATATCCCCTTGTACAATTCTTAAAGGGACTTACTAACGTATACTCTCCAGTTCCATTTAATGTACCTGTTTGGGACCTTAACCTTGTATTAAAGTTTTTGACATGCATCCCATTTGAGCCTCTACATGCATGCCCTTTAAGGCTCTTGAAATTAAAAACTGTTTTGCTTATTACAATAATATCAGCCCACTGGGTAAGCAAGTTGCAGGCTTTTTCTCGTAAGCCTCCTCATACTACTTTCTATAAAGATAAAGTCATTCTTAGGGTAAAACCTTCCTTTCTAGCGAAGGTAGTCTGCGAATTCCATTTGTCACAAAAAATAACGTTGCCAACATTCTATCCTCCTCCCCATTCAGGTAAAGAAGAGGCAAGATTCCATAGACTAGACCCAAAAAGGGCTCTAAATTTCTATATTTCAAGAATGGCTAAATTTTGCCAGGTTGATCAACTTTTTATTGGGTATACTGGTCCAAAATTGGGCCTTGTCGTCACCAAGCAAATATGCAGATGGATAATCCTGGCTATTGGGGAATTTGATAGATTAGCTGGTAAGGACCCTCCGGAAGGCCTAAGGGCTCATTCCACCAGGGGCATGGCAACATCTGCGGCTCTTCAAAGGGGTGTCCCAATTAATGATATTTGCTCAGTGGCCACTTGGTCGACAATCCATACATTTGTTAAACATTACTGCCTGGATTCTACCTCCAGTCAGGGAGGACTCTTTGCAAAAGCCAGCCGCCATTCGATCCATGATTAAACCTAAATTAATTGATATTCCCACCTCCAAAACAAACACTGCTTTGGGAGTCTATCAAAGATGAGGAATACGTGGGAGGACACAATTCATTCGAAGAACAAGTTACTTACCCCTGGTAACGTTCTTTCGATTGGATGTTCCTCCCACGTATTCCTCATCGCCCCTCCCAGCCTATCCCGACGTACAATTTACGTGTATTACACTCTACGCTTTCTGAAAGCCTACAGTCTTGGGGTACACCTGGTAATTCCTCTAAAAAGGGGAAAGAAAAACAGAACTGAAGCCAACGGGTGCTGCATGTGCTATTTATGCTGATGATGATGATGTTGGCGATCGACAGAGGCCCTCGAGGGACATCAAAGTGACGACACTGCATACAGCACCCTCTGTCGAGATTTTTATTTCCGAAGCAGCAAAACTGGAGAGATATAACATCAAAGATGAGGAAAACGTGGGAGGAACATCCAATTGAAAGAAAGTTACCAGGGGTAAGTAACTTGTTCTTCTATTGCACTCAGGTCATATAAACACAGTTCTATTGCACTCAGGTCTTGCAGAATAGAATAGACGATAAGAGGTCTGAAGGGTGCCACTGAGTGTTTGAATGGGGCTTCTCCCGGAATTCCCATCTGGGTTTTCTGATCATTAATTACCTAGCCTTGAGAAAGACCCCTGAGGGTCGAAACCCGTGTCGGCTACACTAAGAATAAACACAACCATTACACTTTATCCAACCAAGTCTCAGACGCATCAATGAAGATTAGATATTGACGTAAATACTTTCAAGTACACAGTGAGATTGTGAAGGGTCTCCAACCACTACTCCAAAAAATAAATGAGCAGGGACAAAGCACTTCATGTTGTGGGTGTGTACAGCCAATCCTGCATCCTTCAGTCATCTGGGCCCTCTGCAGTCGCCCTCTTCCCCGCTCCAAGAACAGTCCAATGTCGGGGCTTACAAGATCCTCATGGGATGGAGGGCAAAGCAACCCAGTTAATACAGTGTGTGCTCTGATGCTCACTCTGTTTACTGTGGCTGTCTGAATCATGCTCGTTAGGGCATTCCAGCATGATCGCAGTTTCACAGAGCACTTAGAAGTGAGGGTTGTGGAGGCACTTTAATGCTATGGAAAACACCTAAACACATATGCAAACAAGTGAATCAGGTATATATTAATAATTCCAGGAAAGGCCAGAAACAAAATGTAATCAATGATTTTAAAGTAGCTCATCTCCAAGCCACATCTTAAAATCCTGAGAAGTATAATGTTCAACCGGGGCATAAAAAGTTGTATTCTAAAGCGTTTTGGATAACAAGCATTCAATAGGAAACAAATGACTTTTCTTTTAGTCTAGAATCTAGACTAAAAACTATATATACACCAAGAAAGTTTTGAAAAAAAACCCTTTCACCTAAAAGGTGAAAGTAGGAAAGTCCATTGGAGCCAAGTCACACATTCTACAACGCTACCTAGTAGCCATGGCTGGAAGATCACCTCAGAAAAAGGTTTGCATTTGAGCTAATGTGCATACCCACAAAGCCTTGCTGTTGTGGCTCAGACCTGGAGGTGAAACTCCAGCAATGGCTACTAGGTAGCATTGTGGAATGTGTGACTTGGCTTAAATGGACTTTCCTACTTACACACACACACACACACACACACACACACACACACAAACAAACAAACATACTCTCTGTGGCTGTAGCACTACAAAAAACCACAGCAGGCAATGCATAAAAATGTACCAGCACACATGACCACACTACCAATTGTGTTAAAATTTCAAAATCTTTATTTTAACCACTTTGTGCAAACACAGTAAAACGAGCAAAACATAAAGCTCTTACTCACATGACAGACCAAATGAAGGGTAAGTCTAACTCCCTCCTGGGTGGATCAGTGCCACGCGTTCCGCCCACTTCTTGGGCTTCCTCAGGCTATACAACATCCATTAGTTAGAACGAACATTCACTCTCTGAAGTAAGCTGTTTCATCTGCAAATGAGACTAACTCCTCCCTTGAATTGCCAAAAAACATCTGATCACGTGATCGCTAGGCGTTAAGCCAAAAGCCACTATCCTGAGCCATCCATCTTGGAATGGTACTACTACTGCTAGTGCATGTACCATTTACTTAATGAAGGGGCAGATCACCCGCGAATGGTACAGTTTATAAACTTACAATTATAAAGAAGGAGGAATCCGCATCACAGCAGTGAACCACAGCTACTTCATATAATTTAAAAATCACAAAAACAATTTTTCATTTTGTTCGTGAGCTAATGCGCTTTATATTCAAATCGGATCGTATCCTGCAAACATAATGTTGCAGATATGTCCTTGCATCCCAGAGGGGACACTTACTGAAGCCAATTGACTGCTTGCCAGATCCTTCTGTCATTGTGGGCAAGTTCCATCACTCAATTGTTGCTACCAATGCAGTTACCTCTGCTTCCTTAAGCACGTGTATAAGTATCCTTAACTAAAACCAACCTACATTCGTACTTGCGTCCAGCATAATATATCAATTGCTGCTGGATAATTTAAAGAGGTAGGAACACAGCAGTTGATAAAACCTGCCTGATTGTTGTACTCAGACAGTATTCCATAAATAACCATTAAAAATGAATTATTAAAAATGCCAAAAAATGCTCTGCAGTTATTACAGTGATAACATACTCATTTGTGATTCAGAAAATAATGCATGTCTGTATGCTGAATGGCCGTACCTTTGAGCAGTCAGCATTTCCCATGTAAACACATATTACATAAAGTGCAAGTGCATCAAGGATAAAGTGCCCGTGCCTCTAAGCACAATGCCACGGCCGTCATCAATGATATTTGTGATGTCATCTTTGATGTCCTGGGTGTTAGTCTTAGCAGTGCACGGTGGTGGCGCTAGTTATGGTTGCTTAGCTTACCATAACTGGGGAATTTCAGGGTTTTTTCGATTTTACTTGTAACCATAGCATCCTTTAAACAACGTTTTTTTACTGAATTTCATAGGTTTTTATTAGTGCAACTTAACCATAATGACGTCCCTTGAACAAAGTTTTTTCATTGAATATATATAAAAGTAGGAAAGTCCATTTAAAAAACAACTTTATTTATTTGTTTGAATTTTGTGACGGTTATGTGGATGTATTCCCTTGTATAACATATGTTCTCCTCCATTCCAATATGTCTGCCTGCATATCACATTGTTTCTGTCTCACTTACCTGTGCTGTCAACATGGAGAAAGGACTCTGCATGAAATATAACTGCATTTGTTTCCCTGTAACCCTTGTGTGATCAAGCCTCTGTGAGTGTGAAACTCGTCATTCAGAACCTTGTCCGTTGTATCCTGTCTCTGCTATGTTTTTCATGAATAAACTCCAGAGTAATTACACTCTGGATGTTTGTCTCTGTGTGTATATATATATATATCTTTAGACTGTGGGTGCGCAACCCTTGGGACATGAGGCAGCAGCTCCCCAAGGGGTCATGCCCCACAGTTTGAATACCGCTGCTTTACATCATTATCATCTGCATCTGCTGCTTATGCATCTACTGCACTTACATCCTTTTGGCTAAGTTTTCAGGGGCAATCAAAACGGATGTAAAAAAAAAGGAACGGTGTATAAAAAAAGATGCAAGAGATGCAATGACAGGGAGGCATGAGTGTTTATTTCATGCTATTGCTTGCCAATGCGCCTTGGTTTGTCTGAGATGGCGTTTTCCATGGCTTGCTCAATTGCCTGCCTGGCAATATGTCTGTATGGTCCATCTATGTATCCTTAATTTAAGAGCAAAGGCAGACTTGGTGACTAAGAAGAGGCGACAATGCTGAAGCAGATAGTAAGTCCTAGGAGGAGAGGCTCAAGCATCTAACTATGTATGCATTGGATGAAAGCAGAATTAGGGTTTATGGCAGCGACTATGAAAAGGATGTGAGAACTGGGAGGGATCCTAGGGTCCAAGCCAGGCAGACTGCAGACACCAATCACAAAGCAGGTTCAAACCGATCACATGGAGGAAGAACAGTGGCAGTGAAAGTCGACTCGTGGCTCAGGTAAAGCAGGTACAGCACAAGGCTTCTGTTTAAGAATGAGTAGGATTAGTAACAAAATAGCACA
Organism: Ambystoma mexicanum; assembly: GCF_040938575.1. Taxonomy (NCBI): domain Eukaryota; kingdom Metazoa; phylum Chordata; class Amphibia; order Caudata; family Ambystomatidae; genus Ambystoma; species Ambystoma mexicanum. The sequence continues at coordinate 1,009,425,615 of NC_090921.1, forward strand.
ATACAATACCTGCACGAACATCATATGGAACCTTTCTTTAATTAAGAATTTAAATGTATTCGTTTCAATTCGTTTACAACGAAACAAGAATAGGAAGCTCCAGCATTGTGCAACCGCAGCGGCATGACAGTATTCATTCACAGCTGGTGACGATCATGAGAGTCCACATCAATCAGTGTGTGAGGTTTTGGTGGGAAAAGCAACGAGGACTATACCTCGGTACAACCTTCAATAGCAAAAAAGGAAAGCCAAGCATTGTTGGGTCAGACAGGGAGGGGAAAAGATGGATGGGCAGGACACAAGACAATGGTAAAATTACATATGTATTTGCATCATGTTATTTTGCCGAGCGCAACAGCAACCAACAGAAATAGTGCTCCAAAACCCATATTTGAGGCCCAATGTGGTGGAAAGAACAGCTACGCGAGTGGCTAGGGGAATGGCAATGTAAAGACAGGCTTGGAGCCTTAGGGTAACCTCTCCAATACACAATCAAGGATTTTTGGGGGTCTGGACAAAGGACTTGGAAGGGAGAGAGAGAGGCTATGATGGCTTCCAAGGCCCTGTAGCTTTAACTCAAATATCAGAATGCCTGCCTGTGAACATGATCCTCAGGAAACTCTCATGCCCATACATGTGGTTTTCCTGTTTCAACACCAGCAATGGAAGAGCTGGCGCACTTCAGAAGCATGTGAAACTGGGAGACAAGATGTCTTCTTGGCGGCGTTTCACTTGCTCCCCGAGGTAATGAAAGCATAACACACACACTCACACACTTACTCTATATTCCTGCCTGTTGCACGCACCCTCTCTCTTACTCAAGAAAAGCCATCGAGCTTGAAAGCTTATTTTGCAGCTCCAGGTGGAAATACAGAAAAAAGAGTTTGCCTGGGACAATTTTACGAAATCAGATAATATCTGTATTTGCTGCCCCTGGAATAGGCTCTCTTTTAGTTCCCTGGTATAATCCCAACATGTAAGTAGATCCTCACACTGCCCCAGCTCCTTTCTGCAGAGGAAACATCACCACTGATAAGCACGCAAAATAATTAACAAAATATATGGTTGCTGTTGCGGGGGCAGCAGGATTTTATAGACGGAGGCAACCCGCTTTGAGTACAATAGTATACCTAGAACCGTGCTCCCGCTTTGAGTACAGTAGTATACCTAGAGCCGGCCTCCCGCTTTGAGTACAATAGTGTACCTAGAACCGTATGTCACAATATGAGTAGCATTAGAAAGTATATTGACTATCAGCAGGATGGGTGAATTCTAAAACTCCAAACAAGTTCACAATGGCGCGGGACGGAAACAGGAAAATAATAGCACGCAAGCATGGCTAAATCTGGTGAACCATATAGGCTTGCTACATAAGGATCAGGTGCATAATAACCAGAGATGATTCGTCTGGTGTTCTTTATCTACCGTCAAATTCTATATGTATGTGTTTCGAGCTGTGTATCCTCTGCAGAAGTGGAGCGGAAAGTTGGTGAGCAAATGATGCCAGTTGCCTAAATCATCTATGTCTCTGTCTATTTCACAGATATCGATGAATGCGCTTGCAACCCTTGTGCCAACGGCGGCACCTGTGTGAATGACAACCAGCGCTACGCCTGCCTGTGTCCCAGCGGCTGGTCTGGGGTTTACTGCCAAAGCTCTGTCTATTCCTGTGGGTGCTCCTATCCTCTCTACGCACTGCCACACACATCCACACATGGAAGCTAAGCATCTATAGCAACCACAATACTGCATGTATCTATCGCTGGTGGGCATGGGGAGGCCTTTACCACTTGCTCAGGGAAGACAGGCTCGTAGGAAGCCCGGCAGATTATGTGGGAACAACATAAGATCCAATGAGATGGCACATGTCACATTCACCCAACACATTCATGCAAGCATGGACCAGGATAAGATTCGAAGAAATGCAGATATCCCAAAGGTTGGATTATCTGTGGAGTAGGCCTGAGAAGGGGACAAGGAACCAACATATCTTCTAGAGGGTTTGAACACAAGACACGAAGAATGGAAAGGGACCACAGAAGCAAGAGGGAGGCAATTTAGTCCTAAAATCTTGCGCTCCCTCAAATATTAATGAAGATGTACCTGGGGTTTCAACAGGAGGTCAGAGGGAAGGAAGAGAGTAGGAACACATTCTTAGTTTCAGGGCAAGGGCTGACGTCTCACCATTCTCCCCAGATCCTCGGAGATGGCTCTGGGGAAATCTGAGCACAATCTTCCCGCTCTGCAATTCTGCGATTGAATCTAACCAAATCGTGTTTATAAATAAAATGCTGGGGCAAACCATGATAGTGTTTCCTCTCTTTCAGACTGGGTGACTAACTCGTCCTTCAGCCGTCAGCCTCGCTGTGCCGACTCCGGGAGCTCCCGCCAGTGCACCTGCGACAGCGGCTTCCGGATCAAGGCAGGAGGCATCTGCCAAGGTAAGGCCATAAGAATACGTGGATCTTCCTGACTGAAGGAAGTGTCCGTAGGGCTCTCAAGCAAACAGGGGTAGAAAGGGGTCCTTTCTTGCAAATATTGCTATAATTGGAATTTTCTGAAATTAGAGTCAGAACTTTATCTCTGAACTACAGTACATTTGTATCCTGTGTGTCTATATGTGAAAATAAGGCACTGCTTCATTCAAATTGACATCAGTGGCCTGTCATGTTCCCCTGCCTTTCAATGTTATGCCAGTGATGATGTCATGGCCCAGCAATTTCTGCTTACTGATGCCCAAGATGGAATAGAATGCAAACATGACTCTCTACATACAACCCTCAGACTTTTACCAGCAGACATCACACCAAACATCAAGGCACAGCCAGTAGTTAAGGGTATGCACATTTCCAATGGTCATCCCTGGTTTTTGAGTTTCTGTAATAAGAGATGGCATGGATGCGTTTCCTGTGTAGATAGTGTGGAATGGGAAACGGTCTAGGAATCTAGCATTGAATTCTGACTCTGGCATTTGTTAAGACCACAGATCAGTGCTCCCTCTAAGTCCAGCAACTTTCCATTGTCTTAAATGTAGGATAAGATACTTGTGTTAGCCACATACTAGCATTAGTGTTTTCTCTCATCCCATGTTGATTCTTATTATACAGTCTACTACAATATCAAACATATATGGCAAGTCCAAAATATTATTACTCACATGGATCATGGTGCCTCCAGCCATTAGCTCCCTCCTTGACTCTCAGCAATGGATCAGCACACTCATTTTAATATCCGGTGTCTTACACAATGAGCATTACAGGGAACAGCTTCTTGATATTTGTGCAATAAACTTCTGAACACTCTACCACCAGAATTCTTTGATCCCATAAGATGCATCTGTTATATGTGCCCAAGTTCAGTGTGACCCACTGGGGTGTCAGGGCTTTGTCTTCCCTGGTCCCTTCCTTGTGACACTACCTAGCTCCAAATATTATGCTCCCAGTTGACCAGTTAGATGTTTGTGGAACCACTAAAACATGTCTTGTGTCCAGATCTGCTGTGCTCTGCAGGCTGCTGTTGTCTGATATTAGGCCCAGTGCAAGAATGCCCTTACGGATGAGCATTGTATTTTCAAATCCCATTAACTCAACATATCAAAACTATGGGCCTCATTACAAGTCTGGCGGTGCGGAAATATGGTTGCCGATAGCAACGTACTGGTAACCTTTCCGGACCGCCACACAACGAGTATGCCTGCAGAAGCCAGTGCTCCTGGCATGTCTGACTTGCCAGGAGCACCGGCCCCTGCAAGCATGGTTCCCAAAGAAGCACCGTTAGCAACGGTGCTGGTGCTTTTATGTCCCCATTTCCATGGAGTACTAAGGGACTCGATGGGAATGGAGACTTACAGTTCCCGCCGCCTGACATCCCGGGCCACCGGGACTTGTAATATCCCGGTGGCACTGGGATATCAGGTGGCAGAAACAGTGTTACAAGGTTGGCGGCAGCCCGCCGGTTGCACCGGTGGGTTACCACCAACCTTGTAATAAGGCCCAACAGATATATACCCACTGCGTCTTCTTTGGGTTGGTTATTACTACACAGCCATCCATTTTACAGCTCTCACCTATCCTTTTTGTTGATGTAATCTAGGTGCAGTGATCAGCAGCTAGCCAATGTTTCCACTACTGTCACGGGCACAGACTTGTAGTCTCACCGTCTTATGCAATGACGAATCTGACATCCACAAACAGGTCCAGACATAGCGTTATTACGAGGTCGGCGGTAACCCGCTGGTGCTACCGACGGGTTGACACTTACCTCCTAATCCCATTTCCTCAGCCTGATATCCCGGTACTACCTGTATATGCCAGGTGGCGATGGGCCGGGATGTCAGGGGGGACGGAAACTGTTAGTCCTGCTTACCGTGGAGTCCCATAGGACTCCAAGGGAATGCAAACATGGAAGCACCAGCACTGTTGTTAATGGTGCCAGTGCTTCTGTGAAAACCATGCCTGCAGGGGCCGGTGCTCCCAGAAGACCTGCTGGGAGCACCGGCCCCTGCAGGCATTCTTGCAGTCTGGCGGTCCGGAAAGGGTGTAAGTATGTTGCTACCGGCACCCTTATTTCCAGACTGCCAGACTTCAAATATGGCCATAGTGTGGCTATTACCAGAAGCGTCTGTCATCCTCCCACAGTTGAGACCAGTAGGAGAGGAATCCACTATTTGCTGACCGCGATAGACAGATTGGTTCAGAAATTATCTGGCATCCTCCTACTACCCCAGTTATGCAGAATTGAGTGGGATCTGATTTATGCTCGACTAAGAGAAATCCAATTGCCCTCATTCTACTGATAGCACCCGCAATGCTCTCTATATGCATCATCAACCATTCCCCGAAATGACAAGTGAGGCAACATATATCACAGGATCAATACCCACCAACAGAATCAGTGATGCTCCATGTGTAGGCAGAGAGATCTCACACATCTGATGTGAACACTAGTGAGGCTCTATATACAACATCTGCTTCCCCCTGTGATACGCAATATTTAGAGACACATCTATTGATGGCACCTATAATATATATAGATCTATCAATATATTAATATTCTTAAGCAATAACCGGTGAGGCGGATGTGGAAATAGCTTTGTTTTAAGTTGTGGACATATCACAAGTAAAGAAGTCTACAAAAGAGGCAGGCCATTGAGGAAGTGGAGAAGCAAACTACCTATAGTCTTCTCTCCATTTCCATGGTGGCCAAATGCGGGACGAGTTGGGCAGGCAGCAAAGCTGATGCATTGAGACAGGCATGTGTGGGTTGGTGGTAGAGTGTGGTGGTGGGTGAGGGGTTAAGGTTGAAAAGGGGACATGCGAGGCCAGATATGGAAGGAGAAGGGAAGGCACTGTGAGGAAATGCATCATTGGCAGAGTCATCTCATCTGGGGCTGATATTGTTGATCCATACCAGGAGAAAATACCCACATTCTGAGCCCCTGACTTGCTAGGACATCCCGTCATTCTGAGCCCCTGACTTGCTAGGACATCCCGTCATTCTGAGCCCCTGACTTGCTAGGACATCCCGTCATTCTGAACCCCTGACTTGCTAGGACATCCCGTCATTCTGAGCCCCTGACTTGCTAGGACATCCCGTCATTCTGAGCCCCTGACTTGCTAGGACATCCCGTCATTCTGAGCCCCTGACTTGCTAGGACATCCCGTCATTCTGAGCCCCTGACTTGCTAGGACACCCCGTCATTCTGAGCTGACCAACTGGCTGAGACATCACATCACTACACGACCCGGGTGCTAAATATGTATACATAATAATATATTCTGACAATACCAGTGATTAAATACTAACTCAACATCTGTGGACTTCACCAGTGGGGAGTTATACATAGAGAACCAAGATCTTCAGACAGCACCAGCGATGAACTAAAGATACAGATCAAACATGTGATGAGAATGTTAGCCATGGAATGCTAATACTTGCTGAAGACATCATGCAAGAATGGGGCTGGATATAGAAAGAGACCTGGATCCGACTGATCGCACTGGGCATGTTTGGTAAAGTGAGAGAGGGATACATTGTTTGCTTGGAGCAACCTTTGTCCTGCAAAAATAAAGTCATCTGTTGTCCTCCGGTCGCAGGGCACAACCCAAGGTGAATGCAGGGATTCCAAATACAGTTCAGTATTGCATGGAAGGTAACCCCTCCGCCCCCACTTTGGTCTATGCAGTTCATGACCACCAACAGAAATGTGAACATATTTGAGCATAAGCCGGACATGTCCCGGGCTATTTCATTGAAGTAAATGAACCCCTACATAGCACCCTGTGGGTCAGCTATTTTATCATTTTTGTGAAAGGCTGATAACAATATGGGTAAAAATCCAAGCTGCATAAATTGAGAGATTTAGCAGCAGCCTTCCTATGCATTTTTAAATGTTGCACTAGCTTAACCCTTGAGCTATCCACCAATGATATAGTAATATGCATCTTTGTATGAGGTCCTTGGGCTAGAACGTCTGGACTCACCTGAAAGGTTTTGGACAGAAGCTCCTTGCCCTGGTGACATCATTTGCCTAAGAAATGCAATGCAAGGAACATACAGGTAATCGCTGTCGCACTCCACACGCCACCGGTACTACTTTAAAGATCTCACCACCCTTAGATACTGGTTACATGTCATTTCATTGCCTGTAATTTCATCCCCTGTCATTTTAACGTGTACATTCCAACGAAACTGCTCTTTTTTTTTCTTTGGGTGGGGGTCGCCCCGCCAAGTCCCCCTCCCACACTTATTTTTGGCTATTGCCTACCTGCCCAAACCCTTATCTGCCCTTTCCCACCTGCCCCTAAAAAATTCAATGAGCATATTCGTTGTAATTTGCATGTTAAAATGCCACGGGATGGAAATGCAGGCGATGAAAGGACGTTGTACCTAGATACTCTAGGTACAGTTAGCTTCGGAATGAGTTGGATCACCCCAAAATTCTATCCAAACTAATACCGGCAGTGTGCACGTATCAAAGGCAGCTAAGTGGTACCAAGGAAACGCCATACTCTCCACTGCTTGGTTTGTGGCATTCAGTAGGCCATCTTGGATAAGCAAGAGAGCAACCTCAGAGCCTCCTATCTGCTTCCATCTCGTAATGTCTGTTGCACAATATCTGGGGATGCTCGGGGAAATACCCCTACTAGCTGGTTGTGCGGTTTTCTAGGATCTTTATCCAAAACGATGTGTTTGATATTTGTTTGTCATTTCAGAGAACCGATATCTATGTGCATATCTAATAGGCTCGGGTAGGATAACATATCCCAAACATAAAGCAGCACAAGTTCTGATAAGGGGGAAGAACACAGTCTTAACTGTTCACTAGCCTGGGGATCTTGTGGGCGGCATGTGGGAATCATGTGGCACAGAGTTCCCAACACTTTGAGGCTTATACAAATGGGACTTTTCAATGAGGGTTGGACAGTACACACTATTACTGTGTTAGAATGATATGTAATAGCATGCACTTTTAATTGTATGTTGCTACGTACCTTATGCACCCACTCAGTGATCTATAAAAATGTGACAATAAAAAAAAAGTCTAAGGAGTTAGGGTACAATATTGCCATGGTGTCAAATAAAAGCACACTTGCTGGGGTGTTAATCCACTGTAACCCCTATTAATGATCCCACCACATACGCAAGAGAAAAGGTCTGAACTCACTAGCAGCATAACGAATGCTTCACTAGGCAAGGTACAAGAAGCAGCGCCACATTGTACACCATTATGAGTTTGGAAAAATGATGGTAACCGAATGACCCTCACTTTGACCACACCACCGAATTTAGAGATTGGAGATGAAGTGGAGGATTTACCACCAGCCAAAACCTATAAGGATAGCCTCCACTTTATATAAAATAATTGTTCGATTTAACTGCTCGAGGTAAATCAATGAAATCCCCATGGAGTGGGGTCCTGTGGAATCTAACAATGGGGATTAACGCTGCCTTCCCGCTACTTGTAAACCTGCGGTAAATCTGGGGGGGAGAATGGCAGTAGCAGAAAACGAGTCCTGGAAATACTGTGGGCTTATCACCAAACTCATATTGAGGAGGATTAGGATGGAGAACATTATTTTAACATGTGCTGACTCATGAAGGAAATCCTTCAGCACACTATTAAGCTACCGCTAACCCGGTGGACTTCCAATCTGCATGCTGAATACATGGATTTCATTCATTAGGTTGCACACATCATAGCTCTCTCGTACGGTTCCCTCTGTCCACCCCCCCAACCCTCATTGGGGTTCCTTGACTCAAGCAAGGGACAGAACTGGATCCAAAGGCCTAATACACGACGGTATGAGGACCTCTTCATCTGGAGATTCTCTTGGAAGAAACAAGCAGTTTTAACTGCGCCAGAGGTCGAAGTGGGCGTTAGCGGTCGGGAGCGGTGCTCCTATACTTTTTATTTTTCAGTTCCACTGTTCCTATACTTTTATTTTAAAAAGAAACCGTTCCGGAACGGTTTAGTTTTAAAATAAAAGTGTAGGAAGAAGTTGAAGCTTGCACTTCAGGGCACTGCACTGAACATTCCCTTGAATAGCAGGTGTGTTTGTTTGGGGGTTTGGACTGTGTGTGGGAGGGGGGCGCAGCGATGGGGTTTGTGGGGAGCGGGGCAGACTGGCAGGGAACATAGCTCCACTACTTCTTTACGTACACCTCGACCACTGAACTGCGCCCTAACAAGGATTTGGCGGCTGGAAGTGCAAGGGGTCAAGACCAAGGGGTAATGTAGTATTTTTTAACCCTTTACGTGCTAAGGGCGCATATGTTCGTCCTGAATTCTCGTAAGGAATCCCCCACAAACTCACACACTTATTTAAGAGAAATGAGTCTCTTAATTGGAAATTGGAAAGCTACGCAAATGTTGAAAGTCTCCCCCAAGGAATGTGATGGTTAAGGCTGATAATAAAAGCTGGCCTCTGCTGCATATCTGTATGCCAAGGACAGATGGTTCCTACTTTCACAGGAAAAGGTAGCTGATCATTTCTTGCTCCTAAAGGTGCAATGCCACCACCTTCTGCGTTTTGTTTAGTGGCAAGCAGCAGTGCATAGTTTTGTGGACATTGACCTTGCTCACATGTTTTGTTAGAAAGTCCTCCATAGACACCTTGTAGTAGCCTCTGCACATTGCACCTTACTCAGACATCCCCTTGCCATGCCAGGATAACCCCACAGTGACCCCAAGACAAAGGCATACAGAGAAGATAACAGTAGCGTTTCAGTTATGGTGCCCTAGTAACTGAACTGAATGGACAGAGTTAGCAAGGATTTGTGCCGATTCAGAGAACCTGACATGTTGCCACTTTCTCCCCGCCTCCCTAGCAATGAGAAAACATTTGCTGTTAGCAGGGCCAAACCCCCCCCCCCCCACCCCTCACCACAGCCCATTGAAGTTGCACCAGAGAGGGTCCACTGCTATTGTAGTGGAACTGACTCTGCAAGTGGACAACTTCCCATCTTTATTACAACCCAAGGCTTCATAGCAAACACTTATCGCATGGAAGACTTAAAATATCAGAAAGATCACATACTGTAATGGAGAACTCCCAGATCAGTAAACCGTGCAGGTGAATGAAAGAATGAAGCCCCTGGTGGAATATCCCATGATGGTGCATCAGAGCCTAGAGAACCAGAGGAAGGAGGAAATAAGTCTTTGCAGCCAGTCCAGATCCGATGGAGGAATCAGCATAGCTAGTCCACCATTCTCCCGGACACGTGATGCTCATGAGTAGGGCAGACCACACTACGTGCATGGGTATGTGGCTGGCAAACCACAAAGAGCCTTCCAACATGAACATCGCATTGTTACATTCCCATTGGGTCAGTATATGCTCCAAGTTTACCCTCCGCAATGGCATGGGAGAGTTGGAACTGGGGCTGCAATTTATATTTATTATGGTGTTCATAATGTTTATGACCTCTTCCTGACACAAAGACCTTAGTGTGGCATTTGCTTGGCTGCTGAGTTTTTCCAAAGAGCAACCAGCAAAACATTTTTACTACACTATGATTGTTTGTTAAACTGGAAAGCAATGCAATATATATCACTGTATTTGGTTAGGGCTTCATTACAAGTTTGTGGGTGTGTCAAAAGAGTGGCGGTAGCGAGTTTACTACCACTGTCCCACACCGCCAAATTCCAGGGTTTGCAGCAAAGTGCAGGATTTACCATGGGCCTAATTATCGCCCATGGAAAACGCTCCAAGTCCCTAACTGGGTCCTATGAATTCCTTCCATGAATGGAGGATGAAAACCTCCCGTCTGCTACTCATAATCTACTGGATTTACCACCAGACCGAGTGGCAGAGTTTACCACCAAACTCATCATGCCCTATGTGAGGTAAATGTATTCCTACTACAAGGAAAATAATGTTTACAAATCCATTTTCCCAGCCGGACTCAGGCCCGAAAAAGCAATCATTTTAATGTTAGTCGCCAAATAAATAAAGGCGCCCTATCATTCCTGGCAACAGTGAGGTTTTATGATGGGTGCAATCCAAACAGGACCACCAAGGGAACCCCACCTAGCAGCGCTCAGCAAGCAGGGCCAGGACTATAAGTGGTGGGAACTGTGCCGAAGGCCTGCAAGGCGACTGAGGAATCGAAACACACATTCACAACATTGATCCCACTTTGTTCATAGAACGTGTAATCTACATAGAGTGTACCGTGTCTGCAAGCCCTAGTGATGCATTATTATTTGGGCAATGAGGGATCAAGGAGTTGAACAGTATGTATGCACATACATACGTTTATTTGGAAAATAACAATACATTCAAATAAACTTTCCAATTCAAAAACATTCCCAAACCACCATTCATTCAATCAGAGTACACGACGCTTTAGAAAGAGAAACAGTGGTGCAAGAAACATTATCAACACTTCAAGTTAAAATATCCTATAAATGCACACAGGTTTTAGAGGAGTTAAATAGTGCATACACAGTGCAGCTGGACAATCATAAAAACAGCTACCCCTCACCAGAGAAGTTAGGTGTTGTGGCCTTGCAATGTGATGATTCACGGGTTCTCGTCACTTCTCCCCAGAGCGGAGCCCTTGCCTATCAGGCTTGGGTGGTGAGGCTGCTACCCAGTAGTCTCCCTAGGGGTGATAAAAAAGCAGGAGGACGTCATAGGGAGAGACTCCCCTCATGGGCCTAAGGACACCCATCCTGTGAAAGACCTCCCTAAACCTTTGTTCCCAGAAGCTATGGCCTGTTCACTCCTTCTGCCTCCCAACCTGAAACGAATGATGTGTGTTATTGTGGCAATAAACCACGAGACTGCGGGCCAATACCCTCCTAGGTAATGTCCCCGGGGCCGTAGTTAACGAAGCCCTGGGGACATTACCGCGGGCAGTATTGGCCCGCAGTCGAGGGGTTTATTGCCATTAGTACCTAATTGCTTTTGTTTCTGTTCCGAAAAAAGTTTCGGAAAAGACACAAAAAAAAATGTAAATAAAATGGCCGCCGGGAAAGGGAAAACGTTGTCTGTTCCCAGTGCGTCCGCTCCCGAGAAAAGAAGAAAAAAGAAGGTTAGTGGGGTGGGGAAGGAAGAAAAAAAAAGAAAAACGTACCGCGGTCTCCGCGGGGGACGATGGAAGCCTCCAGCCGTGTGGAGGCTTGGAGCGGGGATGGCCCCGCTCCGAGTCTCCACACGGCTGGAGGTTTCCATCATCCCCCGCCGGAGACTGCGGGATAGAAGGTAAGCGGGGTGGGGTGGTGTGGGGGGAGGGAGGAGGAAAGGGGAAACAAACAAACGAGGGAAGCCTCCAGCCATGTGGAGGCTCGGAGCGGGGATTGCCCCGTTTCGAGCCTGCTCATTGGCTGAGGGGCTGCCACGCCCCTCGCCGGGAACAGTGTAGCCGGCAAGCACGGCATAAAAGGGAATACCGTGTGGTATGGCTCGCAAATGAGCCAATCACCACACTGTATTCCCGTTGTGCCGCGCGTGCCGGGTACTAATGTGAAGTCTCTACTATTGTATCTGCAAGACCATATGAGAACTGAGATGAAGAAGAACCAAAGAAACATACAGAACAACAGTAGAAAGGATTACCCAACAACTGTGATTTAGGTGGCCACTAGGAGGCATGAAGCTAACTTCACAGGCTTTGACAACAAACATTGACGCTATGCTGGGGTGGGCCCAGCAGTATAAAGTAAAGACCGAGGAAGGACTAAGTGTGTTCTGGAGCAGGAAGAGCACACGGGAAGCTGGCATCTGTTCTGCAGGACCAAGGAAGTGCAAACCTGAGCTGCCTGAAGCATGGAGAGATAGTCGGTCTCTGAAGAAGAGTCCAAAGGGAATTACGTGAGCAGGAGGGAACCGGACTTACTGCAAAAGCAGGAAGAATCCAGCTGTGGCGTAGCCTCCCCGAGGTTGACCGTGTGGTCCATAAAACACACTGAGACTGCTGCAGCTACATCTTTGTGGAGCTACGCAGACCAGAGAGGAGAAAAGCGGGAAGATGCACTGAGCATGTGCAGAACCACCAGCGACATGAGACTCCGGGAAGAACCAGTAGCAGTCCTCAGTGAAAAAACAGGTAACAGGAGTTGCGGGAAAGCTGGGTGGGAACCAGGGAGCACAGAGTCAAGTATTCATAGCGAGTGGTCTCCCTCATCACAGTAGTGATACACAGAACTTCAAGAGTCAAGTGTCCCTCAGTAGTGATCTTCTTCATCACAGTAGTAATTCCCAGAGAGCCAAGAGTCAAGTATTCCTCTGGCGCGAACTCCCCCATCACAGTGGTGACATGAGAAACCATAAATCTCAAGAGTACCTCAAGAGTGAACTCCCCCGTCACAGTGGGAAACTCAGCATATGTGAAAATGACCAAAAGGACAAAGAACTGTGGGGAGTAATCTCCCCAATAATAAAGATAGAAGAAGTTCTGATAAAGTATCAACAATAAGAAGAAGATATCAGCAATAAAAAGAAGAGTGGATAAAGCCCTAACACCGTTGTTCACAAATCCTTGGGAGGAAGTAAAGAGACTTCTGAAAACTTGTGCAAAGGACTATCCAGGGATAGTCACCAAAACTCTTCCAGATAGATATGATATGATATGATAGTTTATTTAAATAGTTCCTATACCTAATGTGTTTGAAAGCGACATTTCAGATAGTACAAGAGCTAAGACATAAATAAGGAAGGGAGGGGGAGAGTGGGGAAGAAATGGAAACAGTCAAGCGGCTCCGTACTAAGGCTGATGACATTTCTGGTACAGGCGGAGAAATACAAAAGGTGAGGGAGAGGTGTGCAGAAAGGGAGGGGAGGAACAAAACAGGCGACTATCGTACTAGACCTCACTACATTTCAGATAGTGCTGGATGGGGAGGGGAGAAAAAAGTAAGGGGACGGGGGAGGAGACAGACAAGGTTGCTATCATACTAGGTCCAGGGACAATTCTGATAGAGTAAGTACATAGAAGAAAGTAAGTTTTGGAGGGGAGGAGATAGGAAAAGGGAGAAAGGGAGAAGGGGAGAGAGCAGAGAGTAAGCAGTCAAAAAGAGTGAAGAAGCAAGAGGGAAGCACGAATACAATTGCAGAAATTAGTAGTAACACATAATGTTGCAAGCCAGGATACAAGATGAAGATGGGAACAGCATGATGCAGGGCCACCATGAGTACAAGATGCAAAGGAAGTCCAGCATGAGAGTTGAGAAAGGGTGACGCACCGTGAATGAATGAAGTCCATAAAAATCAAATCCAGCATTGGCCACAAGACGGTGATGGTGAAACCAGAATGTATCAGGACAGACTCCTGCAGAAGCAGGCTGGAGAGGGACAGGGGGAGCAGGGAAGAAGAATCAAGAAAAACGGGCAACACCTTTGTGCGAGAAGGGTGGGGTGCACAAGGGAACATCACAGGGAGACCAGAGGGGGTGGGGATGGCAATAAGGGAGTCATTCTCCTGGTCTAAACGTATTTGGTAAACCAAACAAGTACTGATAAAGTGCCAGCGATAATAATTGATAAAGCCTTAAACTCTGTTGTTTGCAAATCCTTGGGAGGAAGTGAAGAGACTTCTAAAAGCTTGTACAAAGAACTATCAGAACTGTCTCCAAAACTCTTCCAGACAGACCAGGAGAAGGGGTCATTCTCCTGGCCTAGGTATATTTAGTAAACCAGACCCTATTGCAAGAGACAGCTGTTAAGTTATTCTAAGACTGGATTGTTTCACCAGGAGAAGGGAGCCATTCTCTTGGTGGCTTGGATAATAAGTTCATTGAACTCCTTGCTTGGTATATTTGTTAGTGGTAGGGATAGAGTAGTTGGTTTGGACAGAGGACAGTATGTTGGTTTTTGACTTACATCCTGACATGCACCTGAGTTATTGTAGGTTGAGGTAGGGAAAACATTTTCTATATAGATACTAAGAGTAGCACTAAATGTGAAACACATTGCTATGCCACATCAACTTGGACAACAAAACATGGACAAGTATGTGGTGATGAGGCGAAGTGGTCACTAGAAGCAAACACATATAATGGTGTGATTAATGTCACTAGACAAGAAGGTCCACACACAAAGTTCTATCAGGTCTCTTGTAATGCCGTGATAACAGGAGAACAGGCCCAGAACTGATGGACGTTTTAGTTACAGATAATATAAGGCACAGTTTGGAAGGAGATGTCTTTGCTTTATTAGAGTATGTTTTCCTCTAATTAAACAATCTGAAATTGCAGAATCCAGTCTCTAACCACAAGGAGAAACCAGCCTTCTATCCGTCCCTTTTCTTCTTCTCACTGTTTCCAGCTCTGTAGCCAATGAGCACGCTTGTCAAAGGTTGCATTGCAAGCTTCTCTTTGTGATATGTACACAATGGAAACTGGCTAATGAGACATGGACAAACTCTGTAATAGGAGCAGCAAGGGAGGCTTCCCTTTTATTTCCCTTAGGAGACCTTTGCACTAGTTCGATGCCCCAGCTTTGATTCGGGACCATTACTCGGGGGGCGGTCACCTACCACACAAGACAACCCTCTGGTGCTGGCTTTAAAGCTTCATTACAGCCCAGCAAACAGGGCATAGTTTTACTCAAGATATCCCATTTTAGGAACTCTCCTCTGCTCTAGCAGTAGCTGTCATAATGTAATAGACACTTAACCTTTCTTCAAGGAATCAGTGATGTACAATAACCGCCCTCTCCCCCTTCTTCTGTTTCTCTCTTAAGATGTCGATGAGTGCGAACTGTTTCAGGTCAACCGTGAGAGCCGTATCTGTATCCATGAGTGCATCAACACCCCCGGATCATACCGGTGCATTTGTCCCACAGGATACCTCCTCAACACAGAGGTGAACAGCTGTGAAGGTGAGTCCTGCCCCTGGAAAATGGGCTGAAGAGGTGTCATGGACTTGGCCAACCTCCTGCAGTCTGTCATTAGCGTACCATTTCTACATTTTACAGATGTTGATGAATGCGCCAATAATCAGAACAACTGCAGCCGCAGCGAGATGTGCATCAACGTCTACGGTGGCTTCCAGTGTGTGCGGCCAGAGTGCCCCAAACCCCGCCTGAACACCAGCTATGTCAAGACGTCCAACTAGTAAGTGCTCTCTCCAAAGACTACGCAATAAGGCCTGGAAAGTGATAAAGCGTTGAGCACGATTATTAGACCCGGATGTCTAAATGAGCTGTGGCATGGCTAGATTTCTTGTGTTGAAATTAGAGACACTTTTATAAGAATAAGTGGTTGTCCAAATCGGGGCCTCGAGGACCGAAATCCTGACCGGTTTTCTGGATATCCCTCATGAATATTAATGCGGAAAAATGTGCATACATTTAGAATCATTGTATGCAAATGTATCACATGCATATTAATTAGGAGTATCCTGAAAACCCGGCATGGATCCAGCCCTCGAGGCATGGAGTTGGACAACCCAGTATGATATTTTTGAATAGCTATCATTTTAACCTGAATGTCCTCGGGGCGCACATTGTAATCATGGTCATTGCATCACTAATATTGCATTTTGTATCCTATGAAAGGAAAAAGGTTTTAAGCCCTAGGTTCACAGTACTCACATGATAGCTTTTTACAGGACATAGGCTGGATTTGTTTCTACATTGATCATAAATATGAGAGCTTCACTGAGAGGAGCGAGATGGAGAGGCTTCTGAATTGACTGGACCTCCTTACTGCTGGTGGCAAGTGCCAAATAGTGCTTGCGCCAGACTATCCCCATTTCTAGAAGGGTCGGATACTGCTACATCAGAAAAACTGATCTGACGATTTACTGCCAGTTTACTGGCGAATTAACCGCTGGTGGTCAAATTACTACTGGTGATACCGCAGGTTTACCAGCAGTCTTCATCACAGAAAAGTAGAATGTTTAAAAGTAATGGTGCTTGCCACCAAAAATAAAATGAGCTCTATGCTGGTCAGAAAAATTGTCTCATCAGTTGCAGCAGCTCTCACACTGGACATTAAGTGTTTGTCATGTGCAGGCACATACCACACTTGAAATCACAAGGAAATGTTTTTCCTGCAGGGGCTCTCTCCTTGCCCCAGAAATTAATGTGTGTGCCGGTGTTATTTTCTACCACTGATTTTACCACCCTTTCATGAGTTGTCGTTTAGAGCGGTAAAATACATTTCACCAGCGGTAAATGTGTTATCAATGGTGGAATTTATGTTCAACCGGTGGCATTAGCAGTGCAAATACCGCCAAACTGAATTACAGCTACTGCATGTGGTAACAGTAAGTTACCAGATAATTTAGGATAATGGTTAGTCATCATTTTAGTGTCCCATTAATTCCATTGGGGACAGGCAGAGTTACAGCTTATGGCAATTGCACCTCGGCCATTACCGCCATTGTAAGTGGAGGTAAACCAGGCAGATATTTAGGTTTAGGCTATTGGGTGTTAGCCACCTATGAAGCTGGAACTATTGACACGGGATCTGTAAATAAAGGGAAGATGGCATGTGAGGATTGACACACAGCCTGCATATTTTATTTGCTTATTTGTATTACCTGTCAACGCATATGCCTATGTGACTTCCCTCCCCATCCCTGCCGCTCTCTGTCTAAACCACACCCATTGCAGATTTACCATGTTATTCATCAGCTGCATGTCTTATGGGCTGATCAGCAAGCCTGTGATCTGCAGCTGGATGACATTAGTGGAAATAGAAAACTTAAATATGACCTCAAAGGGGTCAACCATTGACTCCCCTGTGTGAGGTCCCTGCACATTGCACAACACATCACACATACCTGGAAGCAGGCACTGAAAGACGAAGTACTGTCCCTTCATTTTTAAATTTATGAATGTTTTAGCATATTTGCTTCGTTTTGTGGAACTGGGTTGTTTAGGAATTTTTCTGAACTGCTTTTTTGAGCACGTCTGGGGACTGTGTAGATTATGGGAGCTGTGAGAAGATTGATTTCTATCACATGCATACACACTGCTCCTACACTACGTGAGGGGTCAGAAATGCAAGACAGACACAAAGATATTGTTTTCTCACAAGTTTCCATGTTATTAAATATAAAGGGGTGAGACAAACGCCTATCTTTCCCTAACCTAACCAGAATGTCCCTGCCTAATAGGCTAAGAGAAACTAACCTAGTGTCCAAACAGTATCTGACCCTCACGCTAATATACAAAACAAAATTATACAAGGTCTGTTTGGCTAGCTTAACTTTCACAAAACCGCATATCAAGTCAAACTCAAAAGTCAAACAGTAATCCTTGGATCCCCTTCCCCTGGATCAATTCAGGAATAGCTGGAACCAAGTTCAATTTCAAGAACGTTCTGGGTAATAACAAAGTTCCATGAAATGTATCCTTTCACTTGGCAAAGTGAATATCTTCTTCCAAAGGCTAGTTTACACACCAAAGGCCATTGTTAATTTCTCCACATCCTTCTGCTTGATAAAACAAAAGTATTTTCCTTCAAACATTAATTCATGAATCAGCAAGTGTTATTTTCTCAAAGGCCAAGCACTGGTTAGCACACCGTACTTCTTCAAAAGAAACAATTTAGTCAGGATGGTTCAACAGTTACCTTTTGAAATACCACAGTTCATGTTCAAAACGACAAGTTGTTGGAATTACCACTTCTTTTCCATCACAACCTTTTACCTTTCACCACAACCACAGTACTTTAACCCATCTTCTTCTTCGGGGAATACTCGCCTGCCAGGACGAGTTACAATTGGTCCCTTTCCTGGTTTTGTAGCCTGTCAGGATAAAACTCCTACTACTACAATGTGTGCTCTGTGGTAAAGGCTTGTTCCAAACTCTCCACACTAGAAACATAAATGAGGAGATCTGAACCAACAACTGGTTCTCTTGATAGTCCTTTGACTCTTAACAAAATGTATTACATTTCTTTCCAAACTGATATTCCACAAATGGGTAATTGTTCTCTTGTTTGTCTTTTGCCTTTAGACAATGCAGGTTACGGTTCTCTCCCCCTTGGTTTCTCATAAGAGGAGGGCTTTGCTCCTGGAGCATTTGTTTTCTGGTTGTGCACCCTTTTGGCTGCTGGCAATGCGGCTTACAATAGTTATCTCACAATTGACATTTCTTTCTGGGAGACTTGTACCCAGTTTGTCTTTGTATCGCTCTTCTACTAATTTGAAAATGTGCATTACAATAGTCTCCTAATTGGCATCCCTGATTAGGAGATTTGCGTTCTGTCTGTATTTCAATCTTCTGTGGCTTTGGCAATGTGGGTTACAATGGTGCCCTATTTGGAATTCCTCATTAGGAGAGCACACAGTTTGCCTTATTATCACTTTCTTCTGGCTTTGGCAATGCACGTTACAATTGTCCCCTATTTGGAATCCCTCATTAGGAGAGTTGCACTCAGTTTGCCTCAATTTAAGTGTCAGTATTCAAAATAAGCATTCTCACCTAACGGTCTCCTTCGGATCGCCCCAGGGTCACCTGCTACAGGCCAACACACTGGTATGCCTTTCCATCTCCTTCTGGCTCACTGGTGTTGCTACGGGTCTCTTCGGGGCTTCTGCTTCTCCCAGCTTCATTTCGTCTGCTGCCATGCACACAGACCTTCCGTGAAGCTCTCGCAGCTCCATTCACTGTCCGGTGTAACTTCAGTTACGGCGCAGTTCACGACATGTTGGGAGTTCCTCTCCCACACGGCGTGGCTTGCTTCCGCACTGCTTCCCGCTGCACGCTCTCTGCAAGGCCACACCTCCCCGACATCTATCGCAGCTCCTACACAGCGTCCCACTGCTGCCACACTGACACCCTCAGCTTGTACGTCCTCCTGCTCCTGCTCTCACACCTGAAAGTCCTTTACTTTCTTAAAGGTCCTGCTCAGGTGTTTTCTATTCAAATAACCAGACCGCTCATAACACTTCCTTAACTCAGCCCATCTTCCTTGTCTCAGTACTAAAAGCATTATGGGACTTGAAGTCCGTAATGTTCTTGTTTGTTTTATTAACAATAATCCAATCCAATTGGGTAACAGAGTATTCAGACTTAGGGGAGATCGTTAAAGGCACTGGTATTTTACCATTGGGCTTAGGACCTTGATATAAGGCAGTTCATAACAGATAGAAGTTGTAATATTAGCTTCCTGATCCTGCATTATGCTATTTCAAAGTTTGTCCAAAGAGTCTTCATGCTCTGAACCTTGGGCAGTTCAGGGAGAGGGAACAGCACAGTGACAGCAGGCCATTAAATATGTAGGCATTCAGGGAATCTTATCATCAGAAGAGATGAATACTGCATCTCTCCCAGCAGAGTCATTCACCACTTTCCCGTAACAGCCATCTCCTCCAATGTGATCCTCCCTCATGATACCGCCCCCAGGACTGCGATCAGGTAGCAGCAGCCTTCCTCATGCCATATCAGAGGAGACTTTAGGCTGAGGTTTAGTGATGACTCTGCAGGATTCATCACAACTCACACACATACACAACACACTGCCCTCTCATCACACCCTCTGTCCCACACACCTCCAGCTCACACAGTGCTCAAACTCATGATTCACACTGCCTCACACATGCACTTGCACACAAGGCCACCACAAACAATGCCCATACACACACTGCTCCCACACACATGTTAGCTGCCCCAACACACACACATTGACCATCCACCCACACTGCCCCCACATACTTTCCACACTCCCTTTTCAAACATCCACTGCCTGTGCACACACCCACTGAGCTCACACACTAAAACATCCCCCACATGCACACTGCCCCCTCACGCACACTGCCCCACAAACACTGACCCTTTCCACACATATTGTTTCCACAAACTGTCTGCCCACACTGCCACCCACACACACTAACTGGCATACGTTGCCCACACACACTGCACACTGCCCCCAGACACAGACTGCTCCTTACAAACACTTCCCCCACACATGCTGCACCCCACACACTGCAACTACATACAAAGCCCCCCACATGTTCTGCCCCTCACAATGCCCCCACCCACAGCCCCAACACACACACGCTGCCTACAGTCACAGTGCAACCAGATACACTCTGCCTGTCCCCACACACTGCCACTTCCCCCCACACACACTGCTACTTGCCCTGCACAAACTGCCACTCCCCCTCGCACACTTTCCTCACACATGCACTGCCCCACTACACACTGACCCCCAACATGCACACTAACCCCAACACATACATTGCCTGCACACATTTTCACACATTTCCACACATCCACTGCACATACATGCACACTGCCCAAACACCCAGGGTACCCTATTCCCACACACATAGGCTCTTGTGCAGACTTCACTTCACACACATATTGGCCACCATCACACCCACACACACTAGCAGTCCCTCCCACTCCTCTTGCTGTTTCCAATTCCCTTCTCTTGGAACAATACTCCAAATGTTCCTCTCTTCTTGTCTTTCTGGACCTTTCTGCTTCGTTCGACACCTGGATCGCACTATCCTTCTTCCCACTCTTCACAATCGTGCACCTTCTCTGTCTCCTGGCCTAACCAATCCTCCACTACTTTTCCACTTACCTATGGGGGTCTTCAGGGCTCTGTTCTAGGTCCTCTACTTTTCTCTATATATACTAGTCCCCTTGTCTCTATCATTTCTTCCTGCAGAGTCTCCCATCATCTTCATGCAGACGACTGTTAGATCTTTCTTTACTTTTCCTCTGAACTGCACTCTAATTTCTTGGCTTGTCTCCTCGATGGCATCTCACTATCGCCATTTGAATCTGTCTAAAACTGAGGTTATCAACTTTCCCGCTCCTACCATCCATCCTCCACTTCCCCCCCTTCTAGTTCCTTTCCCCTTGCCCCCTTCCTCTATTGCCCTTTCCCCTACCGCCCGTTAACTTGGGTGTAATATTTTACTCACATTTATCCTTTTCTTCACACATCTCTTCTCTCACTCTTGTCATCATCAACTGTATAACATTTGTAAGTCTCGCCCATTCCTCACAGCTCATGCTACTAAGGGCCTGCTTTCGTCTTTAGCCTTGTCTTGACTTTTGTAATACTCATCTATTCTCTTTTGTCACCCAGACTTGCTAGTCTCTTCGTTCAATATACAATTCTTCCATACGTTTCCTTTTCTCTCTCTCTTCTCTGGATTCTCTCTGTCGATTCTATCCATCCTGTCTTGCTCTCTTTTTTTTACTCCTGTCTACTGTATACTTTCCTCTGTATAGTTTTCAACTGCCCTAATGATCTAACTTCTCCTTATCTCTCGTTTCTTGTTTCTTTTTACATTCCTACTCACTCTCTCAGGGCGCCATTTCTTCTGGCTGTCCCTGCCCCCCCCCCATGTGTGTCCTCCTGTTTCTGTTCTTTCTCTACTCGCAACAACATACTGTCATGCTCACCTCCTTTCGCTGCACTCTATTTCTACTTACCCTCAGTTTAAAAGTCGCCTTAAGGATCATCTTCTGTCTTCTTGATTAACTACTCCTGACTGACTCATGCATTTATCTTTGTTTGTACTGCTTCTGTTTATTTGTTCAGTGCTTTGGCGTAACACATACACACCACCCAAACACACTGCCCTCACAAACTAAATTTGGCCCCACACACCCGCTACAAATCTGCAAACACTGCATCATGCACACACTGCCCCCAACATGTACACTGTCCCCGCACATACATGCACAGAGACCGGCCCACAAGCAGGCACAATGTATGATATGATATTTTATTTGTATCGCGCTCGTACACAAGTGTTTCAGAGCGCGACAAGGCAAGGGAGGGGAACAGGGGGGGGACACATTAACAATCTTACTAGGCCCAGTGGCATTGAGAATGTGCAAGTGCATGGGAAAGGGAAAGGGGAAAAGTGCATGGAAGGGGGAGAGTGGAAAGTGCAGAGCAGAGGAGAACAGATAAATAATAAATACAAATAAATAGATAATGGAGGCAATAAACAGGGGTAGTGCAGCCAGCAAGTGGCAAGTGCTGTGTTTATGGCAGCAGAACTGGGTAAGTCTGATAAGTGCATAAAAAGACGAAAATGGGGGCTGTGGGACACTGTATGGGTACAGATACAATCCCCAGTGGTGGCCAGAATGCAGTGCAGGAGGGTGGCAGGGAGACCAGGTACCTGGGCCCAGGGGACAGAGGGCGGCCAGGTGCACAGTGCAAGGAGAGAACAGATCAGCAGGGGAGAGGGGGAGCAAAGGCAGATGTAAAGAGGAATGTCTTGAGGTGCTTCCGGAACCGGAGATGGTTCTCCTCAAGTTTTAGAGTGGCAGTGAGGCTGTTCCAGAGGGAGGCCCCAGCCGAAGACAGAGATCTACCCCCACCTCGTTTCTTTGAAAAACAACTGACCCTGAGGGAGGTAGAGGAGCGAAGAGCTCGAGAGGGGAGGTATTTGCAGAGGGTTAGCTGTCCACTCACATCAATTAACCCTACACAAGTTCCACACACACACATTGCACCTACACAAACTCACTGCCCCCACACACACACTGTCCACAAACAGCACACCCGCTGCCGCACACACAAACACTGCCCACACACACACCGACACAGACTGTACATACCAACTGAGTACGCATACACACAAACAACCATATTGGGAGTAGAGGGCCATTTCTGGGAAATTCATGACAGTGGTGTGTGTACCTGGACATTTGACTCCTTGGCAATGATGCAAGTGCTTGATCATATGTGGGAAATTGCTGCTAAGAGGCAGAGCTGCTGAGTATGTGATGCTAGTATAGGGCAATGCCTATACAGTGACTATTCAAAAGGCCAAACTATTCGATTCAGTGCTTGTTTATGCCTGGCTCCTGAAACCCACAATTCTGTGGAGCAGTAAAACAGGCAGTATTATGCCTATTTCACAATTACTGCACAGCGTGCTGAGGCACCTAGTATGCCCAGAAACACCACTGGGGAGCAAAGGAGTCATTATGGGGTTGCCAGAGGATCCAGTCCGAGTGCTGTGCCCTTATCTCTTCCGCAGGTATGATATGATATGATATGATATGGTATTTGTAACGCGCCTATACACAGGTGTTTCAAGGCGCGACGAGGCAGGGAGGGGAGGAACAAGGGGAGACAAAACAAACGATCCTACTAGGCCAGGTGTCATTCAGATCGCGCAAGTGCAGGGGTGGGGGAGGGGGGAAAAGTGCAAGGGGAGGGGGAGGGGGGGAAGTGCAGTAAAGGTAAGTGGCGTAAGTAATAAATAAAAAAGGGCCAGCTAGTGGCAAGTGCAAGGTAAGTGCAGAACAAGTGCTGGGGAAGGGGGGGGCTGTAGGGATACAGAGACAGTCCCGTAGTGCAGAGGGGTTCCAGAGGATCAGTGACTGGGACCAGGACCGAAGGCAGTTTAGAGTGGTCCAGTTGCAGGATCAGTGCAGTTTAGTGAAGAATTAATTAGCTGTTCAGCAGGGGAGAGGGAGAGAGAAAGCAGAAGCAAAGAGGAAGGTTTTGAGGTGCTTCCGGAACCGGAGGTGGTTCTCCTCAAGTCTGTGTGACCTTTGGGTTTATTTTAACATGTCTTAAGTCTCGTTTGTCTAATGAGATTTGACGTTAGTGCAGAGCGTATAGATATCACCCTTTGTTCTCAGGTCACGAGTTTACGAGCACGTACAAGCACAACATTTTGCACATGTGAGTGTTCCTTTTTAAAATAGGCATTGCCCAAAGCTCTTGGCTTTCGGATGAGCTTCACCCAAATCTACATGAAGCTGACAGTACTGTGTACCATTCCCCCCCCCAATAGTAATTGATGGGCATTTATTCTATGGTACAGCAACTGACGCAAGGAAGGCATTAAGTCACTCTTACGACCTACTATACCCACTTACTACAAAACCGTTGCCAACCTGACGGCGCAACTTGTGGCCACACGCGCAGATGTTCTTCTGCCAGGGCTGGCATGAAGCAGCCAAGGCTGGCATGAAGCAGCCAGAGGCTCGGTCTCTATGGGAGCGTTGCCTTCTCCCACTGTCGGTTCCGGCATCTTGAACAATCCTTAGCCTCCTAAACAGTATCCTATAGGCTGTACTAAAGGTGGAGTCAGGACCAAGGGGGAAACCCTGTGCTCCAGCTACTACTACGCCTAAAAAATGGCAACATTGGACACGTTCTTTCTCTCTCTCGGTGACCATAAAGGGAGTTTTCATTGCGATCCCACATAAACTGGCAGCTGGCTTCAGCCCCTCGCGACATCCTGGCCAGAGCGCAAATGTAATGGCACGTGAGGATGGGTGTGGTGGCGAAGGAGACCAGCACTTTGACATCACAGGTGGTACTCTGGAGCACCGAGCAGCCTCATTGACACATTAAAAAATTCTCATGCTATACCAGGCACAATTCCTGGGAATTTAGGCTCAATTCATGGAATATTAAGCACAACCCAGCAATATTGAACTCCCCATGGCATGTTCAGTAGCAGCATGCAATGCCGGGTAATGCCCTGCAAAGTAGCCATCAGTGTTTATATTAGTTCAGGACAGTGCAGGGCAACTGGAGGAGGAACAATGTTCTCACAAAATTCATACGAAGACTCCTTACAAAGCTTTACTACACTTGGGCAGTCATTGCAAGAGAGAGCAAAGTAGAGCCAACGCTGGAACAAGAGAGCAAATGTGGGGGCATGAGCGCCAGCAAAGACCGAGGACCCTGAGGCAAACTGGAGGAAACAGGTTTGTAGCTACAAGACTAACATCCTTCCAAGAGGCGTGTAGGAAGTGGTATGGCTTGGAAGGGGCTAATTGTGGAGAACTGTGAAGTCTCTGGGACAGCTAGCCCCACAGCCATGGAGGTGTTTAAGGAGCTATGTCAGGGACCAGGACCCCATGAGACCTTAGAACTTGGGCCTACCTTTGGTGTGAAGGGCGCCTCCCGCATCCTTTTTGAGTGAGAAGGGCAGTCTAACCCTTAGGAGAGAGATAAAGAGAGGGATGGAACTGTGAAGTCTCTGTGACAGCTAGCCCAACAGTTGTGGAAAAGTTTGAGGAGCAACCTCAGGAACCAAGCCCCCCTTGATGGCTTAGACATGGAGCCTACCTCCAGTGTGAAGAGCACCATTTCTCTCCTGAGTGAGAAGGGTAGTACAACTCTTTAGAGAGATAGCAAGAAAGCAATGGAACAATTCCCAGAGGTTAAATGTATCATTTCCCCCCAATTGAGAAAGACCCCATAAAGGTTAACAAACAGTAAGAGAGCGAGGGAACCAATGCCTTGTGTGAAAGGCACCATATCCCACCTGAGTGAAGGAGCCCTACAACCCATAGGAGAGAGCAACATATAAACAACATATAAATAAAAGCAAACAATAAATAAATGGCAAATAAACTATTCCCTGGCGTGAATGGCTCATATCCCCCTCCACTGAGTGAGAAAGATATTAAAACCTTTACGTGGGGAAGTAAGAGAGCAAAGGAACCACTTCCAGACATGAAGGGCGCCACATCCTTCCTGAGTGCGAGGGACACTATAACTGATGGAGGGAAACGAGTCATGTCAACCTTTGGAATGAGTAGGGCACTATATCCCTGAGAGAGAGAGAGAGAGAGAGAGAGAGAGAGAGAGAGAGAGAGAGAGAGAGAGAGAGAGAGAGAGAGAGAGAGAGAGAGAGATATATATATATATATATATATATATATATATATATATATATATATATATATTGGGGCATATGAGATCCCTTCAGTAAAGGAGCAAAGTGCACCCTAACTTATATTTATAGTGAACCGGAGCATTCTATCCCAAGATCAGGGAGCATTGTGCCAGGCACTATCCTTCTCCTGTCGATTACAAAAAGTAAGCAGAACACTCCTACTCTGTGAAGCAAACTAGGCAAAGAAGCAGCGGAGCGCTATATCGCTCAGACTGTGTTGTGCTTCAGAGAACTTGAGGAGACAAGTAAGGTAGAGAAAACTCTAATAATATATTATTTATTTTATCATTACACTTTATTTTAGATCAAACCCAGGAAGTGTATTCTTGTTCCGTTGTAGATAACCCTCTGCTACCCATAGTTATTCACCTCATCCTTTTCCTGTGAGAGACGCAAAAGAGGTCAATTCCATTTTGAGTCATATGGTTAAGGACAATCCGACACATGGATCTTTGACCTTCCTTTCATGGAGTGAATCATTTAATGCGCTCCCCTTCAGAATTGTCTGTCAACCGATTGGCTTCTTGGTGGACATATAAGTAAAATGAGGTGCAAACTCCCTATGTTGGCCCCATTAATAAAAATAATCAAATCTGTTGGTTGGAAGGCTGTGACAGAATGGCATCTGTGCGGGTAGGCAATCCCAGACATTTCTTTTTGTGACACAAAATGATGCATACAGATAACTCTGTCCCAAATAGTGGTCTCTACTAATCAGGCCTCACTTTCCAAATGCTACACTCTAGAAAGTATAGTAGACATGTTCTCTTGGCTGGCCTTTGCCAACTGACATTCCAGCAGCTGCCCTGTAGTTTTGGCAACATCGCAGCAACAGAGGAGCAAACAGCCTGCTGGAATCTAAATTAATTCCGACCTTAACAGGGGGCACCCATGAACCTAATTAAATATAACTGGGGATCCCAAAGGCCTGATGGCTGATCGGTAACATATACAAATTAAGCTTTATCTGGTTTGATATTGTGGCCTTTGGAGAGAGGCAGTTATAATTGCCAAAAACCCATTTCAAGTTGTTAAACTGGTTTCTAGTGACTCATACAACTGTCAGAGGGTTGTGTAACATTGTCTGGGGCTGTGCTAGGCAAACAAATGGTTGGGTCCAACCCTTGAAGCGTCTTTTGTTATCTGCTGCAAAGGCTTGACATATTTCCAGGAGGACAGCATAGAGTGCCAAGGGGAACGGTGAAGATAAGTGCGTCAAAGGAGACCATACCAGCACAATCAGGAAATAACGCCAGGGTGGTAAGAACTAGAGTCTATTTGATATAAGACAGACATGGGGAGGGGGAAGTTTAGAGTAGCCCAGGAGAGAAGTTACAACCAGAGAAGGGCTTCCACCACTTTGGAAATGCCTAGGCCACAAACACTCCTTCCTACAGACAAGGCACTTTGCAAGCTGAAATCAGAAGGACAATCGCTTGTTGCAACAGCTGAGATTGGCCCGACAGGGGCTTGAAATGGACCAATCTGCTGTGGAAAAATTACTAAGGGGGTGAAAGCCGCGTCCCCTTTGAGGAATGCTCTTTGGAACGTTATTGGTGTCTGCTCAAAGTCCACAGTCATTGGGGTGAAGAAAAAGCTTTTCAATGGAGCAAGATCTTCCAACCGGACACTCCAGGGGATATTTTGGAGCAGACACTCATACCCTGTCTACTGGAAGTGTCAGCCGTACAAGTACTCTCTTGCAACCTTCCTGGCTGATAAAGGCAGGAGAAGGACTCACCTTATCCTCCGAGACCCTGAGACAAGGACCCACAGCAACCCAGAATCAAAGGAACAGCTTTGGGATCTGTATCGCTCCTTAAATTGCTTTCAAGCAGACTCTACCTCTTTCAAGCCACCCCATGCCATTGCAAGATCCATGGAGCTCTTCTTGACATTCTATGCATTTTGACCCCCTTCAATCCATTTTTGAGTCGTCGACTCAACCTCGCCTGCTTGTTCCCTAGTACCTTTGAACCGCCCGCTGCTGTTGAATAGCGCCACATTGTTTGACCTAGCACCCGACATGATACAGACTTGACCCATTGGGAAACACCTGAATCAAACATCTCTATACCAACTCGGTCTGCTGTAAAGCACAAAGAAACCCAGTTTGACATGTTCGACTCTTTACCAAAAGACATACTTGAACATTGCTGCAAACATATTTGCATGCTTACCGCTATCTTCAAACCCAGAGTGCCCCTTTCATCCAAAACTCTGTATAGTATAAGTATTCCTTTATAGGGTGGGTTGTTCGTGTTTTAATAGTGTTTTTGCATCTTTAGTTTAAAGTCTCCTATTTCTACAGAACCTTGATTGAACGTTACTTTTATTTTGGTACCACAGTATTATTGTTGTCCTGGATGCTTCCTTGCTGGTTCATGCCCCTTTTGAAGAGTACAGCCTACCCTCGGCCATTGGCATCTTTAAGCAGTGAATGAGGTGTACCCTTCATGTTGAGCCTGTTTCATCTTCTTGATTGAGATCACAGCCTGTGTTGTGGAAGTGTGATTAGTAAGAGTTTAGAAACCACTACTCATCCATTTACTCCTGCAGAGCAGCAGTCATTTCATCACAGGGGCATGATTAAGATATGAGTATGGCCACAAATTCGACATGTGCACCCAACCTTCTGGGCGTTGGATCACTATACGATATGGTTATGTTCAATAGAGCAATGCAAACATGAGCAAACTCCAAGCATAACAGGCTAGAAACAAAAACCTTCTCAAATAAATGAACTTTCAAATGGAATAAGAGTTATAAAAATGGAGCTGTGAGTGTTTTAATGAAAATGAAAGGAGAGAGACTCAACACTGAAAACCCTATTCAGTGTTCTACGAAACCGTTATTAGAAGGTCAGCGATTTTGTTTGTAGACTATTAAAATGTACGGATTTAAAAATAATACTGCCTTCGGTTCTATACCTTGTGCGCTGGGGCTAGGGTAATTGTTTTAATTTATTTTATCTCGCAGAAAGGATTGTTGACAAAGGAAGTAACCACATCCATTGTTTGGCATATTATTATTAGTATTATAATATTTATTGAGCACATAATTACTCTATTGCCTGCACAGTAAGCCAGTGTAGGAGAGCATGAACCCACTCAACAGAGTCACATCTATGACATGAAGAAGATCTTCTGTACGAGGTAGGGCCCTCTGGAAGCGTCTTCCTTAGCCGTGCAACTGTGGCAACCACCGAACACATGTATACAGTATAGGCTTCAAAAACCTTTTTTAAATGTGTAGCAGGATTTTGTTGGTGGATGGCCTACGGAAAGAGTATGCAATTTAGAGGAGGGTAATACAACCAAAACAGGCGGATTCATGCAAAGTCTAATATTAAATAAAACTTTCAGCCGCTGCACACTTTTTTGACGATGATGGTGTCCTTATCGTACCTTCTGTCTTTTCTTATTCTTTGAAATAGGAGGATTTCCGAATTGTTCTCATATACAGTGTGGGAGCCACTGTAGGGTGGTAAATGTTTCTATTCCCTGTAAATGAAAAGGGGGCCCTCAAACCTCAAATATGGTCTGTAGGACCATAGAAGAGATGTTTTTCACATGTAACCAATATAATTCAAAATGAACTACTATATATGCAATGTGTTATTAGATAACAGAGTTCATATGATGTATGTTATAATATGACCTTTGTGTTTATTGCTTGGTCTTCTGTTTTTTTAAAATTTTCCTTTTCTCTTCAATTTCTCTTTTTTTCCCAGTCAGTGTGAGCGCAACCCATGCCCAATGGACAGTAAATCCTGCCAATTGTCTGCCAACTCGATCTCCTACCATTACCTGCCCCTCCACTCCAACCGCTCGGCTCCGAAGGTCCTGTTCACAATGTCAACCAGCCACTTTATGGGGGACAGTCTTCGCTTTGCCATCACTGGGGGTAAAGGTCACAGTTCTCTTGCCGTCGAGCGCTCGGACCGCTACACAGGTGTACTGACACTGACCAGCCCCGTGATCGGGCCCGCCACCTTGGAGGTGGAGCTAGAGATGACAGAAATGTCGAGGAAGACTCTCTTGGGGAGACACATCTTCCACGTCACCATCTTTGTATCTCAATATGACTTCTAGGCGCCAACCAGGACAGACCCGGGAGTGGACGAAGGCAGAGGAGGCGATGGAGCCAGAGCCGAGGCTGGAAGGCTAAAGGCTAGAGTGTCTTTCCCACAGAGGTCATTGGTTTCAGTTTCACTCAAATTGCTAGTGAAAGGAAGTTATGACATCTTGCTTCGTACCCTGAATGGCAATATTTGCTTTTCCCCAAAAAGTGCTACATGAGCGCTAGGTCGCATTGCTAAACATTGAAGGCATTTTGGAAACGGACTATGCCGTCAGCCTTGACATATGTTTGCGGAGGAGCATCCAGTGATGAGGAACACTGAGGCAGTGTGGAAGACCCGGACTGCTCCTGCTGATGCAAGTCTTGCTCTGTACACGCATCTACACACAACAGGTCGATTCCCAATTTTTTGTTACCAGGGGCTAGTGCTATAGCTGGGAGGGAGGGGTACATCAATAAAATACAGAAACACAGACTTCCCCCTGCTCCTGTTTCACTACTACATAGTCTATAAATGCTTCAGCGAGCAGTCATATGACTTACTCTTCTTGATACTCCAACTCTTTCAATACAAACAGTATTCAGAGAAATCTCTTTTTGAATAAAATACGTACTTCTTTTTATTGCAGAGCTATACAACATTTCTTAAAACACATCACATACCATATGTCCTATCCTAAAGTGCGATAAATGCAATTGTGCAAAAATGGGGTTAGTTAAAGTGCCCAAAAATGTTTGTGCAAATAAGCAAACTACAGTACAATGTTCAACCAGTCTGCAAACATTGGTCTGAGGGAGTATCGTAGTGCTTCCAAGCTCAATCTTCTTGTACTCTTGAATCAATACAGTGAGGTCCCTAACACAACTCATTCCGTTTCACTTCTGATTCAACAAGGCTCTCAGTATCTTCTCATAGCTCGGTATGACACACATGGACTTCCCTGGGGGATTCTTGTTGTTCAATATCCCTCATCTTACTACCACAGGATGTAGTTATAACATAATGTTGACACACAGCGTTTCGGCCTTTCCATGAGAGATTCGCAAAATTGCAATCTCTAAACAATGTCTCTTCTACTCCTTCATCAGGCTAAATAACGTAGCTCTTGTGAGATCCAAGATCTTATCTAACCCATTAAAATGTGTTCTCTCTTATTGCATAGTTATATAGGGGAGAACATATAATTTCTTCTAGTTCATGGACAATTTCCGATAAAGTGTCAAGGTGGTTGCTTCACTTATGAGGTCTTGAGTCAATTGAGTTCTTCTTTGGGCAATAACGCAACCTCCGTCTCTTGAAGGGAGGTCAAAATGTGAGTGCAATGTATACAGGAGGAGGAACAAAAAAAGGCATACATATAGTTAAAAGTAGACAGATCTAGAAAGCCTCATTTAAATTAGAATATGGGAAACAACAGGGAAACAATGAGTGCAAGAATTTAGAGAAAGAAAAAGAAAGCAAGAAAGAAAGGTAGAATGTGAAAAATAAACAAGGAAAGCATTTAGAAATTTCACAAAAATACATTGCATGGAGAAAATATAGGAAGTGAAAAGTATGAACGAAAAATATAACCATACATTAAAAGAAAATGCAATTCGGTGACATTTTTCTTTATCACTATTTTTATCTTTGGTTATTGTTTAGTCATGCGCCTTTGCAAGCCTCACTCTGTCGTTAAATCCAAGAAGGAACTGTACAATTGGTGCATTGTAGTAAAGGAGATTAATGCAAAAATAAAACAGGGCATTGGTTACAATATCTTCAGTCAAATAGTTGAAAATAACTTGGAATGGAACATTATGTGTGAACTAGTCGGAAAAAAACAGCATGCCCATTGTATCAAATAAAGAACATATCTAATGAGATAAATCTGCTCTCTCACCTTTGTCATGTATATATGTATGTATGGGATTGAGACCGCTGTGCAAACACCCACTGGAAAAGTCAATAGGTCTGGCTTTGCAAATGAAGAGGGCGTCTTTACAGTATAATCCCACCACTTACATTGGATTCTAGAATGCTTGCTTGTATCCCCTCCCAACCTATCATAGTTATACTGAAGGATCACAAGGAAAGGCTGCTGTTACCTGAGCTTTCACTTCGTTCATACGTGAGAAGGGTGCAGGAGAAAATGTGTTTTAAATAAAAAGAACTACAAAAACAAGATTGCATTCTACACAAACTCCAACTAAATGGTTTAATGGCATAGTTTAATAGGAAACATTAAAATTAAGAACAGTAAATATATCAATGTTACATTACAACATGTTGCTTTGTGGTTGAGAAAAAGTGGTGATCCATTTTGTGCTAAAATCTCAGAATATGTATTGCCCTGAAACAACAAAGCGCTCAGTTAAGTTTTATAAATACCCGAGGGAAAATGAGCTTGTAACAAAGGAGCTCACTGGCCCTACCGGAGTCGTTACAAGCCCGACAAAGCCTTCCTCCCAGTCCTGTTCAATGTTTGAATGGCTGCCATGTAAAGCTCCCTTTTCCCCGTTCCCTGGTGGCTATCTTCATTGTTTACTTTTTTTATCGCTTTTTAATGGCAGCCAGGGAAAGGGAGAAGGGACTCTGTTTTCAGTTGCTCAGTGCCGAAGGCGTTTTACAACTTTTAAAAAGTCACTACTAGTACCCCGGTCCAATGGGCCGGGGTACTATTAGCAATAAGCCCCTTGCTGAGGGGGCATTACCGTTTCAGGTAATGCCCTGGGGCCTGCGTTAAGCCGCTCGCTTCGCTCTGGACTGTAACTATGGACACTGGGGCATTACCTGAAGCTGCAACGCCCCTCAGCCCCCCAGCTCGAGGCTTATTGCTTAAGTAGTACCCAACTCAGCAGCCTGACTGACAGGGGGGTAATTTGGACCCATACATCAATATTTCTGAATAAGATGACATTGGCCATCAGACCCATTTACTCCATCAACTCTTTAAAGGCCCTGCGCTTGGTCCACAAGCCCACGAACAATCTACACCGCTTGCACAGGCACTCCTCAGAACAAGGTGTATTTGTTGAGAAAATAGAACGCTACTTAAAAAACTTACTCAATAAAAACGTACAAATTAAAGATGATGAATGTATTTACAAACAATAACATAGACATTACTACATAGCACTTTGCTATACGTTCTGCCTTTGTGTTGGGAATGAAATGATTTTGCAAGACACGTGCCATGAAGTCTGTTCTCTAAACACAAATAACACATCCTCCAAAAGAGGTGAATGGGAAATGGAGCATGGACCAGCACTTTATATTCTGGTTCCAGGTGAGGATGTTTCTGTAAACGCACAGACAAGGTGTAGGCCTACTCACGTGCCAGCACAGTAACAAAAGCACACACGTCATTCGCAAGATCCATCAGTACGCCTTGTAAGGGCCAGCTCTAGAAATTACACATTGTAAGTACATGAGGTGATTTGATAAGATGTTTTGTTTCAGAAATTGTGCAACTCTGTCCCGTTGAGCCTGCAAATTGGGAAAATTCCCGTGTTTGTCTGTGATCCCATTGAAGTGACAATTGGATGGAGGGCGCTAAAGCTTTACTAGATCCCATTGATGTTTATCGAAACCATTGGGGTTTGTGGGGAAGGTACACAATTAGTCGAAGCAGGATGGCAGGTAGCTGCCCAATTTCAGGGAATCTTTGTGATATTGTGCTCTCTTTTGCTGCAACGCTTGCATCATAACTCCGGGATAAAGAGAGAGAACAATTCTGCCGAATTAATTTTGCTATTCAAGAAAATGTGCCCTGAGAGCGTTTCGAGTTCTGCTCGCACTCCTGCTGCTTCCTATTGTTGATAGCGAGGGGGGGTATGATAGTGGCCACTTCATAAAGGTACACGCTGCCAATGGGCCACTGAATTTGGGGGCAAGATAATAGCAGGAGCAGGTTATAAGGACATGACAGGGAGAGTAAAAGTTAAGTAGTCAGATAGGAAAACTGTCAGGGAGGGAAAATGTAAGCATAAATCAAAATGTAGCAAATATTGTCCCCTGTCTAACCTTGGAGCCCCGCAGTGGGGTGGCCAATGCAGTCAGGTGCCCCCCAGAGCTAGCGGATGCTGTTCCTGGAGGAGGTATATACTGGATCCTCAGACCACCCACTGGGTCCCTGCATTAAGGCAAGGCACAGTCAAAGGAAGGCAAGCGCCCCTCAAACCCAACTGGTGTGCAGGGTTATGAGGATGGTGTTGCCCAGCCCACCTCAAGGAACATTTCACCACATCTTCTGGAACATTTATATGGGGGAGTAAGACCCTCATACCCCCCCACTGACTGCCCCACACTCCTAGAGCATACAATTCCTTTTGCCCTACTTCCAGAACCCACAACCCCCTAAAAATGACACAAAATACGCAGTGAATTGCCTCATCACAAAATGAGTTGAAATGCCTATGGTGGGTTGAGGATACCCATGAGGAGGGTAATCACAGGGATTCCTATATACCCTCATCCCTTCTCCCCTTTTCAGGGACCAAAATAAGCTGTACAGCAGCCTCAGAGAAAATTTTTCCAAAAAGTGCGTGCTGGCAGAGAGGCATTTCAGTTCTCTAACCGGACCCACAACTCTAGTGTAGGAAGGAAAGGGAAGCCACTGTCTTGAAAGAAACATTGTTACAACACTTGACAATCCCCAGTGAGCGGGAAAATACATTCTCCCCTGCAGCACAGCTACCAGGAAACTCAGCTAATATTGTGACTTGTGCTTGGGGTTTGGGGGATATACAAAACCACACCAATACAAGGATGGTTCCAGCAGAAGACGCAAAGAAAGAAATTAAGACACAGCCTTCTCTCTGTCTGGTGGGGGTTACAAACGTGTAAATTCCCTGTGACGAAAAGAATTAAAAGTAGCCAACAGCTCCAATGCTTACCAAGAGGTTTTCAGACTTCTGAATCACTCTCTGAGAGGTTAGAACTACCCAGACTCAAGCAGAAAATAACACGAACGCTTTTCAGAAAAGGGAGTGGGACTCTGGACCTATACATAGGCCTTCTAAATTTCAAGATGGTGGCGGGCCTTCTTGTAACCCCCAGGCCAGCCCCCTACCAAACCACATGACCCTGCACCCCAGGCCAGTCACAGCTGAGAAGGCCCATCAGAAAAATGTGCCTTTAATATCAGTAAATCCCACTCCAGGATAGGAGAGACCCCATTACATAATTCAGCTAGCTCACTATGGCAGAGTTGGGTATTTGAGCAGAAATTCGAGGAAGGGGTTCGGAGGAAAGTGGAGAGGGAGCGAGAGCAGAACTGAGCAGGAGGAGAGATCTGAAGGTTGGAGGTAGAACCTGGAGAAGTTTCTAGCAGGATAGACATATCAAGAGGAGAGGTGATGAGGACTGAAGGAGGCTGGAGCAGGAAAGGGGTGTCATCACGTAAAGGAGAATTATTGGGGAGTGGAGGAGGTGGGTTTACAGTCATAAAATGGAATGACATGTCGAAAGTCATAATGTCGAGAAAAAAAAAATCGGAAAACAATTTGCATTTTTTTTAAATTGATTTTTGTTCGAAATGGGGGGGGGGGGTTCCCCCCAACCCCCCAACATAAGCATACAATTAAAAAAATAAAACATTCAAATTTTTTATTTTTTTACTTTTTTTTCGACATTAAGTCTTTCGACATAATGTTTTTGACTTTTTGACTGCACACGAGGCGATGTACTATCAGAGAGAGAGAGGTAAAGACTATAGCGGCAGATATTGCACTAAAAGAGTGGCAGCCCAGGCATCCCATAAAAGTAAGATCAGTGAGTAAATTTGGTCCCCGGCAGATCTCAGCTGAGGAGGCAGGCAGTAGTATGAGGCAGTAAAATCTCATCAAGCATCAGGGTGCTTACACTACAGAGAATCAGCACTGGATTGTCCTTCGTGCCTAGATTAGGAGGATGGCAAACAGTATTTCAGGCCACATTCCTAAACTTAAGTGGCTAGAGCACTGCACAAGAAACTTGCACATTGCCTTTCCTTATTGGAGAACTGCAAGCTTGACCAAACCCAAAGACTACGGGCCAAGGAAGGGCCAGACTCACATACTCAATTAACCAGTGTGCGGGAAATCCACAAAAGCCCCAACTCAAAGACAAGGGCCAGCAGGGGGGAAGCAGGGGAGAAGGCCTTTCCCGCCGGAACGGCTGTAAGAGAGTTTCCTTTTGCAACTGAACCAATACATTATTCCCGTTTGCTCTTATTGTTGTGAAATGAAAATCCCTTTAACTGCCATCTAACCTTGAATCTGCCACTTTGGGCAAATGAGAGGAGAGATATGAAAAGAAAAGAGGAAGCAAGAGTAAGAGAGGAAGCAAGGAAACAAAGAGAATTTGATGATGAACTAGAACGAAAGAGGAGGCAGAGAGCACGTGATCTTGAGTGTATTGAAAAAGAGTTCATGGATCTTAATCCAGTAGTGGCATGAGAAGACATAGAAGACACAGAAGAGTTCTTCCCAGCACATGAGCCAATAGAATGTCCATCTAGATCAAATCCAGAGGATGAGTTTGACTCTAGAAGCATTGGGGATGCTATAGATAGAGTCTATCATGATACAGGGACTAAAAGTGCTGCAGGGGGAAGGGTACAAATTATCGACTCGAGTATATGCAGTTGTACGACAAAGAAGGCGCCTCATGCAGTTTTGAGCCAAAGGAGCTGTCTTTAGATAGACTGACTCTGAATAGAGATGAGGAGGAGAGAAGTCACACGAGTTGGGGACAGGATATGTCAGACGAGGATAGGGAAACCTTCCATGGGGAGGAGGAAGGCAATGTATGTGGCCCTGAAGGGTGTTTTTCAATAGATAAGGAAGTAAGATGGTCGGATCTAGACCTACCCAAATCTCGGGCGTCAGAATCCCTGACACGGCAAGATCAACCTAGAGGGCGATCCCATGATGAGAGGGGGGACTCGCCACCTTATGTGAGCAGGTTAAGGTCACTGCCCGGAAGAAGGCAGAGTGGAATCATTGTCCCTGCTATGAACAGACAGGCAGTGAGGGACGAATGTGAGTTTAGGGTTTCACAGTTTCCCTTGTTAGAGAAATGAAAAGCTAGGCCACAGCACATACCTTGGCCACAGAGGGATATGGATAATTGAAGGTGTAAACTTAACTTCTGGCGCAGGGAAATGGATACATGAGTTAGAGAAGATGACAGGAGGAAACAAGTTAGCTATAGGGGACATTAAAGGTCTCCTGATCTCTATCCTTGGGAAAAGGGCTGATGGCGTTTGGTCAAGAGCAGGGTATTCTAGTGTTAGTACGGTAAACACTGCTCATGATGGACCAGCGTTCAATAACTGTAGGGCGGCAGTCTGGAAAGCGCTTAGAGTACTGTATCCATCCTACATGGGAGCTATAATGGCAAAGAAGATGCAGGAAGGGGATGCTTCTCTTGTTTATATTCAGAACTTCCAAGAGCAGTGGGCTTTGGAGACACGTGAGGCTTGGGGGAAATCCATACCTGTATGTTATCCTATATTATGCCAAAGGCTGCCAGAAGCAGTACAAAAGCAGCTCAAGAAATTAGTGGGTATTGAGGCAAACCTGTGGTCATAGATTCTGCTCACCATTGCGCATTATTACAGGCTGTTGCAAGAGAAGAATCAAAAGAAAGATGATGCTAGGAAAGGTGAAGAGGCAAAGCTAGTGCAGAAAAATGTGTCAAAGTACTCAATTGAATGGGTAATGTTGACTAGTGGAGACGGATCGGTTTCGCAACAAGCATGCCACAGGTGAATAACCAAAGGCAGTTCAATCAAGGTAATAATGGATTTACACTACGGGGAAGGGGAGGGTTTCAAGGTAGAGGCTTCCAGAATAATCTGGGAAACTTCCAGAATAATCAAAGTGGGTTTTAAAACACACAGAACAATAGTCAAGACATGCAGGACGGGCAAGTTAGGAGACCTACTCTTATATGTTGGACCTGTGGTATGTCAGTGCATTATGCTCGCACATGTAGAAGTCAAGGATATGTGCAAAATGGGCAGTTCTCAAGAGGGGGGATAGCAAACCTGCCTGCATATTCGCAGCAGAATGGAGATTGGTTTGCTCACAATCAGACAGTGCAGCAAACACAAGCGCCAAGAATGCAACAAGATCTACGAACACAGCAGGTAACAATGAATCCACCACAAGGGAAGTCACAGCAGTCACCCATGCAGATACAGCAAAGCACAAGCATGGGACAGTTAATGACTCCTATAATAGGGGGTGTTACTGTTGATGGATGGAATCCTTTCACAGTTACAGGGATGAGAATGTATCCACAATAGGAAAGCTCACTGGGAGACTTGATGTCTTTGATACTATCTGTGACGCCCAATCCTCAAGAGGAACCGAGGGTTGACGTCAATATAGGAGGCACATCTTTTTCTTTTTTAGTAGACATGGGTGCAACACGCTCATGTATACAAGAGGGGACATTTTTGATGTCTGGAAATGCCATGAATACTCAAGGTTTCACAGGAGCTACAAGTAGAGTTCCTTTTACTGAAGAATTGCCAGTCTCTATAGGAGAGTGTGACATGTCTGTGCCATTGTTATATTCAAGGCAGCCACCTGTTAATATATTAGGTCGAGATTTAATGACCAAATCGAACATGACGATTTCTGTCACTGATAAAGGCATAGTATGTTCAAAACCAGGAATGCATTATTTGAACGTGAGTGAAATTATTATGGCGTTTGCAGGACAAGTGGCCATACGGGAAGTACCTTTAGAACCAGAAGTTTTTCACTATGGGGTACATATTCCGTTAACATGGCTGCCAGGTTTAGTGGGCAGAACTATGAGAATACCTGATGAATTTTTATTCAGGCGAAAGATACCTATGGATGAAGAGGAAGGGCAAGTCTTCCCTTTAGAATTACAAGCAGCCACAGTCAAAGGAGAAATGGCTTTGCTTGATGGAAATGATTATGAAGGTAGACGATGGTGCACAGTGATTGCCATTGGGGAAGGTTACAGATTGACTGACGTCACTGATGATGATAGGTTTGTAGACCATCCGGCAGATGATGAAGTGGCATTCGAAATGAGCATTACTGATTGGGTAAGAGCAATTAAATGTGAGGTTCTTCAGAAAATGATGTTAGCACAGAAACACCCAGAGTATTTTGGATGAAGACATGGCGAAAGTGCCAGCTTCATTATGGACAACAGAGCCCTATGACGTAGGCCTATTGAAGGGGGTTGGAGAAGTGAAGATTAAATTGAAACCAGGATCAATTTTACCTCGAGCACGACAGTATCCTATGTCTCTAGAGGCAGATGAAGGTATTTTTAAAATGATATCTGCTATGATGGAACAGGGTATCTTAGTGATGTCAGAGTCACTGTGTAATACTGAAATTTATCCTGTAATAAAAGGGAAAGGGGGTTGTGGCGTTTAGTGCAAGACCTTTGCCCGATTAACCAGATTGTAGAGGCCGAGTTCCCTCTAGTTCCTAATCCTGCGACAATCTTATGTAATATCCCTGTTGAAGCACGATATTTCACTGTGATTGACTTGAAAAATTAGTTTTTCTCAATCCCATTGCAGAAAGACTTGCAAGATCTGACATAATTTATGTTCAGACAAACTCATCTGAAGAGTACTCGCCTGCCCCAGGGGTACTGTGAGTCTCCATCGATTTTCAATAGAGTCCTGCAGATGGACTTAAGCAAAATTGATTTAGAAAGTGTTGTGTTGCAGTACGCGGATGACATATTGGTCTGAAGCACCTCGGAGGAAGAGTGCAGACGTGATTCAGTTCAACTGATGATTATTCTTGCAGACAAAGGATATAAAATAGACAAGGAGAAATTGCAGTATTGTCAAAAAGAAGTGCTATACATAGGTCAATTAATTTTGCATGAGGAAAAGAAAGTTACTCCTGGAAGGCCTGAGGCTATTTTGAAAACAGTAAAAGCCACTCATGATAAAGCACATGCAGAGATTTCTGGGACTGTTTAGCTATGTAAGAGCATGGGTCTTTGATTACAGTTCATACATAAGGTCCTTGTTGCAAGCTCTAAAGAAAGCACAGACCAATCAGGAACAAATTGTCTGGACTGAGGAAATGGAAGAAGGGTTTGATGAGTTGAAAAAGGCAATTTGCACAACTCCAGTTTTAGGGATTCTCAATTATGCTGAGGAATTATTTTTGTTTTCACACATGAATGGCACTGTTATGACAGCTGTACTCGAGCAGAGAACCACGTTGAGGTACAAGCCCCTTGCATATTACAGTGGGATTCTAGTCCCAGTAATAAGGGGTAATTTTCCTTGCAAACAATCTTTGGCAGCCGCCGCCTTCGCCATTGAGAAGGCTGCTAGTATAGTAATAGGGTGTTCCATGACATTATTTGTTGAACATGCAT
Organism: Ambystoma mexicanum; assembly: GCF_040938575.1. Taxonomy (NCBI): domain Eukaryota; kingdom Metazoa; phylum Chordata; class Amphibia; order Caudata; family Ambystomatidae; genus Ambystoma; species Ambystoma mexicanum. The sequence goes on from NC_090921.1 coordinate 1,009,466,156, forward strand.
TGTTTGCTATTTTGGAAAAGCCTAAAGGCACGTTGACTTCTCAAAGGACTTCTGCCTATGAGGTAGTTATGTCAATTACAGCAATTAAAATAGCCTGATGCAAAATAGTGAATCCTGCCATGTTTGTAGCAGAACCACTGGCAGAGGAAGAGCATGCACATGATTGCTCGAACTATGAGGAATTCTATGACGAACTCCCGAGGGTGAAGGAAAATGCGTTGGCAGCTGGAGAGATTCTGTTTATTGATGGTTCTTCTAGAATTGATCAGAATGATAGACAAAGATATACAGGTGCCGCTGTGGTAAAGCACGTGGCCAATGGAGAGTTTGAAGTATATAAGTGCACGACTAGCGTCTTACCTTTCAGCACAGGCTGCCGAGTTAGTGGTGCTGATTATCGCCCTCGAGAGATACGCAGACCAGGAAGTAACAGTGTACAGTGACTCTGCCTATGTGATGTCAATGGTACACGCAGGGCTAGCACGTTGGAAAAGGAGGGGCTACCTCCGAGCGACGGCACTCCAGTGCAGCACCCAGCCTTATTGGTCAGACTTATTAAAGCACTACAACTCCCAGTAGCCATCGCAGTAGTTAAATGCGCAGCACACACTAAAAGAGCAGACTTTATCTAACGTGGAAATCAGAAGGCAGATGAGGAAGCAAAACGAGTTGCATGTTTAGAAAACATTATGGAGTTTAACACGCCAGATGTGAACGAAAGAATGGTAGTGGAGATGAGGGTGTCTGATTGTTATAGTGATCTGTCTAGCACTCAATTGGTAGAGATTCAAGGGGAAGCGCCTCAGGATGAAAAAGACCTGTCGCCACGGAGGGGATGTTCTTTGACCCCTTCTGAAGCATTGTGATGACAAGACAGCACTGGTAAACCAGTGACGCCTATAGCCTTATTGAGGGTGGCGTTAGAGCAGCTACACTACCCTGCACACGTCACTAGAGAGCCTCGCCGCAATTATTGCAGAGGAATGGTTTGTTCCAAATTCAGTAGAACACATTGGCCCTCATTACAACCCTGGCGTTAAGGGGTTAAGGGCGCCGTAAAAGGTGGCGGCGCCGTTAACCCCTTAACGCCTGATTACGAGGTCCCTTTGCCGGTTGGAGATTTTAACGCCTGCTTTTTGCAGGCGTTAAAAACCAACCTGCAAAGGGACCTTGGTGCTAAGTACGGTGCCGCAATTTGCGGCACCATACTTAGCGCCTTCCCCATTCCCATTGAGCCCTATGGGGCAAAAATTGGAATGGGGAAGGGCCATGGCGGCATGGGGGAATTACCGCCCCGCCAACCTCAGATTTGGGGCGGTAATTCCCCATTCCGCCATGGCGGAGTCGGTAAGTTACCGGCATGGACCATGGTGCTATTAGCACCATGGTCCAAAGCCAGGGTCGTAATGAGGGCCATTGCATTTTATGTAGTAAATTGTATGGTATGTCAAAGGTTTACTGCCGGGCACACACTCCGCACAATTAGAGAAATTATTCCACGACCTAATGGTCCCTTTCAGCATTTGCATATCGACTACGTCGACATGCTGCAAGTATGCAATGGATATAAATATATGCTTGTAGTGGTATGTCCCTTTTCGAGGTGGATTGAGGCTGGTTCATGTACACACCCAGACTCCACCTGTGCAGCAAAGTTTTTAGTACGAGAAGTGTTAAGATCAGATAATGGCCCTCATTTTGTTAATGAAGTCTTTGAACAGATAAGCTTGTTGCTTAGTATAAAGCACAAGTTTTCATCGGATTATCACCTGCAAGCGAACGAAGTCTGTGAGAGGTTAAACGGCTTGCTTAAAGAGAGAACAGCCAAATTGAAGCTTACCTTGAAGAAAGGTTGGCTGCATTGTCTACCACTGGCAATGTATGCGTTGCAAAATCAACCAGGTTCAGACCACCATCTCACCCCCCCATGAAATAGTGACAGGGAGGCGAATGAGGACACTTCTCACACCTCCATCTAGAACTAGAAGTGAGGCCCAGACAACAGTAGAATTGTTAGGAAAGGAGTTACGTGATTACTTAACATGCATGACCTCAACTGTCATTTCAGATCAGTTCAAGTGGAATGGGTGTGGGGCAACTCAGAACACAGAAGGAGATGTTACAGCAACCAGAGTTAAATAACTATGTCTTCACAAACTTTTCCTCAGAGATCAGGTCTTGATTCGTAATTTCATAAGGAAGTGGCACGAGCCATGTTTCAACGGCCCCTTGGTAGTGGAAGACGTGACACCGTCTGCAGTCAAAGTACAAGGCAGACATGCTTGGCTATTTCTTGGAGACGTGAAAATCTATGCTGGAGAACCCCCTTCATCCCCACCCCTGTCTGAAGCAAGCATTGGGGAAGAACCACAGCACGTGCAGACTAGGTCTATGATGAGGAAGAATGATGCAGAAGCTGTTGAATAGACTGACAAAAAGTATATTGGACTGTGGCTTATTGTCGGGACACTCTTTTCAGTCACTAAAAAAGGAGTTAAGGGAAGCTATTTGTTCTTGAGCCACAGGAATTTGTTGACATTGGACTGTGACATGTTTAAGTCTTGATCGAGAAGGAGAGCATGCCAGATTTGGAGTTCCTTTTTGACGACTGGAAGAGGGAACAATTCCCAGATTCCTTTCTCACTGAATATGTTTTCGGAGGTGCCCATGGTGGTGCCCAATGACAACGTTTCACGTATCGTTCTTGCAGTATTCCTGTTTATTTTGCACACATACCCTGCACTTGTGGGGAGAACTACTAGTGTTCACCTGTTCCTGCAAGATCCTAAGAATGGTCCAGTCGTAAGGAGGTTGCTTGCAGCTATCATTGAACAAATCCTTCACCTTCCTGAGTACAGTGGGGAAAACACAAATGCCCCTATCGGCGGATAATGCACATAGATTGGTCAGTTTGGTGTTCTATTATCTGATTGAGGAGTGCCCACATTTTATTGGGAGACAAACTGATGTCTGCACATTCCTGAGGGATCCGAGGAATAATGCAGCACTTAATTAATGAAATACTAAGAGACATAATCATGCAGGTGAACCTTTACTGTGAGAGAACACTAAGAACTGAATGAGACTTTCGAGGGAGAAGATCCAAAAGTCTAATGGTTAAAGTACTTTGATGCTGAAGGAGAATCTTCATGTCTTCTGGTAAAAGGCCAATTCGTGGCCTTCACTGGGGACTTTTGTTCATCGTCGTATAATCAGCCTGTTGAAGTTGATCGAGGGAACTTATGGAGCAGACTCAGCAGCTTCCAGAGTATTATATAATGTTGCCCGATTAAAGTTGATTTTTTCCTTCCTTAAAAAAGAGTAAAAATGGACAGCATCAATAGTAATATCATTATGACAGTTCATGAGAGACGTCCACTATGTGCAAGAAGTTATAGTGCTAAATGGACATACTTATACGTAATTTACACTTGCATTTTGTTCATAGTGATACTGCTCTCACTTACAGTATGCACTGCTTAATACATAGACACAAATGGAGCAAAGAGTTCTGTGAATCTTCCTATACAGAAGGAGGGTACAGATGTGGCAACTACTAAGCAACTAAGACCCTATGTAATTATTCCTATTCCAGTAGACGGTGTAAAATGCCTAAGTCCATGACGAATGTTACCAGACATCTTTCTCTAGAAAAAAGTGTTGTGGAGGTTGTTCTTGAGCACCAGAAACAGGCTCGAAAAAAGAGACATAGGAAGAGATTTTCTAGGAGTGAACCTACACAGGTAGCACCTGTAAGAACACCCAGTCCATTGACAAATGTTTCTATGATTGGTCCAGTAAGGAAGATTTATGCTGACATGTTTCATGAGATAATTATAGAGGCTCATAAGAAAATAACAAGACCTAAGAGAAGTGCTAGGGAGGGTGATCATGAGTTCAATGATTACCTGGACAGTACAGCACACTCTGGGAAGAAGGACCTCAAATGAGGAATACTTTGTATGTGCACTCCTGCATGGGGAAGTCTAAGATCTTCATAGCTATTGAAATTGACGTCCAGACAGCACATTTTCTTTCACACATAGCACTCTGCCGTACAAGGGGTCAGTTCATAGGCCGAGATGCCTATCTCAAATGGGCCACTGAATGGACAGATCCGGATGAAGATTATTATATTCAAGATACAAAGACAAGGATAAGAGCTCATACTAAGAATCACGTGATCAGATACAAAAAGCCTGGAGTGAAAGGGGCTGGAATCAGATGGGAAGTAAATAGAAGATTGGAAATTCCAGGAATTTCTGCAGAAGAAAATCATAGATGGAAGAACAGAGGTCAGATGCAGATTTGGGGAACAGTGCTATCACCAGATGGATGGGAAGAAGGAGTGGTGATCTGCAGAGCCTGGGTGGTCATTGGTTGTTAACAACTAGCCATTGACATAGTGCAGAATGGCTGCAAACCTTTATGGTCAAGACTTGCTAAGCTACTGACCTGGGTCGAAGACAGAGGAGGACCCTTGAAGCTAGTGCCTTTGGAGAGTGGAAAGCAGTGCTTCAGAAATAATGGCATGAGAAATGTTGGAGAGAATCAGAACTGTGGTCTAATCTTTGATGTACCAGGAATGAAACTTGGAACAGCAGTGATCATGGATCACTATTGGGCTTGTGGATTCAGAGCACATATGAAGCTACCCAAGGATTAGGGAGGACGATGCTCACTAGTGAATGTCCATGTTTCAGCGTTGGTGATTCCTAAAAGTGATTTGAACCTTGACAGTTTCCCGAAGCAGATGCTCACCTGAGGAAGAAGAGATCTGTGGAGCTGCTTAATGGAATGAAGAGGGAGAATTATTTCTCAGCCAAGTCAATAGAACCTTTTGACTCCATTCCGTATGAACACAGACTGTTTAGCCAGACTTCATCAGTATTCACGCTGATCTTCATGACAAGAATCCAGGTTGGAGCAAATACCAAATAGCTGCAGATTACCAGATGGGAATTGCTGCAGACAATCAACATTACCATAAAGGGATTCAATGCTATCAGAGAAGAGCTGAGAGCCATACGACTCATGACTCTTCCGAATAGATACGTCCTGGATATGATTACAGCTATGGATGGAGGTGTTTGTGCAAAAAATCAGAGAATCATGTTGCACGCTCATTCCTTCTCATGATGACGAAAATTGCACCTTAACAGAGGCCATAGAGATGCTGACTAAACTACACGTCCAGATGATAGATGAAGTAGAAGACATTGCTGATGACAGCTGGTTTGGATCGCTCTATTCTTGGGTTCCACAATGGATGGCAGACATGTTCAAGTTCCTTGGAGCCCTGATCGTGTTGGTGTTGCTTGTATTTTGTGTGATCAAGACAATAATCACACAATGCAAGAAGACAGCAAAGAAAGCTATAGGGATGAAAATTATGATCGATGTTGAATCAGGATGGAAGGCCAGAGACTTGACAGATGAATAAGTCAGAGACTTTGTGAAGGCCATTATTCATGGACGTGAGGGAATGAAGTTCCTGTATCCGAAGAATCAAAAGAAGTATGTGGGAAAGGGGATATATTGCAGCCCAAGCGGACAATGCATGCCTATGACTTGGAACAAGGATGAGCATGTGAAATCAGCTGGATGCCTGAAGGGAGTCATAAAAATATGGCTCCCAAAGAAGCATTTCTTCAGACAAGGATGTCTAGAAGTGAAGGATGATGGGAGAGTGGTTGATGAATCGCCCAGAGGGGGGAGTGTAGACAAGGAGCCAAGTAACCCCACCTCAACCACTTTGCCCATATTGCCTATATGTTGGGAACCGGAGTGTGAGACACATGTGGTACCAGATACCAAGGAGAATCCTGAAGGCAAGGTTCCCATTGAGTAAGCCATACTTGCATACAAGACAGTATGATGGCCATTTGAATGAAATCCCAGAAGAAACAGGACCAATAAATGAAAGAGCAGATTGGTGACGTCACATGAAGCCAGACTGACGTACATAGAGAGATGCAGAGACAAGAGAATGAAGGTATTCTATAAGGCATCAAGAAAGCATCACAGATAAGTGACATCTTGGGATCAAGATGAAGAGCCTTATGCTACAGAAGCAATAAAGATATCAAGTCATTTTACACGTGTACGGATGCAAAGAAACGCAAGCAGACAAATTATTCTTGAGGCTAACATTATAGCAAATAGATTGCAGCAAGCGCCAACATATACATATATAGGAGTAAATTAAGTGAGTAAAGAATGGATGTTTCCACTACCTATTACAGCAGAGCTGGACCAGAGAAGGTAGGCCTCTTTTTCAGTGTGTCGCAGTTAAAAACAATTGAACAAATTAACAGGAGTGAAACTCAGAAAGGCAAAACTGGACTAGCCCCAAGAAGCCAAGGTCTTATCAGGCTGGGGTTAGCAGACATTGGATACAAATCGTGTGAAAGAACGAAACTCCTGTTCAGAAGACATGGACAAAGACAAAGGAAGACGTCATAGGTTGATTAGAAAATAGTATTGTAAATACACTAGAGCTCGATGTTGTGGTCTTCAGTCACGTGGAAGGATGAAGTTGGACGAACATCACGGTCACACATACGCATGAGGACAGAGGATGCCTTCACTCCCCTGATTTCTCCACAGCAAAAGAACACTTTCAAGGACAAGTTCAAAGCCTTAATTGACAGCAGCCCACTGAGGTGACGATAGATGAATATGCTAATTGGTGGGAAGCTATGGTTAAACTTGCTCACCAAGCACCTGGAGGCCCAGCCTGGAAAAGTACTGACGGAGTGCCAACCAATTTTAGGGGGCCATGTGATTAAGGTCCAATAGTTTATGTAACCTATCGGACGTCATATTTTTTGTGACGTTCATAGTGATCTGTTTAAGGGGAAGTCTTAGTTGCCCCACCTGATGTTAAGAAACCTATCACTTTTCTTCACTCGTTTAGAATAGTATGGATCGTATACTTAGAGGTTCCCGTAGACCCAATCACTTTCTCCAATAGGTTTTTGAAGTTTGCCATGTAGGATGACGTTAGTAAATACGTAGGTTGACATCATCAATGATGATTTTGTGTTATAATAGAATGCTTTTTTTTTAAGATGCATTGATAGACCTTACGCTGAGACGTCTGTTGATGTCCGTTGTACTCCCTGTTTTAGATAATTGATATTAAAACAGTTACCTTTTTGCCAACTACCTGAGTCATTTTGATTATTGATTTTTGAGTAACTTCTGCATCCCCATCCATCTCAAGGGTATTGCTACCTCGTCTTAAAGGGGTGGGGTCCACCAGTCCACGTGGTAGCGGAGAGGATGGTTAAAAATCCATCAAGATAGTAGGCTTTGGGGTCTCTAAGATATCGCACGACCTCTGCCATTCGGCTGAAAGGACGTGAAGCTCCCTGTAGGTAGCGGAAACATTTTTAATTATCAGACTTGGAAGCTAGGTGAGACGGGTCTCTTGTTTTCAGACAGAATCTCCTCCCAGTGTCTACAGGAAGCTGAACGAATGGAAAATTGGAAAGGCTGATAAAGAAGTGGAGGTTTCCGTAGACCCAATCACTTTCTCCAATAGGTTTTTGAAGTTTTCCACGTAGGATGACATCAGTAAATACGTAGGTTGATGTCATAAATGACGATTTGTGTTATAAAATAATGCTTTTTTGAAGAAGCATTGAGAGTGATTATGCTGAGACGTCCGTTGTACTCTCTGTTTTAGATAATTAATATTAAAACAGTTACCTTTTTACAAACTACCTGACTCGTTTTGATTATTGATGTTTGAGCAACTTCTGCATCCCCATCCATCTCAAGGGTATTGCTACCTCATCATAAAGGGCTGGGACCCACCACTTCAATACAATGAAGTCTGCACTTAATACTATATTGCCAAGAAGGCATTAATCATTGATGGCATGAGCCAAGTGTTGGGTTCACCCTTCAATATGGCTTTAGCAATGATTTCCAGTTAACTGCTCATTCCAATCTTGTGATTGGCATCCCTGCCCCATGTCTGTTAAACCTATCTTTTGCAATACACTGTCACAAAACAATGGCACAAACTGATAGGATTTTGCTTCAACCCAGTATCAGTCGCACTGTTCCCAAACTGTACTGTGGTTTCATTAAAAATAACTCTTTAGAAATGCAAAAATACTTGTGGAAAATATTGTCGAAAACAATAAAAGGGAGGAAAACAACACTATGCTTTTAAAGATGGTTGCAGTTAATTTAAAAAAGAGTGACTCATAAAATGAACACTTGGAGAGAACATCCTAGTGTTCCATGCTGCTTTTTTTGCTTGGCAATTGTGCTCTGATATGGATCTCTGGTGGTGAATCACAGACAAGAGGCTGAAGTGGGGGGGCTAAGGAGGGGTTCCAGAGACTGCTTCCTGGACTCATGGTTGGCAATTATTCTCTCATAAACCCCAGACAGGTCCACAAGATCCAATTCTCCTGAAGTGATATTCCAAAGCCATCCATGGGTGGCACAGCAGCTTGGAAAGAAAGAAATCCCACTGTCGAGACCAGGTATTTTCCTGTAGTAAATATATTATATATTCTTTTATTGTGTTATGATCGACACACAAAAATAAAACATCAAAATTACAAAATAAGTTTAATATCAAATCTTAAAAGTAAAAATCATTTTATAGAAAATGTATATAAAAATACAATTAGTGATAAAAAGAAAAAAGGCATTGCAATCAGTAAATAAGAAAATGTATACTTGAGATAAACATTCAAACACGCATTACTCTAAAAAATTACTCTTTCTAATACAACATTTAATCTTAGCAACATTAACACCCATATAGTACAATTATTCTAAGAAAACCTTATTATCTCAAATTCAAGGATATACTTCATCTTACTTTAATTAATCCCAATTCCGACATAGATCTTACTAATTAAAATTTAAAAAAAAAGATTTCATTTCCTGCACTTAAACGTTTGCATATATTCTCAATGATTACAAACTGGTTAAGCTGAAAGAAATTACCCAAATATTTTGTTGTAACCTCTTTCGATTTTGGACATTCAACAACAATATGCTTTAATGTTTGTACCACCAACTCATTTTAACAATATTCACAGGTCCTTAAATTCAAGCCACGTTCATTCGAACGAACAAACAGAATTTCGCCAGTAACCTGAATCTTAAAAAAGACTTCTGGTATTAAAACAAGGGAACTATATTAAATATTTTGGAAAAAGCCCAGAGATTTGTTCAAAAATGAAAAAGTGAAATGCTACGAACTTTCGCAATAGTTTTAATACAATCCATCTTCCGCAGGCTTTTTTTTCACAAAAAATTGATTTTCCAATAATTCACTTTTCGATCTATCACAATAGTCAAAGAACTTTGAGGTTTTGTCATTCAGGTGTTGAGAAGAACCGAAGAGATAGTCAACATTACGAATCTTAGATCTTCCAGTAATGCATGTTTGAGGGGTGAATACATTTTACTTGATAATTGATAGTGTGCATAAAGATAGTCAGGAACCTGCTCATATGATTATGGAGCGCTTGGGGAATAAACCTCATTCAAACAGTCAAGGGAGCCTGATCTGGCTACTAGATACTTTGAAGCATGAACTGTTAAACACTGAGAGGTGTTAGGGGGGGGTCAAAATAGTCTCAGACAAGCTGTGACTTGGACATGCAATCTTTAACCCCTATTTCCCACCCTGAACGAATAGGGCAGGGCACGGAACTCGAAGGTGAACAGCTAGCTTCAGTGCATGCTTGCTGTAGTGTTGGTATTTCGGGTTCTTCCCCCAGAATACTCCTCTTATCGGGGTATTTCCTGTTCATTGGGGGGATTTGGGTAGACTACTTTGATGTATTAAAGATGGCAGGCCATCGTTTCTTTAAATCTGCATGGACAGAGGACTCCCCCATATCTATTTGGTCCACTGTGGAAAGTTTATTAACTTCTCTGTCTTCAGTTATTAGTCTAATATCAGAATAAGGCGGCTTATTCTGATTTCTACATTGCCCATTAGGGTTTAGAGTTTCCTTTTTTTGATCCTGTAAATATTTACTGATGCCTCAATTCCCAGTGCCACCGGGGGATTACAACCCCCAACGGCCCGGAAAGTCAGGCAGCGGTAATGTAAGTCCCCATTCCCATAGAGTCTGATAGGACTCAAATGGGAGTGGGGACACGGAAGCACTGGCACTATTGGTAATGGTGCCGATGCTTCCATGACCCGTCTGTCTACCATGGCCGCTGTGCCCGGCAGGGTCAGATCTGTTGGGCACAGCGGCTTCGGCAGGCAGACCTGTAATATGCCAGCCCGGAAACAACGATGCCGGTAAGCTTACCGGCACCCTTGTTTCCAGACCGGCAAGGTCATAATGAGGCCCAGTGTTTTGCGGAATAGTTTGATTGCTATACTTCTGGTCTCTAAGTTCCCTTTTTTGCTTAACTCACATGGTGCATTTAGCTTGATGATAATTAGATCATTATTCACCATAGGGACACCCCCTGATTTATAACAGCTCACAACCCCACTATGTTGCAAGCCTTGACTTAGTGTTGGAGCCTGAATAGTATTCTCCAATGTAAGGATTTGAATAGCTATAGAGTAGGTTTTTACCCTTTCGTTATCATCTTTGCCTCGGGTTGACACCGGAGGAAATGTCATTTTTGGTATTCTTATTCTCTGAGGCAGTTAAACTACTGTCAAAATGATTTAGTGGTTTTTCAACAAGATTGACCCTAGCTAACAGCGCTGATGGAAATGGTTCCACTAGAACATTCTCTATCTTTTTAAGGACTGGTTCTGTGATATAAACATCCACTTCAATAACATCAGAGAATGATAGGTCCTGCAGACATGTTCTGGATTTATTTCTTAATTGATTTCTTCTACCATTCTTTGATTTTCTTTGTGACCTTTTTTGATAGTCTATCCATTAACTGTGGTTCATCCTTTTGGGATTCAACCCTCTGTTCCTTTTCAGTATTCACTTAATTTACTACTTCTAGTTCTTTTCCATCAGTTCCTACTTGTTCGTAATATTTTATTGGAGGAATAGGTCTAGAAGAAAGTGCCCAGTTTCTTAAGATATCCATTTTTATATTTAATTCACTCAATATTACAGTTTGGGCCTTTACCTCGTCTCTGATATATTATTGTAAAGCTCGACAGAAGCACTAAGAATCGAGTTTAAAGCAGAGATTGAATTGAGGGTGAGGATAATTCAATGTGTTCATCGGCTACTCTCAAAGTATGGTTTATGAACCCCTGAATTAGCTTCCAACAATATGTTACTATTAGTAAACAATTCCAACAGTTGAGACGGTGAACCTGGAGTAACTTCACAATTGATCGAGGAAAGATTATCCTCAATGGCATGTTCAATTACTTCACCCAGATCCAAAGCTGGAATAGCACCTTGATCTTTTGTGATGTTATGGCCCACTTCAAGATCCTGGCATCCAATAACTCCCATATCTTCCAGAATACTATTTTCTGTCAAGTTTCGCGGGCCTTTCAATATACATGCATTTCGCGTGCAAGAACTTCTTAATTCTGTACTTGTACCGGCCTGCAGGAAAAAGTCTGTTATTTTCTGAATTGCTATCGGAGTAGCATTTTGAGATTCAAGAATTCTTAGGAAATCCACTCACTTTTGGTTTTAGTCTTTGCCCTTTCTTCAGTCTCAAATCTGTACAGATGGTACACACCAACATATCATCTGCACTCTCATGGCATTCAAAGACTGAGAGGCTGAAGTAACTGGTATTACTTCCTTCTCTAAACATGGCCTCAAAGCTTTCCGTTTGTTATGTGTGATATGTGAATCTGTAGATAAAGCTTTATTTAGTATTAGTTGCTGTTTGTTTCTCGTCATTGCAGGAGACATTGCTATGTATGTATATGTGTGGTGTTATACAATATTAACTAATCCTCTAACTCCTCTACACTGCTGAATTAGGACTTATAATGGTGTCTAAACTGAACAGACTTTAGATCCTTCAATGTCTCAATGCACGCAATTCTTACACAACAATTGCGCACACAATTAGACCATGAGTGACACAATTACAGACATAGGCCCTCATTACGACCCTGGCGGAAATCGCGGTGCTAAATGCACCGCGGAGCACGGCGGAAAGCTGCCGATAGCGCCATGGAGGTTGGCGGATTCTCCGCCCCATGCCGACCTTGGCGGGGCGGTAAATCCCCATTCCCCATTTTACCCTTCCCCATTCCCATTTTTGCCCCATAGGGTATAATGGGAGTGGGGAAGGCGTTAATTGCGCCACCGCAAAATACGGTGGCGTAATTAACATCAAGGTCCCGTAGCGCCATGGATTTCTCCGCCCGGAAAAACCAGGCGGAAAACGTTCCATGGCGCTACGGGAACTCGTAGTAGGGCGGACGGGTCCGCCGCGAATAACGCTGGCGTAAACTCACTCCGCCAGGGTCGTAATGAGGGCCATAGATGTTATTAAAAATACAGGGTCCACAATCATTTAAATATAAGGCCCAATTACAGAAAAGGAATGTACCTCCTAATATAGCCCAATAGGCCTGATTTGCTGACCAATATTAACCTCTCCAGGGGAGTGCGAGAACCCTGTGGTCAGAGTTGTCCTCACTGCAAACCAATCACCTGTGATTGTACCAAGAAGAAAAGAGCTCAAAGGCTTCAAAGTCCGTAGTCACTCTTTCACTTGGAACAAACGTTATCCTTGTAGGTGCGATGAGACCTTTTTACCAAAGCGTCTATCTGAAGAGCGCCTTTTATGGGCTGCATGAACAGCAATTGCGCCCAGTCCATATACAGTGGAAAGGGAGCTGAAAGGCTCTGAGACCCGCAGTCACTCCCTTCCCTTAAGATGGACTTTACTTTCAATGGTATGCTGAGTCCTGATTTACCTAGATCGCCTTTCTATATAGCGGTTAAAAAAGTCAGCATACGTTTGTTTTGTCAATAAAAGCACCAAGGACAAAGAATTTAAATACTCAAAGAAACCACAGTCACTCTTTCCCTTGGACTGTATAGTTCAGTTGAATCCACGCTGTGACCCGAAGTTTACCAAAGTGCCTATCCACATAGAGCTTGGGACAATCTGCGGCTCGTAGTTTTGATCAGTTATATACCAAGAGGGAATGAGCTCAAAGGCACTGTGGCCCGCAGTCACTCTTTCCCTTTATCCTTCAACTATCCGTGATTGAGGGTAATTTGCCCTCCAGCAGGCTATGATCACAGTTACAGTTACTCCTGAGGGAGCATTTTCACCTTTTCAATCAAATTACACGCACCGCCTCTGCAGCATAGAGCATTCGTACAGCGGCCGTGAGGCAACACAAGTAAACCTCTGCAGTCACTATTCCAAATTGAAACAAGTGTACACTGCTAAAGAGGAAGTACAAATACATTCCAAAGAATATGACAATGCCCCCATAGTTTGCCAAAAAAACTGCTGAAAGTAGTCACTCAGGGAGGGGAATTCAGCTTGTCTCTCACCAGTTTAAATCGGAGATACCAGAGGCGATTTTCCAGCACCCACCAACCGGCTGCCGAGCATACTTAGTTCTGTGCTTCACGCGGGCTCGAGATTAAGTCGTGTGCCTCCACCTACTCCTTCTCCAAGTTTGTTAATGGGCCAGCTGGGCAAATTGAACGGTGGTTTTGCTTAGTCAGTGGCATTTGAAAATGCAGGAAATGTTGAAGCTCAATCCGGAAGAAGGAAAGATACACGAAGCAGGAACACTCAGGAGCAATCTCCAGACACCGAACACACTTAGTCCCACACATCGCGCCTGCGTTCGTGCAGGCTTGGGATTAGGTAGTGTGGCTCCACCTAATCCTTCTCCAAGTTTGTTAAAGGGCCAGATGGGCAAATTCAACAGTGGTTTTGCTTATTCAATGTCCATTGAAAATGCAGGTAATGTTGAAGCTCAATCCCGGAGCAGGCAAGATACACGAAGCAGAAGCACTCAGGAGCACCGAACACACTTAGTCCCACACTTTGTTATTTCAAGGCCTACACTATTAAGCACACAAAGGTGGGCCCTGCTCCCAAGAGCACACAGATCTCCACAAAGGCTTTACCGCAGGCAAGGAGCTCAGTACTCACTCTGCCATTTCTGCCTCAGAGCAGAGTCTTGGTAATGTAAGAAACCTGAGGGTATTCTTCCAGCTAGATCTCAAGAATCCCTTATTCAGGTGGCCAGGGAAGGGCTGGCATTCCCAGATCCCAACCCTGTGGGCAGATTAGCGAGGAAGAATCACCTGGGTGAAGAGCCCAGGGTTATGCTTGGAGGAACACCCTAGGAGAGATGCAGTATTCTACCAGGAACGGAGTCCCTGAATCTTTCTTTGGTTATTCCACACCCACCTTCCTTCCAACCAAAGAATCTTCATTAATAAAATCCAACCACCCGTTACACTTAAAAACCACACCTCTCAGAATCCTTGTTTTTCTGTTTCCTCCCGGTCATTCTTTTTCACGTCCCTCTGATTGTTTTCTCCCGAAACCCCAGTATAGCGCATTGACAACACACTACCATTCCCACAATCCCCCAGTTCAGATCACAATAAAAACTCTGGTCATTCCACAACCCCTACCAATCTCACTCTTCCGTACTTACCCAAACCACTAGCACGCGGGCTATACTCCCGTAAAACACCTTTTCTCCATCCTACTACGTAGGATACTCAAATATCCTACCAACCTCTTTTTCCAACACGAATACCATGCACAGTAACTGACAATGGGCTAGTGTTAAAAATGTTTTCCTGACGTGTCCAAACACTAGGGTCAGGCAAAGCCTGACGTGTCCCAATACTAGGGTCAGGCAAAGTCAGGCAATTGAAGTAAATCACACACACCTCACAGTCCTTTCCCTTCCTCACAGGGATAAAAGATGGAGCATGAGAGCAAAAGACGAGCAAGGCAGACCGCAGGACGAGATGCCTATCCACACATGGGAGTTCAAGAGGAGGATAAAGATGGAGTGAATCGAGAGGGTGACAAGAAGAGAAGTGACCTTGCCCTTTCCGCACAAGATCGGTGAGACCTCCGTGGAACGAACTGTAAGGCCACAAACAATAGCCCAAGTGTGTTGCAGCAGATGTCAACGGTACACAGAGCCTGCCTATGCTGATAAGCAGGACAGAGGGAGACGCCTACTACCATGGTACCGGCCTTTACTCCCGAAACGAAGAAAGCCAAGTGGTTCATCACAGCCGGGAGTCGAGGGGAGGACCAATAAAGGATACCAAACTGTGTTTAACAAAAGTAGCAAACGGCTGATTGTAAGATGTACAAAGAACTGTTAATGGAAATCAGGAAAACCAGCTGCAGATGAGACAGGCACCATGTGGGTGCTCACTCAAGAAACTCTGGGCGATTACCCGATTGTTGAAACTACTATTACCAGAAAGCCATTGGAAAGGCGAGAAGAGCGTCAAAGTGGTCATACAGGGGTCTAGTAAAATCCTCTGTACAGTCGAAAGTCTTTGACTGGCAGATGATCGTGAATAAGGGAAGTGAATCCCACATCATAAGAAAGCAAAAGGAACTGTAAGATTGGCAAAAGTGAACCTGAAGGAGGGGTGCCGATGAGAAGGGGCAAAGTCTGAAGTCCCCGAGTGTGTTGACTAGAGTGAACCCGGCAGAAGGTGGTCCACATTGAATAAATCCTAGGGAAAAACTGAGGGGAAAGTATCCCTCTAAATATAGGAAAGCACTGTGGGGCAAGAATGAACCTGATGGAGAGGCATCCAACAGTGTGTTGTTTAAAAAGACGTTGAGACCTGTGAAGTACAACAGGTGAAGGTATTTGTGAAAGACCGGGGGAAGTGGATTGTCCCCCTTGTCATTCGGATCCGAGTCCAGCAGGTGAAGATTCGGAAGGAAAGGCCTGAGCTTGATCGAGGGAGGCCAGAAAAACCAGGGAAAGTGGATTGTCCCCCTTGGCACTCAGCAAATGGATGCGTAAGGAAAGAGAGCCAGAGTGAACCTGACGGGAGGGAAGCTGATATTCGAGAGGAGTCCGCACCCGGAAGAGGGGGACCCAGCAGTGAAGAATCGTCACCCCAAGTGCAATCCAAAAGGACTTTTTGTTTGATTATTTGAACTATCAGATCCTCGGAAGCAGGAGAGGAAACCTCCGAAGATCCTGATATTGAGAGGAATTGTTTGAGGGTTCTGTGCCCAGAAGAGGGGGACCCAGGGGTGAAACCACCACCCAATGTACATTTAGAAACAGAACTTCTTTTGTTTGTTATTTTGAACACATCAGGCCCTCGAAGGCAAGAGACTTTTTTATAGAGCAAGAGACTTAGCCATCGAAGATCCTGATAGCTGAAACCGGAACTGTTGTCTCGTGCTGGGAAAGCTTGAGCGTGTGCTATGCTCCAAAGTCCTGTCTTGTTCCGTGCTCAAAACGTGGGACAAGGAGACCTCAAGTACTGCATCATGACTTATCATTTGTGAACACTTCCTTCTTTCTTAAGAACATTATCCCACACTTCTTTTTGTATTTAGCGTACGGATTGGCAATAGGTTTTTCTTAGTATAGGCCCTTTTATTTTACACAACGCCACTAGGACAGCCTTATTATTATTTGATGGTCGAAGCTTGCTCCCATCTTAGATTGAAGTTTAGATTAGGCATTTTTCTAAACTACCTTTACAGTTTAATAAACAACGTGATCAATTTTGTCTGTCTATTCCTGATACCATGCCTTCCTTACAGTAAGCACGGTCTATATACCCCCAGATCACACCATTCTTGACTGAACATATGACTAATGGGTTGTTTTCCTAAACATAACTAAATATATTGTACATAGCAACAATACATATTCTGCTAGACAGCTGGCCGTACATAAAGTGAAGCCATAAATATCAGCCATTATAATGCCAACCATCTTCAGGGGATAACTGGAAACATTTTAAATAAGTGACAATGCAAAACGTACAATGTATTAAACATCACAATTATGAATATGGCTAGTGGACCTGTTCCCATGTTTTCAGGCTGTAACACAGGGGAAGAGTTTGCAGCTACATCGAGTGGAGCGTGGCCATTAAAGACACTTGATGACAAAGCTGGAGATCTTAAACACAATGCACCTATCAACAAGACGACAGGGTAGCTCCTGACATACGGGTGATACAGAATCAAATCTCCTGAGACCGTAGATAGCTGGACTGCAGCATTTTGAACGCAAACCTAAACCTCTGTCAGACCAATGTGGACTGCATTGGCACTGTCCAAACTGGAATTGACAAACACCCCTACAACAATATGGTACATTTCCCTGGGAATAAAATAAGATGGAGTCTTAAACAAATCCATCTATTGGATAAGAACACATTTGAGGGGGTTTAAGAAACCGAGGGTGGATGCTCTCATAAATACAATTATGCTTTATGATTTTATGAACTTTTGAGAGTTTTCACGGTAGACAACACAACTGTCCATGGCCTTTTAAATGCTCTCAAGATTAATGTTAATTGTTTTGAATTGATGTTCATCAAGTTTATATGCCTGTTATGAATAAAACTGAATAAAGACTTTTTAAAAGATCACAGTCAAAAGGTTCTTAAAACTATGCTGTCTCAGATAGCGAAGATGCTCACAACCCATTGGCAACCAATGATGCAGTGGCCTGATGAGAATCCCACCAAACTAAATGGGCATGTGAAACAGGCAATACATGTTGTTGAGGTGTATTGCCTCACACTTTTCCAACCTCACTTACCCTTATGTTGATCGTGTAGCCAGCTACCAGCCATAGGCCCTCATTACGACCCTGGCGGAATTCGGAAAACGATGGCGGAAATGCAATACCGCCATCGAATAGCGCTCGGTGCGACTATGACCCGTCACCGCAAAGTACGAAGCCATTAGCGACACCGTAGTGAACGCCAACGCTAACTGCACCAAGCACGCGCGCGCGCCATGCCAAACCGTAAACACCACCATGGCGCAAGGGTACGCTAATTCCGTCCCTAGCGGACATGTACCTAACGCCATCAAGCATGGCGGAATGTACCATTCCGCCATGGTGAGAAGTACGGCATCGCGAATCAACCGTAAACGGCCCCACTGAGTGCCTGTACACCGCTCCCTGCCCACAAAGTACAACTCCCCGTAGGTGCAATGAAGTCACAATGCAACCAGTGAAATGTACAAGTCACCCATGCATGCCAACGAACAAAAGAAACACAAGAGGGGCCAATGGGAGCTGCAGGGCACAGATGGCACGAATACAGAAGCCAATCCAATGGACATGACCACAGTCCCCCCCCCCGAAACGCACGCAAACACAGGCACCTGTGACCAGCAATATTCCGAAAATCACATCATTCCACCAGTCCACCTGGCTGACCGGCATCTGTTACACAAAACCCAATCCCCCGCCCCTGAGCATGACAACATTCAAACAGCCATATTGGCAGCCCCCATCCCTGACCTCACTGGGCTTCGTAGGCAAACGCGCCCAGTACAGTACCACGCAACTAAACTCCGAAGCTGGAACCCAATGCAGATCTCCTCACAATACATCGCTCCCCAAATAGGAATATGCCACATCACTTGCAAAGAAGAACGCTACACGGGCCAAATCAGAATAGAAATTTAATGCACAACAAAATCACCAAGCCCATACAGCCATTAGGCCATGAACTCCAAAACACATTTCACCATTGTGGGCTGCATCCGCAAGAAATGACCAGCCACTACTTGTGTGACGCCCTGTTCCATCATGGTACACAGAGCCACATTCACGTACGAAAAGGCAACATGGAAGCGCACAGAACCGCAGGGCCGTCCCAATGGGGAGGCACTAGTCCAGCTGAAAGGCCGAAATGTTGCTCCGAGCCACCAGTACTGCGTAAGGGCATGTGGCCCATTGGCGATCGTCCCATAAGATCGTAATGCTGCTCCACTGATTAACACGAAGCAGCAGGTGTCGGGAGTAAAAGCCATCTGCAGGAGTGGCATACAGATGGCAGTGGCAAAAGGGGAGGAGATACCTGTCAACCAAAAGAAAAGAAAAAGAATAGAATGGCCATCAGAACTACATTCGAACAACTCACTTCAATGATCACACTAAATCCACAGCCATATGCATGCTAGCCCACTCCAAAGGATCATCACCACCCAAAAACCACTTGCGACTCATAACTATCTATATCGAGGTGTAAACACCATCACAAACGAGTGTACCTGTGCATGCGTCTGTCAAAACAGAATCCATCAGATGGGATTGGTAACGTGCATGGACACAAGTGTCTGAGGGCGCGTCGAGACAGGGAGGGCTCAACAAGGCCAGATAGACGATGGTCCCACTATGGCAGCCCTGCATCACATAGCGCAGGGGAGGCGGATAGATTCCAAGAAGCCCTGTACATGGCAAACTCTGTATCAAATCACCTGCCCATGCATCCATTCATCATTCCCTCATCCCGGGATAAAAACGCCTGAATATTTACTCACATAACATTAGAAATATCCATTGAGTCTGTGCGTTATGCAGCCTGCAAAATCCACAGTGCCCCAGCCCGTAATTCCAGTGTAGTGAAGTAACATGTATTTGGGAACGTCCGGCCTCATCGCCCACGTCGCTATTGCGCATCCCAAACCATTCATATCAATCATTGCATCCTCGCCATGGCCCCTGTCTCAAGGACATTGAACAATAGAACGTTATATTTGCAGTCAGACCTGTGGGCATTTCCTCGCCGCTAGCTGAAAACCGAAAGCGCCGCCCTTTGAATTCCTCATTTGCAACATCACGTCGAAGAGGCATCTGTGGCCGTTTGAAATCACTAATTAATCCATCTAGTGCGGCTGTGTGTGAAAATGGCAACTGCCTTCACCCACAAATGGGACGCCCCGCCCGTCGTTGCAACTCGGTACAGTGATGCATGAGGGCCCACCGTTACTCGAGTACTACGTACCACTGACCCTTCACAAGTCTGTTCGCGACTGCACAGATAGTATGTGAAACAATGGGACCACAGCAGAATGAACATATCAACCAATCTTACACGGCCATCGGGTACAAATACATGATTGCAATAGCAAGATGCCATTCCTCGAATTGCAGCGTTGTGTGCGGGACGTGCTCGGCCAAAGGGGAGAGCAGTTTGCACAGGTGGAATGAATCACCACAGGTGGAGGCCATACAGCCTGAAAACACATAAATTGCACACCCAGTCTCCTCCCACAACCACACCCACTCCGAAATGCTACCGGCAGGACTCGCGATGTTGGCCCTGGGGGACCTGATAGCACTGCAAGTACTCCAACTCCAAGAAGAAGACGAACACCAACTACAACCGGCCGCACGGAGGAGACGCAGGAGGAGGAGGAGGCCAAGGCAGGGCCAGCAAGGGCCGCCAGCACAGCCACTACCACCACGCAGGCAGCCCGCAATCCCACGCCTCCGAGCACATCCGTTCAACCTCACTGATGAGCAGATCCACACCCTCTACCATCTGGACCGGGACACCATAGCCGCCATTGTGGACATGACACAGGCTGACCTTGTCAGCATGATAGATAGCCCAACCGCCATCACACCCCTACTGAAGGTGGTGTCTGTACTCCACTTCCTGGCCACAGGCACCTACCAGCACACAGTCGGACAGTTGCATGGCATTTCTCAGCCACTGTTCTCACGGACACTATTGCAAGTGCTCGATGCCCTCCTGCAGCACGCAGACGACTACATCTCTCTACCACGCTCGGAGCAGGAAATAACCAACACAAAAGTGGGATTCCATGCACTTGCCGGCATACCGGGTTGCATTGGTGCCATCGACTGCACCCATGTGGAATTGGTCGTCCCACATGCCATGGAGGCCCAGTACCGCAACCGAAAACAATTTCATTCCCTGAATGTACAAATGGTGTGTGACTCCAACAGGATCATTACACATTGTTGTGCCCGATTCCCTGGATCAACCCATGATTCTATGGTCTTGAGGAACTCTACAATACCACGCTACATGGAGCGACACGCAGGGAACAGATCCTGGCTACTCGGTGAGTCTCATTACATGCATGATAATGTGGGGTATGTGATTCGGCAATGACCTGGCAGGAAGGGGGGGGGGGTGTGCGTACGTAGCAATGGCATTCCACATCATACGTTTCTCGTCCACATACAGGTGATGCTGGATATCCACTGAAGAGATGGCTCCTCACACCAGTCCGGAACCCACGGGACCAGCATGAGGAGGACTACAACCATGCCCACTCACGTACCCGTGTAGTCATTGAACAGGCATTCGGCCTACTGAAGGGTCGTTTCCGCTGCCTCAGCAGGTCTGGCGGGGCACTCCTGTACCGCCATGAGAAGGTTGCAAAGATGGTCATGGCATGTGTCATGCTCCACAACATGTGCGTACGTAGAAATGTGCCCATGCCCCCTGACGCAGAACTGCAAGCACCTGATGATGGTCATGATGAGGGTGGGGATGTGGCAGCACCTCAAGGAGTCTGCGAGGCACCGGAGGGCCGTGACATTCGTCAGCATCTCATTGATGCATGCTTCTAGCACTCACGCCTGGTGGCTGATACATGGACACGGGACTCGTGGCACTGTGTGTGTCTGGGACAAGCACAATATGGACTGTACGCCTATGATGGCCTAGTACACAAAGATCAATGTCCACACATCTCATTGGTTGATCGTGCACTGTTTATGGCATATGTGATATCATGTTGAACACCCTATCGACCCGCCACCCAAGTGAGCCCAACACACCCCCTCCACCCTCCTACCTCCCCCCCGAACACCAGTGTCCAAAGATGCTCATTGTCAGTGGGCAGTCGCTATTGCAAGCCCCCTCTGCGGGTATCAGGGGCACCCCTGCCTGTGGAGCGCAGGTTCCTCCCAGATCTACGTTGGGGGCTGCCCTGGACGGAACTTGCAACGGATGATGTCTCTGCCTGCTCACGTCCATGCATGTCCCTAAGGGTTTGCGAGAGCTCAGTGAGCACACGGCGCACTGCGGCAAGTTCGGCACATACGTCTTTGGACGTCGCATGCAGTTCCCCCCTCAGGCTCTCGGTGTTTCTCTCCATTTGTGCCCTTAGTGTCTCTGTACCTCTCTCCATTTCTGCCCTAAGTGTCTCAGTTGATGTTTCTATGTCTGCCTTAGTGCCCCCACATTCATCGGCATGGTCCTTGAGGAGCGTGGCCAGTTGCTGCTGTTGCACGATTAACTGGTCGAGGGACTGTTGCCTCTGCTGGGCCATGGCCGTTTGCGGGGGTGTCACAGAGGGGCTGTTGACCTCATGTTGCCTTGCCACAGGGCTTGTGGGGGATGGCCAGTCGTCGTCTTGTGGGTGCCCCTGCGTGGTATCCTCATGTTGTACGGGATGGGACAGACAGGGGGATTGGGACAGGTCATGGATGGATCTGACTTCGACATCCCCGTCTTCTGTGTCGGAGCATGCTGCCATCAATGGGGTGTCACCTATGGTGCTGCTGCCACCAGAGGCAGTGCCTTCTGTGGCATCCGTTGGGGGGACCTGTGGTGGTGGTGTTGTGGGCATGCTGGCTGCTGGGGTGCCTGTTGATGTTCCCTCCTCTGTGCTGCCACCTGATTTGTGCTGCTGCCGTGTCTTGATGCGTGCAGCTGAGGTGGAGGGTCTTTGGCCGTTGATCTTGGCCCTCTTTGCAGGTGTGCTGGTAGGGGTGTCCTGATGCTCGTCGTTTGGATCGGACCCTGTGGTGGAGTAAAGGAGGGCGAGGGTTATTGATGGGTCTATGGGAATTGGAATGGCATTGTATCACATGCATTGGGGTGGTACCTGAGGGTGATTTGGGTCGGGGCCTTGGAGGTGCTTTCATTTGTGTGTGGAGTGAGGGTGCAGTTGTTTGGCAGCCTGCAGTTAGGGTGTGCCTGCTGCACATGTAGTGCGTGTTTTAGGGGTTTTTAATTAATTATGTATTTATTGTGGGTTTTAACGTGCGCTATCAGGCCGATGTGTGTGGACGTTCTCCTGGACATGTGTTTCTGTTGCACTATGTGGACACATGGTACTTCACATGGATGGACTTTGTGGATTTGGCATTGTTTTATCTGGCCCACCTACCTGAATCTTCGGATGTCTGCACTCCTTTCTCCATCCCTCCGACTCCCTCTATGCTCTCCATTCCGATGGTGGAGGCACAGATTTCTTCCCAGGGGGTCAACTTGATGGGTGATTCAGGACCTCCCCCGGTGGCTGTGGCAATGTTGCGGTTGGCAGAGAGTATGCTGCGGACGCGTATCCGCAGGTCGTCCCATCGCTTTCGGCATTGCTGTGGGTTGCGGGGTGCGGTCCCCACCGCACTTACCCGCTGTGCCACCAGAGCCCATATGGCCTTCTTGTTTGCAAGTGCTGTCCTGGTCATTTGCGTGGAGAAGACGACGGCTGCATTCTCCTGGAGGGTCTCTGTTAGCACGGTGAGTTCCTCACGGGAGAAGTGGACCTGCCGCTTGCGGTCGCACGCTTTCTTCGCTACTTTTCCCATTTTTCTTGGTTTCGCTAGGGTGGATGACGGGTTGGGGTGTGTCTCAGGGTAGTGTTTTTGGTGGTTGTGTGGTTTTAGTGGTTTTATAGGTGTACGGCGGGATGTTTCCCGTTCCGGGCCCATGTTTTTACTTCCGTTTCCGTATATTTACGGTCACCGTACTTTCCGGTAGGCGCACACTGCGGTGTCCGCTGTGATGGGTGGCGGTATTGCACCTAGGGCGCCGTACGGCGGCGGTGTGGGCCGTTTTGGGGTCATTTCCGCCATCGCGGACTTTGCACTTCCGCCATGCCGTGGTGCTCGTGCCCGATGGGTCGGAATGGGCTGCACTTTGCTCCTTCGTGCAATGGCGGAAACGCTATTTACGCTGTGGCGGTCCGGTCAGTCACTTTCCGCCAGGGTCGTAATGAGGGCCATAGTCTTATGTACATGCCGTGACGAATCGCAGGGCTTTGAGGCTAGAGAGGTGTGCCCGTTCTGCAAGACCCTCCCTAGGGGTATGGGCAAGGGGGACCTCAATGGGAGTGAGCCCCCCTTAGGGGACAAAAACTCCTGTTCCGATGAGGAAACCCCTAGGTCCAATATCATATCAGCCTACATGGGACTGCCAGCTATGAAGGCTATTGTGTCATCCTTATATTTGGTTTCAAGCAAAGTGAGAACAAACCAGCCATTCAAAGAAAAAGGAAATGTTTCTTTAAAAAGTGACAGGCACATACCTGGCACGATGAGCTCTTGGGAGGAGAGAGAGCATGGTACGCAGGGGAAGCCCCCTGACGTGATTACGCCTTGGAGAAGCGGGGAAGAGCAAAGTCGCTGAGCCTGCAACTTTTGGACCAGCAAGGGATGCCAGATTGAGACACTGGAGAGGCGAGGAATCCTGCAACAGGAGAACAGTTGCCTCAACAGGAAACAAAGTCCTGTGGCAAGTGGTGGCATGACTGCAGCTGCACCGTGGTGGACAAAGAGCCCAGCTAACAATGCCGACACCGCCAGAGGAGGGAGTGCTATGAGCTCCCTGCTGCCCGCATCCGTAGACAGCATCCCACTGCAGAGGTGCTGAAAAGGAGAGGCCGACGAGACCAGACACAGAGATGAGGAATCAGGAAACAGAAGACCCGACAGTACGCCAGGCACCGCGAGGTTCCCTCTGCGTCAGAAGAGGTACCGGGGAGAATGGGAAAGGCTGGAGGCTGCAGCAACAACGTATGGCAAAGAAAGAAACTTTGCACAATCACAAGTATGAAAGACAAACCTTAAATGAGCAGAATTGGAGTTATTTGAAGTCAATAAAATGCATGCCGAATAACCCCATATGGGAAACTTCTAAAAAGTGGAAGCAAATACCCTGGGAGGAAGGAAGAAACCCCCAGGTACAGAGCCTTAAGGAGAGTAGAAAGCCCACAGCAAATCAGTGTAACACGTGTTGTGAAAAGAGACTGTTAAGGGAACAGAATCAGATAAGAGACAATCATATCCTAGAACTGGCCGATGAGCAAGCAGCAGTTTAGGAGCTCAGCTCCTGGCCCCCCTGAACTTTTGATAATATACATGGCTGAATCTAAGTTCATAGAGATGGGGGAACCCTCCCTCTTCCAGGAGAGGTAGAGAATCAGAAGATGGACTAACATCACTGAATTCTGAAAGTGAGAAACAACCAAATAAAACGGGTCATGGATGAGGTCTTGGCAGCTGCTAAAGCTAGGACAGAGGATCAATCTAATGAGGATTACCTAATGGAGATTATGGATGATGCGGTCATTTCAATTGGAAAAATAAGGCAGACTGTGATGGAAATGAAAAGGGAGCATGATTTGGTAATAAATCGATCTGACCATCTAGAGAAAAGAATATCTACTTGAACCGGGACAGCCGACCCAGCCCATTAAGACAAGGTAGCAATACCTTGAGATGAATGGGGTTGCAGAAGTTACTCAAACATCAATAATCAAAACGACTCAGGAAGTTGACAAAGTTGACTGTTTTATTATCAATTATCTAAAACAGGGAGTACAACAGACGTCTCATAGCATGGTCGTCATTGATGACGTTAACCTACGTACTTACTAACGTCATCCTACATGGAAAACTACAAAAACCTAGTGGCAAATGTGATAGCCTTAGAGGGAACATCTAGGTATATGTTGCAAACTAGTATAAAAAGTGATAAATTCCTTAACATCAGGTGGGACTACTAAGCCCATCCTTCAAACAGGTCACTATGAACATCACTAAATACACAACGTATCATTAGTTACACAAACTATAGGGATCTTAATCATGCGGCCCCCTACAATCGGTTGGCACTCTTACGTTCATCAGTACATTTCCACCCACGTTATCAGCACGCAGGCTGGACTTCCAGGTGCTGGTGAGCTGCTCATAACCATAGCTTCCCACCAATTAGCATATCATCTATCATCACCTGAGTGGTCTGCACGTCAATTAAGTCTTTGAACTTGGCCTTGGAAATGTTCTTTGCTGTGGAGAATACAAGGGAGTAGAGGCACGCTCTGCCTCTCTGCGTAGGTGTGGTTTGTCATGTGTATCCAAGTTCATCCCTTCACGTGAATGAAGACCACAAATTTGAGCACTGGTGCATTTAAAATATTACTATTTAATGACACTCTGACGTCTTCCTTTTCGTCCATGTCTTCTGAACAGGAGTTTCATTCTTTCACATGATTGTAACTAATGTATTCTCAACCTAGTCTGATAAGACCTTGGCTTCTTGGGGCTCATCCAGCCTCGCCTTTCTGAGATTCACTTCTGTAATTTTGTTGCTTTTGAACTGCGACACACTGGAAAAGGCTTCCCTTCTCTGGCCCAGCTCTGCTATAATACGTTGTGAAAGCATCCATTCTTTACTTTCTTCCTACATAAGTATACGCTGGTGCATGCCGCAATCTATTCACTACATAGCTAGCCTCAAGAATACTTCGTCCGCTTGCGTTTCTTTGCATCTGTACACGTACACAATGACTTGATATCTTCATCGTTTCTGTAGTGTAAGTTTCTTCATCTCGAGCCTGAGATGTCACTTATCTTGGATACTATCTTGATGCCTTTCAGAATATCCACATTCTCTTGTCTCTGCATCTCTTCCTAGGTACGTCAGTGTTACTTTGTGTGACATCACCAATCTGCTCTTTCATTCATTGGTCATGCTTCTTCTGAGATTTCATTCAAATGACCATCATACTGTCTTGTATGCAAGTATGGCTTTCTCAATGGGAACCTTGCCTCCAGGATTCTCCTTGGTATCGGTATTTTCACTGGTACTGCACGTGTCTCAAACTCTGGTTCCCAACATATAGGCAATATGGGCGAGATGGTTGAGGTGGGCGTACTTGGCTACTTCTCTACATACTGCTGATGATAAAAGTGTGGTTCTAGAGGAAAAGGTAGCTTCTCTGGCATTTTCTTTTAACACGATAGGTGGAGGGGGGAGGGGAACATACCACGCATAGGACTGATGGTCTATACATGAGGAGCATATATAATGCTCCTCAGTGATGGGGTATTCTAAAGATATCTCTGCTGAAAGAAGGGCAGATGTGGCTAGTCGCCTATGACGTTAGTGATGGACAGGAGAGAAAGGAGGACAGAGAAAGTTCTATCTATCCCTGCCTTTCTAGGTCACTTATCCCTGGGCAGCGCTGGTGGGCCGCCTATCTAATAGTGGATAGAATAAGGAAAGATGGGAACAAATATTATTTTATATCACTTTGTCATTTCACAGTTCTCTGAATGTGATGTTTAGTTATGATTCCAGTCACTAACTGCTTATTCTCATGTTTATTGATTAGTAGTCGTGTTGACAGGTGAAGTCCAAGTGTGGACTTTGGCATATTGTATAACTAAAAAACTAGTCAGTGAGCTAAGGTGGAGACACGATCTCCACCAGTACTTTGGCAATGGTTGCTTTATTAGTCTGTGCTTGGGGTGATAGTGCCGTAGTTAAAATACGCAAGTCTGAGTAGTTAAGAAAGAACTAATGAGAAGACTCAGCTAGTAAGGGTGGACTTGTTTATTTGTTGGTCTCCTGATTGCTGAAAAACACAGAATGCAGCGGGAACCTTCCTTCTGTCTCTGCATATGTTGCCTCCTTGGGATTACAGTTGCACTTGGCAAACAGAAAGAAAATTGATCAAGAAAATTTAAATAGAACATCCAACAGAAGAATAACTGGGATTACAGAAGATGTAGAAAAAGGGAAGACCTACTGAACTCCTGAAAAAAGTTTTGCCTCGCCTGCTAGACTTGCCTCTGTGAAAACCTTCTTTAGAAATTGAATAAGCACATAGGGCACTAACCCCTAAACCACAATCTGGTGAACTTCCCAGAGCAGTTATAGTGCATTTCCTGGGATACCCAATGGTGGGATGGAAATGAGTATATCCCACCCCCTGAGGCGCTTTAAGGTGAGGCAAAACCCCTTTGAAATAGTGTAGTGTATAAGGGGCGAGAGAACTGCACTCTGGAACTTGGTGCGGAAGTAATATAGCGTGAAAAACAATTGCATAACATTAGGAGATGCATGGAAAGAAACACCATTTTGTAGTTGTGACAGAAGCAAAGGCTTGCATAAACATGCTGCATCTGTCGAGCTCCATGGAAAGATTTGACTAGGACCAGATCAACAAGGCAGAATGAGTCTGCACCATCGGTTCTCACGGAAGTTCACTTCCCCCTTGTCCCTTCAATGTTGCAAATACTTAATATCACTAGACGGAATGTGCCCTGCAAGGCTGTGAGACACCAGGCTCCTCGCAGTGCCCATTCATCACACCCAAGCTGCCAGCAGGCCTCCAACACCCAGCCAGCCTAGAGCCAGAGCCCACACCACTGACCTGACTGCCACATGCCTGCATTCCATGATAAGTGAGCGACCCCCCAGTCCTAGCATAAACCAAGTGACCAGGAAAGATCTAAGCATGCACAACTGTTTCACCCCTCAGCATAAAACACATCCTTTGTAACACGAGGTACAGGGAGGGATAACTTATAGATCAAAGCAAGGGTGGAGGCCTTGAGTGCGGGAGGTGCGGCATCAATGAAGCCCAGAATGTTTGGGTCAGTATGTCTGTATTTCTTCCTCCCTTCCCCCTGGCACCGGTCCCCAACCCACCCAGGTGCATGCCACAGTGATGTAGTACTAGGCTTTGTATGATAGCTTAGATTTATCAATGTATATCATGAGCGACCTGACTTTCACTTCACAATGCAAGGAGCCCTGCTGACCCACATGGAGCCTGACCGATGGCGAGGGAACCAACCAATTGTAGCCTGGCATCCCATATAGAGCAGGATCATGTATATGGCCTCCCAATGAACTGAGCTGGTTTATACCCTATATGTGACATCATATATGATGCTGTGGCCCCTCAAAAGACATGGACTTGTATTCTGAAGCCAGAACGTTCTCGAGCAGCAGAGTCCTTTGCTGATATTTTGTATTGTGTACAATTAAACCTTGTTATCCTTGCAAGCGATCTCCTGGCTTATTTCCCTAGAGGGTTGTATTCACTTTGGAGTGTGCGTAAACAGGGACTTGCCTTCACCTGTCAAAGAAATGATCATTAGGAGAGCTAGAGAAATTCAGAAAATTGTCATGATGCCTACCCCCGGGGACCCAGACCAAGTCCAGTAACCCCGGAAGCAGGCATCAAGTTACCCCAAGCAAGCCCATCAACCCCTGCTAGGGGCTATTTGGGTGCAGTCATATGGAGAGTCAGTCCAGGCTCATAGATTAAACGTATCTGATGCAGACCATGCTGCAAACTTACCTGATGCAGACCATGCTGCAAGAGCTCCAAGCCAAAAGAGGCTTGGAAGGGACTATTTTACCTAGGGACTATTTTTTTACTCGGGTGGGGCTGGGGAGGAATACTTACCTGGGACTACTTTGGAGGCTATTTAAACCACGCCCGAAGAGCAGCACACGCTTCGCATTATTCTGCATCGAGGAGCGTAACGCTCACCGTGCCTGCAAGTCTGCATCCAGTCTTCTGCCACGCCCGCCTCGAGTTTGGAGCTCCTAGAAAAAGGGAGAAAGAAGGAGAAAAGGTTAGAACAAGAGCAATACCTTTGATCCTTACCTGAATTCCCGATCCATCGCGCCTTTGAGCTGGAAGAAAGAAGTTATTTTATGCGCGTCGCCTCGCCTGCTGCAGCGCCGCGCTGAGCTCACCGGCCTTCACAGCATCTTCACATTCCACCGCATCCTCCTGCATGTTCCCGCCAAACAGCAAGGTGAGCCAAGGGAATACACAGAGGAATACCCCCCACAGACTTACCTGATTTTACCACCGGGTGTACTATTCCTCTTCACGGGTCGGCGCAGCTTCCACTGCATCCTAGCTGAACCCCGGCCCCTAAGGGGAAACAAAAGGACAGCAAGGTGAAACAAAGGGACTAACAAAGGGAACCCTCCTCACCACAAAAGACTTACCTGATTTTACCGCCGGAGGCATTATTCCCCGAGACTTCATACTTTCTCTCAGCGTCTGAATAAGGGAGAAAGCAACAGGTTACATATGGACATTATTTTATCAAACTGTGTTGGATAATACAAATCCTTACCAGAATATTACCGGTTGCCACGAGGAACTCTTCAGTAGGGTCAAGCTGCAACCTGCAAGGAATCGGACAAGAGTGAAAGTCAGGCATATGAACTCTTAAGAACTACATACTTACGGCGTCTTGCCGGGAATATCGGAGTCAATATTGTCCTGGAACTCACCAATTCCTTTGAGCCAGCGAAGCAACTGGTCATCTACGCGCCCCTGCACTCAATGCAGGATGGAGAGCTCATCTTTTCAAACCATCAGAGACTATAAGAGGGGACATCAAAGGTGATCAGTGGGGAGAACAGCGGGGTGGGGGGATTTACGCTCAACTCCATGGGTGGTTAATTCCCTTTCTCCATTCGCAGAAGAATATTCCTACGAGCCAAGCAAACGAAGCTAGGTGGGCCAGTCCAGTCCGTCATCTCGGCCCTACGCGTCACATTGGTGGAGACTGCAGCTGTCCAGTCCAGATCGACGCCTCTGTGGGAGCCAGGTGAGCGTAACAAAAATAATGTGGGGTGATAACCGAAGGATCATGTTCTTTAATGACTATCGAAAGACTGTAATGGAGCAAAGGAAGAAATTCAATGACATTAGGAATATGGCAAGAGAAATGAGACTGCAATATTATATTTTGTACCCTGTTACATATAAATTGAGCATTGGAGGGTGAGACACACACCTTCACTGACCACAGAAAAAGCTGGAAACCTTCTGGATAAAATACGACCTGCCGCAAGTTTGGCTCACTCAATGACTAAAACGTACAGTTAAGTTGTAACTAACTGCTCTATGATAGTGTTCTGAACAAAGCAATTACCATTTTACTTTTACTTTACTTTAATCCATTTATAACTCGCACGATGGACCCTGAGGCTTAAGGGTGCACAAGAAAACAAAGTGTATGACAAAATCAGGACAGAAATAGAAACATTTAAAAGCCAGTTTGAATGACTCAGATCAGAAATGATGGATAGGGAGAGACCTAGCATGGGGACAATCATTATCGAAATAGAAATGTTTTCAGCCTCTTTGTAAATATTGGTGTAGAACTCAGTTCTCTTAGATCTGGCGGCAGAGCGTTCCATGCCCTAGGTGTATCTATAGCAGATGCAGAATTCATGGCCTTGCTAGATTTGCATGCCGGCATCTTGAGAAGGTTAGTGTTATTAGACCTAAGGGTCCTTACACTAGATTTATCCGTCGGCACCTCACTCAAATACACTGGCATTAATCCCAGGAGACATTTCTGGGTGATCAGTAACAAGCAATAGTGAATCCTTGCTTTGACTGGAAGCCAATGTAAATTACGCCTAGCATCTGAAATTTGATCCCTTTGTTTGATTCCGGTAATGACTCTCACTGCACTGTTCTGAGTAACTTGAGGATGATTGCATTCTGATTCAGAGATTTCCACTAAAAGACTGCTATAATAGTCAATTTTTGATGCAACAATAGCCCTTGCTATCGTCTCAGAGTCAGCTTGAGAAATATATGGCCTAAGTTGAGGTAGCAATTTTATGTAATAGGCCGAGGATGAAACCAGGTTGCTTACTTGAGCTTTCATAGTCAGGTGGTTCTGATCTAAAACAACCCCTAAAGTGTTCACTTTCTTCTTTGTCGCAATATCACACCCTGCTACTGAAAAACAGTTGTAGTCTGGACCAAGTTTTCTTATTTTATTCTCAGTCAATACCACCATCAACTCTGTTTTTTCTTTATTGAGCTCCAATCCATTGCATATCATACATGTTTGTATGAGATCATATATTTTATTGAGGATTCTTTCGCCCTCCATATATATATACCGGATCGAGGGATAACACATTGTGTGTCATCCGCGTAATTGGTAAAAGCAGCACAATTTTTTTCCAATAGGTTAAAAAAGGGAAACATGAAAACATTACATAAGGAAGGTAACAAGCAGGCCGCCTGCGGCACTCCGTAGGCTAAAAGCATGGGTAAGGCTTCTGTGTCTTTGCTGAAAACTCTGCACCACCTGTTACTCCAAAAAAGAGGTGATCCAGAGAGCAGCGTTGTCACAAAAGTGAGCCACTTCTTTAAGCCTGTTACCCAGCAGCGTATGATCAAACAGATCAAAAGCTGTGGAAAGATCCAGCAGCATAAGCAAAGTGGTTTGACCTTTATCCATGGAGTGTAACAGTCTTGATTTCAAATCAAGCAACACGGTTTCCGTCCCGTGTCCCTGCCTAAAGCCAGACTGCCATTTATTTAAAATTATGTGTTCATTCAAACGTACTGAGATTTTGATATAAGCCACGCAATCTAAACTTTTTAAAAGAAAAGGAGTGTTAGTAATTGGACGGTAGTTAGCGGCAGTACTCTGGCATAGCCCAGGTTGTTTTAGTAGCGGTGTGATCCACGCACTTTTGAGCCCAGCAGGGACGTGATGTTCTGCAAAGGATGCATTCACAAATTTTCATAAAACGCTAATCAGGGTGCAAGAACACGCCTTTATAATCATTGCCGGGCAAGGATCCCCTTTGCAGCTTGTGGGTTTAAGATCATCGACAATGTTTGCCAATTCAGCATTGAAGTTGAATTGAATATCCGATGGTTTTTGTACAGGTGCCACCACTTCATCTGTGTTAACACCCAGACCATTTTTGGTCCTCTTTACCTCAATATCCTTTCTTATCTGACCCAACTTCCCCCACACGCATCATAAATCAGTCTACACAAAGCAGCATCTTTTACCAACTTAAGGAGTTTCTAGTTCCCTCAATATTTAAAAAAATTCTTTAGCCCCTGATTGAGATTTAACTATCCTTTTATTTAACATACTCTTTTTAGCTGCTATGACTGCTGTTTTAAAATCGTTTGCAGCCAGCTAACATGCTTCTCTGCTAGGAGTATCTTGAGATCATCTCCAGAGAAGTATTTGGTTTTAGTAATTTTCAATTTTTGAAGTTCAGGGGTAAACCAATCACTGCCCTTTTTCTCATTAACCCATTTGGTTTTGAGAGGCGCAAGGGTGTTTGTAACTTCCTGCATGGATTGCATATAGATGTCAGAAATGCCATCAGCTGTCTCCAGTTTAGTAATGTCCTGCACCATGGGCTGTAACCATGGCTCCAAGGCTTCTGGGGTAAGTTTTTTAAAATTCCTTACTCTGATACTCTTTTTTTTCCTTTACCCTAATCCTTATAGGTTTCTCAAAGACTATAGTAAAGTGAGCAAAAGAATGATCTGACCATGGGCAAGGTAAAAATGCTTGGTCCGTAGTCCTAATATTGTGTATGACCACCCAATCTAATGTATGCCGTTTAATGTATGTGGGAGTTCTAACATGCTGCTCAAAACCCAAGTTAATCAATACGTCTTCAAGGGTAGTAGCCGAGGAATCCTTATCACACCCCAACCAGTAGTTAAAATCTCCCAAAACAACAGGTTTGGTGTTAGATTTGAGGATGGTAATAAAAGATTGCAGAGTTGTGTAGGACAATCTGGCTGGAAGTGAAACGTCTGTGCACTAGAAGCATATTAAGAGTGTTTTTTTCTGCATCCA
Organism: Ambystoma mexicanum; assembly: GCF_040938575.1. Lineage (NCBI taxonomy): Eukaryota > Metazoa > Chordata > Amphibia > Caudata > Ambystomatidae > Ambystoma > Ambystoma mexicanum. The sequence continues at coordinate 1,009,499,748 of NC_090921.1, forward strand.
TACTTTTCTTAATATGTTTTATTTCAGTATCCTCGATACCTTGGGAATCTACCTCCCAAATATCCAGATTTGATTTAAAATTAAAGCAATCCTGCTCCTCTCCCCTGTGATCTATCCTGACGTAGCATGTTGTACGCAGCCGGGATGGCTGATGCCAGGTTCGGCCCTGCTGCCTCATAACACCAAGTTTCTGTGAGTGTACAAATATCCACATGCTGATTGGTAATGTAAGTGGCTACCTCTAATGCGTGTTTAGCAATGACCTAGTGTTCAGGAGCAAACCCAAAAAGCATCTCCGTATCATGCCCACATTTTTACTAGCATGATGAGAGGGTCCAGACATGTCCATCTGTGCCGACCCCAACTCATTACCCACCGTCCCTTTCTGCAGCATATCCACAATAAGGACATTCGGAGTATCCAGTGATACCCCTCTCTTCTGCTCCCCTGAGCCTACTACCGTCTTAGAGTGATCACCTCCAGTCCTCAGACATACAGGCAACACTCCAGTTGGTACAAGCATCTCACATATGGTTCCTTATACTTTAATATTTCATGTTTTTCTAGATGCCTAGATGTCCGTCTGATTACTTTTAATTCTTATGGGGCTGGTGTATTTTGCCTTCTTGTTGGCCCTTGGGCTTCATGTCTCTCCATGTTGTAAACACTGTGAGCTGGTCTAGTATATATTTATTTATGTAACTAATTAGTATATATAATTTATCTCTCCTTAAGATGGCCCTGGCGCTATGATGCGGTTAGTTTTTTCAAATTGATATGTATGTTCCATGTACTGTCACGAGTATGAGTGCCACTTGCTATTTCTCTACATTTTATGTAACATGAATCCTACATGCTGTAGGTCCTTTACTTGAATCGAACGGGGCAGAGCCGTTGATTATAAAGTCATCCGGCATGATCGGATGTATACCGTTGGGAGCGTGTAGAGCTGCTCCCTTATGTTTGAATCTTGAGGACGGGAAGTCTGGACCGACAAGTCATTTTTCCAAATGATGGGCTAGCTGCGACTTTGTTTTTGTTCGGACGACTGTAAAATTCTAAGTGCGCTACGATTCTATTAATTTATTTATTCCATGCAATCATAAATTACTTGCAGGAATTATTAGACTGCGCTGCGTGTAGCTTTATTATAATCAATCCAGACGACTCATGTGCTGCACTGTATTTAGCGGTTAATTTTCGGTAGCTGATAGAATATATATGGATCTTTCTAGGTCATGGGTTTTACACTGGCAGAGTTTTGTAATGTGTTAAGACGGATTTCTGAACTCTGTCCTGGTGGCGCAGAAGTTCAGAAGGCCAACCTAATTACTTGGAACAGGGTAACCTCTGGACGAGCCAGACCAATCAAGGTAGCGATCGCGGCGGTCAAGACTAGGTCTCAAGAGGGGTGAGGGTGACTGAAAGCCCGCAATGAGCACACAAAGCAAGAACACTTACAAACTACTCCAAACAGTTGTTATATTAAAAATATATACACATTTATTTCAAGGCCTTTAAAACAATGACCGTAGCGAGAAAATCACAATATAACGATAGTAAACCAACACATACCATATCAACACAATATATATACAAATACAACAAGTCTCAAGCGTTATATGCACGAAATGTGTAGTCCACCTAAAAGGGAGGGAAAACAGGCAGTGCGCAATAATGCTTAGACCCAGTTCGCCTTCAGAGGCACCTAACTAGATGGAAGTCCGAGCCCTGCGAAGAGTGGAGCCTTGTGCTCAAAAGTACCTGCACGCGCTGGTGCCAACGGGCAAAAGGAGAAGCTCTTCTAGGGAAATCAGGCAGTTCAGTTTAGTGCACAAAAGAAGAAGAACAAGTTCCGCGACTCAAGCGCAGCCTCCACAGTGGGCAGAAGCAGAGCGCGAGTACGGAAAAGGGTGCTGTTCGACACAGCGGGGAAAAGCAATGGGCTCCTGCAGGAGGGCGACCAGATCCTAGCTATGCTACTCACCGGTCCCCGATGCAAGCAGACCCAGGCTTCTCCGCGTCAGTTTCAGCAGCTGGCAGGTTCAGAAGAGCAGGGAACGCCTTGTCGTCGTGTTGAGTAAAAAGACGTCCCAATCGAAGAAACCCGCACAGTTTGTTACCACAGCAGGGCAACGGAGCGGCCGTGTGTATCTGAGCCAAATGTACACTACTCACTTCAGACCTGGGAACGCCAAGTGTACGAAGCGTGTGAGAGTGACAAGGACTCGAAATACTACACAACCTGGCGGCGGTTACAGAGCAAGACTGCCGTGTAAGCTGGTCAGTCAGCTGGATGGCCCAGAGACGCTTCCGAAGGCTTACTGGCAGGAAATGGTGAAGATGCCGAGAATAGCTGTTCCCGCTATTCCAAGGGTCGAAGTACCAGTACAGGCCTTCTGGTTCGATCAAAGGTGAAAAGGGTTTCACAAGGCGACAGCAGTGCAGAGGAGAAGTCCTTCAGCGGGTCACCAGCGATTCCTCGGTCCAGCCTAGGCTAGAGACCCAAGAGAGCTGTAACTTAGCTTACAGTGCCCTCTTGTGTCATGTTGCACGAAAGCCGCAGCATGATAAAAGAAACTACGGGAAACAGCGTTCCCCGGTACTGACTGTCTTAAGGGCATGTCAGTTTCCCCGTAAGAAAGGAGCGAAAGCCCAGAGGAGTGCGGCAGAAGGCTGCACTTCTCTGGCAAAGTCAAGAACAAGGTGAAAAACAACAGCAAAAAGTTTAGGGGTTGCCACATGGAAGGAAAATTATCTACAATTACGAAATCTTTCCTAACACTTGCCCCTCCCAGACTATGGACAGGGGGAACTAATCCACCCCTGGATGAGTCTCTTGTTCAGGTCGGTTAAACATTCTGGACAACCCATCAGCATTGCTATGTTGGACACCTGGCCTATGCTCAATAGTGAAGTCGAAGCCTTGTAGATTTATGGACCACCTAAGCAACTTTGGATTCTCCCCCTTCATGTTCATTAGCCACTTTAAGGGCTTATGGTCAGTTTGCACAGTGAAGTGGGTCCCATAGAGGTAGGGCCTCAGCTTCCTTAGGGCCCACACAACAGAGAAACATTCTTTCTCTACCGTGGACCATCTGAGCTCTCTGTCCTTAAGCTGGCGGCTAATAAAACCAATAGGGTGTTCCTTACCCTTCTCATCTACTTGTGATAGTACAGCTCCTATCCCAGTGTCAGAGGCGTCCGTCTGCACGATAAAAGGTCTTTGATAATCAGGGGCCCTGAGGACAGGGGCCTGGCACAAGGAGTCTTTTAGGCCATTGAAGGCCTTCTCACACTCGTCGGTCCAAGTTACCTTCTTGGGTTTCTTCGGAGTTGTGAGGGCAGTCAGAGGGGCAGCTATGGTGCCATAGTCTGCCACAAAATTGCGGTAATACCCCGTGAGTCCTAAGAATGCTCTCACTTGGGTTTGCGTAGTGGGGGTAGGCCAGTCTTGTACTGCTTGTACTTTACTGGGAAGAGGCTGTATCCTCCCTCCACCTACTTCATATCCAAGGTAAACCACTGAGCCTTGTCCAATATGGCATTTACTAGCCTTTATGGTCAGGTGTGCTTTCTGAAGAGCCTGGAGCACAATCCCGAGGTGTTTCACATGGTCTTCCCAGGTGGCACTGAAAACTGCTATATCGTCCAGATATGCAAGACAGAATTCGTCCAACCCATTCAACACATGATTCACAAGCCTCTGGAAAGTGGCAGGTGCATTCTTCAACCCGAACGGCATTACCCGGAATTGGTAAAGGCCGTCTGGAGTAGAAAATGCTATCTTCTCCTTGGCATGTTCTGCTAAAGCTATTTGCCAATAGCCAGCAGTGAGGTTAAACGTGCTGAGGTACTTGGAGGCTCCCATGGTATCCACCAGCTCATCTGTTCGAGGCAAGGGGTGTGCATCTGTCTTGGTGACAGCATTCAGAGCCCTGTAATCCACGCAAAACCTCAATTCAGAAGTGCCTGCCTTTGGAACCAAAACCACAGGGCTGGACCAAGGACTACTAGAGGGTTCAATCACCCCAAGGTCTAACATCTTGTTGACCTCGGTCTTAATATAAGACCGTACTTGGTCTGACATCCTGTATCCCCTACTTTTGGTAGGTACACTGTCTCCTGTGTCAATGTTATGTTTGCACCAAGGTGTCAAACCAGGCGACTGTGAAAACAGGGGGGAAAACTGACTAAGCAAACTTTTCACCTCAGCCTGCTGATCAGAAGTCAGGTGAGGGGCCACTCGGACACCCTCAAAGGAGCTATCTGAAGGACCGCTTTGGAACAGGTCGGGGAGAGGTTCAGACTCCTCTTCCTCAACATCTGAAGCTAGTAGCAGTGCTGCGATTTCGACTCTTGGGACGAAAGCCTTCAGCCTATTCACGTGAAACACTTTTGGAGCCTGTCCAGGCCTTCCAAGGTCCACTAAATAGTTAACCTCACCCAGGGGCTCCACCACTGTGTAAGGGCCTGACCATTTGTCCTGTAAAGCTCAAGGCCTTATGGGATTCATGATCAGGACTTGCTGACCAGGTGTAAAGTTGATGAGGGAAGCTTTCTGGTCGTACCAATGTTTCACCAGCGCTTGTCCTGCCTTCAATTTATCACTAGCCAAGCCCATCAGAAGTACCATCCGTTTTCTGAGCCCTAGCACATAATCAACTACGTTGCTAGTAACAGGGGGAGTGGGCATCTCCCATCCCTCTTTGACGATGGCTAAGGGTCCCCGTACGGGATGACCGAACAGAAGTTCGAAGGGGCTGAAGCCAACACCCTCCTGTGGTACCTCTCGGTAGGCAAACAGTAAGCATGGTAAAAGAAGATCCCATTTTCTTCTCTGAGGTTCCTCCAGAGCCCCAATCATGCTCTTTAACGTTCTGTTGAAACGTTCCACCAGACCATTGGTCTGGGGGTGGTATGCAGAAGAGAACTTGTAGGTGACCCCACATTCTTTCCACATAGCCTGCATATACTTCGACATAAAGTTCCTGCCACGAACCGACACAACTTCTTTAGGGAAGCCAACCCTAGTAAATATGCCAAGTAAAGCTTTTGCAACTGACTTGGCAGCTACAGTTTTCAATGGGATGGCCTCAGGATATCTGGTTGCATGGTCGACCAGCACCAGATAAACCTATTGCCCGAGGATGTTTGCGGGTCAAGGGGACCAACGATGTCGATCCCTACCCTTTCAAATGGTACCCCCACAACTGGGAGCGGTACCAACAGAGCTTGGATTGTCGCGCCAACCTTACCAGACAACTGGCAGGAGGCACAACTCCTGCAGTGACTTTCTACTTGCACCCCCATCTTGGGCCAGTAGAAGTGCATGGATAACCTTTGCTTGGTCCTCTTCATACCAAGGTGACCAGCAAGGAGAACTTCATGCGCCAACTGCAGGAGGAAGGGCCTAACAGCAAGGGGAACCACCAACCTCCTATGGTCTCCTTCTGTAGACTCTGTGGGCTCACTATACAGGAGTCCACCTTCCCAATAAATCCTATGCGTCCCAGGAGGTTCACCCTCAAGCTGGGAGCAGGCCTGTCTCCTTAGGCCTTCCAGAGATGGGCACTCACGTTGGCCTTTACTGAATTCGTCCCTATCAGGACCTCCTTCAACTAACAAGTCTTTTAGTTCAGGATGATCGTTGGGGTCAAATACTTCAGGCATCGCCACCTCCTCGTCAGGCCCGGGCGATTGACCAACTTCCTCCACCGCAGTGGTAGGCAAGCTCGGGGGAATATTCTCTTTCCCTCGTCTTGACTTGTCGACTCCTTTCGCCTTGGGTTTCCCCTTCGGCTGGGGCAGCGTATTGGTCTTGGCCAATGCTGCCCGTGCTTGAGACCGTGTGTAGGGTCTTTCGGCAGTGTCTCCTACGAGCCCTAAAGCTTTGAGATCATTACCTAACAAGACCTTTCCCGGGAGGTTTCTCTGAATGCTCACTGGAATCCTGACTGCTGTACCATTTAAAGTAAGATTTACAGGTATTACTGGGAACATACGGAGTGGGCCGTCAGCCAACTTAGTGGGCATCAGAGTAGCTCTGGCAACTTCCTCTGAGTCTACCAAGGTAGAATCCACTACAGTGCGACTGCACCCACTATCCCTAAGAGCTGGAGTATCTACTCCATTGATCAGCACACTGTCTTTAAAGTAGTGCTTGGTATTATCCGGAATCCTAGCATAAGCCTCTGCGACTTTAGGCTCCCAGGAACCCAGGGACACTAAAACTACCTCAGCCTCTATCCCGCTGGGAAATGAGTCTGAGGAGAAGGATGCTCCTGTAATCTCTTCTTCCTCGTAGGAGGAGAAGGCCAGATTAGCAGAGTGGACCCCCAAAGGTCTAACCTTACACCGGGGATCCCCCTTCACGTGGTCAGTTGCTCCACAAGCAAAACAAGATCCATTGGGTCTGTTTACATAGGGAGGCTTATTGTAACCAGAGTTCTGTTTCGGAGGCTGACCTCCACTACCCTGTGAGTTCTCTTGTGTCATACCCTTATTTTTCTTTTTGTGGCCCTTATGAGAAGAAGATTTATCAGATTCTCCACCCTCCTTATCTTTGGACTTTTTCCCTTCCTCCTGCTTACCAGGATGAGTTTTGTCCTTATGGGACACTCGATGTGACACCCATAAGTCGGCTGCAATGGCCAGCTTCTTAGGATCTATCTCCTTCGAATCGGCCAAATGATGCTTACGCTCCGGGGAAGAAGATGCAAAAATGTGTTCCAGCATGACAAGATTTATCATGTCTTCGAAGGTAGAAACCTTATAACCTTCGACCCAGCCAGTTAAGTTTTTCAAGGACTTAGTGACATAAGATACCCAAGTACCACCTTCCTTTTTCTTATACTCTCTGAAAGGTTTCAAATATTGGGCCGGAGTCTTCCCAAACTTTAAAATGAGAGTTTGCTTTAACATTGCGAAATCAGCTCGCTCAGCCTTCGACATTTCCATAATGGCACTACAGCCAGAATGGGGCAGTCTGCTGAGTAACCAGGCAATCTTATCAGCATTGTCAACTTGTTGAACTTCGCATGCATACTCAAACGCATTCAGCCAGTCCATAATGTCATTCCTTTCCTCATACACACTGAGCAGATCTTTCGGAAACCGTGGATGAGAGGAGGCCCCAGACCCATGTCCAGGACCCTTGGACCCATTTGCAACCTGAAGCTTGGCCAGTTCCAACTGGTGATCCCTGTCTTTTTGTTTTTCTGCCTGTTCGATTTTTAGTTTGGCTATGCTGAATTCAAGCTCCTGCTGCCTAAACCGCAGCTCTTGCTTCTTGAATTCAAGCATAGCCTCCCCATCAGCACTGGCAGAGGAAACATTAGACATCTCGTCCTCCCTGTCCTCGTGGTCGCGATGGATCAGTGCAGCGGCAGAACCGTCGGTTCTACCAGTGAGAGCAGCCCCACCTCCTTCCGCACTGTCCTCAGAAGTTATAGCGTCAAGCTGCGCTTCTTGCCACGCCACGATTCTTTGGATCATTTCCAATTTCGTGCCTTGAGAGGAAACACCTCTCTCCGCACACATCTTTTTCAATGTTTCTGATTTGGAAGCATTTAAAGTTAACAAGGTATTTGTTTCCATACTGTTAGATAGGACTATGGCCTTTTTAAAGTTATACTACAACAATTCACTACGTGTCCTGGTTGGAATAACCTGAAATGCCTTAGTTCGTGCGCAACACTGGATACCTTCAGTCGTATCCCACCGCTGTACACCAATTTGTTAAGACGGATTTCTGAACTCTGTCCTGGTGGAGCAGAAGTTCAGAAGGCCAACCTAATTACTTGGAACAGGGTAACCTCTGGACGAGCCAGACCAATCAAGGTAGCGATCGCGGCGGTCAAGACTAGGTCTCAAGAGGGGTGAGGGTGACTGAAAGCCCGCAATGAGCACACAAAGCAAGAACACTTACAAACTACTCCAAACAGTTGTTATATTAAAAATATATACACATTTATTTCAAGGCCTTTAAAACAATGACCGTAGCGAGAAAATCACAATATAATGATAGTAAACCAACACATACCATATCAACACAATATATATACAAATACAACAAGTCTCAAGCGTTATATGCACAAAATGTGTAGTCCACCTAAAAGGGAGGGAAAACAGGCAGTGCGCAATAATCCTTAGACCCAGTTCGCCTTCAGAGGCACCTAACTAGATGGAAGTCCGAGCCCTGCGAAGAGTGGAGCCTTGTGCTCAAAAGTACCTGCACGCGCTGGTGCCAACGGGCAAAAGGAGAAGCTCTTCGAGGGAAATCAGGCAGTTCAGTTTAGTGCACAAAAGAAGAACAAGTTCCGCGACTCAAGCGCAGCCCCCACAGTGGGCAGAAGCAGAGCGCGAGTACGGAAAAGGGTGCTGTTCGACACAGCGGGGAAAAGCAATGGGCTCCTGCAGGAGGGCGACCAGATCCTAGCTATGCTACTAACCGGTCCCCGATGCAAGCAGACCCAGGCTTCTCCGTGTCAGTTTCAGCAGCTGGCAGGTTCAGAAGAGCAGGGAACACCTAGTCGTGTTGAGTAAAAAGACGTCCCAATCGAAGAAACCCGCACAGTTTGTTACCACAGCAGGGCAACGGAGCGGCCGTGTGTATCTGAGCCAAATGTACACTACTCACTTCAGACCTGGGAACGCCAAGTGTACGAAGCGTGTGAGAGTGAGAAGGACTCGAAATAGTACACAACCTGGCGGCGGTTACAGAGCAAGACTCCCGTGTAAGCTGGTCAGTCAGCTGGATGGCCCAGAGGCGCTTCCGAAGGCTTACTGGCAGGAGATGGTGAAGATGCCGAGAATAGCTGTTCCTGCTATTCCAAGGGTCCAAGTACCAGTAAAGGCCTTCTGGTTCGATCAAAGGTGAAAAGGGTTTCACAAGGCGACAGCAGTGCAGAGGAAAAGTCCTTCTGCGGGTCACCAGTGATTCCTCGGTCCAGCCTCTTGGTTGCAGGATACTTGGCTCCTGTATTCCTTCGTTCGTGAGAACTCAGGAGATCGACATGGTAGTGGTGTTTCCAGCCCCCTCTTATCCACGGTTCCCTTCGCGCCAAAACGGAGGGGACCCAATGGGAGATCCGCTCATCAACACTCACACCATTCGTGGACCAATCACGGACCACGGTGGTCCCAGGCATTCACACCACCCTAGACTCTCTGGCACCCAGGATGTGTATTGGGACCAGACATCCCAGCCCACATCCTGGAGGCACACACAAGACATGTAGAAGCCCGCGAAAGCATCCGCGTTTCGCGGGAAAGTACATGCCCAAATAAGGAAGGCCCCGGGTCGGCTCGACCTGGGGAAGGTGAAGGGAGCAAGACGGTCAGCGGACAGGACAAAGGAGCCTTGTGGTCTGGCCATTTTGGGAGCCAGGCCACCATTTTGGGTTAAGCGCGAGAAACGCGCTTAGAACGCCAAAAGGAGCTCAAAACACAAGAAACGATCGCTGCCACCATTCCCGTCCCTGAATCACTTGCACCGATCAGATACAATCCTAAACGAGTATCTAGGGCCTGTAGAAGGCTAGAGACCCAAGAGAGCTGTAACTTAGCTTACAGTGCCCTCTTGTGTCATGTTGCACGAAAGCCGCAACATGATAAAAGAAACTACGGGAAACAGCGTTCCCCGGTACTGACTGTCTTAAGGGCATGTCAGTTTCCCCGTAAGAAAGGAGCGAAAGCCCAGAAGAGTGCGGCAGAAGGCTGCACTTCTCTGGCAAAGTCAAGAACAAGGTGAAAAACAACAGCAAAAAGTTTAGGGGTTGCCACATGGAAGGAAAATTACCTACAATTACGAAATCTTTCCTAACACAATGTACTTGGGCTTCCTTCCTTCCTTTTCTTTCTACTTCTTCTCTATCCCTGTATGATGACAATCGGTCATTAAGTATAGGGAGAGGTTTGATAGGATTATGTTATTGTTGCAGCACTGGAGAGCCCTTATATTAGTAACTGTTAATGTTCTAGAATTTATTAGGTCAGCTCATACTTAGGATTAAAGGCACTGTCACAGGTAGTTCCATGTAAGGAAATTATTTTACTCTATGCTGGTCAGAGTCTTGAGGGTATTTTGAGAGCTATTTTTAGGTTTTGGAATTTACTTATGTTGGAATAACAGTTTTAGTAAGAACTTAGATATGATGGATGCCTCTAGTTATAGCCTTACTTACACACATTGTGCAAGTTGTGGGCTGTGCGATGGTTGAACTAGGAGGTTGGGAGTCTCCCAGTCAACAGCGCTGTTGGTGGGAAAGTGAATGGAAATGATTATTCTGAGGAGAACAATGCATGAAGTATCACCGTTGGGAATTTTCATAGTGTCTTCTTGTTTACAGGTTCTTGAAAACAGTCACGACTTCAGGTATGGGGTGCTCTAAAAGCCACCCTTTATCAAAGACATTTAACTAACCCCTCAAATTCTTTATGTCACATGCACAGACTTAACACGTTAGTTAAATATATCGGGTGGCCCGCATCTCACCTGGTTTCTCAAAATGGCTGCACTGTGCTACAGCACTATGTACATGTAGGTGCAATTTATGGTTACCCACCTAACTGCATGGGGGAAGTGCCTGCCCAAGGTCCAATCAGTAATCTAATGATTTCACACCTAAGCATGTCTTTGTTGGCATGCTTTGCAATGTGAATGCAACATATTTAGTGCATGCAGGTGTACCAACTCAAGACTAGAATGTTTTGCTTGTCATTAGTATTTTGTAACTAATTGTAGATTTTGTCTTCTCTTTGATTTTTCTCTCCATGTGTTTGCTCTCCCGCCCCTTTCTGGGTTCTGTTGTTATTTGTCACATGGTCTTTTAACTTTAAAATTGATGGAACGGATGAGTATGTAGAGCATGTGACAGCCCCAGGTATCGTATCTGCAGGTATCCGCAGGAGAAGCATGTAGAGCACATGATTGTGGATAGCGGATGTATACGGAAGTGCAGAGAGTGTGTAGATCGTTGGAGCAAATGAAGGTACAGACCGAGCGAATGTATAGAGCAGATGAGTGTATAGAATGGATGAGGGTATAGAATGGATGAGTGTATAGAGCGGATGAGTGTATAGAGCGGACGAGTGGATGGAGCGGACGAGTGGATGGAGCGGACGAGTGAATGGAGCGGACGAGTGTATAGAGCGGACGAGTGTATAGAGCGGATGAGTGTGTAGAGGGGATGAGTGCGTAGTGGGGATGAGTGCGTAGTGGGAATGAGTGCATAGAGGTGATAAGTGCGTAGAGGGAATGAGTGCAAAGAGGGGATGAGTGCGAAGAGGGGATGAGTGCGAAGAGGGGATGAGTGCGTAGAGGGGATGAGTACGTAGAGGGGATGAGTGCATAGAGGGGATGAGTGCATAGAGGGGATGAGTGCGAAGAGGGGACGAGTGCGCAGAGGGGACGAGTGCGCAAAGGGGACGAGTGTGTAGTGGGGGTGAGTGCGTAGAGGGGGTGAATGCATAGTACGTGTGAGGGCATAAAGCGGATGAGTGCCTAGAGCGAACGAGTGCCCAGAGTGAATGGACGTGTTGCGTAGAACGGCCGAGTACGTAGAACGAACAAGCACAGATTGCATCCAGTACTGATGAGTGCGTAGAATAGATGAGTATGTAGAAGTGCTGAATGCGTAGAGCATGGGGCAGACAGGAGTCCATGCGTGGGGCAAACAGGAGTCCATGCGTGGGGCAGACAGGAGTCCATGTGTGGGGCAGACAAGAGTGCATGCGTGGGCCAGACTCGAGTACGCAGGGCAGACTGGAACGCGCGTGGCGGACTGTAGCGCACGGGGTGGGATGGAGCGAACCGGAGTATATGGAGCAGACTGGGGTGCATGGAGTGGATAGGAGTGCACGGAACGTACTGGAGCGCATAGAATTGCGTGACGTATATAGTATGGTTTGGAATGCAGAGAACGATTTAAAGAGCATATAACACATCATATCACACCACCACACTTACTCTCTCCTTTACATCACCACTCAACTAGAACACAGAGATACTATGACACCAGTCGGTAGAACTGTTCTCATACCAACATCCGCCGCTCACTCCACATCATTCTAAGTAAACACTGCTGGTTAAACACCCCCCAGGCAGGTGTTCTCCTCAGGCCTAACGCAGCCACATCTGGTCTGGATAAATCCTGCGAGAAAGAAAACATAATCCTGATCTCTCAACCACCACACCACAAGAAGTAGCTATTGCACGAATACCGTACGAGCTGCACACATACCCGGTGCTCACACGCACCTTTTGACTCCCTCTACTCTCTCTACTGATCCGAACTTCGGTTCCCAAGGGCGTTCAACCTACCAGGGCCTTCAGACCATACCAATGGTATATAAGGCGCTATATAAATCCAAAATAACATAACATAACATAACAATTTATTCTCTTTTTTTAATTGAAGTATTTCTTATTTTGAGCAAGCCACTTGGTGCGACAGTGTGCTTGCACATTACTTTGGCTGTACGATGATGTTAAGAGTTCTGTCTTACCCATTGTTGCTTACTGCTGATAGTTGCTACAGAGATAGCATGTTCCAAATGCTCTCTGGAAGGGAGGCCTCTGCTGACTTCTTTCTGGTTGGACACCAGAGGACTCTCTAGCCCTATTTGGTTTCCATTGGGGCTTACCCTAGTTATTTTGTGGTTTGTGGCCCTCTTTGGGTTGGGAGGTATTTGAAATCTCTTGGTTCCCTTTTGGTGGCTGCTTTCCCTCATCCTTTTTCTGAGTGACCCCTGAATCCTTGTGAGTAGCCCTGTTGGCAACCCACAAGTCAGCAGCCTTAGCTAGCTTCTTGGGATCTATTTCCTTTGAATCAGCCAAGTTCTGTCTGAGCTCAGGAGAGCTGGCATCATAAATAGTCTCCAACATAACAAGATTTCTCATTCCCTCATAAGTGTTCACTTATAACCCTTAATCCATCCCTCTTAGTTCTTCAAACTTTCACTCACAAGATAGCACAAGGGGAACCATCATGCTTTTTGAGGGTCCTAAACCTCTTAAGGTACTGGGAAGGGGTCTTCCCAAATCTAGCTATTAAAGCTAGCTTCACACATTCATAGTCCATCCTATCCACCTCCCCAACTCCATTACCACATCAGATGCAGCAGGGGGGAGCCTAGAGAACAACCAAGGAAGCAACTGATTCCCTGTGATGTCCTGGAGCCCATGATTATACTCAAACATAGCCAACCAATCTAACACATCTAACTTAGGTTCATACATACCCACAATCTCTTTAGGCATCCGGGGTCTTTTGGGACTGGAACTCCTAAAGGATCCGGGGAGAGAAGCATTTTCCACAGACAATTTCTTCATCTCCAGCTCATGTTTGAGCTCCATTTCCCTGAGCCTTAGTTCTTGGTGCTTTTGTTCAGATTGGGCTCTAATTCTTTTGAACTCTAATTCAAGCTTCATTTTTTCTAGTTCAATGAATGCAGGACTTAATGTGGGACCTGGCAAAGGCCTAGTAGACACAGCTTGAGGTGCTAGAGAAGGCAGAGGGCCAGTGGGGGTAGTTACATTGGCCTCACTGTCCTCATCTGACTCTACAACAATACTATGAAAACTTTGATTCATATTAACCCCATTACTGTTGTTACATTTGGTGGGGAGGTAGGCTCATCTGAACCACTACCCAGACTTTGGTTGTCTAACAATCTTTCAATCAATTGCATTTTCTTGCCTTTTACATGAAGATCCTTATGTCTACAAAGGACTCTTAAACAATCAGCAGTTTTTGCAGAAAGGGACTCCTGGCTGTAACTTTCCATAGTTGACTTGTTAGAAAATAACTTTTCTTAGTGCTAAGCTTTGTGGTTAATTGCACTAAAGTATTAGAAGCACTCTACAATGTATCCTCAATACAAATCCCACCGCTGTACACCAGTGTTAGGCAGAATCCTGTGCAGTTCCCTTGGGGACCACTGCTAGAAGATTAAGACTACAGGAGAAAGCAGTAAACCCATTTGGTAGCAGTCTGTACCACCAGATTTACCTGGTAGCTGTGGCTGAGCAGTCAGACTTCTCTCAAGAAGAGTAGGGCAGTATACAGAGGATACACAATAGGGCTAAAAACACAGTAGAGCAAGCAAACACTGACCAGAGCTTTGTATCAAAGGTATATACTTATTTATTTAACACACACTTTAGAAAATACACTAGCACTATTAATCAAAGCAAGTTCAAAACACAATCGGAAAAGTATACACACCTCCCTTAAGAATTATTAGACAAGTCTAAGTCAAAACACCACTTTGTGTCAAAACAGAGGTGAGCACGTAACTTAGATGGCACTCCAATAATTAAGTAAAAGGGAGAGAAAAGGGCAGGTCATGAAAATAAAACAGTTCCCAGCACTTTTAAGACCAAAACAAGTTAAAGAAGGCAGAGTCTACTGTAGAGCCAAAGTTCATAGGCCAGGCCCACTTTAAATGGAGCAAGGTGAAATGTGTCCAAGATCACACAGTTGAGAAATGCATTCAAGTCTTTGTAAAAATGTTCAAAAGAGGTTGGGTTGATTCCGAAGGTAAAGTTAGAAGGTCTGGGGCCAACACAGTTGGAAAGCAAAGGATTTAAGGGTCACCTTTAGCAAACCGTAGAAAGGGAGGCCAGGTGGAACACAGTACCTTTAAAGTTGAGGAAGCTCCAGCGGTGGCAGTTGTTCCTGGCAGCGGGTGCAGTTCATGGTTTCGACCAGGGGAAGAGATGATCTCGTTGAGGAGGAAACTTGGAGTCGTTGCACTGCCCAGGGAAGAAACCAGCCGCGGAGTTCGTCGGTTAAAGGGTGCGTTCCTGGTATTCGCGGTCACAGTGGTGAAGCTTGGCTATCTGGCCGCCGGGGTGCTTGGCACGGGCGATTCGACCAAGAGACGTCCTGGAAGGCGAAATGGCGAACTGGTTGATCCCACCAGCTCAGAGGAAGAAGACTCTTTCAGCAGAAGATCTTCTCTTGTCGTCGGGAAAGTGGTGAGGTTGTTGCAGTGAGGCTCCACCGGTGGTGTCGTCGTTGCATATGACTCAGCTTCTCCCCTCTTTGGATTTATTAGGTCTTGTGGCGACTTCTGAAGTTCCAGTTCCAAAAGCCCTGCTTTTATGCAGAAAAACCCCCATTCAACAGCCTAGCTGTCACTCATACATGCTAAGTGGTGAGCCGGGCGGCTCACCACTGGGCCATTCAGAACAGAGTGTGACTTGAGTTGCTAAGGCAACGCAGTCCAGGGTGCCCATTCCCCCACCCACACTTCCTGTGGAACCCAGACAGAGTGGCACCAGTTGGAGGGCTTCTGTGGAGAAGCCCGCCAAAAAGTGGAACAAAGGGCCCGACCTTGGTTGGAGTTACAGAGACAAACACGAACGCCATTTTAGAAAAGAATTCTGGCAAAAAGACCCAACCGGTGATGTTATATTAAATAAATAAACCAGCGGTATCTTTAACATTGCACCAAAAAGTGGTGCATTTAAAATCAATGGGAAAATCCCATAGGAAATATTCGGGTGGAATATTTTGCGTGGTAACCACTGCCACCAGCCAGAAACTCGACAAGGGGGGACTGGACAGTGCCCCCTTGGAAACAGACCCAGGGGCAATCGAATTAACCCCTTCCAGTACTTCCACAATATGATGGTTTGTACTGGTTCTGTTCACAATTTTGGACTAGTAAAGTCAATGGTGACTTTACATGCCCTGGGAGACAGTAGTCAGTCCCAGGGTATGGAGTCTATGTTTGGGGGTCACTATGGCACCCCTGTGTTACTGCACTGAGGGAGCTGTGTAACACATACACAAAACCAGATGATACCCTATGGAGTGAAAAACCCCAGAGCCCATAAGCACACACAAAGTCAAAGACATACCTCAAATCATGCCTAAGAGTGGGAGAAAAAGAGTCTCACTCTTAGCAGGAGAAAAAAAACAAACCCCAAAAATCCAGCAAAGCTGCTGGGGACTCACTAGGTTTGGGAAATTAGCCTTATAAGAGAATTCTCCCTAACACTAGTGAATGACCTTCTGTAAGAACATGTAATTATAAATAGGTGCTGTTCAGATAGATATTCTTGAATGTTTGTTTTAGTACAGCGAGGGCTATGACTTTGAGTGCAAACATTGGGCTGGTATTTACAATTCGCCATACTATATTATTTAGTGGGGGTAGCGGGTGCTCTTTTGCACCTGGTTTTGGCACGAGGTAGGACTGTGGACCCATTGTATCCTTGTCATATGTGTATTTATTGAGAGTGAGTGCTAAAACCCAGAGTCATTTTTATATGCATCTGTTTACCCTTCTGTGCCCTCCTTTTGTGTATTTCACCTTCAGCCTTCTTAAATGTATTGAGTATGCGGGTATGTTGGTTTGGAGTGTAATTAAAATAAACAATTTAAGCGTTGACACTGACATTTTTGTTCTGGAATGTTAAGGGCATAAATAACCCTGTCAAAAGAAGAAACATTTTAACGCATTTAAAAAAGATGAGAGCTGACCGTTTTTTTTACAGGATACCCATTTGTTAGAGGAGGATAAGGAATATATTCGAAATAAAAAGTAAGTATACAGTCGAAGTTTCTAGCTGTTACCATCAGAAATCAAGAGGGCTACCTGGTCTTTGTCGGCATAATATACGAATTGTCCTGGGTAAATGATATGTGGACCCCATGGGTAAACTTGCTGCAATGGAGATTAATGTGGACGGAAACTCTCTTATCCTAGTTAATATCTATTTTCCAAATGTGGACCACAGTAGTTTTTACCTTGAGATAAGAAATGTTTGAGGGTCTCTTCGAGGAAAAGGTATAATATTAGCAGGAGACTTTAACTAAGTTCTTGATATACTATTGGATATATCTCCTGACAGTCCAAGTCAAAGAGAGGGGATGGCAATTCAGGAAGTCAAGGATTTGCTACAGTCTTGGGATTTAATTGATCCATGGTGAATTTTGAACCTCAGTACTAGCCAGCTTTGCTTTTATTGCAATGTGCATAATACTTCCTCCCATATTAACTTCATCTTGGTTTCTAAGAGGCTACTCCCTAATATAATGGACGTCTGGATTGGAAGTATAGCCATTTACGATCATGCTGATGTTAGTTTGTCTTTGGTCTGTTCTCTAGTTGATGTGAAGAGAGATGTAGGCTGGATCCGGTTTGCAATCTGACACGGCGGTTAGAGAAATGATTAGGGAGGAACTTACTTATTACATAAATGATGATAAAAATTCAGTGGATGACATTTTAATTTTTGGGTTACAACTCTTAGAGGGAAGATTATAAATCTTTCGTCTCATCCCAAACAACGTAGGGCCAAGGAAGAGGAGAAGTTACTGAGTTCCTTGAGAGAGGCAGAAAAAGAATATTGCAAGAATCCATCGGATGATCATAGGGAAAATGTTCATTAGGCGAGGCAGAAATTGAATTGCTGGCTGACTGTAAAAGCTGAGAGGGGGTTATTTTATGTTAGACAATCATACTGGGAATTTGGTGAGAAGGCAGGATCACTGTTGGTTAGTAGGCTTAAAAAAATTGAGAAAGTAAGATTGTGTCCACAGTTACAGACGATAATAGATTCTTGACAAAAAATGAGGCTATTTCGGAAGCTTTTAAAACTTTTATGAAGAGTTGTATTAGACTGAAGATTCAGGTACAGAGGCTGACAAATTGGAGTTTATACAAGGGATTGAAATTGAAACCTTAGATGCAAGGCCTACTGAAGAGGAGTTGTTGGGAGCAATACAAAATCCGCAAAAGAGTAAATGTCCTGGGCCTGACTGGTTCCCGATTGAATTTTACAGTGCATTTAGTAACCTATTATGCGACATTCTATTGGATGTTTATTTGCCAATTATACAACAGGGTTTGTTGCCGGAATCCATGCAATTGGCATTAGTCACACTCATTCCAAAGCTGGGTAGAGATAACACAGAATGTGCAAATTATAGGCCTGTTTCTCTGATTAAGGTAGATGTTAAGCTTTTGGCAAAATTCTATGCAACCAGACTGGGTTTAATATTGCCTCGAATTATTCATGCTAATCAGACTAGTTTTATGTAAGTTCGATTTAGCTATGACAATATACGAGAGGTTGTTGATGGAATTCATCTGAATAAGAATTTGCAAGATCCATTAATGGCAGTAAATGTAGATGCAGAGAAAGCATTTGATTGTGTTAAGTATTTCGCGCCTTTAAACACTTGTGTATAGGCGCGTTATAAATGCCATATCATATCATATCAATTGGGCTTATTTAGAATTTATTTTGGGGCAGCTCTGCTTTGGTCCTGCTTTTATGTGGTTCTTTCATGCATCATACAGTATGGCAGTAGGGCAAAAGCGCAGATCTTAGTGAACGAGTCTGCTGTTTTCAACATCCTTTGTGGAACCTGTCAGGGATGCCCCTTGTCCCCTCTCTTGTTTAATATATTTATTGAACCTTTGGCGGCCACAATTAGGATGATTGATAACATTGAGGGTATTAAGTGTGGCACTTATATGTTTAAGGTATTACTGTATCCAGATGACCTGCTTCTGTTTCTGTCAAATCTCTGAGAACTCATTTCACAACGTAATTGAGCTTTTTTTATCAATTTGGTAAGATATCGAACTTTTAAGTGACTTTGACCAAAACGGAAATGTATGTTATCACCCTAGTTTGTCACAATATTTGTATTCCTGGCAATGAGTTCCGTTGGGCTAATGAAGGACTTGTACACCTGTGAATTTCCATCTCTCGGGACACTGTTCATATGGTGAAGAGCAACATCTGTAACAAACTTAAGGATATGGTTACAGACTGGAAAAGGTGGTCTAGGATCAACCTCACAATTTGGGGGGAAATTGGTAGGATTAAGATCACTTTGCTTCCTAAAATTCTATGTCTGTTCAGCATGCTGCCTCTTTCACAGCCTTTACAAAAGGAAATTATGAAAGTGTTTAGAGATTTTTTATGGGGACGAGGTGCACGCCCGAAACTTCTGATGTTAGCGCTTTAACAATCAGTAAAAGGAGGGTTTGGTTTTCTAGATGTGAGAAAATATCATACTGCTTTTTCTCTGAGAAACCTGCACCACTGGATCAATGACACTTCGGAGAATGCCTCTGTGTGGGTCAGTATCTCCTAAACTGCTGGATTGCCTCCTCACAATGATTTATCGACTTTGACTGATTTAAAACTTCCCTTATAGTATAACATGTTGTATCGGAATGGAGATAACCAAACCGTATCTCTGAGTCAAAATACCTGCTATCTTTGGAATCATGTATTTGGAAGCACCCATCCATTACAATTGATAAAAAGATGTTGCAGTGGTGCTCCTGGCAACATGCAGGTGTTTGGAAGCTGAAGCATGTCCTTGAAGGTTGTACGTTGGTAGACTTTGGCTTCTTGAAATTAGAAATTGCATAATACTGAAAGGACAAAGTTTGAGGTACTACGAGAACTTTTGACATCCACCTTCTCTCCACTAAATGCCAAGATTCATTACCCACCTGGCTTGTATCTCATGGCGACCAAGTGTCGTCTTTCTGCATCTGTAGTTTACAAACTGCTCTCTCGAACCTCTAAATTACCACTGGAACGACCAGAATGGAAAACCTGGGAAACCGAGTTGAGAATGGAGATATCTGATTCTGACTAGTTAAGAATCTGCAAAAGTATGAAAAGATTGAAGCTGGATTAGGATCTGCGCTATACACAACAGAGAATAATGCACTGTCTGTACCGATCGACTGTGGAGGATGAAAGTATGTCAACTTTTACAATCAGATATTTGTTGGTCCTGTAAGAAAGAAACTGGCTCCAATACTGATATGATTTGTTCTTGTGGTAAACTCCATCAGTATTGGGAGGAGGTCCCCGCCCGGGTGGAGTTAGTGACCTAGTCAGTCTTACCACATACCCCACTATTCTGCATTCTGGGTTTATTTCCAAATGATTTAAAGTTGTCCACTCGAGCCAACAACTGGACATACAAAGCCCTGTTACTGACTAAGAAACAGATTCTTAAGTAATGGAAATCTAGTGGGAAGCCACAACTTGAGGACTGAATCCAAAGCATGTTACTTTTGTCAGCCAGGGAAAGAGTGTCATATGTTAAAAAGGATGTGCTTCAATACTACCAATTGAATTGGTATACATTCAACGATATATATGCTCAGGATCAATAATCTTGTTTTTCTTACAGCATGTTTATGGTCTAGAACCCGACAGTTTGGCTCTTCCCTATTTCTTATCCACACCCATAATTGGCTTGTGTTGTTTAATGTCTGACTTGTTTCCTTGTGAGTTGTGTGACCTTACAGTTGTTAAAATTAATGTTTTAAAATGTCAGGTGGGAATAGGATATTCTAAGTATTAATGGTAATGTAGGGGTGTTTTTGAAATACTTGCTTTGTTATTGCTTTTTATTTTATATCCTGTTAATACTATTGTATTCTATGTGTATCTATATTATTAAAATGGATTAAAAGAAAAGAAAAGAGACAATCCGATACCAAGAACCCAGGAGAGGGGAACCATAGTTGGCATAAAGTCAAACAAAACACAGGGAAGATTAAACCTCAAGAATATAAACACTATAAGACTAAAGACATTAGAGTGAACAAGTATTCCAAGGGAAACTGTCGTAAAGCTGGCATTAAAGCCAATGCAAAAACCACAAGTATATGGGAAGAGCTACAGGAGCTCATGAAGGAAGTCCCAAGAGACTATTAGGGATGACAACTGAAAGAAGCACATATTCTAAACAAAGACATTTGACTATCAATAACGCCAGGATATAAGATACCGATTGAAAGAGAAAACCACTCTAAGGAAGGCAAGAAGAGAAATGGCCAAGAGAAAGGACACATTATTTTGGCCCCTTTTGAGTTATTCACGTTAATGGTAGGGTCAGCTAGAGTTAGGTTTGGGATGGAGGACACTTACTTTTGGATTTCCTGATATGATATGGCATTTATAACGCGCCTATACACAAGTGTTTGACAGACGAGCACCTTTAGCTGATTTAGATTAAGGCATTTATCAAGTGTGCTACTGTGAACAACTGCTAGATTGTGTCTCTCAGTGACTGTGGCACGTGCACCTGATGCATGTATTTTCCCATTACGCGTGTACAGGGTTTTTACTATGATACCAGTTTCTCCTACATGTGGCACTTAGCACAGTCCTAAGATTGGACAGCCTGCTCCAGAACAAGGCTCTGCTGGTAACTGGAACATGGTGGACTGTGCCGCTGCATCCACTGCACTGAGAGGACCTCCGGAGGAAGCCAGCATTTTGGCATTTTCCCAGGGTGAGAGCTTAGTGCAGGAGTTAGCAGAGATCTCCCACAAGACACCTCACTGTCCCAGCACTCCTCCATGGGACCTCGCCAGCCCATTAGCATGCCTGGTCCCCCTTTGAGGACCAGTGAGGAGTGTTACCAGAGGGAAGAGTTGTTTGTTGGCAGGCCCACTGTTGGGAACAGAAGAGAGACCTCACTCTGTAACAGGCCTGTGTAACATGTCTCTTCCCCCCACACACAGAGGTGCACAAAGGAGACATATATCTATGTGCTGGGTTTTAAATAGCGCAAAGCTAGCTGTGAAGACACAAGCGCTGCACAACAAGGGGATGCCGTCATGGGGTAGAATAACAGAGACAATTAGAAGGATATACTGGTAAGGGGACAGCTGGAAGGGCACAGAGAAAGGGGGTACACAGGGTTAATGGCAGAGGATACAGGTCAGAGATAAAAATGCAGACCCAGTCTGTATTACTTTGTTGGTGGATGCACAGATGTGCGTAGTTGAATCATCTTTTCTTTAACTTCCTCACAATCTAATCTTCCTAACTGCTCTGTTGAGTCCCCGGGGAACTGCTTCAACAATTCCTTCCCTAGCCTCCTTCTTCTATGGGGTGAATGCAGAGCGTGTTCCCTTTTGATCTGCCCCCAAGACTCAAAGGCGGGAAGTTGTTAAACAAACCCTCAATTCTCTGTGCCTTTTTCTTTGCCAATATTTACAGGCTGCAGAAAGCAAATCTGAATTACAAGTTTCTGCATATTTCTCTCCGAGATTCCACACTTATGATTCTTTTCACTTGCATTGTTTTTCAATACTTTTTAGTTGTATACTCAGGAGACAATATGAACAAAACAAAAAAATACAATTATTGTAGTGCAGAATCAACTGCATAAAAAAATAGGTGTCCAGTTTGTTTGTCAAAATCGTAAATAGCACCTTGACTGGGCTTGATGGGCGGACTTAACACACGAGTAAGAAAGCCATCAGAGGTGTGGGGCGGAGCAGGGGTTTCAATAAAAATATTTCTTGAGTGGCCTCTTAAAGGCCTATTGGAACTGCCTTCTGAGTTGGTAAAACAGGTCCTCCTAGGTAACAACCCTCACAGACCATTTTCCCCATCCTTTGCTGGCCACAGGAATTCATTGACTTGCGAAACTTGTAGCTCAGTGACCCAAGCATAAGACTGAGTCAGATTCAGAAGACATCACGGAAAGGCTGCACGGGGGATGGATGATATGATGGGAGGGGAGTGAACTGTTTATAGTTGTTTGATTCAAACAAGTTACTAGAAGAAAAGACCACCAATCATTTTATTGCTTGGTGGTGAATGTCTCTAGGTAGTGTCGTTTGTCAAGCATTGGAGTTCTCCTGTTGTTGTTATGCAACAGAGGTGGAGAAGTCTTTTTAGGGAACATTTATATTTTTAAGAGCCTCTGGAGCTTTCCCTTTGTGGGTACTGCGACTCCTGCTGTTGTTCTTGCAGGTGCATCGCCATAGTGTGTCCCCAGCCCCATATGGGGAATAAAGGGTTTCAATGCAACTTGAGCACAAGAAACCAAATGACTGTCACCCCATTATGTGTATGTATGTGCCTTGTTGTGAGCAGTATAAAACGTACAAGTACGTATGGGTGTTGTGGCTGGTCCGTTGGAGTCGAAGACATTGGGGGCATGTTACTTTGCTTTAATGAAATGATAGATAAAAGGCCTTTCTTTCCCTATTACTAAAGTGATCCACCTACCTTTCTCATTGCATTGGTCATTTCACCCTTCCAGTTTCACATTTAGCAGCTTATATAACATACTGTTTATAGAGGTGATCTATACCTCTGTGAACCTTTTGTGCAAGGTGGGAGTGTTGCACCCAGGCACTTTGGCCGCTAGACGAGGCATGCTTTTGGAAGATAGACGAGGCATGCTTTTAGAAGATAGACGAGGCATGCTTTTAGAAGATAGAAGAGGCATGCTTTTAGAAGATAAACGAGGCATGCTTTTAGAAGATAGACGAGGCATGCTTTTAGAAGAGAGAAGAGGCATGCTTTTAGAAGATAGACGAGGCATGCTTTTAGAAGATAGAAGAGGCATGCTTTTAGAAGAGAGAAGAGGCATGCTTTTAGAAGATAGACGAGGCATGCTTTTAGAAGAATGCAGCTGAAGGATGAGATTTCTTGGAGTCTCTGAAGAGTAAGAGGATCAGAGTCAAGGGTGCCTCAAGGGTCCCACCCACACACTGCTGAAAGCCTGCTCCAGACTGGAGCATGTGAGCGGTCCCTCTGCATGGGCTGTGGAGCGTGCAACGTGAGCCCAAGGAACACAGCGGCATAATAGAGTCCGTAGTTGTGACAGAACTGTCTGTTCTGCTCCCCGTGCCCAGACTGCCGTCTTTAGCAAGCATTTCCTCATGCGCATATTTCCATCTGGAGAACGCTATGAGAAGCGAGTGGTGTAAAGATCCCTTCCCCGCTGACCTGCTTTCCTGTCGCCACCACAGAGCGTTTCTTGTTGTACAGAGGTTTGAAGGGATTTTGGTTGGCTGGGCTGAACGGATGGAACGAGGCAGGGCGGGAGAGCCCTGCTCTGCTACAAAGGGCGTCATTCATGACGTGACCTCGTGAAATCTAGCAGGTGCCCAGCGCGCAGGCCCAGACAACAAGGCCCAGCTCCCGGGTAGAGAACGCCGTGTCCCGCTCTGCGCAGTCAGGAATTCAGGCAGGTTATTTTAACGAGATTGGTACACATGTTTACACATCCTTTAACACGCGGCCCTCTCCTGCTCGCTAAAGGGGCGTGTGTTTCGTTTGGGAAATGGTGGGTGTTGGTGTTAGGAATAGAGGAGACAGCACAACAGGCAAACTTTGGTCGCTGCGCCCGCTGACCTCTCAGATGATAAAAAAAATGCCAACACATGTCTCAGGTTTTCGTAGTTCTGACTGCTATCCGGCTTTATAAGTAAGTATTACTGAAGTCCAGGGTACTTATTTTATTGACCTCAGTGGCGTCTGGTGTATTGTTTAACTGGAGGGTCGTAAACATTTGTCATGAATATGCCCGAGTGCAGTGAGAGCCCAAACCAAACAAGGGAGGTTATGGTGGAGAGGCAGGTTCTCCTTCAAGAAAATTACATTTTTTACACTGTTCACATTTTTTGTGAACAGTTGGGTAAAAAGCCATGCAGTTTACACTCGCTTTGCTAGAGTTAAACATGGGGAAAAACAATAGATTCACCAACAGTGCATAGGAGCATTTTCCAATGCATAATCCAACACATTTTCATGATGCCTTCATCCACAATATATGCCAGTATTCTACCAGTGTAAAATACATTTTCATGCTGGCTTCACCAATATATGGCAGCATTCCCACATACGAATATTTCATGTTTTCTTTGCCTATGATGACAGTAATACTATAAGAAAATGTGTCCATGCTGGCTTTGCCAATAAATGCCGTTATCTGCACATAAGAGCATACCTCTGCTGGTTTTGCTTGTAATGCTAGTAGAAGACAGTGGAATATGCCATGCCACTGCAAGAAAACCTGTCCAGAATGGCTGCACCAATGTGGGTCAGCATGGTCATAAAATAACACTCATCATGTTAGCTTTGTCTATAATGGCAGTAAAAACGAAATTTCATTCCACAGTAATAAAACATATACATGCTACCTGCACCAATAACCTCTTCTCCCACATAAGAACATTCAACATCAAGTTGGCTTTGCCTATAATACCTAATAATAATTCAATGCCCACTATAAGAAAACATATGCAATGAACCCACCCAGACCATGTGATAGAATGCCATCTGAGAGCACATAACAGCCTAGGCTTTTTTGTTTTGTTTTAAATATAATGATGCTGGTAATTCTATTTCTAAAAGTGAGAACTGCTAATCAAACCTCCATTTCATAATGTTTCATGGAGAAAAGTATAGTGCAAACATGTAACTCTGCTGTTCCCAAAGATTCAACAGCCAGGGACTGCTGTTTTTAACTATGGGTACCCCTGATCTAAAGTCTTCATAATTGTATAGCCCATGGCCATGGCCCGGTGGCAGTTTGATTAAAACATAAATATAAGCTATGTTTGGTTTGACATGGTGGTCCGGGGAATATACAATTATATTGATCAGACCTCAAGTTCATTTTATTGTCCGCTTGTATTCTAGTGTATTCTAGTGACACATTACATTTACAGGCCATTTGTGTATTAGCCTTCTGGGACTGAGCTTAATCCAATACAGACCATTTGGGCCCAGCCTAGGAGTTCCCTTTATTCTCTCTTTGATAGGCTTGTCACCTTTGCAATAGGTCATGACATGCCCCAAGGGTTGAGGGAGCCAGTGCTTTAAAGGCTAGCTGTGCAAAGACAATAGGTGAACAAAGTGGTAATTACTAGAGACTCTGATGTAATGCTGAGAGGAGGGGGCAGAGTTAAAGTAGTGAGGAGAGTAGCATAAGTCCATTGAACAGTCCCAAATCTTGGAATAGCCCATGGTTCCCACACATGACCCTCCCACTATCTGCAGACAAGGCACGCATGACTGATGTTACCAGAGAAAAAGACATGGATCACAGCATCCTTTATTTGACCCTTACAGAGCCTCTGTGACAGATTGGCTTTAGAAAGAGGTGAGACCCCCCCCTGTTTTGGCAACTGAACATGGATTTTGCTGAAGCGATTATGGAATACAGTCTGCACAAGTTCTATGCCATAGAAGTGAAGATAGAAGCCTCCGAGAAGGACAAAAGACCCTTCATTAACCATCCCAGAAGAACATTTGAGGTGAAATGCTCAGTAGACAAGGCCTACAAGCTGCCTGAACACTGGAACAAGGAACCTGCTCACTGGAGGTCATAGCCCCTGCAAGTACTCTCTGGTAACCTTCCTTGCTGAGAACTGCAGAACAAGGACTCACCTTGCCCCTGGACATCCTAGATTTCAGTCGACTAAACCACTTAACAGTTGTTTTTCGAGCCACCTTTGACACTCACCACTTTTTGCTCCGATTTGAGCCGTGGGGCCAGTGGCTTGACATCACTTGCCTCTGCTTCAGCTGTTTTTGCACTGATCGCCACCAAATAATTTAATTGTATTATTGGATCTCATTGACTCTACTCAACCAGTTTGAGATGGCAACTCAACCATTGCCTGCCTGTTCATGACTGGATTTGTGCTGATCACCACTGTAGGACTGCATCATATGCCTGCACCATCTCAAGCTGACTAGACTGTTCCTATGCACTCAATCCATAACTCTCCCTTGCAGCACTCTCTGGTGCACCCCCTTCTCATGAAACCCACAGCTGACCTTTCTTGCCCGGCAAACTATCGCCCGATCACCATCACACCTTTTCTTGGCAAACTCTTGGAAAAGCTGACCATCTCGCAGCTTAACCTCCACTTTGATTCTGTTGGTTGTCTGCAAGATCATCAATCTGGCTTTAGAGCTGCCAGAAGCACGGAAACTGCTCTCCTGAACATCCGTGGAGACCTACTCTCCAACCTTGTCTCTAAGATCCCCTCTGTCCTCATCCTTGGCGATCGCTCTTCTGCCTTTGATACGGTCAACCATGCCATCCTGCTCAACCATCTTCGTAACAACCTGGGTATCACTGATCAGGCACTGGCCTAGCCAACCTCTTTCCTCTATGATCGACCCTCCCAGGTCCAACTTGGGTCCTTCCGTTCCTCTATCTCCCACTCTAGCTGCGGTGTTCCCCAGGGGTCTAACCTCTCTCCCTGGCTTTTCATCCAATACCTGGCAGCTCTCGCCCATTGCATTGCCTCCTTCTACTCCAATTTTCAGTGCTATGCGGATGACACTCAACTCATTTTCAGGCTGCCCTCGGCCACCTCTTCTCCGTCTCTCATCTCTGATTGCCTGTCTGCCATTCAGGAGTGGTGTACCACCTACGATCTCTGCCTTAATGCCAGCAAGACAGGTATCCTCCTCATCGGCACACCTTCACCCTCCTTTCCTGTCACTCTGTGGCCGGCCTCCCTTGGCCCTCCTCCTACCCCCACTTGCAAGGCTAAGAACCTCAGGGTCATCTGCGACTACATGTTTTCCTTTTCTGCCCACATCTCTGATGTCTCTAAAAAACCAAACTTCCTACTGCACCTCCTCAGAGGTATTCTGCCTTTCCTCTCCTTCCCCCAGAAGCTCACTGTATCTCGAGCCCTGGTTCTCTCTAAGCTTGATTACTGCAACAGCCTCTATCTAAATCTACCTGCTTCTACTCTTCACCATTTGCAATTCATCCAGAACAGGACTGCAAGACTTGTCCTGGACCTCAAGCCCTGGGATCATATCTCTCCAGCCCTGAAATCTCTTCATTGGCTCCCTGTGGCTGCAAGGATTAAATTCAAGACCATTTGCATTGTCCACAAGACTTTCTGGGGCCCGGGTCCAAACTACTTTCAACTCTCCCTCTGCAAATACCTTCCCTCTCGAGCGCTTCACTCTTGCGCCTCCAACTCCCTCAGGGTCAGTTGTTTCTCAAAGAAACGTGCTGGGGGTATATCTCTGTCTTAATAGCCTCCCTGCCACTCTGAAACTTGAGGAGAACAACCTCCGATTCCGGAGCACCTCAAGGCCTTCCTCTTTGCTTCTGCCTTCTCTCCTCCTCTCTGTTGATTTGTTTTGCTTAGGCATCGTGCATCTGGTTACACTCTGATTTCGGGCCCAGGTACTTGCCCACCTTGCTATGCACCTGCACTGCCTCCTGGCAACCCTTGCACTTTGGGGCCTGTATCTGTAACCCTACAGCCACTCCCCTTTCCCCCCACTTTTCCCTGCACTTATCAGACACCCCTGCTCTGTACCTTTTAACCGAGAACTTGCCAATTGCTGGCTGCTCTACCACTTGTTGTTTGTTGTTGATTCTCATCCTTATGCTCAGCACTTTCCACTTCCACCTCCCCCCTGCACTTTCCCATTTCCCCCGCACTTGCACGTTCTCAGTGTCACTGGGTCTAGTAAGACTGTTGTTTTTGTTTATCCCTTGTTCCCTCCCTTGCCTCATCACGCTCTGAAACACATGTGTATGAGCGCAATACAAATAAAATATCACTATCAATAATGAACCACCGACTTGACCCTCTCAAGGGCAACTCGACCTATTGTAAAGTGCATAGAAGCTTCTCTTAATACTGCTGAGACACAAGAAGAAGCCTATATGGTATTTTCTGGTGCTTCCACCCCCTGGACTGCCTTAAAGGGCCCTAGTGAAATTAAGAACCCGCTCCTTACCTTTTTAAAGATATCGTCAATGATATTGTTCATTGTTGCTTAAAACACTGCCTATCTCCACCAATCTTTCGACCCAGACTACCTATTTCCTCTTAAATTCTGTATCTTTCGTGACTTCTCTCAAAAGGGTGGGTTAAAGTTTTTGAATTTGCGTGTTTGTATTTTTAGTTTAATTAAATTCTCCTATTTTTATAGAACCTTAGACATTCTTTTATTTTGGTACCCCAGTACTATTGTTTTTTGGAACCTTCTTTGCTAGCTAATATTCTTCCTGAAGAGTATAGTCAGCCTATGGCCCGGTGAAGGAGGTATACCTGTTGGGCTGTGCCTTTTTCACCTTTATTATTGGGCTCACTGCTGGTTTAGTAGTAGTTTCTGGCTGAGTAGGAGTTTGACTGAGTACTCATCCATGTACTCCTGCAGCTCAGTCCTCATTTCATCACACCCCCACATAATACCAGTCATCATCAGGTTGGCTTTGTCCATAATACCAATAAAAAACGATGCCAGCGGTATGAAAATATGTGCATGCTGCCTACACCAAAGAACCCCCTATCCCCCATATCAGACAACCCATCATCATATTGGCCTTGCCCATAATAGCACTTAAACATGTTATGCCCACTTTAAGAGATGTGTACGATGCCTGCACCAATGACCCCCGCCACCACCACACAGAAGAACAATCATCATGCTGGTTTTGCCCATAATACAATATAAATGCTATGCCCGCTATAGAAAAGCATGAACATGCTGATTGCACGTATGAACCCAACCCCCCATAAGAACACTCATCATTTTCGCTCCTCATAATGTCAGCAAAGAAATGTCATGCCGCTGCAGGAAACATGTCGATACTGGCTGCACTAATGTAGTTTAATATGGCCACATGAGAACATACTCCTGGGGGCTTTGGCCATAATGGCAGTAAGAAATGTCATGCTGCTGTCAAAAACATGGCCATACTGGCTGCAACAATGTAGGCCACTATGGCCACATAGGAACACTCATCATGCTTGGCTTAGTCAATACAATCTCAGAAGAAAATACCATGCCACTGTCAGGGAACACAAAAATAAACACTCCACCCAATAAGAGGCTAGCTCTCGGCCGACCCATATGCATGTATACACATTCATAAACACACTCACTCATACAGCAAACACATTATCTCATTCACACACGCAATCAGGTAACATTCACACTAGCTCATTCACACTTGCACCCATAAAGCATACACTTTTTCTCAAGCGCGTCTAAACATACAAACTCTTGCATACATAATACATACATACATAGAGTTATTTTCTTATCCTAAGCTCCGGTCTGGACTCCAGGCATCACTTCAGCCTCATGCTGCCTCCCATGATCGCCCTCTGGCTCTTACTCGGCACAAAAACCGGAACTAGGAACCAGGGAGAGCTTCCTGGTTCATGCACATGTGTGATGGAGCCGGAGCACCACTATCTTGCTGCCATGGGCCCTAATAATGCCCTGATTACATACTAATAATCTCCCAGTCTATGCATTATGTTATGTTATTGTAATAACCAAAGGATGGGTGTCCCTTTCATCATGGACCTGGGGAGCAAAGGAATCAAGAAAACCAAGGAACGCGGTCGCACAGGCAACTACTAGTATAAAGACAATAAGGTAGACAGCTCGACTACTGTGTGCATACAAAAGGGGATAGGGTAGGTCAGGTTATGTTATGTTATTGGGCATTTGCATAGCGCCTTTTTTTACCATTGGTATGATCTCAAAGTGCTGTGGGATGAACGCCTTCAGGGACCATAGTCCAGGTCAGTGGAGAGAGTAGAGTAGTAAATGATGCTTGGGTGCACTCAGTATGTGTACAGCCATGGCAGTATATGTGGTGTGTAGCATTCTAATGCCGGGCGTGGTGCAGTAGTTGTGTGAGATCAGTAGAATGAGTGCAGCAAGGTTGGTTGGCTTGGGCTGCTGCATTCTGGTGGTAGTGAAGCTTGTCAATGGGATTATGTACACAGCTAGGCCGATTTTCCAAGGGGGATATCTTCGTTGTAAAGTCTGTTGAGGTGTTCATGGAGGTGTATAAGTATGTGTGCAGCTAGGCCGAATTAATCGAGTGGTATAGCTGCATTGTATTGTTTGTTGGTGCAGAGGAGAGAATTGGCATAGTGGTATGTGTGAGTGTCTGTGTGGATTGGAGGGAGTCCCCTGTTCCCCATTGCCTTCCAGTGCCTGCCAATGTGGCCATATCTCCATGTTTTGGAGGTTTGGAGCTTTAGTTCTCTGAGACATTCTCGTTCTAGTGTGGAGTTTGTTATGATTACCAGGCCTGAGCGTGTTTTTCCCTGCTTGGCAGTGTCATTGGTGTTGAGCTGCCCGATTTCAAACCTTTACTGGGCTAAGCGATTGGAGGTCTATGGTCATCCCTCTGTCTTGTTGAGTCTGCAATTGCTTATTGGAAGACACATTCTCAGTGTGCAGTTACATCCAGTTATATTCTATCAGACTTAAGAGTACATCCTAGATATGATGTCTGGTACTCTGAACCCGAAGGCCCAGCATCAGCGTCTATGGGCATCCTTGTGTCTTGTTGAGTCTGCAATTGTTTATTGGACGACACCTTCTCAGTGTGCAGTTACGTCAAGTTCTGTTCTATTGGACTTACAGGTGCATCCTAGATATAATGACTGGTAGCCAGTGAACCCGAAGGTCCAGCATCAGACCAGGCCTTATTTTTGGTGCTTTGTCTGACTGACATTATTACGTGCAGCAGAGGTTTGTGTGTTCCTAGTCTGGTGTGTGGTTTGGGTATTGATAGCAGGCAACAGCACATCAATGTTACTTGCAGGAACTTGCCTTACCAGATTCCTTGGCTGATTTAAGAGTGTATTCCCTTGAAGGTGCAACAAAGTCAGTCCATTTCTAATGCTAGAGCATAAGTGCTAATGGGCCCATTTTCCGGGTCCCGGGTATTTGTTTACAGCGAGTGCTTGAGTATTCCCGTTATAGTTTATGGTTTGAAATTGTGAAATTACACTGCATCATTGTCCCTTGTGAGAGCTGAGTGTGCTAGAGAGCTCATCTGAAATAGAAGCGTACTGCATATCCTCAAGAGACAAAGAGCAAGCCCAGTCAAAGCTTCAGAACATAAGTGATACTGGGCCCAGAGTAAAAGGAGTTCAGGGCATTCGTTCACAGAGAGATCATGGTACGCATCACCTGATCAGAGAACATTTTATACCTGGTGGCCGATAAGATCAGGCCCAATCATATCATCTATAAGTGCTACTGGACCCTGGGTATGTAGTTATGTGCATTCATTTACAGATAAGTAAGATTAACAAAGATAGACATCGCCTTGACTGATAACGTCGTGCATACATGGAGGAAGACAATGATTACGTTCAGTCATGGCTTAAGAACATAAGTGCTACTAGGACCTGGGTTTGAAGTCTTTGGCATTAGTTTCCACATAAATAAAGATAAATATCTCCTGGTCTGAGAGCATAGTGCATATCTGGTGGTAGACAATGAACAAGCTCAGTCATAGCGTAATAACAGAAGTGCTTCTATGCCTTGGGTTTGGAGTCCTGGGCATTACATTTATAGACTGGTTTAAGGTATATGAGAAACCTGAGGGTATTCCCACACCTACTCCCCTTGAATCCTCTATGTGGGTGGACAGGGAAAGGCCATCTCTATTGGATCCTGACCATGGGGGTGGACAAGCGAGGGAGGATCCACTGGGTGGAGAGTCCTTGGGGATTGGGAGTAGGGTGCCTTTGGGCGAGACATGGTGTTCTCCTGATCCTCATGACAACCAACCTAACCCTCCCCTGACCTTTATGGGTCATTATAGAGCAGTTCCCCTTTATGGTGTCCTGTCAGTTGGTCGACTGCAATTTGGTCGACTGCAATTTGGTCAACACCATTTGGTCGAATGCCAAATGGTCGAATTTTTTTTTTTTTATTTATATATTTTTTTTGTGGGTTTTCGTGTGGGGAAAGAAAAAAAAGAAAAAAAAAGGGGGTTGGGGGGGGACCCCCCCAAAAAAAACCAAAAAAGGGGTAAAAAAAAAAAAAAAATTCGACCATTTGGCATTCGACCAAATGGTGTCGACCAATTGTCCTGTCGACCAAATGTTTTCGACTAATTGACTGGTAACCCCCCTTTATTCCCCTTTTGGGGTATCTAACAGTACTGAGACGGGGAAGAAACAGCCAATAGTTATGAACGTCATACACTTTTCCTACTCTGGCACTGAGACCAGGAAGAAGCAATTGAAAGTAATAGACACCACTTACTCTCACAACTTTGCTACTGGGACGAAGGAGATGCAATTAATGGAATACACCGGCAGCCAATTGAAGGACCATCAGTGTATAAGAGGTGGACTGCAGGTGCATATGGGGG
Organism: Ambystoma mexicanum; assembly: GCF_040938575.1. Taxonomy (NCBI): domain Eukaryota; kingdom Metazoa; phylum Chordata; class Amphibia; order Caudata; family Ambystomatidae; genus Ambystoma; species Ambystoma mexicanum. The sequence goes on from NC_090921.1 coordinate 1,009,532,699, forward strand.
AAGCAGCAGTGGAGAAAGCAATAGCAGAGAGCCGCATAAGAGGAAGTAGCAAGGAAAGGAGCGTGCCCGTGTGCGAAAAGCCGAGATGCTTACCAAGATCCCGGGAGTCCTGCTGGTGGAACTCTGCAGGACAGAGAACCCTTGGAAGGGAAGGCAGGCAGCAGGCGATGCAGTGGAAGTAAGCAAATTGAACTTATTGAATACCGAATTGAATGAAACAAGCAAAGTTGAACTTATTGAGCACTGAACTGAATGAAACAAGCCAAGTTACATTTATTAAAACACTGAGTTGAAGGAAGTAAAATCTGCTCATATTACATAAATTATAGCACCCCTGCTAACATTAAACATCAAAGTGAATGTAAATAACCCTAAGATTGAACTATGAATTGAAAGACAATTGGAAACTAAGTTGAATGAAAGATCCTGATTGCAGAGTTGAAGTAAAGGCTGAACAAGTGCTTGTTGTGGAACTGCATTTAAGAAACCACTTGTTTAGTTAAATTGTGGAATTACATTTAAAACGCCATTGGTTCAGCTGAGTAGTGAACCACTTAGAGAGAGCTGGAAGTTCCTGGTGGCGTGACCTGTAACATGTGGATCGTGCGATCCAACAACTGCGCCCAGACCAGAGAACTACTACTTGTTGAATAAAGAACTGTTGAAAACAAATGCAAAGTTCCTGGTTGCGTGAACTGTAATGGGTGGACCGTTTGGTCTAACAAATATGCCAAGACCAGAGAGCCCCTATATGCTAACAAGGAAGGCTGCTATTGAGTGCAAAGGAAAACTACCAATCGTGCATATAAGACTTGATGAAGGGAACCCTGTGCTGTAAAGAACTACGGAAACACAGTTTAAAGAGAAAACATCAAGATATTTCTTTTTGTGAAACCCTGAGACGTGCTGCCTTGGAAATACATGGAACTTGGGGAAGGGCATCTCGACATTTACAAAGGTCTGGAACTTTATCAACTCAAGTCCAAAAGAAGGTAAATGGAGCATTGTGATAAACTGGTTGACATTTGGGGAAAAGAGCCTGAAGAGTAAGCCTGAGCTGGAAATAGCTCTGAACTTTACTTTTGGAACACTATTTAGTTTATAGTGATATTCCTACACATTGTTTTGTCTTAGTTGTGATGGCAAGCAGAGGTTTCGGACACTGACAGACTTTTCATTTAAACTTACTGACACAGACTTTCCTTAATATATTTAGGTAGGGAAATCCCACCGTAGAAGAGAACAAGTTAGGATTTACACCATCCTGACATTTTCTTTAATAAAGCCTTTTGTTAAATGTTGAACCTGTTGTCTGTGTCTCCTTCCATGTTGCAAACCTCACAGGTAGCACGGTCAACGTGTTGGCGCATGAGAGCAACTTGGCATTTATTGGCAAGCATGTAGGGGCCCAGCAGGTTCATAGCGTTGAATTTAATTGATCACTGGAGCCAGCGTCTGTGTCCCGGTTGTTCTTACCTGCCGGTATTGATGGGGTTCGTTGAGTGGCCAAAACGGTGCCTTACATGATTTCAGGGGAAAAGCCAGGTTTTTCCGGAAAGCCATGTAGTCTTGGCTGTGTCAAAAGCGGGGAGGCACTGAGTTCCACAATGTTGGCGCCTGGGTTGAGTAGGCAGACCCTCCAATCCTGGCTGAATTGGAGGCAGGAACCAATAGGAGGAGAGCTATGCTTGACCTTAGGGTACAAGTTGGGAGGTAAGGCATAATCTTTTGTTGTAGGTATTTGGGGCTAACTTTTTGCACAGCTCAATGAGTAATGCATATAATTTTGAAAGTGGTCCTTCATCTAATTGGGAGCCATTGTAGGGTCCCGAGAACAGGTGAGATGTGATCCTTTCATCTCAGTGCAAGAAGTAGTCTGGCAGCCGAGTTTTGGACTCTTAAGAGTTTGTTTAGTTGGTAGGCCGGTGCACCGAGGTAGGGGGGAGTTCGCATAGTCAAGTCTGGACATGACAATGTACGTAATTGCAGCCAATCTATTAGGGTAATCGACGTAATTGCAGCCAGTCTATTAGGGTAGGTGAGGTAAGAGAAGAAGCGCTTCAGAAGCCTAAGGTGGAAGTGACAGGAGTTGGATACATTGTTAATGTGGTGAGACAGAGTTAGGTCGGAGTCCATTGTGCAGCCAAGGTTTTTGACAGTGGGCCTCATTAGAAGATTGGCGGTAGCCTTGCTGGTAAAATGCTGGGTCATTACGGCCCTGCCGACCCAGTAATTGCCCTTTTGCGGGCGCCGGAACAGAATGCTCCCCATTCCCATTTGAGCCCCATGTGGGGAGGTCAGATGCACTGTTATAAACAATGCCGGTGCATCGGACATGTTGTGCTCGCGGGTGCCTTTCTGCCCACCAGGTCAGACTTGGCAGGCAGAAAGTCACCCGCGAGCACAACTCGTAGTTTGCCGGTCCGGGAACTACAGTACTGGCAAGCTTACTGGTACCGTAGTTCCCAGACCGGCAAACTTATAGTGAGGCCCAGTGGTGGGGGGAGGGGAAAGGGAGGGTGGCCAAGTAGATGGTTGCGGGACTAGAGCTGTGTTGCTGCACACCATGATCTGTGTTTTCCCAGGATTCAGAATGAGATGGTTACTCATCATCCTGAGGACAATGAGCCTCATTACAAGTCAGCCGGTCCGGAAACAATGGTGGCGGTAAATCCGCCACCACCGTTGTTTCTGGACCAGCTGATTCCGAGTCCTGCAGACATGAGTTGTCACTCCCGCCAGGTCTGACCTGGCGGGAGTAACACCACCTGCCTGCAGGCGGACATGAAAACACCGGCTCTGTCACAGTCAGAACCAGTGTTAGCATGGTCCCCATCCCCATGGAGTCCTATGGGACTCCATGGTAATGGGGATTTACAGAATTCTGCCTCCAGAATTACCGGGTCACCAGGGTTGTAATGCCCCGGTGATTCCAGCAATCACGGAGGCGGAATGGTATTATGGGTCTGGTGGCAGCCTGCTGTTTTTTCTGGCACGTCTACCGCCGGACTCGTAATGAGGCCCCATGTCTATGAGACATGCTGCGAGGTCAGGGTGAGGATCAGCTCGATTTGGGAATTCTCAGGATGATTTGTGTGTTATCGGCATAGTTATAGCAGGTGAGGTTGTGAGAATGGATGATCCCAGGCAGAGGGGGTGATAGGTGATTTGCTGTCTGTTAGTGAGGAATTAGTGAGGAATTAAGTGATCCACTTGAGCACCGAATCTCGGATTCCTAGAGAGTATAGTCTGTCAAGGAGGATTGTGTGGTTAACGGTGTCAAAACGCTGCCGAGAGGTCAAGAAGAACAAGTGCTGTGCATCCTTCTGAATCTGCAGTGACTCTGAGGTCATTCCAGATAGATATCAGTGTGGTTTCTGTTCTGTGGCACAGACGGAAACCTGATTGCGTGGTGTCTAGGAGGTTGTTAGATTCCATGAAACAGTTGAGCTGTGAGTATGACATGTGGTTGATGAGCTGCGCCAAGAATCGGGTGTTGGAAATGGGCCTATAGTTGATTGGTTGGAGAGGGTCACAGGATGCTTTCTTTAGAAGGGGTTTAAAGTGCACATTTTTGAAGGGTTTTGGGAAGTTGCCGGAGTTAAGGGAGTCGGAAAGGATGGACCTCGCCAGTTCTCCTGCCAATTTGTGGAGAGAAAGATTTCTTTGTGCAGAGGCAGGACAAGGGTCGAGGGGGCAGCTGAAGGGTTGGCAGTCAGATAGTAGTTTGGCAAACTCCTTTGCTCGAGATTCGATTGAAAGAGCAAAACAAAGGGTTCTCGGAGGGCAGAAGGGTTGATTCTTGCAGAACGGATGTTGGACGGGCAGAGAGGTTGGAAAGTTTGGCATTGAGGGTGGCCGTTCTGTCTATGACTGTTTTGTGGAAGTGTTCAGAGAGGAAGATGCAGAGCGTTTCAAAGGAGGTGGTCGGGGCAGAGGTGCAAGAAGGGTTCAGGAATTCGGTGATGATGCTGTGGAGCTCTTTGCTGCTGCTGCAGCAGCTCAGTATTATTTTATTGCAATAGGCTTTTCTGGCCTTTTGGATCTCTGAGTTGTAGTTTTGATGATGGTGGGTGAACACTGATTTGGTTTGAGGGGTCTGGAAGCTCTCCATTTGCACTAGAGGGAGTGATTTAGGGATTTGAATGCCCTCAGGTGGGGGGTGAACCGCTTGGGGGTTGGTCGTTTGCAGGAGGGAGCGGAGCTGTAGGGGGTGAGAGGAAGGAGTGAGCCATTTAGCCAGGAGGCAAAGAGCTTAATGGGTATGGGTCTTTCTGTGGCTGGGAGTGAGGGGAGGGTGTGTAGCAGGGCTACAGCCAGGCCAGTTACTACCTTGAACTTGTTACAGTACTTCAACTGACATGGAGGGATAGCAGAAGCCTTGGGAGGCAGGGCGGTGTGCGGTGAGAGAAAGGAATGGCTGAGTGGTCTGACCAGATGATGGGATTAGGGGTGGATGTGGAAATAAGGTCGGAGGAGCTGAAAGTGGCATCAAGAGTATGGCCTGCAGTGTGGGTGGGTCCTGTGATATGCTGGGTAAAGTTCAGTGCCTCTAGACTGCCGACCAGGGGTTGACTCATGGAGTTATTGGGCACGTCAAACCAGATATTGAAGTCCCCCAGTAGGCTGAGTGATGGGTGGTTAACTAATGTGGCTGCTAGCGAGTCGCATATGCTGATGGCAAAATGTCTGTCATTTCCGGTGGGCCTGTAGAGGAGTAGGAAGCTGTGCGAGAGATTGGGCAGGAGAGAGAGTTTGAATAGAAGGTATTCGCAGTTAGCTGTGCACGGCTGTGTTTCGGTGAAGGCGATGGAAATGTGTGGTTTGTGAAGGATTGCTACTTCGCCTCTAGAGGATCTGTTGAGGATGATGAGTGAGTAGTTGGATGGGAATGCTTTGGGTGCAATTGGTTTAAGATTGTCCGAGAACCATGCTTCAGTGATGAAAATGAGATAAGGATTGTCAGAGGTTAGGAGGTCATAGATGCTGTGCATGTTTTTGACCAGGGAACGGGCATTGATAAGGAGGCAGCTGACTTTGTGGGAAGTTTCGGTGGCGGTGCTTCCCTGGGTGTCGGGGGCTGGCAGGACTGGGTTGGTCTGTGTGGCCAGTGTATGGTGTTGGTCACTGGGAAGGACAGAGTGATCGGTTGGACTCGGTCAGTTGGTGTTACTAGAGGGATGGTGATGGTCAGTGGGAGGAATTCTGTTGGTTGGAGCAGTGTGTGAGGCTGGTGGACCGGGAGCGGGATGAGAGAGCAGGCGGTCTCAGGCCTTCAAAAGAGAGGACTGGCCTGGGATCCGAGGTTAGGTTAGTAGCGAATGGCTCAGAGGTTGGTGGGGGGTGGTAAGTGGAGCTGCTGTGTTCAATGGTGCCGGGCTTGGTGCTGTTTGAGTTTGGTGCCCAGAGGATGGGTGAGGTGGTGATGTTGTGGGTGGTTGGAGATGGAGGATGGAATGGTTGTGTTCAAAGAAGGAAGTGCGAGGCATGGGTGACAGAGGCGGTGTGATAAAGGGGCTGGGAAAGGTGAAGTGGGTAGACCAATGCAGGGCTGGCAAGTCATGCAGAGGGAAGGGCAAGTGGCGGTCTTGTGTGTTTGGGTTCTAGAGTTGTGTGCGAGAGGGTGAGGGTCTGCGGGGAAGGGAGTTGCAGCGATGGGTCAGGAAAGGACAAAATGTGCCATACTGAGTGAAGGGAAAGGAATGGCCGGGGGTGGTCTTGTGGTCAGGGGAGTGCAGAGGTTAAGTGGTTGGGGCCATGTTTGTCGAGGGAGGTATGGACGGGGCAGGGGAAGTGGATGTTAGTTTAGTCCTGTTGGTAGGGGCAGGGGTGGGTAGAAGTGGAACTGGGCTTTGGCTGTCACAGCACCAACAGGATTTATTGGAAGTGGGGTTGGAGAGGGTGTGAGACGGGTCAGAAATGCATGGGAAAGAGGGTATGAGGGCGGAGGGTGGAGGAGGGGAGAGGGGGGTTGTTGGGATGAAGGGGAGCTCCCCTTGTATGAGGGTTTGACAAAGTGTGATGCAAGGAGGTCCCTAGGGTTCTGGCTGAGGAGGAGAGGGACGGGAGCAAGACGACAGAAGTGGAAGGTGAGTTCCTGAAAGTTGGCGTAAGGATTGTGCTGGTGGCAGGGCAGTTGTGTTTTTTGGAATGCGGACTGAAAAGCACGGACAAGGTGAAGGACGTGATTTCCAGGTTGGGATTTAACCTATGATTTGGCATATAAGCTGTAAGAATACTCACATGGACAAGATACACAAATTGGCCCTGATTTGAAAAAGACGGGGTGAACCGTTGAAACACATGTCATCATATAGGGCAAATGGGAAATTCAATACAGAACTCATGATCACTAAAAATGTTGTTGTTTTTCTTTTTTGGCGCATGAACATAACTAAGAGTAACCATAGTTACAGTGTTTTCTGGAACGCCCAATGCTGCTCTGGTCTGAGAGTTGGATGCTGTGCGGTCTGAGGCTGTGGGTGGGTGAAAGTCTTCTGGCTGGGTACGCAGGATGGGGAGGTGGGAGATGGCGAGGGTGTGGGCAGAGATAGCTGGGAAAGGGACACGGTTAGGGTGTTCCTTGGTGTGCAAAAGAGCTCCTCTGGTCTGGGAGTTGGAAGCTGTGCGAAGTGTGGGAGTGGGTGGGTGGAAGTCTTTCCAGAACGGTCGACGGCAAAGCGAGATTGGAAATGAGGATGTGGTGAGTGGAGGTAGTTGAGTAAGGGGCAGGGGTGGGTTGTTTAATGGAGCACCAGAGAGTTGGAGGGTGTGCGGTGAGAGGAAGTGGCGTGGGGTCATTCTGCGGTTTAAATATTCCCACAGAGTACCAAACCGCTGGGACGTTGTGGTTAAGTACTGTTTCAAACATTACACTATCTATACTCTGTTCATTTGTTGAAATGTGAATATGATAGATGTAATTCCAGCCAGAGGACTGGATCTGCTAAATAAAAGCAGTTTTTTCTGAGCATAAAATTAATGTCTCAAGATATGTGTATGGAACCTGAATCCAGGGTAAAATTACCCTACTATTGGATACTTAGCTTACTTTTGAAGCACTAATATACAATGATAACTGATACAGCACAATAAACACTCGAATTAGTGTTAGAGTGCAAAATACTTGATATGTGGTTGGAGCCCCCCCTCTTTGTTCTTAGCTTCTTCTGAGCTGCCCTTTGTCTTGGGACCCTTAGCCGAGGTCTGCCGGGCAGTGGCTACCGGGGGGTAGGGGGGGTGAGAAAAGGGAAGCTCTAGCCAATCAGGGGGAGAGGACAGGCAGCGAGGCGAGCGGCTGGGGATGGATGAAAAAGTGGCGAGTCACGGGAGTGGGAGGAAATGTGCCATGAATAGCAATCCACAAGTCTGAGTGTTGGGTGTATTTAAATCTTTCAAACAGAAAGCAATGAAAAACCCAGATGAGACTTCTTTTAGGCATGCATTCGTATTGCCGTGTTTGTATGCTTCCTTTCACGATTGAGAAAAATAAGCTAAAATCAATCACCTTTAGAATACCATTCTTGGATGAGGTATTTTTTTTTAATGTTGGATTATTATGTGCTTCTACAAAACAGGGTATTATTTTAGTGCTTGAGTCTCAGACATTAACAAATATTTTCAACGTACTATTCGACAAGAACTGTAAAACAGTTTGGCCAAGTGCAGAAACGGCACATTAGGCTTTAATCCCAGCTTGACCTCTTTAGTTAAAGGGTGTGATCCTGGGCAACTCCGATTAACCCATCGCATTTGCCAGTGCCTAAATATTACAAAATGGTCAGCCCATAGGAAAGATTTAGTTCAAAGGATACTCTTAGAAAAAATGTTTAGTTTATCTGGCTATAATGTTGCTTCCTGTATAATAGTGAACATTGATATATTGCAGTCCACAAATTAGTTTCTTTGCTCACTAACAGCAATTCCACTTTTGAAAACCAGGACTGTTTTGTAATCTCAGTCTGAATCCGAATATGTGACCTTCCTGGTAGCTTCCAAGCTGTACCCGCCATCTATGCTATGGTCTGTGTACCTTACTTGTTGCTCTCGATCAACCTCCCGTATCCATGTTTGGGCACTTTTATATTCTGTGAAGCTGCTAATCCAAGTTCTGTGGTTATGCTGGGGGGGGGCGGGGAGGGTGGTTTGTTTCTTTTTCATACAGCTACTGAGCCATGTCCTTCATTTGTACCTTGGCCAGTGTACATGCCTAGTGGCTGCGAGTACTGAAAAGCGCCATGCACCCATGCTAGAACACAAGTCCCTGCCCCTAGCCGTGAACTGCTAATGTGGCCCTTGAAATGCCACTTCTTATTCGGATTCCAATAAGAATGAAGAGGGCAGGGGGACTCTAGGTGGGAACCCTTGCTTATCGTGTGACCCGATATTTTAATTTTTAGATGAAGATGGCCCTGCTAGATACCCCATGCTTCATTCCAAACACCTAGGAATGTCCAACAAGGTCTAGTTCCTTTCTCTTAAAGACCTCTTATTACGAGCCCCCGCCCCCAAATGCCCCCTATAATCTGCCTCACCACAAATGAACTATGCATGAAATCGCCAATAACTCTTCTCTGCCACTATCCTAACATGTGGAATGAATGAGTATAAGAGGAGAAATCGTATTTCTGCTCAATTGCAAGAGACCCAAGCAAGGTGCCAATGCCAGCGCCCACATGAACTGTAGGAAATGGAACTCCCAGACCCCATATTCTAGACTACATGACATAGTATAGCCAGGAAGAAAGGTAAGCGAGGGGGATAAGCACCATTGCGGGCGGTCATGGGGCCTCCCAGTCATCCCGGGAGCTCGGAATGCGGCCTTTACCTTATGGTATTGCCTGTGTGCTGAGCCACCTGAGCAGCAGGGGGCTGCCATTTTAGCCCTGGGTAGCAGTCCGGCTCCGACCCCAACCAACACCATCTGACGCCCCCATGCCATCCCTGCACCACCCCCTCACTTGCCTGGGCTGCGGCACCTACCATCCTGCCCTTGCCATCAATGGCCATCATGAAATGGGAAGAGGGACTACGTGTAGTTCATGGCGGATAGCTTGTTTTGTAGTTGAGAAACAGCAACCATGCTGTTTCTCAAGTTAAAAAGAAAACTAGATGCACCTTGGAAGTCATGCTTCTCTCGGTCCTGTGATGGCCCCCATCTTGGGGGTTTATTGCTTAAGTGGAATGCAACAAGAATATTACACCAGGTCAGCAAGGTGATTTCTTTCATTATACAACTCCTCGGGAGGATAGCTCAGGGGCAAGTGCTTGACTTGGAAGGAAGACGGCATGAAGCACCACAGGCTCGTTTCCCCAGGTCCGCGCTTTGAAACCTCTGGGTATTAAGGGCGTTATAAATAACCAATCATATTCTGCCACCCGAATACTAAGCAATTAGAAGCAGCATTATGGTGGTCTAAGCACTACCGAACAACCAAGAATTAATTGACTGAAATATCAGAATCAATCATAACTCGCGCAGATTGCTCCGGGCATCCTTCCATTCCATTGCTTTTTGACTCTAGTGTTGCTTATGGTCAAATGCAGAAAGTAGAAGTTCGAACTGTATTGCCACTTATAGGGTAGAAGAGTAAGACTTACTTGCACAGGGCTTTTCCCTTTTATAAAAGGCACGGATTTGCTAAAAAAAAAAAAACACTGTAAACACTTCAATTTTCCTACATAGAAGAGCGTAGTCTAGCATTTCAAAAGCGCAGCTTTTAAAGAAACAGTTGGATCCAGATGTGCGTTCAGTCAACACACCTTCAATACACAGTTTATCACACTGCGCAACAACAAGAAACCCCTATATTATTTTTTTTATCATCATCAACTTTATTTCGGCACAAGCCATAAATGTTTTGCACAATCATTTATTAGATATTAAATAAAAGTAACAAGGCTGCAGCAAATGTTCTTGTGACATATATACATAGAAAAAAGAGAAAAATTAGTACATTCAAAGCCCATAAAAGCATTACATTTAAAAAAAAAATCACTGGTGCAATTTATTCATGTGTAAATCTGTAAATAATTAATTTGAGTGTCCCAAAGAAGCAGCTTGGCACATATTTAGGGCCTGATTCATTGAACGTTTTCCTATGGGATTGCACCATTATAAAACACTTCCATGAATCAGGCCCTTAGTCTGGATGTCCCGAGCTTGCTCTACATAATGCAATATTGGTCTTAGATCAGGCTCATTAGTGAAGAGATAGTTTTACACAGCTGCAATCCTCCTCTGGTGGTCCTCATATTCTCGCCATTTAGCAGTGGTGTCGGATGCTGCCTCCTACGGGGGGCACCTAGTGTTCACACATTAGGTGCAAAAACCAAAAGAGCCCACATTCCAATGTGTTTTAAAACTTGGCAGAGGCTGTTTTTGTTTATTTGATACAAGAGATATTCTGGTGTTTGTAAGGCCATTGCTACCTTCGGTTTCTTGTTACTACTACAGTCCCACATGTCCTTCAGGAACCAGGTCTCATATTTACGCCTCAAAGCCACAGTGATTTCATTGCTACCCGCCGGTTCAGGACATCCCGTAGACCTTCAAGGTACATACGCAATTGCAGGGTAGCTCATTGGGAACACTGGTTGGCAAACCCAAAAGCCGTTTGAGCACCTTGTTTTCCTCCTTCACCAGAGGGGTGAAACTGAAATGGCCCAACAATTGTACACCAAAAGGGGCTGCCGAGATAGCCTGCATATTGTACAATTCCATAGCATGATGCAGTCACCATATCATGTTGAGACATGTGTGACCACCACCCTCTCCTGGCCAGGGTAGTTGACCATTTCTCTATTTGTTCCATCCATCCATCCATCCATTTCTTCCTTTTAAGAAATCTCTCAAAACATTTCTTTTTAACTCACATGATGAAACCTTCTTAGTGATTACGGCGTCCTCAATTGGCTTTTCCGTGGTTCCCAATAGCGGCCAGGATCTGGTTCAACGAGCCATGTCTCACCTGCAAGACAATCAGAACCAATATGCTAGCCTACCTGATGGCCAAACTAATAACATTGTGCGGCACATGTCTATCTTGCAATAAGTCCATCACCAGACTGCCGACTGCAACTAGACTGGCTCACAAGGAGAAAACTAGGTAAACGCCCTTCTCATGCAAAGTACTCCTCTGGAATTCCATCCCAGTGGCAATCAAGGTTGTTCCAAAAGCGTCCTTCAGTTTAGGAAAGAACTGAAAATGAGGCTCTTCCGAAACCTTGGTGTAACCACACCTCCATCCGTATATGTTACTGTGATCATTACTACTAATGCTTACTTGATGACTTGAATAACAGGATGGTGTTATTCCTGTTGATATCCAACATATTCTTTCTATCAATGTATTGGTCTATGACCCCGCTCCATTGCTCCCAAGCTATGGTTGTACTGTAAACAAATATATGGTAAACTGAGCGACTAATTATAATCTAGGAGGAAAGAGCTGGATGGAACAAGGGCTGACAGTACTGAGCTGTCAAAAGATTCTGCTTGCTGTCATTACCTTACATCCTATCCCATGTGCCCTGCCCTTTGGAAGAGTAAAGTTGGAGACCGCGTATAGCCTGCGAGCAGAACAGGTATGAAGGGCCTGATAAATCAGGATGCTCACCTTGTCCGTACTTTACCCTAGTCATTACACAACCCACACTTTCCCTTGAACGGAGGTCATATGCACACAGAGTGAAGAGCAGGCTGGCATTGCTTAGCTGTCAAATGATGATGTCCAACAACTCAGTCTCCTCCTCTCACTGACCTGCGGCTATGTTTTCCATTCATGGATCTCGGTGTCCGGCTCGGGGAGAGTCTGCGTGCCTCGGGGCTTTCTTGGGGAGGAAGGATAGCTCAATGGCAACGTGTTTGTCTTGGAAGCAAAACAATGTAGCACAACACAGGTTTGAAGCCCGATCCCACGCTTAGAAACCGCTCGTTGGTATTAAGCGCGTTATAAAAAAACAGTTATCATTATAATTGGGTGCTGGGAGGGAGTGAGGCGGGTAAGGGTGCCCTGTGTTCCGTTGGATCCCAATGGCTGCCTTTGCCAAGGCCAACCGCCCACTCCTTCCACCCCCTCCACTAATTCCGGTCAGCCTCAGACAGTCCCTTGTTTAACAAGCTTAAAACAAAAACACCTTTTCCCATTCTCCTATGTAGAGCGGACCCCACCCGGATGCGGGGCTAGTTCAAATGAGGAGGATAGAAACCATATACGAAAACTGAATTGGTATGGCCTGGTATCGCAACAATCTCAGGAAAAAGTGGAACATGAGAACCAACTGATCAGTCTGGGGTATACCGTTACAGAACGGTCAAGACAAAGGCATTGAAAAGATCAGTGGAAAAACGAAAAAACAACTCTAATCAGAACCAATATCATTCTTGCTCTTCAGGGTGCAAACAATCACACCCACACAGGACACTAAACAAACAACGGTTGTGATCAGTTTCTAAATCATCAATCAACCCCACACCTTTAGTACACCAGAAGGGATCCACACAGATTGGAAACCTTCTTGTCCAATTTGGATAACATGCACAGAACAGCAGGTTTATCTCCGAAAGATCGTGGATCGTTGGTTAGTTGGAACAAAACGAAAATACAATTATTGCCCAATGATAAAAGGGTCTGTCCATAAAAATATCTACTTTAGCATTATCACAACAGACAGTTTTTGCACACTACAAAATATATACAACCCACCAATGCAGAGGACAGACAGTTTCAAAGAAGGAAAAAGGATGCACTCTGGATACTGACAGGAGGGTAGTCAGTATTGTAATTATTCGCAATAGTTCAAGGATACTTGGTTTCAACACAAAGGGAGCAATGTGTCATAAAATGTCACTAGGGGCCTTTCGGAGAAGGACCAGGGGGACAGAATCACAATGTACCTTGTGCTTGTAGGTGTTCTTGGTGCTTGACAGGGTCGAGTCGGTTTCAGGGCGCTTTGCATCTTCTGCGACAGAGTCCAAGACTGGAGACAGCTGCGGGTATCAGGCGGCAATCAGTTTGGCTATCGAGGCTAGACGGAAGGCTGCAGACTGGCCTGCATGGTGGTGCTGGGTCAGGAATTGTCTCAGTGCTGGTCAGTGGTTCTGAAGCACTGGTTGAGGTGAGGTGTCTCAGATGGCTTTAGCGACTGCGGCGTGAAGACAGTCGGTTGCAGCTCGAGAGCTCGGCAGGTTAAAAAAATCCTTAAGGCGAAGATCGGTAGATGCTTGTCGATGCACTCCTCCTAGCTTCTTCACTGGGCTTGTGTCGTCCTTTAAAACGGACAGCCCAAAGCTGAGGAGAGTGTTGCATGCAGCTGCCTTGTCCTTGGTTTGATTCAGAGACTCTCTGGCACTTCCCATCTTGGAAACTTGCTGCAGAGCCTAGCAGGGCACGCTGTCTGCTGGCTGGGTACGGGTTCTGGAGCTGCCGGAGGGTCCTCCGGATTCGGTATCTCCCTTTGTTCCCTAGGAGATGTTTAGGGGAGGGATCTTGTTTCCCTACTGGAGGTTCTGGCCTTCCTTCATTGGTGGAAGATGTAAGGCAGACTGTACCTTCAGCCAGGGTACAATGCTGAGTTCTTCTTGTTACTCCTTGCAGTCTTCAGATGATCTGTCAAAGCCAAATGGACCACAGCGATTGGTGTAAGTCTACCTTAATGAACCAATCCTAGGTCTCCCCAATTTTCCCGCTAATTTATTTTGGCTGTGAGCTGTAAAGTACTATTTGTGTGCGCGCTGTTTTTCAGTTCTGTGCGCAACGAGTAACGCAGTGGACTGTGAGCAGAGCAAGCCTAGCAAGGCAAGCTCTACTTCAAGGGGGGTTTTGATGTTCTGTTGTTCTCCCTAGGATTTAATATGTAGTCTCAAATTGTGACCTTTTAAATCTTATAACACTAGAAAGATATCTATGTTTTGACTTGTTAAAAGATGTTTCATGGAGAGGGTGAGTAGATAACCTGCCGCCTTCTCCCCTTTTTTTAAACATGTGCAATAGAAAAGCTATGCTGGCCTTTGGTGCAATGAGGAAACATGCTTTACTATGAGGACTGAAGAGGCAAGTAGTTTCAAAAGTATAAAATGTAAATATAAATGTATCTTCAATTGTATGTTTTTGTATGTTTTGTAAGCTGCTTGCATCAAAAACAACAATAAAATGGGTAGCACCATGCCATTCGCATTGGCTCCCCTCCCCCATTGCACACCAGCATGAGTGAAACACCACGCATGAACCACGTGGACAGGCAGGCAGGGACGCCGAGTACGCGGGTGCTCCGGGACCCAGGCACCCGCCGGCAGAATGAAGTCGGGGCTGAGTACCCCCCTCCCCCGCCGGAGAGAAGAGACGGAGTATGGATGGCCGTTTGTCCTTTGTTCCATCTATACTGTGTTTCTCTCTGGCGCTGGCGGCCTGGGTGAAAGCCGGATAAAAAGCGGTGTTTATAAATTGAGGGACAGATGCAAAGCAAGAGGCTCTTGCTTTGCATCTGTCCCTCAATTTCTAAAAATCGTTTTGGATTGGGTGTACCTCTACAACCCCAGGTTGTACCTGATCTGATTCCCAGGTGAGGCTGCCCACAGCTCCTAGGCCTCCGGTAACCCAATAACCACAAAAAACCCTGCAACCAGGCCCCACTTCCCCCCCAGCTGCCTACATCCCTCCCAGCTCCCCTTCCTGCATCCCAGCCCTCCTGCCTCCCCTCCCGCCCGATTCCTGTTTGGAGCTTCGCTCCGTGTGCCTTAGGTCCACTGACCTACGTGAGCCCGCTCGGCCCCCTCGCCACTGAACCCCAGGTAAGGCTGCCCACAGCTCCTAGGCCTCCGGCAACCCAATAACCACAAAAAACCCTGCGACCAGGCCCCACTTCCCCCCCAGCTGCCTACATCCCTCCCAGCTCCCCTTCCTGCATCCCAGCCCTCCTGCCTCCCCTCCCGCCCCGAGCCCTGATTGGAACTTCGCTCCGTGTGCCTTAGGTTCACTGACCTACGTGAGCCCGCTCGGCCCCCCTCACCACTAAACCCCAGGTAAGGCTGCCCACAGCTCCTAGGTCGCCGGCACCGCAATAACCAAAAGAAAAACCCTGCGACCAGGCCCCACTTCCCCACCAGCTGCCTACATCCGTCCCAGCTCCCCTTCCTGCATCCCAGCCCTCCCGCATTCCATCCCGCCCCCGAGCCCTGATTGGAACTTTGCTCTGTGTGCCTTAGGTCCACTGACCTACGTGAGCCCGCTCGGCCCCCCTCGCCACTGAACCGCAGGTAAGGCTGCCCACAGCTCCTAGGCCTCCGGCACCCCAATAGCCAAAAAAAACAACCCACGACCAGGCCCCACTTCCCCCCAGCTGCCTACATCCCTCCCAGCTCCCCTTCCTGCATCCCAGCCCTCCCAACTACCATCCCGCCCCCGACCCCTGATTGGAGCTTCGCTCCGTGTGCCTTAGGTCCACTGACCTATGTGAACCCGCTTGGCCCCCCTCGCCACTAAACCCCAGGTAAGGCTGCCCACAGTTCCCAGGCCTCCGGCACCGCAATAACCAAAAAGAAAACCCAGCGACCAGGACCCACTTCCCCCCGCCCAGCTGCCTACATCCCTCCCAGCTCCCCTTCCTGCATCCCAGTCCTCCCGCCTCCCCTACCGCCCGGAATCTTGATTGGAGCTTCGCTCCGTGTGCCTTAGGTCCACTGACCTACGTGAGCCTGCTCGTCCCCCCTCGCCACTGAACCCCAGGTAAGGCTACCCACAGCTCCTAGGCCTCCGGCAACCCAATAACCACAAAAACAAAAACTGCGACCAGGCCCCACTTCCCCCCCAGCTGCCTACATCCCGCCCAGCTCCCCTTCCTGCATCCCAGCCCTCCCGCCTCCCATCCCGCCCCCGAGCCCTGATTGGAGCTTCGCTCTGTGTGCCTTAGGTCCACTGACCTACGTGAGCCCGCTCAGCCCCCTCGCCACTGAACCCCAGGTAAGGCTGCCCATAGCTCCTAAGCCTCCGGCACCACAATAACCAAAAAAAAAACCTGCAACCAGGCTCCACTTCCCCCCCCAAGCTGCCTACATCCCTCCCAGCTCCCCTTCCTGCATCCCAGCCCTCCTGCCTCCCATCCCGACCCTGAGCCCTGATTGAAGCTTCACTCCGTGTGCCTTAGGTCCTCTGACCTACGTGAGCCAGCTCGGCCCCCCTCGCCACTGAACCCCAGGTAAGGCTGCCAACAGCTCCTAGGCCTCCGGCACCCCAATAACCAAAAATAAAACCGAGCGACCAGGCCCCACTTCCCCCCCAGCTACCTACATCCCGCCCAGCTCCCCTTCCTGCATCCCAGCCCTCCTGCCTCCCATCCCGCCCCCAAGCCCTGATTGGAGCTTTGCTGTGTGCCTTAGGTCCACTGACCTACGTGAGCCCACTCGGCCCCCCTCGCCACTGAACCCCAGGTAGGGCTGCCCACAGCTCCTAGGCCTCCGGCACCCCAATAACCAAAAAAAGAACCGCCACCAGGCCCCACTTCCTCCCGGCTGCCTACATCCCTCCCAGCTCCCCTTACTGCATCCCAGCCCTCCCGCCTCCCATCCCGCCCCCGAGCCCTGATTGGAGCTTCGCTCCGTGTGCCCTAGGTCCACTGACCTACGTGAGCCAACTCGGCCCCCCTCACCCCTGAACCCCAGGTAAGGCTGCCCACTGCTCCTAGGCCTCCGGCACCCCAATGACCAAAAAAAATAACCAGCGACCAGGCCCCACTTCCCCCCCAGCTGCCTACATCCCTCCCAGCTCCCCGTTCTTCATACCAGCCCTCGCGTCTCACATCACGCCCCTGAGCCTTGATTAGAGCTTTGCTGCGTGTGCCTTAGGTCCACTGACCTATGTGAGTCCGCTCGGCCCTCCTCGCCACTGAACCCCAGGTAAGGCTGCCCACAGCTCCTAGGCCTCCGGCACCCCAATAACCTCACTCAGCCGTCCCTCAGCAACATCTGTGCCGGCCCCGAGACCCTCTCCGATCCTGCAGTGATCCTTTCCCACCCGCACCCTCCTTCTGCTTTTCCCTTCCCTCCCACCTCCCGACTCGCACCCCCCTGCACTCGTTGGCCTGCATAATCTCTGCCTCCAAACCACATCCGACGCTTCCAGAGGAAAACTCCAAGGCAAATGAGGGCTCCAGCAGAGACGACTCCAACTGAGGCGACTCCAGTAAGGGTCAGCAGGTATCCGCAGGGGAAGCCACCAGCCAGCCGTCAACCAGCAACGACCAAGGACCGATAAAGTAAGAGTGGCCTAGGTGGGGGATAGAGCAATAGCTCTGCCCTGGAAGCCTAGCCCACTTATAGACAAGCATACCACATTTGTTCCCAAACCGCATTGTATGACATTCAGATTTCATTAATAGGCCCTCTTCCACTATACAGGTCTCCCAAATTTAGCGGGGTTTCTGGTTCCAAATTGCACCGTATGATAGTCAGATTGCATTGAAGGACCTCTCTCCCACTATACAGGTCTCTCAAGTATAGCGGGGATTCTATCCCCAAACTGCATTGTATGATACTCGGATTGCATTGATAGGCCTCTCTCCCACTATACACGTCTCTCAAATTTAGCAGGGGTTCTGGTCCCAAATTGCATGGTATGATATTCAGAATGCATTGATAGGCCTCTCTCCCTATATACAGGTCTCTCAAATCTAGCAGGTGTTCTGTTCCCAAATTGCATTGTATGATACTCAGATTGCATTGATAGGCATCTCTCCCACTTTACAGGTTCCGCAAATTTAACAGGATTTCAGTTCCCAAACTGCATTATATGATATTCTGGTTGCATTGATAGGCCTCTCTCCCACTATACAGGCTCCACAAATTTAACAGGATTTTAGTCCCCAAACTGCATTATATGATATTCTAGTTCCATTGATAGGCCTCTTCCCCATTATAAAGGTCTCCCAAGTTCAGCGGAGGTCTGTTCCCAAATAGCATTGTATGATATTCCGATTGCATTGACAGGCCTCTCTCCCACTATACAGGTCTCTCAATTTGTAGCAGGTGTTCTGTTCCTAAAGTACATTGTAGATATTCAGGTTTCATTGATAGGCCTCTCTCCCACTCTATAGGCCTCTCAAAATTAGCAGGAGTTCTGTTCCCAAACTGCACTTTATGATACTCAGATTGCATTGATAGGCCTCCTCCCCACTATACAGGTCTCCCAGGTTTAGCGGGGGTTCTGTTCCCAATTAACATTGTATAATATTCAGATTGCATTGATAGGCCTCTCTCCCACTATACAGGTCTCTCAAATATAGCAGGGGCTCTGTTCCCAAATAGCATTGCATGATATTCAGATTGCACTGATAAGCCTCTCTCCGACTATGCAGGTCTCTCAAAGTTAGCAGGGGTTCTGTTCCCAATTTGCATTGTAGGATATTCAAATTGCATTGATAGGCCTCTCTCCCACTATAGAGGTCGCTCATATTTAGCAGGAGCTCAGGTCCCAAATTGCATTGTATGATAGTCAGACTGCATTGATAGGCCTCTCTCCCACTATACAGGTCTCTGAAATTTAGCTGGGGTTCTGTTCCCAAATTGCATTGTATGACATTCCGGTTGCACTGATAGGCTTCTCTCCCAATATACAGGTCTCGCAAATTTAGTAGGGGTTCTATTCCCAAATTGCAACATATGACACTCACATTGCATTGATAGGCCTCTTCCCCACTATAGAGGTCTCTCAAATTTAGCAGGAGTTCTGTTCCTAAATTGCACTGTAGGATATTCAGATTGCATTGATAGGCCTCTCTCCCACTATAGAGGTTGCTCATATTCAGCAGGGCTTCTGCTCCCAAATTGCACTGTATGATTTTCAGATTGCACTGATAGGCCTCTCTCCCACTATACAGGTATCTCAAACTTAGCAGGGTTTCTGTTCCCAAATTGTATTGTACGATACTCAGGTTGCATTGACGGGCCTCTCCCCCACTAGACAGGTCCCCCAAACCTAGCAGAGGCTCTGCTCCCAAAATCTGCATTGTAAGAATTACAATACTCCTTAGAGTCCCCCTACCAAGCGGGACTCTAGAACATAGTTAGACTTGGTCTCAAAGCACAAACCTAGCCCTAACCACCCTAACATAACCCCAGGGAGGACTTGACCGTGATAGTAGAGGTCTAACCACCCTCACCTTTTCCGAGAGACCTACATAGACAGCCACTGAACTTTGAATTCCCCCCCCGACAACTGTACGCCCAGCACCACAACCCCACTGGACAGCGCTCTGAGGATACACAAACCAACCCACCTGAAGAACAGACAGCACAAAAAAGCACCCTAGCCTACCAACACAAGAAGAAACTCCAGTACTGCCATCACAAGACACTGCAGCCAACCACTCAACCGGCACCTCCGCACAGAGCACCAAAATGCCCTGGAAGGGACGCAGAGAAAGGGCACAAGACAAGGCCGTGCAGGACACAGGCGCACAAATCCAACTACCGCCAAAGCAACAAACGAAATTAGTGGAAACACAACACCAAAAATCGAAACTACCAGAACGACCTTCCAAAGGGAAAAATCCTTATACCTCACACCTTACCTCTCAACAACCCCCGAACCAATTCGCCCCAACAACACAGAGACATCAATGCACACAGAGAACAACCAGGAAAAAGACGAGAGCACCCAAGAAGAGTGTGGATAAACTCCGACCCCATCACCCCATACATCACAAGAACAGAAGGACACTCTCAACACCCATGCCACTCCAGTCCAAGTGATGATGAAGATCTAACATCCAACAACCCAAACATCAACCTAACTGACTAATTCAACAAAGAAGAAGCCTTCACGGACCTTCACCTAACCGGCATAAATAGAGAAGCACCGTCATTGAACAGCCAAGCTTTCAATGCAGTAGACCGCGTCAATGAAGATGCAGCCTTTGCTGATCCTCATCCACGCCCAATCGATGCCAATAACGATGCACCGCAACCAAACAACCACAAACAAAAACAAAGAACAACTAACACGCGAAACCACACCAAAAAGATCCACTGCAACCTCATCAATGCAAGGTCAATGCCAAACATGGCACCGAAATATACGATCTGCTCTGCGACAGAGGGATCGACATCCTGTTTGTAACTGAAGCATGGCTAGACGACAACTACAAGATCACCTTCAACAACTGCCTGCCGGAACACTTCAAATGCGTCCAAGCAAATAGAAAAGCCAAAAGAAGAGGGGGGCTGGCAATCTTTCACAAGGAACACCTGGATATCAAAGTGGAAGAACCACTAAACATCGATAAATGCGAATCCCTAATCATACGCCTAGCAGTAAGCCCCAAAACAAACCTGAAATGTGTACTAATATATAGACCACCAACCTACGATGCAACCTTTGTAGACACCTTCACAGAAGCAATCACCGTCCTAGCCATCAAACACAATCACCTGATAGTCCTCAGAGATTTCAACATCTGGTTTGAAGAAGAAACCACGACTGTACAAAAATCTCTAACCAGCCAACTTGAAGCAATGAATCTGCAACAACTAGTCAAAGGAGAAGCCCACTCGGCAGGGCACACACTTGATGCAATCTTTGCAAACAAACTACTACTCACCACGGCACCCCCAGTTCAAATACCCTGGAGCGACCATCTCATCATCCCCTTCGCAATCAAAATGACCACCCCAACAAACAGTCAACCGGGCAAAACACAGAATACCATGAAAAGAAATTGGAGAACCATCAAAAACTCCAACTTAATTGAACTCCTGGAGCTCAGCAAACCACACCAAACATTCACGAAGAAGATGACCTGGACAAAAAAGTAGCCCTGCTGCATTCCTGGATTACAACCACTATAGACAACATCGCCAAAGAAAAACCCTTCACTCATTCTCATGAACGGGCAATGGCAAAATGGTTCACCCCACTACTTAACGCCATGAAAAGGAAAAACCAAACACTAGAACATGATTGGAAAATACAAAACGACGATGCAACAAAACTGAAATTCCCCCAGCACAACCGCGCATACAAAAAGGAAATACAAAAGTCAAAAAGGAAACACTACGAAAAGCGAATCTTCGAAGCACCAAACACCCAAAAAGAACTCTTCAAAATCATACAGAAAGTCAAAAACCCTCCGGGATATAACAACACACCAACTCCGTCCATGAAACTATGCAATGACCTTGCTGACCATTTCAAAAGCAAAATCACCAGCATCGAACAAACCATACAAAGCAGACTGCCTGATCTGACCACAGTCCCCACCTACACCCAGGATGAACACCCAAACAAACTACAGGGCTTTCCAGAAATATCAGTGGAGACATTCGTCAAACTGGTGAATGAAAGCAATAACTCAGGGTCTCCTGAAGACCCCTGCCCACCAGATATATACAAATCAATTCTTAAACAAGGAACGCCCCTGGAATATCACAGGAACATCCTCAACCATTCCATCGCAACTGGGAAAGTGCCACAAGCCTTAAAAATGCATACATCAGGCCACTACTCAAAGATAAAGCAGGCAACGTAGAGGACCTCGCCAACTACAGACCCATCTCCAACATCTCGTACACAGCGAAACTGCTCGAAATATACATATACAAATCAAACCAAGACTTCATAGAAGACCACAGCCTACTAGACCAAGCACAAGTTGGCTTCAGACCAATGAGAGGAACGGAATCAGCTCTACTCTCAATATGGGACGATCTAAAAATGAACGCAGACTCGGACAACAGCACTGCCTTGATACTACTAGACCAATCAGCAGCATTCGACACAGTTAACCTCATAACACAACTAGAAGGATTGGGAATAACAGACACTATTATTACTATGGATCAAATCCTTCCTAACAAGCAGAACAGAAACCGTGTGGATGAAACCCTTCAAATCTAGCCCGAGAAATTCGACCTGTGGAGTACCACAAGGTTCCTCCTTCTCCCCACTACTATTCAACATCTACCTGTATCTACTTATCTGAATCATCAAGAGCCACGGCCTCACCTGCTACAACTAGGCCGACGATACACAAATAATCTTTGAAATACAAGACGACCTGGAAATAAACTCAACGTTAGAAAACTGCCTCCGCGATGTATACCTCTGGATGAACTCCAACTGTCTCAAAATCAACCCAGGTAAAACAGAAATAATGACCATCACAAAAAATGGAGGAGAAAACCACTTCATCCCTTGGCCAAGGGAACTTGGGATAACCCCAACACCCTTGCCGATTGTAAAAAACCTAGGGGTCCTGATAGACAATAATCTCACATTAGAGCCACAAGTAAACGCCCTCCTCAAGAAAAGCTTCTTCCTCCTGTGAGCAGCAAAGAGAATACTACCATTCCTATTGTTCGCCAACACAACAACCACCATCATTGCCTTAATCATGTCCTGAGTAGACTACGCCAACAGCCTATACTTAGACATGCCAGAACGACTTTAAAAAAACCTACAACGCATTCAAAACGCGGCAGCCAGACTGCTTCTGAAAATACCCCGGAGAGAACACACCACACCTGACAACACCAATAAAACAACGGATAAAATTCAAAACAATGTGCATCACGCACAGAGAGGTACACAATGAAGGCGCCGAATTCCTGACAGACAAACTGCGTCTTTATAAACCAACAAAAATGCTCAGATCAAGCATTGACATCCGCCTGGAACCAAAACCCTACAACAAAAGGAAACTTGGAGGCTCTTCCTTCTCTCACCAAGCCCCGAAAACCTGGAACAACCTTCCAAAGTACATGCGTAACACAAGAAACCTCCTACTATTCAGGAAACTACTCAAAACCTGGCTCTTCACATTGTAACTAGAAAGACCAGCCACAGGGGCATGCACACTAAGATAACATCTATGAACATATAGAGAGACCCGGATCCACACCAAGCCATCAATGGGGAAAAAAAACAGAAAAATATCCCACAAACATACTTAAAGACTAACCGGGAGACAGCTGCATTACGACCAAAGACCCTATACATAGCAAGGAAAAGACAGAAACACTATGACGAAGCATCAAGAGGACCATGACCTTAAATCATAGCCACTCCCAACAGACCTAAGGACATTAGACAGAGGGAAAGGAAGCAATACACCACGAGCCGAACCCAGTGGGTGACAAACCGAATGTTTCATCATTACTCACTGTCTACCGACCACCCAGCGGGAAGCACAATGCCCCATCACACAAAAACGACAACTAACAACATCCCCAAGGATGCTCACCCCACAGAAACCAATGAACCAACGGAAAGACAGTCTTGACAAGAGGAAACGTTCGACTGATTAGACAGGCTCAACAAGACAGATTCACCAGAAAACCACATCCACCCCACTCCGACCCTGAACCAATCAATACCTCAACTGACCATTGTCACACCGGACAATAAGAGAATATAGATACTACCAAGCCCCACACCAGAAGAAAGGTCCAGACGCACCTATCAACCCAAACAATACTCACTATGATACACAGGGGTCAACGCAGCACCTACAAAGCGAGTCGGCCCATGAGGAACCAGCATCAACCCAACACACAGTCATACAACTATAACGGAATCAGAAAATACCTGAATCAGGACACAAACCCCACTAACCCAACCCTCAATCTTCTGCATACTTAAACCACACAAAGCCACACAACCACCTCTCTCCCAGCAATCTGCATGCACTTTACCACGCTGCATCAACAACACATAAACATCACCTACAGCACTCGAAGTCTCCCCCGATCCGATACTAGCACCAAAGCCCAGCACTCGGTGTATAACGAGCTGAGGCTGCCAACAGTACATCACCTCTCCCACGCTCCTGCTCCCCTTTTCCAGACTAGCCATACCCACCCTTGCTGTTTACAGATCCGCCAGAGCGCCTGGGGACCAACTCCGTTGGTGACGGTGAGCTATATAAGTACCTTTAACATAACATATGTACCCGGGTGCACGGATGTAGAGGTACACGCAACCCAAAGTGATTTTTAGAAATGGAGGACACAGATGCAAAGCAAGGCTTTCCCTCAATTTCTAAAAATCGTTTTGGGTTGGGTGTGTTTGTACATCTGTGCACCCCTCTTTGCAAGAGGGGTGCACAGATGTAGAGGTACACCCAACCCAAAACGATTTTTAGAAATGGAGGCACAGATGCAAAGCAAGTCTGTCCCTCAATTTCTAAAAATCTTTTTGGGTTGGGTGTATTTGTACATCTGTGCACCCCTCTTAGAAAGAGGGATGCACAGATGTAGATGTACACCCAACCCAAAACGATTTTTAGAAATGGAGGCACAGATGCAAAGCAAGTGTGTCCCTCAATTTCGAAAAATCGTTTTGGGTTGGGTGTATTTGTACATCTGTGCACCACTCTTGGAAAGAGGGGTGCACAGATATAGAGGTACACTCAACCCAAAACGATTTTTAGAAATGGAGGCACAGATGCAAAGCAAGTCTGTCCCTCAATTTCTAAAAATCTTTTTGGGTTGGGTGTATTTGTACATCTGTGCACCCATTTTGGCAACAGGGCTTCTATAATTGTAATATTGTGCTTTTGTTGAGGCAATGCTAGTTCGTCTTAGTGGGGCTGCTATGCTTTTGTTGAGGCAATGCTAGTTCATCTTAGTGGGGCTGCTATACTTTTGATGGGACAACATCAGCACTTCTCAGTTGAGCTTCTACACTCTTATTGACAAGGCCCCAGCACTTCTCAACTGATTTATTTATTTTAATTGGTTATTTATAATGCACGTAATACCCAGAGGTTTCTAAGCGCAGACCGAGGGATCGAACCTGTGTTGCTCCATGTCGTCTTGCTTCCAAGGCGAGCATGTTGCCCATGAGCTATCCTCCCGAGACTCTGAAGATCTGAAGTACATTTAATGATAGAGAACCAGAACTATTGAGCAAGTCTGATATCATCTTCATCATCATCAGAATAACTCAACACTGTCGTGGTTATACAAGAGCTAATATATTTAAAGGGATGGAATTACTTAGAATGTAGCAGCACTATTCAATAACCCAAAGGGCTTAAGCATAATTAATGTGAAAACTCTACACTTCTCCCCGTTGGCACAGCTTTACTTTTAATGGCACTTCTCAATAGGGCTGCTATACTTCAATAGGAAATGACCAACACTACCCGCAGGGAATTGCATACTCTTGATGCCACCGAAGCAGCACTTCCACCCACCACAGCTGCTTTTTTTTAATGGCATAGTGCTTGTACATCTCAGCCACTATGCTTTACATTTAAACAGACCAAATTGTTATTTCTCAGCAGGACTGCAACACTATACCATTGTGTTCTGTATGTTCAGTGCTTATTCACCACCAATGTGGGTTCATGGCACTCTCCCAGTGTCTAAATAGTAGATCTGGCTACATTCAATTGGCAACAGGCATGTCCCGAGCTGCCTGCTATAAACTGCCGCTCAGAATGTTGGAAGCCGTGATGGGGCAAGGGATAGAAGGCTCGAGCCTGTAGGATAGCAGAATCAGCAGGGTCTTAAAACCTGCTCACTCATTCTGGAGTGAGGGGCCATTGGGCAAAATTAGCCTGATCCCACATACAGGGGGTTGTTACCCCTTTATCTCTCCTTAATGAAAGAATGAGCTCTCTCAGACACAAGTTATCACCCCTGGACACACAATGAATGAATATGGTATGGATCTATAGATGAAGAAAACTGGAGTGAGAATTCACAGTGTTTTAACAAAAATATAATTGTCTTCCCAGATGGGAGACTGTCTGCATTAATATACATGGGGTCATGTAGATGACCAAGAGTGAAACTGTACGTTCAGTTGTGAGATTACCAGCAACGGGTATACTATGCTCCAAGTAGTGAGGTGCCCACTCAATACATCACACTGTTTAAAGGTGTGAGACTCATCCTGAATGCTTGCCAAAAGAGCCTTGGCCAGAGTTTCACACTGAAGAAGTGAGCATGTGATCCAGGGTCTGCAGCCCCCACACACATTCATGGGATTCCCATGCACCCACTTGTGAGATTTGCACCAAATTAGTGAGATTGTGCTCCAAGGTAGGAGGCACATGCACAGCCTTTGCTCTGAGGTTTGACACACTCACAGGATGGGATGGCATTTCGTTCTACCATCCCAGTTGTGTTGCTCTGCCTTTTGAGGGCTACTACAAGCTGGATGATTACAGGGGGGTGGAGTAGGGGCAGTGTTGGCCTACTGGAATGCAACTGGAAGGTTTAAACCTCCTTCTTACTTGACTTTAGTATATGCAGTACATGCTAGCTAATGTTTCCCCTGTTCAGCGCTCCCCCATGCCCTCCCCCCTTGCACCAAGTTGGCGACTACGTGCAAATGCGGTCATATACCCCCTGGTGATGTCACTTCCTGTATTTGGGCACCCCCCGGGAAATTCATAAATCGGCTCCCCTGCAGGCAGGGGGTGAAAGCACATCAGTGTTTAATGCGCTTTAAAAATCCCTCAGTGCCCTAGGTGTACACGGCCATTTCTACAAACATCACACTGAACAATGGGCGTTACCTGTCACTTAAACTGCACCCTTCCCGGCTCCTCCCACTGTGTGTCAAACTAGATCCATAGAAACAAACTTTGAAAACAACAGGACTCCAACACCTCAACACTTGCAGGCCAAACCAGCATCCCACCGTTAGATTAGGCTATGATATCCTTCCTGTGTGATCTTATTCCATCCATTGGTCCAGATAGAGTTTAAGCTGTGACCCTTGAGCTATTTAGGCCACTTGAGAAAATCTAACCGCGGTGTGTCCTTGCAGCAATTGCTCAAGTAACAGTTGCAGGGCAGTTTTACTTTAGTGAGCAAACTTTTTGAATATAATAGCAACAAAGATGTGTACTAGGTGCCTGTACATGAAGCCACCCTCCGATGAGCGTGACCTACATTAGGCTGCTTCGGGCAATGCCGTCAAAGACTCTATAGGTTTGAATCCAACACGACGAATGTATGCCTTTTTAAGGGAAATGGTGTCCTATTTCTACACACATGATCGGAGAACAAATGTAAATATTCATCTAATTATCCGATCCTCCTAGTGATAACCGGCCTATGGCCCTTATTTGCAGAGTGTTTTCTCAGTGGGTGCTTCCCATATGTGTTAATCCTTGAACTGGTAACTATTTGCGGAACCAGCAGTCACTCACGTCACGTGATAAAGCACTTTTTGAATGCTTTCTGGAAAGTCCATTCTGTGATACGCTGTCTTGCAGCGCCTCAATCGGCCGCAAGCTAGCTCACTCTGGAATCCCCCCAACAAAGGCTTTGCGTGACATCAGACATCATTTTCATGTAATGCACACACATGCCATATAGCCTCCCCAATGCCGATTAACGTTGCCAAAGAATAAACACTCAAATGTGTGCCTCCAAAAGAAGCGCTCACCCTGCCCTCAACAAACTGAAAAGCCTCACGT
This sequence comes from Ambystoma mexicanum, assembly GCF_040938575.1. Lineage (NCBI taxonomy): Eukaryota > Metazoa > Chordata > Amphibia > Caudata > Ambystomatidae > Ambystoma > Ambystoma mexicanum. The sequence goes on from NC_090921.1 coordinate 1,009,560,128, forward strand.
GCTATCGTATTTCATCTCTTGAGGTCAAAAAGACAATGCAGCCCCAAAAACGCACCTCTCGAATGCGCTCTGTGGTATGTATCCATACCTTTAGATAATGAGGTGTGAGGAGAGGGTCCCGCTGGCCAAGGAATACAGCTCCCTGAACTAATCCCTCACATCGGTGAAGATCTAGGAAGTGTCTGGATCGGGAAACACCAGACTTGATCACCACTCACCAGCAGGGAGAGAAGCACACAGCACGATCATGGAGACCTGTTTTTTCCAAAGTGGAGAGCTCCAATACCACGCACTACGCACGTCGACTGGAAGAGAACGCCGTTTAATTGGCTGAAGCAGCGCAACATGTGCAATCGATCACTGCTTGCAGCCAATCATATTCAAAGTATCTTGTGCACAGCTTCCTATTGGCTCAGCACATACTGGTGAAGGGATGGCAGTGCAGGCAAGAGGATGCGCTGTGATTGAAGGTTTATGTGTGGCCTCAGAATCATAAGTGGGTGGACGCGCAGGCATGCACCTTACAGGGAACATTGGTCCCCACCAACAATCTCTGGTATGCGTGAGGTCATAACCCAAGTGCTTTGTAATAGAAAAGGTAAAGGGATGAAAACATGTAGTACTAAGTCCCACCCATCTCCCTGTCTGTTGTGGATCAAACGGCCTCTCTGGTTGACGGAGCTCTCTGTGGTTCCTTATTAAAGCGGCAGGTCTCCCTTGGAGCTGCGGCAAGGCCAGGCTTTCTGGCTCTGTCAAACCACATACTTGTCTGAATTGGGTCTCGCTGTGGGGTTGACTACTGTAAACATGCAATCCCAGACATGACATTTCACTGTCAATCGATATTGAGGGCAGGAGCTGGGATCAGGTTGACGCAGTTGCATATAAAAAGGTTATAAACTGATGAAGGATGGGAAGGTAATGCGCTTAACACCATTACAATAATTAATCACATACATGTAAATACGTTTTATCAAATCTGAAGCACGGAATACGGGTAACGGCGGTATCTGCAAGTAGCAGATTGACATTGGCTTCCTTTAACGCTTACTCCTGCCTACTCCTAAGGGACCAACGTTGGAAGCTAGTTGAAGCTTTGTGTAAAGTCTGTGAGCCTAGTTGCCCACCCAGGGACTGCGGGTTGCCACTAGGTGGCTTTCCCTTTGACCTGGGTTTGGGGTTACCCCCACTCAGCGCGTGCTCTGTGAATCAGCGTTCTGCTCTGCTCTTAACTGCCTTCCCAGAGCCTGTGGGGCTGCCCCTAGGTGGTTTGCTCTTTGATCTGGGACTCAGGCTGTTTTCAGTCTATCTTGCCGAGCGCCCTGGGAAGCGGGTGCCCTTGTACTGTTTTCTGGGCTACGGCCTCAGCTGGGGCAATCTGTTGATTCACTGGTAGACTTCATGATCTTAAATAGATTACACTGATTTATATTCGTTTTTTGGCGGATAAGAGCGTGAACATTTGTCAGTTGCCCATTTCTTTACTTGATCTCTAGTCAGTTCTTGTCCCTGAAGGGTCCCGGAGTACACTGGTTGTCAATTGTGCTTTTCCTTCATTTCTTTTTTTGGGGCGAATTGGTTTGAGGCTCTTGCAATGCTGACTGAAACTTTGATCTTCAGAATGCGTTCTGGCCTACGCAGCCAAATGGGACAAGATTTCCAACCGGGAGGTGGTACTGTCCCGGTAACCACGGACCTGACTCAGTGTCCTGCTGTGCCGGGCAGCAATACTCAAGTCCCGCCACTGGTATCGTCCTCGCTCTGTAGATTTTCTCCTACAAATTGCCTTGGGGAGATACCGAGTCAGGAGGTGGTGGCAGGTACTAAGGATGGTCAGCTAGTGCCGCAACTGACTTTCAACTTGGACGATCAATTTAACCCAGCACCCCTACCGACAAAATGGTTTACCCCCTTAGGAAATGTTGTCTCACCAAAGAATTACATTTTTTGCACATGTGCAGCAACTAGGAAAAACTGCTGATGACGACGTAGGTAAGTTGAGGGAGTTAGCTATGAAAAGTGCCTTCAATATTTGCGCCGAGGCGTTGATTAAAGACATGCTCATAGTACATACCAACAGCAACTCAGTCCAAGAAAGATCCATCCAAGAGAAAGACCTCTCACTAGACAAAACTCTCCAGATTGCAGGGCTATATTCCTAGAGACTGTCATCAGAAAGAAGGGAAATGCCACCAGCAAGGTAGCTTCTGAAATACCACCAGCAAGTTAGCTTCTGAAATGCCACCAGCAAGGTAGCTTCTGAAATACCACCAGCAAAGTAGCTTCTGAAATACACCACCAAGGGAGCTTCTGAAATACACCAACAAGGGAGCTTCTGAAATGCCACCAGCAAGGTAGCTTCTGAAATACACCAGCAAGGTAGCTTCTGAAATGCCACCAGCAAGGTAGCTTCTAAAATGCCACCTGCAAGGTAGAATCTGAAATTCCACCATCAAGGTAGCTTCTGAAATGCCACCAGCAAGGTTGCTTCTGAAATACCACCAGCAAGGTAGCTTCTGAAATACACCAGCAAGATAGCTTCTGAAATGCAGCTAGCAAGGTAGCTTCTGAAATACACCAGCAAGGTAGCTTCTGAAATGCCACCAGCAAGGTAGCTTCTAAAATGCCACCTGCAAGGTAGCTTCTGAAATGCCACCATCAAGGTAGCTTCTGAAATGCCACCAGCAAGGTTGCTTCTGAAATACCACCAGCAAGGTAGCTTCTGAAATGCCACCTGCAAGGTAGCTTCTGAAATACACCAGCAAGGTAGCTTCTGAAATACCACCAGCAAGGTAGTTTCTGAAATACACCAGCAAGGTAGCTTCTGAAATACCACCTGCAAGGTAGCTTCTGAAATACCACCTGCAAGGTAGCTTCTGAAATGCCACCATCAAGGTAGCTTCCGAAATGCCACCAGCAAGGTAGCTTCTGAAATGTCACCTGCAAGGTAGCTTCTGAAATACACCAGCAAGGTAGCTCCTGAAATACACCAGCAAGGGAGCTTCTGAAATACCACCAGCAAGGTAGCTTCTGAAATACACAATGAATTTTTTCAGAAAGGAGTAGAAGAAAGCAAAGTGAAAATGCATTCTGCAAAGGTGTTGCAAAACTGACAGGCAAGTGCCCAAACCAAGCAAAGCAATGCACCATTTGCAGGAAAATACGACACTATGCAAAGGCGCACAAGCAAATACTTCACAGCACACTAGAGACAGTGCTTTAAGTGGAGTAAGAAATTGAGGGGGGCCTCGTTTGGGGGCGTGGCTTTCATTGTGGGCGTGGCCTAAACGTGCACAAATCATAGTAAGGTGCGTAAACAAATATATAAATGTATGTGAGCATTTATATGTTTGTATGCGTACTACTATGGTTCGTGTATGGTTTGTGTACTTTTCAAGCCAATTTTTATAATCGTAGCAATGTTACATATTTCTATGTTTATAAAAGGTGGCTTGAAATTGCACAAACCATAGTAAGTTACGCACACTTGTGTGCTTACCTTACTTTGGTTTGTGTACTTTTCAAGCCACCTTTTATAAACATAGACATTGTAACATGTTTCTATGTTTCTAAAAGATGGCTTGAAACGTACACAATTCAAGGCATCTTTTATAAAGCTTTGCCAGTGGAGACAGGCGCCTCGGGCTCTGTGATCTTTCTGCTCTGAGCAGAGATCACTGAGCCCGAGGTGTCTTTCACCCTCTGCGAACCCGCGGGCTCCGTGATCTAATCTGCATATTAGATCACGGAGCCCGCGGGTTCTCGAGGGTCAGTGACCTGGGGAGGGCAAACAAAGGGACAGTAACTTCCTCTGATGACCCTAATGAGGGGTCATCAGAGGAAGATACACTGACTGACAGAAGTGCCAGGCAGCCACAGCGACGCTGAGGCTGGCTGGCACTTCTGTCAGCTTGCCTGACATAATGGCGGGCGCATCTCCCGTCGTGGCTGCGGCCGCAGCGGGATAATGCGTCCCGCCAATGTTGTGTGGGACTCGGGGCCCCGGCTGGGCCCCAGCTCAGCCCCACTTTCTGGAGACTGCGGGGGGCCGGCCCCGGCCCACTTGAAGCACTGCCTAGAGTATGTCAGAAGAAGACAATGGGGATAGTCCCGCAAGTAGGGAAGAGATGCTGCCAACACCACAAGTCCAAATATCAATGCACAATTCCAGATGACAACAACGGCGGCGGTCTGGTGATGGATTCAAGCTCTGACGTCACAGTAATCCCGCTTCGACATACAAGGAAATGGTGGGCAAAGCTATAGCGCACGTCAAAAGAGTGCATGGAACCCACTGTTTATGAAGGGCCCAAAGTGAAACTTTTGGGATATAAAAAGGGTAACCACTGATTACGTAGAAAAAAAAAATAGAGAATAATGGAAGGTGTAAAAACAATGAATTTCGGAAATAAAGAGGGTATAAAAACATTGAATCGATATAAAAATAAATTGTATTACATGTTAGAAAAACCATTGGGGCGGGAAGGAATAAAAGGGTACAGTTATAAAAGGAAGCCTTCATGGGTTGATGCAGGAAGGAGGGCCGAGGGTATCCCCTCTCCCGAAAAGATACTTTTATAGTCGGGTGTAGGTAGAGAGTATGTTACATTAGGTATCTCCAAATTACTTTGTATGATATCTAGATTGCACTGATAGGCCTCTCTCCCACCATACAGGTCTCTCAAATCTAGCAGGGGTTCTGTCTCCAAACTGCATTGTGTGACGTTTAAATTGCACTAATAGGACTCCCTCCCACTATACAAGTCTCTCAAATAATCTAACTGCGCTTAGCTCAGTACTCTATCAATCCCGGAAACCCACCACAACCTAACTCAATTAAGTCCCATCCCAGCAGACCGTTAACACCCTAACCCCCCCGACAGTGCACCCTTAGGAAACACACCCTACCTAACTCAATTAAGTCCCATCCCAGCAGACCATTAACACCATAACCTCCCCCACAGTGCACCCTTGGGAAACACACCCTACCCACCGACAGGAAAGCAACACTGAGCCACAGAACACCCCAGCGTATCCAGAGAAGGAAAAACCGAGGGCACTGCGACTGCACAACGTAGCATAGAGGACCAACTACCTTACCACGCCTGCATTTAAACTGGAAAATGGCCCGGCCCAGAAAAGGACGCCGAGAAAGAGAACAAGACCGTGCAACAAGAGACGCGAACACACAACACCGACAGAACCCACAAGAAGCAGCTCCACTGGAAGGAAACACGCCCAACACAGCCATAACCGGAATCAAATCCACAAGAGAAAAATCCTTATACCTCACACCTTACCTCGCAACAACCACGGTACACCAACACCCCAACACGGAAACCTCGAAACATGCAAAGAATTTCCTGAAACACGCAGAAAAACGATGGGAGCACTCAAAAAGAGTGTGGGAGGGGTCCGACCCCATCACACCTTACATCACAAGAACAGAGGGACAACATCGATTTCCACTACATCCAGCACAATACGGCAAAGCACCGACAACCAGCAATGCTACCTCCCACCCAACAATCGGACTCAATGAAGAAAACACTGCTGATCTCCATCCAAACAGCATCACAGCAGAAACACCAAGAATAATCAGCCCTGTTACCAAATTACTGGACCGTTTCAATGAAGAAGCAGCCATCGCCGTTCTTCATCCTACCGACATCAATGCGGAAACACCACAAACAGACAACTACAAACTTGAACAACAAATAACCTCAAAACAAAATCTCACTCAGAGAATCCACTGTAATCTAATAAATGCAAGGTCAATGTCCAAACACTCAACTGAAATATACGATCTCCTATCAGAAGGAGGCCTAGACATCCTATTTATAACTGAAACATGGCTAGACGACAACTACAAGATCACCCTCAACAACTGCCTGCCTGAAGACTTCAAATGCATCCAAACAAACAGAAAATCCAAAAGAGGGGGTGGACTAGCGATCATCCACAAGGAACAACTGGCCATCAAAATGGAAGATCCTCTAAACATCGAGAAATGTGAATCCTTAATACTATGACTTTCAGTAAATCCCAAAACTAACCTGAAATTCATACTGATATACAGACCACCAACCTACGATGCGACTTTCATAGACTCTTTCACGGAAGCAATCACCACCCTAGCCATCAAGTACAATCATCTGATCATCTTCGGAGATTTCAACCTCTGGTTTGACGAAGAAACCACAACCACACAAAAATCCTTAACCACCCAACTAGCAGCCATGAACCTACAACAACTAGTCAAAGGAGCAACCCACTCAGCAGGGCACACTCTTGATGCAATCTTCACCAACAAGGATCTCATCACCACGGCTCCCCCAATCCAAATACTCTGGAGCGACCACCTCATCATTCCATTCATAATCACAACGACCGCTCCAACAAAAAAGCAACAAGAAAAACGACCCATCATGATGAAAAGAAATTGGAGAACCATAAAAAACTCCAACATAACCGAACTCCTAGAACTCAGCAAACCACAAGCATCAACCATGGAAGAAGCAGATCTAGACAAAAAAGTTGCCCTACTTCATACCTGGATCGCAACAACCCTAGACGACATCGCCAAAGAAAAGCCCTTCACCCCATCACGTAAGAAAACCACAGCAAAGTGGTTCACCCGACTACTCAATGCCATGAAAAGAAAAAAACGAAAACTAGAATCTGAATGGAGGACCAACAACACCTCTGCAAACAAATTGAAATTCCACCAATAGATCCGCTCATATAAAAAGGAAATACAAAAAGTGAAGAGGAAACATTACGACAACCGAATCTTCAGAGCACCAAACGCTCAGAAAGAACTATTCCAAATCATAAACGAAATAAAAAACCCACCGGGCTGCAACAACACGCCAACTCCATCGATGAAACTCTGCGAGGACCTGGGAGACCACTTCAAAAACAAAATAACCTCCATCCAACACACCATTCAAAACAGACCAAGCGATCACAGCACAAACCCCACCGACACCGACGAGGAACACGCATACAAGCTACAAAACTTCCCAGAAATATCAGTTGATGCTTTCGTCAAACTGGTAAACCAAACCAACAAATCAGGCTCTCCTGAAGACCCCTGCCCCCCGGACATATACAAAATTCTCAAACAAGGAACCCCCATGGAATACCACAAGAACCTCCTCAATCTCTCAATCTCAACAGGTAAAGTACCACAGGCCTTCAAATCAGCCTACATCAAGCCGCTACTCAAAGACACAACAGGAAATGTAGAGGACGTATCTAACTATAGACCCATCTCCAACATACTGTACATAGCCAAACTGCTAGAAATGTACGTCTACCAAACAACCCAAGAATTCATAGAACAGCATTGCCTACTAGATCAGGCACAAGTTGGTTTCAGACCTATGAGAGGAACAGAATCAGCTCTCCTCTCGATATGGGACGACCTAAAAACAAATGCAGACTCGGACAACAGTACCGCCCTGATCCTCCTCGATCTGTCTGCAGCTTTCGACACTGTCAACCACACCATCCTCATAAAGAGATTAGAAGGACTAGGGATAACAGACACTGCCCTACTATGGATCAAATCCTTCCTAACAAACAGAACAGAAACAGTATGGATGAAACCTTTTAAATCAAAACCCAGAGACTCCACGTGCGGAGTACCACAAGGTTCATCCTTCTCCCCGCTGCTATTCAACATCTACATGTACCTACTAATCAAACTCATCAAAAAACACGGCCTGACATGCTACAACTACGCCGACGATACTCAAATAATCTTCACCATACAAGATACCCGAGAAGAAAACACCACACTAGAGAATTGCCTTTGTGACATATTCAACTGGATGAACCTCAACCATCTCAAAATCAACCCTGGCAAAACAGAGATAATGATCGTATCAAAAAAGAAAGGAGGCATAAACTACATCCCCTGGCCAAGAGAGCTCGGCACCACACCAGAACCATCATCAACTGTAAAAAACCTAGGGGTCCTGATGGATAACAATCTCACTCTAGAGCCACAAGTAAACTCTGTAATCAAGAAATGTTTCTTCCTCCTGCGAGCAGCAAAGAGGATCCTACCATTCCTGTCGTTCGCCAACAAAACACTTACCATCATCGCTCTGATCATGTCCAGAGTAGACTATGCCAACAGCCTATACCTGGGCATGCCCAAACGACTCCTAAAAAAACTGCAACGCATACAAAATGCAGCAGCCAGACTCCTCCTCAAGCTACCCCGAAGAGAACACATCACACCTGCGCTAAAAATACTACACTGGCTACCACTAAAGCAGCGAATAAAGTTCAAGTCCATGTGCATCACGCACAGAGCAATACACAAACAAGGTGCAGAATTCCTAAGCGACAAACTACGCCTACATCAACCGACAAGAACACTAAGATCAAGCACCGACATACGCCTGGAACCAAAACCCTACAACAGAAAAAAACTCGGAGGATCGTCTTTTTCCCACCAGGCACCCAAAACCTGGAATGACCTACCTAAGAATATACGGAACACAACAAACCACCTAGCATTCAGGAAACTCCTCAAATCATGGCTCTTCACAGGGTAACCACAACGGAGACGCACCAGAATACACAGACATTAAAACAACGATGAAAATGACTCCAATCCCAGCCACTCTCAATCTGGACAAACACTCAAACCAAAGAACTAACCACTCGACAGAGCATAAGATACCATGGAAAATAGCCACAAAAGGAAGACTCCAGAGACTGATCACATACTTAGACCCAGACGAAAGCCCTCAAGTGACTCACCTACTCGCACGTACCGGACGCACCATATCCATACTGGCAGACACATTTAGATAGAATTGAGAATATTAGCATGGCCACACTTGATGGAATTGTGGACATTGGCCTGCGTCGCATCTAGAGGGGACTTTGAATGCTAGCATGCCCGCCCTCAGATAGAATTATGAATATTAGCATGCCTACATTTAGATAGAATTGAGAATATTAGCCTGCATCGCATCTAGATAGGACCATGAATGTTTGCATGCCCGCACCTCGGTGAAACCTGAATGCCAACATGCCTACACCTAGATAGATTTGTGAATATTAGCCTGCGTCGCATCTAGATAGGACTTTGAACGTTAGCATGCCCGCACCTATGCGAAACCTGAAGACTAGCACAGGCCACACCTAGAGTTGTGGACATTTGCCTGCGTCGCATCTAGATGAGATTGATTGAAGGATAGCAAGCCCGCGCCCAGATGAAACTTGAATGTTGGCATGTGCCACACTTGGAATTGTGGACACCAGTCTGCACGGCATCCAGATAGGGTTGCTAGTGATAGCATGCCCACACCTGGACAGATTTCTGGACCCTAGCTTGCGCCGCATCTGGATGGGACTGTGAATGCTGGCTTGCCCACACCCAGATAGAATTCTAAACATTGGCCCGCGCCGCATCCAGATAGAGTTGTGGGGGTCAACGGGTGCCACACTGGGACAGAACTGCAAATGCCAACATGCCAAAGGTCAGGTAACCCACTAACCAAGATAAGATCAAACTCTGCATACTTATCTCACTCAAAAACTCACACAACCATCTCTCGCACAACAAGCCGCACGCACTTCAAAACACAGCAACAACACATAAGCCGGACCAACAGCACACGCGGCCTGTCACCGATCCAATACCGGCACCAAAGCTCAGCATCTGGTGTATACAGAGTTGCAGCTGCCAACAGAACACAACTCCTCTCACTATCCTACTCCCTCTTCACCTTACTAACCCACCCCACCTTACCTTATCATTTGCAGATCCGCCAGAGCGCCCGGGGACCAATTCCGTTGGTGACGGTGAGCAATCCAAATACCTTTAACATTTAACATTTAAATGAAAATAACTACAGAAACGTTTATAAAAATGGAATCTTATTCATGTAAAATCCACTAGATGGCACTGTGAAACCATCGAAACGAACTGTATGTAGATAATAGGTGCGGTGAAAACGGGACTGGCAGTATTTTTACACCTTTATTAGCGGGTCGTTAAAAAGCCATCTCAGGGTATTCTCAGTGGCAAAATCACATATCACCATAAAAAGTGCTCCCCAAGCTACTAAGGCAGAACAGCTTGGACATGCATATACCCGGCTGAACGTGATCCACTGTGGCACTGATACTAGGATGGTTCAACCAAGAAAAGCTGGACATTGTATTAGACCCAAACAGTGAAGAGCAAGTCCTTCTCTGCAAGTGGGCAACCTGCACAATATATTCAATAACCACAAAGATGTTTTTTCCAACACCTTACACTTACAATGTATAGTAAATTACCCACGCAAAAGTAACCTGTGGCCAGTGGCATTCCTTCATCAAGAAAACGATGAGCCCATGCTACTGTCGGAGAAGGAATGGAGGCCCTGTTGCAGAAACTAATGAGCATAGAAGCTGTGGAGGCCACAGAGTGGGGAAGCCCAGTTGTGGTAACAAAGAAGCCTTCCTCACAGCAATCGCGCCTCTTCATAGACCCGTGTTGCCTCAAAGAGGTGGCGACAGACAGCTACTCGCTTCCCAGCAATGCAAACATGTTCACGAAGCAAGACATGCATAATGCATAATGCACATCACCAGCTTGGGCTGCACAATCTCTTACAGCATTCATCATTCCTTTCTTCATTTTAATACAAGGTCTAATGAAAATTGAGCAAAAGACTACATGGTAATTACTTCAGCCCAAACATTGCAGGTGGTGGGATCCTCTTGTCAAGTATTATCTTCTGAAAACACGGGCATGAACCCGTAAGCATTACAATTCCACTACTGTTTTTCGTTTGACAAAAACCTAGAGTGTGCAGGGGATGTGAGTGTTTCACAGCTCATGGACACTGTTTCTCTTTGCATGTCAAAGAACCAACATAAACATTCCTCAAAGATTAATCCATCAAAGTCACCCTCGTAAACATGTGTGATGGTGAACCCCAAACTCTCAGTGAATGGGCCTCGATGCATACTAATACTATGTGGCAAAAAACACTGCTGCCAAGCAGTTGACCATTGCATGGATTGGTAGCAGCTCTTGAATACAATTTGGGGGAGGAGGTGTCTAAACAGGTGGAAGTGCACACACAAAAGGAATTTACTATTGTGTCTGACCACTCTGAAGTGAATGAAGGCCATTTGCCCCTACAGGAAAAGGTACTCTTTAATGTTGACGTGACTGTAGATAATCCCTTTAAGGGGAATGCAGGATTAACTACCCCGAAGGTGAACAACCCCCACAAACAATTGAAGCAGCCTACACTTCTTAATGGTCGATTTTTAGGGCCAGCTAGAGGATGTCAAAATTGTCAAAGACAGCCTAAAGTCACCCCATGCCCACCCATTGCAGGTGTGCAAATTAAGAATTATTTCGAGAAACATACTTGTACTAGCACCGGAATTCGATCAACCATACCGGTTAGAGAGATTGCGAAACTCGATCATTGTGCAATGGCAGAGGCATCTAGGAAGTTGGGAGATAATGAGGTAGAAGATAATGCAATTAATAATGTAAGTATTATTGAATTTGCAGACCTTGCGGTGGAAGATAGTTTAAAGGATCATCTGGAGGGCTGTTCTAATAGCGTGATACAGCAGACTTGCGATGCGTTACGTGTAGGGTCGCCCTCCGAGTTAACAACTTTTATTGACGAATATACAGAAAAGCAAAATTGGTTAAGAGAGAGAGGCCTCTTGCCAGAGTTCCCGTAGGAACTTTCAGAAGACCCCCTATGCATCACACATTAAAAGAGGCAGACAATAGAATTAGACTTACACAACCCACGGTTTCTGCTTTAAATGTGGTTCTCAGCTCCATTGTAAACCTCTATGATAACATATGGGTAGAAGTTAGAACTCACTCGGAACTGCTGTCGGAAATTTATAATAGACTGGAGGGAATTGAAAAACCTTGTGGGTTGGGTTTGCAGCAAAAGCAATGTGAGGGTATAGGGAAGCTCTCTGTTGCCCCCAGGAAGCTACCCGATTCAAGCCCTGAAAGATTTATCCAACCAGGTTTATGGACAGTCCCTGATCAGCCAGGGGTAGCTGTGGTCCCTGAAGTGATTACTCCAATGGTGGTCCCGGTCGAGGACTGTGCAGAAGTTGGATTAAGGATTCCGACGGCCAACCCACCACCAGAGCAAGCTGTAACTGATCAGGGGTGTATTATTATAGATCTAACAAAAGACCAGACGCCTAAGAAAGGAGTGGTACAAGAAAGGAGGATCGGCAACCCACCACCAGAGCGAGCGGTAACTGATCAGGGGTGTATTATTATAGATCTAACAAAAGACCTGACGCCTAAGAAAGGAGTGGTACCAACGGTTAAAAGTAAGGGCCCTCAGGTTAAGAAACCGAAAAATGAAAGCAATGCCAAAAAACGAATTTAATGTCACAAAAATATCTCTGGAATCTTACTATTCAGGAGACCTTGTTGAAAATAGGAGTTGTGGGGAAATTCTCTATTAAAAGAATTACACCGGCCTAAGAAGATAGAGTGGACAATGTAATACTGAATGAGGATAGAATATCTGACGAAATTAGCCTTATGCAAGATAATGGGTCGAGAAATTGATGGGGGAGACTCTATGCATTGTAAGAAAACAATAATAGAGAGAGGACTAGGCTCTACTAGGGCAGATATGGGTATTCAGACTATGTGGAAAATTTAGCCACGATACTGAATGAAGTTAAAAAGACTGGAACAGCCACCAATTTGGAAGAAATTCAAATGGATGGACATAACAATCCAGTTCACCTGGGAACTACAATATGTGGGGATCTAAGATCAGGCCTAAAAATACCTATAAATGGATCTGACCCATCTAGAACTTCTGCTACTATAGTGGAGAAGCCAGTGCCCAGTAATAAACCAATTCTCGTGGAAAAGATTCCAACATTGATTGATATTGAAACAGCTAGGAGACTGTTTGAAAATGTATGACCAATTCTGCCGTATCCAGTAGTTGAACCACCTAAGGGGGCTATTGAGGTTCCCCGTGATCCCCCTGCCCATGCTAAATCTTTGGGGAAAATGTATGTTCCAAAACCATTACAAAAGCAAGGGCCCGATGCTCGCCCAAAAAACTCTTTTATGACCCAAGACAGAAGACCGGTGGGTTTGGGGAGGTTGGGCTCTAATAGTATCCCTTAGGGCCGCTAAGGGATTTGAAGATCAAACCCAACCTGTGAAGGAGACTAACTATAGTCTTGCTGGGATAGCAAAAGACCTTTCTGAAAAACCTAGAAGTGAAAGCTCCAACCTTAAAATCATACAAATAAGGAGCTTCTGGGGACAAAGTATTCCAATATGTATAAATCGAGGGAATGTCCTCTCTCCACAAGGATCCAATTCCCAGCTAGAGATTATTGGGAGATATGCAATGTATTGCTCAGGTCCCAGATTGTTATGAACTTGGTTATGGGCGAAGCAGATACATTGCACCTACTGGGGTTTGCAATAAAAATTGTGGAGGAGGAATTAAAACAATGCGAGGAACCTAAATTCTGCAATTATGATTCCAATTATGACAGGAACTTAAAGGTTGTTTATCATCCAGATAGACATAATACGGGGCAAGGGAGGCAATATTCCAGAGAATATAACAAAAAGATCGAAGACTGGGCTCAAATTACCTCTGCCCTGTGCAAATGATTGCCTCCCAATACATCTAAATGCTATAGCCCTGAAAGAGGGGGATGCTAATCTGAAGCTGCTGTCATGGATCACTAGGGGTAATCTACACTTACTTTCAAATCCTGCAACCATTGGTATGCTCAAAGAAAATAAAGTTATCTTCTTACAAGAGACGTGGCATTTAGCCAATCTGTCTATTGATGACTATGAGGTCTACTCCTAATTATCCAAATATAATAAGGGAGGTAGACCCTCAGTCAGCCTAGTGATAGCGATCAAGGGTACCCTTGGCCTATTGGCAAAAGTAGTTCCTAATCTCCCATTGGGGATCCTTGCAGTCAAGGTTTCTTCTCTGGATGGACTAGTTGAAATCCTCCCAATAAAAGTCTACTGGCATAATGTAATGGCTGCTCTGAAGGTATTTCTGGAAATTATTACTATCCTAGAGTGGGATTGGCATTGTGCTGCCCCGAATGGAAGAATTATCTTGGCAGGAGATCTTAGTTCAGATTGCAGAATCACACATGATGACCCCTATTATGATTTGGGTGAGGAAATGTCATGTGGGACTAGAGAAGGGGATAAGACAAAGTGGGGTAAAATGAGGAATCTTTCGCTAGAATCAATAGGTCTCATGTGCTTGAATGGAGAACTTGATGCTGTAACCCCTATTAACCCTAGTTGGCACTAAGGAGTCAGCTCGTCGACAACAGATTATATTTTTGTAGAAAATCTCCTTAAGCTTAATTCTGTGGTAAAGATTACGCTGAATTTGTGGAGTGATCATAGCACACTCAAAGTAGAATTTTCTCTTCCTATTAACAAGACATCTAATGGATATTTGACAAATTTGAGAACTGGAGGTCAAGGTAAAGGTATAAGATGGATACCAAGAAATATAGAGCCCATTAATGGGGAATTTACTAAAACGATAAATGATACTACTTTGGAATGGAAACTACGTCTTTACCCCAGTGTAATTTAATAATTTTCTAAGTGAATTGATTAATACAGCTTCCCCTAATTTGAGGTATGGTGCCTCTATAAATAAACATAGACATATTTTGACCAGAATTTGGCCAATGCGAAAACACATATGAACCAGATATTAAGATCGATACGTTGCTCTGGCTTTGATCAATCAGAGAAGTGTTTTAGATCTAAAGCGGCAAAACAAAGGTATAAAAATTACTGCTGCTTTAGAAAGGCAATTATGATGCATAAGGATGCAGAATTGATGCTGCATATTCTGGTGAAAAGAGATCTAAGGGCTTTTTGGGAGTTGATTAACCATCAAGACCTCATGGTTATAGATGCCCAGTTGAACGCGGTCTCTGAAGCTCAATGGGTCACCTTTTGCTCAGACTTGTATGTGGTACCGGCATCAACTAAACCAGAGAGCCATAGAGACCTGACTGTCAAGGAGATGGAACCTTAGCAGCCGACCATCGACTATGAGGATGTATTGAAATTAATACAAATTGCTAAGCCCTCCCGGGTGGCGGGACCAAATGGGTTGACCAATAATACCTTTAAGGGCAATCATGCCACCTGGGCTCAGACCCTTACTGCTCTTTATAGGAGCACTGTTAAAGATAGTGTTATACCCAGCAGTTGGCAAACGGCTTATGTAGTACTCATTTTTAAGCGGGGTAGGAGAGACCAAGCCAGAAATTACCGACCAATATCATTAATAGATGCAGACCGTAAGATGTTCTCATCTATTTTGTTAAATCATGTGAATGAATGGATGTCTAGCTCTCATTGTCTTAATAAACTTCAGACAGGATTTAGAGCAGGCCATTCAACCAACTTGAACTTGTTGGTAATGAGGGCCCTGGAGGAATCTGCCTGAGACAGTTTTGGAGGCGAAATATGTGTAGCATCAATAGATTTGACCACAGCGTTTGATCGTGGCATTCGTGGACATCTATGGGCTAAACTAAGAAAATGGGGTTAGTAACATGATTGCGCCTTTAAATGACACTCTTTATGTAGACCTAGGTAAACTAGTCCCATTGCGTGTAGTGGGGAATTCCCCCAGCAAATACATAGTTACTATTTGGGATATTTGTGAACAATCATTGTCAGACTTGGGCTCAGACAGCATGACTGTGATAACCAACCCTGATGAAGGAAAACGGTTGCTATATGAAAGGGACTGGATCGTAACAACAGAGAAATTCCACTCATAGACCTACTTAAGCCATCTGCAGTGGAACCATAAAAGACTTTAGTCCACATCATCCTTACTCACCCAATTCCCGAATCAATACTATCATACTCTACTCCTCAAACTACGCTGGAACATTTTGCCAACGAGGGAGGTCCTTTGTAGAAGGCAAACGGTAGGTTTGGTAAACCCCTGGTGTCGATTCTGTGAGAAGACAGGGGAAATAGAAACAATGAAGCAATTGTTACTGTACTGTCCAGCGTTACAGGCAAGGAGATTGACTTACTTGGAGAAGTTTGTAAAGTGGGGAATGAGGGGTGATGATAATTATATCTGGTCCAGATGTATCTCCATTTAGAATAATTCAGAGGGTTTGGCAGTAGCATCCTTTATTAAATCCCTAAATATTTTATGCACCAGGATTTGGATCCATAGATTGGTCTTTTTTCCCATTCATGGGAGACTAATAGGTTTCTATACAGAGAACTAGGACCTAGGACTCGTATTGCCGTTAATTTACTGAGGTAACATTTGGCTTAATATTAACGCCTACCGATAGTACATTTTCATTGCTGGGATAATGTTTGTTTTTCTGAGACTCTGTTGGACAGCTATTTATTGGGGACTAAGAACCAATTTAATAAGTGGGTGTATATCTTTTGAGTTCTTTTGAATTTTAAAATAATATGATCTAATGAATTCATTTTAACGCGGTTGTAGGTGTTTAAAATTGGAGAAAAATCCTGTTTTAATTGATCAAATGAATTGTTTGAAATTTAAACTCTTCTTTGCTGCATAATTGTGGTCACCAAAAAACACAACAAGAGGTTGAGGGAAAGAGATGCCCACTTCTAACCTACCCTCATATAGGTGTGTAACCTTTAACCACAGGCAAAAAGGGTTAGAGGGGCAGCGTATTCTATTGCTACCAAGTGATAGCCAAAGAGAAACCAGTCATGTGCAAAGAAAGTATGCTTCTAGTTCATTAAATGGTGAAGCAGAGAAATAGTTTCAAAAAAGTAAACAATTGTATTAATACAAAATTAGCACCATTCAATAGTCACAGTAAAAAAGGTTTTTTGTAGATAAAATACATAACAATGTAGTCATCCCACTGAATCTATTATTCAAGCACAGTAGAACAGTGCAAATGTAAAGCAGAGAGTAATTTGATAGAATTATGGGCTTATATTAAACAGCCCTATAATGTCAGTAGTGTCAAAAGAAAGTGTCTAGTGCTGTGTAAAAAACGCAATTCAACCAAATCCAATACTTCATTCATTCTCATCACCATTCACTCATCCACATACTATCAACAAATACATCCAACATGTTTCTTTCCATATTATGAAGTGCAAAAGTAAGGGGAAATTCGTCAGGGACTGTCTGGTAGAAAAGTGATGCACTGTATTCAGTAGTGTACAAAGCACAAATACCATCGAGAGTTTAACCCATCTATTAGAGAAACAATCTAACAGGTATCTAGCACTGAAATAGTGCTTGGGAAGCACATCATACAATTCCAGATGTATGGGAGGTTGAAGGTGCATCCAATACACGACAACTAGTAACACAGGATATCACCATAAGTTTTGTAGGCAGGAGGTTCAAAACGGATTAGTGAGGAGCGGTGGAGGGTCAGATATGTCCTTCTAATATGCAGCAGACCTTCCAATGGGAGCAGTGTGCATAGAGGAATGCCACTGGACAATAGAAAAAGTTCTCTTAGTCTGTTAATCCCGTCCTCTGTATGTGGCTTCAGTGAACGGTTCCTGTGGGTGGCCACCTGGTGTGTTCGTCAGTCAGCAGCGTCGCTGCATGCGTTTAGAGAAGAAAACATGCCCTGCAGTTGTTGTCAGGTTCAAACACTCTGCAGCACAGCGTCACGATGAGCCGTGATGGAGTATGTGCCGTATGCGTGCTGAATTCCGACACGTCCGTGCCCAGGAATGTATAATTGTGGTAAGATTGTCTAATTGTGGAAACTATGCTAAGTTGCACTGTTTCTTTCATATGTGTTTTAATTGATTGTTTGAGTTGTAAAGGTTTCTTTGTAAACCGTATACAATAAAAAGAAAAATGATGTGAACCATACTAGTGGCCCCAAATGGACCACGATATATTGAGAGCTGTAGATTCCTGGCAAAAGTGCCCCAATAGTGACAAACGCCTGCAGACAAGACAGGCATCACTCTGAAATGATGAAGTCCCCTCAAGGACTTGGGTAAAGCTAGCACTTGATCTTAATGGCCCACATGAAATTGTGGAACAAGAACATTCTTTTGGAGTTGTGCTAGTAGACTACTTCTAGAAGTGGATACAGTGGATATTGGTCCTGAACATAACCACTTCCACAGTTACTGAAGTACTGAGAAGGGTCCGCCAAAGAGACAGTGTACTGAAAGAGATAGTAACAGGCAATGGAGTTCATCTCATCTCAGAAGAAATGAAGGTGTACCTGGCCACAAATGGCATAACTCAACTCAAAGCAGGGCTAGATCACCCACAGGCAACTGTCCAAGTTGAAAGGGTCAACAGATTTGTCAAGGGAAGCTTACAGATAGCCACAGCATCCAACAGGAACCCATACAACACTGCTTGGAGGTAGTTGCAGAGCATCATCTTGCTCTGAACTCCATCTTTGATATCTCTCCATTTTAAATAATGAGAGTGTGCAAGGCAAGTTCAGCTTTACTCCGACTGTGGTGTAATGGTAATATGCGAGCCAGAATAACATGGCGTCGATGCGCAGCCATTTTGAACACTCATCTCCCATTGCAGTAATAAAGTCTGCGTTTCCGCGGGCCTCACAGAATGAACAAGTAGCGAGGAAAACAGAGCAAGGTCACATAGATATTTTGCAGGCGGATTGACTACAGAGAATAGTTATTGTATTGTCCAGTGAAGGACGAATACAGAAGGGGAGTTGGAGTGCGCTGCAGCTGCACGATAAGGGGTCTTGGAATGCATGCAAGTAGAAGAGCGCTGGGTTTTTCCACTTCCAACTGGATTTTTCCACCCTCTGTCTCTTCGACTTGTGATCTGCCTTTCGACCGAGGGCAGAACGCAGTTGGAGGGGGGGGGGTGCCCCATAAAGAAGATGGCATCATGGAGGGGTCAGAGTTGGATGTTGAACCCCGGGTGTTGCAGTCTCGCTGAAAGGGAGGACGCTCCGCTTCAGACCCCATTGCCCACAACAATCTCTTCACCCACCTGCTGAGGGACTAAGCAGTGTTGTCTCGTGGCCAAGATGAAGTTTTCCTCTGCCTCATGGCTAACAGTGATGCAATTTATATATATATATATATATATATATATATATATATATATATATATATATATATATATATCTGTGTCTATATGTTTGTATGTATTGGTGTTTTATTTGTTCATTATATAGTTATTTGGTATGAATAAAAGGCCTGTAACGTGCCATTTTTATAACCTAATATGATGTATGCATGTTTCTTCTGCTAATCTGAGTCCAATTGCTTATTGTTGCAAAGAGGGGCTGGGGAGACGTAAGTAATTGTGTTCTTCCCCTAGGGCCAAATAGACGCAATACGTGTGGTTACAGGACAAAAGAGAAGACACATCCATATCAGTGCAAGGCACAATGTAGAGGGTAATTCATAAACATAGAGAGAGAGAGAACAATACTAGAAGAACATAAAGTAAGAGCCCTTATCATCAAAATAGGCAACTGGGTTAAAATACAGAGAAACCAGAAAACAAATTATACTCTTTCAAAGTAGAAGTGGACAGAAATCACACCATCACAGAAGATGAAAGGACACATTCTATGGTGAAAGTTTATTGAAAACAACCAAAATATAATTCTGTACCTTCTGTTACTTTCCCAGTCTTAGTTCAAAGTGTCCATATCTCTTCCTCAATCCCCCTTTCATAGGATGTTTGTGCCAAGGGGTTTCTGAGGCGCCCATAACCGTGATAGCTTTCACAGCCGTTATTCACAATATTTTTATATTTCTCGGTTCCCTGTTCATGGGGTATTTACACATTCAGGTTTCTCATGCTCCCGTAAACTTATCAGCATTCCATGCGGCTACACATCTCAGTAACTATGGTCCGACGTATGTGGGACTTGGGTTCCCTTCAGGGATCTGGTCTCAGCATCCGTTACCATCCTCCTGGCCCACCACAACTCGCTCATGGTCGCGCCACCAGATGAGGCGCAGGCAACCCCGGTTCTCATTTGGGTGGAACGCTACCCTTCATGCGTTTAGCTTGAGCTTTGTTTGTGCTCCTAGTTGTTACAGACTCTGCATCCTAGTGTGGCTCCACCTCTCCAGTCTCCACCCCTCCAGGACGTCAATGATGAGGAGCAATAAGTACTTAACACATTGAGATTTCTTCTGAACTCTCATGGCACTGACTTAACAATTTGCATTTCTTTTTTGTTTTATTTAAGTGTTTTTGGCTGTAAAACAAGCTTTACACTCTAATTGTCACAAACATAAGAACATGTTTACAATGAAGATACAAACATTGGGAGAAAACAATCTTAAAAAATGCAATTCAAAATGCAAATAAATTCAATGATTTAAGAAGAACAAGCCATTGACTGTATAGCTGTGTCCAAGTAAAATAAAATTAGTTAATTTCCTTTCACATAGTCCCGTAAAACCTTTCCCACACATGATATGCTGATTTGCATTTCATCTTTGGTCATTGCACGTGATCAATATATTCCACGAAGCAAGGTGAAAACGCCACAAAAGTTGTGCTACCGTGAATACACATACGTTGTACTACAGTGAAGACCAAGCACAATACAGGATTAAGAGATCAGATCAGAAATGTACCTGTCAACAACAGCCAGGCAGTCTCAGCAGTGCACTATACAAGGAAATGAAGTCTTATTTATGTTTTGTAAAAGAAAAACGAGCCCTGTCTTTCAAGCAAGCAGCTAGTTTTACCCACCCTTAAGTCCAATGCGAGCCCTGGAATGTGGAGGGGATCAATTGTATTGTATCCCCTCCACGCAGGAAAGTGAGAGGGCTATGTTCCTGAGTGCGCCCCCACCCCCTCCCCCATTGGCATTCTCTGGGCCTGCATGTACCATCACTCAACCCCATTTTAAGGTTCCCACATAATGGCCACCAGAAAACGCATACCAAGAAAACGCACAACAGCGTCGCTGACTGAAGACTAATGCGGCCATCAGGCTCTCAGGCATATGCCCGGTCACAGCAGCAGTCACTCACACGTTTAGTCCCAACATTAGGGCCGGGAGGATAGCTCAAAGGCAACACGTTTGTTTGTTTTGAAGACAATGCAAAGCAGCACAGGTTCGAATCCCGTCCCGTTCTTAGCTATTAAGCGCGGTTTAATAGATCAATTAACACTCCTCTGTTCCTGAGATACAAACAAGCTCTACAGATGCCATAACGTCCAAAAACTACCCGCGATGCAACTCAACTCACAACACGAGAATGGGGATGCAGGTCCAAAAGCTACCCATCACCCAATATAGATGGGGGAAACACAAGTAAATTTGCAGCTGCACACAGTGCCCAGGTTTTGAGGGGGGAAGGTCTGTGACCAAGTGTATGTGCGTGGGTGGAAAAAGTCTGAATGAGGGTGTGTGAGCACGTGAATGCAATGAGTGGCAGTTTGGATGGCCTTGGAGGTTGCAGCGTGGTCACCGCTTCTGGTATAGTGTAGTTTCCCAACACCGAAACACACACATTTCCTGTCGGGCTCCTTCAAATCATCATCAGCATTTTCTTCAGATACAGCAGTTCATGGCGTAAGGTTGACCTAGAACCTCCAGAGCATTCCGGAACAACTTGGTTTCCCTCTTAGCACCTCTGATGATTCCAATCACAGGTATGAGTCCATAATGGAGGAGGGTTTACCTGCAGTTGACAGGAAGTGGAGGTGGGGCTCCCTGCATGGGGGCCTGGTTGAGGTTGCACATGTGGTAACCTCTGTCCATGTTCTGGAATGTTTCACAGGAGCCAATATGATCTGTTGAAAAACAGCACAAACAAGCTTGCTGATGAGTGTCATTTAATTCTATGGCAAGACAGGAGGCTCATATTATGCATTATAATCTTTACTCTAAACCACAGCAGCAAAGAAAAAAACTTTTACAAACAAAAAAGTTGTAAAAACAGAACTAGAGTTCAATGTCAGTTTAAGGGGGGGTTCCCCAATACATCATAGAGGACAGGACATGCCCTGCAGGAGACCAATGAGCAGAAACCCTCCCTTATATAAGTCCTTTACTCCAAACCCAACTCCTCTTTCTTTGCTGCTGACCCCACAGCTAAGTCACTCTTTTCAGTTTTGTGTCTTGCATGTTGTCAGTAGAAATAAACCCGAATAGTTACATTAAGGAAGAAAAATTGTGTACATGTAGCATATATTTGTTGTTACATTATATTGGCCCTTTATTTTATAAGGCATGTATCTGTGAGGCCGCGGGCAGCCCTTTGTTTTTATTAAGGTGAAAATATTACGCCTCTGAGTTAGTATTTATACATGAAATAGTGCTTTGCATGGTGTTCCCAGGTACTGTTTATTTAACTTTGCAACGCTCGCACTAGTTTGCCTCTGGGTCACTTTTATGTACGTTTTATGGACGGTCTGACAGAAGCTGCTAGTGCTTTGTGCCGACATGCGCGAGCATTCTTCTTTGTTGTTTAATTTATGTTTATTTTATGTTTTACGGCTGTCAAGCGCCGGTCTGAAAGAAGCTGCCAAAGCTTCAAGGCAGGCGCACGCAAGCCTCTCTTTTTGTTTGTTTATGTTTAGCCCTCTGTGTTTGTTGGGGCTTGCCGCCCTCCTTGTTCAGAAGGCCTGGGAGTACCAGGTGCTGGATGAACAAGGCTACGGTGGGGCAATAGCTTATTCAGGGCCTGCAGTGCTGGCGACCCGAGTGCAAAGCACCAATGTGGGCAGCAGTGTTCTTTTGGTAAGCACAACCTCCAGTGACTCAACTGTTAAGTGCTTGGTGTTGGAATGCTGTGGGCCTGAGTTCTAATCCAATGTCCAGAACATCATGGGTATTTAATAGTTTTGCGCCAGATCCGATACATATGTTGTTTATATATTTTGAAGCCAGTCTCTGTAGCACAGTCAGTAATTGTTGTGACTTGTACCTGGAAGGTCCAGGTTTCGAACCAATCCTGCAACTTAAAAATTCTGAACGTGTTGTGAAAAATAATTACAATTTTTAATTACCATTACCGCCCAACCATGCAAACCACGATGGGGTTTCTAAAATGAAAACCGGGACGTCTGGTCGCCCTAGTTATGCGGGACAACTTGAGCCAGCCCAGTCCGGACTTTTCACTTTAACAATATTATATATAATTTTAATTACATTTTAAATAAGAACATTTTGTAATATTTATTTTTGGAACCCGCCCGCTCAAGTGCCTGATGCGCTGCATATGGCATAGAGGATTACCTTCACTGTATGTGTGCCATAAACCTGCACGGTGGCAGGCTTTGCCTATGTTCTTCTGCGAGGTGAACCCCTCGTGTACTGTTGGTTCCACATCCTGCTAGGGTGAGCAGTGGAGGTGCACTTGCTCAGTGTACTCTTTCGCTAGACAATATATTTAAGCTGTGCCTGGAGCACATTTACGTTTTCAGGATTGCCAGTAGCCCGGATAGCTCAGTAAGCTTCAGCTTTTATAAGGGGCCGTGGTTCGGAACCCTGTTGGGGTGTAACCCCACTTCCTTGGGCATTTTATATTAATTGATATTATTTTATTTATTTATTCATTAAGTACTTTAAAGAAAAGAGTGTGTGGAGGTGGTTGTAAACAGACCCATAGGTGGGGTTGTACCTTCCTCTCTAGCCATCACTCAGGTGTTAACCTTCGTCTTTTAGTTAAATTCTGTCACCCTTTACATTATTTAGTTTCAGGACAACTCAGTCCGTTTCCTTAGGGATTTCTTTCCCCAATAACTATTGCTCCACTCAGTAACCGTGTTGATTAAGTTGCAGAATTATCTCTCGACATGAGGAGGAGAAAAATGACACTTTATGGCCCTAGTGAGGGCTGCAGGGCTTTATGTGCAAATGGGGTTACCCTCTCGGCAACTCCAAGTTCTCTCCTTAGCGGAGGGAGTGTTTCCCTTACTATTTATCCCAATATGACATTCATTATACCATTTGGAATATTGGTGGGGACAAGGTCAGCTCAAGGGTAACTGTTCAGTTTTGTTGCAAGGCAACGTTGAGCAACCATGTTCTGACTTGGATGGGGTGTTTCGAAACACTTGCTGGTATCAGAGGGACGGGTTACCAAATAACTTTCTGACGCCCGCCCCACGGTTTTCCTCCCAAGGCTTGGCCTGGTTTCCACTAATCGTCTAGCGGTGTGTTACAATTTCTCCTCTGTTCGAGGAGTACAAGCAGGTTTGAGTACCCTCAAGAGAGTTGTTTAGTTTATTTCATTATATATTTTTTTCCTATCGGGCAGCAAATACAGTGTTTGCTTTCAAATCTGTGCAGAGCCTACTGATGCAGGTTCCTAATTTTGGAAGGGTCTAAATCAGTCTTTCATCCTGTTGAGATCGATAAGTGAACACCTCACACCACACACCGTTGGTAGTAATGATGAGCAGCACTCGTATACCTAAGGGTTCGTAGCACTATATAAGTGCTATTTTGCTATGGGCAATGTGCTTAATTTTTTCCTTCCCCTGATCGCCAGAGAGGCCAGTCAGCCTTACATGCATACGGAGGCCCGGGCCTCAGTGTTTGAAGGGGCAGTGGTCCCAGTATTCCTTCACAAACTTTCAATTACGGGGCACAATAATTATCCCAAAGTCCTTCCCCACCCTTCACCCCTCGTTCCCCCCCGCCACCCTTGCAGGGGGATTGCATCATAATGTTACACCTCTTGGAGTAACACCTGATGGTTTCCGTTTTTCCTTTAACAGTTCTGGCTCATGACCAGTGCAAAACTCGCACTAGGCATTTCCCTCCCGTCAGTTTACTTTCTTTTGCATCAATTTCCTGGTATTTTGCTAAGTTAAGCAAAGCCCCCTTCGGCGGTCATGGGGGTTGGTTAGAAGTGCAAGAGTGTATTTATTTTAAAGGTGTAAAGCAGGGCTTTAGTGTGGTCCTCAAGGTAGCCTTCTTCTGGGTTGAAAGGTTTTCCTTAGATACGTGAAGGAGGTTTTATCTCCTCCTATAGATAGGCACAATAACCCTCAGTGGGATAGAGGCGTCTGGGAGTGCTCCTCATCTTCCATCCAAGTTATTACGGCCCTCTATCACAGGGCGTTCCAACGTCTCTACATTAACCATCTCAGTAGATGTCTGTCACTGCGATTGAAAGAGGGCTGGGATTATATATTTAGTTAATTACTTGGTTCTCCTAGTAGACCTTTTGGGTGCTGGGGGTTTCAAGATTCTTCAGATTTGCTAAGATAGAGGTTAGTCCTCTTCTGGTAAGCAACGTAAGATACATTTTTTCTCCTTGCCAAGTTCGGTCTCTTAAGGGTCAGGTTTTGTAAATATCTTCCTTTTGTCATGGTTGCAGAGTCCTTCGTCAAGAGCTCAGGAGGTCTGAGGGTCTCTGTCTTGGCGATTTGGCAGGTTTAACTCTTCCTGGTGTTTCAAGGATTTTTCAGGAATATCTCTTTGTCATCAGGGTCCCCTGGTTGGGTCTTTTCTTAGTCTGGATGTTATTTAAGCTAGCTGCTGGGTTGCAGGTGGGGCCCCCCTCTTCCATTCTTCTTCTGCCTCCAGAAGACATACCTTTCTTAGTATACACATATGTCTGGTGTGTTAAGGACAGGGCTTGCAGAAGACTTTTCTGGGTACACAAGGCCCCAGGTCTAGTGCAAGTTGATTGCTTTTCAGCTCCACTCAAGCTGGGTCGTCCTATAACATGTTAATAAAATGTCCTTTTACTCCTGCTTTACCTTTTATGAAGATTTGCCTTTGCCACTCGGTTCCCCAGTGTAGTTATGTGACATGTCATGTTTCTAATACGATATCTTCCTTTAACGCATGGGATGGAACCTACAAAGCTTTCACCCCCTGGGGGGTATTTTTCTTTATCTCCAGGAGAGCTAAGTGTTTAACTTCTTTCGTTTGCTATCTAGGTTTCCAAAATATGGTATGAATTTAAGTGTTTTAAAGGTTTGATTGGACAACAGAGGAGTTTATTACTCCTATGTTTTTTTTCCTAACCTATTAGTATAGGATGACTTTGTTTAGTGTCCCCCCCCCCCTTTTTAACCAGTTGGTTTTGGTGGCCTGTGAGGAACGCTGGAATTGGCGCATCTTCCCAGTTTGTTTCTTGTAGTGGATTCGGCTATGCCTTATAAGACAGTTATTCAGGCAGCCTAGCCTTGGGCAATACTCTTGCATTCAGTTGATTGATCAAATGAAAACATTTAAAACACTTTCTTCTCCTATTATTTTTATTGTATTGTCACTATTGTATTGATCATGTTGTACTAATGGGATGCAAGGGCTTCAAACTTGCATACTATGAGCCTCCTGTCTTGCCATAGAATGACTAATCCCCCACACTAGCGTGAGAAGGGGGTTTAGATTCTATTAAAGACAAGGAGGCAAGTATTATCCCACCCACCCACTCTTGATATGATATGAAATGATATGGCAGTTATGGCACATCTATATACAGGTGTTTCAAGAGAGAACATTCTTTGGTTTGTTGTTCTTCCCATCCACCCACCTTTCTTTGCTTGTTGTTCTTACAGCTACGAGCTGAGGTTCTGCTCAGGAATGTGGCTCACAGTTACAAGATGTGGAGAGTGCGTGATTTGAGAGCTTCGCTGGATTTGTCTTCATCATTTATCATCTAATCTATGCAGTGGACGTCTGGTTCAAGGTAGGTACAGAAAGAGGAGTTGGGTTTGGAGTAAAGGACTTATATAAGGGAGGGTCCCTGCTCATTTGTCTCCTGCAGGGCATGACCTGTCCTCCATGATGGATTGGGGAACCCCCCTTACATCGACATTGAACTCTATTGAGTTCTGTTTTTACAACTTTTTTGATTGTAAAAGTTTTTTTTTTCTTTGCTGCTGTGGTTTCAGAGTAAAGATTGTAATGCATAATACTCGCCTCCTTGTCTTTAATAGAATCTAAACCCCCTTCTCACGCTAGTGTGGGGGATTAGTCATTAATATGGACAGTATAAAATAAATCTGGCTTTGAGACAGCAGAAGATGCATGTGATAATAAAGGGAGATGGGGCACCCTTACGCAGCGTGCTCTGGCTCAAAGCGTCAGGCATGTCTGAATCCTTACGTGACCTGACGTCGTACTGCCATGCCATTGCTGAGACGATGCAGAGGTCCACAAGAGGACATTCCTGCTCACAGCACCCACATGTTTTTAATCCCATCTTTTAATCCCATCATGAACCATTCCCACTGTCCACCAGCCCCTGGCCCAGAGGACATAAGTGCAACTCTTTTCCCATCCTTGAAGGACAATAGAGAAAACACCGACCTAATGAAGCAAGATTGGGCTGCAATATAGTTGGTAGTTTGTACATGAATGTTATATTATGTTATGTTACTTTGCATTTATATAGCGCCTTATGTACCATTGGTATGGTCTCAAGGCGCTGGTAGGTTGAACGGGAACCGAAGTTCAAGTCAGTAGAGAGAAATAGAGGGAGTCAAAAAGGTACGTGTCAGCACCGGATATGTGTGCAGCTGGTGTGGCATTCGTGTGATAGCTGCTTCTTAGCAGTAGGCGTGGTGGTTGAGAGATCAAGAGTATGTGTTAGTTCTGGCAGTTTGTTATCCAGACCGATTCTGGCTGTGTTAGGCCTGAGGAGAACGCCTACGCTGGAGGGTGTGTAACCAGCAGTGATTAGTTAGGGTGATGGGGAGTATGAGGCAAAATGATGGTATGAGAACAGCTATACTGAATGGTGTCATAGTATCGCTGTGTTCTAGTTGAGTGGTGGTGTAAAGAAGAGAGTAAGCGTGGAGATGTGATATGGTGGTTTACCTTAGGTGCTTGCGATTGAGCCCACTCCAATAGTTCCATGTACTCCGACTGTTCTACGCATTACGACCGTTTCAAGCACTCAAAACCGTTTGTTTCAATGCTCTTTCAAACATTCATGCACTCCAAACCATTCCATGAAAGTCACGCCATTCTATGCAATCCAATTCGTTCCATGCACTCCAATCCGTTCCATGCACTCAAATCCGTTCCATGCACTTCAATCCGTTCGATGCACTCCAATCCATTCCATGCACTCCAATCCATTCCATGCACTCGAATCCGTTCCATGTATTCCAAGCCATTTTATGCACTCCAACCATTTTATGCACTGCTCCTTTCATTCGTTCTACCCACGTTATCCTTTCTCCATGCATCATCCATCCACATACGTCATATTCACACGTTCCATCCACTTCACTGGTTCCACCGATTTCACGTGTTCCATCTACTTCACTCGTTCCACCCACTTCAATGGTTCCACCCACTTCACTGGTTCCAAACACATCACCCGTTCATCCACCTACTTCATATGTTCTACCATTTCACCCGTTTCATCCACTTTACCCATTCTACACTCGTTCATCTGTTCCATCCACATACTTCACTCGTTTTATCCACAAGCTTCACCCGTTCCTTCCACATATTTCACCCTTTCCATCCATATACTTTGCCCGTTCCATCCACATACTTAGCGCGTTCCATTCACATACTTCACCCGCTCTATCCACATACTTCACTTGTTCCTTCCACATACTTCACCCTTTCCATCTACATCATTCATCCATTCCATCTACCTCCTTCACCCGATCCACCCTGATCATTCGTTCTACTCAGTTCATCCGTTCCACCCAGTTCATCCATTCCACCCAGCTCATCCATTCCATCCAGCTCATCCATTCCACCCAGTTCATCCATTCCACCCAGCTCATCCATTCCACCCAGTTCATCCATTCCACTCATATGCATCACCCGTTCCAACCCCATACTTCCTCCATTCCATCCACATACTTCAATCGTTCTATTCAATAAATTTGACCCATTTTGTCCACATACTTAATCCGTTCCTTCCTCATACTTTACCCATCTCGTCCATATACATCACCCGTTCTTCCAGATCCATCCTCATTCCTACCACCCAACTTCATCCGTTTCTTCCCCTTACTAGACCCGTTTCTTCTAACCACTTCACCCGTTTCTTCCAACCACTTCACCCATTCCATCCACGCACATCATCCGTTTGCTCCACACTCGACATCTGCTCCGCACACTACACCCACTCCGCACTCTACACCCGCTCCGCATTCTACACCTGCTCCGCACTCGCACCATACCCTACATCCGCCAACCCCCTACATCGGCTCAACACCACTACACCTTACATCCGCTCAACACCCTAAATCTGCTCAACACCATCACGCCCTACATCCGTTCAACACCCTAAATCTGCTCAACACCCTACATCCGCTCCACTGTATTATCCACTCACACCCTACATCCGCAGCACGACTTACATCCGCACCACGCTCTTATCTGCTCTGCGCTCTCATCCGCTCCATGCCCTCATTCATTCTGCGCCCTCATCCGCTCTACGCACTCATCCGCTCTACGCACTCATCCGCTCTACACACTCATCCACTCTACACACTCATCCCCTCTACACACTCATCCACTCTACGCGCTTCATCCACTCCACCCACTTCATCCGCTCCACTCACTTCGTTCATTAATCCTACATTATCGGTTCAGCCCATGCCACTTGTCGCACGCACTCAATCCGTTCCGTGCTCTCCATCTGTCCCATGCACTACACCCATCTCATGTACTCGAATCGTCTATTCTGTACTTTCCCTTTATACCATGCATTCATGCAATCCATGCCATCTGTCTGTGCACTCATCCATCTCCTCTATTCATCTTTCCATCCTCTTCACTTTATTCCTTTCGTCCATTTTGTTCGTTTCGTCCATTGCAATCATTTCATTAATTTCAACCGCTTTACTGCTTTTGTACAATTGATTCTTTGTATCCGCTTCACTGCTTTGGTCTACTTTACTCATTCTATTCTGTTTGTCCTTTTTAGTTTACATTAGAGGTTATTAGTTTTCAATTTCTCGCTTGGATTTTGATGTTGTATTGTTATTTGTTTTATTGATATTTAAGATATAGTAGTTTGGGTTAGTTGAAATGTTGTTTTCCACTTTATTCCTCACGTCCACATTGATCCTCTTGTCCATTACATTTATTTGTCCGTTTCATTAATTTCAGCCACTTTACTGCCCTTGTACAACTTATTTTTTTTATCTTCTTCGCAGGTTTGATCCTTTTTACTCATTCTATTTTGTTTGTCCTTTTTTGCTAATCAATAGAGGTTATTAGTTTTCGATTTCTTGCTCGGATCATGATGCTACATTGCTATTTATGATCTAACATTTGGCTTTGCAATGCTGTTATCCATTATGAGTTAGATTGAGTTTGGGGTCGGTTTTAGGGGGAAGAGCCATGTTTTCAGTAATTTTCGGAATGACATGAGGTCTTCAGTGAGTCGGATGTGGGGTGGGAGTGCATTCCACAGCGTGGGGGCCAAGGTTGAGAATGATGATCCACCTAACCTGACTGAGTTTGTTTTTGGTATGACTAGGAGGCCAGCTGAGCTTGATCTTAGAGTATGTGCAGGGTGATAGGGTTTTAGTTTGTCTTGAAGATATTGAGGTCCGGTTTTATGCAGTGCTCAGTGAGAAATGCATAAGGTTTTGAAGGTCACCCTTCGGGCGACCGGAAGCCAGTGCAGAGTTTTGAGGGCTTGGGAGATGTGCTCTCTCGGGCCAAGCACTAGTAGCAGTTTGGCTGCAGCGTTTTGTGCTCTTTGTAGTTTAGTCAGTTGGTATGCGTGGACTCCGAGGTAGAGGGGGTTAGCGTAGTCCAGTCTTGATACACCAATTGATTGGACTGCAGAGAGTCTGGTATGGAAAAATGCGCCTAAGGGTTTTAAGGTGGTAGTGACAGGACTTTGAGACGTTGTTGACTTGGAGCGAGAGTTTTAGGTTTGAGTCTATGGTGCATCCAAGGTTTTTTATTGAATTAGAGGGGGTCGGTGAGTTGCCCATGGCAGATGGCCAGGGTAGTGGGTGTGGAAAAAGTTCAGTGTTGCCACATACCATGATTTCGGTTTTGGAGGGGTTTAGCAAGAGGTGGTTTGTGGTCATCGAGAGCTCTATGTCGAGGAGGCAGGAAGCGAGGTCAGGTCGGCAGTTGGGTTTTGAGTTCAGGAGTTTCAGAATTGGTATGGATCCTGTTTTAAGTATGCTGGGGGTTTGATATATGAAACATAACCAGTTATTTGAAGGCGAATCCAATCAAAAACCTGCATTGGAGCTTCGCCTCATCAGTGATTAATCCTCCAATATTAAAGTACCTTCAGGCGACAGGCATCACTTCCCGTGGCGAGTCCCTCGTATTTAAAGGTCACTTCTGGAAGAATTACTTTCGTGTCAGTCAGATGGAACGATTGCCAGTACTGGGGTTGTTTGGTGTTTTTATTTATTATTTTTGTTCAGTTTGAGGTTCTTTTGTTTTTGTTTCAAAATATTTTATTGACATTTTCCAAACGTACAGCAAGCATTACATTACAGACGCCATTTCCCCCCCATCCCCAAAAAGAACACTGGAAGAATGTGTGGCACTTGGATGAATAATATTGGGGTAGACAGCAGGTATATGGGGTGCCACGATGACAGAATGCGCTGGTATGAACCAGAACGGAGCAACCTTCTTGAAACAGAGAGTATGAAATATTTAATATTTGCATAGTAGATGATGCTGGAACTGTGTTTTACATAAATCCAGTAAGGTAACGAGATAACCTCTTTTATGGTGTACTGCTGGCCACCCATTGTATGCCTTGTCGGTGTCTGGTTTAGGAGCTGTAAGGTTTTAAGTTTTGACTGAAAGAAAGCTATGGAAAGCGAGGAAGTAAGGTGAGGAGAGCCTAGTAAAATATGGATAGGCAACCTGCGGACATCCGGGGGCATCTTAAACATTGTTCCGTCGTGCCATTGAGGGTGGCGCATGGGAGGCGCTTTTCATTAAGTGGGTAGTGCATCAATGACAGCAGAATGCTCATCTCTTGGTGTGGTAAGAGGAGATGGTGGCCCATGTAACTGGTAGGGAGTCACATGGGTTGTATGGCTGAGCACTTTATGATTTCCAGTGGGCGGGGAGTGGAGCAGCATGAGACCACAGGCAACCCAGCCACAAACAATCTTGAACATTGTTTGCCCTTTGTATTTTACTTCAGATCAATCATGGTGTGTACTAGCCATGATAACTAGGGTTTGGATTATGGAGGTATGCGGACCTCTGGGTGTTGATTCTTGCTTAAGACGTTGGGATGGTTACGACTCAGGACATTTTCTAGGGGGTTTCAAATAGATGAAAAATTCCTTAGTGAGTTTGGATCTTCACATAGTGTTTTTTCAACTATGTGACAGGCATATGGCGTTCCACCATGCCATGTGGGGCGGTGGTTCTTGGCTTTTCCATTGGGATGTTGAATACATTGAATAGCTGCTGCTTACCGTGTGTCTCGGAGCTTTGTATGCCTGGGAGTGAGAATTTTATCCTTAATATCTTGGTTAAGGGTGTTGAGGCAGAGATCCTTTGCTGATGTGTTTCAATACAGCTGTAGTATATCTATGATTTTCTTTGTTATCTCACTCCAACACTTGGACAGGTCTGCGCAGGAAAAACGCCACGTTGTATTGAGACTATTTCTTGTGTATCTATAACACCTACAGCACGTTGGGTTGGGGGTGATGTTGGCAGTGTGCATTGTGTCTGGTGACCATAGAGCTCTGTGTAAGACAAAGAAGAGGGTTTGGCATTTGCTGGCAGATCGCAATGCTGTCCCTATTTATTTTACATATTTGTTGCCATTGGGTGGAATCTAGCTTAATAGCCAGACTTTGTTTCCATTTCTTAATATTTGTTGAACTGATTGTTGCTGTATTATTATGAGTTCTTTTTAATAGGATGCGTTGGCCTTGTGTAGTTTACTACCCATCAGCAATGTTTTTATCCATTGCATGGTCGTTGGCCTTGTGTTTGTTTATTGCCGTAGTTAATTTCACATAGTTACCGAACTCATTGGGAGGAAGCCTGTATTTAAATGGAAGATGTGCAAAGGTGAGAGCAGTGTCCAGCCCAGAGTTGGTGTGTATTGAATATCTTCCGTTCAACCCATGGGGCCCAGTATAGTGTTTTTTTGGTTAATAGTTAGCCTGGAGTTACACCAAATGAAGGAGTTCTTTCACAGTACTCTTGCATCCCTTTTTTGGATTTGAATTGGAGCACCAACATCGTGGTGACTTCATGCTGCATAGAGTCAGGGACGCAGTTGGACATGACGTTAAAGGTAAAAAATTAAAAAAAGACACCACCCTTCCAGGGACGGTGAGTTACAAACCCTCCAACTGTGTGAGCTCTCCCCTCGCTTCGTACACAAAACGGCACTGTGCCACTCCAGTTCCAACACTGCTGCCAGGCGCGACAGCCCAGCGCAAACATGTGGTCACACCGCCACTGACCGCCAGGTCACGCATGACAGAGAGTGACAAACAGAAATACAACAATGCACCAATACAGAGGACCGTAACTGGACGCCGGCATACCCAGGCCCTATCACGCCAGGTCAGTGTTCTCCAGGTAGGAGATCATACGGGTGTATCCACTGCCATAATCCATCAGGGTGCTCCTGTGTTATTCCTTCGGCAGTGACAACAGTAAACCTTTGTCTGCCATCATTATTAGTGACATCCTCATTTAATTTGGGCCAGACGTCACATCCATGTGGAGACACAACATGGTAGAAGCGAACATTGATTTAGAAGAGTATGTGGTATCCACTTGGCTAGGGCCACTTCACAGAGGCGCATGATCAAGAGCAGCTGAAGAAATGAGGGGACCAGTGGGTGCCTCATAACAGTTTCTCAGCTGTCCTGTCCCCGAATTTAATATGTCTTTATTTTCTCCTATCCAGGTTGAGGAAGATGGTACCGAGAAATCAATGCGAGACGCATAGGCTTTTTAAGACGCTACCTCCAGACCATGGTTCATATGGAGATGAAGGAACAGTCTTGATAAATTAGTTCACCCAACTGGTGAATGTTGGGACAAAAGTTTCCAGCTGGGACAAATAAATCAAGGACCTACAGAGCCGCTACATGCATTCTACACCCGGCTCCGACATTTATCAGCTACATATGCTTCTCCTGGCAAATGGGATGAAATTAGGCATCAAGACAAACAGAAATGTTTTTCGTCAGAACTGTGCAAAGAACCAGGTCTACTTTTAGTACATGCACTTGGAGCTAGGTCGGGCTCACGAATTAGGCAGCTCCAGAACAGCCCACATGGAAAAAACACATGCCGTTAGTAATGTTGCTCTCAGAGAGGCTCCCGCAATACACAAGAGGAAGATCAACAGGTCATGCTACAGAGCAACGATGTCCAGAACCAGTTTAGAACCCTTGGGAGTTCTGTGGTGGTGCACTCACACACCCATAAAGTTGCCCAGCAATGGGCCGATAGTGTGGCAGTTGTGGCAGAATGAACCATTTCACCAGTGTGGGCAAGGCGGCCTGGATGACTCCACCAAATCCAAAAGCCCAACCTCAAGCGACGCAGCGTCAAGCCAACGTAGCACCAGTGACACAGGGTACACCTGAAGATAACAGAGCTGGATGAAACTACTGATGCAGAAGACATGTTCTTTATATCTGCAATTTCACCAGGTCTCCAAGGAAAAAGAAGACAACCTTGGTGTGCTGTCACCATATTATCAACCAAAGTACCAGTACTAATTTAGACGGGTGCATCCGTCAATATGAATCCGCCAGCACCATTTCGTAAATTGCAGCCAAAACCTCGCCTAGCTAAACCGAAGATAATTATTTATATATTTATATAAAGGAGGAACAATGCTCTTTTGATCACAAATGAAGGTACAATAGATAAGAAATCAGATTTGACGGGAAGCGGTGAGCTTCTTACAATGGGGTGAGTTTGAGGGACATTCTGACCACGTTGTGGAGGGGAGTAAATGGAACAATCACTGGGGACAATACATACGTGGACATACATAAAGGACAACTAACATTGGACATTTTTAAGTTCATTTAGGCGGTACGGCCAGAAGTGCTTAGGATGCGAGGCAGAGGAAGTGAGAGACAGAGGCATGTTAGAGGCGAGGGAAAAATGTCAGCTAGCAGGCAAATGAGAGGTAGGTTAAGAGGGTGACTCATAGGCGAGGAGGTAGGCTTTTAGTTTTGAACAAATCCTCGTGGACTGTTTCTCAGATGTCCAGGGCAAAAGAATTCCATGCAAGTGGAGCAAGAAGAAAGAAAGAGCGGAAGCGAGAGGAAGCACAGGGAGGGTAAGGAACCATAAGGGAAGTTGAGGAGGTAGAGCAGAGATTACGAGAAGGCTTATAGAGTTGAATAGAGGACAATAGATCGAGTGGTGCCTTACCGTGGAGAGATTTGTGAACCAGGCGAAGACATTTCAATCTGGCTCTGTTTTGCATCATCAGCCATCCAGCCCGGTGATGGTACGAGTAAGTAGGAGTGAAGTGAGGGAGTTGAAAGAGAATCCTGGTAGCAAAGTTAATGGTTTTGTCGAGAGGACAGAAAGCATAGCTGGGAAGACCAAAGAGGATGCTGGCACAGTAGTCCAGTTTAGAGAAGATAAGAGTGTTTAAGAGAAGCTTGGCGCTGTTGAAAGGAAAGAGGTGCCTGATTTTTCTAATATTTAGGAGGTTGACGCGAGCTGCTGTTCCAGTTTTGGAGATGAAAGAAGAGAAGGTGTGAGAATGGTCATAGATAATGCCAGGTTTTCTAGCTGAAGAAGAGTAGTAAGAGAGTGTGTTAGGTGGGAACTGGATAGGAAGAGATGAGAGAGAGTTTTTGGCAGTGAAGAAGAGTACCTCTGTTTTGGTAGAGTTTAACATCCGAGAGTGTGCAGCAATCCAATATTTAATGGCAGTCAGGCAGTTTTGATAAAGAGATCAGAGAAGAATTCAGGAAAAGAGAAAACGATTTGGGTGTTGTCCACAAAGAGTTGGTACGAGAAACGAAAGGAGGAGATTAGTACCCCAAGAGCAGAAGTGTAGAGTGTAAAGAGGAGCAACCCCAAGACAGAGCCTTGTGGAACACCAACAGTTAGAGGAGTGAGTTGAGAGATGGTGTTTCTCAAGAAGAGAAAGAATTGGCGAGGTGCAAGGTAGGATTCAATCCAGGCGGGACTTGATAGCGAATCCCAAAAGGAAAGATATGTTTTTTTATTTGTTTTTTATTTTTATTAGTGGATTGGTTTATTACAAACCTTTCACTATCTTTCTAGATAAGCGCTTTGAGACCTATGGGTGACGCAGCGGTCTACACAAATTGAATCAATCAATTATTAAGGAGATCAGAGTGATCAACAGTGTCAAAGGTCGAGGAGAATTGGAATAGAAGATAGGTTTGAGTGCTTAGCAGAGGCGATTAAGTTGGACACATTCAGGAGAGCAGTTTCCGTGGAGTGACAGAAGCAGAAGCCTGCTTGTAGGGGGTCTTGAAGGTTGTAGATGTCTAAGAAATGGGTAAGATGGTTGAACATAACACTTTCAAGTATTTTAGAGTAGTGCAGAAGGAGAAACACAGGGTGAAAGTTATCCGGTAGGTTTGGGTCGGCCCCTTGCTTTTTTAGGAGAGGGATAACCGTGGCTGTTTTGAAAGCAAAGGGAAAGAAAGCAGAGTCGAAGGACAGGTTGAAGAGTTTGGCGAGGTGCAAGGCCACCATAGTAGCACTAGGCCTTGACTAGCTGAGGACCAAGAGGGTGTGATGGGAAACAAGAGGTGTTAGCCTGCATCAATAGAGATAGCACTTCGACTGTATTAGTGTGACTAAAGTCGGAGATAGAGGCAGAGGGTGATGGTAGAGTAGGCATTGTGTAAAATGTAGGAGGAGGGAGTGTGGGGTAGGTCAGGAGAAAGTCTCTAATTTTGGAAATGTTTGCAGCAAAGTTTTCAACTAGGTCATTAGCTGTGAGAGTGGAGTTGATAGCCCTAGACGTAGGAGGAGTGAGTTTAGGATGTCCTGTAACCAGCGAGGATGGTTGGAGTGAGAGTCAACGAGGGTTAGGGTGAATTCCCCTTTAGCTCTATCAAGAGGGGACTTGAGAGAGCTCAGGGTAGAGAGGTTGAGTTGCAGGTCCTCATACAAGTGGGTACGCCTCCATTTGCGCAGCAGCTGATGCATTTCTGTGCAGATAGGGCATATGAATGGGGTGACCTATGGTTGAGGGTGCTGAGACTTAGGGGTGCAAGTAAGCAGTGGGAAGTGAGAGAAGAATGATTCATATGGTACGAATTGGAAGCTGGAGAAGGCAGTGTTGGTGAAGGAGCTATCGGGTGTGAAGGAGAAGAGTGAGAACTGTAGGTTGGAAAGAAAGGAGGGAATGGCAGAAGGTTTAAATTTCCTTTTAGTAATAGTTGAAGCAAGTGGTGGGGAAAAGTCGGAGGGTGGACAGCAGACGGTGGAGGAAACAACTGAGTGATTAGTGTGACAGTAGTACTAGTGGCTGACAGAGAGGTGGAGATGAATAAGAGATCCAAAGGTAGGATAGAGTGGAGAGCATGTTCACTAACACAAGATTGAAGTTCAGATTTCAGAGAAGTGGTTGGAGAGGGAAGGCTAAAGTTACCCAAGAGAATGAGGCAATCTTTATTGGAAAGAGAATCAAAGAGTTACCCAAGATCATCAAAGAATGGTCCAGTGGGACCAGGAGGTTGATTGATGGAGATGATGTGAACCGAGTGAGACAGAGTAATAGTAGAGATGGTGAATTCGAAAGAGGTTGAAGTGACAGCAAGAAGGTCTAGGGGAGGAGATCTGAAGTGAAAGTAGTCAGTGATAAAGGAAGTTTTGTTGCATACAGACTGATCATCCAGAGTGCAATGTTCAGTTGATGAGTTAAGGAAGAGTGAAGAAGTTGAGTCTCAGAGGAAAAGAGGCGAGGTGGATAGGTGTCAGAGGAGGTATGGTTAGCTCGTCGGCTTTGTTTGTTGGAAGGAGGAGGAAGAGAAATGGAGTAGTCAGTGTTTTGAGTTGTGAGTTTTATAATAGGAATAGGAAAGGAGGAAGTTGTAGCGTGATTGGAGAAAGCGTAGAGTGAGGAGAGTAGAGTAGGAGTAGAAACAGGAGTGAATGCAATATAGGTTAGTAGCACAGTGTGGAGAGAGAGTACAGTGTAACAGGGAGAAAGGCAAAAACAATGGCTCATAGGCAAAGAGGCATGTCTTCACCCTTCACTGTTTTTTCCTTAACTGGGACGCCCATCGCTGGACGCTCCTACGAAGTTCAGAAGGGATGATACACACTCTTGTCACGCTCTTGTCACCTAATCGCCTAAGCCATCAATGGTTGGTCTCTCTGATATTGTCCCAGCTGTTGCTGGGATGAGACGATTTTTTCCTGATTGGTGTCTTCACCCTTCACTGTTTTTTCCTTAACTGGGACACCCCTTACAGGAAGCTCTGACGAAGTTCAGAAGGGATGACACACGCTCTTGTCACCTAATCGGCCAGTCCATCAGTGGTTGGTCTCTCTGATATTGTCCCAGCTGTTGCTGGGATGAGACGATTATTTCCTGATTGGTGTTGCCATAGGAGCCTCTTGTGGCTTTCAGCTGGATATGGGGCTGGTCTAAGATAGCTGCAAGAAGTGATGTCATGGATCCAAGGTGGCCACTGGAAGTGTTGTCAGTGGCCAATCTATATGTATGTTCTCTTTGTTATGGCACCTTGTTGGAAAGTTATAACTTCCATCTATGGGACACTGACCTCCAAAAACTTGGTACAGTTCTGAGCCTTTAAAATCCCAGATTCAAAAATCAGTCTCTGAAGGCAAACAGGTTTCCAACTGCATTCTCAAAAACAATTTACATGCAGCAGATAACATTGGCCACATCATTGCAAAAGGAACACTTGTAAAACGAAACTCTTGGCTACGCCAATCAGGATTTAAATTAAAAACACAGGATACCTTACTAATTATGATATATGATATGGCATATAACGCGCCTATACACAAGTGTTTAAAGGCGCAAAGAGGCAAGGGAGGGGAAACAGAGGGAAGACAGACAACGATCCTACTAGGCCAGGTGACATTAAGTTTGCGGAAGTGCAGGGCAAGGCGAAAAGTGCAGGAGGGGATCTCTCTGAGCTCATATGCCCATTGAGCCCACTCTTCTCTTTGGCAAAGCAGTTGTTGATGCTCTTAAAGGTGCAAAAGAAGAGCATGAGATTCTAAAAACTTTAGGTCGGATATAAAATCAACCCTATATACAACAGGGGGTATTTAACACACGCTGTTCCTTTCACTGTCTAGGATTCCTACACTCGTCACAATCAGGATACAATCAGGGCCAGTTCTCTTTGTGGTTTAACACTCAGAACTAATCCACTCCTTATCAGTCCAATTTTGAAAGGGGCTACAGAAGAACGTGGTCTAGGGGCAAATCTGCTACTGCTAGAGACACCTCCGCCTCGAAGCAGTGACATTCACGTCCAAGTTCATGTCTACCCAGTAGGAGGCCACATTTCTCAATTTGCCCACAAATGGAAGAGATTATTGAAACAGGAGAGTGGCGTCCTACCACACAGGATTATGTTACTTTACGGTTTATAGTCAAAATGTCGAAAAAAAAATGTCGACAAACAAAAATGTCGAAAAAAAAATGTCTAAAATAATAATGTCGACATCCTATACTTATAATGTAAAAAGTCATTTTTTCGAAAAAAATGTCGACAAAAAAAATGTCACTTAAAACTATCAACACCTCACCCAACACCCCCCTGCCACCCCCCCACACCCCCCACCACCACCCTCCCACCCCTCATACTCAACACATTCTAATTATATATTTATTTATTTATTTTTTCAATAAATAAATAACCAAAAAGAGTATCATTTACTATTGGGGGGGGTCCCCTCCAACCCCCCCTCACCCAACACCCCCCTGCCACCCCCCCACACCCTCCCCAACCACCCTCCCACCCCTCATACTCAACACATTCTAATTATATATTTATTTATTTATTTATTTTTTCAATAAATAAATAACCAAAAAGAGTATCATTTACTATTGGGGGGGTCCCCCCTCAACCCCCCCTCACCCAACACCCCCCTGCCACCCCCCCCACACCCCCTCCAACCACCCTCCCACCCCTCATACTCAACACATTCTAATTATATATTTATTTATTTATTTATTTATTCTTACAATAAATACAAAATTTCGAAAAAATATCGAAAAATGTCGACATTTTTGTTTGTCAACATTATTGTTTTTCGACATTTATTTGTCGACATTTTGACTGTCGACATTATGACTGCACACCGTTACTTTACATACACATTTTCTGCAAAGATTTCAACTTTTAACATGCTTAGTATCAGAAGAGCTGTGTAATTTGCTCTCTGTGTCAATTGAGAAGGGAGTGAAAAACACACATAGTGAGATTTAGCTTATTTATTTAGCCCAGAATGAATCATGAACGGATTTGATTCCATAGAGTATTTTTTAGTTTTTTTGACAGACCCTGCAAGTAAGTTGAAATCACTTGTAAGGGAATATTCACGTTACAATATACATACATAAATGCAAAACAGTTATTTAGCAATAAATTCCTTTGGGGTTGACCTTTATACACATCACATTCAAATACTTTAAATGTTTTATAGGGCAACCAACACGTAATGTCATAGAAAAATACATCCTTCTTGATGCTTTTAAGGTGCACTGCGTGTTGGGAGGTAACATAGTCTTTGGTCTACGTCTAGATGTAGATCAAATGATGGTGCGGTACGGGGGTGGTATGCCCAAGAGTTGGAATATCCTGTGACGTTTCGGCAAAGAAGCCTTCTTCATGGGCTTTGACCCGGTCTCCCTGAATGGAGAAACAAAGTGAGGACTCTATTAGTGTTACGCTCGCCTAGGCGGTACTAACAAGAGGCTGTGATACTAACATGTAATAAAAACAATTTAAAAAGACCCCGGGGGATAGAGAGTGTAGAAAATGTACACTGTCTGGTTGCTTGTGAGGGCCAGGCACTGACCTGGACAGAATGTGGTATGGTGCATCTTCCGGAGGTGGGGAGGCGCACGGGCCTGCCGGCGTGTTGCTGGAAGAAGTGGCTTTTAGTTCACACACATGGCTTATGGAGGGCTAGAGAGTGGGGAGACAAAGAGTAATAGGGCCCATGTAAGTTGGCTGAGGTGTATCAGGCCCTGATATAAAGGAGACATCCAAAAAGATGGTATAACAGGGTTGGTAGGAGGAGAATACCTGATCTGCTGCAAGAGCTTTAAGTAGAAGGTCTAAGCTGGGCAGGAACCAGGATACAAATGCCTGGTTAGTAGCTTGTGCAGGTCTCTGACAAGAGGCAGTGCGTCATGCCCAGTAAATTTGGAAATAGCCGGAGTGTTGCAGCTCTCGGATCTGCAGGTCAGAAAGCAGAGGGAGCAATGAGGGGGTCCGGCTGGCAACACGGACGTGGCCGTGATAGGCAATCCTGTGGACCATGGTTGGGTGAAGGGAGGGGGTCAAGCTTACCTCAGGTTGAGTGGTGAGTGCGCGTAGTGGGCGCACAGGCATGGTGGCTGTGGAAGAATTGCAGCTCGCTCAGCGTAGAAGAAAGTGCTGTGTGGATAGCAGAACGGCGCAGTGCGCGAAGGAGTAGCACCATCGGGGACCGCGCATGCGTGAAGCCACCGGTTTCGTGGTTGTCATAGAAACCCCAACGCCTGTGTCAGGAATGGTAGGGACGGAGGGAAGGAAGCCTCCGTTTGGGAGCATGTTGAACGAGTTGCCCTATTTGGGTGGTGGCATCTGGAGATGGGTACACACGGGATTAGTGTGTAACCTGGGCTGCATGTGTGCAAGAGCACGCAGGGGCAGCGGATCCGAGCCCCAAGGCGTTGTAATGGGGTGTTGGGCTTGCTGGTGACTGGGGCAAGTGACTGGTTGTGTGCCTCTCGCTAGTGGTGGAGGGTATGGGGAGCTGCCTCCTCTTGTTTACTCTAGGACAGTCTGGGGTGACCTGCAGTACGATCGCCACCTTATCTGTGTGTGGGCTGTCCTATGGACCTGTTAGAGTGGTACTGGTTGTGCACAGAGAGTACCAAATGTACAGCAGGTCAAAGTAGTTGTTACAGTACAGTGCAAGCATCCACAAGTATAAATACACAGAGGTACAATGGATCAATAGTGTCAACCCCTTTGCAGCGATTTTTGCAGAGCACACCTCCTACTATTGACAAGGGCATACACGTGACTTGACGCACTAGGCTGTGGGTGCTAGGAAAGAGGGGTAGACCTCCAGGGTGAACCTAGTGCGTACTTCAGGGTGGACCTAGTCAGTCAGATGGGATGGGCAGCATACTGACAGTCAAAGTAACTAAATGAGTTTGGTGCAGTGGCGTCTGAAGCCCGTCAGGTGGTAAGTAATCGAGAGACTGCAGTGTCGAGTCACTGTCCACTAACTCATATGAAGGTGGTGGGCGTAGCTTCATTGAGTTCACTGGTTGTGGATTGTAATTTAAAGATCCACCAGGATTCCTTGTGGTTTAGTGCATTGGCAGCGTTGGTGGTGTTAAGGACTGTGTCCACAACCCACCACTTCATATCATCAGCCCCATGTTGGTGCTTTAGATAATGTGTGACTAGGGGCGCTGTGTGGACCTTGCAACGGATCCGTGACCTATGTTCCCCTATCCGTTTATTCACTTGTCTCTTAGTTTGGCCTACATATCTCAACCCGCAAGGGCATTTGATTATGGACACCACATTGGTGGTTTTACAACTGGAAAAGTGTTTTATTTTCCATTCTTTTTTCCTCGATCATGAAGGACGTGGTCTTTTTTGTCAATTTGCAGACCTTGCAGGTGCCGCAGGGGTGGTGCCCCACGATTTCCCGCAAGCTCCATAGTTCGGATCTTTGAAACTTTTTGTTTAGTC
Source organism: Ambystoma mexicanum (assembly GCF_040938575.1). Lineage (NCBI taxonomy): Eukaryota > Metazoa > Chordata > Amphibia > Caudata > Ambystomatidae > Ambystoma > Ambystoma mexicanum. The sequence continues at coordinate 1,009,603,000 of NC_090921.1, forward strand.
TAGCATGAGTTAGCATGTCCTTGAGGTTTTTCCCCCTTTTTAGTGCCATCCTCGGCATCGGTTCATTTGGCAAGCTGAGCTGTACCAGAGGCCACTACGCACACTCACCACTCAACATGAGGTAAGCTTGACTCCCTCCCTTCACCCAACCATGGTCCACAGGATTGCCTACCATGGTCACGTCCGTGTTGCCAGCTGGCCCCCCTCATTGCTCCCTCTGCTTTCTGACCTGCAGATCCGAGAGCTGCAACGCGCTGGCTATTTCCAAATTTACTGGGCATGACGCACCGCCTCCTGCCGGAGACCTGCACAAGCTACTAACCAGGCATTTGTATCCTGGTTCCTGCCCAGCTTAGACCTTCTACTTAAAGCTCTTCCAGCGGATCAGGTATTCACCTCCTACCAACCCTGTTATACCATCTTTTTGGATGTCTCCTTTATATCAGGGCCTGATACACCTCAGCCAATTTACAGGGGCCCTATTACTCTTTTTCTCCCACACTCTCTAGCACTCCATAAGCCATGTGTGTGAACTAACTTACAGGGGCCCTATTACTCTTTGTCTCCAACACTCTCTAGCACTCCATAAGCCATGTGTGTGAACTAACTTACAGGGGCCCTATTACTCTTTGTCTCCTACACTCTCTAGCACTCCATAAGCCATGTGTGTGAACTAAAAGCCACGTCTTCCAGCAACACGCCGGCAGGCCCGTGCGCCTCCCCACCTTTGGAAGATGCACCATACCACATTCTGTCCAGGTCAGTGCCTGGCCCTCGCAAGCAACCAAACAGTGTAAGTTTTCTACACTCTCTATCCCCTGGGGTCTTTTTAAATTGTTTTTATTACATGTTAGTATCAGAGCCACTTGTTATTAACGCCTAGGCGAGCGTAACACTAATAGAGTCCTCACTTTGTTTCTCCATTCAGGGAGACCCGGTCAAGGGTCATGAAGAAGGCTTCTTTGCCGAAACGTCACAGGATATTCCAACTCTTGGGCATACCACCCCCGTCCTGCACCATCATTTGATCTACATCTAGACGTAGACCAAAGACTAGGTTACCTCCCAACACGCAGTGCACCTTAAAAGCATCAAGAAGGATGTACTTTGCTATGACATTACGTGGTGGTTGCCCTATAAAACATTTAAAGTATTTGAATGTGATGTGTATAAAAGGTCAACCCCAGAGGCATTTATTGCTAAATCACTGTTTTGCATTTATGTATGTATATTGTAAAGTGAATATTCCCTTACGAGTGATTTGAACTTACTTTTGTTTTGTTCCATTGCTTTTTCCTTTTCCTGTTTTGTATACGTCTGCCAAATAATATGCAGGCTCTGTCAAAGAAAACTAAAAAAATACTCTACGGAATCAAATCGGCTCATGATTGATTTTGGGCTAAATAAATAAGCTAAATCTCACTATATGTGTTTTTTGCTCCCTTCTCAATTGACACCAGAGAGCAAAATTACACAGCTCTTCTGATACTAAGCATGTTAAAAGTTGAAATCTTTGCAGAAAATGTGTATGTAAAGTAACATAATCCTGTGTGGTAGGACGCCACTCTCCCGTTTCAATAGTTTATAGCTCTCAAGTCCTCCCACAATCCTTGAGCAGGCCTTTTTGTTACCCACAAATGGAAGAGAATCACATCAGATATTTGGGTGTCATCTACAGTGGTGAAGGGTTAGTCAATTGAGTTTCTAGAAAAAAAACGTCATCATCCACCAAAACATAGGAAGATTTCTCCACAACATCAAAAAATCCTGCAGGAAGAAATCAAGTCTCTCCTTCAAAAAGGCACAATAGAGCTGCTTACAGTTCACGAGGTAAACAAGGGCATCTACTCAGTGTACTTCCTAGTACCAGAAAAGGATTTAACTATGCGCCCTGTGTTAGGCATGCATCCAGCCAACACAAATGTGCAACTGCAAAAGTTTAAAATGACAACGCTCCAAGAAGCAATTTCCCTCTTAAAATAGGGGGATTACATGACAACATTGGAAATGAAAGATGCATACTTTCATATTTCAATGCTTCCAGCACATCGAAAATACCTGTGCTTGCAACTTGGAAATACCCACTATCAGTTCAAATTGCTCCCCTTTGGCATTTCATCAGCCCTAGGGGTGTACACCAAAGTTCTAGCAGTGGTAGCAGCGCACCTGCAAAGGCAATCCATTCCAGTGTACCCTTATCTAGACGACTGGCCCATAACAGGAGAAACACCACAAATGTGTCAAAAGAACACTCAAGCAACAATCAATCTATTGTTCCAATTGCGGTTCTCAATCAAAAATTTCTAAGAGCACTATTAAAAACTCAAGAGGGCTTAGTTTTTCCCTCAAATGAAAGAGTCCAAAACATGCTTTTCCAAGTACCCCATTATGTGGCCGGTCATCAGATAACCATGCACAAAACAATGCACCTGCTCAGGATGATGACTTCTGGCATATATCAGTTCCCACACACACGTCTGCTCATGTGACCTGTGCAAGAGTGTCTAATGAAACAATTGTCTCAGGCAAGCGGTCAGTGGGATGATCTAGTGGTCGTTTCACAGCCCTTAGTACAGGCTCTACTCTGGAGGTCCCAGGAAAATATGTTATGATGAGGCCATTCTCACAACAGACGCATCACTCTCAGGGTGGGGAGTACATTACCTTTTTCACACTACACATGGCGTGTGGACACAATCAACAGCAAAAAATCACATCAATCTACTAGAGTTGCTAGCAGCCCTCAAAGCCTTACAAGCTTTTCAATATCACTTAGCAAGACAAACAGGTCTAGTCCTCACAGACAGTACCACTGCCATGTTCAATCTCAACAATCAGGGCCGGACACACTCTCTAGGTCTGTCCAGGTAGGCCCAAATGATTTGAAAATGGTCCCTCAGACGCAACATTTTCCTATTGTCTCCATGTTCAGGGGAACACAATTCACTAGTAGACACTTTAAGCAGAAATCTGCAAATTCCTGCAGCAAACGAGCAGCAAATTCACACAAATAATTTACACAATGTCTTCGCCCAACGGGGGCAACCAAATCTAGATCAGTTTGCAACACAGTCAAATGTACAATGCCCAGACTTCGCATCCAGGTTTCCCCAACCAAAGGCCAAGGGGAACGCACTGTGGATGAGCTGTTTAAGGAAATTTACTTATGCTTTACAGCAACACCACTCCTCAATAAGGTAGTCCACAATATGCACTAGGGACAAGTCACTCTGATCCTAATAGCTCCAATGTGGGCTCGACAACCATGATTTCCAGACCTACTCAAACTGTCGATGTGCAAGCCAATCAAACTTCCGTGGCTGTCATGATGCCTACCCCCAGAGCATCAGGCCAGGCCCAGCACCCCCGGAAGCAGGCATCATGCCCTCGGGTAAAAGCCCAGCGGCCCCTTATAGGGACTCTTTGGACTCAGTCCTGGCGCCTTTGGCGCCAGGCTCATAAAGGGAGGTGTTTTGTGCACTTACCTGATGCAGACCATGCTGCACGCTTCAGGCCTCCCTGAGACCTGAAAGGGACTATTTTTTCATAGGGACTATTTTTTCACTCGGGCGTGGCCAGGGAAGGATACATACCTAGTTGGGGAAGGATACATACCTGGGACTTCTTTGGAGGCTATTTAAGCCACGCCCAGACAGCAGCTCATGCTTCGCGTTGTTCTGCTTCCTGCAGCTTAACGCTCACCGTGTCTGCTCCTGCTCCTGGACTACAGCCACGCCCGTCTTGAACTTGGAAGACCTGCAAGGAAGGAAGAGAAGAGAAAGGTGAAAACCAAGGATTATTTCAAGCTTCTTACCGGCATCCGGAATCTTCTCGCCAGCATCCCTGAAGGAAGACTCCAATTTAAAAGCATCGTGTTGCTCGCTGCAGCGCCACGCTTCACTCACCAGTCCTGTCCTCGAGACATCTTCCGGCTCCATCGCGGCTGTCAGCATCGGACGCCACATCTCTGCACCTAGGGGAGAGAGGAAGAAACAAAAGGTGAGCAGAAGGACACACAGAAGGAAAGCCTGATTAACAGCCATAATACTTACCGGCTTTTCTTCCACATTTCGGGTCGGCGCCGCCCCGTTGGCAGGTACCGTACCCCGGCCCCTATGGGGAAAGGACTAGAGACATTTCAGAGGAATGATAAGGACATCTAGAGGGATCGCCCTCATTACTACTCACCTCGGCAGGTTAACCCCTCGACGCATCGCCTTCATTCTGCACCTGAAATAAAGGACAGATCACAGGTGAGAAAGACAGCATAAAGGGGGCCTCACTTGAACTTTGAACTTTCATACTTACGGCGCATCGCTCAGGAAAGTCAAGTGGATTTTGCCAGCGCCATACTGAAAACCAGTGAAGTAACTGGACGAACGCGCGCCCCTGCACCAGAAGCAGGATGGAGAGTTCAACCTTCCAAACCATAAGGTGAGCTTAAACCGGGTTTGGAGGAATAGAGAGGAACAGAGGGAGAAGGGGGGAGCTAGCACACCATTCTACAGACTGTTAATCCCCTTTCTCATCTGCAGAAGGATATTCCTACGGGCCAAGGAAGCATGATTTGGAGGTCCTGTCCAATCGGTGTTCCGGGTCCTGCGCATCACGCTAGAAGAGGCCGCAGTAATCCAGACTAGATCAGCGACCCCGTGGGAACCAGGTGGGCGTTACAGAACACAAAGCCTCCCTACAAATTCCCACGCAGGCGCTATGGAAACTTCTGAGACTGACCAACTGGCCCAACTACTGGGGGAATTACGGTCCGAGGTACACGCCGCTCATCAAGAGACTAATGCCCTCAGAAGAGAAGTGATTGTAACAAGGGAAAGGACTGATGACCTGGCTAGACTGCTTTTGCAAGGTCAAGCTGGACAAACTCCTTTACCCGGTTCCGGGGGGAACCCCACTCCTGTGGTTTCCAGTAACCCTGTGCTGATTAATCTACCTGCAAACATGCCGCTGGCCCCACCCGAACGCTTTGCTGGGGACCCCAAACGATTCGCCGTATTCATGAATCAGTGTCGTTTGCACTTCCTATGCAGACCTGGGGCCTTCCCTAATGATCAGACCAAGGTAGCCTTTGTGTTGTCATATCTCAGCGGCTGTGCTGCCGATTGGTCAGTCCCACTGGTAACTCAAGATGACCCGATTCTTTGTGATTTTCAAGGATTTCAAACAAGCATGGAAAGGTTATTTGCTCAACATTCCCAGGGACAGGCTCTGGATGACGAACTTCCATCTCTGCGACAGGGCAATCAAGACCTTCTATCCTACATTGCAACCTTCAATAGACTAATTGTGGAAACTGGTTGGCCAGAGGATAAAAGAATCACGTTATTCTATCGAGGTCTACGCGGAGAACTTAAAGATGTCCTGGCACAAGTTGTAAATCCGCCCCAAGAATGCACTGAATATATAGACTTAGTGGTCCAGTTGGATCACAGGCTGCAAAACAGAAAAGCAGATCGGTCCAAGTTTGAAACCCGGGTGTGGGCTAAGACCCACGCTAACCCCAAGGGGGCTGATGCCTCGGAGCATATGCAAATCGGAGGAGTTAAAGGACCCCTAACTCAAAAAGAACGGGAAAGAAGACGACAGATGCAATTATGCCTTTATTGTGGGTCCTCAGGACACTTTCTATGAGATTGTCCGGTTAAGCCGCCCAAGAAGGTGGTAGGAGCCGCTGATAAAATCCATGGAAACTCTGTATCGGGAAACGACCACGCCCGGCAAGCGTAGGGGTCCGCTTGCCGAGCTTGAAAACTAACTCTCAGACCTCGCATTTCATTGTGCCAATGGTCCTCATAGATCCGGAACAGCCAAAACGGTTGCATGCTATAAAGGCATACATCGATAGCGGGGCTATAGGAAACTATGTGGATCGAGAATTGGTCTCTAGGATAAACCTCCCTCTGCTTCCTAAAACCAGCAAAGATGTCATCACCACTGTAGATGGAACCGAAATTGCCTCTGGACCGGTAACACATTCCACAGCTGAGGTGACACTTGTAGGTCCGGATGGCCATCGGGAGGCAGTTGTGTTTGATGTGATCAAGGCTCCACAGTTTCAGCTTATTCTCGGAGTCCCTTGGTTAGAGACACATAATCCTCGAATTGATTGGCGAGCGAAGAGAATAACCTTCCCGGATTGTGCACAAACCTGCTACCCAGAAAATCCAAAGATTAATCTACCATCAGTAACCTCTGTCCCCATGCAACTACCTCTAGAGTACCAAGACTTTCAGGACGTCTTCCAAAAGGAACAGGCCAACACGTTACCTCCCCACAGATCGTACGATTGCCAAATCGATCTGGTGCCTGGTGCACAACCCCCTTGTAGCAGGATTTATGCCCTTACTAAACCTGAGAATCTGCATTTGAGACAATATTTAGATCAATACCTCGCCAATAGTTTCATTCGCCCGTCAAAGTCCCCGGCATCTTCAGCTTTGTTCTTCGTGCCTAAAAAAGAGGGCGACCTCAGGACTTGTATCGATTACCGCGCATTGAACCAGATAACTGTTAAAAATCGTTACCCTCTGCCTCTGATCCCTGAACTCCTTGACCAGGTGAAGGACGCTTGCATATACACCAAGTTAGATCTCCGGGGGGCTTATCATCTGGTACGAGTAAAAGAAGGAGACGAATGGAAAACGGCCTTCCGTACAAAATATGGACTATTCGAATACCAGGTGATGCCTTTCGGGTTGTGCAACGCGTCTGCTGCCTTCCAATTCTTCATGAATGATGTCCTTCGGGAACTCATCGATGTCTGTGTTATCGTGTATATCGATGACATTCTTGTGTACTCCTCTTCGGAATCTGATCACAGAAAACATGTCAGGGCCATCCTAGAGAAACTGCGCCAGCACAAACTGTTTGCCAAGCTGGAAAAATGTGTTTTCCATACCACCGAGGTTGAGTTTCTCGGATTCATCCTGACACCTAAAGGGGTCCGAATGGATTCACGGAAAGTGGATGCCATCCTCAAATGGCCATCACCTAGTTCAGTGAAAGGTGTCCAAAGCATGCTTGGTTTTGCCAACTTTTATCGCAGGTTTATCCCGGAGTTTTCACGTGTGGTGCAACCCATCACTGCACTCTTGCGAAAAAATAAACGTTTTGAATGGACCGAGGAAGCCGAACAGGCCTTTCAGGAGTTGAAAGCTAAGTTCACGTCCGCACCTATTTTGAAGCACCCGCGTCCTGATCTCCCATATATAGTTGAAACCGACGCGTCCAGCTTAGCCATGGGAGCTGTCCTGTCTCAGAGAGACCCTGAAACCAACCAACTGCACCCCGTAGCATTTTGGTCCAGAAAGTTCTAACTGCCGGAGATAAATTATGCGATTACCGATAAGGAACTATTAGCCATTAAGTCCACCTTTAGGGCTTGGCGGCATTATCTCCTCGGCGCCCGGCATACCATCACCGTGATCACTGATCACCGAAATTTACAATATTTAAAAACTGCCAAGGCCCAATCGTCTCGACAGCTCCGATGGGCTTTGTTCTTTGCTGAGTTCGATTTTGTAATCACCTACCGCCCCGGTTCTAAGAATGGTAAGGCGGACGCTCTATCCCGAATTGGAATGGAAGAAATAGACACAAACTCAGAACCTGTGCCAATAATTCCTGAACAAAGAATTTTGGGAATAACCACTTTACAAACCCTTGAAGACATTCAAGCACGAGTAAAACAAGTCCTGGACTCTTCAGCCTTGCAGGATTGGATCAAAAAGGGGTCTAACTTTTCAGTCAAGGATGGCTTACCTTACTTCCAAGGACGCTTATTTTTGCCAGAAAAGGAATTGCAAGAACTGGTTATTTCCCGTCATCATGACACCCTGATGGAAGGACATCCTGGCATTGCCAAAACTGAGGAAAAGGTTAGACGACAATTCTGGTGGCCTTCCTGGTGAAAGGATATTAAATCTTTCGTGATGTCCTGTGGAGTTTGTGCCCAAAACAAAGGTCAAAAGACAAGACCCGCCGGTCTTCTTCAGCCCTTAGACATTCCACCAGCACCTTGGCACACCCTGTCACTAGATTTTATCACAGACCTGCCCTCTTGTAATGGTTACAATACTATTCTGGTCGTGGTGGATTTATTTTCCAAAATGGCCCACTTTATTCCGTTGAAAGGATTACCTTCAGCCTTTGTTCTTGCCAAGAAATTCCTCGAGAATATCAGCCGTTTGCATGGATTCCCGTCCATACTAGTCTCCGATCGGGGGAGCCAGTTTATTTCTCATTTTTGGAAAAAGTGTTGTCAGCTGGCACAAATCGACGTAAGACTCTCGACCAGCCACCACCCACAGACCGATGGTCAGACGGAGAGAACGAACCAGACCCTTGAACAATTTCTACGATGTATGTTGTACCAATCGGAGGGTAATTGGAAGGATATTCTGTGGGTGGCTGAATATGCTTATAATAACTAGATACACTCTGGAAAGGGTCAAAGCCCCTTTTTTACCCTATATGGACATCACCCTCGTACTTCAGACTTGGACTCACCTTCGAGCCTTGAAATGCCCGCAGTGGATCATTTGCATTCTACGATAACTCAAGCCTTCAAGGATGCAACTGCACATTTGCAACATGCGAAAGAGAAATACAAAAAGAATGCGGATCTACATAGAAAGGAGGTGCCTCCGTACCAAATTGGGGATCAAGTATGGTTGGCTACCAAACACTTATCGCTCAAGGGACCTCGAACTTTTAATCCAAAGTATTTAGGCCCTTACTCAATCAAAGCTATAATTAACCCAGTAGCAGTCAAGCTCGATCTACCAGCCAACATGCGGATTCACCCCGTTTTTCATGTGTCACTTTTGAAACCAGTACAACCAGGAACCAGATTAATAAAGCCACCAGACCCAATCCTGATAGATGGAGAGCCAGAATTCGAAGTAAAGAACATTTTGGATTCCAAAATCTTAAAATCAAAGCTTTTCTATCTAATTGATTGGAAAGGGTACGGGCCTCAGGAAAGGTCTTGGGAACCCAGTTATCACGTACATGCACCTCGGCTGGTAAAAAGGTTCCATCGGAATTTCCCAAACAAACCGAAACCTCCAAAAGGAACGACCTTGGGAGGGGCCTTGGGGGGGGGGAGTGCTGTCATGATGCCTACCCCCGGAGCATCAGGCCAGGCCCAGCACCCCCGGAAGCAGGCATCATGCCCTCGGGTAAAAGCCCAGCGGCCCCTTATAGGGACTCTTTGGACTCAGTCCTGGCGCCTTTGGCGCCAGGCTCATAAAGGGAGGTGTTTTGTGCACTTACCTGATGCAGACCATGCTGCACGCTTCAGGCCTCCCTGAGAACTGAAAGGGACTATTTTTTCACTCGGGCGTGGCCAGGGAAGGATACATACCTAGTTGGGGAAGGATACATACCTGGGACTTCTTTGGAGGCTATTTAAGCCACGCCCAGACAGCAGCTCATGCTTCGCGTTGTTCTGCTTCCTGCAGCTTAACGCTCACCGTGTCTGCTCCTGCTCCTGGACTACAGCCACGCCCGTCTTGAACTTGGAAGACCTGCAAGGAAGGAAGAGAAGAGAAAGGTGAAAACCAAGGATTATTTCAAGCTTCTTACCTGCATCCGGAATCTTCTCGCCAGCATCCCTGAAGGAAGACTTCAATTTAAAAGCATCGCGTTGCTCGCTGCAGCGCCACGCTTCACTCACCTGTCCTGTCCTCGAGACATCTTCCGGCTCCATCGCGGCTGTCAGCATCGGACGCCACATCTCTGCACCTAGGGGAGAGAGGAAGAAACAAAAGGTGAGCAGAAGGACACACAGAAGGAAAGCCTGATTAACAGCCATAATACTTACCGGCTTTTCTTCCACATTTCGGGTCGGCGCCGCCCCGTTGGCAGGTACCGTACCCCGGCCCCTATGGGGAAAGGACTAGAGACATTTCAGAGGAATGATAAGGACATTTAGAGGGATCGCCCTCATTACTACTCACCTCGGCAGGTTAACCCCTCGACGCATCGCCTTCATTCTGCACCTGAAATAAAGGACAGATCACAGGTGAGAAAGACAGCATAAAGGGGGCCTCACTTGAACTTTGAACTTTCATACTTACGGCGCATCGCTCAGGAAAGTCAAGTGGATTTTGCCAGCGCCATTCTGAAAACCAGTGAAGTAACTGGACGAACGCGCGCCCCTGCACCAGAAGCAGGATGGAGAGTTCAACCTTCCAAACCATAAGGTGAGCTTAAACCGGGTTTGGAGGAATAGAGATGAACGGAGGGGGCAAGAGGGGAGCTAGCACACCATTCTGCAGACTGTTAATCCCCTTTCTCATCTGCAGAAGGATATTCCTACGGGCCAAGGAAGCATGATTTGGAGGTCCTGTCCAATCGGTGTTCCGGGTCCTGCGCATCACGCTAGAAGGGGCCGCAGTAATCCAGACTAGATCAGCGCCCCCGTGGGAACCAGGTGGGCGTTACAGTGCCTATACAACATGCTGTGCCAGCACAAGGGGACAACACTCCATCTATACCCTCAAATTCTGAACTTGGCAGCCTGGCTCCCGATGTCAGAGTTTGGACATTTAAACCTTCCACAAAGGTGTATGGACATCCTAAAAGAGGCACGAAAACCCAACACAAGACACTGTTATTTCAACAAATGGAAGTGATTTGTCATCTGGTGTAAATCATGTAACATCAATCCATTTGACTGTTCCCCTTCGCCTAAAGTACATTATCTGCTTTACCTTTTAGAATCAGGTTTAGTCTTTAATTCCCTCAAAGTGCATTTAGTACCACTCTATGCGTACACTACATCGCAAAGCATAGTGCCATGGTGGAAAGTTCCCGTAATCAAAGAGCTTTCATGGAAAGAGTAGAAAGGTTACACCCTCCAATTTCAAATCCACCTCCTGTGTGGGACCTAAATGTTGTGCTCACAATAATCATGGCTGCACCGTTTGAACCATTGCACAAAGCTAGTCTTAGACATCTAAGTTATAAGACTGCTTTTCTTGTGGCAATCACATCAATAAGGGTCATTGAGCTACACGCCCTCTCAGGTCAAGAGCCTTTCATTACTACTCAAAAACACAAGTTAGTTCTCAGAATCTGTTGTAATGTGCTCCCTCCTGTGTAGTATAGAACCCTGCTGTGAAATGTGACCAGCACAACCCAGAATGTAATGTTATGATTTGGTCAAAGGGCGGTTGCAGATCAGAGAAAGGCTGGTTGTGCTGGGGGCTGGGGGTTTCTGCTGTGAGAATTAATAGAATAAAGTTAAGCTATTCATCCACCTGGACTGCGGAGTGTCTTCATTTCACTGACAACGAGGTCCACTACTGCCTCCAACCTGGCCGGCTGTCATTTGCCTGCGCTGGCCTAAAGCACCCAGGTGCCCCAGCCTCGAGTTTCCAGCTCTCCCACGAAGGAGCTGGAGAGCAGAAGCGAGAAGCGATGGCCAGTGACCCAAAGACAGTGGGTGCGCCCCCCGCAGCCCGTTGCCAGAGTGCCCACAGCTGCTGCATCCCACCACAGGAAAGGAGGGAAAAGAAAAAGGGCGGAGCAAGAATTAAAGAGAGAGCCCCAAACAAAACAAGAGGGGGAACGCACGCGCGGACAATGTGCCACGCGTGCACTACAGCAACCCTCCATTGCTGCACATCGGGCCGGGTGGCCCAGTGCGTGCATGGCCCCGCGCATGCTCTACGGCTACCCACCATTGTCGGAAGTGGGGCCGGGAACACAAGAACAGCTGTGCAATTGTAAGCAAGCAAAGAATAGAGGTGCTCGCGCCAAGCTCCCCGACATGTGCCTAACCCAGCTCAAAGATAATCATTAGAAGAAGGAACCTCGCATGGTTCACTTCACCGTATTTAAAGGGACGTGACCACAGTGCCAAAGGACACGTGTCTGCATCATACAGACAGATCGCCAAAAAGTCTATCTCTGCTTTTCTGCATTTTGGCAGATACAGCTGATATTGTAGGCACAGGGGTGGAAACCCCTCCAGGATAAAACAAAAAAGAAACGGGTAAACTCTCACAGTTGACAATGGCAATGTCAGTCGTGCCTGGTCCCCCAGCGTTCATGCCTACGCCAAGGCCCAATACGATTAAATGGGCCCCATGGAATAAATGATTTCTACACTACGTAAGAGCAGCGTGTGGGAACACCATTTCCACAGATCGGAAGGTATTGCTGCTGATGCACTTTCTAGGCTATGAAGGCCAACGAATTTACAAACACCTTACTGCAACTTCGGAATTGGATCAAGAAGGAGGGTCCAATGATTTTGATACAGACCTACATAAACTTGACCTGCATTTTAATCTTAAAACTAGCACCATCCTCGAAAGGTACAATTTAGTTTTGAGGCAACAAGAGGAAGGAGAGTCCGTAGAAAAATATCTGACAGCCTTATGTTGTCTATCTCTCAGCTGCAAGTTTGGCGAAAAAGTTGGAACAACACATAAGAGTTCAATTTATGATCCACTGTTGTAATGATAAAATAAGAGAGGAATTGTGCCTTAATGATGAGCCAAGTCTGGATGAGGTGGTGACGATAGCAGAACGAGTAGAGCACTCTATGGCTTGTGTTGCTAAACTGAAGAAAAAAAAAATAAGAGTGTGGGTAGTGAGATACTAAGGGTAGGGGAACCGGTGACAGATAGTGTAAAAGTAAAGATACAAAATAGAGGTAGTGGGCAACGGCCTTGTGATGTACCTGATGTAAAAATGATAAATGGAAAGGGCAGAAAACAGAAGAAAAGCTTTGTTTTAGATGTGCTAGTGCTAACCACTTTGCGAGTTCTCCTGTGTGTCCAGGTTGAAGGGTAACATGCTCTAAATGCAAAAGATGGGGTCACTATGCCAATAGCTGTAAGACTTATTCCCTTGGGGGTGGGAGGAAAGTGTTGTATGCAAACGAGGAAAGTCAGCAATCATCAGGTGATGAGGAGGAACAGTTAGAAATAGTAACAGTGAACATGGTCATGTGTAATGAAAGTGACGATTGCAACAGTCCATTCGCTGCTATCGATGTAAATGGGAGAACTGTACAGATGATGGCAGATTCAGAAGCAAAATTGTCATTAATGTCACATGACGTGTATGAAAAGAAGGTTGGTGGAAAAGTGGGTGATTTACTACCTTCAGATAAAAAGGTCTGGGGAATACAATTTGGGCAAAATAGATGTTATAGGGTATTTTACTGCCCAGCTGCGATTCAAGGGGAGAGAAACCCATGCCAAGGTATACGTCACTAAGAGTGGTGGAACGCTATTAGGATGGAGAGAACAAAAGGGTCTTAAAATAGGACTAGACCCCAACACTGACGACCAGGTGTTGCACGTGGGGTAAAGGGTCAGCATGGTGGAAAGATTTCCCAAGGTATTCTCAAAAGATATAGGATGTGTGAGGGGTATGATGCACAGGATTGTTCTCAAGGAAGGGAGCATTCCGTTAACAGCCAGATTACGACCGGTACCAAAGCTGTTGAGAGATGGGGTGAAGAATGAACTGAGAAAATTGAGGGAATCGGGAGTTATAGAACCTGCTGGCAGCATTGAATGGGTGTCCCCATTGGTGGTAGTGAAAAAGGCGAGTGGAGAGTTGCGATTGTGTGTGGACTTAAGAGAACTTAATAAATGCGTCATGGCAGAGAGGCATCCCCTTCCAAACATGACGGAAATGTTGGCAATGATAGGGAAGGCACAATATTTTTCAAAGTTAGACATGGCGTCTGCGTATCACCAGATTAGATTTGATGAACAATCTAGGGAATTGCCTGCTTTCACCACACACAAAGGGGTTTTTCAATTCTGCAGAATGCCATTCGGTCCTGTTTTGGCCTCATCAGTTTTCCAGACAGTGATGGATAAGCTTCTTAAAGGTATTCTGGATGTACATTGTTTCTAGGATGATATACTGGTTTGTGGAGAGACATGGGAGGAACATGAGGAAAATGTAACAAGTGTTGTGCAGATTCTGGTAAAAAGGGGCAAAACATGAAGGGCATCAAAGTGTGTTTGGAAAGGAAGTGGTAGAGTATTTAGGACACTAAATTTCAAGTGAAGGACTGAGGTTCAAAAAAGAGTTGGTGGATGGGATTAGGAAGGTAAAATCCCAGAATGTAAAGGAGAATGGAGATCTTTTCTGTGTTAGTAACTTCTCGGATAAAATAATCAAAATGAGGAGTTGCTCAAAAAAGGTGAATCAGTGTAGGATCTGGATTGTGAAGAGGAATTTCAAAAGATAAAAGGGGAAATTGATATGGCGAGGCCATGTTCAACACGAGGAGGAGTATCATTTCGGTGGATGCTAGTGACTCAGGGATAGGGGCTGTATTGACAAAAGTAAGTCAGGATGGTCATGAAGTGATTGTAACTCATGCGTCAAGGATGTTAAGAGGAGCAGAGAGGAACTACTCCGTTTTAGAGAAGGAGGCCTTAGCATTGTCATTGGGGTGTGGAGAAATTTCTGAATTTTGTTTGGGATGCAGAGTTTACCATCAGGACTGACCACAGACCATTAAAAGTGATTTTTGAAGAGAAAGGATTGTAAAAGGTATCTAGGAGGGTGGCTTGCTGGGTGGCCAGGATGCAAGCACATACATTTGTCATGTAGTGATTCCCAGTCGGGAGAATGTTTTGTCGGACCATGTATCGATGCTAAGGGAGAGTGAAGGAGGAGATGTTGAGAGTCATGTGGAGGATGTATTAACGGACACTGTATTTGTGACTCATGATGGAATTGTAACTTGTGAAGACTGGGCAGAGGCCTTGAGGGAAGAGGAAGTATTTAGGAAAGTTGTGCACTTTCTACAGGTTGGATGGCCAGAGAAGAAGTTGCTCAGTGGGGAAGAGAGAAGTTTGTGGGAGGTGAGATTGGAACTATGTGTCAAAAGTGACATTTTATACAGGTGGTACAGGGCTGTCGTGCCCATGAAACTGAGGAGGAGTATGGGAGATGTTGCTCATGAGGGATACATCGGAGATTCCAAAAGCAAAGTGATTTTGAAAAATTAATATTGGTGGTCTGGGATTTGACCGAGATGTGAAGAGGATGGTTGGGAGATGTATTGAGTCTGAGATTTTGGGTATGAGCACCGTGGCACATCAACAACCAATGGTGAAAGTAGATATACCAGAGAAAGTTTGGTGCGAGTTAGCGCTGGATATACTGGGTCCTGTGGATATGGGAAGAGGGTGTGGAAACTTCATTGTGGTGGTAGTTGATTTGTTTTCACAGTGGACACAGTTCAAGGTTGTGCGGGATGTTACGGCTGAAGCAATGGTGGAGTTTGTACAGAGTGTGTTTGAGAGGGAAGGTGTGCCGAGTTCCATTTTGACAGATAATGGTAGCGAGTTTGCTGGAGGATGCTTCCAAGAGTATCTTAAGTGTTGCGGCGTGAAGCACAAAAGAACAGCTGCATATAAACCCCAGACAAATGAAGTAATGAAAAGAGTGAATCGTTGTGTGATGGAAGCAATGTGAATGGCAGGAGCATATGGAAGAGATAAGAAGTTGGCTGTCAGGGATAGATTATATGCTTTGCAACTGGCACCACATGCATCCACAGGTGGTAGTGCTTTTGAATTAATGAGGGGAAGGAAACCCAACACCAAGGTGTCCCCTCCCTGGCTAGGGAGAGCACAGGATTCTGATTGTGTTGTGGAAGAATTGAGAGGGAAGATGGGTGAGAAGAAATGTGAGTGGGTGAAAAAGATAAATAAAAAGTCAGGGAGGAGAAGTGTGGAGATTGCTGTTGGCGATTGAGTGTGTATCAAGAAAAGTGTTGTGAAAAGAAAAGGAGACTTACATATACCAAGCTAGTCCACGTGATGGAGGTTCTGAGAGGAGCTGTGAGGGTGCGTGAAGTATGGAATTTGTGTAGAGTGTCACAAATTAAATCTATGTGATACGGAATACAGTGTGAACCAGTGTCCTGTTGGGCAGGTGTGTAACTGCTGTCCACATGGAAATCTGGGTTTTCTGACAGTCCGTTGTTGGCTGCTAACAGAGGCCTATTGTACATAGTTAAGGATGTTTTAAGTTGTGTTGAAACGCCATGGAAATGTGGGTTTTCTGGCACCTTTCTATTGGCTCCAAACCGAAGCTCACTGTACATTATTAAGGATGTTTTAAGTTGTGTTGAAACGCCATGGAAATGTGGGTTTTCTGGCACCTTTCTATTGGCTCCAAACAGAAGCTCACTGTACATCATTAAGGATTTTTTAAGTTGTGTTGAAACGCCATGGAAATGTGGGTTTTCTGGCACCTTTCTATTGGCTCCAAACAGAAGCTCACTGTACATTGTTAAGGATGTTTTAAGTTGTGTTGAAAATGTCAAATGCTGTTGTATAAAGTTGAGGGAGAGAGATGTGTTGTAATGTTCTCCCTTCTGTATAGTATAGAACCCTACTGTGGAATGTGACCAGCATAACCCAGAATGGAATGTTATGATTTGGTCAAAGGGCGGTTGGCGATCAGAGAAAGTCTGGTAGTGCTGGGGATTTCTGTTGTGAGACTTAACAGTATAACGTTAAGCTATTCACCCACCTGGAGTGCGGAGCATCTTCATTTCGGAGTCCATCCTCGTTTTTCACCTAAATTGATCTCCAAGTTTCATGTTAACCAATCCATGAACTTCCAACTTTTTTTCCAAAACCTAATTCTGCAGAAAGGAGAATTATTCTAGATGTAAGGAGAGCAGTCATGTACCACCTAAACAAAACTAAACCACTACAGAAAACAGATCAGCTTTTTGTTTCCATAGCAGCTGGTAGAGAAGGAGATCATGTCTCTAAATCTGCAGTCTCAAAATGGATAGTAAAAAGCATCCATGTTTGCCAGTCACTATCGAGCAAATCCTTACATTTCACACCAAGAGCCCACTCTACTTGAGGCACAGCGGCTACTCTGGCTTTCACTGCAAACGTTCCATTGGATGCAATTTGCAAAGCAGCTACTTGGCATTCCATTCACACAACACTACTGCTTAGATACACACTCTAAAAGAAGATTCACAGCTGGGTCAAGCAGTATTAAAACATCTATTTACTGCTGTACCTTCAAACAACCCATCTCCTTCGCCAGGTACTGTTTGTTAATCTATGCATTGCATGTGATTCTAAGCAGATCCACAAGCCTCAGAAGGCATATATTACTTACCATAATAGTATTTCTGATACTTGTATCTGCTTAGACTCACATGGACCCTTCCTCCCCACCTGGAGTTGAAGGTGCATACATGTCTTTCACCTTTATCTTTTCTACTGTGACTTTCTTGCACTCACGCAAACACTTCATGCTTCCTCCCTTTCTGTGGGTTCTACACTGGTCTCGGTGTTCTGCTATCCTAGACTAGGGTGAGTGACCACTGCCCCCTCTGCCCGCATGATTTAATTTGCCCCCCGTTTCTTGCGCTCCTCATTTATTTTCCTTTTCTGCTGGCATTATTTGTCCCCGCTCCCAGTTTGCTGCTTATTTTGGCCCCTGCCACACACTGCTTTTTCCTGGATCCTGCTCCCATGCCTGCTTCTTCACAACCCCCTCCCTTGTCCTCCCCTCCACCCCCCGGCCATGATTGGATGCTTCCTTCATGACTAGCCCTTTTCACTGCAAGCCCCAGGGCAGCCTTGCCCGGGCAACCATCTGCTAAGGGCCACAAGGCAAAGGGCAGCTTCATAATAAGCAGCTCCACCAGTTACACCCCACCAATCTTACTACCTAAAATCTCATACCTACGGTCATCTAGCCTATTTGTGTAACTGGTTTCCACTACTCTGTAAAAGTTGAATTTTGTTGGTTCTTTCATTACAGTTTATAAAACGTCAATTAGATGTGTTGGGAGTTATCTGTATAATGCACTTAGATAGATTTTGGGGGCAGGAAATGTGTTGTACTTGGATGGATTTTGGGGGTAAGAAATGTGTTGCCCTTAGATGGATTTTGGGGGTCAGAAATGTGTTGCACTAAGATGAAAATTTTCAGGCCGGGGGATAGGAATGGTGTTACACTCTTTCATCACCCTGTTCATTCACACAGATGTTTAGGATGTTGTCCTGTCCCCAGCACTCTGAAAATCATAGGGGGAACTTTCCCAATGCCCCTAAAGCCCTTTGAGGGCAGACTGTTAGTTACATCAAGAAGATGTATTAGGATTGCCCCTTCTGTGCTTACATCAGTCAGGATGACTTGTACCAGCTCCGGGGCATTGGTACTGGACCTGACAGTTTGATATTAGCCCACTTACAATACCTGTAAAAACAGCCATGGGGTTGTACCTACAAATACAGGTAGCTTAGCATTGCAAGTAGAAGAAAGCACAGGCAGGTTAACACATGTGATGCACATAGAGCATTTACGCCTACCATGTTTAGCCTGCCCATGATGCTTGAAGATATATGTTGGTAACCCTCCATTGCACTTATAACTGCTTAAATTAGCCATTGTAAGGGATAGTGGTATCCTTGATATTGCGCTTGTTAGACTGCTTTGGTTAGTGTTTGTAAAACGTGGAAGATATGTAGTAAGACTATAAAGGTAACCTGTCTATTGCGCTCAGAGAATCCAATAAGCCTAGTTTCTATGGTAGCCTGTGTGTCCCACCTAGATTTTCTATGACAACCATTCTATTGCACTTGGTAGATTTGAGGGTAGCATGTCCATAGCCTAGAAAAGTCTACAAAACGTTTTCTTCCCCACATAAGATCGGATGACACAGCAGCATTAAAGATAAGCTCTCTCTGAGTTTAAGGTATGCATAAATGTCAGGTAACCCACTAACAAATATAAACTCAAACTCTCTGCACATTTATCTCACACAAAACACTCACACAACCATCTCTTGCACAACA
This sequence comes from Ambystoma mexicanum, assembly GCF_040938575.1. Taxonomy (NCBI): domain Eukaryota; kingdom Metazoa; phylum Chordata; class Amphibia; order Caudata; family Ambystomatidae; genus Ambystoma; species Ambystoma mexicanum. The sequence goes on from NC_090921.1 coordinate 1,009,621,848, forward strand.
AGCCGCACGCACTTCACAACACTGCAACAACACATAAACTGCACCAACAGCACACGCGGACTGACACCGATCCAATACCCGCACCAAAGATCAGCACCCGGTGTATACCAAGTTGAAGCTGCCACCAGAACACCACTCCTCTTACTATCCTACCCCCTCTTCACCTTACTAACCCATCCCACCTTATCGTTTATAGATCCACCAGAGCGCCTGGGGACCAACTCCGTTGGTGACGGTGCGCAGTACAAATACCTTTAACATTTAACATAAATGCACAACTTTGGTGGACATCTGCCGCAGGCACGGCTATCCATCCACACACTTTAGAATGCAGCTACAACTATGCCAAATTTGTTCTAGCTGGTCACATAACCGCTTCACACTGAAACACCACACTTGCCTCAACACCTCTGCCATTAGAATATAGTGACAACCTATGACAAATTTTGGTCTAGCTGGGTACATATCGAGTCTCCTGCACTAGCGCTCTGTCGTGACCTCCTTCAGCACAAGCCCATGTGCCTGACCTCTTGGGTTGGTTAGTGGAACCTAGCCAGCCCTCCGCAGTCCTAATCTTGGGAAAATGCACACACACATCTTAAGCCTCCTCTTAGAACCCTGTCATACTTAGACTTTGGTCCCAGAAGGCATTCCTACCACAAAGCGCTTTGTGGCCATACAAATGGGAAAAGGTGCTATATAAATGGCTACTACAAAACAATACAAAGGAGGGATGTGGTGCTGGCATGCTGCACATCGTCAGGGACGCAGGCGGACATAACATAAGAGGTCAATAAAAGATACTGCCCTTCTAGGAGCATTCAGTTACAAACTGCATGGCTTTATGGAGTGAGGTCTTCCCTCACCTCGTACACCACAACAGCCACCAAACCAACTGTCCCGATTTTCACAGGAGACTCCCAACTTTCAGCCCAAAATATTTATAGTTTACTAAATTTTTTCATCTCTCTGCCCTAAAATGTACTTTGCAAGTCGATAAGGAAAAAAAAACAGACCTCAGACACCCTTCTGCAAAATCACACTGAGAAATATTCTCAAATGTGGGATGGTATGACCTTCACATCTATGCCTCAAGTCTGCCATGGAGACAGCAGGTTTCTGGATCATCACTACCAAGTGGTTGTTTGGTTGTTGCTACAAATACCTTTTAAAGTCCTTATAGTTTGAGGTGCTACTCAGGGCCGGCCTTAAGGGCAGCAGCGCCCTGGGCGAATTGGCGCCCCCCCTCGCCCTCCGGGGCCCCTGGTTAACAGGGGGCGGGGCGGAAGGGGCCGTGCCAGGAGGGGCCACTTTTTGATTTATTTTTTTAAACCTCTTCGCTCTGCGAGGAGGTAATGGTGTGAATAGGGCAAGTTAACACCGCATTGTCATTGAATGAGCCCGCCGCCGCAGGTTCATTCAATGACAATGAGGCGCCTGACACGCCTTCTGCCACTACACCAGCTCGGGGGAGCCCTTGAAAGACTACCCCGAGCTGGCGTGGTGGGGGGACTAATGGCTCATTTTGCTGTTAAAGGCACCCGCAGTGACGGGTGCTCTTAATAGCAAAAGGCTGCTTGGCGCGCTTTTTCCCACAATGCCAGTTTGGGGGAGCCCTTGAAAGACTCGCCCGAGCTGGCGTGGTGGGGGCATATGGCGCCCTGGGAGGCGTGGCGCCCCGGGTGGTCGCCTGGCTCGCCCCCCCAGGCCGGCTCTGGTGCTACTAAGGAAACGTATTGCACTCGCGAATCGTGCTCACACCCGCAGGCACACACCCAGTCACCTGGTGACACCAAGAAGCATCACCATTGGCCAGTGCTCCTTCGTACGAGCCAGAGTGCGTCATGCGGTTCCCATCAACAGAGTGATGGTTGTTATTGGCAGCAGACTCATTGGGGGATGCTGGAAGCCTGAGGATGCCTGGTGATATCTGGTATTCCTGACAAGCTGAGTGCTTGGTTATTCTACCCGACACTGTTTGCCAGGAGGGTCCACGGCTGAGAGCAAGCATCCCTGAACTTGGAGGCTGCAACCTACCAGTTGCGAGCCAACTGGTATTCTCTACATAATAGTTAAACTGATCGCCACACGTGAATTCCAACAATTACAATAGATAAGTAGCACTTAATCAATGCACTGCTTTTGGCCATTAATTAAGCTCCCAGCCCCCTTTCTAGCCATCCAGTGGCGTTGCTAGAGGAGTCCTGGGGGGGCCGGGCCCCCCCCTTGTCCCACCTGCCTGTTGGGGGTTGCTTTCGACCCCTGGCACTGTCTGTAAGCCCCGGACCCCGAAGGACTCACTCACACATGTCCTCTCGGTTCAGGCTTCCCGGTCGCTCTGACGTGGCCGGGAAACGCCCCGTTTATTTATGCTGCACGCGGTGACGTGCAACGTCGGGCAGCGCCACACTCTTCCTTTTTCGGGAGGACAAACAATAAACACTCAAAAACTACACACTGCAAACCAAAACATACTGCACCTATAAAATCTCAAATTCCCCGTTCTGAAATGCCCCTTTATTAACATCCACCCGGGTCCCCTTATTTAACAGTTCTCATCGTCAGGATGATCAGACAAATGTCCCAAGACGTAGTCACTGAGGTGAGCAGGTTTCCCTCACCCAGCCCTCTGGGGCTACCTCCTACTCACCTCCGACACGGGTGATCTGTCCATAGGCACTCCCCTGGCCGGGGACTCAGGCAGACATGGTGTTTCTCTTTCATCCTCAGGGACCACCTCTAAGTCCGGATCAGGGGGCAGATCAGTCCTTGGATCCCATAGCTTCTTAAAGAAGCTCACGTTGCGAGTTACCGCAGACCGGCCATCCGATGCAGTCACCATGGATCCCTTGACTGCAACGACGTCAAGCGGCTCCGGCTCATATGTAGGGAGAGCTTTGCATGGGGGTGTCTATTCCGAATGAGGACCTCATCACCCGGCTCCAGCCTCTGCGGGCGAAGCCCCCTCTGGATGTTCTCCTGCTCAATCCTTGTTCGCTGGTCTGTCTCGACTTGTTGGTTGTCGATCACCCCTGGTTCTTTCTCTCCCACCTCCGGCAACAGCCCTCGAGGGCACCGTTTGAATAACGCTTCTGCCGGGGCCACTCCGGTGGATGCATGCGGCGTGGTACGGTACACCCTCAGGAACTGATAAAGGGCTCTCTGGAGGGACTGCCCCTGGCCGATTCTAAAGGTCTTATTTAGAGTCCTCATCAGCCTTTCAGCTTTGCTGTTTGCCCTTGGCCAGAGAGGCGTGATCTTCCTGTGCACCACCCCGTAGCTCTCCATCAGTTCCGAGAACCGTTCACTCTGGAACGGCTCTGGAACGGCGCCCTGCTGTCCGAGCACAGCGTGTGGGGGAAACCCATGGGCCGCAAACACCTTTTTCACGGCCACCACGATGTGCTCAAACGCCACTGACTCCACGAACTTCACTTCGGGGTACCTTGAGTATTCGTCAACCAGCACGAGGAAGTGGGTGCCCATCGTGGTGGAACCAAAGTCCCCATGAACGACTTCCCACGGACACGTCCCCCGAGGCATCGCTTCTATGACGGGCTCACGCTGCAGGGGAGACGCCGCCTGACACCAAACACAGGCCGCCACGAAGTCGTCCACCTTCCGCTCCAGTTCCGGGAACCACACTTTCAGCCTTAAGCGGGCCTTGGTCTTGGCGGTGCCCTGGTGACCATGGTGTGCAAGGGCGATCACGTCCCCCACCTTCGACTGGGGCACAACAATTCCATCTCCACAGAGCAGAAGGACGGATGTTGAAAATGATAGTTCCTCCCAGACCTTCCATAGCTGCTCAAGTCCAGTTCTGGCCTCCGATCCCTGTTGCATGGAGTGCCTTAAGATTTTGAAGCACTCATCGTCTGCTCCAGCTATCTCAAGCTCCCCTAAGGGCATGGCATTCGGCGTGGCCATCTCCACCACCACCCGGACATGCTCTTCGGCCTCCTCTGTACAGGTGTCATGGTCTTCCACTCCTGGTGCCCCAGGGTGTCTGGAGAGATAGTCTGCCGCGTTATTCGCCCCCGGCCGGTACACCAGGGTGACTCCGTATTCCAGGAGGGCGAGCATCCACCTCTCAATTCTTGCTGGTGGCTTGGATGACGACCCCACCAGGATAGGAAGCAGCGGCTTGTGGTCTGTCACCACCATCACCGGGCATCCAAGGACATAGAGCCGGAAGTGCCTGCAGCCCCAGAGCACGGCCAACGCCTCGTGCTCAATCTGCGAGTACCGTTGCTCCGCCTCCGACAGTGCCTTGCTGGCATAAGCCACCGAGCGGACACCCCCATCACGGCCAATCTGCGTCAGCACGGCGCCCAGGCCAAACGGGCTGGCATCGACAATGATCTCTGATGGTAACGCCGGATCAAAAAATGCCATGGTGTCCTCTGCTGCCAGGGCGCCCCTGATGTCGTCAAAAGCCGTTTGTTCAAGCGGGCCCCAGTTCCAGGTGGTATCTTTCCTGGTCAGTGCTCTGAGCGGTTCCAACCTGGAGGCAAGATTCTGGATGAACCATCCACAGTACGTAACCATACCCAGAAAGCTCCGCACATCCGACACAGATTCTGGAGGCTGCGCCCTTTTAATGTCCTGGACCTTCTTGGGGTCAGGTGACACCCCCCCTTCTTTGAATACAAAGTCAAAGAACTCTATCGATGGTCGCAGAAATTCACATTTCTCCTTGTGGAGGGTTAGGCCCAGGGACTGCAGCCTCTCGAATGTTTTCGCCAGCCGTCTCAGGTGGTCTACCACCGTTCTGGCAAACACAAGAATATCATCACTGATGTTCAGGACGCCCTCCAGATCTGCTAGGGCGGCCGGATGATGTTTTGGAACACCTGCGCTGCCAAGGACACACCGAAACTCAGTCTCTTATAATGGTACAGCCCTCGGTGTGTAGTAAAGGTGGTGATATACCTCGACTCGGGGTGGAGGACAACCTGGTGGTAGCCCGCTCGGAGGTCCATCTTTGAAAAGAAGTGAGCGCCCTGTACCTCAGCAATGATATCGTCTATCGTCGGTGTGAGGTGTCTCTCTCTTTTAATTGCTTTGTTCGGCAACATCATGTCAACACAGATTCTGACAGCATCCGGTTGTTTAGGCTTCCGTGCCACCACAATTGGGGACACCCAAGGGGTCGGACTTTCCACCTTCTCTATGATGTCAAGATCGACCAAGTTGTCCAGCTCCTTGTCGACATGTTCACGAAGTTGAAACGGTACCCTGCGATGCTTCAGGGCGATGGGCTGCACAGATTCGTCAATATGTAACCTCACTGGGTCACCAGCCATCTGTCCAATCCCTTTGAATAGTGCGGCATACTTCTCAAGCAAATCATTGATGTCTTCAAGATAGACGGAGTATGCAAAACTGACGATGACGAGGGCCTCCGCCGCTGCACAGCTCAGCAAGGTATTGGTGCTCACCGGTGTCACATAGAATCGTGCAGTGATTTGGGATCTATCATGCTCCACCTTCGCCTCGAAAACACCGTCCAATGGGATAGGGTCCAGACTACCAAACGCAAAAATGCGGGCTTTGGGTGCGACCAACTTGGGAGGCCGATCCATAGCGTCATAGTGTCCACGGGCCATTACATTGACGGACGCCCCCGTGTCCACCAGGACCGGGACTGGAAATTGGTTTACCTCCACCACACACCTTGGCTGTCTCCTGTTCTTTCCTCTCAGGACCTCCACACTCGAGACAAAGAAAATGTTCTCTTCCTCCTCTTCCTCTGCTTCTTCCACCTGGGCATCCTCCTCACTCTGGTCCACTTGAGCGACGTTGGGCGGTCGACCCAGGCGAATGAAAACGGGCCTTGCACACTCTCGAGAAGTGGTCTGGCAGCTCACACCGTCCACAAGTCTTTCCGGCCACGGAGCATTCCGTTGGGTGGGACAGGTCATACCCACACTTTTGGCAAGCCTCCCCTGCCCTCCAGGCTCTATCCCGGGGACCGCCGCCAGGTCTTCTGGTGCCCCTGCCACCGCGCCACATCACACATACCTCCTCGGTCTTGATGGAGCGCGACCCAGCCTCCATTCTAGCTGCCCTCGCCTCGGACGCCTAATGGCACCTCCCCAGTTCAAGGATGCGTGGGAGTGTGATTCCGGGCTCCCTTAATACTTGGCACCTAAGCTTGCCTGAGGAACACGCCGGAATGAGCATAGTCCTGATCATATCTTCTGCATCACCCCAAGCACAGGCCAGCGACAGGCACCTCAGGCGCCCATAGAAAGTGTCCAAAGTCTCGTCCTCTTTCTGTTTGGCAGACAGCATCATGAAGCGTTCATAGTCCGTGTTGGCAAGAGGCAGGCAATGAGCTTGAAGGGCGGCCTTCGCCTGACCGTAGGATCCATCCCCCGGCAGAAGTGATTCAGAAATCTCCTGAACAGAGGGCCCTTCCGAGTATAACATGGTTGCCAGCCTGGTGTCATCACCAATCACCTGGGCGGCACGAAAGTACATGTCCAGGCGGTCGACCCACCTCTTCCATCTGGTCCCCAAGCTGGAAGGTGGGCCCGAGACATCAAACTCCAGGACGAGCTGCAGGGCCGCCTGTGCACGTGACTGGGCCATAGCAGGAGGAATTGGGTGGACAGCCGGTACTACCGCTGGCTGCACGGGAGGCAACGGACCTGGAGGACCTGCTTGAACAGCTGGAGGCTGCTGCACGGGCTGCACTGGAGGCAATGGGCCTGGAGGCACCACTTGAGCATGTGGAGGCTGCTGCACCACTTCTGGTTGAGCGCCGTCTTGATCCTCAGTATCACTCATGAGCTCGAGCGCACAGGCACCCCCAGCGTGGAAAATGAGGGCCGCAACTCAAACTCTGAGCCACCGCCAGACAGAAGAACAGTCACTGCAACACACCTCTGGGATGATGAAGAGGACGAAAAACAGTAGGGCCACCAGCCTGCAAACTGAAGATCACTGCAACACACCTCTGTGATGATGAAGAGGATGAAGAACAGTAGGGCCACCAGTCTGATGAAGATGATGAAGAAGGCCCCAGCCTTCCACTGTTCCAAAAATTGAGACAAGAAAGAATAATGGGCTATGCAGGCCCAGCCATTGTAGCCCTCCTCCTTGCTTGCACTCGACGTAGGAGACCCAAGAAAATGAAAACATCACAAATTGGGCACATGTGTATGCAGGTATAGCTGCCTGCTGACAGGATTTCCAAAAATTAGGTCTGGATGCACTTCAGAGCTCGAACCGGAGCTCCGTGAAGTTCCACGGCCTGATAGGTAAAATGGCCACCAGCCGCGTGGGTGACGCACGGCCTGCGGCTCGAAACGAAGTCTTAGCAGGACTTTGTTTCAGTGAAAAAAATTGCAGAAATGTTCACCGCCAGGCCCAGGCATCATCTAACCCACCTTCGTTGCCACTGTTGCGGGTTGCTTGCGACCCCCGGCGCTGTTGGTAAGCACCGGACCCCAAAGGACTCACTCACACACGTCCTCTCGGTTCGGGCTTCCCGGTCGCCCTGACGCAGCCGGGAAACGCCCCGTTTATTTATGCTGCACGCGGCGGCATGCAACGTCACGCCGCTGCGTGTGCGCCCCGTCATCGGGCAGCACCACACTGCCTAAGACGAGCAGTGACCATGTTCTCCCCTTACATTTGTCTGTGCCCCCCCCCCCTACTTTTGTCTTTGGCCCCCTCTGGGCCCCTCCTAAATTTGATTCCTGGCGACGCCACTCTTTCCCACGTCAACCACGACCCAGAAACGTGTTGCAATTGGGGTGAAGTTACAGAGGTGCAGACAGTGGGTTCTTCATTGGCACAGGAATGCACTGTGCGTGTGCCTTGCCAGGGTCCGCTCAATGGGCGTCATCATTCCAAAGTCATGGACGGGAATAAGTGCTGCAAAATGGGCAGTCAAACCCTTTCCTCTGCCCAACACACATTCCAGGCTGTGTTTACTGGCCAGCCCTGCCAGCTGAGGCGGCGCGCATGTTTGCACAGCCCGCCAGGCCGTGAACTATCTGCCCCGGGGGATGGCGTGTTGTGGTGGCGTTGAGGATTAACAAGGTGGCAGGGGCAGGGACCGCGGCTTGGCAATTTACGAACCATAAAAATCGCCGCCATAGAACACATGACAAACTAGATTTGACTAAAATTTATATTTTCCGAATATCAAACTATACAACAAAGTTAGGCGTTGTGCATCACACCCCCATCCCATCCTGTGTGGTCTTAGCTTTATCCAAGTCACATTATTAACGATCCGAGTTTTAAATCCTGCTTTCTTCGTGGTTTTCGCTTTAGTAGCCTAGTAGGGTGTTAACAGGGCGGATAGACTTGCCCCCCCCCCCCTCACCCTACACTTGCTGAATGACCTGAGCCTTTTCTTCCAAGAACATCGAACCAATAGTGGCGCTGAGCATTCCTACTCTCCATCCCGAGCCCCCTCCCTGCCCCCCAGCCCCCCCACTCCTCACAGCAAACCCCGGCTACTCGCTCACCCTAGTACTGAGCGCCGTTCATGCTTCACACATCCCATGCATGCATGGGTGCAACTACTACCCAAAGGCAAACGTGTCCGTCCCGGGGGAAGGAACAGCGGAACTCGCCCCTCCTGGATGTGAACCTGTGAATGCAAGGTCCACACACATCAATGACGCAGTTACTCTCATACCTTATTTATCCAATGGGGAGTGGCACTCCCTTAGAGAATGGCACCTTTTCTTAATCTTATCTATCTAGTGGGGGGAGGGGGTTGCGCCCCTTAGAGAGTGGCACCTTGACATGCCCTTATCTATCCAATGGTTGTGGCGCATCCTTAGAGAGTGGCACCTTGACGCGACCTTCTCTGTCTAATGGGGGTGGCCGCCCCTTACAGAGTGGCACCTTGATGTGACCGTATCCATCTAAAGAGGAGAGGCTTAGCCTTAGTGGCACCTCGGCATGACTTTATCTAATGGGGGTGGCGCGCCCTCAGAGAGTGGCACCCTTGACCCGTACCTAAATGTATTTGATTTAAACTCATGTGCAGGGCATACATACTATGACACTCAGTAGCATCGCCTACTTTCTCCCAGTGTTCCTGTGAGGCAGGCCCTATGGATGAACACGCCCCTGCCTCTGGGGCCGGCCTGCCTTTATTGGGCTTCGTGGTCTCTGATGTATTTTGAAGCTCTCTCCCTCGTGCAGGTCTGGTTCCACTCAAGAGCACGCTCGACGATGAAAACATGGCCCAAGAGCTGAGCGCGACATTGGGCGGGCTCCCAAACGGCCTGTGCTGTGGCGAATGCTTCCAGGTCCAGTTCTAGGGTGTGTGAGGCAAAAGAGGTGTGCCCCCACCCCCCACCCCTGACTTGCACACGTGTAATGATTACGGAGGGAGCTGCATCAGTCGAGGACCCAATGGGGAGTTACATTGCAAGAAGGTACTCTGAGTAATGCAAGTGACAACTTTGTGCTGTGCAGTACGTGAATCGGTACTATTATAGATCATGCAATACTAGTAAGGGTTTTTCTAAATAGTGTTAACAGTGAACTGATTCACTTTTAGAGAAGTCCAATTTCGGCAGGTAAGGCAAAGTGAGATCAAATGATTAACCTGCAATCATACACTTTAGTTAAGTGCTGAAGCCATTATTTGAGCCAAATATGCAATGAGGGCACTCAACCCCGTTTCTCAGCTGTAGTTGGAAAACATGTTTGCAAATGTTTGTCTTTCAGGAATACTCTGTTTTATAGAGATGTCTTGGAAAGTACGCACGTCGCATAATACACCCACCTGACAAAGTAGACATCCTTATAGAAATATTTTCTAAAAAAACGAGTATGAGCGTAGTTAAATGTTCCACATCTTGAATGAAAAACTACAAGTAACAATATGCACCATTGTGTGCATCTAACCAATCTCTGTCTTCTGCAAATGTACGTTCAAGATGTAGATAAGGACACCTGTGTGTAGTAATTTTTCAACACAGACACGTAGCTCCTTATTGGGTTTTGCACATATCTTGGTGCTTCAGCGCCACTTCGTGGCTAAATTAGTACTAGCGAGAGAGACAAGTGGCTGAGAAGCAGAATATTTTGTTGGCAACTGGCAATAGTATTGGCATGCTTTGGCTGCATCCTATTTTTTGGTGTCCTTCTGCTCACAATTTGTTCTTCTAATCCTTTTCCACGGTCCACCTCCTTAGTTAAAGTGATTTGACATAGTCCTCCTTCATCATAGTACTTCATCATAGTCCCTCATCATCTTCCTACTTTACAGTCTTTCTCCATCCTAGTCATTCTCCTTCATCCTTCGTCATAGTCCTCCTTAACCTTTGACCTTTGCCAGAGTTCTTCTATTTTGTCCTGGCCATGGTACTCTGTCCTAGTAATTCTCCTTCGTCACAGTTCCTCGCCTTCATCATTGTCCTTCGCCTTCATCTTAGTCCTTCACTTTTGTCCATCCCCTTCTTCATAGTCATAATCTTTTGTTATAGTCCTACGTGTCATGGCATCAGTCCTGCATCATCATCCTTCTCCTTTGTCACAGTCCTTTTCCTTTGTCATTATCCTTCTTCATAGACTTTCTTGTTATCATAGTCTGACCCCTTCACCTTAGCCTTTCTCATTCGTCCTTCGCATTCATTACAGTCCATCTCTTTCATCTTAGTCTGCCCGTTTACTCCTCCTCATTTATCACAGTCCATGTCCTTTATCGCAGCCCTTTGTCATAGTCCTAACTACCTTGTCCTGCTCATAGCCCTGCATAACAGTCCTACTCCATCACAGACCATTCCCTTAGCTTTTGTCTTTCTCCATCATTGCCTTTTTCTTTCATCATAATCCTTCTGTCACCAGGATCAAGAACAAGACCAACCTTTCTACAGTTAATACTTTTATTCGGGTAGCGTATAAGAAAGGGCCAGCCTACAAATAAACTCTGAGAACCTCCCAAAAGGAATACAATAAGGATGGCCTTCTAAAATGTCCCTGTATCTCACTGTGCCACTTGCAGTAGGAGTAGTTCCACCTTTGGGTCTCTGTAATAACAGTTCCAGTCCCTAATTCCCCAATGTTTAGTTCTGAAAGATTCGGCGTGGTAACATCACCCTTCTCCATGGCTGTGGGCACACCAGTGACCCAAACCTTTTATTCTCTTTGCTCCGGAGAGCCTAGGTTCAAGCTTTATGGGGTCTGGTATCCGACATCTAACCAAATCTCTGATCTCCTACACCACTCTGCAAGTCTGCTTGAAGATGGTGCAGGGGGCAGTCAGAAGAGAGGCAGAATGATCAATGCCTGTTCCTCCCTGATAGCTTGTGTATTCGTCCTGGTCCCTCTCTGAGCTCCAACTATAATCCCTGACCCCGACGGGAACCTTTGGCTTTCCCTAGGCATGCCTAGGGTCTGCTGGTCATATATAACCTTTCTGCTTTATCCGACTAGCCCCTTCAGAGATCTTCACCTCACTGAGCGCTCTTCCATGAATGCTTGCATTCTCAATGCTAAGGATTGGTCTTCCTTCCTCTACCTCATCACAAGTCAGCTCTCCCAACCCATTCTCTCTCCTCACACTCACATTCCTCACTCCAAAATGTATCATCTGGAGGAAACTCTTCTCCAACCTTGTCTCTCGCATAACTCCAATTTGTTTGTCCTTCACAGTCTCCTCACTGCTTCCTTGGTCTGGTCTTTTCTCTGAATGCTCCTCCTTACCACTTGATGCTCTCTTTCTGACCTCCTCCTCCTATCTCTTGACATTGTTCTTCTCGTTACAACCCCTTTACTAATTTGCTCCATTCCTCTCAGGAACATCTCTTCTGTACCACCATGAGATGCTCCACTCGCTGCCACCTCTTATCTATTGCCTTTAGGTTTTCCTGCTATTACCACCTCCTATGCATCGCCTTGGTCTCTTCTATCTCCCAGCTGAAAGCACCATCGTCCCCTCGCTATTGCCATTAGTTGTTCCGACTGAGACTACATTGTCTTTAGATATCACTCAGGTTTTACTAGCTCCATAACCACCTCTGTATTCTCACCACCCTCTTCCACTCAAGTCTCAACACCACCTTGTCAACCTTCTCCTGGTCTTTCAGCATCTGTGAAATTCCTGTCACTGTCTACTATTCTAATCTTACCACTGCCTCCCCTCTTGTAGATATCACCTCCTGCCCCCCAGCTTCTACCTCTCCAGTCTCCTTCTCCAACTCTCTCGACAAGAGGCTCACCAGCCAACTCTGTCTCCACTGCTCTTCATTCTCTGACCTTCACCAAACTTGAGCCTCCTACTCCTCCAACCCAGACTGCCTGAATTACCTCCCTGGCTTATATAGGCAGGTAGCCCCTCCCCCTCGGTGGAACTCAGTGTGAGGGTCTGCACCTGTGCTCCTGGGCAGGCCTGTGTTTGACTGTGGCCCCTGGCTTCCTGTTGGGCTGAATAATCGTGTGCTGAGACATCATCAATGCGGCTGTTTTCTAGAAAGGCTCTGTTGAAAGAGCAGCACAGCTTGCTCCTCTTACTGCTACTGGAAATTTGATTGAATTGGCGGAAACATAAACATGACTGGAAGGTCAAGGAAAGCAAGTGATGTTCTTAATGGGTGAGAAATAGGCAAGGAGAGGTGAGCGCTTGCACCACCAGAGGCTCAGACGGCATTACAGGGGGCTGGAAAGAGCAGTCTATGCGGCCAGCATCGTGGACGGTGCCCAGAAGACAGCTGACTCTGGTCTCCCTGCAGAATGGAGTGCCCCTCACTACAGCAGAGGATTGATTGGGTTTGCAAAGATCGCTGGAACCAGGGTGGGGAAGAGATTCTGGGAGGGGGTGCTGAAAGGTGGTGCCCTCCGTGCTGTGGGGTTTCTCAGACCTCTCAGCCCTTTTGGGTTTCTGTGGCGATGAAACTGCCTTCATATAGTGAAAGCCAGCAGGTGACAGGAGTGGAAGAGCGCAGCCCCCGGATTTAATTAAAAAAAAAAAAGCAAAGTGATGCACTGAAGAAGGGGATTGAAGGGATTATGATGTGGGTGGTGGACGGATCAGAGAGGGATATCCTTTACATAAGAAAACAAGGAAAGAAAACATTTTGGGCGCCTTGCATAGCGTCACCTTTGTGCCCATAGTATTTATTTTTTTCTTTAAATCGTACTAAGTTCTGGCTAGGGTCACCCCGTTTGTATTGGCAGCAGGCGTTGCTGGTTGTCACCATTTGGACTGTGCATGTGCGCCCAGACTGCTAACTCTGGACATTTGGCCAGCATCGGGCGACTCGATGGCTGATGGACACAGATCGCTGGTCTAAACCAGATCACAGACTGGACTGTTCATCTTCAGCTCATGGGGCGGAGGCCTACACCGCTCGCCTGAAGAGGATGTGACCGGATATAGACCAGCCACACCATGTTGCTGCCAGAAATGATATGAGCATTACACTGGAACCTAACCCTGATACACATGGCTTTCTATCAAGCCCCTCAGCACCAGTTAATCTGTTAGGCAGAGATCTACTACGGTGCACCATCTATTGTGCACTAGATAGAGTATTCCAAAGCGTTTCCCACGCCAACAATGATGCTGTCCTAACGACGCTCCAGATAGACCCAGAAAAGGAATTGCCATATGCAGGAGAACGGTTGGTCTGTTGATCTAAATGATTGAATTCATTATTTACCTGCCACTTTGTCAACTCATAACAACGAGGCATGGTACATTCATACAGCAGAACCAGGTATGCTGCAGGTTGACCCCCTTTTAGAAATTCCCCCAAATCCCTGAATGCCCCCCTGAAACCATAGGCAGAGCATGGCATTACTCCAGTTATCAAGGCACTCCTAAACCAAGGTATAAACATCTCCACTACTAGCCCTGGCAATAGTCCGGTACTGCTGGTTAAAAAGCCAAGGAAAGTCAATTATCATTTCATCCAAGTTTTGGGAGCTGTCAATGCAGTAGTCAGCCCTTCGTTGGCATGGTATGAAAACCTATACAGCAAAAACCATCACCTTCAAAAGGCATCCTGGCACTGAGCAAGAAATCACAGCCATCTTGCCCAAACCAATGAGGGAATAGGACATTCTTTAGTTTGTGTCCAAATTCCAGAGGTTTTTCAGTAAGGAACTCCAAAGCTTAGCAGCCTGGACAAAAAAAGCATGGCCTCCACAACCTACCAATCTTGAAGTTAGACACATCAAGAAGACCTTCTGTTGCTGAGCGTAAACTTGGAAAGTTGAGTATTAACAGAACATGTCACTAAAAACATAGGAACAAGATTATAATAATCTTTATGTAGCAGGCACAGAGTCTCATATTTAATGTGTTGCTGAACTGGGAGCCAGTGAAGCGGCGCAAGGCTGGAGAAACATGTGCTCTTCGCCCTAGATAATTCACCAGCTTTGCAGCCGCATTCTGGACTATTTGCAATTAATGGTCCAACAGTTTCGGTAGCCCAAATAAAAACAGCATTACAGATTAATTTACCAATTTAATTTTGTACGGGATGGTAGACCGGGTCAAGAATCCCTTTTAAGAACCTAAATGAAAAAAGCAGAATCTGGAGACCATAAAAACATGAAACTCTAGAGACATCTTCGGGTCCAACCATACTCTTTAGTGCCTAACCTGGGCAGGCACCAAGAGCTTTTAGCCAGAGTTTATCAATCCAGGATTCCAGTACTGGAGGTTCTTAAATTAGAGGTCTGAAAGAGGGATTAGAACATAATAGAATCTGTGCAGCGGTAACGCTATTACCGCCACACTACCGCTCTGCCCAATCCAGATTTTGGTCCAGCTAGAGGTAAAAACCTCCTCTTTCTGCCCATTTTCGGTGCTATTAGCACAACGCGGAATGCGCCAGCGCTAATTGCACTCTTCCTGCCCCATAGGGTCCTATGGACTCTACATAAAATGGGGAGTAACAGCCTTACCGCAACTCGGGATCCGGTGCTAATAGTGCCGAACCGAGTTGCAGTAACGCTGTATCCGTTGGCGGTATCCCTACGCAAGTCCAGTCCGATAGCACAGCGAGTAGAGCCCTCGCTTTGACATCTGTGCAGAACCTGCTGACACAGGTTTGAATCCCGGCGGGGCCAAACTCAGCCCTTCATCCTTCCACGGTCGATGAATGAGCACCACACACCATGGATAATAATAAGTAGCGCTATATAAATGCTAAATTATTATTAATTACCGCCAAGATAATGCCAAGGCGATGATGAGGCCCTTAGCCTGTGAACTAGATGGAACATCAGTTGGGTGTCATGCATAAATATAAAACTTCACTCTTAAGTTGCCCAGAAGTCTCATATAGAGATCAAACACGAGAGGGCTAAAAGCAAAGCCCTGAGGTACCCCGCATGAAATGGGCAGAATTGCTGGTTAAACAGAGTTAGCGACACTGTCTGCACTACACCAAACGAAATCTTTGTCTTTGATGCCCAAATCATGGAGATCCAACAAAAGAATACCATGGTCAAGCGTGTCAAATTCAGCACAGAGGTTTAACAAAATGAACGCCCCCACACCTCCACCAGCCACCAACCGCCTAATGTCATCCATTACGTCTGCAACCACCTTCCCAGTAGTACAGCAGGGGAGGAAGCCTCCCTGTGCATCATCCAATAACCCCGCTTGAGCAACATAGGATTGCAACTGATGTGCTGCCACAACCTTCAGCAGCTTGCTTCAAAAGGAAGTAGAGATATAGGATGGAAATTGGGTGTATTGTTTGGGTCCAAGGGTATTTTCTTAAGACGGTCAGGGAACCAGCCAGACTCCAAAGAACTATGTCATTCAACAAAGATCAGGCGCCACCAACGTGTTTACTTTCTTGAGGACACTTGCAGGACAGGGATCATGAAGTGAAGCAGATGGGGTGAGGAGCACCCCATTAATTGCACCAGAGAAGATACTGCAATCGGCTGAAAGGAAGAGAAAAATGTCCTTAAGTATACCAACTGATGATAGAAAACGTACAACCTTGAACTTAGCCACCGCAAAATCTAAACCAGCTGAGTCTTTTTGGATCTTGGTAAAATTGTATGGGAAAAAAAACAGCATTAGGTGACCACACACAATTTGAGATGGAATACCAGAATTGTAAAGGTAATGGGTGTTTGGTGTGATGTCGTCACCAACTCCTGTGTCACGTGGAGAGGAACACGGGGCAACGGGAAGGGGAGGGGCGAGATGTGTTGAAGATTAGGCGGTTCCTGAGAAGTGTTCATTCAATAAAGACTTGTTTGATTGAGCCTCCCTGCGTCGTCCCTCATTTAAGAGAGATCACTGATTAGCGAGACGGGGCATGTTGTAGGCTCATTGTCAGGATTGAGGCTGGTGGGTGCTCCAGCAGTGTGGCAGGTACCCTAATGGGGGGTAGGATTCATCCTACATTATTCCCCAGGCGTGTCCTTCATCCCTATTTCAGGAAACAGTCTTCGGGACGAAGGACAGCCCAGGAACTACGTTTCCCAGCAGGCCGAGCGTGGCACAGGCCTGCTGGGATGAAGTCAGCCACGCCCGCGCGAATGCGCATGCGCGAGCCACGCCCGAAGTCCCACGCTTGCGATTCCGGCCAGCAGAGAGGAAGGACGTGCAGAGCCTGAGCTCCTGACGGCACGCCTACGCGGGGCTCCCCGCCGCCTGTTAGCCACCCCAGGCCCCGCGTGACTAATCAGATAAGTGCCAAGCAAAGCGCGCACGTTCCGGCAGCATTTTAGAGAGACAGTTCATTAGCGGGAGTCACGCTTGGATTTCCGAACTGGAACCGCGCCCGAGGCGGTTAGGGAATGCATGGCGCTCCGTCCAATAACCCAGCATGAGACACCATTAACACGCGATTGTGTTCCTAGATGAGCATGCTTCCTATATGTGTTTAAGACTGAAAAGACACCCGAGCAGAAGTGCAATTCTGAACCATTAATCCCTAACAGCGCCTCCGCTCATGTGTACGCTATCGTTCTGACTTATGTCTTGCCTCTTGCAGTGCTTGTGAGGTACAGAACGTCATAGGGGTCTAGCAGCCCGAAAAGACCAGAAGACTACACGGCAGCGCCGAAGCTAAGTGCAATTTCCATTGTTACTGTGGGCATGTTTAGAAACTGGGCATTGAATGTATAATTCTGTATGATGTAATGCAGACACAGCTTCCCTCCATGAAGTAATGGGTGGATAGCGGTAGAACTCACGGTCCTGAAACTGGTAGAGGGCTCCAGTACAAAAGCCCAACTGCATCTGGCATCTGAGTGTATTTTGAATGTGAATTGAACATAGTAACTGGTCCGGGGCTCCAGTACAAAGGCCCAGTTTGACTGGTATGAGCAAGAGAGTGCCAGTGAATGCTAAAGCACCAGGGCGGAGAACTCCAGATACTGGAGCCGGAGCTGAGGAGCATGTTACCCTGATCTTCCCCATCCCCATCCATAACTTCTTCCTCTCCCTCTTTCCGGTGTTCCCAAACAACCTCTACCCATCCAACCATCGGACCCTAACCCTCTTTCCCCCAAGGGTCAAGGCGGCCTGTGTTACTTGCTCCCAGGTGCCAAGACCCGACGGGGAGGGAGGTGTTCTAGCCGCGTTTGTGCTGCCTCTGCGGAGAAGTAAGAAGTCTGACAGAATCGCAAGCCCAAGTATTCATCAGACGCCTGGGCAGCACAACCATGGCAGACGTGGTAGCATTACTCCAGGAACTCAAGACTGAGTTAATAGCGACTAGGCAGGATTACCAGAATCTGGCGGGTCAGGTGCACACCCTTACTATCCAACAACAAGCCCAAGCCACGCCACTGCCTAGGGTCCCTCCGCCGACCCCGGTTCAGGTGCAGGTTGCTACTGAACCCCAACTGCCTTTGGCTGCGCCCGAAAGGTATCATGGGGACCCTCAAACCTTCAACCAATTCATCATGCAATGTCAACTGCATTTCCTGACCAAGCCGGCAGTGTTTCGTACAGCACAGTCCCGCACAGCCTTCGTGATTTCATATTTGAGTGGAGATGCAGCTTCTTGGGCCACACCCTTAGTTCGAAAGGACGACGCTCTGCTTTATAGTTGGGATGTCTTCATAGAGGAGTTCGGCAAAATCTTTAACAGACGAGCTGCTACCCTACTTAAGGATAGGGAACTATTGACTCTAAGACAAGGGGGCAGAGATTTGGTTTCATATGTAACAGCATTTAACCGGTTGGCAATGGAAACCGTCTGGCCGCAAGAAAAAAGAATGGCTCTGTTCTACCAGGGACTACGGGAGGACCTAAAGGATCTTGTGGCTCAAGTAGATCCTCAGCCTGATGAATGTTCCGCGATGATTGACCTGGCACTCAGGTTGGATCAAAGACAGAGTGAGCGACGGCAGGACAGGCGGAAATGGGACAATAAGCCGATAGTGAGGTTGGACCAGCAAAAACTAACCAGAGCAGTGGAGAAGGGAACTGAGGAACCCATGCAAATTGGCTCGGTGCGGGGACCTCTGAGCAAGGAGGAGAAGGAAAAGAGGCGCAGAGACAAGTTATGTCTCTATTGTGGAAAAGCAGGGCACTTCGTGCGGGAATGTCCTACCAAGCCCATTAAAGGAGGGCCTTCGGGAAACGAGAAAGCTCGCCCATGAGGGTGGTAGGAGCGAGCGAAGCAGAAAACACCCCATTGAATTTGGCTAATGTGCACACGACTCAGGAAGCCCACATCACAGTGATCGGGGATTTGCACTGGCAAGAGGAATGGGTGCCCGTTACTCTAATGGTGGATTCGGGCGCCACAGGTAACTTCGTGGACGTTCAATTAGCTCGGAAAATGGGTCTTCCGTTACGTGCTAAGACTCTACCAGAAGAAGTGAAGTCCGTAGACGGGTCCCCGTTAATCTCAGGGCCAGTGACTCAGCAAACAGAACCGTTGCACCTGAAAATGGGTACCACACACCAGGAAACCATTGTCTTCGATGTCATAGCGGCCCCTCAATTCGGGTTTATCCTGGGACTGACTTGGCTGCGACTTCACAATCCACAGGTAAACTGAAAGGCTGGCTCAGTTTCTTTTAATACTGTCTTCTGTCAAGAATATTGTTCAGTATCCGTTCCACAGTTCGTCGCAGGAAGTGCACTTCCAGAACTACCACAGGCATATCAAGATTTTCGGGATGTTTTCAGCAAAGCCGCCGCCGAAACCCTACCGCCACATCGGCCATTTGACTGCCGGATTGATTTGGAAGCAGGGGCAGTACTTCCTTGTAGTAGGATATATACTCTAACAGAAGCAGAAAATCAGTATCTGAAGGATTACATTGAAACGAATCTGGCAAACGGGTTTATCCGACACTCTACGTCACCCGTTTCCTCCCCCTTGTTCTTCGTACCCAAAAAGACTGGAGACCTCAGAACATGTATCGATTACAGGGCAATCAACAAAATTACCATCAAGAACCGCTACCCTTTGCCTTTGATACCGGTGTTGTTGGATCAGGTGCGTGGGTCGACAATCTACACCAAATTGGACCTGCGCGGGGCCTATCATCTGTTAAGGGTACGCAACGGTGATGAGTGGAAAACGGCATTTCGGACGAGATTTGGCCTGTACGAGTATCAGGTTATGCCGTTCGGCCTATGCAACGCCCCAGCAGCTTTCCAGCATTTCCTGGATGAAGTGCTCCGCGGGTACCTGGACGTGTTCGCGGTGGTCTACATTGATGACATCTTGATTTATTCCCAGAACTTGGAGGATCACCAAAAACACGTCCGGGCAGTCCTACAGAGGCTTCGGGAACATCACCTATATGCAAAACTCGAGAAGTGTGAGTTCCATCAATCCACCGTGGAGTTTCTAGGGTTCATTCTGTCACCTCAAGGAGTCACCATGGACAAGAAAAAAGTACAATCTATCCTGGATTGGCCCTCACCGAAATCAGTAAAAGACATTCAAACAGTTCTTGGCTTCGCCAATTTTTATTGTCGCTTCATAGAAGGATTCGCCAAGAAGGTCCAGCCCATGACTAGACTGTTACGGAAGGGGGTAACCTTTTCCTGGGAAGAAACGGCTGAGGCAGGCTTTCAGGCTCTAAAAAAGGCTTTCGTTACTGCCCCGGTGCCAATACATCCTGATCCAACCAAACCATACATTGTAGAGACGGACGCCTCCAGTTATGCGGTGGGGGCCATTCTTTCGCAACGAACTGAACATGGACAATTACATCCAGTTGCCTACTACTCTCGAATGTTGTTACCCGCAGAACAAAACTACGCCATAGCTGACAAGGAACTGTTGGCGATTAAAACAGCATTCGACGAATGGCGACATTATCTAATGGGGGCTCGACATACTGTAACCATTTATACCGACCACCGAAACTTGCAGTTCTTGAAATCAGCGAAGGCTCTCAGTCCCAGGCAGCTCAGATGGGCCATGCAGTTCTCCGAATACGATTTTGTAGTCACTTACCGCCCCGGAGCTGAGAATCGAAAAGCAGACATTCTATCAAGGTATCCGGAACCAGATCCCGATCAATCCACCACAAGAGTAGAAGAGCCTAAGCCAATGGTTGATCCCAGTCGTGTAATAGGGAGTGTAGCTGCGGATGCGGTTTCCGATACTATTAGAAAGGCGATGTCAGCACAGCAATTAGTCCAATGGGCTAGTCAAAACAAAAACCAAACTATTAAGGAAGGATTACCTTTTTTTAAATCAGCCTTGTATTTACCCACGACACCCCTGCAACAACAAGCCATTAAATGGTGTCATGACTCAAAATTCGTAGGTCACCCCGGTAAAGCTAAAACAATTGAGTTAATAAAACGCCATTTTTGGTGGCCGTCCATACCTAAGGACGTTCATACATATGTGACCCAGTGCGAAACGTGCCTCAGAAACAAATCAGATCATCAACGACCATCAGGAACTCTACAACCCTTGCCGACGCCTCCTGCTCCTTGGCATTCCATGTCTATGGATCTAATTGTGGATCTGCCATTAAGTCGAGGGTTTAACACAATTTATGTAATAGTGGATTACCTCACCAAAATGGCTCACTTCATACCGTGCACTGGTACCCCGTCAGCCAATACTCTGGCAGACTTGTTTTTGCAGCATGTCGTCCGCCAGCATGGCTTACCGCACGTTGTCATCTCTGATCGTGGACCACAATTTACGTCAAGGTTTTGGCAGGCTTTCTGTAGATCTGTGGGTATGGACATACGACTCTCCACCGCTTATCACCCAGAAACTGACGGACAGACGGAGAGGCTAAATCAAACTCTCGAACAATACCTCCGGTGCCTTACTCTTGGTAAGGAGGATAATTGGGCGGACGTTATTTGGTTAGCTGAAATAGCATATAATAATGCAATACATACTTCAACCAAGACGACTCCTTTCTACAGTAACTATGGGTATCACCCTCGCTTTCAACCAGCGCTTGTAGGACACGTACCCGAAGTACCAGCAGCAGCCGCGAAGAAAAAACATCTTGAAGAAATATGGTGCTCAGTGCAGGATAACTTGAGGGCAGCGAAAAAGGCTTACAAATACCAAGCAGATAAAGGAAGACGACCAGGTCCACAATACCAGGTAGGGGATCGGGTGTGGCTATCCACTCGTCATCTCCGGTTACAGGGATCACGAAAGTTCATGCCCCGGTTTATCGGCCCGTTTCCTGTGCAAGCTTTGGTGGGACCAGTAGCTGTACGGTTGATCTTACCGGCACACATGAAAATACATCCAGTATTCCACATAGCTCTACTCAAACCAGCCCCGGCCACTTCCAAAACCAAGAATCCTCCTCCTATTCTAGTCAATGATCAGCCCGAGTTTGAGGTCCGCAAAATCCTTAATTCCCGTTGTACCCGGCGTAAACTCTTTTACTTTGTGGATTGGAAGGGGTATGGCCCGGAGGATAGGTCCTGGGAACCCGCTGAAAACATTCATGCTCCTCGGCTCCTTCGCCTCTTTCATTTGTCCAATCCATCTAAACCGGGGTCTGCCGGAGGGAGGGGGAGTACTGTCAGGATTGAGGCTGGTGGGGGCTCCAGCAGTGTGGCAGGTACCCTAATGGGGGGTAGGATTCATCCTACATTATTCCCCAGGCGTGTCCTTCATCCCTATTTCAGGAAACAGTCTTCGGGACGAAGGACAGCCCAGGAACTACGTTTCCCAGCAGGCCGAGCGTGGCACAGGCCTGCTGGGATGAAGTCAGCCACGCCCGCGCGAATGCGCATGCGCGAGCCACGCCCGAAGTCCCACGCTTGCGATTCCGGCCAGCAGAGAGGAAGGACGTGCAGAGCCTGAGCTCCTGACGGCACGCCTACGCGGGGCTCCCCGCCGCCTGTTAGCCACCCCAGGCCCCGCGTGACTAATCAGATAAGTGCCAAGCAAAGCGCGCACGTTCCGGCAGCATTTTAGAGAGACAGTTCATTAGCGGGAGTCACACTTGGATTTCCGAACTGGAACCGCGCCCGAGGCGGTTAGGGAATGCATGGCGCTCCGTCCAATAACCCAGCATGAGACACCATTAACACGCGTTTGTGTTCCTAGATGAGCATGCTTCCTATATGTGTTTAAGACTGAAAAGACACCCGAGCAGAAGTGCAATTCTGAACCATTAATCCCTAACAGCGACTCCGCTCATGTGTACGCTATCGTTCTGACTTATGTCTTGCCTCTTGCAGTGCTTGTGAGGTACAGAACGTCATAGGGGTCTAGCAGCCCGAAAAGACCAGAAGACTACACGGCAGCGCCGAAGCTAAGTGCAATTTCCATTGTTACTGTGGGCATGTTTAGAAACTGGGCATTGAATGTATAATTCTGTATGATGTAATGCAGACACAGCTTCCCTCCATGAAGTAATGGGTGGATAGCGGTAGAACTCACGGTCCTGAAACTGGTAGAGGGCTCCAGTACAAAAGCCCAACTGCATCTGGCATCTGAGTGTATTTTGAATGTGAATTGAACATAGTAACTGGTCCGGGGCTCCAGTACAAAGGCCCAATTTGACTGCTATGAGCAAGAGAGTGCCAGTGAATGCTAAAGCACCAGGGCGGAGAACTCCAGATACTGGAGCCGGAGCTGAGGAGCATGTTACCCTGATCTTCCCCATCCCCATCCATAACTTTTTCCTCTCCCTCTTTCCGGTGTTCCCAAACAACCTCTACCCATCCAACCATCGGACCCTCACCCTCTTTCCCCCAAGGGTCAAGACGGCCTGTGTTACTTGCTCCCAGGTGCCAAGACCCGACGGGGAGGGAGGTGTTCTAGCCGCGTTTGTGCTGCCTCTGCGGAGAAGTAAGAAGTCTGACACTCATCCATATCTTCACACTGGTGACGAGGCGGAAGAATCTACGCCACGACAATTACCATTCCGGCGTTTTCGCGCTTGACTCATCAAGTGTCGGACGAGCGGCAGGCGTCGGCCCTGCCAACGTGCAACGGTAAAGTTAAGGCGGGTGGGAGTGAGAAGGCTCCCTGCGAGCCACAATCTTCGTCAGGATTCCGGGCGGGGTACTGCGAGTACCCGCCAACGGCAACGAACACCCTGCAGGTGGAGCGCGGCAGCTCCCTGCATTCCGGACAGATCATCCCCGTCAACGGCGTTGGCCCTGGAAAGGCAGCAGTGGGTGGAGCGCTTCGGCTCCCCACATGCATCGGATCCTCATGTGGAGGTAGGCCGTCACACCCGTACTCCTGCCAACGACGGAAACGTGTTGGTGAAGCGCATCGGCTCCCCGCAGTTTCCTGCCAAAAATAATAACGGCCCAAGTGGGTGGAGAGCATCGACTCCCCACAGTCTTCCCGCCAAAATAGCAACGGCCCAAGTGGGTGGAGCGCCTCGGCTCCCCACACGCAGAAGTTATTCCGGCTCCCCACGCCTCTTTAATATCAACACATCGCAAGTTCCTGCGCAGGCAGCAGCCAAAGGTTGGAGCAAAGCGGCTCCCCAGTCTCTTACCGCGACAAATTGTAAGTGCATGCCGGCGAAACATTTGTCATGCCGGATGACTCATCGGAGGAATCACTAACCGTACAGCTAACACCTGCCCGAGTAGCGCGCACAAGCATGACGGACAGCCTTATATCACAGCTGCACCCCAATTTTGATCTGAGTGACACCAGCACATTAGGGCCCTGGTGGAAGAAATGGTTAAGGGACTTTGAAGTATGTCTCAAAGCAGTAGGCCCCCTGGAGGATGAAAGGAAACACAGCTTACTCACTCACACCATAGGGTCAAATGTGAGAGACATTCTAGATGAACTTCCCAAAGACAATATAGACACCTATACCAACCTCAAAACGACCCTCACCGAATATTTCACGCCGCACACCAATGTGGACTATGAACGGCACATCTTCCACACCACAAAACAGTTGAAAGGTGAGACAATGGATGTCTTTGTAATGAGACAGAGTAAAAATGAAACACTGCGACTTCAACAAATATTCAAATGAGGAGGCGATTCGCTCCCAAATCATAGTGGGGTGTGAAAGCGGTGATTTCAGGAGACTATTGCAAAAGCCACGAAACCTTGAAGAGATCCTACGTCTGGCCCGATCAGAGGCGGAACTGACAGCACAAGTGGAAGGTCTTGATGGCATCACCATCACCCACGGAAAGCATGAGAATGTACACAAACTTGAATACACCTCAAAAGGGAACGCAGATCCATTCTGCTATCGTTGTGGGCATGAATACCCACATAAGGGCACGTGCCCCGCCAGGGGTCAAATTTGCTCTGCATGTGGTGGGGAAAACCATTACAAGGCTGTGTGCTTCATATATCGCAGCAAAATGCGAGGCAGCAGAAGAAACAGACATTCCACACCAGAAAGAGTCGAGACATCCAAGCCCCAGCTGTGACTCACCACCATAATGACTCGACACGCCGCAGAAACAGCGAAGAACCACCAGACCGAAGACAACCAAGAGCAACACAGGAATGGAGAAATCACAAGCCCACATCCTCAGGGCGAAGGAGGCGTCCTCGGAGATACATCAGATGCTTGGTGGAACAGTCACAGTCAGACATTGTCTCCAGTACCACTTCAGAGGATGACCCCAGGAACGAAACGAAACCAAGAAAAGGAGAACCACGGGTGAAAGGCTACCTGTATGCACTAGGGAACCCCACTGCGAAAGAGAACAGCCCCACACTCATCATACAAGTCAACAAAGTGGCTGCTGAATTTCGGGTGGACACCAGAGCCACGGTCAACGTGGTCAGCGAGGAGGTATACAACAACATACAAAATGCACCACGTCTACAGCCAGCCAGAGCGCCATTTTTCCATACGGCTCCAAGACACCCCTAGGGTGCAAAGGCTTCTTCATGGCATCATGTAAATACAAAGATCACGCAAAAGAAATACCCATGCACGTTCTAGAAGCAACAGTGGATGCATTCTTAGCTACAAAGCTGCCATGGACATGGGACTAATCCATGTTCTGTACAGACTCATGATGCACAAACATTTGGATCTCACGGCAAACATTGACCAAGTTTTTCCCGCGTTGTTTAAAGGACTAGGACAATTGAAGGACAGACAGATTGAGCTGCACATAGATAAAAACGTCCCACCCGTAGCACAACACTACCGGGGAATTCCCATCAACATACAAAAGCAGGTAGAAAACAAACTGATCAAACTCCTAGAGGCGGACATTATTGAACCCGCAGAAGGCCCCTCTCCATGGGTGTCCCCCATAGTACCCGTACCAAAGAAAGACTCTTCAGACATCCGCATTTGTGTAGACATGCGAAGGCCAAACAAAGCAATTTTGAGAGAATGTCATCAATTTCCCCGAATTACGGATATGGTACATCTGCTCAACGGAGCCACTGTCTTTTCAAAACTGGATCTCAACAAAGGGTACCACCAATTAGAACTTCAGAAAAGATCCAGGTACATCACCACTTTTGCTACTCATCTGGGTCTCTATAGATACAAAAGACTCAGCTTCAGAGTCTCTTTAGCAGCAGAAAAATTTCAATCAGAAATTCATAACATCATCAAACACGTGCCAAATTGTCTGAATTATAGCGATGACATCTTAGTGTTTGGGCAAACTCAAGAGCAGCACGATGATACACTCATGCAGGTGTGCTTGGCACTGTAGGAAGCCCACCTCACTCTTAAAGACAAATGCAAATTTAGGAAGACAGCACTAAGATTCTTTGGGCACATCTTCTCTGAAAGTGGAATGACACCAGATCCCGAGAAGGTCAGTGCCCTCACAAACACTACACCACCAAATTCTGTCACTGATCTACGATCATTTCTAGGCCTAGCAAGTTATTGCACCAGGTACATAAAGGACTTTGCATCGGTCAGTGCACCCCTGAGAGCCCTCACCAAAACCAACGCAGAATTCAGGTGGTCAGACGAGTGCCAACAAGCATTCCAAGTCATCAAAAATCGCATGGCATACTTCGATCCACAGCGGCACACCGAACTAATCGTGGATGCAAGCCCAGTTGGACTTGGAGCCATTTTAACTCAACTTGATCGCAAAGATGGTCAGGCCATACATGTAGTGTCCTATGCAAGTCGCAGCTTATCAAAAACTGAGCAAGCGTACTCACAAGCTGAAAAGGAAGGCTTGGCTGTGGTTTGGGCATGTGAGCACTCCCATCTTTTTCTCTATGGGAAACCTTTCACAATAGTCACAGACCACCAGGCGCTACTGTTCATTTACGGCAACGCTCAGGCCAAAATGCCCCCTAGGATTGCTCATTGGCGCCTAAGACTGCAGGACTACCACTTTGACATCATTCATCGGCCAGGAAAAAAACAAAATCCAGCGGACTTCCTTTCGCGTCACCCCGCTCAAGATTGCAGCCCAGACCCATCCGTAACGGACCAAAACATAATGTATGTGGTCCAAGAAAATGCCCCGCGGGGTTTGGATATGGAACAAATCACCAGAGAATCCAACACGGACCAAGCAATACAGATCATCATGAGATGCCTTGAGACGGGTCGCTGGAAACATGCAAAGCAACTCAAGGAGAATGTTAGAATTAAAACCAAACAAGACATTACATGTCTACTGGCTGTAAAAGAGGAACTCGCCAAAACAGAGGAAGGATTGCTACTCAAGGGAACCAAATTAGTAATTCCCCAGACCCTGAGAAAAAAAGTCCTTGAGCTTCACATGAAGGACACCGAGGGATGATGTCTACAAAAAGGATGTTGCGGCAAAGAGTGTGGTTCCCTCAATTGGATACCAAGGTGGAAGAACTACTGAAGAACTGCCCCACTTGTGCGGTCATTAACCCTCAGACCAGACCAGAACCACTAAGAATGACTGAATTACCTGGAGGGACCTGGGAAGAAATAGCAGTAGATCATATTGGCCCTCTGGAAGGAGGCGATTACATCCTTGTAGCCATCGATGAATATTCAAGATTCCCTGACGTGCAAAGCGTACCATCCACGGCGGCGCATCATACCATCCCTGCGCTGGATCAGATGTTTGCCACAAATGGCATTCCAAAAGTACTAAAATCAGACAATGGGCCACCGTTTACGGGACAAGACTTCAGAAACTTCGCAGAATATATGGCTTTCCATCACCGTAACATAACACTGTTGTGGCCCCAAGCAAATGGTACAGTTGAACGATTCATGGGCAACATTAAGCGCGCCACGCAGATAGCTCGCCTGACTGGAGAATCAGTGGAAAAACTACTGTGTCAATTAATGAGGGACTATAGCAACACCCCACACAGTACCACAGGCAAATCGCCATCGGAAGTCATGTTCGGAAGAAATGTAAGAACCAGACTTCCTCACATAGGTCTGGAAGAGGAAAGATACAAAGGCGACGCCGAAATGAGACAGCAGGATGCGTCACGGAAAATGGACATGAAAGAAACGGCTGACAAGAGAAGAAGGGCCGAAGAGAATGCTTTAGAACCAGGATACATCGTCATCGCAAGACAGCCACAAAACCGCAAGAACATGGCGGCCTTCAACGAAGAACCCCTCACCATAACCCACAGAAAAGGGTCCCTCATCACAGCTGAAGGCAGTACCCGTGTCATGACAAGAAACAGCTCTCACTTCAGAAGACTGCCAGGGATCATACCCCTAATTGAGCCCTGCATACCAAGAGATGCATGGGAAAGAGATGCACCTTACGAAGGAGACATGGAGGATTCTGGCACAGATGAGCCACGTTGGCCGTCGCAGGAATGGAGTGAGAGAAATAGTGGGAGGCCGCAAAGGACTCGAAAAAAACCACATCGTCTCATTGAGGAGATGCCATGATCCCGAACTTTATGTTTAGTATTGGGGGGGTGTGATGTCGTCACCAACTCCTGTGTCACGTGGAGAGGAACACGGGGCAACGGGAAGGGAAGGGTTGAGATGTGTTGAAGCTCAGGCGGTTCCTGAGAAGTGTGCATTCAATAAAGAAGCGTTTGATTGAGCCTCCCTGGGTCCGTCCCTCTTTTAAGAGAGATCACTGATTAGCGAGACGGGGCATGTTGTAGGCTCATCCACATCTTCACATTTGGATTTCCAAAAGAACTTTAAAACGTTCTTGAGCGAGGTCAGGAAGAGATACCACTTAAATGATGTAGGTGTTTAGCCTGAATTAGAAACTTCTTGTAAGACCGCAGAAGCTGGTTGAAGGCACATCTGGCCTTCTTATAACTTTTCCTCCAGGTCCATTCTAATTGTCTTAGATTCGTTTTTTCCAATTTAAGCACTTCAGAAATCCACCTTTTGTTT
Organism: Ambystoma mexicanum; assembly: GCF_040938575.1. Taxonomy (NCBI): domain Eukaryota; kingdom Metazoa; phylum Chordata; class Amphibia; order Caudata; family Ambystomatidae; genus Ambystoma; species Ambystoma mexicanum. The sequence continues at coordinate 1,009,650,522 of NC_090921.1, forward strand.
TACTTCCTACCACCCACTGTGTGCCTCTTAAGAGAACTAGTTGCTAATGTTTCTACGGCCTCTTCCATTCTTTAATAACACGTATCCTGCTGTTACGAAGGATTTAAGAGCAGTATTTCCCACTCTCAAAGGCGAGAAAGGGGACAAAACTCTAAATTATCATTATCTTATTTATGGTGGATATAAGAAGAAAGTTTGGAATGACCACTACTAGATTCATCCATAAGATCAATGGTGAAAGGAACACCTACATGATTAAGCCACGGAGAGAAGACAGGAGAACCTGAAGTTACTAAACCGGAATCATCAAATACACAGTCCAATGTGTGTCCTGCTCTGTGTGTGAGAGAGGACACAAGCTGGGGCAGACCTAAGTTACTTTGAGAGTCCACAAAGGCTTGAGCTTTATTATTTTTCTCATCCTCCACCCAAAAATTGAAGTCACACACAATAAAAAAAGGGAGATCAAAACGGGAAAACCTGCGCTATTGTCTCCTCAAATTCTGTCAAAATTGCGTGTACCTCAGAGGATGGTAAATTACCACCAGATCACACAAACAAACAGGAGTAGCAATACATTTCACATATAACATTTCTGTGGACCCAGAAACAGGTATGCTTTTAATTATTAAATGAAATGAGTCTATGGCCCTCATTCCGAGTTTGGAGGTAAGTACAGTCCCTTACCGGCATGGCACAAATAGCGTGTCCGAGCTGACAGTAGCCCGCTAAAAGCGCACTATTCTGAGTTTGCGGGCACGAGCTTTGCGCCATGCCGGTAAGGGACCTAGCGCCATACCGCAAAAGGGCCCGAAAACCGCCCTACCGCCATGAATCGCACCGTAGACAACACTACCGCCATAGACCAATGAGGCATTAGCGGTGACCGTAAATAGCGGTCACCGCTATTTATGGTCACCGTTAAATTGAGGAACCGGAAATAGCGTCATCGCACAGGAACGGGAAGGAGCACGGCAGCCATCTTTAAAAACACAATCCATTGCCATCTTCACCACACAGGACGGACTCCAGGCACACTGGTGAAATTACCTACAACCACCCAGGAATGCCCAAAGCACCAAAGAAGGAAGCTGCCCGCCTCCGAAAGGAGCGATTCAGCCCAGATGAGCTGCAAATGCTTGTAGATACCCTACACGAGCATGCTGGGACTGTTTTTAGCAGCAACATGCGGAGGGAGGCGGTGCAGAAAAAAAAAGAAATCTGCCAGAAGGTGAGCGCAGTGGGCAACACCCCCACACCGGAAAGGATTGCCGCAAAATGTGGGATGACCTGCAGTTGAGGGTGCGGAGCATCCTTTCTGCGAACAGAAACCAGACCTTGAAGACCGGAGGAGGCCCAAGTTCAGCAATAAAACTCATGCTGTTGGAGGAGACATGTGCGGCCATGATAGGTGCCAAATCCATTGAAGGGGTCAGAGAAATGGAGTGTGCCGCAGCATCTTCCGCTGATGGAGGTGAGTGTCCAAAGTAAATACTGCCAAGGCAAATGTGATGAAAGTAACTGCTAGCGTCTGGCCACAGAGTCACGCCATGGTCGGCCAAACACATACCCCCTGTAAATCATGCCGAAGCAAGTGAGACCCAAGCCAGTGCCAGGTGCAAGGCCGTAACGTACATGACATCACACAAAGTTGCTCATTCCATGAGGCACACAGGGTAGTTGATGTAAACAGTGTGCATGTTAGACAGCACAGTACCTGGCCAACTTGAGTGACACCGACATATGCATGCATTTACCACCCAAGTATGGAATGAAGTGCCGTTCCCTACACAAATGCCGATTACCCACAATTTTCTGAATGTGCTATCGTAGCCATGTATGAATGCTGGATATCCAAACATCACACATGCTGTCCCTCTCTTTCACCCCCACAGGCAGTGAGCATGACAGTGAGGAGCAGGAGAGCAACCGTCCCAGCACATCTAGGGGCCAAGGCAGGGGTCGCTGTCTCCCAGCGACAAAGACAACACTGGGACGTACACCACCAGCTTCAGCAAGGCCCGTGGAGGGTGCACCACCCCGACCCTGTACTGCCTGCAGACACCTTCCCAACGCCACGGTCCGAGGAGTCCAGTGTGGCTGGGCAGGTGGCAGCCACGGCCCCCCTCGAAGTTGAGGACAGCCCCAATGACATCTGGGGAACAACTGAGGACGACACTGTGGAAGTCGTGCACACCCCTGAATACTTCTCAAACCCCCAGGTATCTTTCAGTGACTCTGGTGAGAACGACACACCGGAGCAGTCTGGCCAAGGACAGACACAGGGACATGGCAGTCCTGTGTACAGTCCCATTGAGGAAGCGCCGGCAGGACATGTCAGCCTGATCCCAAGCAGGGCCACTGCTTCATCCGCTGATGTACAGCGGGCTGACCAGCTCACTGCCCTGATAACAGAATTTGTGCAGGACAATCGCCAGGCCAGGGAGGAGGGGCGTGCTGATTTGAGGGCACTGGGACAGTCCATAACGGATAACACTAACCGCCTCTGCGAGGTGCTCGGCCGCATAGCTGATGCTTTGGAGGCTGCTCATCCTGGCCAACAGCCTCAGCATAAGGACACACCATCCACGAGCAACTCCACCCAGACCAGCCTGCTCCGTCGGTCGCTCCGTGCGCAGCGCCGACGGGACATGCCTCCCCCTGGCTCTGGGAGTACAGAGTGACTATACTGGCAGCCACATGTGGGCTACGTGGACCCTAAGGGACCAGTGTGGGGTTGTTGTGGTGGGAGGGGGTGGGGGGTGAGGGTGTGTAGGGGAGCTGTGGGGGGAGTGGGAGGAGGGTGAGGGTGGTGGAGGGTTTGTATGTCATGTTGATATTTTCACTTTTAATACACCGGTTGTGTTACAAAAAAATAACCAGAGTGGACATTCATCATTGCGCATGTGTCATTTAATCTTGCACAGTGCTTAGTGTACATGTATCCCCACACCCAGTGCCCTACGTCCTAACATTATGTCACCCTCTGCTGACTTGTGTGTCAGAAATATTGTGCAATCAATGACTGCCGCACGGCACGCCCCTCCTGTGCATCAGTACCGTGATGATGTCCTGCCACATCTTCCTCCTCCCCTTCATCATCATCAGGTGGTAGCAGTTCCATGTCAGGGGGCAAGGGCACGTTCCGACGGATGCACATATTGTGCAGCATTACACATGCCATAGTGATCTTGGCCACCTTCTCATGGCTGTAGCGGAGTGCCCCACCCGACAGGCCAAAGGTCTGCTCTATCACCACACATGTACGAGTATGGGAACGATTGTAGTCCTCCTTGTGCCTGTTCTGTGGGTTTCGGACAGGGGTCATGAGCCACGGCTTCAAGGGATAGCCACCATCACCTGCATGAGAGTGGAATGAAGGTAAGTGTTCGCACATTTATGTAGGACAACTGTACTAGTCTCACATGGTAGCAGGTCATTTGTGCCCACACGCACATGTCCCTGGATGCATTGACCCCATTTCTGGCCCAGCTATGTGTCCTGTGCAATGGACTAATGGTGTGGGTTGCATCTTCAAGATGGGTCATGGTGTGCACTGACATCTTGTTGCACGTGCATCGTATATGCATACAGCAGTGTTGGTGTAAAATCAGTGATGAGTAGTGTTCTGTGGAATTTGGTAGTAGGGAGCATTGGCTGTAGTCAGTTCTATATTGGGCATTCTGCACTGATCAGTTCCATGGTGACATGCAGCACTCCTATGGGTGTGCCGAACCAGTGACACACTGTGGTATCCCTGGTCGACTCAGTTCAATGCACGTCCAAGGATGACTGTCCTGTGTGGTGATATGCTGAAGACATTAACATAGTGCATATGCATTGCATAGTGCAGTATGACCTTACGGTGTGTGAGGGCCGCTGATGAGTGGGGCATTTGTTGTGGGATGTGGGCTGGTTACCTGTTCGTCATGTAGTGATAGGTGTCGGCCTTACTTCATCACTATGGGATTTGGTTGTCATGTACCATTTCAGGTGCTTTGGGGTTGTGATATGCCGTGCATGTGCCCCACTGTGTGCTGGTAGGTGCCTGTGGCAAGGAAGTGGAGCACAGACGCTACCTTCAGTAGAGGGGGGATGGCTGTGCGTATTTCTATGAGGCTCACTATGGCGTTGTGTATCAGGTTCACTATGGTGGTGATGGTGTCACGGTCAGTGTCCAGTCATTTGGTTGACTGAAAACTGGTCGAATGACATTTGGTCGACGCAATTTGGTCGAAAACCAAATGGTCGAATTTTTTTTTTAAATTATATATTTCTTTTTCGGGTTTTCGTTTTTTAAAAAAAGGGTTTTTTAGAAAAAAAGGGGGTTGGGGGGACAATAAGGGGTGAAAATAAAAAAAATAAAAATGTGACCATTTGGTTTTCGACCAAATTGGTTCGACCATTTGTCCAGTCGACCAATTTTTTTCGACCAAATGACTGGTAACCGTCACGGTCAAGCCGGTACAGGGTGTGGATCTGCTCAGGTGTTAGGTTGAAGGGGGTGGCTCTGATGCAAGGGATTGGGGGCTGCCGGCGTGGTAACGGTGGCTGCACTGGTGGGGCAAGCTGGGCCCGTCTCCCCCTCCTTCTCCTCCTGCGTCTCCTCTGTGGTGGCGGCTGTTGTTGTTGTTGAGGCATTGCAAGCAGGGCCTCCAGCTCCAGTAATGCTACTACTATTGGTATCATCTTGGTGTGGGAGGGGGTGTGGTGTGTGGGTGTGCTCCTTTTGTACTGGCCCTGACTCCATTGCCTCCACCTGTGCTGATTGTGTGCACCTGTGGCTCTTGGAAACACTGCTCGGGGTTCTTAACGCCTGGTCAGCGATGCCGGTATTAACACCATGCCGCTAAGCACTTTTTCAGCCTTCAGGAGGCCGTTATTTGCATGTCTGCATCACTTGTGATCTTATCCTGTTTACGGCATGCCGTTAATGCCGGCATGTTGTGTCGCGTGCACGCGCCCTGACTGCTATTTACGGCATCATACTTTATGGTGCCGTAAATAGCAGACTGGTTGGTCAGAATTGCCTGTAGCGGTAAGCGATGCCGGTAATCCTTTACCGGCATCGTTTTTCCCTTACCTCCAACCTCGGAATGAACCCCTATATGTACCAGCTACTCCTCCCCCTTTTTAATTATAAGAAAAAGCCTGAAAACCTTGTGGGACCAGGTCATTTGGGGCAGATATAGTGTGGTCGGATAACCAAGTTTCAGTGACGCAGATTAAATCCAAATTAAAATCCACAATCAAATCATGAATAAAAAGGTGATTTCTTTTACTGCCTAACAGGTGGGTGGGTTTTAGGAGGCCACTCTAGTTATAGTGAACAGGGAGACACAGAGTTTAGCCAAAGCCTAATTGAGGTAGAGTGGAGAGCAGTCAAGGAGTCAAGGCTTAGTCTCAGGAGAGTGCGAGTGTGCTCAGGGGCCCTCAATGAGTTGTCATAGAATAATGTGCAATAACTCCTACAATGGAGTTTTGATTGCAAAGATAGAGGAAGATAATAAGAAGGGCCAACAAGTCAAAACAATTGGACGACCGTCTCCAAGCTAAAATCACACTAAAGCATTACAAGAACTGACTGTAGAGTGACTTAGAAAACATGCTGAAAATAATTTGTGGGAGGAGATCCAATGATTTCTGGTGCCTGGTGAACAGTAATTTAGGTAATGCATCCTTGGCTCAGTTCAATAGTGTACCGGAAGAAGTCTGGGTGGCTCACTTCCCAGTCTTGTACGAGGAGAATATCGACTTCTTTAGGCTCAAAATAAGCAACAAGGAAATGTTTTGGGACGTTCCCCATGACATGAAGGCCATAATGGGAAAGCTGATGAAATTGAACAGCTCACATGCTCATGGCCAAGACGGCCTTACCAACGCCATGCTGAAACAGCATGCAGAGCCCTGGGCCGCATTCATCCGCCTTCTGTTCAAGCATATTTTTCAGAACAGCTGTCTACTGGAATCCTGGAGGAGAGCAATCGTTGTTCCGATATTCAAGAAGGGCGAAAGGAAGGACCCTAAGAACTACCGCCCAATTGGCTTTCTTGATGTGATCAGCACGATTTCTGGCTCAATGCTCTTGTCTCGATTGAATGATTGGTCTAGCAGAATAAGACGTACTGACCCTTTCCAAACCGGATTTGTCCGTGGGATTGAAATAGGGGTAAACATCTTGATCCTAAATATCCTGAAGGGTAAGGGTAGGGGGACAACAAACCAAGGCTTTACCTGGCTTTTGTTGACTTTGTCCAGGCCTTTGTTCAGGTGGGCCGATCAAGATTGTGGAACAAGTTGCTGCATTGGAACTGCCCAAGGTTTATTATGGAACCGCTGGTCTTGCTCCACTCTAACACCAGTATGAGGGTAAGACTGAACAAAACTGGCCTCTTGTCACAGGAGATAAAATAATACAGAGGTCCACTCGCCCCAGCCCTTTTCAATATTTTTTTGGCCAACCTGAGCAAGACATTGGACACAGAAAATTGCTTCTCTCCACGTGTGGGCGGGATCCTCCAAAGCCATCTCCTTTATGCTGATGACTTGGTATTAATAGACCAAATGCCTCTTGGGCTCCAACATCAGCTAGACAAACTGAGTAAGTACGTGGAAGCAAATGACCTCTGGATAAACACAAGAAATTGTGTTTCGGTTCTGGACTTTTAGAAGATGAAAGCGGCACCAATCCTGATTTACGGCTCAGAGGCAATCTTGAAACTACCTAACAAGGTATGGCCATTGTTGGATAGTATCTTCTGGAAAAGAGTTTTGAGAGTCCCGATGTCTGTCCCCATCCAAATTCTTCGCAGAGAAATGGGCCTCCTATCATTAAGGGCCAGAGTGGAATGCCAAAGACTGGCTCTATTCCGGAAATGTCTCCTTGGACAGAATGTTATAACCCTGGAGATCATATACCATGAAATACTGAAGGGGTTGAATGGGGCACTGAAGACCTGGTACAAAGCTAACATGTAAGTTGAAAGAAATCAGATCCACAGAAGAATATCTGAAAGTAATCCCTTCCAGAGTTAAAGTCAAGTTGGAGGAATGTGACTGGATTTCCCTTTTGAATGAAGCAAGTAGCTATAAACTGTACTATCATTTGGATCTGGAGGCCATGGCGCTGGGCGATCTACCAAGGTATTTAGCAAAATGCCTGACTAAATATCATAGAGATCAATTTCTAAAGATCAGCCTTAATTTATCATCAACGAATGAGATAATTGCAGCAAGGTTGCCAACCAGTGCACCAAAAGACAACCAATGCCAATTCTGCAGGGAGGAAGGGCTGGTGGAAACCTTAAATCATCTGTTCCATTTTTGGCCAGCTTTGACTGATGAAAAGACAAAACAATTGCTGGAAGACGTAACATCACTGGGTCTTGACGCCTGGTGGGCTCTGCTGATCGGGGGGGTGGGGAGGGTGTCAGTGGTACTGGCAGCTGTGGCATTTATGAACAAGATTTTAAACAGTGAGAAAGCAAGGGGGAAACTGTGTGACCACTTGTGGATTTTCCCTTTCTTCTCTTTTCTTTTATTGGAGTATTGTGGCTTGAAGTAAGGAAACTTCCTGTTCCCTTTGGGACAAGGAATTAAGATACCAGTGTATTTGCAAAGTTTGTAATTAATAAATGCAAATAAAATTTTAAAAAAATGTAATATGCAATAACACACAATAATTTAGCTTAGACAGTCACTTATACAAACAGTTATTTATTTAGATCTCTAGAGCACACTAAAAATGAAACTAGCAGGTAGTAATATCATAGAATGCCATAAAAAACATATATGCATTCACTTACAATACAACACTTAATAACTAACCAGGTGGAACATGTAGGTAATGCAGATGTAGGCAAAATTATGAGGACCAGTTACAAGTTCAATTCCTTATACTTTAGAAGTCCAACCCTAAAATGTATGGGGCCTAATTTCAAAAACTCACAGTTTCCAACACAAGGTTTCTCAAAGAAGATGTTCACTACAGGGATGGAATGGACTTGTGGTGGTGATTCAGAATAGTTTCAAACTTTTACCAGAAGACAGTTAAGTTCTCCTCTCTCTTCCAGACCCATGGCTAACCCAGGGGCAGGATACTTGGCCCAGGTTCGAGGGCCAAGGGTAAGTAAGAGGGAAATAGGAGACAAAGGCCTTTGCACCCAATGTTATCCTATGGAGGGTGGGAATGGGAGGGAACAGGCACAGATATGCTTAATTACCCCTCTGACTCCGATATTCATGATGGATCATCTGGAGGTCACTGTGAGCGAGGTCTTCCATCCTTTGTTTGGGTGAGAGGTTAGAGGATTCTTCTGGTTAGGTGAAACTGCAAGATGCAAGCCCAGTCGATGAAAACATGCAGACTTTCATGATGCAGACTTCTTCAGGACACTTCACTGGATGGAGGAAGGCGAATCCCAGCGACGATCACCATTTGCAGGTGTCAAAAGGCGTCCTTGCAGTCACAGACAAAGATGCAGCTCCAGGACCGGTTCTCTTGAAGATGGAAAGCTGAACATTTGGGAGAAGGCAATTTATGGTACAAGCTGGCGACCACCAAAGTTCCGGGCTTGAATGCAGAGCGGCGAAGATTCTGGTGAGGTCGCCCACCACAGAGCTGGTCAGTCCACTGGGCAGTCCAGGGGCACTTGTGAAGGCTCTTTGGGCATGCAACCTCGAGAAAACGTCGAGACTAGTTGGTCCCACTAGTACAAAGGCTGAAGCACTGACCAATCTTTGGAGATCAGGCAGAACGGCAGGGCGTCACTAGGCCCATCCCTGGAGGGGATGCTGGTCCACTGCAGAAGTTATCCTCGGGTCGTCAACAGGCTGCTCCTTTTCAAACTTTTCTTGACTCCAACGTAAATCTGAAGAAGGTCTGCAGGAGTCCTCCTCTTATCCATAACTGGAGCTTAAAGCAAGTCCAAGCCCACCAATGGAAAGGATCTGCCCCATTCAAACAGCCAGTAGTGTTCCAATCAGGGATAACTACTGGTTTTACATCCGTCCCTGTAGCAGACTTTCTGGCACCAGGCATGTGGACTGGGACTAGGCAGTCTCAGCCCCTTCTTGAGCCACACACACAAAGGTGAACTAACCCATGGCAAGCACATGACCTTTATATGGGATCTCATGACCTGGGAAGGCAGGAAGAAGGAAAAACTACAATATGGCCAAGGAATAAGCAGAAATCACGCGGCACAGCCATATATTAGGGCACTAACCATGTTCTGTAGCCCTTTGCATGAAATCCGAATGTGCATATGAAAAATAAAGCAACAACTGTAAAATTGTAACTGCTGCCACCCTTTTGTCTTTAGGCACATTTAATAGAACCAAAAAATCCCAAGTGTAAAAAGTTAGGGTGATACAAAAGTATCTCTTATTGCACTGCAAGGTGCTTTATGCAGTGTAAAAATACAATAGTTCAAAAGGGAAACAGTTTCCCAGTACTGATAGTCTGAAGGACTAGTCAGTTTGCCCATAACAAATGATCAAAGGGCAAGGAAAGTGAAGATGAAGGCTTTATTTCCCTTTAAAAAAAAAGTCAGCACAGGATAAAAAAAAAACAAAGCAAAATGAATGGGGTTCCATCCAAAACTATGGAGGGAAAGTTGCAAAAACAATATCTCAGAAAGATTGCTACGAGCAAGATTAATATAATAAGAGTCAACTAGATACTTTTGACTGAGGTCTCCCCGTATGCATAGTTAAACGATAGCTGAACAGTACACAAAGGGCCTCATCACGAGTTGGGCGGTATCCGGAGTATTCTCTGTCGAGTGCTATTTGTGCTGACGCCACGATGTCTGGCGGAAACAACGCCAGATCATGAGTCGGCATGCACATGCACACGGTCATGGCGTTAACACAAATAGCGCCCGGCGGAAAAAGTGGCCATGAACACGTAAATCCAGCGCACATTGCGCTACCGCCGAGCTGCAGTGCTAGTAGCACAGTGGGAAACGCGTCACTGCCGGAACGGGAAATAAAGCGGTGGCCATCTTGGAAATCACAATCTGCTGGAAATCACAGCCCCTGTAAGCCATCCACTCCCCTAAAGCTTGGAAAATGTCACAGGAACGTACCAGGGGCAAGTCAGCATTGGACAGGGTGAGAAAACCCAAGTTTACAGTTGCCATACTTGTTGAGATTTTGGGCCATCAGGAAGAGCTGTATGGTGCCCAGCAGCGCAAGACAAGTGCACAGCAGCGAGTACAGATCTGGAGACAAGTGAGCCAGAAGGTGTCAGCGGTGGGTCGTGTGCCCAGGGATGGGGAGGACAGCTGCAAGTGCCTGAATGACTTGCAGGTCCATGTCTGTGGTCTCCTGGCCCAGCACAGGAGCGAGAGCATGGGGACTGGAGCAGGGCCAGCACCGCCGGAGCTCACCCCATTGGAGGAGCAGATGACTACCCTGATGGACATGGGCACAATTGAGGGAGTCGGAGGAGCGGAGGCTGGCACCGGTACTCAGGAGGCTGCAGGTGAGAACGCTCCCCCCTGAATATGCATAAATCTGTTAGGCCCACACCTCCAAACCCAGTGTGAATGTATGTGTTTGCAATGTGTGTGACGCACCGCAGCCACCCATTAGTGCTGCCTCGTACCACCGTACCCTAGCGCCCCCTTGTACCATAAGTACCTACAATGTATCAACCTAAGCCCCAAGGGAAAGACATCCATGGGCATGGCACAGCAACGTGATGTGTGGGTGCGTATCAAAGCCCCCCATGCACAGCGATATGGGAGCTGTGCATTCACAACAGACATCTGAAGATGTCACACCAACATGTCCAAGCAGTGTCCCTCCCCTGTAGCACGTCCCACCAATCACAACATGGGGACTGACTAATATGCAATGACCAAGCATGATAGAAACTGTGCCCTAACCTACTGTAAGGCATGAAATACATGATAGAAATTTAAGTTGCCCTGAACTCATACAACACCCTATGCACCCCACAGGCATGCAGCGCTCATGGCAGGGCAATGATGATGGGTAGGAAGCATCCACATCCAGCCGCATGTCCAGACACGCGTCCAACCAGCACCACCACCCCGCAAAGGGATCGGCATGAGAAGGCAAGATGCAGGACACATCCTAGGTCACCCCACTCAGACCGGTGCAACATCCACAAGGCCACAGGACGACAGCGCCTCAAACGCCGGAAGCCACCACGGGTATTCAGGATATAGAGGGAGCCACCAGTGGGCCTAACTTGGATGAGGGCCACACATCTGCAGTGGTACGACACACTGCACTTGTGTCCTCACCTAGCCAGAGTGCCACTCATGAGCACACCCCAAGGGAGCCCGGAGCAGGTGCCAGTGGAAGCACACACTCCCCATGTACCTGTGCGTGTACGTCGTGTTGCACACCTGTGCCTGATGTGGACACACCTTTCTATGGTTCCCATGAAGGCAGCCCTCCATCCGCAGCAGCCCCATCATAGATGCCATGTGCCCCAACAGCTCCCCTGCCACCCCGCACAGACCTGTCAGTCCAATCACCAGCCCACCTGACAGGCCCATCGCCACAGGAGCTGCTGTGATGGGGCGGCTGGATGCAATAGAGGCTCAACAGTGGAGATTTGAGGCCATGTCGGCTGAGCACAACCGCCACATCAAGGCAATAAGCTGTGCCATGGACAAAGCTGCCAAGACCATGGGACGTGATAATGCGTGCACCCGTAGAGTGGTGGGGGCTGTACATCAGCCCTTACAGGATTTGGACAAACTCGAGTACATGAGCAGTGTGAGGGCCAATCTGCACATGCTGAGCAGATGCGAGCGGCAAACAATCTGCTCCGCCAGTAGCTGCAGTTTTCAGGAGCTATTCCATCTACCTCTAAAACACCCACAGAGGGATCCCTGGAGGCTTCGCCCAGGCGCCGTTCTCTGCGCAATCTCCCACACCGCTCACCAGAGGGACCCGGACGTGGGAAGTGCCCATGACCATCTGCATTGCTCTTCCAGAGTGCACGGAAAATCATAAATCACCAATGCAATTACGGAGCCAATACTTTGAACGCAGTAAGAAGCAATAACTTTCAACCACACACTCTTAGAAAATAACGAGCACTTATACGGCTATTTATTCAAAGCTTAGAAGCAACCAGTGATAACATAGAAATAAATCGCAGAAGAAACATAGAAATAAATCACAGAAGAAGCAAAGAATTCAAAAGGAAATAAATCACTGTGAGCGTAACTGGATTCCTCATCTCGCCAGAAGAGGCTGGAAGACCCTGATAACAGCCAGGCCGAGAGCACAACAGCCCACAGGTATGCCGGACGAAAGCATCCTCCTCCGGCTGAAGTCTCACTTGACCGCTCAGGGGTTCAGCATATTTATGCACATTTCAAAAAGGGGTGGTGATTTCTCGAACCTTCTGGCAACGCACTTGCGCATTGATGAGCAGCGGTTGGTTGCCAGCTGGGTCAACCGACAGTACCCTCAAGGAGCAAAGTGCCTCCCCTCCTCTAAAAACAAGCACCACGTAAAACAGTCCCATAGCTCATAACAAGACATAACAAAGTTAGCTTTACCGGCAGAAATGTCCTTGACTGCATACCAGGGTTGGAAAGCATGCTGTCTTCAGTACCGTGAATCTAACTCTCAGCAAAACGCGTGCAGCTTTTCACTGCGGCATGAAGTAAATATCCATCATGGCTCCGAGCGCTCCCAGAATGCACTGCGCACCAGCACCATGTTTTAGCTCAAGCATAACACCATCCTAGATGGACATAGCACAGCTGTGCCGAGTCCTGGGCACATGGACGCACTGGCACTGTTTTGGGGTGTTCTGAAGGGGGAGGGGGATTGTGTGCTGGGGTGTTTACAGAGGGAGGTGGGATTGTGTGCTGGGGTGTTCACAGGTGGGAGGTGGGATTGTTTACTGGGGTGTTCACAGGGGTGAGGGGGGATTGTCCAACTAATAAATCCTGTTCATTATGCATACAGAGCATGGACATTCATGATTGTGTTAAAGTGCTCTTTATTTTACAAGTGAAATGTGTTACATGTACCCATCCACCGGATCAAAAATAGTTGTCAATCAAGACCTGTCTGGCCAACCTCGCCTCCCTCACCCCATCCCTGTGTGCATGTGCCCCGGCTTCAGGCACATTTTCATCTTCACTCCCATCCCCAGGCGGCTGGCCATCAGCATCAGGGGGAAGTGGCACATGCCTGCAACAGCAAATGTTGTGCAGCTTGGCACAGGTAAGTACGATTTTGCCAACTGTCTCTGGTGCATACATCAATGCCCCTCCCATATGGTCTAGGCACCGGAAGTGTGCCATCAGCAATCCAAATGCCATTTCCACACAGATGCGTGTACGCCCATGGGCAATGTTATATGCCAGCTCAGCTGGAGTGTGTGGAGTCCTCACAGGGGTCATGAGCCATGTGTACTGCGGGTATCCAGAATCACCTGCAGGGGAGAGAATGCGGACATTAGGCCAAGGTTGGTTCAGTGGGTGTACAAGGCTCAGACATCAGTGACATTGGCAGCAGAGTGAAGTATGTGTTGAAAAGGTTCATGCCATCTCAGTGCAATGTTGTCATACATCCTTCGCCTTCCAGGACATGCGTGGGCTGAGTTTTACATGCAGCAGTGTATTAATTATTATGTTAATGCCTATGTGTGTCAGACTCATGTAGTACATGTACGCTATTTTCCATATAGCTACTTTCATTGTGGTGTGTGCTGTGAAAGGTGCAGTATTCAATCAATGGACTACTTACTGCATGCACCACCCTTGTGTCTAAATGCCACAGTACTCTGTCCCTTATATCTGCATGTTCAGGCGACATGTTGTTAGGCCATGTGTTGTGGTATTCGCTATGGCTGGTGTTACGTTTGGACTTGGAACAATCATGTACATTTGGCCGGGCATGTGATTGTCCAATCAGGGGTCACTATCTCAGGGATGCGCATTGTTGTCACTCCAACTACTCGTGTATATTGGTTTTGTGGATGTGCCTACATTAGGACTCTATTGGCATGACTGGCTGGTGGCCAGGGTGGTTTCTCTCTTCTGTGTCAGGATGACCAGCAGCACCGCGACACACACAAGATGATTTGTGGTAGTTGGGCTCCCAAATGTGACTGTGCTTTCACAAGTGTGTGCCATTCAGGGTGTGCTATGATGTGTGGAACGTGTGCAAGGGTTCTCATGTGAGGCACATGCATTGAAAGTGTGATGTGCTAGATAGGGCTGCCTGTGACTCCTGCTGGCACACAGGGATTCCTGTGTGTATGCCCCCCCAACAGGTGTAATATAGCAGGCGTTTCAGACCAGATTTGTACTCGCCCAACATCCATGTGTTTTGTACACGGCGCTTCTCCCTGTACGCTGGCAGGGTCTGTTGCGCAGGACCATGGAGTCGTGGGTGGATCCTGGATAGCGGGCGCAGCAGTGGGTGAAGGTTAGGTTGGGACTACACGTCATTTGCACATTCATGGAATGGGACCTCTTACGGTTCCTGTAGGCTGCCTCATGTTCCCGGGGTGCTACTAGTGTTACATGTGTGCAATCTAGGGCTGCTATGACATTCGGGACTTGGGCAATGACATGGAACTGTGCCTTAAGATGGTTGACCTGTACCTGTGTGGCTGGCAATGCAATGTGCTCATTGACATGGAGTCGCAGTGCATCCAGCACCTGTCCCAGCACGGCACTGAAGGTGGACTGGACCATACCATGCATCATGGCAACGGTGTGTTGGAAGCTGCCAGTCCCGAGGTACTGTAGAATGGACACAAGCTCCTCCTCCTCCTCCTCCTCCCGGCTCCCGGCTCCCGGCTCCCGGCTCCCGGCTCCCGGCTCCCGGCTCCAAATGGCAACATGGTGTTGGGAAGGGTGTGTTGTGCGTGGCTTTTGTAGGCCTCTGGTGTGCATTGTTTTCACCTGGGGCCTTATTGCTGTCTCATGTGTTCTTTTACCTCCAGCATTTGGCAAGGGGTATTTTTGGCAGTTTTACCGCCGGTTTTCTGGCGGTAAGAGTGCCAACACTGGACTTGTGATGGCTCTGTAATAGCGCGTTTGGTTGCTGGGGCTATTACAGCCGGCAGGATTTACAGTCGTGATCCGGCGGAGCGGTATTGGCAGCGATAATACCGTATCCGCCGGATTTAAGGGTTACCACCCTACTCGTGATGAGGCCCAAAGACTAAACCACCAGCAAAACAAGGATAACTTACTGAAAAGCAGTCATTTACACTTGACTGATGATTGCGCAGCGCAGCATCCCTCTAAGCCAGCTAGGCACAACAGTAAAGCAGGCTTTGGGTCAGCGTAGTCACGCTCACACGGGCTAGTTATGCCTGTGTGGCTACTAAAATTGATGTTTTCACAGCAGGGCCCCTGGATGCATGTGGGAAATATAATGTGATAGGCATAGGGAGGCAATAGAGCTACCCTTATTGTAAAGTTAATTTCAATTTCTACAGATATCTCACGCAACAAATAATACAATTTCAACAACTTTATCCTAATTGATTTGCAAGGTGTACCTAATCAAAACACTACAGTGAATGGCATTACATTAATAAAATCATCAGCAAAGAATCTAGAATTTGGGTTGACGTGTGCCAGTTATACCTGCACAGGGCCTAAAAGGGGTGGTTTTACTGTTGCACCCCTGGATGCGAGCTGGAACTGTGGGAAATGTAGTGCGACAGGTTTAGTGTGGGAATAGAAACCCTCACCATAAAGTCCATTTCCATTTCTAAAGTAGTAATTTCTTCAGTGCCCAGAAGATTTGAACCCAGCAGCGATAGTCATGCATTCCACGAGATGCCACTCACTTAACAGTAGTAGATTTATGTTTTGCATTTTTCTCTCTAGCATACATGAAGATAGCCAATATCTGTTAGTGTTTTCACACAAAGGAAATGCAGTACACCTGGACCCACATGCACCAGGCGGTATACAGAGTACCCCACCATCTTCTTCCGACAACTAATAAAAAAGATCTAGACAGCAAAGTTCCCTGGTGGGTCAGTTCTGGTCCAGTAGGTGGACGATTTGTTAATCGCCTCACCAGCATAGAAAGTGTACAGGCAGGAAACAGATGTTCTATTGACTGCTCTTACTGAGAAAGGGCATAAGGCATCAAAGACTAAATTGCAGCTATGTAGGGAAACAGTGCACTATTAAGAATATGACATAGCCCAAGGTCTCTGACCGATAGCCATGTCCAGGAAAGAGGCAGTACATAAGATTCTGAAACCTCAGACTGTTACACAAATTATGACATGTTTGTGAATAATCGTATACTGCCGACAATGGATTTTAGGGTACTCCAAAATCGTCAAACCGTTCCTGCAATACACCAGAGTGAACATTATAGAGGTCCTAGATTTGACTCCTGAAGCTGAAGACTTTGTTGAAATAAAGCCTAGCTTTGCCACGGCGCCTAAGGCTTTCCCATTGCAAGAAAGGATTCATTTTATAATGTCACGAAAAAACAAACTGCTTTGACCTAGCTGTTCTAACACAGAAACATGGCATACACTATGAACCAAAAGCTTACTACAGCAAAGAACTGGACCCTGTTACTGGTGGATTGCCACCCTGCTTAATATGGGTTGCGGCAACCGCACTAGCGGTAGAACAGTGTGTAAACATTGTACTCGGATCCCCTCTAGACGTTACAGTGCACCATTCACATACCGGTTGACTATTGAAAACTTACGTCACAGCTTATGTCTGTATCCCGTGCTAGCAAATATGACATTTCCCTCTTGAATTTCTCTAACCCTGACCAGATGCTGAGTACGGAATCGATCATCTCTGCTATGCACTCCCAAGGATGGGGAACCGTACAACACCAAACCTCATGATTGTGTCACTATAACTGGTTGTTTACTGACAACTCAAAGAGACCTAGCTGATGTACCCTTACCTGACGCAGTTCTAACTTACTTTGTTGATGGGTTTTGTTACCACGATCAGAATAGGAGATTGATTGCAGGGTATACAGTGTGTGAGCCTGGGCAAGTGGTGGAGAGTGGAAGGTTGCCCCAGGTTAATTCCACCCAAATCGCAGAGTTGAGCGCATTGACAAGAGCATGCAGTTTGGTCACTCCATAATCTGTAAATATATACATTGACTCTTACTGTGCATTTAGGGTATCCCATAACTTTGGTCAACTCTGTAAGCATAGAGGATTCCCGACTTTGATAGGATCCCCTTTCAAGAACAGCAAATATGTTAAAGCTCGCCTAGATGCCATCATGTTATCTGAGGAAATACCACTGCACACCAGCCCCTGGATGGCGAGACCTGTTGTAGTAATGATTTTGCAGAGTGAACTGCCAAACTACCAGCAGTGTCTGACATAGAGGATGAATACATTTTCCCTGTAACATCGAGTCCTGTCTCCTCCCCATAGCAGACCCTGAAAGTCTTGTCCCCAATGAAAGAAAGCACCCATATTGTGAAAAGGATACTTTGATAAGAAAAGGGTGTCAATGAGTACATGATGACTCTCTGTGGCAAGATGCCCAACGTCGTTTAGTTTCCCCTAGGACATTATCACACACAGTTAGGATGTACCATAGCTAGGCTCATGTGGGAAAGAAGAACAAGTCACTTACCAAACTGGTAATGTTCTTTTGAATGGATGTTCCTCCAACATATTCCTCATCTATGACATGTAATGTCCACAGCTCTGCTGCTTCGGAATGTTTTTAGGCCAAGGGCGCCCTTGCATCGATGGGGTCGGGTCAATGTCCCTCGAGGGCCTCCGTCAAGGGGTGACATCATTGGATGTTATATGTAGCATGCACGGCGCCCGTAGTCTCAGTTCATGTTTTTCCCCCTCACAACGGATGGCACACATGCCCAGAACACAGCATCGACTGCACTTAGCCTTGCGGGACGTAAGCTGTAATGGCATAGGAAATTCTTGAGAGGGGTACACTGGGAGGGTGATGAGGAATACATTGGAGGACCATCCAGTCGAAAGAACGTTACCAGAAAGTTACCAGTTTGTAACTTGTTCTTCGAATGGATTGTGTCCTCCAACGTATTGCTCATCTATGACAGACTCCCAAAGGAATAACCATGATTGGAGGAGGGAAAATAATTTAGACATACCCAACTAAATGGCAGAGTAAAGCACTGCCTTACCAAAGGCAACATCCTGAGCATGGGAAGTATCCAGGGAGTAATGCTTAACAAACGTGTGTATAGAGGACCACGTTGCAGCATCACAGATATTTTTCACCGGCACACAGCTCTGGAGGGCTGTCGAAGTAGCAATGCCCCTGGTGGAATGAGCTCGCAAACCCTCAGGAGGGTCCTTAACAGCCAACCGGTAGCATTCCAAAATAGTGAGGAAAATCCACCTAGACATGGTCTGCTTAGAAACAACGTGTCCTAAACGGTGTCCAGTATACCCGACAAAGAGCTGGTCGTCCACTCTGATTTTGGCCATTCTGGAGAGATAAAAGCTCAAGGCTCTTCTACGATCCAACCGATGGAGCCGTTCCTCTTCCTTACTAGGATGAGGAGGAGGTTAGAAAGCGGGGAGTACCACCTTCTGACTCAAATGAAATTCTGACACAACCTTAAGTAGAAAGGACAGACGTACTCTCAATACAACCCTGTCCTTGTGCAACCAAGTAAAGGGTGGCTTAGAAGAAAGTGCCTGCAACTCGCTCACTCTTGTAGCAGATGTAACTGCAACTAAGAAAACAGTTTTAAATGTCAAGAGTCGTAACGGACAAGGGTGCAGAGGTTCAAACGGAGCACTCATCAGAAATTTCAGAACCAAATTAAGGTCCCAGACCAGCACCTGAAACGGTGATGGCGACAACACATTTGTGAGCCCTTTCAAAAACGGAGTGATCAGTGGAGTTTTAAAATAAGATAATTCTTCTGAAGAGCACTTAAAGATAGACAGCGCTGCCAAATAACCTTTAATGGTGCCCACCTGAAGACCCCTGTTGGCCAAAGAAAGCAAGAAGGAAAGAACCTCCGGAATCGAACACTGAAAAGGATCAACATTCTTTCCTTTGCACCAGTCGCAAAACTTACGCCAACGGTACAGGAACTTTGTTGCCAGCCGCCTAGCCGAAAGCAACACCTCCATCATGTCATCCGGAAGGTCCCAATCCCTATATCTCAACCTCTCAGAAACCATGCGTGAAGGTTGTGAGTCTTGACCTCCGGGTGGAGAACCTGACCTTCCTCTCGTTAGAGTAGATCCTCTTTAAGGGGCAGACGCATTGGATGACAGATGGACATGTCTAGAAGGTCCGGGTACCACGCTCTCCTGACCCAATCTGGAGCAATGAAGATCATGCAGGACCCGAACCGTCGCAACCTCCTGAGAACTTGAGGAACGACGGGGATCGGAGGAAACGCGTACAGTAGCGGGAAGAGCCACTCCACGACAAACGCGTCTCCTAATTCCCTCGAGCAATACCTTTTGCGCTTCCGGTTGGCACCGGTCGTGAACAGGTCCACTTGCGGGGTTCCCAAAAGGGCGAAGGTCTCCTGAAGGATTTCCTGAGCTAGCTCTCACTCGTGGGAGACTGCACTCTGCCTGCTCAGAGCGTCCGCCGCCATGTTCTCCTTTCTGGCTAGATGAACCGCCGATAGGGAGATTCACTCATGGATTGCCCAGAACCAGAGCTGCATTGCCTCCTTGCACAGAGGTAGTGACCCTACACCTCCTCTCTTGTTGAGATAATGCATCGCCACTGTGTTGTCTGTCATTATCAGGACATTCTTCCCCCATACAGACGACAGGAAAGCCTTCAGTGCCAGTCTGATGGCTCTCAATTCCAAAAGATTGATGTGAAGTCTGGACTGCGATGGAAACCAACGACCACTGATGGACAGATCTTTGGCATGGGCTCCCCACTATGTCAGGGAAGTGTCCATCACTACGGTGACATCTGGCCATAGCTGCCAAAAAGGTTCTCCTTTCATGAGATCTTTCTCGTCGGCCCACCACAGAAGCTCCTGTGAGACCGAGATTGGGACATGAAGAAGATCCGACATCCTGCCCGAGAAATGGACCATTGAGTCCATAGAGCCCACTGAAGGGATTTCATTCTCAAGTGGGCCTCTGGCACCAGAAAAATTCAGGATGCCATGAGGCCTAGCAACCTTAACAATTTGAAAGCCGGACGACTCTGAACTTGTTGAAATTTTGTGATCATCTGAAGAATGTGATGAGCCCTCACCTTGGGTGGCGAGCACATCCCCAAGGACGTGTCCAAAACTGCCCCCATGTACTGCAGCTGTTGGGATGGTGTCATATGTGACTTCTTGAAGTTGAGGGAGAAGCCCAGCTTGTGAAGGGAGTGGCAGGTGATGCTGAGATGATCCAAGGCTTGTTCAAGAGAACGCTCCCTGATCAGAGAATCGTCCAGGTAGGGGTAGAAGTGAATCCCCCCCTCTCCTGAGATGCGCTGCCAACACCATCATGAGCTTGGTGAAGACCCTCGGGCGGAGGTGAGCCCGAATGGTAGTACCCGAAACTGATAGTGGGAGCCGCCAACTGCAAACCTCAGGTATTTCCTGTGCTTAAGATGGATTGGCACATGAAAATAAGCATCCTGCAGGTCTAATGACACCAAGATATCCTGAAGTTTGAGGGCCAGAAGGATCTGAGAAAGAGTGACCGTCTTGAACTTGTCCTTCCTGAGGAACTTGTTCAAGTATTGTTAGTCCAAGATGGGTCTCAGTCCTCCGTCCTTCTTGGGTATCAAAAAATAAGGGAAATACCAACCCTTGTTCCACTCCGCCACAGACACTGTTTCTATAGCGCCTTTCGCCAGCAGGGCTAAAATCCCCTGCACAAGGAGCGGATCCGGAACCTTCAAAGAGTGTTTCCTCAGTGGATTGTCGTGAGGCCTGCGAAGAAAAGTGTAACGCTCACCTGATTCCCGCAGAGGCGCCGGTCTTGACTGGGTGAATGCCGTATCTACAAAGGTGATGTGTAACACACGGTTGGCTCTTTGGGCTGGACCTCTGTGCACTGTATGTCTGACTTGAAGAGTAAGATGTCTGCAGATAGAAAATATGGGATTAATGAACTGGGGTTATTGGGTGCCTCTCTCCTCTTCCCTTTCTCTTCTCCTGTAGAACCCCAAAGGTTAACGCCTTCACCTTAGGTAAGTGAACGCCGAGCTCTCCATCTGCCTCGGGGCAGGGTGCCGTAACCAGTTTCTTCACTGGATAAGGGTGCAGGCCTCTTGACCTCAGAGGACTGCTGTCCGTCGTTAACTGCACGAACGGTAAGTTCTGGGCACTTCAAATGTCTTAAAAGTCTTTTGTAATGATATCTCTTTTTTTGCAGGGTTCCGGCGATGGCGGATGGCGGGCTGATGAGAGTTGAGGATCGAACCCGCGTGAGGAATAGAAGCGCCTGGAAGCACGTAAGTAAGCGCTTGTAGCCTGCTTCACGATGCGCACTAACTGTCCCTTTTATCTTGCAGGTACAAGTTGGGAGCTTTAGAGAAGCTGAAGGGTGCTGGAATACCCACTGGATTCGGCGTGGGAAGGAGTAATGGCACGTGAGTAATAAAGTTGCCCAATGTCTTTAAACGCACCTTCTTTTATCTTTCAGATGCGGGATGCAGCGCCAAAGGCCTCCGGAGCGTGCGAAGAGTAGGTAAGCCTTTGTCTTTCAGATGCCGGAATGCAGCGCGAGGCGTTGGTGACAGCCGATGGACCAGGTAAGAGATGCGCTGCCACTGAAGACCGTAGTGCTAACCTGTTCCTTCTTTGTCTTTACAGGTGCTGCTGAAGACGGGATATCAGGATGGTAAGCCTTTGTTCCCTTAGGCCCAGGATCAGAAGCAGAAAACACGATGAGCGTTCTGCTGCAGAGAATGCAGAATAACACAAAGCAAGATTCATCCATCGGGTGTGGTTTAAATAGCCTCCTGTAGTGCTTAGGTGTCTCCTTCCACAGCCACGCCTAGGTAAGAAAAGAGTTCCTGCTTTCCAGAAGAGTTCCAGTGTTCTGAACCTAGGGAGTGGCTCCTGCCCCACCCAACAGGAAAAGTAGTCCCAAACAGAAGAGGATCAGGGGTTCAACTGGCAGGTAAGTAAGCAGCATGGTCTGCTGCAGGTAAGTCCACCCAAGCATTATGAGCCCGGCGCTTCCAGCGCTGGGACTGGGCATCTTTATGAGCCTGGTGCCACTGGCGCCAGGACAGGGTCCAAAAGGTCCCAATTGGGACTGGCTGGCACTCAGAACCGGGGTTATGGGTCTGCTTCCAAGGGAGTCGGGAAAGTCCTGATCTTTTGGAAGCAGAGATCATGACAGCACCCCCCCTCAAGGCCCCTCCCAAACCGGGCTTCTCCGGGGATTTGGGCTTGTTAGGAAATGTTAGATGAAATCTTTTGATTAGACGAGGCGCGTGGACATATTCTGCAGGTTCCCAGGATCTTTCTTGGGGACCATAGCCTTTCCAGTCAATCAGGTAAAATAGTTTAGATTTGGAGATCTTGGAATCCAGGATGCTTTTGACTTCAAACTCGAGTTCTCCATCAACTAGAATAGGTTTTGGAGATGTAGTTAGTCGGGTTTGAGGTTGCACGGGTTTTAATAGAGAGACGTGGAAGACCGGATGTATCTTCATGTGAGGGGGCAAGTCCAACTTGACCGCTACTGGATTTACTATGGTAGTGATGGAATAGGGACCAAGGTATCTTGGGTTGAATGTGCGTGGTCCTTTTAGAGGTAGATATTTGGTGGATAACCAGACTTGATCTCCTACTTGATATTGGGGGGCTTCCTTCAGATGTTGGTCTGCTCCTTTCTTGTATTGTTCTTTAGCCCTTTGAAGGTGAGAAACGGCTTCCTTAAAGGCTTGGGTGATTGTAGAATGCAGGTGGTCTACGGCTGGTGTTCCAAGATCTTGGTGTGGATCCAACTCCGAGGTTCGAGGGTGACTACCGTATAAAAGAAAAAACGGGGTCTTCCCAGTTCCCGAGTGGACAGAGTTATTGTAGGCATATTCGGCTATCCAAAGGATATCTTTCCAAGTTTTTTCAGTTTGTTGTAGCATGCAGCGCAAATACTGTTCCAGAGTTTGATTGGTCCTCTCGGTTTGTCCGTCGGTTTGAGGATGGTGGCTGGTCGAAAGTCTCACATCAATTTGAGCCGACCGACAGCAACTTCGCCAAAAATGAGAAATAAATTGACTACCTCGATCCGAAATTAGAACTGAAGGAAAACCGTGCAGTCGGACGATGTTTTCGAGAAATTCTCGGGCCAGAGTTGCTGCTGTTGGTAAGCCTTTGAGTGGAATGAAATGTCCCATCTTGGAGAATAGGTCCACGATTACTAGGATCGTATTGTATCCGGAGCATGGAGGTAGATCGGTGATGAAGTCCATAGAAAGTGTATGCCAAGGGCGAGGCGGGATGTCAATAGGGCGTAAGAGGCCGGCTGGTTTTTCCTTTTGACTCTTGTTTTGGGCGCATACTCCACAGGACATTATAAAGTCTCTGATATCTTTTTTCCAAGACGGCCACCAGAAGTAGCGCTTGATCTTTTCCGAGGTCTTGGTCATACCGGGATGTCCTTCCATTAAAGAATCGTGATAACAAGAGATTACCTTTTTCTGTAAATCTGTGCTGGGCAGGTATAACCGTTCTTGGAAATATAATAGGTTGTCCTTCACCGTAAAGTCCTTTCCCTGCAGATGCCAATTCTGTATGTCTGCTGGAGTTACCAGTAGCCTGGCTTTATCCTTAACTTCCTCTATGGATTGTGTGGCGATTACACCTAGAATTCTTTGTTCGGGAATGATAGGTACAGGTTTAGGATTGATCAAATGTTCTTCCACTCCCATCCGAGAAAGGGCATCAGCTTTACCGTTTTTTGTACCAGGTCGATAGGTAATTATGAAGTCAAACTCGGCAAAGAATAGTGCCCAACAGAGTTGCCTAGAGGATCGAGGACCATTTTCACGTGTTTCCGATGTTCAGTTTCCCATGAAGAATAAACGAGGATGTCGTCAATGTAAACAACAACACACACATCTATGAGCTCTCTGAGGACATCGTTCATAAAATATTGAAAGGCGGCCGGGGCATTGCAAAGTCCGAAGGGCATGACCTGATATTCAAATAGCCCATACTTGGTGCGGAAGGCCGTCTTCCATTCATCGCCCTCTTTTACTCGTAGGCTCCTCTAAGATCCAGCTTTGTATATATGCATGCTTTTCTGACTTGGTCCAGGAGTTCAGGGATCAAAGGTAACGGATATCTATTCTTAACGGTGATCTGGTTCAGGGCGCGATAATCTATACAAGTTCTAAGGTCCCCTTCTTTTTTGGAACGAAGAACAAAGCTGAGGAAGCAGGGGACTTGGAAGGACGAATAAACCCATTCGCTAGGTATTGATCCAGGTATTGTCGGAGGTGAAGATTCTCAGGCTCGGTGAGGGCATAAATTCTACTACAAGGAGGAGTAGATCCAGGTATCAGGTCTATCTGGCAGTCATAAGACCTATGAGGAGGTAGAGAGTTAGCCTGATCCTTCCGGAAAACATCTTGGAATTCTAGGTATTCAGGAGGTAACTGGGGAGCCTCCGAGGAAATTGCTGCCAGTGCAACACCAGGTCGAGGGTGACAAGTAGAGACACATTCTGGAAACTGAACCGTTCTTGCTCGCCAATCGATCTGAGGATTGTGCTTCTCTAACCAAGGAATTCCTAGAATAATCTGGAACTGAGGGGCCTTGATCACATCGAACACGATCTTCTCATGGTGTCCATCTTGACTTACTAGCGTCACTTCTTGGGTGGTATGCGTTACTGGTCCGGAGGCTATCTCCGTACCATCCACCGTAGTAATGACGTCCTTTACAGCCTTTGGACAAAGAGTCAGATTCATCCTCAAAACCATTTCATGATCCACATAATTGCCGATGGCACCGCTGTCGACGTAAGCTTCAATCGCATGTAATCGATCCGGATGTTCAGGGCTAATGAGGACCATAGGTATCACGAAATGCGAGGTCACTGAACTGGTTTTAACGCTCGGCAAGAGGACCTCTATTCTTGTCGGGCGAGGTCGTTTCCCTGCTCAGAGTTTGTGACCCTGGTAACTGCAGCTCCTACTGCTTTCTTGGCTGGTTTCACCGGACAGTCTCGAAGAAAGTGCCCCGAGTTTCCGCAATAGAGGCATAATTGCAGCTGTTTTCTCCTTTCCCGCTCCTTTTGTGTTAGTGGTCCTTTCAGGCCCCCTATTTGCATGGGTTCCCCGGAGTCTACTCCTTTGGTAGGAGTTGGTGGTTTGGAAAATACTCGAGCATCAAACTTGGAACGATCGGCCTTCCTGTTCTGCAGTCTGTGGTCAATTTGAACGACTAAGTCAATATAGTCCGAACAGTCTTGCGGGGGATTCACTACTTGGGCTAACACATCTTTGAGCTCTCCACGTAGACCTCTATAAAACAGCGTAATCCTTTTGTCCTCAGGCCATCGAGTTTCCACTATCAGTCTGTTGAAAGACGCAATATAAGCCAAAAGGTCTTGATTACCCTGTCGCAATGAAAGGAGCTCATTGTCCAAGGCCTGCCCCTGTGAATGTCTTGCAAACAGTTTTTCCATACTGAGCTGAAAAGCTTGAAAATCATGGAGAACCGGATCATCTTGATTAACTAGAGGGATCGACCAGTCTGCCGCATTGCCACTAAGGTACGAAAGCACGAAAGCTACCTTAGCTTGATCAGTTGGAAAGGCTGCTGGCCGGCATAAGAAATGCAACCGGCACTGATTAATAAATACTGCAAACCTCTTTGGGTCACCAGAAAATCGTTCGGGCGGAGCCAGAGGTACATTCCCAGGTAGGTTGATCTGCACTGGGTTCGTAGAGGATGTTGAAGGAAGATTTGCCCCTGATGCGGGTAACGGAGTTTGTCCGGCTTGTGACTGTAGCAATTGTCTAGCGAGATCGTCTGTTCGCTCCTTGGAAATAATCAGTTCCCTTCTTAGAGCATTCGTTTCCTGACGGGCTGCATGCACTTCTGCTCTTAGTTCCCCAAGTAACTGGGCTAGCTGGTCGGTATCCGAGGTTTCCATAGCGCCTGGGTGGGAGTTTTGCGGTAGGCTTTGTGTTCTGTAACGCTCACCTGATTCCCGCAGAGGCGCCGGTCTTGACTGGGTGAATGAAACAGCACAAAATGGCCACGCTGACCCCTGTGCGTGCCAATATCTCGAAACTGCGTTTGGTCACAACCAGAAATTGGCTACACTGCCCTAACAACCCCATATGAGGTGGGGTAAAACAGAGTACTCAATGCAGGAATGCACCAGTGTGCTCTGCAACATTTTACATGGCGCAAAGGAAAGAAGCAGCATTACTTAGCTGTAAACCCAAAATGCCTCTTTAAAATGTAATCTTTTCAACCTTCAATGTGCTGTTTGGCACTAAATTCATCAATTCCTCCTGAACCACTGTGATCAAAACGGCCCGGCAGTGCCCAGGATCTTTCTTGAGTCTCAGAGGAACCGGGCCTCATTAGAATGACAGCCCCTATCAAAAGTATCTTGGGAAAAGCAAACCAGGGACTGTGTTTTCATTTTCCACAGGAAACACAGCTATTTCTTTGCAACAAGTATCAAGAATCAGCTGTCGAGAGAAATACTCTAAAACTGATGCATGATACATGTATCCATGCTGAAAACAACTCCAGCACTCAAGGAAAGAAATAGAGCTGCCCAAAGTGTGTATTTGCTGCAGATGAAAACTGAATTTAAAGAAACAAGTTAAATGTGCTTTTTCCTGAATGAAGAGCAAAATCACCTATTTTTGAAGTCTATTGTTGTGTAGAGGCTTGATTATTTAAAAATGTAAAAGGATTGGCTACTGTTAAAATACACCTATAAACTGTTTTAATTCTATAGGTTTAAAGTCATGATTTAAAATGTGAACATCAAAGCTAAACCCAGGATAAGTTGGTAAACTATATTTAAAAGAAAACAAAAACCTGCTCTGCCAGTGCTAACCCTGAGAAAGGGTGACACCTCAAACTGCTGGCACAGGAAAGGCCAATTGCTAGCTTGGAGGTTTTGAATACCCAGGACAATGGGGTTTTCCAAGTTGCATCAGACATTCGTCTCTGCCCCAGGCTGAGACAATAGCAGGCTAAGACTCTCACCTTTCAAGTGAGAGGGGGCAGGAAACTTCAGTCAAGCGAGAGGCCCCTCATTCTGCTTCAAAGGAATTAACAGTTGCTTACACTTGGGAAAAAGAAAAAAAAACTGACAAGTGACATTTGGTTTTTAAAAAGCCTATTTTGCAACTGAACTTTCAAGACATTTAGCTTTGCTGCAAGAATGAGGAAAAATCTGAAAGTTTGTAGATTTAAATCTAATGTTATGCTATTCATTTGAAGACTTGGTAGGACTTATTACTGCATAAGGAACAGAAGTTATAAAGAATGACCAATTGTGCAGAAGTATTAGTGTTGCAAACATAACATTGTGTACACATATCCCAGGGGTATTTGCGCATCTATGTACAAAATTGGGAAATGTTAGGCCAAATCTTTCATGGTTAAAATTGCCAAAATATAGCAGAAAGTCAAAACCAAGTCCCACAGACTTGGGATTTGGATTGAAATTTGACCCACAAAATATGTAACCCGAGTATCTGATTTTTTCAGAGGTTCTAAATGCATAAATATGTATTTGTGGCAAAGTTCAATTTTGATTCCAGTGGCTAGGGGAGGTTTCTGGACATTGTAAAAGTAACACCATAAACATGACATCCTTTTCTGTCATCCAATCAGCAAAAAGCAATCTGGTAACCTAGCCTGAACGCACTAGTGCAGAGCATAACTATCCTTATATAAATTGATTTCTGTTTTCTTTTTCGCGCCATTATTTCCCAAAAACATCTCTCATTTAACGTTGCATAACTCACTAAATTGAGCATAACTCACTCAATTTAATAGCTAGAGACTTCATTTCAACTCTGGATTATACCTAAATCCTGTAGCTACATCCCAACCTAATAACCACACTCAATCAGTATATTTCACCTGTTTTTCTTAAAAACCGTTTGGTTAAATTTAGGCAGGAATCCGCATTTCCAACCTTCAATTCAGATTTAAAGTGTTTACTTTTGTTCAAAGTATAGCTTGCGGTTGTTAGCATCTTTCCAATGTTGCTCCCATAGAGATTTGTACTGATTTAAGAACTTTTGCACACATTCATTGTTTTACACAGCCATTTCCGAAATGTCATTTTAAAGTGTAAGATTTCAAATCCGTTTTTTCTCTCTTGTTTGGGGGGAGGTTGTATTCAAATTCTGTTTACTGTTCTTTATTCCTGAATACCTGCTGCTTCCTTACATCTGTTTAGAATTTCTCATTTTTGGGTTGAGGAATATTACAGGGGGAAATCCTAACTTAAGTGCTATCCTTCCAAACAAGCCAAAAGTGTTCTTTTCGCTGATGTTTTATATTCTGTGTTGCTAAAAGTGAATTTAACTACCTTACATACCTTCTTATCTGTTATCGTCACCACATTGGTGATTGCTGCTCCCTATTCAAAAGTATATGTTTAATTTGAATTTTAAATAAATAAATACATTTTACCTTTACCAACCAGCCTGATTCCTGGTCCATTGTGACCTGGGGTATTTTGAGAATAAGCATTTCAGATGTGCGCTGCATACTAGGCTGAGACCAGGGTGTACCGCCTGATTGAAATACTTAACAGTCCACAATAGGTAATATAATGTATGTACATACCATGCCATTGATGAAAGTAGCGATGGATATATCAACAGAAAAAAGAAAAAAAAGAAAAAAGAAATGGGACATGAATGTTGCAGTGATGATACTTATATAGTATAAACAATCCATGCCATTTTGATAACATTCACACTGAGTAGTTAGTATGTGTCAGTACCTTTAGTTGACGCCCCTCTATGCTCATTTCCTTCTGAGCGCAAGTCAATTCAAACGAGTGATATCCTAAAAGAAGTGTAAAATGCCATATACTGTAATGCATTTTTTGACCATTACGTTTTGTAATCCTTCATGTATTCACAACAAAATTTGCGGTTATACACTGCTAAGCTGTGCCATCTTTTGTCTAGTGTTGTAGATAAACTATATTTCACTTACTTTCTTGTTGGCGTGTGTATGGTCGTACGCCCTTCGTTTGAATATACAAACTTTATCAACACGATGTATTGACTGTGAAAGTAAATACATAATGGTTCTGTTTCAGTGCCTAACCTCTAACAATCAGAACATCAAATATTGCTTGAAGACTTTGTGTCTTACCGTGTTATTACTGAAGAAAGTTGTATCAGAATCTGGACCGCGCATGCGGCTTTGTCAGTTGTTTATGAATGGTTACTAAGGTCATCCTGATCATATTCTACCAGAGGCCTGGACCAACCCAAGTACTCTACAACCCATAACATCAGTCTCCGATAAGATTCAGCATGCTCTCCTGGCTCTGGCTTACCAAACTCCATCTCAGGAGAAGTGTCCAGGCTACTGGCATCATGCAAGCACTGACGCAGATCCTCAATCCGACTCTCCTCGGAAATGAAACAGTCCGGAACATTTGGAGTCCCATATGGAAGACGAAAAGCACCCACATCCTCATAGGATCTCTCTTCATCTTCATAAATATTCTGGAGAGACTGAAAAAAACTCCTTCCTAGGGAGAGGAGTACACCTCTTATCAGGGACAGTCTTCACAGACTTAGAAGGAGCCTTCCTTGGAGGATCCACAGCCCCAGGAGCTTCCATCTGTAAATTCTGCCCAGCTGGCACTGATGGCGTCGACGGCTCGGATGGCGTTGGCATCGACAATGGCGAGACGGCTTTGAGGGCCTGACCGAGGGTAAAGACCCAACAGACCCACTCGACGGACATGGTGCCGATGGCATTGACACCTTCTTCGACAACTTCACAGGCTTTGACGATTTCACTGCAGACAAAGACAGCGACCTGGAACGTCTCTGGGATCCCCCGATGCCATGTCCGAACGGGACCTCGACATCTCCCGATGCTTATCGCGCCGGCTACCCGGTTCCAAGGGCGCACAATTGTCGGGCCGAGACCGTTCCTTGCCGGCTTCCAATGAAGGCGTGGACGGAACTGTGCCCTGAGATTGGCAAATCTGCAACATTTGCTCCCTAAAAGACTCCCATTCCTCGGGGCAAGAGGATTTAGTGGGGCAGGCCACCTTTTTCGGGTAGTCATCCGACGAGGACTGGGAAGGCGAACAGTGATGCCGCTTCCTGGACCGCCTCGACGAAGAGGAAGAGTGGGGGGACCCACTCCGGGACCCTGATCTCTTCGACTTCTTCCGACGAGGAGAGTCCCCCCTCGACTCGTCGGTCAATAGACCAGTAGACTTAGATTTACGGGGCTTGGAAACACTGCCTACCTTCAGTTTCCCCTTACGCTCCCTCAAGGCCTTGGCAGCCAACGACTGGCACTTCGAGCAGTCGTCCGTAGCGTGGTCCTCGCCCAAGCACCACAAGCAAATACGATGCAGATCTGTGATGGACATCTTGTACCCACAGTCCCGACAATTCTTGAAGCCAGATCTCGGGGTTGTTGGGGTGGCAGAAGAAGACATAATACCAAGTGCAATAGGAAACACAAGGCGCACCGAGTTCTTGAAGCAAACACGCTTGCAGAAAAAACGGAACTGAGGCTACGGGCGCCGTGCATGCTACTTATAACATCCAATGACATCACCCTTGACAGAGGCCCTCGAGGGACACTGACCCGACGCAAGGGTGCCCTCTGGTGAAAAAATGTCCAAAGCAGCACAGCTGTGGACATTACATGTCATAGATGTCATAGATGAGGAATACGTCTAAGTGATGCACCATCTACAGGACGAGGACGGCGTGGGAGTGTTGATTTTACTTGACCTCTTCGCCGCCTTTGATACCATCGATCATGCCATTCTTCTTGAGCGCCTAGCTGGTGCTGGCCTTCCTGGGCGCCATTCTATCCTGGTTTTGGTCTTCTCTATCTGACCGTACTCAGTCTCTCTCTTCTACCTTTTTGTTCAGCCCCAACCCCTCTTACTTTCAGGGGTCCACCATTTCAGAGGTCTCGTTTAACATCTACATTCAAACGCAGACCAATCTCAACCTCTCCCATGGCTTCCAATGCCATTCATACGCAGATGACCCACAAAGCACTGCGCGCCTTGATACCCCCGCGAGGAGACTGCGTCTAGATTTTGAGCTTGCTTGGTGGCTGTGTGGAAGTAGATGTGCAATAATTGAGTGACAATGAATGCTGATAAGACCGAGGTCATAGTGGTGGGCCCTTCTGCGGACAAGGCTCTCTGGACTCCCCTTTTTTTGGCCTTCCTCTCGTGGCCCCTTACCCATTCCTGTATTAACAGTGGAATACTTGGGGGTTAAAATAGATGTTTCTCTTTCCACCGAAAATCAGATTAGTGCTGTGTGCCAGAAATGTTATTTCCAGCTTAACATCTTGCGCAAGGTCCTTCCATTCATACCTACTCAGTTTAGGGTGCCAGTGGTTGCGTCTCTTGTTCTGTCCTCTTTGGACTATTGTAATTCTCTCTATCTGGCAGAACCTACATATCTGATTCTGCGTCTTCACGTTCTGTAGCTAGAGCAGCCATTATAACATCCAGGCGCTCTCATATTAACCCTGTACTTTGCCATCTGCACTGCCTGCCAGTGCATGAGCGCATCCTTTTTAAATCTTTGTGCTTGGTTCACCGTGATTTTATGGCACTGGTGCAGAAAACCTGCAAGCTAAATTCCACCCCTATATTCCTGCTTGGGCCCTCCGTTCCACTGGGGCCTTTTTATTCTTGGGCGCTTGCAATACTCTCACATTGAAGGTCAAGCATTCTATGTTGCAGCTGAGAGATTCTGGAACTCTCTCCCGCTGTTACTCCATACTACGAAGAACCACTTGTTATTTAGGCAGTGCCTGAAATCTTACTTGATTTAATGTTTCTTCTCTGGCTTTATTTAGCTGTTCTCACCTGCCTGTTGTGTAGCGCCAAGATGCCTCTGTGCGTATGTCGCGCTTTATAAATTCTTTTAACATAACATCTGCCTCCAACATAATATGGGAAATGCTGTAGCAGCCACCCGAGGAGCACTCTTCCTCCATATGGCCTGTTTGTAAACTTAGAGAGAGATTTCCGCCAGCTTCCACGCTACAGTAACTGTCAAAACCTTGTTATTCTACGCAGATGCTGTAATGATTGTGAAACTCCTTGTGAGGGACTTTGCACCAAAATGTGGAGTTCCTGTTAGCATCCACAGTGTTCAGGGTTCATATTTTGTAAATAGTGAGCTGAAATAAGTTCTTTCCACTTTCAACATACAGCACAATTTCTATTGCCCATACAATCCCGATTAGCAAGTGATGCGGAAAGATTTAATCAAGAATACATTGGTGAAAGTCTGTCAAGAAACAGTGATGAAGTGGTCCGAAGCCCTATCCCTTGTATTATTCAATATGCAAAGCAACCCAAACAAGAAAGACTGGCCTCAGCCCTAGTGAGGTGCTGTATGGCATACCTATGCATTTATAACTATCTATATTTATTTTTATATAGCGCTGTTTGCCCACAGGCCTCAGAGTGCTCGCTTACACCTACCCCCACCTGTGAAAGCTGTTGATGCCAACTTACACTTGACTGATGACAATAGTGTATGTAAGGTCCCTAATTTGTTCAGTCAGTTCTGTTCACATCAAGGTCAACGCAGTCTTGCCCGAAGAGCCACTTGTTTCCGAACATTCTATGCAACCAGGCAATCTGGTCCTTGTGAAGATACATCAGAGAAACTCGCACTGGCCCTGAGACAGAAGGGGCCATTCCAAGTGCTCCTAGTGTCAAACTCTGCTGTAAAAGTACAAGGGCCCCGACTTGGGTCCAAGTGTGTCATTGTAAGCGGGATGCACATTCTGTAAGTTGTAGAAGTAATGATGTCTAGTTTATGTGTTCATACTGTTTTAATATCCTATCTGATCCGAGATTCATTTTGTACCTCTACTGAACAGGAACATAACTGTAGCCTCACTGTTGTATCCTGTATAATTTACTGCAACGCCATGGCCGTTGCAATGACTACTTAGGTATCTGTCCTTTGTTCCTTTCTCATTCAAGGTGAGTTAGAATGCATAGGGGTTCGGTGACAATTGAGAGGAAAAATAAAACAGCCAGCTGGAGATGCGCGTGTGTGGACCGGTCCATGTAATCTGAATAAATCATTATGAAAAACCCCTTCTGAGTCAGGAGAATAATTACTACAACAAATGGGGACGAGGATGGAATTGGTGGTAAGTGCTTACATCGGTCTTGTACTTCTGTAGCCAAGCAATGCAGCAATACTGCAGTACATTTTCTGGTGTTTCATCTACTATTTCTGTTGCTTCAAGGTAAGTAAGGAAACTCAGCTTTCCACCTTTTCCAAGTTCTCATGTGGCCCTTACTAAGACAACGCCATGGTGATATTAAAGAATGATTGCAAAAGCTCCGACCCTCAAGCATTTCAACACCCACTTACTGACCACATTGACGGTGGACACCAATAATAAAGGGTTGGGAGCAGGGATGTCATAGATGGAAGACGAGAGAGAACATAGTGGCTTTCGTACCACGAGAGCTAAGAAGTGCTGAAATGTATTACTCTACAATTGAGAAAGAAGAACTGACTTGCTTTTGGGTAGTACAGCACTTTAGCCAGTTCCTTTGTGGTGCCCGTTTCACACTGCAAAGAGATTATCACCCCCTTATGAGAATATTGATTCAAGGTGATCCCCAGATTTGGCTGAATATCAAATCGACTACAGGAGTATACATATGAAATAGAATACAAACCTGGAAAATACAACATAGCCGCAGGTTGTCTCTCACGTCTTCCTCAACTGATGATGGACCCAGAATTGGAAAAAGAATTACACGTTATTAGCACAGTGGAAGTGGCAGAAGTAATGAACATCTCAGAATCAGAATGGACTGAAGCAAGAACACCTGGATAAAGTGTTGGCCAGTCTCAATGTATGAAGCTGAGTTGGCCCATAGCAAAGGTATTCCGTGAAGAGCTGAAGCCATACCTTAATGTAGAAGATGAACTTAGTATAGTGAACAAACTGGAACCAAGAGACCACCAGATAGTTCCCCCTCCAGCACTGTAAGATAAGATCATACAAAGTGCCCATAAAGGTCATGTAGGCATATCGTTAAAAAAGAGATTAGTGCTTGAACGTTTCTGGTCACCTGCAATGGATGCAGAAGTTTACCGATTCATCCGATTTTGCCAAAAATGCTGTGGAAATTACAAAAAAATAACATTTTGGACACAATTTTCAACTGTTGAACTTCCACAAGGCCCATAGACGAAGATAGCGCTAGACCTCACATGCCCAGTTCTTAGATTGCCAAGAAAAAAAAAGATTTGCCATTGCCCTGATTGACTATTTTTCAAGATGGCCAGAAGTGTGATCAAGTTTCTCAAAAAAGTGTTTGCGCATGAGGGGTGACTGAAAATTATATTAACTGACAATGACATGCAATTGGTTTCCCGGGAGATGAAGACATTCTTGGGGAATGCGGGAATTAAGCACCAATCAGTAGCGCTTTATCACCCACAAGCCAATGGACTTGTGGAGAGGTTTAACAGGACTGTGAAGAAGCAGAGAATTTTAATTAATGGGTACTGTGATGAATTATGCAGACTCCTCACAAAAACCCTACCTAAAGTGTCCTCCCAAGTGGCCAGGGGAAAGCAGTCTCTACCTGATTCCGGCCCTGGGGGTGGTGATAGCCAGGAGAATCGCCTGGGAGGAGAAGGTCCCCAGGTGAACAGGAGCACGCCATGGGGGGGAGACACAGTATCGTTCTTCTTCCAAGTAGGAGGAGCCAAATAATACCAGAGTCTATAATAACAGGTTGCGAGAAGAAGCTTTTATTCCCTAAATCGAACTAGTCTGAGGGTGATAAAAACCATTCTAATCAGTCCTGTTTTAGAAGGAGAAATCAGTTTCCCAAGGTTAAACATAATTGTAAAGATGAAAGCTCTCATGTTCAACAAGGGTATATAAAAGATGAATCTGGAAATATCATCATATTGGATTCTGAAAGTCAAATTCCCTAACTAGCGAAACCATGCAGTAAAACCTTATTATCCTTTTAAAAAGGGGTTTAAGGATAGAAACAAAGTTTGTAACAATTATTCCTTTAAAAGCAGATAATCGAAATTGGGGACTTCAAGTCCCACAATGCCAAAAGTACTGAGATGAAGAAGAGGCATGCATAGGCTTTGAACAGCAGGTTGCAGTCCATAAAGGTTAATGACCCATACCTGAGCGAGGCTGAAAGGCATAAAATGCCCCCTCATGGGCAGTTCATGCAGAGTAGCAGTAGTAGTGGAAGGTGGAGTGCTTGCCCTGACTCCACAGCAAGATTGCAGCTGAAGGGAATTGGCTGCCTGGACCTACTTTGCCCAATCAGCTGGACCGGGATGCGGGAGCCGGCCCTAGCCAATTAAAGGCACGCATCTTGGCCCTGACGATGGGACTGCATGACCAGTTGTCCCTCATTCTTTCCTGTCTTTCATGCCTGCAGCACCCCTGCCATGCCCCCTCCGCCATCCGGAAGTAAGCCACACTGCTGGGCTCCGATATGCTGCGCACAGCACCTGTGTGCCTTTTTTGCTTTTATCATCTGCATTTTTGCTGGCCTTGCAGCATGCGTGCTGTGATCCGTGCTGATAGCGCTTTTATGGGTTAGGAGCTTGCACATCTCCCCTTCCTCCATATGCAGCAGGGCTGCTCTGGCATTTCTACTGCTTCTTGACTGTTTACATTTACTTTCTGTGCTGGCTGGGTCCGGACTCTCCATGATGGCTGCCCTCACTTAGGTACAATAAAACAAGAATTGAGTCAAAGCTACCCTAACCAAGGGCGTGACATAGGGTAACCGAGGTTTGCAGTGGAGCTAGATAGCTGCTTGCTCAAATAGACAAAAAACACATGAAGCGGTGATAGTAACAAAAAAAGGGGTTTTATTTTACACTAACAAAGAAAACGAAACTGTGCCGTGGCGCTGAAGGTATGCATAGCGAGCACATTGGAATATGCATATTTGTGGGTTAGTATACAAGGTTAAAGGATAGTTCCGGGACTTTTTTTTTATTGTCCCTACGGTTCGGCCATGTGTTTTTAAGCATAAATCGGTAGATCGTAGAAAACTTTCCTATGGACCATACCCGACTTTTCGTCCATTAACGCACTCGAAATCAGCCGCCATTTTCTGATAATCCTCTCACTTGCCGCATCGCCCTGGCTCACCTGCTTTTGCGGCACTAAATCAAATCCCCCGCCCCTGAGCCTGACATCAGCAGACGCGTACCGCCCATTTCCCAACGCCAAAGCACGTTTCGTGTCAACAATCGCTGCGCCTCAGCTAATGACGTGTCGCCATGGAAATGGCAGGACGCCTCTTTCCTCAATAAGTATAAACACACCGTTTCACAACACACAGCAGCAGATTTTCGATTCCATTATTCTCTCTGTGTTACTTTGAGTATTCTGTGACTCGTTTCTGTGCTCTGGTCAGCTACCTTCGCCACTTCTAGGCCTTGTGAACACCTGTACCATCTCTGTAAATTATTTTACTTTCTTTACCACACAATGGCTACAATAATGCCGTATATGTACGAGCCCGAGTACACCGAGGAAGAACTACTGGAAAGGCAAGCACGCGAAAACGATGGGGATTCGGACGGCAGTTGGGAGGACCAGTCAACGGATGAAGAGCCTGGACCATGTCGCATGGACGGCGTCTCCACCTGGTGCACGTGCAATCGGTGCGAGCTAATGCCAACTGAGGAGGAGAACTGCTGCTGCCGTGAAAATTCCGGGTGCTTGGCCTACATTTCGGAAGGCGAGCCAAGTCCGCAATGCATCACCGAGCTGCCAGAGTTCAGGGAAGCCTGCCTCTCACGGACCGTGTTGAGGATGATGATGGTGCTTATGCACGAACTTCGCGGCACTGTTCGTCCGCGTAATCCGAGTAACGAGTAAGTATACTCTGGTTGTGATGTCAGTGATGCCACTACTATGTCATGGTCGTCTCCCACATATAAAATTACATCTACATATCATTCGAATGCATGTAAATTGGGTCCATATTGTGCATTTTCTAGATAGAATTTTTTTCAAAGCAGAATGATAAGAAAGTTTTGTCATTTTAATACAGTTTGCATCTTTCATTTTCACAGGTGGTACAGGCTGGTGGCCTATCGTTGCTTCACTTGGTGGCTTCACGGGAGGCTCGGACACCGCGTTCGGAGAGTAATACCTGCCTGTGCGGTACTTGCCATTAGACAACATTTCCCAAGCGACAGTGGACAATACCGCGGATTTTCCCTGGATGTGCTGCAACCGGAACTTTACAATGTGTAATGTTTATTATTTATGTTCAATTGAAATTAAGATCTAAAATAAAACCCAACATATATTTTAACAATGGTTGTTTTCATTTTTTAAATGAATCTAGTGTGTCTCCATTGAATAGTCTTCCTGTGCCTTGTCTTGTCACACCACATGTCTCCGGCCAGCATCCTCCCTCACGCTGGCCGCCCACCTTCAATCCACATAACCTTTGCACCCATATATTCTCCTGGGAGGGTTCGGTATTTATAAAGTCACCCCCCTGCCTTCCATGTACTAGATCCTGCAGCCTGCCTCTTACATGCAGTTAGATGGCCTCTCCTTGGTGAGGCCCTGCGGCAAACGAGTCTTGTCTGCACGACCAGCGCCCCAATCCACCCCCCCGCCCTATCAAAGGCAGTTCGCACCGGGGTACTTGTGCTGCCAAGTGGAGCTGTCAGGGAGCGATAAAGGCCAAGAGGTGCCAAAGACCATGTACACTTCAAAGTGGTCTATAGAGCATGGGTTGTTGTTCCCATGTCTACCTCCAGACCCCGTGTCTCCTGCCAAGCATCCCCCCTCACGCTGGACGGCCCCCTGCAATCCACATAAGTGTGTCTCCATTCACGAGTCTTCCTGTGTCTTGTCTGCACGACCAGCGCCCCAATCCACCCCCCCGCCCTATCAAAGGCAGTTCGCACCGGGGTACTTGTGCTGCCAAGTGGAGCTGTCAGGGAGCGATAAAGGCCAAGAGGTGCCAAAGACCATGTACACTTCAAAGTGGTCTATAGAGCATGGGTTGTTGTTCCCATGTCTACCTCCAGACCCCGTGTCTCCTGCCAAGCATCCCCCCTCACGCTGGACGGCCCCCTGCAATCCGCATAATGCCACGACATATAGACGTCATTCATTCACAAACACACCCCTGTTTCGAATTCTTTATAACCCACTTCATATTTCTAATGAGCACTTCTTTGCGCTTTGCTAGTCAACCCGTGAAGGTGCTGGTTATCTGCTCTTCGTCTCTGTGAACTTCCGTGACCACTTCGAGGAAACTCCTCAGTTTGCAACCGGTGAACTGCTCCCTGTTGTACGACAAGAAAGTACTCTGATCCCTGCATCTAACTGTTTGTTCGTCAAGGTAAGGCCATGTACCGTAATCATTTTGCGTCCAATTTCTTTTTGTTCAAGACAGTACATGCAAGGAACTAGTCACATGTTCTGAGTTTACATTGGTATTCATAGAGAATTGTTGATCTTTACTTTTCAGAACTTTCCACAATGCCTGCCTGTTCCATTGACGGTTGCCCTTCGAAGACCCATAATAAATCTGAAGGTACTATAATGCATGTTTTCCCTAAGACAATAGATCAGATAAGAGAATGGGTCCGATATTGCGGATATCCACCGTCTGAGCTTGAAAGTAGAGTCCTAGAAGTCTTTGCGGACAAGAGGGGTGATCGATACCGCATCTGCAGCAGGCACTTTAGCTCAGACATGTACTCCACATCATTGCTAATAAAGAAGAACACACCGCGAGCGAGGCGAAAATTGCTCTCAAACGCTATTCCCACTCTATTCGTCCACATCCCTCCACTGGTGAGTCAAGTTTACGTATTTATCTCTCGGCCTTGCGGTAGTGTGTAGCATTAGCTAACAATAATTTCCCCATTTATGTATCCACTCAATATGAAGGCGGAAGATTCTCCATCCGTGTCGTTATTGCAGTCATCAGCCACTTCAAGCGCCTATCGGGTAATCTTACTTGGCTATTCTGCCACTGACTTTTTTTAGGCATGTAAATCAATAGTTTTAATTTATCGTGTAATTATTTTACCTAATGGTACACCCTTGTACTCGTCCTCTAGTCTTTGTTTTCAGTTATAATTATTGTTATCCAAAATAATGCAAGTACTGTCTTTCAGGGAGATGCTGAGGAGTCCAACGTATTGACGACAACCGTTGATGTCACTCAGATGCTCGAGGTACGTTTCCGGACAGTTCCATCGATGGAGATCATCAGATCTTGCATTCTTGTAGCGTGATTGTTACACACAATGTTTCTTTCGTTTTTAGCCATTGATATGTCCTTCTGTCGTCGCCCTCCTATGTGTCTTCTTTTTTCAATATTGTGTTCATTACTAATGAAAGTCCTACGTTTCAGGGAGTCGATGGAGCATTAGTCCAAGAAGAAGGGGGAGCATGCAGTTACGGGTCGGCGCAACAGCTTGCAGAAGTGTGCACCGCAGTTACATCGTCCCTTGATGTTCTTATGCATTTCGAGGTATGGATACTGACAGTTCGATCAAGCGAAATCATATGACGTGATTACATCCGCTATACTTCCATCTTTATTAACGCAAGTACTATGTTTCAGGGAGATGACGGAGCTTCTTCTACAAGGACATCACCCCTAGTAGTTGATGCAGATCTCTGGGTGGTGACACTTCCAACGATCGAGCAAATCGAATCATATTTACATATCCATTATTTATTTTAGACAACTGATCATTTGTGCAGGTCTATTTAGATGAGCCGTTGACGCCTGCACAAAGTTTATGTTCTTTTTAACAAAATAGAAAACCATACTAATGCAATTACTGTGTTTCAGGGAGTTACTGAAGCATCATCTTCAATAATATCATCAATGGAAGTCTATGAGGAGCCCGAGGTATGGATCTTGACAGTTCCATCTAACTAGATCAACAATGCGTGAATAATTGTCGTTTGAATGTTCTACACAAAGCGTTCATTCGTGTTTTGCTATTGAGATGTACGTGGGTATTTGTACCCAAGTACATTTTGTGTTTTCGATATTATTATACATACTAATGAAAGTTCTATGTTTCAGGGAGTCGATGGAGCGTCAGTGCGTGATGGATGTGCTTATCATGAAAATATAGTCGTTGCAGCGCAAGAGGAAGTGGAGACATGCACACACGAGTCGGAGCAACAGCGTCCTGATGTTGAAGTTCGAGGCAAGAAAGTTTCAAAGAAAAGAAAGCAAAAGAAGGTTAGTGTCCTGGTCACTATATTATGTTGTTTTTCACTGTTAATAGTTCAATACTGTAAGTTGTGTTTAAACTGAACATCCCTTTTCCAATCTGTCCTCTAGTTGCGAGTGGGTGTACGAACTAGATCTACACAGACAGTGAAGCGAACGAGAGATGTTGCTTGTCAAACCTTTTGGCAGGGACTTGAGACTGGAGATGCATTGTGCCAATGGGAAGAATATGAAGTGATTGACAACGGAGCTATACCACATCCAGCCATTGATAGTGAATGTCCTCCTGGTAGTTCGGATGCAGTCGGAGATCAGTTCACAGAATCCACACCCGCAAAAACTAAGACCGCGAGAAAGTTGAAGAAATTGTCTTATTCACCCATCGCCGGAGAAGGAACAGATGTTGCAATGGAAGAGAATGAAGTGGACGACAATGAAACACCATCAATATCACTGAACATAGTGGAAGACGATATCATAGATTCTACCTTTCATGTGAGTGACATGTCCTCAACGTTACAGGCCGAACCAGCTGGGATGCAGAGTGACAGTATAAGGAAAGAGGCCAAATTCATTGTATTCGATAGTTGTTTGATTGATATTATTATTCGGATGAAATGTGGGCATTCGGTTGGTGGGGAAGTATGTGGGGAGCCATTGATCAATGTGACTCGTGCAATTCGAGGCACTAACCTTAAAATACATGCCACCTGTACAAAATATCATCCTTTCTCATGGTCTGCACAACCCATGCTGGGGCAACTGGCACCAGGCAATCTACTTTGTGCAGCGGCTGCACTTTTTAGTGGTTCAAGTTTTAAAAAGTTAGAGTCTTTCTTTCAGTTTATGGGAATCCATTTCATTGCGAAAACTCAGTTCTACAAATACCAAACCGATTATCTATTTCCAGCCATTAGCGAAGCTTGGAGAATGGAAAAAATGTCTATTGATAGTACATTCGCGGGCAAACGGTTCAGGCTAGCCGGTGATGGACAGTGCGACAGCCCAGGATTTTCAGCCAAGTACTGCACCTACCACTTTCAGGACATGGAAAGTAAGAAAATTGTGAGTTCGGTGGTCGTGCAGGTGTCACAAAGTACATCCTCAGTGGCCATGGAGAAAGTTGGCTTTGTAGCATCATTGCAAGAACTACAATTGCGGGGAATGGTGATCGACCTGATAGCCACGGACAGACACGTTTCAATTGCCAAGACAATGAGAGAAGAGTACAAAAATATAAATCACCAATTTGACGTTTGGCATCTTGCAAAAACAATCAATAAAAAAATGTCTGCTGCAGGTAAAAAAAAAGAAACGCAAGGTATTTCACAGTGGTCCAAGTCAATCAGCAACCATCTTTGGTGGAGCTCAAAAACATGTGGAGGTTCGTTGGAAATTCTACTGGAAAAATGGCGGTCAGTAATGCTACACTGCACAAACGTTCACCGTTGGAACACAAACCAACATTTCCACAATTGTGAACATGGCCATTTGTCCACAGAGGAGGCACGGAAGAAGAAGTGGTTGATTCCTTCATCACCCACTCACAAAGCCATTGAAAAGATTGTATTTGATAAAACTATAACAAGAGATTTGAGGGGACTCACGGAATTCTGCCACACAGGAGATTTGGAGGTGTTCCACAATATGTGCCTAAAGTACAGGCCAAAACGATTGCATTTTGGCATGGAGGGCATGATAAATCGGACTCTTCTAGCGGTCTTGGCACATAACCATAATGTTGGACGTCAACAAAGTAGGTCGACCGGAACTTTAGGGACGCTTCGCTACAATAAGGCCTTCACTAAAAGAAGTAAACAATGGGTGATCAAACCAGTGTTTGAGGATATGCAATATGAGTTTATTGAGAGACTTATTGTTGACGTCCTAGATAGGCACATAAATGGAGTTGTGAACGAACCTGTGCAGGGGACAACTGCATTGCCACCCAACATTGCCTCTGTTCCATGTCCACCTAAAGAAGAGCTCATTGAGAAATACACATCACGGTTTAAATGATTGTAATTCGATTGTCTGTTCTCTCGAGTCTCCTCATGTCGCAGGCCCATTGAATATGTGTATCTATGTAATGTGTAAATTAAAGTGATTGCTCAGTGTATATGCAATGTGTCTATCCAACCTTGTTCATCTGCGCATTAAATTAAACCAAACAGTATTATAAATCATTTTTCAAAAAATATAGAATGTCTCCGTATTTATGGTTCTCTGGGGCTGCAAAGCACGCAGACAAAATGCAAAAATGGAGTGTAAATTTCAAGTCCTGTGAGATGGCCTTACACTGAATGTTGCTAAATAGGAATGTGCGCTCGTTCGAAGTGAAGGTCAGCTGCTTTGATTTTTTGCTCGGGTGCCGGAATGGCCCACGACTCAGTATAAGGTTGTATTGTTATTTGACCTTGACAGGCCGGGACCATCCCGAAAGACTTCTTTTTGGGGGTGTGGGGCAATAACGTAAGAAAAGATAATGAAGCCATTTCATGTTCGTTCATTAGAAGAAATAACGTCGGCATAGAAGGAGTGGTATTTCGGGGCTGCCCTGCGCACAGACACAATGGAAAATGCAAATATAATGTAAGTAACTCTTTAGATGAGTTTATACCGCAATTTAATTACTATACAGTAGCTTTAAAGACGGGTTAAGTTGTACTTGTTCGTTCTATGTGGCATATTGTTTTGTACCGCCACTATCTTGAGGAGAACCATCTCCTTTTACGGAAGCACCTCAAAACCTTCCTCTTTGCTTCTGCTTTCTCTCTCCCTCTCCCCTGCTACAACTGGTCCACTGTCTGCGACCTCGGTCCTGGGCCCTTCCACTCTCCACCTGCACTGCCTCCCTGTCAACCCCTGCACTGGGGGACTGTCTCAGTATCCTACAGCCACCCCTTGATGTATAATACCCAGTTGCACTGTCCTAGCTATGAAATAATTTCCCGACCAAATATATAAAATGAAGAATTTTAATAAAGATCTGATGGTGAGACTAATTTCATTTTTTATGTTTTTCAAACAGGTACATCATGCATTACTGCATGTGTCACGAGTACCAGACACCGGCGGATGGGTTTTTTAACCGCCAGTTGCTTCTCCGCGTGAACAACGTTACCACCCTGACC
Organism: Ambystoma mexicanum; assembly: GCF_040938575.1. Lineage (NCBI taxonomy): Eukaryota > Metazoa > Chordata > Amphibia > Caudata > Ambystomatidae > Ambystoma > Ambystoma mexicanum. The sequence goes on from NC_090921.1 coordinate 1,009,694,076, forward strand.
ATTTTATGGGACGATCGCCAAGTACAAGTATGCCCTTACGCGGTACTAACGGCTAGATGCAACATACAGACCGTTGTGGTGGCCTAGTGCCTCGTTGTTGGAACAGCCATGCGATTATCAGTGCGACCGAAGAGCTTATTTTATCGTAAACCAACACCCTGTGTACTGCACACGAACATCGCTTGCCTCAAGACGAACTATTTTGGATCGAGAGCAAAGAAAAATGCAAATCCCAGAATATTCTCTAAATATTTGATGTCGAATAAATGTACTTTGCCAAATGTACAATCTTGCCGTTTGCTTTTAAACCACAGTTTCATATTCCGAATTGTGGCGCTGTATTGTGAGATGATCTAAGACCCTGTGTACAGCAAAGGAACATCGCGTGCCTCAAAACAAACTTTTTGGAACGTGAGCAAATAAAAATGAAAATCGCTGAATATTCTCAAAACATTTGATGTCAAATAAATGTACTTTACCAAATTTACAATCTTGAAGTTTAATTTAAAAGTACAGTTTCATATTCCCGATTGTGGCGCGCTGTGTTGTGTGAGCTCATCTGTGTTGATTTCCGGGTTCTGTGTGGAGTCGCGTAGAAGACGCCTGGGCGCGTTTGCCTACGCAGCTCAGTCACGTCACGGATAGAGGCGGGGAATATGAATGTTTTGATAAAGTCTGTTTCAGGGGCGGGGGATTTGATTTAGTGCCGCAAAAGCAGGTGAGCCAGGGCGATGCGGCAAGTGAGAGGATTATCAGAAAATGGCGGCTGATTTCGAGTGCGTTAATGGACGAAAAGTCGGGTATGGTCCATAGGAAAGTTTTCTACGATCTACCGATTTATGCTTAAAAACACATGGCCGAACCGTAGGGACAATAAAAAAAAAGTCCCGGAACTATCCTTTAAACAAACACAGTTTTCTACATATGTTGTTTTAAATGATAAGACATTTAGCCTTGTCCACACACTATTTTGTGTTTCTGGTTCGGTGTGAATGACTGGTGGCTGTGGCTGAAGAGATGGAACAGCGTGGATACACCAGGTACCGAACGGTCTTCAGGACAGTTTGATCAAGTTAGGTAAGTAGTGAGGTCCATCGGCCTGTTGGGTTCAGGGGACTGGTTAGTTCAATGAAAGAGGTGTTTGGAAGATTTAAAAGCTGCAAAGCAAGGTGACCTACCATGTACAAGTTTAGTGGCGCCTTGGTCAAGTACTTTAGAGTCCAAGTTGGACTGTAAGGCTGTCTGCAGAAGTCAGAGGCCTGGAGCTAAGTGGGTAAAAGAAATGCATCTTTAGAATCTTAATATAGATGTGGACTGTGACGTCGATATCGGACACAGTGCTGTTAAGAGGTGAAAACCTGCTAAAGTGAGAGAGTGTCTGTCCGTTTTAAACCGTGACGGTCTGCTGACCAGAGGGTATTTTAACTAGATTAGTTGTGAAACGCTAAATGCTAAGTGAAATGCACAGATCTTAGAAGACGTGTGGGCAGCCCAGTGGATTTTAATGCGAAATGCCATGGGGGCAGCGCAGTGGAATTGTTAGCCGACACCTAGACACGCAAATTGATGCAAGTACTTGAATGCAAGGATAATGAATGGATTAGAAAAACACTTGGCAGTGGATTTCAAAAAGCCGTGCAATTGTTGAAAACGGCTGTTGTGTTCAGATCACTAGGAGGCCAAGAGTTTACCAGTTAAAGCCTCGTAATAAGGCTGGGTGCCTGTGGAAGGAGGATCGGGTGGATTACCTGCGTCCCAGGAAAAATTGATTCGTACAGAATCCCATGGTCAACTAATGCTTGAATACCTTAAAGCAGGCATCATTCCGGAAGGCTTACAGGTGTAAAATATACCTAGGGTCTTCCTTGATAATCTACGCTTCATGGCACAATTCAGTGGCGTTGGGAACAAATGTTCACGTGACTAGGTGATCCTAGTAATAAAAACAGCAGAAGAAGAGGCAAAAGCACAGAGTGAAGAACTCTCATTACTAGAAGACAAAATCAAAAAGGACTCTGTAATCCCGGATATAAAAACGCAGCTGGAGAAGATTGAAGAAGAGATCAAAAAATTCCAGAAATTCACAATTGACAAGAAACTATGGAAACTTCAAATAGACATAAAGAACTACAAGGAGGAGAAAACATATCCATACTTAGTTCCGGGTTTTTACAACCAGCTAAATTTGAATGCTTCAAGACAAAATCCACGAAGACAACAAAGGAAGAAATGTGTGACATTCTCCAACAGTTCCAACAGCAGCGACTCAGATTCAACCACCGGTGGACAAGCGAACCCTCAGCAGTCTTCAAGTTTTCAAGGGAGGGGACAACGAGGGAGGCCCTGCTACCAAGGTCAACACCCAATGCGAACACGGCAATGGGTCCCCCCACAACAAACATGGTGATCCCGATTTTCAACCTCAGTGACCACATTGTATCCTCCAACGAAATAGACGTCTTGACAAAAGGTCTCAGCTTTATACCAAGTACAAATGCCGATCTGTTCACCACAGAGGTAGAACTCAGAAAATTCTTTTGCACAATCCACCTACAATATTTTTTCAGAAACAGCGCTGAAAAAGAGCCACCAAAATGCACGGGTCTTAAACCCCCATCCAACTTCATCCCTCTTGCCTCAATGTTATGTCCTGAAATACTGTCTTTTGAAAACCGCATCATTCTGGAATTACACAAGACCTTTGACAAAAAGATACGATTCAAAAACAATCTTTCAGCCGCACAAAGACTCGCATTAGAGGCACTAGAAAAAACAAAACCTTCCTCATCAAACCAGCTGACAAGGGAGGCGGTATTGTTCTCTGGAGTCAGACCCTTTATGATAAAGAAGTGACAAGCCAACTTTCCAACAATGGATTCTACAAACAGCTACCAATCAATCCAACCCCAAGAATACTGTCTGAAATCACAAGTCTCATGAGCCACGCCTACGATGAGGGATGGATAGATGAAGATGAGAAAGCATTCTTGGTCAACCAACATCCCATCATTCCAGCATTCTATTTGCTTGCTAAGATCCACAAGAACCAAACAAACCCGCCTGGCAGACCCATTGTGGCAGGTATTGGATCATTGCTGGAACCACTATCTATTTATCTTGACCATTTTTTAAGACCTTTCATCAGCAAGATGCCTTCATACATCCAAGACACAACGGCCATGATTAAAAAGTTGGACACCATACAAGTCACACAAGATGATCTACTAGTAACACTAGACGTGGAATCCCTTTACACGAGTATTCCCCAGATGGAATGTTTACAAGTCCTCAAAACCTACCTCGAAAAAAAGAACTAAAATAGAACCACCCACTGAATTTCTCCTTGAATGCACTAGAATAGCCCTCATGGAAAATTATTTTATCTACAAACAGACATTTTACCAACAAATTCACGGAACCAGCATGGGGGCAACTTTTGCCCCCGACGTGGCCAATCTATTCATGGACAATTTTGAAAAAGATTCAATATACAACAACGTCAATCCCTTTAAACAATCGATTGGAAACTGGCTAAGATACATTGGCCCTCATTACGAGTTCAGCCGGTAGCCATGCCGCTACTGGCGGCATGGCTGCCGCTGAAATCGCATTCGTGTCCGGGTCCTCGGAATGAGGTCTTACCGGGCCATTCCGAGTTCGGATGGCCCGGTAATTCCTCCCTCAAGGACCCGGACACGGTCCTTCCCCATTCCCATTCAGCCCCCATAGGGCTGAATGGGAATGGGAGAGGGAGCAAACAACGGGCATAACAAGATGGCCCGTTGTTTGCTCCCTCTTCCCCTCGTGGGACCCGGTAAGCACGCCTGGTTTTCCCAGGCGTGCTTAACGTGTCCCGCGAGGGGACCTCGTAATGTGGCGGAACGGGTTGAACGGCGCTGTCACCTTTTACAGCGACGTTTAACCTGTTCTGCCAGGGTCGTAATGTGGCCCATAGACGGTGTGTTTATGATTTGGAAAGGGACAGAAGAAGATTTACTCAGTTTTTTACAATGGCTTAATTCACAAAACAACTGTATCAATTTTACCATTGACCACAGCAAGAGCCACATTCCTTTCCTCGACCTGCAAATCTACAAAAATCTGGATAACTCTTTAGGTACAACCCTCTACCGCAAGCAAACATCAAAAAACACTCTCCTAGAGTACTCAAGCTTTCACCCTTCAGGACTTAAGATAAACTTGCCTTACGGCCAATTTCTTAGGATAAGGCGCAATTGTTCAACATTATGCGAATATGAGTCCAAAAGCAAAGAACTAGCGATCCGGCTCAAGGAAAGAGGTTACCCCAAACACATAATCCGCCAAGCCCGCAAGCGAGTAAAAAACACCAATCAAGAATCATGCCTAACACCTAGCAAAAAAGATCAATCAACAACCAAGATGACTTGTGTAACCACTTTTACTCCAATGAGTAACTCCATCAGAAAAGTGATCCTCAAAAACTGGGATAAACTCCAAACCGATACCTTCAATCCAGAGAAACCCCTGTTACACCTTTCCGTCATCGCTTCTTTTTACATTTGCATAAGTGGAGACTGTGCAGTTCCGCGCTTTGTGGTACGGCAGCGCTGTCTATTCCTGTCAATGCTAACAGTCTCAGCGGTACTGTTGTTCCGCGTTGCCAGCGCACGTCAAGAATAGGTCACATGATTCTTCCACGCAACCAGCTGACTCTTACGACAAGTCATGTGACACTATTTCAGAACCGAAGGCTTTCGCCCTCTCGCGTCGCTACTGTCTTACATGACGCTCCGTAAGTTCGAATTCTAGGTACTTCTTACTCCTTACTCTCGTGTATCCAAGCTATCCTGACTGTGACTATTTATTCCTTGTTCTCTCCTACCGTTTAGTGTTCCCCTACAGCGCTCCCTTCCAGCTAATACTACCTTTCAGCCTGCATTTCCGGGAACCCGTTCGCTATCCTATCCCAAGCCTTCATTACAGAGTGAAAACAACGGAATCCCAAGTCTTCCTGACTCGGTGAGTTCCTTCCCCGGTCCTCCGTTTCTTCTCCGTTCCTGGTTAGTTAATTACCCGTTCTTTCCCGCTCCTGTTTAGTAATCTTTCCTCTCCTTACTACAGAAGTTTCTGAAGGAACTAGAACTCCAGTCATTACCTCCCTTTCTCTCCGAGAGACCTCCACCTCTCATCAACCGCTAGAATCTACCAACACCATCCGTAAGAACATACTCACCTGTAATTATTCCGTTCTTCTATTCCAGTTTCCTCCTATATTTACCTGTTATTTTCTCCCGATAGAACCTGTGATACTGCCATCGAGCCAGGAGTTCTGTGCCTTGGATAGCCATCTTTCTGCAAGGATCTCCGACAACGCGTCCAGGGTTTTTTCCTCCTTTGGGGGTTTCCCTGGGGGTCCTGCCTCTCCCTGTTGAGGTTTTCTTTCCTCCTGAAGGGGTAGAGGGCTCAGGATTCTCAGGGAGGCTCTTCATTTCCGCCGTTGCTGTCCCGGTTCCGACGTTCTGACCAGGTTGGTGGAAACTTGTTTATACATTCACCCGCTTTTTGGGTTATGTAGTTGATTTTCCGGATCAGATTGTAATAGTTAGCGACGCCTAAAAGTTCATTAACCTGGTCGGAGCGGTAGTGCTGGGATGGAACAGCAAATGCAGCAATTGATGGCTGCTATGCAGTCCATGTCTCATGAAATGCAGAGTCTTAAACAGGACAATGCACAGTTGAAGCAACAGTTTGCTCGGGCCTTTTCTGAAACCCCTCCCGTTACCCTCTCAACGGGCAAATATGATGGTGACCCTCATAGGTTAAAAGAATTCCTTGACAGTTGCACCATCCAGTTTACGTTTAAATCTCGATTCTTCCCCACTGATAAGGACAAAGCGGGCTTCCTTATTTCACACCTAACGGGCCCCGCTCTTGCTTGGGCTACTCCGTTAGTCACTTCCGGAAACGCTATATTGGATTCCTACCCAGCGTTCTCCAACAGTCTCAGGTCCATGTTTGGTCGGCAAGAGATTTCAGTAGCCACGCAGGAAAGGCTTTTAGATCTGAGGCAAGGTAATAAGGACCTTATGTCTTACATTACCCAATTCAAACAGTTATCTTCCGAAACCGGTTGGCCTGATGACGGACTACTCACCCTCTTTCGACGAGGACTTGCTGAGGATTTGAAGGATGAGGTGTCCAAGATTCCACGGCCTGCAAACCTGGCTGAGATGATATCCTTGACTATGCAAATAGACTACCGTCTCCAAGAGCGTTCATTAGAAAGAAAGAAGGGGAAAGGCCCTCGTCTTAACCCAGATCTCATGACCCTTCCACATAAGACCATTCCTTCTGAGGAACCCATGCAGATAGGATCAGTTAGGGGTCCTATTTCAGCAATAGAGAGAGAACGAAGGAAAGCCTTAAATTTGTGTATGTATTGTGGGTCTTCTTCCCATTTGTTGCGAGATTGTCCAGTCGTTCCTCCTCGCAGATCCAGACCTTTGCCGTCGGGAAACGCCAAGCCCCTACCGTAAGGGGAACCACGGTAGGAGTCCAGCTTCAGGGTTCCCCGACCGAAGATGAGTCCACTCTTGGACCGTTGGCTCATAACCCTTCCATGATTGTACTTTCATTAACCATCTTGTTGCCTGACCGGAATTTGATGGGTATACCGGCTCTGCTCGACTGCGGAGCCGCTGGAAACTTCATTGACGATAAATGGGCAGCCAAGAATGGGATAGACAGAACTCCTAAGTCCTTTTCTACACCCATCCTAGGAGTAGATGGAAGTCCCTTAAGCTCGGGACCTATACGAGAACAAACCAAGCAGCTAACTTGTTTGATCGCCTCTCATAAAGAGACATTGGTGTTTGATTTAATCAGAGCGGCTCACTTCCCCATAATTCTTGGTCTGCCTTGGCTGCGGTTACACAACCCCTACATAAACTGGAAGGCAGGAACACTTTTTCTGGGTTCGGAGTACTGTGTCGCTCATTGTCTTTCACACAATTCAGTAGGCATCTATATTCCATCTGAGCCTCCTCCTGCCACCGAGTTGCCTTCCATCGGTCACTTGGGGCTGATTCCCGAATGTCACCAGCACTTTCTCAGGGTTTTCTCTACTCCCCGGTTTCCAACACTCCCACCTCATCGAAGAGATGATTGTCATATAGACCTGCTTCCAGATCAACCGGTTCCGTTTGGACGCATGTACGTGTTGTCCCAACGTGAGAAGAGTGCCCTTCGAGAATACCTACATGCTAATCTCCAGAACGGTCTCATTACCGAATCTAAATCTCCTGCTGGAGCTTCCTTATTTTTTATTCCAAAGAAAGATACAGAAGAATTGAGACCGTGCATCGATTACAGAGGACTTAATAAGATCACTATTCCTGACAAGTATCCAATGCCATTGATTAAAGACATTCTCGAAGCCGTCCGTGGAGCGGCACTTTACTCTAAATTGGACCTTAGGGGGGCCTATCACCTCATCCGAATCGCTCCTAATGACGAATGGAAGACGGCCTTTCGAACACCTTTCGGACACTTCCAATACCAAGTCATGCCCTTTGGTCTAGTTAATGCGCCTGCTGTGTTTCAGCGGTTTATGGATCACCTTTTCGCCGATTTGCTTCTCCACTGTGTCGTCATCTACCTCGATGACATTTTGATATTCTCACCTACGCTTGAAGACCACATCCAACACGTCAACCTAGTCCTGAGTCGCTTACAGACGAATCATTTGTACTGTAAGGCGGAGAAGTGTGAGTTCCATCAAACTCAGATAACCTACCTAGGATTTGTCCTTTCAGCAAACGGGATCTCCATGGATCCAAGAAAAGTTTCTGCTGTGCTGGATTGGCCAGCACCTTCCACAGTAAAGGAGGTTCAGCGATTCCTCGGATTCGCAAATTTCTATCGGAAATTCATTCCCTGTTACTCTGAGACTATCCTACCTATTACTCGTCTACTCAAGAAGGGGATCGCCTTCTCTTGGAACCCTTCAGCCCAACAAGCCTTTGAGACTTTAAAGGGTTTATTCATCTCTGCCAGGGTTTTACTTAATCCGGATCAATCTCGTCAGTTCATCATTGAGACGGACGCTTCTCACCATGCTCTAGGAGCCGTCCTTCTACAAACAACAGATTCAGGGGAGGAGAGACCGGTGGCCTATTTGTCAAAAACGTTTAACTCCTCGGAACTCCACTACTCGGTACTTGAAAAAGAGTTATTGGCCATTAAGAAGGCCTTCGAAGAATGGAGACATCTTCTACTAGGCTCTCCCCATGCCATAGTGGTCCGAACGGATCATCAGAACTTGAAAGTACTACAACAGGCTCAAACCACAAATAGTAGACAAGCACGGTGGGCGTATTTTTTTTTGCCTTATCGGATCGAATTCACCTTTCTCCCAGGAAGCCAGAACCTAAGAGCCGATGCCTTATCCCGAAAGAAACCACATGTTTCTCAATTCTGTTCAGAGAAGTTGTTTCCTCAAGCAAGATTTGTGGCAGTCATTTCCGACTTTCTCCATTTACTAAAGCAGGATACAATTAAGAATCAAACCAGATGTGAAAATCTTCTTTCTACTCACCATCTTACAAGAGACCGAGGATTATATTTCAATGCAGAACAAGTTCTAATTCCTTCCAGCGTTCTTCAATCTGAGGTCCTTCGGATGTGTCATGACTCTAGAGCGGCAGGGCACCGGGGTATACAGACTACTCTGGATTTGATAAAACGATATTTCTGGTGGCCAACTCTTCAGGTCGATGTTCATGATTATGTAAACTCTTGTGCAACATGTATTCAGTCTAAATCTTCACGAACTCCTCCTTTTGGTTTACTTACCCGCATGCCTATACCAGAGAAACCTTGGCAAATCATCTCCACCGACTTTATAGTGGATCTTCCGCCTTCCTCAGGTTATACAACCATAATGGTCACCATAGACTACTTGACCAAGATGGCACACTTCATTCCCTTGGGCAAATTGCCAGGAGCAGCCCAAATGGCAAGGATCTTCATTTCTGAAGTGTTTTCCAGACACGGACTACCTGAAGTCATAGTCTCTGACAGAGGGCCCCAATATACTTCACAATATTGGAAGGGAGTCTGTCACTTTTTAGGCATTAAGAGGGCACTTAGTTCGGGATATCATCCCCAGACCAATGGGCAGACGGAACGTCTTAATCAAACGTTGGAGGGATACCTACGTTGTTACGTCTCCGCAGCTCAAGATAATTGGGCTGAGCTATTATCAGTGGCAGAGTTTGCTTACAATAATGCCAAACACACAGCTCTTAAGACTAGCCCCTTCTTCTGTTCATACGGATTTCACCCCTCTTTTGTTCCTACTACTACTCCTTCCTCCTCTAAACTACCAGGGGTAGACTGTCTGATAGACAACATCCAGTCTGGCCAAAGGAAGGCTCGTTTGGCTCTTCAAGAAGCCCAGGATCGAGCCAAGCGATATGCAGACCAACATCGACGCAAATTTCCAGAACTACAAGTAGGAGACAAGGTTTGGTTGGCCTCTCGGTTTCTTCCAAGACACTTAGTCCCTTCTAAGTTATCTCCTAAGTTTTATGGTCCTTTCAAGTTGTTATCCAAAGTGGGCTCGGCAGCTGTTCGACTGGCTCTCCCAGCTGCCTGGTCCCGCATTCATCCTGTTTTTCATCTATCTCAAGTGAAACCTACTGTAGCCGATCGTTTCCGACGCTCTACTAAGACCATTCCACCTCCGGTAATCACTGATACCGGGACAGAATATGAGGTGGCCGGTATCTGTGATTCCCGCTACCACAGGGGTAAGCTACAATTTCTCATTGATTGGAAGGGGTATTCTCTGGCTGAAAGAACATGGGAACCTGCTTCTGGGGTTCACTCTCCTCTTTTGGTTCGAAGTTTTTTCCGTCTACACCCCGGGAAGCCTGGATCACCCCCCAGGAGGAGAGGGCATACTGTTACACCTTTCCGTCATCGCTGCTTTTTACATTTGCATAAGTGGAGACTGTGCAGTTCCGCGCTTTGTGGTACGGCAGCGCTGTCTATTCCTGTCAATGCTAACAGTCTCAGCGGTACTGTTGTTCCGCGTTGCCAGCGCACGTCAAGAATAGGTCACATGATTCTTCCACGCAACCAGCTGACTCTTACGACAAGTCATGTGACACTATTTCAGAACCGAAGGCTTTCGCCCTCTCGCGTCGCTACTGTCTTACATGACGCTCCGTAAGTTCGAATTCTAGGTACTTCTTACTCCTTACTCTCGTGTATCCAAGCTATCCTGACTGTGACTATTTATTCCTTGTTCTCTCCTACCGTTTAGTGTTCCCCTACAGCGCTCCCTTCCAGCTAATACTACCTTTCAGCCTGCATTTCCGGGAACCCGTTCGCTATCCTATCCCAAGCCTTCATTACAGAGTGAAAACAACGGAATCCCAAGTCTTCCTGACTCGGTGAGTTCCTTCCCCGGTCCTCCGTTTCTTCTCCGTTCCTGGTTAGTTAATTACCCGTTCTTTCCCGCTCCTGTTTAGTAATCTTTCCTCTCCTTACTACAGAAGTTTCTGAAGGAACTAGAACTCCAGTCATTACCTCCCTTTCTCTCCGAGAGACCTCCACCTCTCATCAACCGCTAGAATCTACCAACACCATCCGTAAGAACATACTCACCTGTAATTATTCCGTTCTTCTATTCCGGTTTCCTCCTATATTTACCTGTTATTTTCTCCCGATAGAACCTGTGATACTGCCATCGAGCCAGGAGTTCTGTGCCTTGGATAGCCATCTTTCTGCAAGGATCTCCGACAACGCGTCCAGGGTTTTTTCCTCCTTTGGGGGTTTCCCTGGGGGTCCTGCCTCTCCCTGTTGAGGTTTTCTTTCCTCCTGAAGGGGTAGAGGGCTCAGGATTCTCAGGGAGGCTCTTCATTTCCGCCGTTGCTGTCCCGGTTCCGACGTTCTGACCAGGTTGGTGGAAACTTGTTTATACATTCACCCGCTTTTTGGGTTATGTAGTTGATTTTCCGGATCAGATTGTAATAACCCCGTTTCGCGTTCAAACGCAGCAGAAACTTGAAAGATCATCTCGTGCATACATACACAGAACTTGACACACCAAGCCATCAACAAGCCACGCTATGGCAACTCCCTGCAGTCAAAGGACATTTCAAATGTGGTTCCTGTTCGGTCTGTCCCCTGACAGCCAATCTAAAAACCATTGACCTTAAAGGAAATCCATGGACCCTTAATTCCTTCACAAATTCTAGAACCAAATGGTCTGTTTACATAATCAAATGCCCATGTGATCTCATCTATGTGGGCAAGTCCAAACGAGAAATAAGGCAACGCATTTGTGAACACCGATTCTACGTGCAGAACCAAGTTGAAGACAAACCACTGGTGGCACATTTCAAAGCCAAAAATCACACCCACAAAGACATCTTCTGGGCGATATTACAAACAGTGAGCAACCCTTTTCACGGAGGAGACATAGACCTAGCCCTACGAAAGCTTGAACAAAAATGGATCTATCGCCTGGATTCTGTAAGACAAGGCCTAAACGTTTCAATTGAATGGAATCTTTTCTTCAATAGATAACGCTCTGTCAAACTAAAGGAAAAATATTTTCCGGGTTCCTAGCTAATAAAGCCTGTTTCAGAGACTTTCCACAATCCTTTACCTCCTAACATCTGAGCCTAGACCTGTCCCCAACCACAGCGACAGTTTCCCTCCTATTTTTGCTCCTTTTTTGTGAAGTCATTTTTTGTGAAGTCCTTTTTTCAAGTAGTATGTTCACTATTTCTTGATTCAAGTGCTTTTTCCAATTTTACGATGTTCCACCAAAACAGAATGGTTAACCTTTTTTCTGTTTTTGATGTGACATATGTAACTCGAATGTTTCAGGCATGTAACACTAAATTAATGACACAGACTATAAGTGTTTCCATGATGTTTTTTCGGTTTTTGCTGCACATTACCTATTGCAAGTATAATTATAACGATCCACTAATGTGCTAAAAAAGAATGTTTTGGCCATTTGTATTCTGGTTTTCTGAAAGCTATGTAATTGCTACTACAACCACGCTATATGAGTTACACAAACTATGGCACTATCCTAATGTATTGTGTTTTCATTTCACATTCATTGCTGCTAGTTAATCATCAAGGACGTAATGCCTAACATATTAATTCTAGAGACCGTTCTGTTTTACAGCAACAGTGCGTGTCTATTTCTCCTCAAATTACGTGACTCGACCACCTTGACGATAGACGCTATCCCTTTTTCTGACATGCGCAGAACAGACAGCCCCATGACAGGTGCGTAATGAAAGAGTAGCTAAGCACTTATCTACCGCACATGTGCACTAACCTTTCACAGTGACAGAGCTCATTCTGGTGAAGAGCTTTCCGCTGCTGCACGCCGCATCGCATCCTGGGACGCAGGTAATCCACCCGATCCTCCTTCCACAGGCACCCAGCCTTATTACGATGCTTTAACTGGTAAAATCTTGACCTCCTAGTGATCTGAACACAACGGCCGTTTTCACCAATTGCACGGCTATTTGAAATCCACTGCCGAGTGTTTTTCTAATCCATTCATTATCCTTGCATTCAAGAACTTGCATCAATTTGCATGTCTAGGTGTCAGCTAACAATTCCACTGCGCTGCCCCCACGGCTTCACTGTGTATTCCGCATTAAGATCCACTGGGCTGCCCACACGTCTTCTAAGATCTGTGCATTTCACTTAGCATTTAGCGTTTCACAACTAATCTAGTTAAAATACCCTCTGGTCTGCAGACCGTTACGGTTTAAAACGGACAGACACTCTCTCACCTTAGCAGGTTTTCACCTCTTAACAGCACTGTGTCCGATCTCAACGTCACAGTCCACATCTATATTAAGATGCTAAAGATGCATTTCATTTTACCCACTTAGCTCCAGGCCTCTGACTTCTGCAGACAGCCTTACAGTCCAACTTCCTGGACTCTAAAGTACTTGACCAAGGCGCCACTAAACTTGTACATGGTAGGTCACCTTCCTTTGCAGCTTTTAAATCTTCCAGACACCTCTTTCATTGAACTAACCAGCTCCCTGTAACCCAACAGGCCGACAGACGTTACTACTTACCTGACTTGATCAAACTGTCCTGAAGACCGTTAGGTACCTGGTGTATCCACGCTGTTCCATCTCTTCAGCCACAGCCACCAGTCATTCACACCGAACCAGAAACACAAAATAGTGTGTCGACAAGGCTAAATGTCTTATCATTTAAAACAACATATGTAGAAAACTGTGTTTGTTTCACCTTGCATAATAACCTACAAATATGCATATTCCAATGTGCTCACTATGCATACCTTCAGCGCCACGGCGCAGTTTGTAAAAATTTGGTTTTGTTTTCTTTGTTAGTGTAAAATAAAAACCCTTTTTTTCAGGTGTTTTTTGTCTATTTGAGCTAGCAGCTATCTAGCTCCACTGCAAACCTCGGTGACCCTATGTCACGCCCTTGGTTAGGGTAGCTTTGACTCAATTCTGGTTTTATTGTACCTATTACCCTCACGAGTCAAGCCCCCACACAAAAAAAGAGGGTTCGCCCACCTTTCTCTCATGCCCTCACTTAGGGCCTGGAGCCATCCCCTTGCCTGGGCCTCTGAAGAACCACGATTGGTTGCCTGCACCTACTTTTCCCAATCAGCTCGACTGGGAGGTGGGAGCCGGCCCTAGCCAATCAAAGGCCTGCATCTAAGGCCACTGTCTGCTCCCTGTCCGCTGCCGGTTCGGTGCGTGAGGTCTCACTGGACCCTTCTTATGCACCTTGAGGATGATGCTCTAACATTTTTCTCGAACCCTGAACTACTGTGACACTATCACCTCTGCAACCATGGGTGAGTCATCCCTATCTCATCATTCTAAATACCTGACTTTTCTACCTTCACCCCATCTCACCCTTTCTTCCCACGCCTATCGTCTGTGACTGGACTGCATTAAGTAACATTTGCTGCTTTCTTGAATGTAGCTGGTGGTAACATTTGCTACTATTTTGAATTTAGCTGTTAGTTACATTTCCTGCTATTTTGAATTTAGCTGTGCCCAGTGACTACTCTGTGCTACCCCATCCTAACAAACGGAACTGTGTTGAACAAAAAGTAGCAAGAGCTGATTTGAACTTTGAAAGGAACTATTGAGAAAAGGAGGGGGGAAAAACGCATAACAGAGGAAACTGGCACCACGTGGGTGCTCTCACAGGAAACTGGGCGATTACCCGATGATAAGAGACTACCGTAAACAGGTGGCCTTGGGAAGATGCAAAGAGAGGTCAAAGTGGTCATACAAGGGTCTTGTAAAATCCTCTGGACTGTTGAAGTCTTTGACCGACCGATGATTGTGAAAGAAAGGGAAATGAATCCTGCATGTTGAAAACTAGTACATGAACTGTTTGTTCAAAGTTGGCAAGAGTGAACCCGGCGGAGGGATGCTAACGATACGGGGACGAAGCCTAAAGTCCTATAATGAACTGTCTGTAGAAGTTGGCGAGTGTGAACCCGACAGACGGAAGCCGACAACCTGAATAGCACGTTAAGCGAAGTGAACCCGAACAAGGGGTGTCTACGGTGAGCTGTCTTTAAAATTTGGCAAGAGTGAACCCGGCAGAGGGAAGCCGACAATCAGGGGCGAAGCTTGGAGAATTGTTTAAAAAGACATTGCGACCTGTGTAAGTAAAAAGCATGGGAAGACCAGGGGAAGTGAATAGGCCCCCTGGTCAAGTGGGTTGAGCGCGGTCGAGGGAGATCCAGGGATGAAAAGTCCTCGCCCAAAGTCCATTGAGAAAGGAACTTTTTGTTTGGTTGGTTGTTGTTGACTACATCAGGCCCTCGAAGGCAAGAGACTTTTTATTGAAAAGAGACTTATCCATCGAAGAACTTGATTGCTGGAACTGAACTGTTTGCTGGTGCTGAGAAAACCTGAGTGTGTGCTGTGGTCCAAGGTCCCACCTTGTCCCATGCTGAAAACGTGGGGAAGGGAGACCCCTGGCAATCACATCCTGACTTATTATTTGTGAACACTTCTTTCTTTATTGAACCCTTATCCCACACTCTTTTTGTAATTAGTTGTAAAGAATTAGTATAGGCCCTTTTGTTTATTTGTTTATTTATTTTTATTAGCGAATTAAAACAATCAGATCAAGTGTAATCATTACATCAACACCCCTTGTGCGTTTCACTGTCAATTCTATACCAACATTTTCCCCCCACACCAGTTTCCACCCCTACCTAATCCCAACACCCCTTTTCCCCACACATCCCCAGGGTTGACAGTCCACGTGCCTCATTGGAGCCTTCTGTACAAGTTCCACCTTGTGAGAGTCTTTCTTCCAGGGCCTCTTTTTAATTTCTTGTCCATCCTTCCGGGGTCTGATCTAGTGTTCACTTGCACCTTTCACGTTTTCCACTGCCTTTGACTTCTGTCGCAAATCTTAATAATTATTCCTACTATCTGTAACCTTCATACATACTCTGTTCACTCCTCTTGGGGTTGTCTACTGTCTATGATCCCCAGCCCCCTCTTCTGACTGTGGCCTCTCTGGTCCATACCTCTCAATGAAGGCCACTGCTCACCTGGGAGTTTCTCTCTCTTCCATCCCCTGCCAGGCACGCCCTAGCTGCCAGCAATAGGTAGTGGGCCATATGGGGGAGCTTCACCCAATCCCCCTACACTGTCTCCACCCAAAACAGTACCAGCAGGGGGACCTTGTGTCTTTCCACTCCATCCAGGGCCTTTATCCATCCCAGTACCTTCTTCCAATACTCTTGTGCCTTTTCACATGACCACCACATAGGCCAGTAGTCTGCTTTTTGCCCACACTTCCTCCAGCAGTGGGGGGTCTGCCCCTCAGATACATTTTGAATAGACTTAGAGGATCCCATTTGCACCTGTATAATAATTTGATTCTGTGTACCTTGTCTTGACAGGCAATGGATCTTCAGTAAGCATTTTCCATAGCGTTCTCCACTGATCGACGTCCAAGTCCATTCCCATATCCTTTTCCCATTTCCTCTTATATGTTTCAATGTCCCCTCTCTGTGCATCCATCAGGGACTGGTTTAGTTTGGATATCAACCCCTTCGTTCCCCTCATTGAGTTTAGTACCATTTCCGTGCCCGTAAACGTCCTTTGTAGTACATCCTTCCATTTTCCTGCCATCAGCACACCCTTAAGCTGCAGATATCTGAACACTGAGATCTTGCCTATACCCATACTCTCTCCTAGTTCTGCCACTGCAATAAATTCTCCCTTCTGGAGGACCTGTCCTACTCTCTCCAGTCCCACCTCAAACCAATCCTGGAATCTAGCATGGTCCGGGATATGGTCCTGTATTGGGGGGACTCATATAGGACTCAGTGGGGAAAGCCAGGTTATGACTCCTGCCATTTCCTTTTTGACCCTCCACAGCGCCCAGAGCGGGCCCAGAATTCTATGTGCCTTTACCTTTTTCGGGATTGCCTTCTGCAGAGCTCAGAGCCATTCCCCCAGTGTAACTGGTCTCCATTGTTAATTTTCGATACCCACCCACTGCTTCTGGTTATCTACCCGCAGGCTTGGGACTAAAGCTTGAAACTGGGCTGCCCTGTAGTAGGTGCACATGTCATGGAGACCCACTCCGCCCCTCGCTTCGGGCTGTGTCAGTATTGTATACGATACCCTCGGTTTCTTCCCTTACCACAAACAATTCCCAATTCTTCTTAACTCTGCAAAGTGCAGGTCTGGCAGCTCTATTGGCAACAATTGGTATAAATTCATCACTGGGGGAGTAGAGTCAACTTTACAGCATTTAATTTACCTAGTCAGGAAATAGTAAGCCTCAACCATGTTTCCAGTTCCCCGAAGAGCCTATTCAGCAATGGGGGAAAATTCAACTCTTATAATCTAACCAACTTCCTGGGTATTCGCACCACCAGATATTTTATGCTTTCGTCTTCCACCGGTATCCCAAAGCTGCCCCATTTCCCTCTCTTTTCCCCAGTGACATCCCTCAAGGGGCGGAGGATCAGTTTGTTTACATTGAATTTAAATCCTGACACTTTCCCATAATCTCGCAGTTTCTTAAGTACCTTTGGGACTGATGCTGATATCTCTGAGAGGTAAAACAGTAGATCGTCTGCATACATACTTATTTTGTGGGTGTCCTCTCCCACTTTAATGCCACTTATCCGTTCGCCCCCCCCCTTATCTTTTCCCCCAGCGGTTCCATCATCAGGGCGAAAAGGAGGGGCGACAAGGGACACCCCTGTCTTGTGCCCCTGCTGTGCTCAATTTCCCTGGACAGTTTTCCATTCACTACCACTCTCGCCGTGGGGCCAGAGTAAATCGCACTGATTGACTGACACATTCTGTCCGCAACCCCAATCTTCTGGAGTATTACAAAGAGGAAGCCCCATTCAACTCGATCAAAGGCCTTTTCTGCATCTAAACTCAACAAAGCATAGTCAGACGGGTCCCCTATGACATGCTCCATGAGATCCAGGGTTTTCTGTATCGCATCAGGGCCCTGTCTTCCCGCTATAAATCCCATTTGGTCCAGGTGAACAATACGGAGCATCTTTTCTTTGAATCGTGTAGTTAGGATACGTGTAAATATCTTTTCATCTACATTTAAGAGCGAGATAGGGCGATATGGTGCGCATTGGGTTGGGTTCCTTCCCTCCTTCGGAATTACCTTTATCAGTGCCCTACTAAATGTTGCTGGCACCTCCCCTGTGTCTAGGGTGTGATTATATAGCTTTACCATGTGTTGTACTAGAACTCCTGCATATCTCTTTTAAAACCCTATGGTGTAACCATCTTCTCATGGTGCCTCCCTGTTTGGGAGGCGATTAATCGCCTCCTGGACCTCATCAGCGGTTAGCAAGCTCTCTAGGTGCCCTACCTCCGGGGTTGTGAGCCTAGTCATTTTCACATCCTGTAGGTACCTCCCCACTGCAATTTCCTCCCCGGGGACTTCTGTTCTATAAAGCGTCTCATAGTATTGGACGAAGCTCTCAGCTATTTCTTTCCGTGTACACTTGGGGTCCTCTTCAGGATCCTCCAGAGTGGATACCCATCTTTCCGCCCTCTGCACTCGAATCCTTGCTGCTAAAAGTGCATCTGCTTTGTGCCCTTTTCATAGTATTTCTGTTTGAGGTATCTTAACTTCCCCAGGGTTTCCCTCAGTCCTAGTGCTTTCAATTTCGCCCTTTCTAACAATTGTCCCCTCACCTCGTCTGTCCTCTCCCCCGGCATGCATCTTTTTCTCACCTTCTATTATCTCCTTTCAAAGCCTCTCCTGTAATCTTCTTTCCCTTTTCCACCACGCACCCTCTCTTATCAAGAGTCCTCTCCAAGTTGCTTTCCCCTCATCCCAGACCACCCCTAAGTGCACTTTCCTGGTATCGTTTCTCTCAAAATATTCAGTTATATCTTTAGCTAGTTGTTCTGCAAAGTGAGGGTCTTTCCAAAGTAGTTCATTGCTGCGCCAGCTGCTGTCCGATCTATACAGATCTTCGATGTCTAGGGTCATTCGAACCATGTCATGATCTGTCCATCCCACTGGCCTGATTTCCCAACTCATCACTCTCGTTCCCTGGTCTCGGTTCAGCAGTAAATAATCAATCCTGCTATATGTATATAAGTCTGTCTTCTCTATCTTGCTGTCCTTCCTCTCCCTTTGCTCTTCTTTCCCATTTTTAATTTGCCCAAACGTTGAAATCTCGCCCTATAATATATAGTTCTGCTTCCAGCCTTTGCACCTTGTCCAATGCACTCTGTATAAATCTTTCTTGCCCCTGGTTGGGCGCATATACCGTGGCTCGTAGTACCCTTGCCCCTTCCAAGGTGCCTTGCAGTATCAGCAACCGACCCTCCAGCAATTATGTCACTACACATTGCTGCAGTCTACATTGTTCATGCAGGGTCATTCCCACTTGTCCTTTCTTGGTCGGCCCAGAAGCCCAGTGGACCTGTCCCACAACCGCCCCTCTCAATGCTCGCTCTTCCCCCTTCACCTGTTGTGTTTCCTTCAAGAAAAGTAAATCTAGGGATGCTTGTCGGAATTCCCTCGCCACTAGAGTTCTTTTTGTTGGTGAGTTTATTCCTTTCACATTCAGTGTGCCCACAACCTGACCCCTGCTAGCTTCATCCTTCCCCATTGTGTTTTTCCTCGTTTGCCTGCCTTCTCCTCTCTTTTATGGATATTGAATCTCCCATTGTCGCTTCCTCTTTATTCTGGAGTCTGCTTTTCCCTTGACTGACACACGCCACCCTGAGGCTTAATCTTCTACCCCAAGCCCCCCTTAAACTTTTTAACTGTTTGTAACTTAAATCTGTTGAATTGTGTAACAGTTGTTGAGACACCCTCCTTGCCGCAGAGGGCCACCTCAGGATTGAGTTGTTTCCTTCCCTGCAGCATGTTTACGGTCGTACCTTTTCTTTCCACCTAGGATCACCACTGTTCCCTCAGCCTTCACCCAGTCTCTTCTTGAGGGTTGTTATTTGCAGCTGCTTTGGTGTCGTGGGCATTTTGTGGGGCTATGGTCCGTGCAGTTGCATATATTTTTTTCCTGTTTGTCCTCTTTTCCTTCTCTGTGGGCCCGGGTTTGGTCGCAGCTTTTTCTTGCTCATTGTGGAACCCTCTGGCTCCCTCATTTCGCCTTCCATGTCTGCGGTAAGATGGCACAAAACCTGTTCCGCTTTGTCCTCCGAGGTTATGCGGTAATCTACTCCTTCTACTTTGAACTGCAATGAAAATGGGTATGCCAATCTGTACCCGATGCCTTTTTCTTGAAACCATTTTTTAAGGGGTCTACAGTCTCTACGCCTGGAAAGCGTGAGGTTGGAGAAGTCTTGATAAACTGTTAACTTGGAGCCGTCAAAGTCTACTTCCCTATGTTGTTTCGGTCTGTTCAGTACTTCCATGTTAGCCTTGTAGCTCAGGAATTTTGCCATGACGGATCGAGGGCTTCTTCCGTATGGTTTCCCTCCTCTGTGTGCTCTTTAAAGTTGCACCACTTTTCCTCCTTCGGCTTTAAAGAGATGATGCACAAGGGCCTGCACCCTTTCTTCTACTTGCCTCATGGTTTCTCTTCCCATTTCTTTGAGGCCCAATAGCCGCATGTTGTTTCTTCTCTATTTTCTAAATAGTCAATTTTTAGCATCACTTCTTCTCAGAGCCCTAGCTCAGTCATCCTGGCATCAAGCCGCATTTCCACCAAATCAGTGTTGAGCTTGTTATGTTCCAGGCCCTCTAACTTGCTTTCAACAGTGTCCATCCTACTTGTTAGGTCTGCTAGTGAGGCCTGTATGTCTCCTCCGAGGGCCTTGATTTCTGCCAGGATATGACCAGAGTCTTCCTTCGTGGAAAATAGGGACATGTCAGGACCCTCCCCCTCTGGTGTCCTCTTTGCTGAACCTCCTTGCTTTTCGAGTTGCTTCGATGTCCTCTTTAAGGTTCCCTCCGGTGGTGTTCCCCTGTTTCTTTCTTTTCGTTCTTCCTCCGTTCTCTTTATCTTCGTCTTTTCCCTGTTCCCCTCCATGTCCATCTTCACTAACAAACACCGCCCTCTGATTACCCTGTCTGGCCGTCTGGTCTTGAATCCTTCTCAACCTCTCCTCCTCTGCAAGTTCAGGTGCCTGTTCTTTGTTTCCACAGCCTCCTCTATTGACTTGCCTGCTGGTGCACCCTCCACTCCTCCTATCCCGTCAGTGTGGTGTGCACCATGCTCTGTTTCCAGCAGTTGAGCAGCTACTTTGCCGACCTCTTTTTGTCTCTTCCTTTTACTCTTAGGCGAAACCCTTCTTACCTCCTCTGGGTATAATCACTTCTCTGTGGGTCTATTGGTTTCCGGGTTTGTCCACATGTCGGATGTCTAGACCCATGTTTTAGGGAGCTGTTTTCCTCTCTGTGGAGTGGATACTCTCCTCCACCGTGTTTGTCCACTGCTGAATCACTTAATAACAGCCCTCGTATAAGGGAAGTCTGCGATCTCTGAGAAGCACAGAAAGCCCCAGCGCTGGTAAAGATGAAGCACACCAGTTCCAGCGGCGACTTCCCGTGCCCAAAATGATCAAGAGCAAGCAATGACTGATAATAACCGGATGACGTATCTCTGGTGTGTGTTCTGGTTGGCATCTATTACCATTGTAAGCAGCAGATAAGCCAGCACATGCACAGACAGAAATGCTGAAGGGTGATCACAAGTAGCACCCACCAGTCTTCTCACTTCACTGCAGCCTTTCTTCCTTGCTGCAGCCTCTCTCTGCCCGTATGCAGGCCACTCTTTCTGCTGCGGTGGCTCTCCCTCCCTGCACCCTCTTCAGCGCTGCTCACCTGCTTTTCTTTACCAGCAGCAGGCCTCCACCGCTGCAGCCCCAGTGTCCTAGCTTTCATTTGATGGTTGACGCCTGCTCCCATCATTGATTTAGGTTTAGATTAGGCGTTTTTCTATCCTGCATTTACAGGTTAATAAACACCCTTGAACTGGGATCACTTGTGTCTGTCTTTACTGTTGCCACCATGAGTTCCTTACACCGCCATACTTACACCGCCATACTGGTCAAACGGATTAAACAATCCTATAACCTGACACCTCCAGAAAGGAAGGCTATACAATTTCCGAACAGCAAATAGAATATTACAAACAAAGGGCGGAGCAGTTGTCATAATGAACACCTGAGACTATGTGCCCGAGGCACACAAGTTCTGACACAAGATATTACACAAAGCTGCAGGAAGATCCAACAAAGCAATATAAAATAGTACTCATTAAGACAATCAACAAACCTTTGAATGACCTCCAGGGCTTAGTACCAGATAACCCAATACCTGTTACTTTCTATGTGCTCCCCAAAATATACAAAGAAAACAACACTTGTCGCCCAATCATCTCTGGACCAGGAACGCTGACTGAGAACATCTCTGGCTGGGTAGAGAACATCTTGAAGCCACAGGTAAGGGATACACCAAGCTATATCCAGGACACCAATGACTTACTCAACAAGCTGGGCAATACAGGCCCCCTCCAAATGGCACATTACTGCCAACCATGGATGTGGAGTCACTCTACATTCATTCCCCACATGGCACAGGGATGGCACTGAGGCATGTAAAAAAGCTCTTGCCGATCATAACCTGCTTGCTGACACTATGCCAAGTGCATAGAATTCATCATGACCCACAACTATTTCTAATTTGGTACTGACACCTATCGCCAAACGATGGGGACGGCTATGGGCACTCAAATGATGCAGTAGTATGCAAATGTATTCATGGCAAAATTAGAGATGGATTTCCGTGGCACCTCCTCGGACTGCAGGCCTTTGAGATACGTGCGCTACATCGATGACATCCTGCGGATTTGCACTGTTGTGCAACAGGATCTTCTAAACTTCCACAAACTTTCAGATCAGACTTCGTTAACCATGAATACATGGACAGAGAGATTCACAGGGCAATATGGATTCCCCCGAGGCAACCTCTTAGAATACTGAGTGAAAGAGGCACAAACCCACGTGCCACTGGTAGTCACATACAATCCAGAGCTGGAAGCCCTCCACAAGATTGCTAAGGAACTGCAACCCATTCTGCAACAAGATGAACCTTTTAGAGAGGTTTTCTGTGAGATGTCCCTCCTTGCTCTCTAATAAACAGACAATCTGAAGGGAATGTTGATAAGAATCGCACTACACACAAATAGCACAGATTATGCAACTGTGCCCTGCAGAAACTAAAGATGCCTAACCTGCTCACATAACATTTTGGACGCAATCAAGATATCCCACACGGGGCAGGACTACAAATGTATGGGGCGTTTTACCTGTTCATCCAACAATGTTGTTTACTTGATTATGTGCATGAAATGCCCCGGGCTGGGCTACTATACAGGGGAAACCGGTCAACCGCTACATAAACGCATGAACCTCAATCGTCAGAACATCAAACAATGCATAAGAGTCCAGTGGGTGAGCATTTTTCAGAAGCTAATCATATTCTGAATGGTATAAAAATTGCTGTACTCTGGGTAATTTGAGGACTGACAAAGCCAGAAAGATGAATTCAAATGCATGCACATTTTAAATACGCTGGCAGGGGGCATGAACAGATATCGCGGTTTCATGAGTTACTAACCGAATCTCACTTTTTTCACCCATACAGATGCAGGGATCATAACATTTAGACCTGACACTTCCAATAATTTTCCCAAAGCCGTTCATAGGCCTTCAACTGGCATTTCACCAGCCTCACCAAGGCAATTAATAGTTATCAAACTCACTCCAACCCAGCCACATTTGTCCACAAAATGCCCCAGCTCAGAAGCTTCCCAGAGACTTGCCAGGGACCCGGTCTCAAGTCAAACCCACTCTTTCCTCATGATTGTGATATAACACAATCCTGATATGGTATTCGACACAAACTTACCATGCTGTGCTCCACGACTCATAGACCTAACACATAACTGGTTGTGCTGCACCTACTTTGGCCTTCTGGACGCACAATCCCGATATGTGGATGGTTGTGCCACCTCTGATCTTCCAAAGGGGCCAGCCTGACACACTGAATGAATTTCAACTGGACTACACCTACTATGACTGACAATAACCCATCCCCTCCTGCATTCATGAGAGCACTCTTACATGTGGGCTGTTTTTTTCCCTTCTCTTCAGTTACACTGAACCCAGCCCTACTTAACACAGTACGGTTTAGACCTGTACGTAGAGGCAAACATGGAGGATGAAGAGGGTCTTAAGTTGTATGGGGATTAGCAAGTTGAAGGATCACTGAATAAAGAGTGGATGGTGGTGGCAAAACAGAAATCTGTCTGATACAGATGTACTTGATTATTTACTTAGTTACATATCATGGCTGATATGATAGAAGAGAAAACGATTAGCCTCCCTCAAATTATTGAGTTGGGCTGTTTGGGGCTTTAATAATCCATTCAAAGCTAGGAATGCACTCTGTTAACTTAGAAAGGTATGGCATAGTATTATGATGCTAACAAAAGTACATCTGCATTGTTTGCTAAATTAATCCTAAGTACTGGGGCAATACAAGGTTTTATATTTTGTGACGAGCCGCAGGATTCAGTCACTTCTTCCCACGGGGGAGCCTTTCCTTGAGAGGTTAGGGAGGTGAGCCCACTATGCAATAATCCCGATAGGGGCAGGCAGTAAGCGGGATCTCACAGGGAGCGACTCCCCAATGAGGGACAAGGACCCAGTTCCACAGAGGAACTCCCTAAAGCCCTTCGCTTTCAGAAGAAGAAGACAGGAACATCAACAAACAAAATCTGTGTTTGTTACTGTGATACAAAACTCCAGATTCCATTTGAAAACCAATATATTTTAAAACGCAAGGAAGAAGAAGAGTGGTGAAGGAGCAATAATGACTACAACATTCTCCGGGACCAATAATACCTGAACAAAGAAGATTGAACCAAGAGTAAAGAATCTTCAACAAAGAGAGAAGATGGACTACGGTCCTACACTGGGGAGGACCCAGCCACTGATAATAAAAAGGGAAGAAGCACTTGTCTTAATGAGAGAGAGCAGGGAAGCCTGGGAGCTTCAAACCAGTCAAGTCGTGACTGGAGAACTAGACCGACAGACCCTCTGCTGGGGGGAAGCCGCAAGGAGTCTTCGGCCAGACGCAAGGAGGCAAGCAGAGGCCAATGAGCAGAGGAGAAGAGAACCCCAACAAGGAGAAGGAGGCAAGAGTGGTGGCGAGGGGTGGACCGTAGGGTCCAACAACAACGCAGAGGCCACTGGGGCTCTGGAACCGCTGAGACGAGTGCAATGTAGAGGAGCAGGTAGGCGCTATCCTGCCAGTCCCCACCCCCTTGCCACCGTCATATTGGAATAGTCAGAGAAGAGCTATAGATGGGACCCCCTGTATCTTTCTGATACCGCACTGAGTGTATGAGAGACGTTATGCACTCAGACAGCCATACAAAACGTACCCTTGTACTGAAAGTTACATGGAAGGATGTTGTTTGCCAAGATGTCAGAATGCATCTGTGAATATGTTGGATGGACATTAAATGAAATCCGACAAAGACAAAGTGATGCCATGAAGAATATATATTAACCTGTGCTGAAATGACATGAACATACTAAGTAATTAGGTAACTGAAGCACTAAGAGTAACATGAACCTGAAATTAAAGTGATCATGGTTCTAAAAGAAGATGAAGTAACTTACTGACCAATAACTGTAAGAAAGACAACATATAGAAGCTTGCTATAGAGGAATATATAACATGGCAAGGACGGCACTATCAGGGAAATGGACTACGGTTCACATTGAATGTAACCAAGCTACCTCGGAAACAGGCTCAGTATGTAAGAATCAGGAGACATGGAAAGACAGCCCCATGAGCAGACCTGACGATGAGTCAAGGCTGGCCCAGAGCGAAGATGCTATTTTTAAAGGATAAGCATAGGGCACAAAGGGAGTACGTGGATAAGCTCTGAATGTGAGACATTCTTTTTAGACGAAGGAAGACGATAACGTCTGTGAGAGCCAAACTGGTCAATTAAAAGCATACAAAGTTCATAGGAGAGAGAGTGAGCACGTCTCTAGAGGCCAGAAGGAGCAACATCACCCTGTACAATTTGATCAAATAGCAGTCAATGTAAGGCTGAAATTGACAAATGTATGGTCCACTCACACATGATTCAGAAGTTGGAAACAAAGACTATTCATAAGAGCTTTAAGCTAAGATAGTGGTGTGCTCACAGTCCCTTGATTGTTCCTGGACAGTGAGCAGCAACAAGGTCAAACTGCAAATGAGAGACATTGGCTTGTGGCCTGCTGATGAGAGATTATGGACTGATTGGGAAAATGGGGAGTAGTCTGATGGGATTCAAACACCTAATTTTTGTTTCAAGTGCGTGCTGCTAAGGAGCCGAATGTCCAAGGTAGGGATAGTATGCTAACCAATAAGTGGGGTTGGGGGACAACTTAACACACAATGTTGTAGGAGCCAATCCACTGATATTTTGTCCACCATAATCAGTACATATGTATTTAAAGCTACAGACAAGGGGTAGCCAATGAATCACTAACCCTTATATATTTTATAAGTAGACATGTTTTGTATTTTGCCACGTAGTACGACGTCCTCGAACTGCATCACGGATACAACAGAACAATGAACATGGCAAATATAGAGGGAGGGATTGTGTTATAAATAAAGAAGTGTAAAAAGTAACAGGAGTTTTGTGAAGATTATAAAGGGAAAAAGATACCTCGATTCCTGATCCTAAGGGGGCAGAAGGGTATGCACTAAGTTATTTAAGATTCCTGAGGCAAGACACACATCCCTGGCCCTGTCGGGAGGCCTAGAAACGAGGAAGACGCATGAAACACACGGGAGACAAAATGCTACTATGGTGCTGATTCAAAAGGGACTGCAAACAGCTAAGGCTCCCTATTGGGTGGCCCACATGTGGGAAGATTAACACTAAACTGAACAATCACATATGCTAGCTCCACCCGCATGTGCTGACAACGGAGAACCAGTTATATTGGAAATGACGATGAGAGGTCCGGGCAATGGTGGTCGCTACAGCCCCCCCTGTAGCAGGTGCACGTTAAATGTTGGGAGGAGGAAGGGTGGGATCAATAAGCATAGGTAAAGTTCGGGGAACTATGAGGGAGGGGGGAGGGGATGGGCAGATGGTTTGGGATACTAGTTATGAAAAAGTTGAGGTTAAAATGAAAAGCGCACAAGCCTTCGACACTACAACTATTAAATACACAGTTAGGTTACACATCCAAGGAAATGGTCACAATCAATGGTTAGATAATGGCTGGACCAGACACTGACGGCTTGAAAATATTGAGCTGGAATGTACGCGGTTTGGGTATCCACATGAAGAAGAGAAAGATAATAGCATACATAAACAGGCTAGGCCCCAAAATAGTTTTCCTTCAGGAAACACATCTAGGGCCCCAACTAACTGGACATCTAATCCCGAGTTGGGGGCCTCATCAATATTTTACAACCTACTCGAGAAGGGCGAGGGGGGTGGCGATCCTTATTCATAAATCACTTCAATTCCATTGTATACATTCAGAAACAGACCCTGAAGGCAGATACATATTGCTACATGGAACCCTTAGTGACAGCGAAATAGTCCTCCTTAATGTGTATGGGCCGAACATAGATGACCCAGAATTTTATGCTGGAATATTCGAGAAATTGGCAAACTACCCGACGGCCCATTTAATCTGCGGGGGGGATTTCAACACTATCCTTGATGTGAACCTGGATCGCACGTCAACAAGGGCTAGGACACTCACCAAGGCGGCACAGAAAATACACCTTCACATGTCCGACCTCAACCTGAAAGATGCATGGAGAGCGCTAAATCCGTCCAAAAGGGAATACACATTCTACTCCTCAGTCCATGACATGCACTCAGGAATAGACTTATGGCTGGTTGACAATGAGTTGCTGGGTTGGGTTACAGATACACATATTTACCCCAGGACGTATTCGGATCACTCCCCGATACAGCTAACAATTAAGGTTCCCGGAATCAGGGCATGTAGGCCGCCATGGAGGTACAAGCCCCTGGCTCTCCAAGATCTCGTCTATAGAAACGCAATGGCTAGTAAAATACAGGAGTATTTTGAGATCAATGAGGGAACGGTGTCTGGTCCAGCAATACTGTGGCAGGCGTTCAAGGTTTGCATCAGAGGCAGCTCTATAGCTGTTGAATGCGGAGTCCTGAGGGACATTAGGGGCAGACTGTCACGACTAGAAACACAGATAGCTACCTTACAAACTCAATATGCACACTCTCCTTCAGCGCAAACAAGCGCTGACATTAAAACCAGACTGGATGAATACAAAGAAGCGGCGGAGCAGGAGATCCGCTATTTCGACAGGCCAGTGGCTGCACGAAGGTATGGGGAGGGTGAAAGACCAGGGAGACTGCTGGCGAGAATGGTAAGGGGAGAGAGAGGCATGACAACGATACCGTGCGTACATCTGCCGGATGGCACAGTGACCACTGAAGATGCTGAGGTGAAAAAGGTATTTTATGATTTCTATAAGAATGTGACAGTACTGATAGGGAGATAGACACCTACATATCCCAAATACCGACAACACTCCTGGCTGACGCCACCAGGGAGTCCCTTGAGACCCCGATCACGGAGGCAGAGATAGCCAAAGCGATAAAAGCGCTGCCCAACGGGAAAGCCCCAGGCCCAGACGGTTTGGGAGCAGAGTTCTACAAAGAATTCAGCGATCTCCTTGTGCCCAGGCTATACACTGCGTGGATAGAGGCCTTGAATAAAGGAGAACTCCCTGAAACAACAAGGGAAGCAGTGATCACACTATTGCTCAAGCAGGGGAAACCGCCTGAGGAGTGTGGGTCGTACAGGCCGTTGTCACTAATGAACACAGATGCGAAGATTTTCGCTAAAATGCTGGCAACCAGATTATCATCGTTAATGCCATACATGGTACATGACGATCAGGCAGGTTTTATTATGGGCAGATCCACAGCAACCAACATCAGACGATGCCACAAGATACTAGCAACAATATCCCCAGAGACCCAGGGAGTAGCGGTCTCACTGGATATGCAAAAGCGTTCGATACGGTTTTTTGGCCCTTTTTATTTGGGGTGATACGCAACTACGGCTTTGGCCCCAATATCATAAGGTGGATTCATGTTTTATATGCTCACCCCTATGCCAGGATCAGAATCAATGGCGCTTTAACGGAAGTCCTGGAACTGTTGGGAGGCACTCGACAGGGTTGCCCCCTGTCGCCATTACTGTTCGCCCTAGTGATAGAACCGCTGGCTGACATTCTCAGGGCACGTTATAGCGCATACGGAATATGGTTGGAAGGCAGGAGGCAGATCATCACTTTATACGCCAATGATATTTTATTATATCTTAGTAACCCGGACCGCACACTGGGCAAGGTGCTGGCGGAGGTGAATAAGTTTGGCGGGTATTCTGGATTGAGACTCAACCCTAGTAAATCGGAGGTATTCCCACTCACGAAAAATACAACGGAACCCAGGGACTTATGCGGTCTCATATGGAGCCCCACACATATACTCTATCTGGGAGCATACATAGCGAGGACGGCCCAGCTCACACGAGCGCTAAACTATAATGCATTGTCTGACTCCCTGTGTGCAAAAATGAAGCGCTGGAGCACCCTTCCTATATCACTAATGGGGAGAATAGCCCTCGTTAAGATGATCATACTGCCAAAACTTTTCTACCTGTTTCACACAGTCCCAGTGTGGCCGGGGCGCACACTGTTTTCCAAGATGAAGAGTACCTGCACATTGTTCGTCTGGGGCGGGCACCCCAGGCTTAACTGGAAGACATTAACTAACACATACCAATGGGGGGGGCTGGCGGCTCCGAATCTGGAGCTATATTACCTCTCGGCGCAGGCTTACTATGCTGCATACTGTGCCGCAAACTTTATTGACCCGGGGCCGGCGCCACATGGCCGACAAGCTAAAGAATCAATACTGGCTCTGCATAAGATGCTGGAACTGGCCCCTAAACACCATAACTCCTTAGACCCCACGAAGGTGACAACCACAGCATGGGCTAAGATAGCGGATATATTTGGTAAGGGCAGGCTGTATCATCCGAGTATGCCGATATGGGGGGACCCGCGTTCACCAGTCTCTCTCGAGGGGGAGGTGGCTATGCACTGGAATTCCAGAGGGATTGCGCAGTGTGGCCAGCTGTTCCGGGATGGGCTATTTGCTACATGGGACGACTTAAAGGAAGTAGTGGGGAACACGAATAGACACAAATGGCAGTACCACCAAATTAAAGACACCATGCAAAGGGCTTACCCCTCCTTTCCGGAAGAACCAGAAATAAATATGGGGCTGGGCTATATGTTCACGAGTGGGACCCAAAAAGTCACAGCTGCTGCACTCTATAAAATCATAACCCAGACACGCCCAGAAGGGGTCCACCAGTCCAGGACCAACTGGGAACTAGACTTGGGGCAACAAATAGAGGACCACGAATGGACGCAAATATGTATGCTGACCAAAAGTATTTCATGCAACTCCAGATATAAGCTTATACACTATAAAATAATACATAGGCTGCATTACACACCTGCAAAGCTTCGGCGAATCTACCCCTCCACCTCGGGATTGTGCCCGAGATGCCATGCTGAGGACGCAAATATCTACCATATGCTTTGGGAATGTGTAAAATTGAAAGAGTACTGGAGGGAGGTCTGTGCTACGCTTGATGAAATGGCGGATCTGCCTGTCCTGTGGACACCAAAGCTATGTTTGCTGGGTGTGGTGGGGAAGATGAACCCGATGTGGCGTAAACTATTAAATTTGAGCTTGCTAATTGCCAAAAGGGCAATATTGTTGAAATGGAAAAGTGTAACCCCCCCAACTAAGGCAGATTGGGAGAAAGACATGTTGTGGACCAATGACACTGAAGAAATCTATATAGACTCTGTACTACCCATAGCCAGACCCAGAAATATATGGGACCGGTACAAGCAGTACCTTGCGGACAGGGCTATAGCGGAAGAAACAGAATCGGAGAATACCTGATTGTGTATCATTATTGAAGTGTAATTACGTTGGAATGGTGAAATGTATGTGATCGGCTTGTGTGCACCAATAAATAAAGTTTAAAAAAAAAAAAAAGATTCCTGAGGCAAGGCCCACAGAAGGGTGCATATCAAACTCTGCAACGGAGTGAAACGGAGACAGGATACATTTACTAAGATAGTAAAGGAAAGCGTAAGCAGTAAACAACATTTTTAAAGTGTACATTTGTGGGGTTATAAAACTGTTAAAATAATGTTTTTGTTGTGTCTAGACTGAATATAAAACTATAGTAAAAAAAATAATTAAGAAATCGGTGAACATATTCGCCAAGAGATTGACATCAACCAGGAAGAGAGAAATCAAAGGAAAATAATATAGAAGTAAAGAAGAGACTCTTAACATACTAATAATACAAGAACGATATAAAAAGATTAGTGGAAAGCGTAAACGAAGGAGGAAACAAAATATCATTGCATATATTTTTTTAAATAAAGTGAGCAATTAAAATATATTTCAATTCAAATAATAAACAGTGATTGATGGTGCCTGCGCTAATTGATCAGCGTGGTATATTTGATAAAATGAAGAATCAAATAAAACAACGGGTAAGTATCGACGATCCAAAGCGATCTATCTTCATGGGGGATACAACTCTAACATTTATGTAAGATATTACCTAGAAACACAGCAAAAATAAGGAAATACCATTCAGAATGGGGTCAAGGCACGACCAATAAGACACTCATGCAATGGCCCCAAGAAAGTTCATTGTCAAAAAACGTATTACGGCATACGAAAACATATTTACATGCCACATATACCGTTGGCCATTTTAGAAGTTATGAAGATGTACCAGAGCGAGAAAGAGGATCCAGCTTATAGGAGTGGATGATCAATCAGAAAAAAGGGGAGGATAAAACGCCTTCAGCTCCCCTTTACCCTCCTCAAGAGAAGAGTGCAGACATCAATAATCAAACTAACTCAGGAAGTTGGCAAATCACATCTGTTTTATTAGCAATTGTTTAAAACAGGGAGTTACAACATACATCGACAAATTCTCTCGATCTTCTCACTCAGCGAGTTTCATAATAAAAGCAGGTTATATAGCAAAACCTCGTCATTACGGACCTCAATCTACGTGGCAAACTACAAAAACCTACTTGGGAAAGTGATTGGTTAAAAGGGAACATCTAGGTATACATTCCATACTTGTCTGGGAAAGTGATTGTGTCTCTAACATCAGGTGGCGCAACTAATAGTAATCTTATTCCATATGTATCTCTGTAATGGTTAGTGCTGCTTATTAAAATAGCGATGTGATTTACACAAGCCCAATCTTGTTATCTATGAGTCCAGGGGATCAGGTCATCGGCCCAATCCACTCCTAGTCTACTGGTTTCAGGGGAATTGGACCCATTCTCCGCTTTCTTCAGGACTTTCACTGTGGCAATTGTAGTCACATCGCTATTTTAATAAGCAGCACTAACCAATAGAGAGATACATATGGAATTAGATTACTATGCACATGCTGTTGCTTTTTTAGTAACTTGGTAAGTCACACAAATTGGAAGCAATAGGAATAAAAGTATTAGGATTTGACTTCCAAAAGAAGTGTGCGCCTAGTTTTAATAGATGAGGAAAGCAGTGAGAGAGGATAGGGCGAGATTTCTCTTCTATCCCGTAACCTTGATAGGAGACACATCAGCGCATTACCAGGGTGAGTTACATATAACTGAGGGATAAAGAGTTATTCTGTAGGGACAGTGGAGTTATCTGTAGGGAACTGAGATTGAGGAATAAACTTAAAAATAAATGTGTTCTGTCTCTAATGTGTTAAAACTACGAATGGGTTGAGACAAGAGTGCTAACCCGTCGACTTTAGTTGTGATAAACCACCCTTTATTTATTTATTTATTTTATTTATTTGCATTTATAAAGCGCACAGGCAGCCCAGGGGCATCGAAGCGCTGTTACAGAAGGCTTTTTCTTATAATACATGCGTGACATGGTTAACTCAAATTACACACATACATTACAGTCATCAAATGTGTAGTTGCTTCAGATGCAGTTTACAACGTTATATCAATACAGGTGGGTCTAGCAGAATAGTTTTGTTTTTAGCAGTTTGCGGAAAGTGGGGTAGGATTTTTCGTTTCTTAGTGAGGTAGGCAGGGCATTCCAGTTCTTGGGTGCCAGGTGCTGAAAGCTGGACCCTCCCGCTTTGGTTCTTTTGAACGTGGGTACATCTAACTGGTTGGAAAGATGTGACCTAATGGGTCTTGTAGAAGAGCGGAGGGTGATTCTTTCCGACAGGTAAGGTGGTGCTTCCATGGAGATGCACCTGTGTGGAAAGGCCATTGTTTTAAAGAGAATGCGTTCTTTGACTGGCAGCCAGTGGGCATCTTTCCTGGCTTGAGAGATGTGTTCCCTCTTAGGAATACTAAGGGCTGCCCTAAGAGCACTATTTTTAGTGACTTGAAGTTTATGCAGGTTTTTGGCCGAGGTGCCCAGGAAGAGGGCATTACAGTAATCCAATTTAGTACCGACTGTGGCCCTGGCGATGGATAGGCAATTTTTCGTGGAGAGGAATGGCTTGACCGCATTGATAACCTTGATGGTGAGTGCGGCGGAGGAGGCTATGGCATTGACTTGGCGGGACATAGAGAGAGAGGAGTCAAGGTAGACTCCAAGCGTTTTTACCACTGTTGAGCCTGTGATGGTAGAGTTGTCAATCGTGAATGTTTTGTATTGTGTTGGGAGTTTGTTGAGGGTCTCGCTGGTGCCTACTATGAGGATTTCCGTTTTGTCCCTGTTTAAGCATAGACCGTTTGCGGCCATCCAGGTCTGGATGGCAGAGTAAATTTGTGTTAGTGCTGTGGCGTCTTGTTCATATATGCCAGATAGAGGGAGAAGCACTTGGGTATCATCAGCGTAGTGGTATACGCTATGTTGCGATGGTCAAGGTCATTGAAAAGTGGGAGGGTGAAAATGTTGTATAGTGTGGGGGCAGTGCAGGAACCCTGGGGGACGCCGCAATGGATTGTGGTCGGTGATGCGCAAGCAGTGTCTGAGAAGACTTTCATGAGTCTTCCTTTCAGGAAGGAGGCTACCCAAGCAATGGCTTCTGGTGAGAAATGGGTGAAGTCCTAGAATGTCATGGTTAACTAGGTCACAGGCAGCGGATAGATCTAATAGGAGGAGAAGTGCCGGTTTGCCTGTGTCCATAATGTCACCTAGTTGTATTTTGAGATCTAGTAGCGCGGATTCCGTGCCATGTCCTGGGCGGAAGCCAGACTGTCTTTTACCTAGGATATTATTTTTTTCAAGATATTGCTGAATTTGGGTGTAGGCGATTTTATCCAGTATCTTAAGCAAGAACGGGACGGTGGTGATTGGCCCATAGGTATTAGCGATTTCAGGGTCCAGGGTGCTTTTTTTTAGCAGAGGATGCACCCATGCTTCTTTTAGGCTATCAGGTACAGTGTTGGAGTTGAAGGAGGCATTGATGAAAGATTTGAGGAACGGTGTGAGTGTTTCCACAGAGTCTTTGATTAGTTTTGCTGGGCATGCATCTCCTTTGCAATTGGAGGGCCTAATTTTGTTCACTATCTCGATTACTTCGAGTTCGGTGACTTCCCTGAATTTGAATGGTGTTATGTGCTCGGCTGAGACTAGTGGGTCTGCGGGGGGTGAGCACGTGTTCGTTGTTGGTGGTTAGTTTGATGTGCTGTGTTAGGTTTTTGTGGTGCTCAAGGATTTTGTCTTGTAGGAGTTCGATTTTCTTAAGTAGGGCAGTTTGTATTGTGTTACACCAGTTTCGATCTTTAACAATGTCTTGCGATTTGGTGGCTGGTGTGGAGAGCTCTTTAGATTCAGAGCTTGTGTTGGTGATTCCAAGTCATAAGCATGCACTGTCCACTCTCACCTGATGTTACGCCCACCTGGCTCCCACAGGGGCGTCGATCGGAACTGGACAGCTGCGATTTCCACCCACATGATGCGTAGTGCAGAGATGACAGACTGGACTGGCCCACCTAATCTCGTCTGCTTGGCCCGAAGAAATATTCTCCTGAAAGTAGAGAAAGGGAATTAGCCAGCTGTGGATTTGAGTGACAACCCCCCCTCCCGTCCAACCTCTAATCACCTCCAATGTCTCCTTTTATATTGTCACCTTAGGTTTTTAAAAGATGAGCACTCCATCGTGGGTAAAATGCAGGGGCGCGTGGATAACCAGTTACTTCACTGGTCCGATGGAATTGGGGAGTTCCAGAACAATATAGACTCTGAGGTTCCTGGCGAGGAGTCGTAAGTATATAGTTCGTAAGAGTTCAAAATGTCTGACTTTCACTCTTGTCCGATTCCTTGCAGCTTGACCCTAGAGAGGATTGCCTTGTGGCAGCTGGTAAAGTTTGGGTAAGAGTCTGTATTACCCAACACTGTCCGGCAAATGACACCTGTATGTAATGTGTTGCTTTCTCCCTTATTACAGGTGCAGAGTGTGAAATTATGGCTTTTTGAGGAATAATGCCTCCTGCGGTAAAATCAGGTAAGTCTATTATGGCTAAACTGGATGCATCCGTTTCAACTACATATGGAAGCTCGGGCGAGGGTGCTTTAAAACAGGTGCAGACTAGAATTTCAGTTTTAGATCTTGGAAGGCTTTTTCAGCTTCTTCAGTCCACAAGAAGCGTTTGTTCTTTTTCAAAAGTGCTGTGATGGGATGTACAATATGAGAGAATTCAGGGATATACCTTTGGTATATCCCTGAATCCCTGGAAATTAGCAAAGCCAAACATGCTTTGAACTCCTTTAACTGAACTGGGTGATGGCCATTTGAGAATGGCATCCACTTTTCGAGAGTCCATTCGAACTCCTTTTGGGGTCAGGATAAATCCTAGAAATTCGACTTCTGTAGAATGAAAGATACATTTTTCCAACTTTGCATTCAACTTGTGTTGGCGTAATTTTTCAAGGACTGCTCGAACATGCTTAACATGGTCTGATCTTGAGGAGGAGTACACTAGAATGTGGTCTATGTATACAACAACACAGATGTCAATGAGTTCGCGAAAAACATCGTTCATAAAATACTGGAAGGCTGCCGGTGCATTGCACAACCTGAAAGGCATCACCTGATATTCCAATAATCCGTACTTGGTTCGAAAGGCAGTCTTCCATTCATCGCCTTTCTTCACGCATACCAGATGATATGCCCCTCGGAGATCTAACTTAGTATAGATACAAGCATCCTTAACTTGGTCCAGTAATTCGGGGATCAGAGGCAAAGGGTATCGTTTTTTTACCGTAATTTGGTTTAATGCACGGTAATCTATACATGTTCTAAGGTCACCTTCCTTTTTAGGTACGAAGAACAGAGCTGAGGATGCAGGAGACTTGGATGGGCGAATGAAGCCATTAGCAAGGTATTGATCCAGGTATTGTCGTAGGTGAAGGTTTTCAGGCTCCGTAAGGGCGTAGATTCTGCTGCATGGAGGATCTGACAATCGTAAGATCTGTGAGGTGGTAAAGTGTTTGCCTGTTCTTTCTGAAAAACATCTAAATATTCTTGATATTCCTGAGGTAACTGAACAGGTGGGTTAGTGACTGTGGCCAGGCCCTTGTTCAAGGTTTTTTCCAGGTAACAGGTGTGTGCACAATCTGGGAAGGTCATTCTCTTCTCTCGCCATTCTATACAAGGATTATGTGTTTTCAACCATGGCATTCCTAGAATTATTTAGAATTGTGGAGCCTTGATTAAGTCAAGCACAATGCATTCCCGATGCCCATCTTGACCCAACAGTGTCATCGCTGTAGTGGAATGAGTTACTGGCCCAGAGGCAATTTCAGTTCCATCGACGGTAGAGATGACATCTGTAGTGGTTCTTTTGCAAAGAGATAGGTTCATCCTTGAAGCCAGTTCATGATCCATATAGTTTCCAATGGCCCCGCTATCTATGTACGCTCTTACTGCGTGCATACGTGATGGCTGCCTAGGATCAATGAGGACCATTGGCAGGATTAGGTGCGAGGTCCGAGTGTCCTTCTCTAAGCTCTGCAAGCGGACCTCTACGCTTGTCTGGCGTGGTCGTTTCCCGGATCAGACTCTGACTTTTGTCCGCAGCTCCAACCACCTTTTTGGGTGGTTTTACTGGGCAATCCCGTAGAAAATGTCCCGAGGTTCCACAGTACAGACACAAGTGCAACTGTCGTCTCTTTTCTCTTTGCTTCTGAGTTAAAGGTCCCCTAACCCCCCTGATCTGCATGGGTTCCGGTGCATCAGTTCCTTTGGGGGTAACATTGGGTTTAACCAACACTCGATTCTCGAACTTAGCTCTGTCCACCTTTCTATTTTGAAGTCGGTGATCTATCTGGACCACCAAGTCTATATATTCAGCACAATCCTGAGGTGGGTTCACAACTTGAGCCAAAACATCTTTGAGTTCTCCTCGCAGTCCACGATGGAATAATGTAATTCGTTTTACCTCGGGCCATCCTGTTTCCACCACCAACCTATTGAAGGTAGCGATATAGGTTAGTAGATCCTGGTTACCCTGTCGCAGGGACAAAAGTTTGTTATCCAGGGCCTGTCCCTGTGAATTTCGGACGAACAGTCTTTCCATGCTCAATTGAAAACCCTGAAAGTCACGAAGAAGAGGGTCATCCTGGTTGACTAGAGGAATCGACCAATCGGCTGCGCTACCGCTGAGATATAATAGTACGAAGGCTACTTTGGCTTGATCATTTGGAAAGGCTCCAGGTCTGCATAAAAAGTGCAGGCGGCATTGGTTCATAAACACGGCAAACCTTTTGGGGTCCCCAGCAAAGCGTTCGGGCGGAGCTAATGGAATAGTTCCTGGTAGAATTACCTGCACAGGGTTGCTTGATGAAACAGGAGTTGGGTTCCCCCCTAGTCCAGGCAGAGGTGTTTGTCCAGCTTGGCTTTGCAGCAATTGCCTAGCAAGGTCATCAGTTCGCTCCTTTGACAAAATCAGTTTTCTCCTGAGCGCATTAGTTTCTTGGCGGGCAGAATGTACTTCAGCCCTTAGTTCCCCTAGTAATTGGGCCAGTTGGTCAGTTTCTGAGGTCTCCATAACGCCCGGGTGGGAATTTTTGGGTTGACTTCACGTTCTGTTATGCTCACCTAGCTCCCACAGGGGCGTTGATCGGAACTGGACAGCTGCGATTTCCACCCACGTGACGCGTAGTGCAGAGATGACACACTGGACTGGCCCACCTAATCTCGTCTGCTTGACCCGAAGAAGTATTTTCCTGAAAGTGGAGAAAGGGAATTAGCCACCCGTGGATTTGAGTGATAGCCCCCCCCCCCCTGTTCTCCCCTCTAATCACCTCCAATGTCTCCTTTTATATTCTCACCTTAGGTTTTTAAAAGATGAGCTCTCCATCCTGCGTAGAATGCAGGGGCACGTGGATAACCAGTTACTTCACCGGTCCGATGGAATTGGGGAGTTCCAGAACAATATTGACTCTGAGGTTCCTGGCGAGGAGCCGTAAGTATATAGTTCGTAAGAGTTCAAAATGTCTGACTTTCACTCTTGTCCGATTCCTTGCAGCTTGACCCTAGAGAGGTTTGCCTCGTGGCAGTTGGTAAAGTTCGGGTACGAGTCTGTATTACCCAACACTGTCCGGCAAATGACACCTGTATGTAATCTGTTGCTTTCTCCCTTATTACAGGTGCAGAGTGAGAAATTAAGGCGTTTTGAGGAATAATGCCTCTGGTGGTAAAATCAGGTAAGTCTATTATGGTGAAAGAGATTGCCTTGGTTTGTTCTTTCGGCTCACCTGGCTGTCCTTTTGTTCCCCTTAGGTGCCGGAGTTCGGCGAAGATGAAATGGAGGCTGCGCCGACCCGTGGAGATGAAGAATGCCTCTGGCAGTAAAATCAGGTAAGTCTATGGTGGTGACTAATATTGCCTCGTTTATTCTCTCGGCTCACCTTGCTGTTGTTTTGTCCCCCTTAGGTGCCGGAGTTCGGAGAAGAAATGATGAAGACCGAGGTGGAGGTGCTGCGAAGGCTGGTGAGTATAGCGCTGTGCTGCAGCAGGCGATGAGACGCGCATCAAATAACGTCTTTCTTCCTATTCGAAGGCGCGATGGATCCAGAATCAGGTGAGGAATAAAAGTATTGTTCTTGTTCTAACCTTTTTCCTTCCTTCCCCCTTTTTTCTAGGAGCTCCAGACTCGAGGCGGGCGTGGCAGAAGACTGGATGCTGACTTGCAGGCACGGTGAGCGTTACGCTGCAGGATGCAGAATAACGTGAAGCGTGAGTTGCTCTTCGGGCGTGGTTTAAATAGCCTTCAAAGTAGTCCCAGGTAAGAAGTTCCCAAGACCACACCCGAGTAAGAAAATAGTCCCTGAAATAAAGTAGTCCCCATTCAGACTTCACATTGGCTTGACTGCTGAGCAGCATGGTCTGCACGAGGTAAGTGAAAGGAAATGAGCCTGGCGCCTATGGCGCCAGGACTGACCCCTTCTATGAGCCTGGTGCCTACGGCGCCAGGACTGTACCCAGATAGCCCCTAGCCGGTAGTATCTGCATGCCTGCTCCTGGGACAGATGGACCTGGTCCGGATGCCCGGGGGTAGGTATCATGACACCTGGCTGCAGTAGATCTACTTCCCCACATACTTCTTGTGGTTCTTTGGGTACAGGAACTTCGTTCCCTCAGGTGCATGGATGCTGGCCTTCATATATTCTCTGATTTCTTCATCCGTCAGCTCCTTAGTCTTCCATCTTGATTCAACATCGATCATAATCTTAATTCATATAGCTTTCTTTGCAGTCTTCTTGCATTGTGAGATGGCTAATCTGATCACACAGAACCAAAGCAATAGCATCACTAGCAGGGCTCCAAGGAACTTGAACATGTCTGCCATCCATTGTGGAACCCACGAAAAAAAGGATCCAAACCAACTATCATCAGCAATGTCTTCCACTTCGTCTATGATCTGGACGTGTAGCTTCATCAGCATCTCTATGGTCTCTGTCAAGGTTCCATTCTCGTCATCATGAGGAGGAATGAACGTGCACCATGATTCTCCAATTTTGACACAAACACCTCCATCCATGGCTGTGATCATGTCCAGGATGCATCTATTCTGAAGAGTCATCAGTCGTATGGGTCTCAGCTCGTCTTTGATAACATTGAATCCCTTTATAGTAGCGTTGATCGTCTGCAGCAACTCCCATCTGGTTATCTGTAACCACTTGGTATTTGCATCTGTCTGGATCCTGGGCATGAAGATTATTGTGAATATTGATGAAGTCTTACTAAACAATCTGTGTTCATATGGAATGGAATCAAAAGCTTCTATTAACTTGGCTGAGAAATAGTTCTCTCTCTATATTCGTTTTATCATCTCCACAGATGTCTACTTCCTCAGATGAGCATCTGCTTTTAGAAAGTCCCCAATATTCAGGTCACTCTTAGGAATCACCAACGCCGTAACATGGACGTTCACTATAGAGCAACCTCCTCCCCAATCCTTGGGCAGCTTCATGTAAACTCTGGATCCACAAGCCCAGTAGTGATCCATGAACACTGCTGTTCCAATACTCATTCCTGGCACATCAAAGATTCAACCACAATCCTGGTTCTCTCTAACTCTTCTTGTGCTGTTTCTGAAACAACGCTTTGCACTTTCCAGAGGCACTATCTGGAAAGGCCCTCCTTTGTCTTTGACCCAGGACAACAGTTTAGCAATTTTCGGCCATAAAGATTTGCATCCATTTTCCACTATTACAATGGTTGGTTTGTAGAAACCAATGACTACCCACGCTCTGTAGATGACCATATTGTCCTTCTGTCCATCTGGTAAAAGTACTGATCCCCAAATCTGCATTTGGCCTCTATTCTTCCATCTTCAAATTTCTTCTGCTGATTTTCCTGGACTCTCAAGTTTTCTGTTTACTTCCAATCTAATTGGGAAGTGTACTTCCCAATGTACTATACTTAAATATTAATATTTCCCAGCTCCTTTCACTCCAGGCTGTTCGTCTCTTATCACTTGATTTTTAAAATGCATTGATTTTCTTGTATTCGTGTCCTTAACATCGTCATCTTCAACTGGATCCATCCATTCTGTTGCCCACTTTAGATAGGCTGTTCGGCCCATAAACTGACCTCTTGTTCGGCAGAGTGCAATGTGAGATAGGCAATGTGCCGTCTGAACATCTATTTCGATAGCTATGAAAATCCTAGACTTCCCCGTACTATAAGGAAGGAGTGCACATACATAGCATTCCTCCTCTGAGGTCCTCCTTCCCACTTCTTTCATGTGCTGATACCACATGTTATTTCCCAAATGTGCTGTACTATCCAGGTAATCATTCAGGTCATGATCATCCTCCCTAGGTCTCCTTCTCGTCACATGAGCTTTTATAAATCATCTCATGAAGTATATCAGCATAATTCCTTCTCATTAGGGGAATCATAGGGATATTTGTCAGTGAAATTTGTATTGACATGTGCTACTGGTGTAGGAACAATCACCTGAGATTTCATCCTACTAACATAGTATGAAGGTATCATTGAATAACGTAAAACTTCCATAGCCGACCTCCCTCCAAAGGGAAGCTCAGACCTATCCGTCACAGGACTAGGTGCCTTCATTTGCACCACTGGAGTTGGGACAATTATATAAGGTCTCGGCTGTCTTATAATTGTCACATCCGTACCCTCCTGCTGCATAGGAAGATACACAGGGATCCTTGCTTTATTTGGATCCACATAATAGACAGTACGTACTGTAAGTGAGAAAATAACTACAATGAACAGGATACATGTGTAGATGATGTACCAATAGGTCCACTTCACGCAGCAATAACTTCTTGCACGTCGTGGTGGTCTCTCATCGTTTGCCACGCTGTTATTGCCGTCTCTGTTGTCCATTTTCTATTTTTACTTTAAAGGAAGGAAAAACTAAACTTTAATGAGGCAACATCATAAAATATTTTGGCAACTGCTGGATATGTTCCACGGGCTCCACAAGCAGCTGGCTGATTGTAGGATGATTAACAGGATTCCTGATGTACACAAGGGAGTCGTCCTTTCGCCAAACCAAATGAGGATGCTTCTCAGGCAGATAATAAAAGACCAAGGACAGTAAGTTCTGAATGTCTTCACTCGAAATCCCCATTAAGGATGCTCTCTGTGTTGTCTCAGAAAATAGACGGGCCTGCTCAATTATATCACGTAGCAATTGATTGATTGCCTGTTGATTCCTAGGATCTCTCAGGAAAGTACGGGTGTCTGTCGTCCAACAAGATGAGGACGTTCATCAATCAAGAAATAAAAGACTATTCCAACTAGTCTATGTGCATCTTCACCAGACAGGGGCATTTGTACTTTCCATACAGTACTCAGGAAGCTGGATGATTTGCTCTATTATGGCTGCAAGCAATCTCCTCATGACTGGACCATTTTTAGGATCTCACAGGAACAGATGAATGTCAATAGTTCTCCCCACAAGCGCAGGGTATGCATGAAGAATGAAGAGAAAAACAGCAAGAATGATCCGGTGAACATTGCCATGAGGTACTACCATGGGTGCCTCCAAAAAGAAACTCGGAGAGAAAGGAATCAGGGAACTGCTCCCTTTTCCAGTTGTCAAAGATGAACTCTAAGTCTGGCATTTCCTTTTCTTTTCAAGACTTCAGTATGCCTCAGTCCAATGTCAGCAACCTCCTGTGGCTCAAGAGCAATAACTCTTCCCCACTCCTTGTTTAGCAGCTACAAAGAGTGTCCCTGAAGAACCACAGTCCAATGTACTCTTTATCTGTCTATTGGACAGTTTCTGCGTCCTTCTTCCTCGTCATCGATCTAGTCTGCACATGCTGAACTTGTTCTCCGTTGCTTACTTCCGAGTGGGGTGGGGCCTAGGGGGTCTCTCCGGTGTAGACTTTCACGTCGCCGAGGAATATCAGGCTCATCTTCCCAAGATTTTCACTGCCGATGGTGTGACGTCCTCCACAATAAAAGGACCATCAAACTGTGGCTCGTGCCACTTGCGGACAAAGTTCCTGATCAGCATCGGATCTCCTGGAAAAATATTTGGCAGTAAAAGTTCTTTTGATCTGGTTGCTGT
The DNA here is from genome assembly GCF_040938575.1 of Ambystoma mexicanum. Taxonomy (NCBI): domain Eukaryota; kingdom Metazoa; phylum Chordata; class Amphibia; order Caudata; family Ambystomatidae; genus Ambystoma; species Ambystoma mexicanum. Next base: position 1,009,736,778 of record NC_090921.1, read on the forward strand.
ACGGTCTACATCTGTGTTCTGAGCAAGACATTCCGTCCGCTTGAGCTGTTCTGAAATGACAGACACCTGTAGTCACACATGTTAAGAAGGCATATAACTCATTTCCTAACAATTCTGCTGTTGTCTGGGCATCACTTCTAGTTCTTGATGGAGGAGTGAGTGGTGTCCTCATTCGCCTTCCTTTTACTATTTCATGGGGCGTAAGATGATGGTCAGAGCCTGGCTCATTCCTCAACGCATATAATGCAAGAGGCAGGCACTGTAGCCATTGTTTTTTCAATGTAAGCTTCAGCTTGGCTATCCTTTCTTTAAGTAGGCCATTGAGTCTCCCGCATATCCCATTGGCTTGCAGATGATAAGCCGATGAGAACTTATATTTTATGCTGAGCAATAAGCTAATTTGCTCAACAACTTTGTTTACAAAATGAGGACCATTATCTGATCTTAATACTTTACATATTCCCCATCTAGGAAATATTTCTCGTACTAAAGAAATTCACAGCACAGGTGGAACCACCTTGAAAAGGGAAATAATACCACTATCATATATCTATATTTATTACAGATCTGCAGCATATTGACATAGTCGATATGTAACTGCTGAAAAGGACCATTAGGTCGTGGGATAACTCCCCTGACTGTTCGCAGTGTGTGCCCAGCAGTAAACCTTTGACATATGATGCAATTTACTACATAAAATGCAACGTGTTCTAACAGGTTTGGTACAAAGCAGTGTCCACAATAGCTGCTGCAAGGCTTTCTCTAGTGACATGCGCAGGGTAGTGCAGCTGTTCCAATGCCACCCTTAATAAGGCTACAGGCATCACCTGTAGTGCTCTGATAAGCCTGTCCAATAATGGAGCATGTTGCACTGGAGTGATGTCCGCTCGGAGGTAGCCCCTCCTTTTCCAACGTGCAGGCCTTCATGTACTGTTGACCTCACATAGGCGGAGTCACTGTACACTGTTGCTTCCTGGTCTGCGCGTTTCTCGAGCGCGACAATCAGCGCCACTAATTCTGCAGCCTGTGCTGAAAAGTGAGACGGTAGTCGTGCACTTATCATTACTTCGAATTCCCCATTCGCCATGTGCCTTACCACAGTGGCACCTCAATACCTTTTCCCATCAGTTTGATTGATTTTTGAAGAACTGTCAATAAAGAGAATCTGCCCATCTACCAAAGCATTTTCTTTCACTCTCAGAATCTCATCATAAAATTCCTCATAATTCGAGCAATCATGTGCATGCTTGTTATCTGCCAGTGGTTCGGCTACAAACATAGTAGTATTCACTATTTTACATCTGACTATTTTAATCGCTGGCTTCAATATGACTATCTCATAGGCAGAAGCCCTTTGAGATGTCAAAGTACCTTTAGGTTTCTCCAAAATAGCAAATTAAGCATGCTTAACAAATAACGTCATGGAACATCCCATTACTATGCTGGCAGCAATCTCAATGGCGAATGCGGCGGCTGCCACAAATTGTTCACAAGGGAAGTGACCCCTCATTACTGGGTGCAGAATCCCACTGTAATATGCTAGAGGCTTGTACCCCAACTTGGTTCTCTGTGTGAGTACTGCTGTCATAACTGTTCCATTTGTGTGCGAAAACAAAAAGAATTCCTCAGCATAATTGGGAATCCCTAAAACTGGAGCTGAGCAAATTGCCTTTTTCAACTCGTCAAACCCTTCCTCCATTTCCTCAGTCCAGACAATCTTTTCCTGATTTGCCTGTGCTTTTTTCAGAGCCTGTAACAAGGGTCTTCCGTATGAACTATTATTGAATACCGATGCTCTAACATAATTACATAGTCCCAAAAACTGTTGCATGTGCTTTATCGTGTGTGGCTTCACCATTTTCAAAATTGCCTCAGCCCTTTCAAGTGCAACTTTCCCTTTCAAGCCCTTTCAAGTGCAACTTTCTTTCCTTCATGCGCGATTAACTGTCCAATGTATAACACCTCTTCTTGGCAATACCTCAATTTCTCCTTGTCCACTTAATATCCTTTTCTCTGCTAGAATAATCATTAGCTGAACTGAGTCACGTCTGCACTTTTACTCTGATGTGCTGCAGACTAAAATGTCATCTACGTATTGTACAACACTTTGCAAATCAATATTGGTTAAGTCCATCTGCAGGACTCTATTGAAAATCGATGGAGACTCACAATACCCCTGAGGTAATCTTGTGCTTTTCATTTTAATCTGTCTCAAGGTAAATGAAGTTAGGTATTGAGAATCTTTATGCAATGGGATTGAGACAAATGCATTTTTCAAGTCAATCACAGTGAAATACCTTGCCTCAACAGGGATACTACACAAGATCGTCACTGGATTAGGGAATTTGGTCTCTACAATCTGATTAATTGGGCACATGTCTTGCACTAAACACCACAACCCCCCCTTTGATTATTTTTACAGGATACACCGCGGTATTGCATGGTGACTCTGATGTCCCTAAGATGTCGTCCTGATCCATCATGGTGGATATTGTCTTAAAAATACCCATGTCAGACTGGCCACCAGGGGGCGCACGGACGATGACTCTATCCGTGTGAGCTCTCCTCCAGATAAAGGGGAATGAGCCCCCGCTTTTGGACCCCTCCCAGAGCTACAAACTACACAGTCGGTGTGTGAAGATCCCCCCCACCCGGCCGCAGAAAATCCGACGAGAATCAGCATCGGAATAACAGAGAACCGACGTTCACAAGCAACGGCCCACGGAACTGTGGCAAAGCGAAAGCAAAACCGAGGAGAACACACGCGGGCAATCCAGGAAGACAAGCAGTGTACCGAACACTTAACATGCTGCAAAGTCCACCGGTGCAAGTCCCCCAACACTCACCCCCATGAAGACGAAGTTAGAACAATAATAGAACTAACTGCAAATGAAGGAGGTGGAACGCAGTACACGCTGGAACACTTGCGTAATACACCTCCGAGTACTCAGGCATACAGAGGCGGAGTGGATGCCATGACACCCACAGTCCCCCCCCCCCAGAAAGGAAGACCTTCTGGGCCCAATACTCCGGTGCAGCAGGTGACAGAGAACACACCCCAACGACCGGAGATGCCCTCCCTGACCAAGAACACACTGGAACAATACCGCACAGGCTAACCTCCAACAGGCACCCGACTACGCTGGCAGGGTGCCTCCGGATCATCACAGTGGTGAAAATATAAACTCCTGCACCGTTGAATCAGCGACGCACATGGAGAACACACAGGGGGAGGCCTCCCCACTCTATAAGTAAGTGCTGTACTGCGCACTCGCCCACTTCTGTGGCACGCGAAACAGCGCCACTCCAGATCCTCTTGAACTGCCCATACTGACACTCAGGGGAATCCACTAAGCGCATAACAGGCGCCAACCCTTTTAAGGACCCGCAAGGCCACGCGCCCCCAGATACAGCGAGTGCACCCACGGGATGCCTACCTGACCCGCAGAACTCTGCACACAAGCAAACAAATGCCAGATGCTAACCTTGCGCACCCTACCCAGCACACTGACTGAAGCTCTGCGCAGTCACCCTCCTGGATGCTGGTCTGGAAGAGGAAAGAAAGCCCCTCGAGATCAGGCCTAACTGGATTCATACTGAAGCCACCCGATACCGGGGTCACTCTCCTGAATGAACAGGGCTAGTGCACGAAATCACGCAGATGAACGAGAAGTAAATAAAACCATTGAAAGTATATGGAGAAAGTGCACAGAAACACAACTCCACCCTTAATAGCACGGAGATGCCATTTACAACATCCCAAACTCAGCGATAGGGACAATACCACGCACGGAACCGCTGCCACCAACAAGGACGGCCACCTAGCTACCTTCTTGGAACAACCCTGTCAGTTCTCCTGCTCGCCCCGACAAATCCAGAACCTCTGGAGACTTTCACAAAGCGTAATCAGGCCTACATGAGTGCACAACAAAAGCTTGCCATTTTTGCTTACGCTCCGGCATCCCCCTGCACCTACAGCCTTACCATGGCAACGACAGAGACCACGAACATCGAATCAGCCGCCACGAAAGGAGACATTGCCGCTCTTCTAAGTGAATTAAAGAACATGGGGGCCAATAAAGGAGGCAAAATAGACAGAATCACACAACGCCTAGACAATATTGAAGATAGGTTAGATGGAGACGAGAACAACCAAGCATCGATAGATACTCTTGGGACACAGCTGGAACATAGAATAGCCGATCTGGAGCAGAGAGAGGAAGACTGCAAGCTCAAAATGGATGATTTGTAAAAACGTGAGAGGCGGAATAACCTGCGCTTCTTCGGAATGCCAGAACGGGAAGGCGAAACGGAGGAGGACCTCAAGAAAACACTCCATGACATCATAAAGCTCCTGGTTGCCGACGATGCGATTGACAAACCCAAAACCGAACAAATCCATCGAGCAGGGGGGGGTGGGCCCTGGAGGCCCAAGATCGGTCCCCGCTCGATTCCATCGTTATCAGGACAAAACCAGGGTGCTTGAAAAGGCAAGGAGCAGTGGGGCGATTACCCTAGGAGGGGAACAGATAACAATATACCAGGACCTATCCTCCTTGATGCTAGCACTCAGGCGAATGTGTGGACCCCTCATGAAATGGCTGAAGGAACGAGACATTCTCTACAGATGGGGATACTCTTTTGCCCTCTCCTTTGAACACGAAGGAACAAAGATCAGATTGATATCAGAGAAAGAGATAAAGGCATGCATATTGGAGTTGGTTGATCCACAGGGTGAAAGGGAGGGCCGAGAAGCACCAAGGAAGGAAGCGAGAGAATGGCGAATTCAGGGCCCAAAGAGACAGCGGGTGAAAAGATCTAGAAATTACCAGAGAGGCAGAAAGGGACAAGTGAACTTGAACTGATGCAACGTACCAGAGCTAAATTGGCTGCATGAATACTGAAGGTTCTTGGACCTACATGGTGATCCACGTTTTGTTTCAAAATGTAAGGTCGGAACGGGGGGAGAAGTGGGGGGTTAATGTTATTTTGACGTTATCTTTGCAAGGGACTATGAGGTAATGGTCTCTGCTGGTGGTTCGTTGTTGGGTCAGTGCCTTTAACTGGACTCGACCGGACGCCGCCATATGAGGGGATGGAGAGTGGGGGGTGGGAGGGAGGAATGGGTACAGGACAAGACTGGGATAAAGACAAATACAAGCCTTTGATGACAGAAGACGCAGGGGAATGTACCGAAGTTTGCTGAAGAGATAGCATATAGGCGGTTGCGGCCTAATATTTTGTATATTCTAATACTGCATAAAGAGGATTACTGCTGCAATCAGGCAAAAGGGACCCCGTAAGGGTGGGAACGCTTAAAGTTAAAGGGCTCAACTCGCCAACCAAGAGATCCCTGTTATTGAGGGAATTTCAAAGAGCCAAAATTGATTTCCTTCTTATACAAGAAACCAAATACATGAAGGGAGATGTGAGACCAATCCTGGGGAAACGCACTGGCATAGAATTCTGGGGCTCTGGACTGCTGCGTAAGGGGGGAGTGGGAATCCTCATTAGAAAAGGAATAGATTTTCAAGTCACCAAAACTTGGTCTGATACAGAAGGTCGTGCTCTACTAGTAGTGGGAACCATTGGAAAAGTAAAGGTGATGATAGCCACGATTTACTCTCCTAATGCGGGCCAGGTCAGATTCCTCTCTAAAACTATCCCCAAAATAATGCTCGAAGCCACAGGGCACATCATCCTGGGGGGGGGGGTGACTTCAATCTATGGTCAGATTATGACCTAGACCAGAAAGCGAGCAACCCAGGCTCTGATGACAGGATGAGAGGGGAACGTAATGTGTTTGCAAAAATTATGCAAGTATATGCGATGGATGGTGTGTGGAGAGGGATGCACCCAGATGTAAGAGGCTATACCTTCTACTCAGCCCCACAAAACACCTTCACCCGGATTGATTATATCTACTTTTCACACGAGTTATACAACATCAGAAAACACACAGAGATCACCCCAATTACTTGGTCGGACCACGATACGGTGATAGCAGACACACAGTGGGAATACCTACCAGTCAGAGGAGGAAAATGGAGATGCAATGAGGCCTTATGGAAAGATTCAGTCTTTAATACCGAAATGGAAACAGAGATCGCCGAATACTTTAAAATCAACAATACTGGGGAGGTCTCCAAACAGGGGGTATGGGAGGCTGGCAAAGCAACCTGGAGAGGTGTTCTCATACGTGAGGGGGCCCAAAAGAAAAGAGAAAGATCTCTAATTGAAAATAGACTCAGAGGGGAAATATGCCACCTATATAAAGATGCCAGGGGAGGGGATACGATAGACCCAGACAAGATTCAGGAGGCGAAAAAGAAAAGAGAGGAACTCCGCCTATTAGAACATGGTGAGATAGTGCATAGGCTGCATCTCCTGAAACAAACATTTTATGAAAAAGGAGATAAAGCTGATGCACTGCTAGCAGCCAGAGTCAGGGCACAACAAGCAGATTGCAGAGTGATAGAGATAACTGATGAAAGACCCGATCAGGTGTCATGTAAACCCACCATCCCCGAAGCCTTTGCAGATTACTACGAAACGTTGTATACCCTGGAGGCAGACCCAGACCCGAGTGGGATAAAAAATTACCTTGCTGATATTAATATCCCCAAGGTGGGGGACACCGACTCGGCTCACTTAGAATCTCCCATAACAGAGGAAGAAATACAGAATGCGATTAAAAGGTTCACATTAGGCAAATCTCCAGGAGAAGACGGATACACAGCCGGCTTCTATAAAACCTTTAGCACTCACCTCACACCATTCCTGTTCGAACTATTTAATGAGATCCTGGAATCAGGAAGAGCTCCTGACTCCTTCGTCAAAGCGCTCATAACGGTAATTCCCAAAGAAGGCAGAGGCCCCAAATGATGCGGGTCGTATCCCCCTATATCTCTACTCAATGTAGACGCAAAAATCTACACAAGAGTATTGGCTGCTAGACTGGAGACACTCATGCCCCACCTCATCCACTCTGACCAGGTGGGATTCATAATCAGGAGACAAGGAGCTGACACCATGCGGAAAACCCTCCACCTGGTCGCAGCCTCCCAAGATATGAATAATGAACCTGCTCTGTATGGATGCTGAAAAGCCCTTTGAAAGGGTGGAATGGGACTTCCTGGCAGCAGTCCAGCACACAGTGGGGATAGAGCTGAAATTTAGAAAGGGGATTCAGGCTGTATATACAGCACCCAAGGCCTCTGTATTTGTAAATGGGAAACACTCAAGATGGTTTGAGATAAAGCAAGGCACCAGGCAAGGATGCCCCCTTTCAGCCATCCTCTTCGCTCTCTCACTGGAACCACTGTCCCAGAAGATGAGAGAAGACACCCAGGTTAAGGGAATGTGATTGGGACAGGCTGAGTATAAGGTGGCACTGTACGCCGATGATATGCTCCTCCATGTGACAAATCCGAGCACGTCTATTCCCAGAGCTCTGCGCCTCCTGGAGGAATACGGCCGCATATCAGGGTTCAAAGTTAATAAAAACCATGTCGATACTGTTCCCCCCACAGGGTTCTGCAGAAACGAACAATGATAGATACTCCCCGCTCACGATTGAGCATAATAAGTTGAAATATTTAGCAATACAAGTCTCAAGAAAACTAGAAGACCTGTATGAAGCCAACTTCCCAACGCTTCTTCGAAATTTCCACGCTGACCTTGCCCGAGGTGACAAACTGACCATATCCTGGCTAGGACACCTCAATGCGATAGAAATGACCTGTCTCCCACAGTGTTTTTACCCCTTCCAAATGCTTCCCATTAAAATGCCCAGACACTACTTCTTGGAAGTCAAGAAAGCGATTATACGGTTCCTATGGCAAGGGAAAAAGACTAGAATTGCATACAATAACTTAACATTACCCAAAGACAAGGGCGGGGTGGGTCTTCCAGACATTCAAAAATATTATGAAGCAGCTCAACTACGAGTACTCATCCCTCAACTCCGCAACCAAGAAAGAATCCCAGTGGATCGCGATGAACAACCACTATCTATCCCCAGCCACTGTCTCTGAATGGTTGTGGGCACCAAGGAGGAGAGTACTGAAGAGGTCAAAAGCACACCCGATGTTAGAAACCATATGGGACATATGGAGGGAAGGCGCAGAGATGAAGAACATTACCACATGGCCATCACCGCTGAGCCACCTGTGGTTCCCAGGTATTAACGATCACATCCCCAATGTAGGTAGATTCCAATCTTGGTATGAAGCAGGATTGGAAAGGGTAGGACAGCTCCTGAAACATGACTCTTACATCATGCTCCCAGAGCTAGAGGAGGCCTTGGGAATAGGGGTATTGTCCGCATTTCATTTTTTATAGATCAAACGTGTCCTGATGAGACCCGAGTGGAAAGATAAATTGAGGAGAGAACGTACCCCCTTTGAAATACTATTGAACTCCAGGACAGAAATGAAGGGACTGATATCCGTCCTATACAAAACACTAATAGAAGCAGGAAAGGGAACCACAGAGCCTCTAAAACTAAAATGGGAAAGAGACATGGGGGAAAACATTGATCCAAAAACATCAGGGAGGATGTGCCGAGCAGCACCTAAAACTTCAATCTCATGCCAATATAAGCTACACGCCATTAAACTACTACATCTGTGGCAATATGACCCGCATAGACTCTCCAAAATGTATCAATCGTCCAGTCCACTATGTTGGCGAGGATGTGAAGACGTGGTGGACTACTGGCACATGTCAAAGTATACTGGGATGAGGTACTGGGGTGGATCAGGAACTGTCAGGTCTCCTCTTCCTTTATTAGTCTCTTTCTCTACACTAACTCTAAAGTCAGTTTTCCTTTATTCCTTTATTAGTTAAGTTAGTTTGGGTGGGCAGGAAGTTTTCTATTGTGTTGGTTTGGCCTAAACTACTTATTACAGAATACAGGTTCTAGCCCAAGGCAAGATGGAGTTTCTCAATAACTGCTCTGATTGGCTAGAGAGCGGAACAGGACAACAAAGAACATTCTAAACTGTCACTCTCTGCCTTTCATCATCGATGCCCCAGCTGAGAGGTTGTGTGTTGTAGCTGCTCCTGCTTTGGACTTGGGTCTTTTTGGATTCTAGCTTTCTGGCCCTAGCAGTCGGGCAGCTACTCATCTGGGGTTTCAGAAGAAGAATCTCGTTTGTCTGGAATAGGATGGAGACTGGAAAACTTGAAGTTCTTTGAAGATTTGTTCATGAGATAAGTGACTTTCGTTTGGATTTCAAAAACTGTTGCTTGGTTTTTGCTCAGAGACATTTCAAGTGAGAGAACAAAGTTTATAATTTGAAAAGTAACTTTAATCTGTACATTTGTGAGCGCGAATGTTGGTCATTCGTTATTAACTTATGCGCGAGACCAGCTTGGGAACGTTTCGTTCGTAGCGTGTGGCGCGTGTTTTCATCAGCGCGTGAGTTTTATACGCGTGTGTTCGTCAGCGCGAGAGTTTCCTACGCAAGTGTTTGCTTGCATGTGAATTCTTTAGCGCATGAAATTTTATAGCGCGTGTTTTCCTCAGCACGCGTATACGTCAGCGCGTGAGACTTTCAGCGCGTGAGTTTTTAACGCGCAGGTTCTTCCAAGCGTGAGTTCATTAGTGCGTGGTTTTTGCAACGCGAGTGTTCGTTTGCGCATTACTTCTTTGGAGCGTTAAATTTACAGCGCGTGTGCCTTTTTCAGCGTGCGTGTAAGTTAGCGCCTGGGTTTTCAGCGCATTAATTCTTTAGCGCGTGTGGTTTTTTTTACACGTGTGAATTTTCAGCGCGTGAGGTTTTTCCATGCTCGTGTGTACTTTATGCGCGCGATCTTCAATTTTCAACGCAACCTGTCTCTGACTGAACTTTTAAGAAAAGAAGGAAGAACAGAATTCATTAAAGACAATTTTAAATGGAACAATATTCAGTTTAAGTTCAAGACCTTCTAGTTTGCCTAAGTTAAGAAGTAGCTGCTGAATTTCAAGAGACTCAAGTAAGGAGGTAGAAAGATTTTCAGCCACTTCAACAGTCTTCTCTAGGAAATTATAAGAGAAGAACCAGGTATGATTCTTAACACTTTAGTTATGGATTTAAAGTCTTATTTCACCACATGACAAGTAAGTAATGTGAGGCCTTGTGTTGTTTATGTATTTACTGCAGGTTCAGTACCGGCTAGTCCTGATGCCATCTGCCTGGTGTTTTTATGTTATCCACTTCCCCCTTTCCCTTAGGGGTGTAGTTAGCAGAGCTGAGTTTAATTTAGCTCTGAGAATTACATTTCAGGGGGATTGTTGGGGGCTCAGCAGCTTCCGCGGACACAGGAATTCTCTCAGCCTGACAGAATGAAAGGCCTATAACCTTGTCCGCCTGAGCTGTCATGAACCCCTGTGAGATTGCCATGGAGACTTTAGGAACTTTGATCAGGGAGATATGGGAGGAGTTGAGAATATCCCGGGATGAGAACGCTTTACTTAGTCAAAAGGTGGATGACTTGAGTGTCAAAGTGACTCAAATTCAACAGATGGGAGAAAGGAGTCAGGATGAGTTTTATGGGGGAACTGGTTCTCCACCTAAGTTAGAAAGGGTGGGAGGTGACCGGTTGTCTCAAATGCAACAGACTTCACAAGCTATTGAAGGAGTTAGAAGTTTAGTTATGCCGGTTCCTTTGGCGCCACCTGAATGTTATCAAGGGGTCCCAAAGAGACTTAGGGTGTTTTTGACTCAATGTGAGTTACATTTTATGAGCAGACCAGAGATCTTTCCCACAGATGCATCCAAAGTAACTTTTATGTTATCTTATGTATCGGGGGAGGCTTCTGCTTGGGCCGGGTTGTTGGTGAGCCAAAGGAGTGCAGTTCTGGGAAATTATACCAGTTTTTTAGAGGATTTTGGAAAAATGTTTGACAGAAGGCAGATATCTATGGAGGCAGATGGGGAGCTTCTAGAACTGAAACAAGGTAATCGAGATTTAGTTGCTTATATTACGCAATTTAAGTCCCTAGTTTTAGAAAGCAGGTGGCCCGAGGATAAACAGGCCTCTTTGTTCTATAGGGGCCTTGGGGATGATTTAAAGGATGCCTTTTCAGGTGTAGTTGAACGCCCCTCTTCTTGTGATGCTTTAATTGATTTGGTTATCCAATTAGATTTTCGTTTGAGTGAAAGAAAAGCAGAGAAGCGACATAGCCAGAGTGATTTTAAGTCCTTAGTTAAAGTTGAAAGACCTAAAGTAGAGATTAAGACTAAAGGGAATGATCCATCTCCCAGGGTCCGGGGTCCGTTAACTAAGGAAGAGAGGGCTAGAAGGAGAAAAAATCACTTGTGTTTATATTGTGGGAGGAGGAGGACACTTTTTAGAGAATTGTCCTTACACTCCTAGAAAGACTCCCTCTTCTACGACCAAGATACAGCAGATCGCTAACACCGTGCAGGCTGCTGTTCCTCATATTACAGTGAATGTATCCTTGTTTTTTGAGATGGAGTGTAAGGATAATGGCCCAGCTATGGTTGATTCGGGAGCTACTGGGAACTTCATGGATTGGGGTCTTGCACAATCGCTGGGGATCCCTGTAATTCGGAAGGCGGCTGTAGAGCAAGTTAGGGCAGTGGATGGAACTTCCCTTTCTTCAGGTCCTATCACACACCAGACTGGTTTCTTGATTTTGAAGTTAACAGGGGGTCATAGTGAGAAAATATCTTTTGAATTGATAGATGCCCCTTTGTTAAAGATAATTTTAGGAATGCCTTGGCTTACTCTTCATAATCCATTGATCGATTGGAGTGCTAGGACAATCAACATGCAGTCTAATTTCTGTCAAGGGAATCGTTTTTCTTTAGGAGTTTGTGAGGAAGATGTCAAACAGAGTAATTCAGTGTCTAGTTATCTGGCTGAGTTTGGAATTGGAGGTCATGATGTGGGAGCGGTTGTTGGACAACTACCTCAGTGTTATCAAGACTTTGGAGATGTTTTTGATGAGAATGTGGCGGGTGAATTACCGCCTCATTGGCCCTTTGATGCTAAGGTTGAATTAGAACCTGGAGCAATTTTGCCTAGTAGTAGAGTATATGCTCTTACAGAGAAAGAAAATGACTACTTAAAAGAATATTTAAATGAGAACTTGGCCAAAAGTTTTATTCGCCACTTTAAGTCACCAGCAGCCTCTCCTCTATTTTTTGTACCTAAACCGGATGGAACCCTCCGAACTTGCATTGATTATCGAGCAGTCAACAGAGTCACAGTTAAGAACCGGTATCCTCTTCCTCTCATCTCAGAAATGCTTAATCAATTACAAGGAGCCATCATTTTTTCTAAATTAGATTTATGGGGAGCTTATCATCTAGTGCGTTTGCAGGAAGGAGATGAATGGAAGAGAGCTTTTAAAACCAGGCTTGGACTGTACGAATATCAAGTGATGCCATTCGGTTTATGTAATGCTCCGGCGGCTTTCCAATTTTTTATTGACAAAGTTTTTAGAGAATTATTGGATACTTTTGTTGTCGTGTATATAGATGACATCTTAATTTTCTCTTCAGACTTAGAACAACATCAGAAACATGTTCGTCTGGTATTGCAAAAATTGCGTGAAAACCATTTGTTCGCCAAATTGGAAAAAAGCCAATTTCATACAAATTCAGTGGAATTTTTAGGTTTTATTATTTCACCCAAGGGTTTAGAAATGAATCCCAAGAAGGTTCAAGCAGTTCGAGAATGGCCTACTCCTTCTAAGGTTATGGAAATACAGAGTTTTCTAGGGTTTGCGAATTTTTATACGAGATTTATCGAAGGATTTTCTCGGCTGGTTGCTCCTATAACTAGACTGCTGAAAAAAGGAGTGAAGTTCGATTGGGACCTTGAAGCAGAAAAAGCTTTTTGTGAGTTGAAGGAAAGGTTTACCGCCAGTCCGATTTTAATTCATCCAGATCTTTCTAAACCATTTCTTGTGGAAGCGGACGCTTCAAACTTAGCAATGGGGGCGGTGCTTTCACAACGACATGAATCTACTGGTCAGTTACATCCGATAGCATTCTTTTCTAGAAAGTTTTCTGCGGCAGAAGTGAATTATACAATTTCAGATCGTGAGCTGCTAGCTATCAAGTCCGCTTTTGAAGAATGAAGGCATTTTCTTAAAGGGGCTAGGCACACGGTTACAGTACTTACTGATCATCGAAATTTATTGTTTTTAAAATCTGCAAAAACATTGTCTCCACGACAAGTTTGTTGGTCCTTATTCTTTGCGGACTATGATTTCGTAGTAACCTTCAAACCTGGAAGTTGTAACAAAAAGGCAGATGCCTTATCCCGTCAATTCCCAGGATGTGAGGCGAGTGAAGTTCAGGAGCCGCAACCTCTTATCGCTCCCGAGCGTTTTATGTTAGCTGGTGTTATCAAAGGTATGGATGTAATGAATGAAGTTCGCCAGTCTATGTCCTTGCAGAAGATGGAGGAGTGGGTGAAGTTGGATCCAGCAAGGAGTTTAAAGAATGGGCTACCGTTTTTTGTTAACAGACTTTATTTGCCTACTGAGGAGTTGAGAGAAGAGGTTTTGAGGAACTGTCATGAATCCATTTTATCAGGACGTCCTGGTTTCAGAAAGACTCTAGAGTTAGTTCGACTGAACTTTTGGTGGGAAAGAATTCGTCAAGACACATTAAATTTTGTCAAGACGTGTGCAGTTTGTGCACAAGCAAAAAGTCAAGTTGGGAAGCCGCATGGTTTATTGGAGCCATTACCAGTTCCTCTGCGTCCTTGGCACACGATTTCTATGGATTTCATTGTTGATCTTCCCCCTGAATAAGGGTTGTATAACTATTTTAGTTGTGGTGGATCTCCTTACTAAAGAAGTGCATTTTCTACCGATGGAGGGAGAGGTTACAGCGGAAAAACTGGCTCTTAGTTTCTTGAAAGGAGTGGTTAGACTGCATGGGCTTCCTAGTCAAGTTATCTCTGATAGGGGGTCCCAATTTATCTCAAAATTTTGGAGGGCCTTCTGTAAAAAGCTTGGAGTAGAGATTAGTTTAACATCTGGGTATCATCCTGAGACTAATGGACACATAGAGAGAGTTAATCAGGAATTGGAGAAGTTTTTGAGATGTTTTTTACAAGCTGGAGAGGAATGGGTGGATTTGGTATGGTTGGCTGAATTTTATTACAACAATTGTGATAAGGATGCCACTTCAATGTCTCCTTTCTATTTGGGTCGTGGTTTTCATCCTCGTTTTTTGAGTTTTGAAGTCTTAGAGGATTCTGGAAATCCTGGAGTGGAAGAACATTTACGGGTAATGAAAAATAATTTGGATAAGGCAAAAAAGGTGCTGGGGGAAAGCAAGTTGAAATATAAAAAGTATGCGGTTGTGAGAAGGAAAACTGGTCCTGAATACAAAATAGGAGACTTGGTGCGGCTTTCTACCTGGTATTTAAGAATTAAGGGGAAAATCAAATTCAGTCCTCGATTTGTAGGTCCTTTTGAGGTTGAGAAAATCATTAATCCTGTGGCAGTGCGATTGAAGTTACCTAAGCAGTTGAAAGTACATCCCACTTTTCACGTTAGTCTCTTAAAGCTATTTAGTCCAGGAACCAGATTTAGAACTCCTCCTCCTCCTCCTGTGATTATGGAAGATTCTTCTGAGGAGTTTGTGGTTAAACAGATTTTAGATTCCAGGAAGGTGAGGGGGAAGTTGCAATATTTGGTTGATTGGGAAGGATATGGTCCTGAAGAACGTACTTGGGAAGACTCATCTGATGTTCATGCTCCCAGGTTAGTTGCTAAGTTTCATGCTAAATATCCACATAAAATAGGCCCAGGGACTGGGCATTAGGAGGGGGGTACTGTCAGGTCTCCTCTTCCTTCATTAGTCTCTTTCTCTACACTAACTCTAAAGTCAGGTTTCCTTCATTCCTTTATTAGTTAGGTTAGTTTGGGTGGGCAGGAAGTTTTCTATTGTGTTGGTTTGGCCTTAACTACTTATTACAGAATACAGGTTCTAGCCGAAGGCAAGATGGAGTTTCTCAATAACTGCTCTGATTGGCCAGAGAGCGGAACAGGATAACAAAGAACATCATAAACTGTCACTCTCTGCCTTTCATCGTCGATGCCCCAGCTGAGAGGTTGTGTGTTGTAGCTGCTCCTGCTTTGGACTTGGGCCCTTTTGTATTCTAGCTTTCTGGCTCTAGCAGTCGAGGGGCTACTCATCTGGGGTTTCAGGAGAAGAATCTCGTTTGTCTGGAATAGGATTGAGACTGGAAAACTTGAAGTTCTTTGAAGATTCGTTCATGAGATAAGTGACTTTCGTTTGGATTTCAAAAACTGTTGCTTGGTTTTTGCTCAGAGACATTTCAAGTGAGAGAACGTAAAGTTTATAATGTGAAAAGTAACTTTAATCTGTAAGTTTGTGAGCGCAAACGTTGGACATTCGTTATTAACTTTTCGTAGCGTGTGGCGCGTGTGTTCATCAGTGCATGGGTTTTCGGCTTGTGGGATCTTCAGCGCGTGTGTTCATCAGCGCGTGAGTTTTATGCGCGTGTGTTCGTCAGCGCGAGAGTTTCCTACGTGAGTGTTTGGTTACGCGTGAATTCTTTAGCGTGTGAAATTTTATAGCGCGTGTTTTCCTCAGCACGCGTATACGTCAGCGCGTGAGACTTTCAGAGCGTGAGTTTTTAACGCACGGGTTCTTCCAAGATTGAGTTCGTTAGTGCGTGGTTTTTGCAACGCGAGTGTTCGTTTGCGCATGAATTCTTTGGAGCGTTAAATTTACAGCGCGTGTGCCTTTTTCAGCGTGCGTGTAAGTTAGCGCATGGGTTTTCAGCACACGAAATCTTTAGCGCATGTTTTTTTTACGTGGGTGAATTTTCAGCGCGTGAGTTTTTTCCATGCGCGTGTGTACTTTATGCGCGCGATCTTCAATTTTCAGCGCAATCTGTCTCTGCCTGAACTTTTAAGAAAAGAAGGAAGAACAGAATTCATTAAAGACAATTTTAAATGGAACAGTATTCAGTTTAAGTTCAAGACCTTCTAGTTTGCCTAAGTTAAGAAGTAGCTGCTGAATTTCAAGAGACTCAAGTAAGGAGGTAGAAAGATTTTCAGCCACTTCAACAGTCTTCTCTAGGAAATTATAAGAGAACAACCAGGTATGATTCTTAACACTTTAGTTATGGATTGAAAGTCTTATTTCACCACATGACTAGTAAGTAATGTGAGGCCTTGTGTTGTTTATGTATTTACTGCAGGTTCAGTACCGGCTAGTCGTGACGCCATCTGCCTGGTGTTTTTATGTTATCCACTTCCCCCTTTCCCTTAGGGGTGTAGTTAGCAGAGCTGAGTTTAATTTAGCTCTGAGAATTACATTTCAGGGGGATTGTTGGGGGCTCAGCAGCTTCCGCGGACTCAGGAATTCTCTCAGCCTGACAGGAACCTGAATGGGATTCAGAGGATAGCAGACCCCTTTCTCATCTTGTTTGGTTTTGAAAAAATTGAGGATGAGTCGAGGAGGGTCAAAGGCCTGATCACGCAGCTGCTACTAGCCGCACGGGCCCTGTTAGCCACAAAGTGGAAATCCACCACAATCCTGACCGAGAAAGAATGGGTTAATGTAGCATCCAATATATGCGTCATGGAAAAAATAACATCTTCCCTACACGGGAATACTGGAGTTTCTCAACAAATACATGCCAGGAACAATACATTAATAGGTGATGATATGTTTGGAAACTGACACTGTGATGTGACATCCTCCGATATGTGACCCAGCCTAAAATGCAAAAATAGGAGATGTTCCCCAATAAGGAGGTCCCCTAGAAATTGGAACGCAATCAAACAAATGCAATACAACACAACCCTCATGAGATGTAAACCTAGTCTTGGGGGAGGCGGGAGGGAAGATGGGAGGGGGTTAGGGGAGTTGGAAATGTATATGGTCACTGCAATCGCTTATAGACTAAAGTCGTCTTGTTTTCCAATACATGTGTGACCTCCTTGTAATAAAACCTAATAAAAAAAAATACTATTGTCTGCCTCTCGAGACATGGGATACTGTTGTGCTCGAGGCAAAAGTGCTCATGGCTATAGTTTAATGTTAACTTCTCCAACCCCCTTTAATAGGCCTACGCCAGAAGGACCTGTAGTCCATAATGAAACTGGCACTTTCGCCATGTCTTCATCAAAAAATGTGGGACGCTGCCGCGCGATCATAATTTTCTAGGGAACTTCACGTCTTATTGTCCTAATCCAATAAGTGATTCTCATTTCAAATACTACCTCGTCATCTAACTGGTGGTCTCTAAACATATCCTTGTCAGTGAAGTCATTCAACCTGTAACCCTCTTCAATTGCAATCACTGTGCTCCATGTCCTGCCACAAATATCAACTCGTCCAAGCATAGCTAAATCTCCTCGCACTATAGCTACTTGTAATTCTAAGGGAAAAACTTGTCCCCCCTCTTCATACATAGGTATCCTCAGCCTGAATAAAACCTCATCAGGTATTCTCACAGTGTTACCCACTAAACCAGGTAGCCATGTTAAACTGCGTACCCCATAGTGAAAGACCTCTGGCTCCAACGGTACCCATCGTATGGCCATTCGTCCTGCGAATGCCATGATAAATTTGCTCACGTTTAAATAATGCATCCCTGGCATTGAACACACTATGCCTTCATCAGTAAAAGAAATCGTCATGTTCAGCTTTGTCATTAAATCTCGGCCCAGTATATTAACTGGTGTCTTACTTGAATACAACAATGGGACAGTCATGTCACATTCTCCTATAGAAACTGGCAATTTATTAGTAAAACAAACTACTTGTAGCTCTCCAGAATCCCTGAGCATTCCTGGCATTTCCTGATAATGTACATTTCCCCTCTCGTATACATGAGCGTGTTGCACCTGTTTCTACCAACAAAAACAAAGATGTGCTTCCTATAGTGACATCAACCCTCAGTTCCTCTTGAGGATTGGGAGTCACTGATAGCACTGAACACATCAAGTCAGCCAGTGAGCTGTCCTATTGTGGGTACATGCATATTCCCGTTCCTGTCAAAGGTTCCCTCCCTCGACTTTGACACCCCCTATTCTAGGAGTCAGTAACTGCCCCATGTTTTGGCCCTGCTGTATTTGAATGGGTGTGTGCTGTGACTGTTCTTGTGGTGGATTCAATGGTGCTTGCTGTTGTAGTCTCGACGCTTGTGCTTGCTGCACTGTCTGATTTTGGGCAAACCCGTCCCTATTTTGTTGGCTATATGCAGGCGGATAAGCGGCTCCCCTCTTGAGAACTGCCCATTCTGCACAAACCCTTGGCTCCCACATGTTTGCGCTATGTGCCCTGTCATTCCACCTGTCCAACATACAGGAGGGAGTCTCTTAATTTGCTCTCCCTGTGTGCCTTGATTGTCATTCTGCATATCCTGAAACCCAGTTTGGTTATTCTGGAAATGTTCCTGATTATTCTGGAAGCCTCCTTGATTATTCTGGAAATCTCTTCCTCAGAAGCCTCCCCTACCTCTTCGTATGAATCCATTATTTCCCTGGTCAAACTGCCTTTGGTTATTCAGCTGTGGCACGCCTGCTGCTTGCTGTGACTCTGGCCCTTCTCCACTAGTCAACATCGCCCCATCTATGGCGTATTTTGACAATTTTTTCTGCACTAACTTTGCTTCTTCCACTTTCCTAACTTCATCTTTCCTTCGATTTTCCTCCTGCAACAATCGGCAATAATGTGCAATGGTCAGCTGTATTTCTGACCATGGTTTTGCCTCCATACCAACCAGTTTCTGGAGCTGTCTCCGCACTTGATCTGGCAGCCCTTGGCATAATATATGATGGAATACAGGTACAGATTTTCCCCATGGCTCCCGCATTTCCAAACTCTAGTCCTCCTGAAAATTCTGAATGTAAACAAGAAGATCCTCCCCATCCTGCATCTTTCAAGCCATTATACGTCCAATTTCCAACGTATCTGGATATTGCTCTCTTAGCGCTTTCCAGACTGCCGCTCTACAATTATTAAACAGTGCTCCGTCATGAGCAGTGTTCTGGGCAGTGACACCTGCGTATCTTGCTCTAGACCAAATGTCATCAGCTCTCCCCTCAAGTATAGCTGCTAGAAGACCCTTAATGTCTCCTATGGCTAACGTGTTTCCTCCTGTCATTTTTTCTAATTCATGTATCCATTTCCCAGCGCCAGAAGTTAAACTAAGGGGTTTACACCTTTACATCCTTATCCATCTGTGGCCAAGGTATACACTGTGGTCTGGCCCTTCCTGTCTCTAACAAAGGAAACTGCAAGTTCGCAAAATTGAATTCATCCCCCATCGTCTGCCTGTCCACAGGAGGGATAATGGTTCTGCACCGCCTTCTTCTCGGTAGTGACCTTAGCCTGCTCACATAAGGCGGCGAGTCCCCCTTCTCACTATGGGATCTCCCTTTGGGTCGACCTAGCTGGGTAAGAGGCGCTGGCGTCTGTGATTTGGGTAGGTCAGATCCAACCATCTTACTTCCCTATCTGTCGGAGAACATCCCTCAGGATCATATACATCAACTCCCTCCTCCTCTCAGAAGGTTCCTCTATCTTCGCCTGACATATATTTCTCCCAACTAGTGTGGCTATCTTCTTTATTGTCTGTTTATCGTTAGTTTGTCCAAAGACCAAGCTCTCTGCTCGAGACTGAGTAAATCTCCCTCCTTGCCTTTCGGCTGCATATTTTCAAATTGATCCTTTCTTCCTTTACCTTTTGATCCATTTTTGGCCCTCATCTCATGATGAGCTTTATCGATCTTGTATCCAATGCTTCTTATATCATAATCGTCCTCTATATTTGCTCTAGATGGACCTGGCATTGGTTTCATGTGTCGGGAAGAATTCTTCTGTGTCTTCCCATGCTCCGACTGGATTAGGTTCCATTAATTCTCTGTGCGATCAATGTCGCATGCCCTTTGCCTTCTCTTTTGTTCTATTTCTTCATTGAACTCTCTGTTTCCTTGCTTCTTCTCTTATCATTTCCTCTTCCTGCTTTCTTACCTCTCTCCTTCCAGTTGCCCTATGTATTTCCTCATCTTTGCATCCTATATCGTAATTTCTGTTCTTCCTCTCTCTTTTTTCTAGTTTGTCTAGTTCTTTGATTGCCTTATGTCTTGTTACCATACATTCTTTGCTCTTCTACGTTTTCCTGCTTTTTCAGCTGCTCATCTTGATACAGCTGTTCACGTCTTTGTCTGCTCTTTCTTTTAGCCTCGTCTGTTTTCAATCGTTCCTCTCCTTTTGTTTTTTTGATCTTGCTCGTCCTGATCTTCCCATTGCCTTACTTCGTCAATGCTCTTTCCATCAAGTTTGAGCAAAATCTGACGGCCCATCCATTCGTTCTGTATGAGCGCTACCTTATCAGCCTTATCTTTCCCTCCTTTCCATCTCTTTATCTCCTACCAAATGTCTAGGGACATACTTGGTTGATCACTTCTCACCTTGCCCCATAGGAATTTTGGAGATTACATCAATTTCTGGAGTTTTTTCTGGACTTTCGTCACTGCTATGCACAGGCGACTCATATGTCGAATTGCTGTACCCGATTGCTGCTTTAAGCTCTCTCAATGGGTATACTCCATCATCCTTCATACTATCGCCATTTACTTCAGGCGTGGCAGGGGTAGCAGAAGGCTCATTGCCCCCCTCTTTGCACTGGTTAAGCATCCAGTCTTCAGGAGGTGGGTCTTCCCTTTACTCCTGATACATCTTCCTGAGCTCTAAGCTTGCTAACCTTTGGTCTAGTTTCTTCCCCGTGTACGTAGCGTGCAAATATGTTGTCATGTGTTGCAAAACTGCTTTTGATAGTTATCCCCCTTGTGGCCATGGCATGAACATCTTATCTGCTGTGCCCTTAACCCATTCCGCATTGTACTGCTTAAGCTTGGGTGCGTGTTTTGGCAACTGTTTGCACAAATATATAATATCCTCCATTTTGACTAGTCACACTTAACTGTCAATACTCACCATTGTTTTTACACTTTATGAATACTTTTCAGAAAAATAATACAATATGAGCATGCACCAATCATCGCAGCTCCAAGCCTTTTATATCACGTTCGATTTCAATCTATTTATTCACTAAACATCATCAGTCAACTAAACAAATAATTAAATTTCAAATCTACGTGCTTTCTTTCTCATTTCTTCAATTTTCACAATTTCTTCACCACATACCTATTATACAACATACAAACATAGAGACAATACTGACAGACTTGGCCGGCCCACATATTTCTTAGTCCACGCTCCTTGTGACTACTCTTGCCCCTAAAATTACTCCTACAGAGTGTGAGCCGTTCCCTTTAACAGAACAATCTGTTTGTAGCCTACGTCATCCACCTTGGGACTCTGGAACAGCTCCTTCTAAGCATCCATTGATGTAGGATCTTGGGCTTATCATAAAGATCGCTCCTCATCTATATACCTAATTGCTTCACGCTCCTCCTCTTAAGTAAATTACTTACTACCTTGACACGCATCGTCTAAAGTTATTTACCCTAAGCAACCCTCTGTTGCTTATTACCCCTTATCACTTTCCCCACTCAATATCCATTCGTATTTTGCCACCTCACTCAGTCTACTAACAATTCGTGTTTTCGACTAAGAACGACTTGAGGTCGAGGTTGCAATAACTTGAGATGGATGGGGATGCAGAATATACTCAAACATCAATAATCAAACTAACTCAGGAAGTAGGCAAATCACATCTGTTTTATTAGCAATTGTCTAAAACAGGGAGTTACAACGAACATCGACAAATTCTCTCGATATTCTCACTCAGCGAGTTTCATAAAAAAGCAGGTTATATAGCAAAAGCTCATCATTACTGACGTCAATCTACGTGGCAAACTATAAAAACCTACTTTGGAAAGTGATTGGTTAAAAGGGAAAATCTAGGTATACGTTCCAAACTTGTCTGGGAAAGTGGTTGGGTATCTAACATCAGGTGGGGCAACTAAGCCTTCCCCTCATACAGGTCACTATGAACGTCATGAAATACATGACGTCCCATTGGTTACACAAACTATAGGACTCTCTATTATGTGGCCCTCTATAATTGGTTGGCACCCTTGTACCCCTCTGCACTTTTCCACATATGCCAGCAGCACGCAGGCTGGCATCCAGGTGCTGGTGGGCTGGTCTTGACCATAGTTTCCAACCAATTAGCACGTCATCTATCATCACCCTTGTAGTCTGCTAGTCAATTAAGGCTTTGGACTTGGCCTTGGAAATGTTCTTTGCTCTGGAGAATATGGGGGAGTATAGCATACTCTGTCTCCTGGAGTTGGTGTAGCTCGTCAGATTATCTACTTTCATTCATCCACGTATTTAAAATACTATTATTTAATGAACCGCTGATGTCTTCAATGTTCTTGTGCCTCTCCTCTGAACAGGAGTTTGTTCTTTTCACACGTTTTTAGCTACTGTTTGATCATTCAGGCCCAGAGCAGCCTTGGCTTCTTGGTGCTGGACCAGCCTCGCATTTCTTTGATTCACCTTTGCAAGTCAATTGCTTTTCAGCTGCAACACACTGGAAAAGCCTTTCTTTTTCCGGGTCCAGCTCTGCTAAAGTGCTTTGTGGAATAGTCCATTTGTGTATATATATATATATATATATATATATATATATATATATATATATATATATATATCATGCTGCAATCTATTCATTATATAGCTTGCCTTAAGAATACTTTATCTGCTTTCATTTTCTGCATCTGTACATGTATAAAATGACTTCATATTTTCATAGTTTCAGTAGCATGAGCATCTTCATCTCAAGCTCTGAATATTGCTTATCTCGACACTTGTCTTAATGCCTATAGAATGTCTATGTTCTTGTGTCTCTGCATTTCTTCTGGGTGCATCAGCGCTGCTTCGTGTGACGTCAACAATCTTCTCTTTTGCTCAGTTTTCACACTTCTGAGATTTCATTCAAATGGCCATCATATTGTTGTGTATGCAGGTATAGTTTTCTCAATGGGAAGCTTGCTTCCAGGATTCTTCTTGGTATTGGTATCTTCACTGGTACTGCAGGTGTCTCACACTCTGGTTCCCAACATATAGGCAACATGGGAGTGGTGCTTGAGGTGGGGGTACTTCGCTCCTTCTCTACAAATGGGGAGTGTGACTGGGATAGGAGGAAATCCTTTCACAGGTACAGGGATGAATTTATATCCACAATAGAACAGCCCACAGAGTGACTGCATGTGTTCAGTACTAACAGTGACACCAGACCCCCCAAGAGGAACCAAGGGTCAAGGTGATGATAGGAGGCAAGACATTATCATTTTTAGTAGACACTGGAGCCACTCGTTCCTGTGTCTGTGAGGGGAAATACCCAATGTCAGGGACTGTTATGAATGCTCAATGGTTCTCTGGGGCGATTAATTTAGTTCCTTTTACAGGCGAATTACCAATTTCTATAGGAGAACATGACATGTCAATGCCTTTATTCTACTCTAGGCAGATGGCAGTAAATATATAGGGACATGACTTAATGACGAAACCTAATATGACAATATCTTTTACTGATGAAGGGATTGTGTGCTCTGCTTCAGAGATACACTATATGAATGTGTGAGAGTTTAGATTAGCCTAGATTAGCCACATTACAAGGAGTACCTTTGGATCCAGAAGTATTTCTGTATAGAGGGACCATTTTATTATCTTGGTTACCAAGGTTGGAAGGTAAAATATTGAGAATACCTAATGAATTTGTGTTCAGACCAGAAATTCCTATAGACGACGAGGAAGGGCAGATCATTACCCAAGAACTAGAAACAACAATGGTCAGAGACAAAAAGGTGATGCTGCACTGAACAGACAATGAAGGAAGGGGATAGGGAGCAGTGATAGCCCTCAGTGAAGGATATAGGTTGACAGATTTAATGGATGAAGAACTATTTAGACATGATTCGTCTTATGATGAACAGGTGTTTTTTTTATAAGTATTACTTATTGGATTAAAGTGAAGAATATAGAAATACCACAGAGAATGGCATTGGTAAACAGAAAACTGCAATTTTCTTTTTTAGGAACTTGGAGAAAGTGACAGAGATTGTATTAAATAAACCCCATATGATGTGGGGCTATTAAAAAGGGATAGGTGCAGTCAAGATTAAATTAAAACCAGGAGCTCTTTTACCATGAGCAAAGTAATATCCTATGGGCAGAAAGGCAGATGAAGGTATATTTGAGGCCATCTCAGCATTAATGAAGCAAGGCATATTAGTGCCAATAGACTCATCATGTAACACGGCTGTGTATACCATCAAAAAATGAAAGGGGGGGGGGTCGTGGCGATTTATCCAGAACCTTCGCCTTCTCAACAATATAGTAGAAGCTGAGTTTCCTTTGGTTCCAGACCCTGCAATGACATTGATTAATATCCCGTCCACGGGCAAATATTTCACAGTTGTCGATTTAAAAAAAGGGTTTATCTCAATTCCCCTTCATGAAGACTCACAGGATTTGACTTCCTTTTCTTACAGAAATACACGCCTGAAACATACCAGGCTGCCTCAAGGGTACTGTGAGGCCCCTTCGATTCTTAACAGAGTCCTCCTGATGGACTTGGGTAATCGCCAACTCGAAAGTGCAATACTACAGGATGCGGATGACATTTTGATGTGCAGTGAGACAGAAGAAAGATGCAGAGAAGACTCAGTTAAACTCATGACCATACTCTCAGAGAAAGGATAGAAGGTAGACAAGGAGAAATTACAATATAGTCAGGAAGAATTCTAACATAGAGGACTGTTGATCTCTCACGAGGGGAGAAAAGTGACACCTGAGAGAGAGAGCAGAAGCAATCGTGAAAACCATAGCACCCAAGACAGCGAGGGAAATGCAGCAGCTTTTAGGCTTGTGGAATTATTGTAGGGTCTGGGTTTTTAATTACAACACATACATTCGACTACTTTTAAAAGGGCTTAAAGAAGCACGGATAGATAAAAGCACAATAACATGGATGGACAGACAAGATGACTTAAGCGTTTGAAAAGAGCAATTAGCACAGCCCCTGTATTAGGGATCCCAGATTACAATGAAGAGTTTTATTTTTTCTTGCATACAACTGGAGAAGTCATGACAGCAGTTCTTACAGAGAAGACTATATTAGGACATGGACATAAACGATTGCCATATTATAGTAGGATTCTAGATCCAGTAATGAAGGGACACTATCCGTGTGAGCAATCCTTAGCTGCTGCTGCATTTGCAATTGAAAAAGCTGCAAGTATAACGATGGGGTATCCAATGACATTATTTGTACAGCATGCACTATTTGCAATTTTAGAGAAGCCAAAAACAACATTGACCACTCAAAGAGCATTGGGGTACAAGATAATCATTTCTGACCCCACAGTTACAATTGTTAGATGTAAGACAGTGAATCCAGAAACATTCATAGCAGACCCAGTAGAAGAGGATGACTATCTACAAGATTGTATAACATATATTGAGAATTATACTGAAATCCCCCAAGTTAGAGACAACGTCATCAGGAGGGGGCAGTTGTTTTCATTGATGGTTCCTCAAAAATTAACCAAACGACTGGGGAAAGGCATACGGGATCAGCAGAAGTAAATAGTAAAACTGAATAAAGAAGGTGAATTCAAGGTTGTAACAAGCATGAGGTTGTCTTTGAGTTATTTAGCACAGGCTGCAGAGTTAGTGGTGATCATCGAAGCACTGGAAAGCTTTGAGGATGAGGAAGTGACTATGTACTCTGACGCTGCTTATGTTATGTCAACCATGCACGCAGGTTTATCACATTGGAAAAGGCGGGGTTTCCTCTGTGCAGATGGCCCTTCAGTGCAACATGCAGCATTACTGGATAGGCTTATAGAAGCATTGAGTCTTCTATTAACCCTACCAGTTGTAAAATGCTCAGCATATTCTTAACAAGCAGATTTAATTTCCTGCAGAATCGGAGCTGCAGACGTATAGGCTAAAAAAGCAGCCTATTACCCATCCATATTCGGTTTAGAGAAAGAAGATGTTAAACAAATGACAGGATGATGCATGTTGGTAAAGGAGGGCTTTAACATGGTATCCATTGTTCAGTTAATTGAAATACAAGGTCAAACTTCACAAGAAGAACGGGAGCTATGAAGAAAGCGGGGTGCTCTTTATCCCCCACTGAGGTAAGTTGGAGGCAGGATAGCACTGGAAAGCCAGTTATGCCTCTAGCATTATTGAGAGCAGCACTGGAGCAGCATCACTACCCAGCGCACAGGTCTCGAGAGTCTAGCTACAACAATTGCAGAAGAGAGGTTCTCACCCAATCTCTTGGAAAATGTGGCACAGTTCATTGTGAATTGCATAATGTGCCAGAAGTTTAGTGCAGGGCACACTTTGCAAACAGTAAGAGGAGCAATCCCTATACCCAATGGCCCATTTCAGCATCTACATATAGATTATGTAGATATGCTACAGATATGCAATGGTTACAGATATATGCTAATCGTAGTATGTCCTTTTCTAGATGGATTGAGGCAGGTCCATGCACACACCCTGATGCCTCATGCACTGCCAAGTTCCTTGTACGCAAGGTTCTCGCCTGGTGAGGGGGTGTGAAAAGTCTTGTGGTCTGCAATGGACCGCACTTTGTAAATGAAATTTTTGAACAAATAGCACTTTTATATGGTATAAAACACAAATTTGCGTCGGCTTATCATTCACAAGCCAATGGTATTCGTGAAAGACTAACCGGACTTCCTAAAGAGAGAATAGGCAAAATTAAGATCACCTTAAAAAAGGGGTAGCTGCACCGTCTGTCACTTGGGTTGTATGCTCTAAGAAACCAACCTGGTTCAGATCACCATGTAACTCCTCATGAGTTTGGTGACTGGATGTTGTAAGATAACCCATTGACTCCTCCAACTAGGGTAAGAAATGATGCAGACAGTGTAGGAAGGGCATTAGATGATGAGATGCATGAGTATTTAACAACAATGATTGCAAGCGTTTCTTTCATGTCTCAACAGATCAAAAACCGAAGGGAGGGGTCAAAAGGAAGCAATAAAGACAATCCATCCCATGAAACATAATATCTGCTCAAACCTCCAAAACTGTATCCAGGAGACCAGGTGTTAGTGCAGAAATGTATACGCACCTGGAGCACACCCAGTTTCGAGGGTCTGCATGAGGTTGAGGAAGCTAGCCTCACTACAGTGAAATTGAAGGGCCGAAGAGTGTCGCTACATCTACACAACGTCAAACCGTATAAAGGTGAAACATTGGCCCCTCCCAAAGACATCCCAAGAGAAGAGAAGTAGTTCCGCGCATGCAGACCCGCCAAATGGTTAGGAACGAGAACAAGGATAATGAAGTGCAACCAAGCACTATATATTGTATTACCCAATTTGATCTAATTTAATTGATTGAATGGACGATCTGGTCGAATTTGGCCAGTACCATTTGATCAATTACATTTGATCAAATTTGGTAATCAATAATGAACATGGGGAGCAGGGGTGTCCCACGCTCCCAATGTGCGGTCTTGATGACTTTGGGATTGGAGGCGGGGTAAGAGGAAAAAGAAGAGGAACGGGGACCCTGCGGCATCAGATCTGACCCGTCAGATCCGACCCACGTTAGAGGGATGGAACGGACGCTGCAGAGCCACGCGAGACAGACGTAGATGTGCAAAAGGTAAGTGGGGGCATAGATTTGCAGGGTTTAGGTGCATGTAAAATTGTATTTGTGGCGAAATTGACTACGGTAAATTCCGCCGCAAACAATTCTGCCACGGCCAAATCACACTGATCACTAAAGATTAGGATTTAACATCTTGTTCGAATCAATTAAAGATCATTGGTTATCAAATTTGGATAATAAGGAGAAAATAGACTTGCAGTACCCTTGGAACACTCCTTTTAGGCAGGTTTCAAGGAAAAATGAGGGAAGAGCCCACACGTTGAAGAAGAAAGAAGAGTGTCGACCATTGTTTATGATACCCATAATCACACTAGTATACACATTTTTATCTGTTCTTTTTCCTACATACTGCAGACCTATCCAGCTTTAATTTGAAGAGGCCCTAAAAACAACTGTATTGTCTGCAGAGTCATAATTGCAATACTCCCGTTTTTTTTTATATAGAAGTGATTAAAAAGGAGATAGGAAATGTGCACATTAAAGTAAATATAACATGGAGAGACTTCAACGTTTTGGAGACTCATTGCCATCCAGAAAGTCAATAGGTTTCATGGGATATTAATGATAATTTCTATGGGTCTTATGATTAGTATTTTATTTTTATGGCAATTCAAAACTTGGCAAAAGGTAGTACTGATATAGAAGGTATTTGTGAAGCATCTATTATTGTCCCTACTAGAGGCACAGGAAGCTTGTTTTACAATATAACTAGAAGATTATTTCAATTTGAAAAGGATGCTGAAGAAAACCAGGAAGATATAAATACACATCTTGATAATTTGGCTCATTTAAAAAATAACTTATGGTACAAGCACATGAAAAAGGTGGGAAGGAGACCACCAGACGAAAGTTATTATGTGTGTTCCCAAATACCTTACGCTTTGGGAACATCTAAAATATTCATAGCCACAGAAGTATCAGTGAAAAAGGCACATTGACTGACACATTTTGCCCTTTGCCTAACCAGAGGTCAATTCCAAGGCAGGACAGCATCCATAGTGTGGGTGAATAAAGCAACATCGTCAAGAGAAGACAATTATGTACAAGATATAAAGTGAAGCGAAAAACAAGAAACGAAACACTGAAAAATAAAATATGAACAGCCTGCAATAAATGGAGCAGGAATTAAGACAGAAGAGAATAAAGTGCTCAAATGTGAAGACAAGACTGGGGAGGAAAGACGAGAATGCTGGGAAAGAGGCCAGCTACGAATTAAAGGAACAATGCTTACTCGTGAAGGACAGGCTGAAAGATTGGTTGTGTGCAAAACATTAGCATTAAACGGGCAATGGGAAGCAGTTGTGATGAACGCAAAAAAGGAATGTAAAGACCAGTGGCCTAAGACTGCAAGGTTCTTGACATGGGTCGATGATGAGGGGGGACCCCTGCAAATAGTACCTCTGAAAAATGCGTCCTTATGTTTCAGAAATAATGGCACAATGAAAGTAGGAGAAAATCTCAAGTGTTGTTGAGTTTTTGACATTCCAGGCATGAAGGAAGGAACAGCAGTAATAATGGATCACTAGTGGGGCTGCGGATCTAGAGCAAATATGAAGTTACCGCCAAAGTGGGGAGGAGTGTGCTCATTGGTACTAATAAGTATCCCAGCCTTGGTAGCAGCACACAGCGACTTGAAGACAATACATTTCACAAAAATTGATGCAGACTTGAGGAAGAAAAGATCACTCAACCTCAATCGCAAAAAGAGAGAGAATTACTTTTCAGCGAAATCAGAAGATACATATTATAACATTCTAGACGAACAAACTGTTTAGTAAACCAGCACCAATATTTACATCTATATTCCTACCAGGGCTCCAGGGTGCAACGAATACCAAGTGGTTACAGATTACAAGATGGGAGGAGCTGCAAACAAACTCAACAATCATTTAATGCAATTCGCTAAGAAATTAGGGCGATCAGGCTTATGGCCCTCCAGAACAGGTATCTCTGGACTTGATTACAGCAATGGAAGGAGGCGTGTGCACCAAGATTGGACCTTCTTGCTGTGTGTGCATTTATATCTGCCCATGATGATGAGAATGTAACCCTGACAGAAGCAATAATTATGTTGTCAACTTTGCACACAATGATAGTGGACGAAGTAGACAAAATTGAAGATGATGATTTGTTTACATCTCTGTTCTCATGGATTCCAACTTGGCTAGCAAATAGTTTAAAAATGCGTGAAGCATTACTAGTGTTCGTGTTGCTGGGATTCTGTCTCATAAGGATCTTCTTGGGACAAAGCAAGAAGACAGCCAAGAAAGCTATCGAGATGAAGATGATGATTGACACTGGCACAGGTGAGCAGATGCAAAATGAAGCCACTACCCGTGAGAATATAAAGAAAAGTACTCTTGCACGCCTAGGAACAAAGTTCTATAATACTAAGCATCTTAAAAGATATGTGGGACGTTGGATTTTCTGTTCAACATCTGGAGAGTGCTGTTGAATGACCTGGAGTGTGGATGAGCACAAAGAATGCAGGACACCTGAGGGGGGTGACAAAGATTTGGATCCCAAAAAATAAGCGGGATGAAGAAAACATGCTGATAAATGATGAAGAGGAGATAAGGACTATGGAAGAAGAGAATTTGATCAAAATATTCTACTAGAGGGGGGTATGTGGAGGTGCAGGTAGGCGATATCTTGCCGGACCCCGCACCCGAGCCACTGTCATACTGGAATAGTCGGAGAACAGCTATAGATGGGAGCCCCTGTATCGTTCCGATACTGCATCAAGTGTATGAGAGACAGCCATACAGAATATACCCTTATACTGAAAGTTACATGGAAGGATGTTGTTTGCCAAGATGTCAGAATGCATCAGTGAATATCGTGGATGGACGTTAAATGAAATCCGACGAAGACAAAGTGATGTCATGAAGAAGATAAGTAATGAAGTAACTAAAGCACTAAGAGTAACATGAACCTGAAGCTAAAGTGATCATGGATCTAAAAGATGAAGTAACTGACTGACCAATAACTGTAAATACGCAGTAACACAAGGTAGAAAGACAACATGTAGAAGCTTGCTATAGAGGAATATATAACGTGGCAAGGACGGCCATATCAGGAAAGTGGATGATGGTTCATGTTGAATGTAACCAAGCTACCTCAGAAACAGGCCAAGGCTGTAAAAATCAGGAGACGTGGAAAGACAGCTCTGTGAGCAGACCTGACGATGAGTCAAGGTTGTCCCAGAGAAAAGATGCTATTTTTCAAGGATAAGCACAGAGCACAAAGGGAGTATGTGGATACGCTCTGAAAGTGAGACATTCTTTGTAGATGTAGGAAGACGAAAACATCTGAGAGAGTCAAACTACTGGTCAATTAAAAGCATACAAAGTTCATATTCGAGAGAGTGAGCAAGACTCTAGAGGGCAGAAGGAGCAACAGCACCCTGCATAATTTAATCAAATAGTAGTAAGTAGAGGTTGAAATTGACAGATTCGAGGTTCACTCACACCTGACTCAGAAGTCAAAAACAAAGACTATTCATTAGAGTTTTAATGTCTGATGCTTGTCAGGTCTCCCTACTTTATTAAACTGAGAATAAAGTAGTACTTTGCCATATTCCTTGAGTCTGTACAGTTATTTGATTTGTGACCATTATTGTACTTCCATCTAGCACAAAATACGCTTCAAAGTGCTACAGCACAGCAAAGCAGAAGGACGAGAAACAAAGTGATCCCGACAGAACACAAAGTCCCTAACCTGCGAACAGGCACAGTTATGCAAACTTTGTAGAACAAATTAACGGGGACGGCAGGAGACCCGGGAGGGAAAACAGCAATAGAGAATACTGTGAACCTACCCATCCCAGTGAATGGCAAGAGATTAAGAAGAGTGATAAACACTCAGGGACTAAGTCTACTCATCCCAGTCATTGGACTAACGTTAAAAAGAGGGACAAAGACTCTGGGACTAAGCCTAGTTGTCCTAGTGAGTGATAAAGAGTTGGAAACCCAGCCTACTCATCCCAGTGTCAGAAGTGGAGAACTGTTGTGAAACCCATCCCATTCATCCCAGAGAAACTAGAACTGTACAAAAAAAGAATTATTGGGTCTACCATAATAAAAGCAATGAGAAAGACAGCGAAACAGAAGAGGGGGAATATCATATCAACTTTCTTATACACCAGGAAGTAGGACAGGTATAGAAACAGAGAGAGCATACCAAGAGGGATTCAGTCTCCCTGATTGAACCAGGAAAAGAAAGACTTTGAGAGACACCTAATTGAAATTATTTCAGGAGTTTCAAGGCTAACCAAGCTGAGGAGTAACCCCTTGCCAAATGAGAGAACTGGGGAAACCAGGCCTGGCAAAAGTCCCCTACAAGAAGTAAATCAGTTAATTCAGGAGATAGCTGAACAGTATCTCAGGATTGCATATTAAAACTGGAGACGCTTACCCAGGAGAAGGGAGTCATTCTCCTGGCCTTTTGTTGTTTTCTATTAGTGGTATAGACAAAGAAGCTTAGATTTGGACGGAGGACAGACTGTTTACTTTTGGACTTCACCACAGATGACGAGCATCTTAGTTTGGTTAGGTAGGGGAACCCACAGATTAGGGACTAGTGAGGCCCTTTTCATTTATTATTTTGAATAAAGAATCTTTGAAACGATGAAACTGGTCGGTCTCCTGATTATTATTATTCTTATTATTATTACCACAATATCTTGTTTCTCGAAATCTAGAGGTATTCTCCCATTGGTGCATACATCTCATGGGTTCATTCTTGAAACTGCCTTCAGGGGGCCTTTCCATGCTGTGACGAATACAGGGAATGTGCCCCATTTGCCCAAAGAGGAGCCAGACCCTTTGGGATTAGGGAGGTGAGCCTGCAACGCATTGCCATCATCTAGGGGACAGGGCAAGCTGCATTCCATTGGGAGTGATTATCTTTTTGGATAAACCATTTCTCTTCTTTTCAACTAAAACAGGCTCTATGACCCATTCGGTGGAAGTCCGAAAACCAGCCACCACTAATTCCTGGGGGGGGGGGGGGAAGTAACCCTAGACTAAGCACCAGTTTAGGACCCATTTTCGTTCAATCTTCTTTCTTTCTGATAGTTAGGATAGTGGCAGGTTACCATAGTTTGTGGGATGGAGGCCTGGACTTATTTTGTTAGACATATTGACAAGCACCCGTTTATTGTTTTTAAATATCATAGGGCACCCATCTTGGTGATAGGGATTAGAGAAGGTTGTTTTTACTTTTATTAATAAAATGTATATATATATATATATTTGAATAACATATAAAAAATATATTGTGTTGTTCAAATATGCCTCAGTGTCCGCCTCGTGTCTCTCACCTACCACAATGCATAGACTTGCACAAACTGCAGTTCTCTGAATTATGTTCCTCCCCAGGCAGTAAAGATAGACCATGATAAGTGATGGACATCGGCCTTGAGCACTCCCAACAGTGCTGAGAGCCCCCTTGAGGTTTGGCATGACAATTACATTTTGAAAAATGCCTGAAGCATTCCTGAGCAACTGAAGTACTGAGTTCATTGGGCAACAACAGCTTCCCATATACTGTTCCTGGCGTCACAAGCATGTATAAGAGTTGAGGTGAGCTGCAGTGCACCCCTTTGCGGCTGGAAAAAAAGGAAGCTGGTGCTGGATAATATATATCTGCGAGAGGAAGGAAATGGATTCACTGCTCTACCTTGGTGTGCTGAAGCAAACAGCCATTCAATGGGCTTGAGGTCCTTCCAACCAGTGATCAAGAGCATATGGTGACTGTCCTAACTAACAACAAACTGGGTGGGGAACTAGGTTGGCTCTGCTGTTTCGAGAGGCCCAGCTAATGTGGAAGTGGGCAGTGAGATAGTGTCTTCAACAAGGTTGCAATGTCAGGGGAAAGGCAATGTTCTCACAGATCGACTCAGCAGGGATGGCACACTGTCTCACAAATGGGAAGTGGATGGAAAGTAGATATTTAAGAAATGGGTGACCTCTGCCACGGCCCACCGAGGTGAACTCCAAGTACTGGCAATTTGCGAGCATGTTCTAGGAGCTGGGCTCAGTCAGAGATGAATGTGCCATCCTGTGGGCAGGCAAGTTTACTGTATGCCTTCTCTGGTCCACAAAGTAATTTTACGAGTTTGAGAGCAACTCTGCAAGATGATCCAAATCACTCTGGCATGGGCGAGATAGATATGGTATTACATACTGGATATGGACTGTGACCAGATTTGCCTCAAATCGCACCCAGCTCTCTTAATGAGACTGAGCGGTGTGATAATATACCTTTCACTCACAGCCTGACTGCTGAGTACCTTCGTTACGGACACTTACATTTGCCTGAGGACAGTACTTCTATTTGTGTGGCAGATAAAGTACCAAGCACACCGAAATCATATAAAATGGCTATTCCTAAATGGTTATATTGCCTCAATTACTGCCTTACCTTTTGGAACTGGTCGAAGGCGGGTCTTTTTCAAGCATCCATTGTGGTTCATCTCTCAGCTATTACCTTTTACATAGAAATTGCTCCGGCATCATTGTTGTTGCAGATCCCACAATGAATGCCTTCTTGAAGGGACTCCTACAGCTGAGAGGCAGTAAGCTCTCTGCGCCAGGGAGGCCTTCACTACATTCTACCACTGAAGCAGTGTGGCCACTCCATTTTGTCGATGCTGAGCAAATATTTACATTGAAACGAGGGAGTCCTATGGGCAGGCACAGTCCCAGCACAATCAACCAGAGGCCCAGTTGCGACTGCAGCCTTCCTCTGCAGGGCATAAACAGGGATGCCACATGGGGGCCGCAATACACTTTCCCCAACCACTACTGCCCTGATGAGGCGGTCAGGCCTGAGTCGGCGGTTGCTCAAGCAATCCTGCAGCACCTGTTCTCTTAAAACATGTGCAGACTATCCCACCTTTTCCCTATATTTCATATTGGTGCACATTGCTTTGCTTTTGTTGTA
Organism: Ambystoma mexicanum; assembly: GCF_040938575.1. Taxonomy (NCBI): domain Eukaryota; kingdom Metazoa; phylum Chordata; class Amphibia; order Caudata; family Ambystomatidae; genus Ambystoma; species Ambystoma mexicanum. The sequence continues at coordinate 1,009,771,388 of NC_090921.1, forward strand.
CAGTGAGAGAAATACTATAAGCGTGCTGCTACTGCTTTGCATTCTATTCAAACATGTGACTCCGGGAAAGATACAATGCTGGAGAAGAATTCGTTATTTACCTTCCGTTCTCCAGTTTTGTTACCTTTCATAGATTTTCATGTGACTCACCTGCCTCACGTAAGGAGGTTCAGAGTGAACCAAGTATCAAGTCACATGACTGGGGGATCGCATCTGAAGATGGCTGCTGTGGGTGGAGCTAAAGACTACTCATCTCATTAGTTATAGCCAAGAAGAGTCGAAAGGAGGTGCATCGGCTACAAGTTGACGCCTTTTTTCTTCTTCATATGTTTTGCAATGTGGTGCTATGATGTTTTGTTAGGTACCAGGGATTCCCAGCCCGACAACTGGGAATAACTGAAGAATGTGAATCTATGAAAGATGCCAACACACAAGAAACACATTCTGTTACAGCAATACCTGACACAGGATGTGGGTACTTGTACATTTGAAGAAAACACACAGCATGTACTTGTAGCATCTGAGCATTTGATGACAATATTAGCACACCATACTTGCCAAAATAAGGATAAAGATGTATGCATGCTTAAAAAGTGTGCATGTGATTCTGTTATGCGTACTGAATTGCCTCCATTCACAAATGGTGGCAGGTGACTTCATGGCATGGCTAGTATCTTACAATTTGAGATTATGCACCCTGTGTTGACCATTAGTGCCCTTAAATCTGTTTTTAAAATCATGTTCGTAGCACCTTTGTCTCCTCTCTTTCTGGCCTTTTCTCAGAAAGCTGCTGCTTTGCAGAAGGATGTCTTCCTGCCACTTTGCTTGATTTGGAACCTCTTTCAATTTATGAAAGGCTTTCAACCAATCACATACAATGCAGATATGGATACCTTTTATTGGATTAACTGGAAGTATTTATTATGCAGAGCTGGAACATCTTTCGAAGTCCCAGAGACGACCTCATCAGATGGTGCACTCTCTGAGCAATCTGGTGAAGAAATCCATAGGACTGCAAAGTTGTACGCATTGTTCCGCCTCTGCATAATACTTAACAAGAGTTAATCCAATAAAAGGCATCAAACCTTGCACTCTCTGGGATTAGGAACTGAAACAAAATGGTGTCAAACCTTTCTTTGCATTTCTTTATCCATTGTTTATTTTTTCTCTAAGTGAAGTAGCACCATAGGGCCCCGTTCCAGCGTAATACATCGCATTACCAAAACATAACATGTGAGCACCTGGTATTTGATGGCAATACCTGGCATTAGGTGCAGGTCCCTTGCACCTGATTGCAAAGTCTAGCATATGATGTGGCTGCTTGGGCTGGTGACAGGAATGGTAATTCCTCGTGAATTCCTGGATCAAATCCCAGTACCTGGTAGTGGATCCTAATACCGAGCTATGAAGGGAGTAGCGTGCAAAATCATCCCAACACATGCCAAATGTGGAAGACACCTGGATATTTGATAGCACTATATGGAATACAATGCGAGTGAGGACACGGGTATACTGCCAAGGCAATACCTGGCAGACAAAAAAAAATGTCACTATCCATAAGAAAATGACATTGCAGCTTATCAGACAAGTTAGAACAGATCCATGTTAAAAAATCTTTTATTCAATAAACAAACCAAATTAACATTTATTCTTGATAAAGAAAAGTGAAAATGGAAATTACATGATATAAATAGAGCATACAAGGTCAGGCAACCGGTTAAAATATATTACACTAAATTAAAGCTGACGCGTTTGCTTCCTGTTCAAAGACTGGGTAGGATAGTGGGGGAAAGTCAACTGCCCCAACTCTCGAGATTAGTATGTGACGGAAAGACTGAATTGTGAAAGTGTTCAATGATCTACAATATAACGTACACACATGTTTTCTTTTCTTCACTGTACTCACAATTCAGATTTGTAAACACTCTCTTTTCTATGGAAAGCACAGATCTCGGAAGCACCGGCCGGCGTGTCCACCCCTTGCTACACTGCCATTGCACAGCAGAGAGTGCTACCCACCACCCGCGCATGTCCAGCTCTATTGGCGAGCCGTAGCTAGAGACTTCTTGCAGCTTTACGTTACAGAAATAAAGACTGTAAGACACTAAAAAGCCATGTGTGCAGGATGGCACTATTTTGTCTGACCCCATCTGCTTGATCTTTTCATTTTACAGAAAATGGCCACTGCTACAGTGCATTTGTGCCTTTAAAGTTCTGAATGCTTTTACGATCTGGTTGTCAAATGTAATAAGTAATACCAGAACTCGATAGTTATGGCATTCATTGTGAATGTCTTGATCTTGAAAAGGAGGACAGAAATATAGGTTTTGAGAAATCCCAATATCCTTCCACAAATCATGACTCTGTATTGTGCACACAATCTCGGCTCAACCATAAAATCAGCAACACATCCTCAGCTGTGTGTCAATCGTGTCATGTATTGGCACGACAGCAGGTTTAAGGTTCTTACACATTTATAATACATGTGTAGATGCTTGCTATAACATAACTTCACTACTCATTTTCAGGAGGGAAAGGGTATCATTGCCAAGCTCTGGGGTCCTACTATGCCTAGCATGGTTGGTTCTATAGATTGATGCTCACTGGGACTGTACACGATGATCATGAAATTCGTAATGACGTGGGCCCCACTGTCCCGAGCATCATTGATTAGAGTCTTTAGGCGTAAGACATGATTTGGCCATTGATACGCTGTAAGGGAGGCTTTTGAGAACATTTATTTTTCTCTGCAGATGAGATGAACAGCTGAATTAGAGTGGGTGACCTATAATAAAATATAATTGTTACCTTCTGAAACGCTAATCTCAAACCTGGTAAAGAAGCATTGCTGATGTCCTTGTAAATATCAGAATGTTACTCTTGAGACTTCCAATACCTTTGCACACTGACTTTTTGTCCCAATCCTGAGAGGGGTTGTTAAAGAGAAGGCACATTCTCAGACATATACACAGTATATTTTGTTGTCAGATTGAACACAAAACGACTGTACAAATGAAAGATATGAACAAGTGCCTTAAAGCATGCACCCCTGTGGGGAGATTCCTCTTTAGAGGGGTTATAGACTGGTTTGGTGAGAAGAACTAAGTCTCTTCTCATCTAACAATGAATACATGTTATTGTGTGGCTCCACCCACACCTAACAGACCCTATGGGGAGCGGAGCAGGGCACATGTTCAGCTGGGCATACAAATTGAACTTAATCTAACAGAAGCAATATTTTAAAATAGATATCTAGAATTTGACACTAACAGATAACTCTCCTCTCATATCATATCATATGTAACCCTTGCAGCGAACACAAAGTGAATGATTAACACGAGCACACTCTCCAATCCACCCCTAGAGTGCATAGCCAAAAAAGACATCTCCCAAGAAAGCCTGGAAGGGAAAGGCTAAGGGAAACTGAAAGGAAACCTAAAATTATTCCGCTCTAACAATAGGAGAGAATAGATTTAACTGGGCATAAACTAGCCTTTTCCTTGGCTCTGCCAACTACCCGAGGAGAATCCCCCAGTACCACTGCTTTCACTTTGCTGGATTACAACCAGCTGGCTAAGACATGTCACAGATCATGGCATGCCTCGCGAAACCCATGTATGAACATGTCTTCAACTCTCTAAAGAGGGAGCCAGACAACATTTTCTCTTCGAACCGTAAAAGGACACAGAGGTAGCACTGTATTTTATCTTAATTTCATTGTGTTACCTATCTGCTGTTAAAAGAAACATGATTGGGGTTTTGAGTGCAAAGTCGTATAACAACATTCAGATCAATAGAAATTAAATGGATGCATGAAACCGAACTTCCAAATACAATCGTGGGACTATCACTCCAGATCAGCTGTGCCATTCAGCTCCACACGTTTGGGGAGTCAAAGGGAGTCTGTCTTTTCTTCTAAATTTATTTTTAATCTGTCATTCAGTGGTTAGTGGCAGCGGGAGTTCAGAGCGATAGGGGGGAAGGTTCAGGAGCAGGCCCAACTCCAGCTCAGACATTTAAGCAGTTTGCCACAGAAATCCATTAAAAATATAACCTAAAAAAATAGCAAAAATAAGTAATATCCTTTACAAAAATGTAGTTGATTAAAAATGAAGGCTGAGGGTAAAGGTGGGGTTGGGTTGGTTAGGTGGGCTGCTAGGCTGGCTAGTACAACAGGATACCGACACCCATGCGAGAGGCCTTAGGGGGCAGAATGCCTGCCAAGTGCTTGCAAATGGTTAGAATAATTTGGGATAAATAGCTGAAAGGCGTAGAAGAGTTGCAATGAATTTTAGGAAGCAACAACTATACCTCAAGTTTTGCATTTTAAGTGTAAAACCTCGGCAGTATATTGCTGTAGTCTACATTTTTGTAGTATACTTCTTTTTACAGTCAATAAGGCATAGAAGTGAAATGAAAGCCCTTGAAATGCAGCGCCTTTCAGTTAAAACCGTGGCATTCAAATTGTTCGTGTTTAACTATTTCATGGAGTGTCAGGGCTAGAGGCATTTATCTCGACCTACTGCAACTGATGCAAAAACCATTTCCCATGCTTTCAGGCATCTCTCAATTGGCCATGTAAAGAAATGTATTATTTGCCAGTCGTTCATATTGTATCTCTTGGCAAAAACGGAACCACGATGACATCTGAAGAAAATGCAAGCAGGGAAAGGCAAGCAAGCGAAATGAGGTCTATGTCTGGAGAGAGGCAAGGGGGCATGGTTTGAAATTTTTCCGTTGTTAAAATGGCCCCAATAGTAAAGATTACGCACGGAAAAAGCTGAAGGAGTAAGGAGTAGGCGCTAGAGGACTTCAAGCGAACAGGAGATTGTGCAACTCTAGCTTCTTTCCTTCCAATGGTTTTGTATTACTTCCCCTGGAAACTGAGTTCCAGATCATCGTCCTTTCGCCGCCGATGTGTGAAGAGCGAGCTAAAAGGGTAGAGTTTGGCCTTGGCACGGAAGCGTTGGCCGGCGATGTCTATCTCATACTCTCCACGATTGATGAAGTCTGGAGTCACCACCTGAGCCTCTCCAGTCTCCTCATCTGTGTGTTGTACAAACCCAAGGCAGACATGCCGTTCCAAAGTGTAGCTGTAGGCGCTGCTGGTGGTTTTGCCAACATGGTGCCCATTACGGTAAATGGGCTCGCCCCACCAGGGCCACAGGTCCAGATCAGCATCGTGGTCCTCCAGGATGAACATAGTAAAGCGTTTGTATACGCCATCCTGTCGCTGCTGTAGCAGTGCATCACGACCAATGAAATCCATGCCCTGAGGAGAGAAAGTCGAATGGTGAAAAGAAGTACTTTTTATTCACATATATAATGTAAGGCACTCTAACATGTAGATATCATGTTATCTGCTGCCCCTAAAAATACCCTCCAGGCTCCCTTCTGAAATACATTCTCCCATCAATGAGTTTCCTTACCCAGGGGCTCACATTGTTGCCAATCAAATGTTACCATAGTACCAACCTACACAAATCACTTGCAATTAGGTGATTGCTAATGCTAATACAATAGAAGCAAAGTAGCAATGTTACTATAAGGTGCCAAATATTTTGATTCATTAGTATTAATCCCCCTGATTTGTGTATGCATACTACTGCATGCCCATCCAGTCATGCATGCCCATCCATCATTGTCAATGTATATTATGGTCAGCACACCATGGCAGAATGCCAGTACATATACGTAGCTTATCATTGCTAGTTTACACAATGTACACTTCCCACATCATTTCCAGATTTTGTTAGTGTCCACATTATGGCAATTTCCATTACGTTGGCTGTGCCAATTATTGTCCATCCCTAGCTACCACCTTTCAGCAGCTTTTACCTTGTGTAGGAAAGTTGAACAGAGATGCCATTGTTCCCCACGGTGGTATGGGGCCTGGATGGCAGCAAGGCTAAATCCAGCAGTGGACATAGCAGTAAAGTCTCTGCCGCCCAGGTCGTGTCTGCTAGTGGCTTGGCAAGCTGGCTGGGATGGGTCGATCTGCCAGTACCATCCCACCCCAGTCAGTCTGGCAGCAGATCCGCATGAGGGGGGCCTCTGGTGGCAGTTACCGCTGAGAAAGTCTTTATGGCACATGCATATTACTTGTTGTAAAACCAGTGGACCCTTTTTCACTGGTCTTAGTGCTGGGCCACTGACTGGATTTGTACTGGATTTAACGCCAGTGAAATGATTAAATCTAGATGGGTTTCACACTGTTGTATTGTCAGGATTTTCACTTTACGTCGCCCCAGCACAAATGTTGTTTTAGCACCAGCACTAAAACAGTACAAATTGGTTCATTGCATCACCGCAAGCACTTTCTGGAGAAGAGTTTGCTGTTACAAGGAGCTGTTGGTTTCGCATCCCTGAGGTATCTTGATCTATTTTAAGTTGAATCCTGATTTCCCGCTCGTTTTAAAGGCTTTAAAACAGCAAATATTGTGTTGTTAGTAGAATTGGAATTGTTTTCTTCTGTTTTTTAAGCCTTTGCAAAAAACAGACTTAGATGTGTAGGCAGCACTCTTCCAACACACAATCCTTGTGGAATCCATGCATACTGTATGCCCAGGAAGTCACCTGCCTCATCCCGCCAGTCCCATTTCTACAGTTACCTTAGGGCAGCTGGCTTAGCACAAAGGCTTTTGGGTGCCTCCTGTTCATCTGCCACCCTAGCCTTGCTCTGTAAAACCTCTACACTGACACATTGGACCTCACAGCATCAAGGTAAGGGACAGAGCTGTGCTGTGAATAATTTACCACAGTGATATTTGCCGACAGAGAGTTTGTCAGTGATAATGTACCACTGTGACAATATACCACTGTGACATTTTCCCACTCTAATATTGGGCCAATTTGATAGCTTTCCACAGTGATATTCAGTCACTTTGATCATTTGCCACTGTGATGTTATGGAAACTACACCATTTTGATAATACCACTGTAATATTTTGACATTTTGATAACCTGATATACTTTGCCATTGGCAGCTTGCCACTGCAATATTGTTACCATTCTGCTAATTGGTCATTGGGAACTTTGTGACATGTTTTGATAACTGCCCACCTTGATAACCCACCACTGGGATACTCTGCCATTTTGATTACTAGCAAATGTGATATTTCCCAATGTTGATAGCTGCCCCCTGGAGTCTCTGAAGAATGGATAACGTGACACAGGAATTTCACTAAGTTGATAAATTGCCACAGAGATAATTTACCACCCTGAGACTGTGATATTTAGCCATTTTGATATTTGGTCGGCGGGAGACGTTTGGCAACTTAGATAACTTCCCACTGTGATATTTACTATTATGATATTTGATCATGCAGAGACTCGGCCATTTGACAACCTCCCACTGTTAAATCCAGCCATTTGAATAGTTGGACACTGGGATACTCTGCCACTGGGATGTTATGCCACTGTAATATTTTCCCAAAGGATAACTTTTCCACAGTAATACTGTGCCACTCTAATATTCTGTCACTGTTACTTTAATTTCCCTTCTACCTACCTGCCAATGAAATGTTATGTCATTTTGATAAACTTGTCACTGTGATACTTAACCACTTTGATTCTTTTTCACTGCACTAATTTGCCACTGGGAGACCATGCCACTGTGATATCTTCCCACCTCTAAAAATGGCCTTGAAATTAACAAGGGCAAAACCATGAGCTTTGGAACATCCACCAGGGTAAAACATTGTTTCTCCCGGTATATAGGCAGTGAGAAAATTGAACAGGTCCAATCTTTCAAGTACCTGGGAGTTTGGCTGAGCAACTCAAGACCAGAAGCCCCAATTGTATCTAATCTATTGGGAAAGATGAAAGCTTTGACCAGCCAGCATGTGGGTTAAACAGAAAGTTTGGCCGATTCTCTATTCTTCCAGTCCTACGTTTTTATAAAGCCAATGTTATATCAGCGGTGACTTATGAGGCAGAAGCCACGTATAATATCCCAAAGCCCCTTTGGACCCGCCTCAGAGGTTTCTTTTGGAAGACGGTTTTGGGTGTTCCACAATCTTCCCCGATGGCTATCCTTCGAAGAGAGATGGGTCTTACTTCCCTGAAGTGTATAGTCAATTGGAATAGACTAGCCCTCTATGGGAAATGCTGTTCTACCCCGTGACCAGTAACCCTGTAGAGGGTCTATGAGGAGATGATGTTGGACTGCAATCAATCTATGAAAGGCTGGTGGCTGAAAATGATGAGGTAGCTAAGGGTTTAGATAGAAGTGCACACCTATGGTAAGTAAGTTTAGTAAATAAATTCGAGGATTATTTTAAATACATTTTTAGGTGCGGGGGAGGAACTGGGGTCATGGCACAAGATCCCGACAATAAACAGTAAAAAGAAAGAGGATTCAACTTGGGAACCCTCCCGTCCCCTGCACACTTTCGAATGTTTGGATTAATCCAATACAGTTGTTCAAATTGAGTTATAGGCATTGTACATATTTTTGTTTTTAACAAATATGGTCAGACACAGAAGTGTGAGATAAACAAATATATATTTATAGCCAAGCTATATTATTTTCAGCAAGAATTATAGTTCAGAGAGAAATTATTTACAGTGCATAGAAACAAAATGTAATCAATAGATGAGGCTCAAATTGAGGAAAGATTGAGTCCAAATTAAATAGCGACGCGTTTCGAGGAAGTTCTCCTCTTCTTCTAAATTGTAAAATTGAATATGTTATAAACAATCTATGAATTGTGCCTACAATATTTTCTTTACTGAATTTGTGTTTCTCCTTTTACATTAAGAGTCCAAGTTTGGCCTTATGAAGAAGAGGAGAATTTCCTCGAAACGCGTCGCCATTTAATTTGGAAACAAAAATATGTACAATGCCTATAACTCAATTTGAACAACTGTATTGGATTAATCCAAATATTTGAAAGTGTGCAGGGGACGGGAGGGCTCCCAAGTTGAATCCTCTTTCTTTTTACTGAAAATGATGAGGTGCCTGGAAGAAATAGGAAGTTCTCTACAGCAATTGGTGACTAATCCAACGCGAGTAAAAGAGAAACTAAAACTCACGATTGGATTCAAACTCTGGCACTATAGCTATCATTCCGTAGCCCATCTACCCACAGAAGGCCGTAAATTAAATACAGTCTGTGAATATCTGAAACAATTTCCGGATAAAAAGATCAGATCAATTTATGAGAGCCCGTTTAAATTTGTACTCAGCAAACGAGATTTGTGCAATATGGGGCCTGTCATCAGAAAAACAATGCCGGTATTGTAATGTCACCTCTGAGACCGAATCTTTGTTTCTTATCATCACAGCATGTCCTGCTCTAAGAGAGCAACATCCAAAGTTCTTTAGATCTCTTTTTTCAGACTTTGCAATTTCAGACTCTTCAATTTGGTGGAAATCTTTAATGGAAGGCCAAAAAACAAAAAATGCAATTGCTACTGTTCATTTCTTCGAAGAAGTTCTCCCCGAGAGGGAGGGTGTTTAAATGTATTGTCAACTTGGGTTAATTATCATAATTTTCTCTTTTTACTCTTGACGATGAATACATTTTTTGTTTCTTTTCCTTTTCTTTCTCTTTTTGTTTTTTTGTTAAAAAATGGATGTTTCAATTTCAATGCAGGTAAATAAAAATAAATGAAAAAAAACATATCTTCCCATCTGAATAACTTGCCACTGAGATCTCTGCAACGTTGATAAATGGCCACTGGGATATTCTGCCACTGTACTATCTCTTCATTGTAACAGCTGGCAATGGCAATATCTGTCAACCAGGATAAACATTTGCTGTTGTGCCTAAAAAACCAGATGTTCACAAACCAGAAATAGTTGCTATCAGAGAAGTTTACAAAAACCCTCGCAAGACATAAACTGGAGTTAGATCATTTGGCCTGCCAAGACATAGAAATAGCTTTGAAAGAAGGTAATTCTAGAAAATGTTTGTATATTGCGGCCAAGAGCCCACACTAGAAGCAAGTATTAACAGGTCTTGAGACTACAATACCAGATTACGAAAGGATAGATCACTTCATAACCCTGTATGAAGCACCAGAACATATACATCAAGATATGGTTCTTAGAACCACTCTGAATAAAAAGTGCCTATTTAGTAAATACAATGAGGTTTCACTACATTTAGTTCTTTCCCTAAAAGAAGCAATTGATGCCATCAACATACAGGCACATAATTGCTCCCCTGGAATGGATGGAATAACGGCATATCTCTTTCAGGATTTGATCGAACTTTGGGCGCCCGCTATGATTATTACATTCAGAGCCATCCTGAAGACAGCCAGAGTCCAAGAACTTTGGAGAAGAGCAGTAATCGTTCCAATAAAAAAAAAGGACCTAAGGCTAGCCCAAAATCATATAGACCCATATCCCTGCTAAATACAAGCTTTAAGATATTTGCCCATTGTCTATTTAATAAGTTGGAAAAATGGGTGTACGATAATAATCACCTATTTGCTATATTTAAAACAAGAGGCCATATATTTAGCATTTATGGACCTGAGCACCGCCTTCAACAATGTAAATAGAGAAATTGTGGCAGGTGATCAGGTAGCTAGGTTGCCTCCATGCCATGGGCAATTGTACACCATGGTTTTCAATAAAGTCGGGGGTACACCAGGGTGCGTCTTGGCTCTGCTATTGTTCTTCATTTACATTGAATGTTGTTCCTGGTACTACCATATGCGGATGACACTGTATGAATGACTCGGATGTCAAGAGCACTCCAACTCCTTATAAATAAATACACAACATTCATGAATTAACTAGATTTGCAAGATTACATGGCAAAATCAGCGATACTGATCAGCTCAAGGTCTAAGAGGAAAACAAAAATAGTTTGCATGACTAGCAAGGATTCTTTTATACGACGGGTCCTGGAATCCGGCTATCTAGGTTTTTTGAGCTGCACATCAGCCAAAGCACACCTAGAAAAACAAGCTGTGAGAATGAATCAATCTATAGAAGGCATCACCCGTTTGTTAAAAACGTGTAAAATGCAACCTATAAACACTATTTTAAAGATGGAATCCCAAACAACCAAAGCTGCCTTAAAATACAGTGCTTCCTTGTAGGGCCTTGCAAATGCCCAAGACCTATACACATTGGAAAATCTTTTTATTTAAAAGATCTTAGGCCTACCAAAATCCTCGCCTAATTATGCCGCACATTTGGAACAGAGATTAGTTTACTTAGAAAATGAGAGACCTTTGGAGACAGTTTTACACTGGGTACGAATGTGGGCAGGTTACAGGTTTTAAGAGGTTCTGGTTTTTTCAATGTCATCCTGCACTTTATTATTTATAGATGGGTGAAACCCCACTGAAGGCATAGTGCTTTCTATCGTATCTATGCCACGCAGTTTATTGTACGCTGTTCATGCTGCTAAATGATTACCCATCTGTTATGTATTCGATTTGTTCAGATGTATATATATTTTTGGCATTTATCCGTTTTATTCAATGATTGTATTGCAAATAAACATGTTTTGATTATTTGATCACTAATCTGCCACTGGAATATTTCTGGCCAGTGGGATACTTTCTCATCTGGATAACCTCCCACTTTAATACCTTGCCACTCTGATAATTTGTCACAGAGAAATGTTCCCACTTAGAAAATGTGCCAGTGAAATATCAAGATTACTAAAAAGAAAAGACACCCAAAGCCAAATGAGATAAAGGCATCTCGTGTACCCCAAATCCCACATAAACCAACTGCCTCGATCAAAGAAACACCGGTGGACATGAATTCCCCATAATAGCGCAATCATCAGCAGAAAAAAAGCCAAACATCGCTTTTAACTACGTCTTGCTACCTAAATACTCCTGGGAAACCCCTTCAAAGAAGAGAGTGCTTTTGCAACATCTTGACCAAAAGTGCTCTATGTGTTGCCATACCTATTCACCTGCAAACCTGCATGATCACCCATCCAAAGACATTTTAACCTCACCTGGAGAGAAGCAAACACCATTGAGGGACTAAATAAAAATCAAAGAACTAGAAAATAACCAACTTACCTGAACACAGGGTTGCTCACCAGGGACTGGCGAGACAACAGAATTGCAAGCAACAAACTCACAAGCACCCATGAAAACGACATTGACCGCGCACACAACCTACTCAATGAAGAGCCTGCAGCAACAAAGGGTCCAACCCCCACACCAAAGTCAATCACTGGATCAAAAGACAGAAGGGACCAATGTCCAATAATCAATCCAACACAGCCCCCAAAGAACACAAAAACCTGAAAAGAAAAAGATTCCCTGCAATTTGTTCAATGCCAGATCAACATCAACGCATAGCACATAGATTCACAAGCTCCTCAGTAAAGGGGGAATAGGGCATACTTTTTGTCAGAAAAAAGCGTCACTGAGTTAAAATTGAATTTAGAAAGTATGCCTAATAGCGTCACTGTGGTGTAGTTGAATCTGGAAAGTGTGCCTAATAGCGTCACTATGCTGAGGTTTAATCTAGAAAGTGTGCCTAATACCGTCACTGTGGTATAGTTGAATCTAGAAAGTGTGCCTAATTGCGTCACTGTAGTATAGTTGAATTTAGAAAGTGTGCCTAATATCATCACTGTGCTAAAGTTTAGTGGATGGAGTGCATATATCTCTGTATATCTCTGTATCTCATATGTATATGCTATGTACCTGTATCCCCATGTTATCTGTATCACATGTTCACCCTATCCATCCTGTCGCTTTATATATGTATGCTGCTATGTACACCCCCTGTCCTGCTCTCGTACTTGGTCGCAGGTGCTTTACTGATAACCACCATTTCACACTACCACGCTTACTCTCTCCTATACACCATCATTCAACTAGAACACAGCTATGCTAGGACACATTCGGCCTAGCTGTTCTCATACTAACATGACCCCACGAACACCTCATCATCCTAATAAAATACAGCTAGCTGAGCACATACCGGATATCTTAGGCATCTCATCAGGCCTAACGCAGCCAGAACTCGGTCTGGGTGTCCACCCTCCAGAATGAACACATCCAACTGATGATCTCAGCACCACACCGACTGCTAAGAAGTGGCTATCATGCAACAACCACACCAGCTGCACACATATACGGTGCGCCCACGCACCATACAACACTCTCTCTCCCTCTACTGACTTGAACTGCGGTTCCCGAGGGCGTTCAACCTACCAGCGCTTTGAGGTCATACCAATGATACATAAGGTGCTATATAAATGCCAAGTAACATAACATAACACAAATCCCTTCCGAACAACTTCAAACTCAGGTCAGGCTGGCCCACCACGAAGGAAAATAGGAGGTGCCCTATCCATATCATACAAAGATCACCTAAGAATCACAACAGCACCATTGTTAAAGATTCCAGGTTGTGACTCACTTGTCATAGTACTAGCTCTGGCACATCAAATTGGTCTATCATTCCTACTCACTACTCATCTACAGACCACCCCACTTACAACCAACCATTACAGAAAATCCTTCCAGAGAGAAAGAGCGGAATCCACCTAGCTACTACCCTTCAACTTAACTTCACGCACACTCACCTGTGCGGTTAGAAACGGCTTATCCTTCAACATTGGTATGACTCCATGCATGAAATGTATCAAGGGACACAGACGCACATGCCACACCCTTGCAGATGATACTCAATTCATTGCGAAAAAAAAAAAGGAATCGATACAAGTGTGGCCCTAGTCCAAACGCTAGTCAACTGCCTCTAACAAATCAACAACAGCCTTAAACTCAACCCAAACAAAACCGAAATCATGATTGCGGCAAACAACCCCCTCTATATAACCCCATATACAATGGCCTACTGCAGATGTCCACAACCTGCGACTCTCCAGATATTTTGGACTACAACTTCCATGATCCCTCACCATTGACTTGAGTGGCATGGGCTGTTGGGAGGTGCAGTCCAAAATATTTGGAGAGCCCAAGGTTGGAGGCGCCTGGCCTAATGAAATGGGAAAACACAAGAGGTGATGGCTGGAAGGTTTAGAATTAATCTTAACCTCTAGTATTGCTCTGAGCAACCCTCCAGATCATCCCTCTTCACCTGCACGGCCATTACAGAAGGGGAAAGACCATATGCAAATCAGGCTTGGTCCCACCCTAAAAGGGGCAGTCAAGCCCAAACTGCTAGGTCACATTCCGTCTGCATGAGACCACAAGCATCCCCAGACATGTTTCTGCCTTGTTGGGCCTCATCAGTGAGAAGTAGCTTGGGTCTCTAGGCCGAGCAGGCATGGGACCCACGTCTGGGCATACCCGTCCCAACCAGGTGTCCCTCACAATTTCTATAGCCTGTTCGACTTCCCATTTTCTCTTGTACCCTCTCCATTGGCCAGGTGATACCATTCTGAAATTCTGACCTTATTAAGGTCAGTATTAATTCCGGCAACGTGGCCTGTATTTCTTGCAGCGTTCACTGTTGGATGTGACGCCATATGCCGCAGTTGCATGCAATGGTATCTCTCCGTCTCATCCAAGGCCAATTTATGTTTGGCTTGCTCAAATGTAATGGGTACGCCTGCTCATATACGTCTGCCAAGGGTTTTAGACCTCTCCTCGTCCAAGCATTAAAGGTTTTCCCCCTGAAACCTGGAAAAAGGTCTATGTTGTTTGTGATGGGTAAGGGCCTAGAATGGGAGTTACACCCCCATTTCTTCCAACCCAATGTGTCAGGGAAGCCTGGGTCGAGCTCAGCAGAATTCCCCCAACCATTCTAGCTGTTTTACTTAAGGAGGGTAAGCCGGTCAGCAGAATTGTAGCTGCCTGCTGTTTGCTCGATCCACCTTGGGTGAAGCAAGTCAAACACATGTGCTGCTTGTCCCACCAACAAGTATTGCACAACGTTCGGGACCCCCATCTTCTCGGTCAATTGGGCTTCTCAACATGGTCTTCCTCGCGATTCTGGGCTCACCCCAGATGAATTTGATTATTGTCCTGCTGTAGTGCACATAGTGCCCCCTTCAGCACCTGTGATGAATCTGGAGGTGTTGTTCCTTCTTCCCTGGGGGAGCCACCTCCTTTGAGGCTAGGGAGGTAAGCCCGCTCAGCAAAACTCTCCGCCGGGGTTTGGGAACGTGGGACCTTACTGGAAGCGACTCCTCAAGGGGACAAAGCCTCCCATTACGATGGGGAAATTCCTATAAGTAAGGCATTATCTGCATACATAGGAATCTGAGAAACGAATCTTACATTTAGCTGTGGGACTGAAAGTGCCTTTGGTTGTTTGGCTCAACACAATTCTTGTCTTTCCGTGGACTTGACAGCTGAAAATAGACAACACATCCCTTTTTGGTCAAGGAGCGGGAATAAAAAGGAGAATGGCGAAGACGCAGCAATAAGCAGAGGCAAGCCTATGACGTCACTGAGGGGGGGAACTGTGCTACACATCTGTGCCGGCTGTGGCACAGACATGAGCTGGAGAAGGAGAGAGGGGCTGCACACCTGACAGAGAGCCATGCAGAGCCAGCGAGGCCAAGGCCGAGTGGAATGGCCTTACCTGGAGGCGCAACCACACAGGAAATGTGGTGAGCCTGTGGCCCGAGAAGCGACACAGAACCTAGACAGCGAGGAAAGGAGCAGGGAAACGATAAGCTGAGCGGACTGCAAAAATCACTCATATCCACGCTCGTATGACGGTAATGCCAGAAAGCTATGGTGACCGCCACCGCTACCGAGCCGACACCACCTCACTCGAGTCCACCCTCAGCTATGGAAGATACCCAGGTGGCTCATAGTAGAGGGGTACAGAGCAACCACAGAGCGAAGGAGGAAGAAGGAAGGATTACAGAAAGAAAGGCCTGGAGAGAGAGAAAGAAGCAAGCAACACCAAGGGTTAGGGAGCCAGAGAAACTGTAACATTGCAGTCAGCAGACGATATCAAGAACCAAGAGAGGCATATGGAAAAAAAGGTTTTGAATACCCCAGGGAGATAAATGAGACATTGGGTCAGGGAAACCCAAGGGAGGCAGACAGGCCCACTAAGATAAGTGTGTGTTCCTACCACAAATAAATCCAGATCAACCAGCCCTGGGAGTATTGCTTCTAGTCTAGTCATCAGAATGTTGGTATAGATATTCACGTCTACATTTAAAAGGGTGATGCATCTGTAGGAGTCCAGGTTGACTGGATCAGGACCGTTATCAAGTGTTTCATGATGGAGGAACTGTCCATGGTCGAGGTAACCAGGAAATCATTAAAGAGTTTTGTTATGAGGTCTAACAAGTAGGATTTGAAGAGCTTATTATATTTGATCGAGAACCCGCTGGGGACCTAAGATTTATTCGTTTTCAGAGATGTTATTAACTGGTTGATATCGGCCCATCCAAATAGTTAAATTCCTCGACCGTTAACCTGGGCGGCCCTGCAGATTGCGTGCATGCCCCTTGAGCCTACCTGGTCCCGCAGTTTGCCATGCATAAGTTCCTCAAAGAATGTTTTAATTATCTTCCCTTTTATCCATATTCTTCTCATCCCAACTGTGAAGAATCCTACGGATCCCTCACTGAAACCCTGACTAAAGTCTCCTCCGCGGTGGCCAGGGGAAGGCAGGCGCTTACTGATCGCAACCCTGGGGGTGGTGTACTGTGGGAGTATCACCTGGGAGAAGAAAGGGCCCAGGGTGGTGAGGAGATTCAGTGGGTTGAGACAGTATTTTTCATCTAACAGGAAGATTCTTCCCAATGCGCCTAAAGAGGTTATGGCTTATTGCCATTTCAATGTCTCTAAACCTCATATTAGATCTAAGATTGTGAACCCTAAGCACATAAAATCAGAGCCAACTGTAGCGAAAGAAAGAGCCTTTTTAGTATCCCAAACTGAATACCTTGCTCAATCCCAAGGGCACAATTTGAAGGATTATGGAAATGTTGTCTACACTAAACCATCATCCTCTGTAATCGCGAATTCTTATAGCCCCTCTTCTAAAAGCCTTAAGGGAATTAAATCTACCCTTACAAATAATTCAGAAGTTGAAAAACCTAACTTTGTTGTGAGAAACTACAAGTCCCAGAATCCTAGAGGTACTAAGACGAGGAGGCGGCCCGAAAAGGCATGCAGAAGTAGCAGTCAGGCAATTAAGCCTAGTAGCCATTGCAGTAGTCAGGCAATTAAGGCTAATGGCCTACACCTGAAGCCTATTACTAAGCCTAGGAGGCATAAAAGGCCCCCTCACGAAGGAAGGAGTAGAAGGAGCTGGGAAGGGAGTTGGAAGGCTGGCTGTATTAGTAGAAGCAGAGGAGAAGCATTAGGCTGGCAAATCACGAAGCAGTGGGAGTACAGAAGGGACCCCAGAATGTGGAGACAGCAGATTTCGCCTGCAAGTTCTGAGAGTGTCCTGTTCTCCCAAAATCTTAACTGCAGAGGCTGTGCAGCGGAAGACGTGCATGAGTCAGAGTTTTTCCCATGTGAGCCTTATTGCTGTGATTGCAGAACTGTGACCGTGCAGGAGACCAGGGCCAGAAGAAAGAGGCAAGCTGAGGGACTTGGGAGGAAACGGAACTCCCAATTTGAGTGGCCAGACTGGAGACACCCGTGCAGAAGAAGGGTATGGGTCTCCAGAGAGCCAGAAGCAGAAGTGGTAAAGGAAGTTGGGAAAGCAGTGCAACCCGCAAAAACAGTGTCTATGAAGCCAGTGAGTGAAGCAGGGCATTCAAATACAAAGCGTGAGCCTTGCCGGTAACGGTAGCCATCGCCTAAATGACTTGCGTATTACTTAAAGTAAGTGAAAGCTGTTTGTTATACCTGCAGTCTTGTTAACAATGGAATTGTAGCACTTGTGCGTATACCGTAAATGACCAACACTCACGTGAGAAGCTAAAAGGTATTGAAACCCATTGTTGAACTGTTTAAAGACTGTTACTACCTAATGGAGTGGTTGCGTGCCCCTAATTAAGAAGAGGGAACGCTCTCTAAACCATTACTGAATACCTAAGCTTGACAATATATGAGATACAATTTACAAAGAGTGAAAACTACATCAAAAGGAGGTCACGTGTGCCCAAGTGTAATTTCCAAAGGAAGTCAGCACTTCATCCTTTGCCGTTTCGAGGGAATACAATTCTTTATTCCACTTTAAACCTAAAAATCTACTTTAAAGAGAGGTTGCATGTGCCCAAATGTGTTTTCACTTGAAAGACAATCTTATACTGTATACAGCAGTGACATTCTTTCCATTTCTAAGAAGTAAAGACACTAAACAACTGAAGAGAAGAACAAGCATTACACAAGCCAGGAGACATCCCCGTTTTATAGTGAAACCCGCATTGCCAAGAGTTTAAGAGCCATCAAACTACACTGTGAAGTTGTTAACATTCAAGTGGCTTAGGATACATGTGTGGCATTGTTACCTGAAATGAAAGAGTGACACTAAGGCTTCTGGGTAACTACTATCCGTTTGTAAAGAAACCTTTTTGAAGTCGATATAACTTGTGAGGCCAAAGACTGCAGAAGCTAGAAAAAGGTGAAGCTTATTGGCAGAGGCAGGTTGTTCTTGTGGCAGACGACAGAAGAGGCAAAGAGGATGTCATTAAAAGGAAGAGCGCCTTTCCTACCTGAAGAGGTTGAAGTGTACCCTGTTGAAGCTGGTCTAACCATTCAAATTAATGAGCTGTGGTAGTAGTAGCTAACTGTGGTGGTAAACTAAGTTTTCAGCAGATTCACATTGAAGTGGTCTAAAGCAGTAATGCACTGTGTTACAAAGGTGACTGTTCGCATAGTGCCAACAGTAGAAGTGATGTTGTTGAAATGGATGCAGCAGTACAAAAAAAGCATCCTGACAAATATACCAATGTAAAGTTTTAATTAAAGAAGTCGTAAAGAATTGTGTATTATTGACATTGGGGAATATTGCACCTTCTTTTGAACTGTGACAAACTATCTTGAAAAAGAGACAATTTACCACACCAGGATTACCATTGGTGTTATTTGTTTACTCGAAGTTGGAAAGGGATCCTTGCATCCAGGAACAAAGAGTTGTTACCAGTGGATTTTTGTTTGATGAACTTTTTCTTTGATTTGGAACGATCAAGAGCTGGTTAAAAACCTTTTTCTCTTGATGAACATTTTGGTTAACTTTGAATACTGGAGAACATATATTACCCACGCTAAGAGAAGGTAATTCAGACATATTAATATTATTGTTTACTATATTGTGTTGCCATATGTTTTCTTGTATGTTTTTTGTTTAGTTTGAGGGTCAGTTTCCCATGCTAGAGAATGTCCCCTTACATTTTAGACAGGGTAGGGGATTCCTCAATAGAGTAGGGCAAGCAAGGTTTTGTTTTCATATATTTTCTTTAATAAAAATGCCATATTTTGGAAAATCCACAGGCAGTTGTCTGCTTCGCATTACTGACCCCTCACACAACCCATCAACCAATTTTACAATGGTTCCTTTAATTTTGGAGCATCTGAATATATAGGTTGGGAGTGTATTTGCCTTGTTTTCTAATGCGCAAAATGTCTGTTGTACCTTCAGTAGTGTGTGGGCTGCGCATTCCGTCAAGTGTGCTTCCAGTTTGGCTCTTGCTATCCTTAACTAGTTTACTGCTCTTAGGGAACCCTGAGCCTGAAATGTCTTTTCTTTTTTCCACAGCATTTATTCCAATTCCAACCTAATGTCCTCCCTCCATTTAACAAAGCAGGGTCCCGGATACTGAATTCCCCTCCGAGGACTGCCTTCAGAGTGCCCAAGAGCGTTCTGCAACCCATCTGGGGGGTATCATTTCTGTAAAAGTATTCCTGATTTGGAAGAGTGATTTCTCCACCTTATCCCGACAGCTCCAAGCACTTCATCCATTAATTGCCACGGTGATCTGACTCGGATAGCCATTCAGTTCACATTAATCACTGTACTCACTGGTGCGTGATCAGAGAGTGCCCGGATACTCATCGCCCCATATTGGATGCAGGGAACAACGGCAGAGAAGATCAGCCAGAAATCTATTCTGGAAAAGGTCCTATGAATGAAGGATTAGTATGTTTAGTGTATTTCAGATGGGTATAGCAAACTCCATATTTCCAACAATCCTAACTCCCCCATAAACCTGGCTGACGCTAGTGCTTTTTTAAAGTCTGAATTCCCGGGTGTTCGCAATCTATCCTTTGAGCGGTCCAGGGCCATATTATAGTCTTCCGCCCATAATTATGTGGTCCTATGCGAAGGATGCTACTACTGGGATTACATCAAACAAAAAACGTTCCTGTCCTTCGTTTGGAGCACAGATCGCCACAATGGTGATCTGATGCCTGTAAAGTTCCCCTCAACTATTAGGTTAGGTATCTTCCATTCTCATCTCTTTGGATGGAGCAAAGGATATGCCTTTCACTATTAAATATATCGCTGCCCCTCTTCATCTGTACCAGGAAGCAAAAGTGTGTAATGGGAACGATTTAAAAAGTGTAAACGGTATTCATTCTGAGGAAGTAGATGAGCCTCCTGCAACACTGCAATGTATGCTACAAGTGTTCTGAAGAAGGCAATTATGCTGACCCGTTTGGATGGAAAATGCAGGCCTTGGACACATCAATAAAACAACTCCCCTCTCATGGATCTCAATCCTAAGTTTAGCTCTGGGTCGTCTTCCAGCAGGGAGCACCTTCGCCATGCCCTCCCATTATTTCAGTGAAACAGCTTCTCTCGCATCCCTGCATGCACCGTTGATCCAACTATGCAGCTCTGTTATCTGCAATCCAGAGGCGCACCCCCCTGACAAGGGGTTTATGTCTTCCGTTCAATCTCCTTGGGTCTTCTTTACATGGGGGTCATTGGAGTCTAAGATGCTGATTATTGACTCCAGGATTGATCCTAATGTGATCTGGGTTCAAGACCGCAGGGTAGTGACGTGCCCTTGCGGTTGACTAGTCCCCAAATGTCACTGCTCCTCGATTTGAGAACAGATAGAGAACCACAATCTCCAATGCATGTTCCCTTCTGTCTGTCCTCTCCCCAAGGAGTGCCTCATTCAGTGATGTCCGCCTCAGTTATTGGATCAGTGCCTGCAAGTCTCTATGTTGTTGCCTTTTATATCGACCTTAAGTTTGTGCAGTGGTTTGTTGGAGTCTCTCCCCTTGCGTCTCTTGCATCCATGCGATTCTGTTGGCCCCTTTTTTGTTCTTCTTTTCCTGAGGGGTTCCTCTGGTTGGGATATGCCCTCCTCCGGATTCAAGGATTGTTCTTCTTTCAGTGGGAAAATCACTCTTTGCCGGTCCTCATATGTAAATCTTTAGGTGTAGGGAAAACCCCATTGGTATTATATCTCTTTGACCCTCAACAATTTTGTAAGATTCTTCATAGTCTTTCTTTTGGCAAGAGCTATCACACACAAGACTTGGAATATCTGAAGTTTTGTATCTCGAAACTGTACATCTTGTGATATGACAAAGCTGATGATTCTTTCTTTTACTTGAAAATAATGCGTCTTGGTGGTGGCACAGGTCTTTCACATATGCCTCCAAATCCCGGTCTTTGACTTGCCTTGGGATGTCGCCTCTAATACTTATATTACTCCAGCGGGGCCTATTTTCTAGGTCTTCCTAATTTGCTTGAATGGTTTCAGATAGTGATTGCAGAGTCTGCACTATGTATTTTCCAGCTCAACCACCCTGCTGCAGAATTCTTGCACCGGTTTGTCCAGGGAGGAGATTTTTAGTTTGCTTTCCATCACATTATGCTGTCATTCTTTTTTAATCTCTACCAAATAATAATCGTAAATTGGCTCTCAAAGCTACTGCAGATATTCACGTGTCTGCACCAGCTTCATGTTCTCTTGTGTTCTTAAGTTTTTCCTTTTCTTGGGGTCATCCACCTTGCTCCTTGGTGCGTTTTGGCTGTTTGGTCATTGTGGATGTGTCATTCACCCCGGCAGTCACCGTGAGCTAGTGGCAGTGAACTTGTCACATCATTGTGGGCCACTCCGCAGAGCCTCTGTCTCAGCCACATAGTATTGACCCTGGTCTAATTGTACCATGAGGGAAGACCCTTGTTGCCACCCCGGTCATTAGAAGGCCCTTCTGGCCCTTGTTGGGCCCCCCGTGCTGCATTTATTGGGGATGGGGCCAATTCCACACCTCGTACTTTCCACCTGATGACTTCTCCAAGGTGGCAGTCAGGTACTAAGCAGCAGGAATTTCAGCTGCTGGGTTCGCTTCGGTCTTACCCTTCCTCAGTCAGCACACAGTGCCCCCCAACCTCTTCTTGGGGGAGCGGGCTATAACACCCCAAAACTGCCTTGATTCTGCCAGGGTGAGCTGTGTCGCTGGGAGTTTTGGTGAAGAGTGCAGCTTCTCTGTTTAGGTTTTAAGCAGTTGATCCCAGCGGGTCCTGTAGTTGGTTAGGACCTGTTCAAGAGCTACAGTTCCACGCAGCCCATGTGTCCCACCTTCTGGGCCAGCGAGGAATGTGCAGGCTGTCTTCTAGGAGCGGCCAGAGCCACCCCATGCCTGCCCTGTGATGACTGCAGCCTGCATGCTGTCAGTTCTTCTACTCCCAGCCTGGCGACAGCAGCCTTCTCCCAAGATGTCGCTTTGGGTGGCACAGCCTCCACCTGGGCCATATTGCCTCAGCATGTGCATCACTAGGCTCCATCATCTGCCTCACTTGGGGGCGGGACGGAGGGACACCCCTGATCTCTGCACTTTTCGTGAGCAGGGAGGAGAAAGCCTGCCAGAGCAAGTGATTTGAGCATCTGTCATGCACCCCTCCCAGGCCACAACCCTGTTTTCAGGGATTTTTCTAATGGTCAGATGGGTTACCTATATGCAAAACAGCATAGTGTTTTGAATTCAATCCTCCATTTGATCAGATGTCAGTGGGGTATTTGTAAGGCTGGAGTAATGGGTTTGTCTTTGAAGACTCATAGTCTAACATCCACATTTTGGAGTCTTTGTAATCTCTTCAACAAGTATTCAGGTAGGCCAAAGTATAAGCTGTTGACATTATCTTGTTTTGAGAGTTCTAGAGCAATGAATGCCGTGGTTCTGTGAGTGAAGGTCAAGAAAAGCATGATGTGCTGGAAAAGGCAATATCTCACAATGGATTTTACCTGCTATTTATGTGTGAGGACATGGTCACTGAGGATTCGAATTGTTACCACTGCAGTTAACTTGACTGTTGGGAGGTTCCCATTTCTTCAGGGGAAGTGATTGGTGGCTGCTTTGAGTTTGTGGTTTTGCAAATCATTGTTGAGGTTCAATGTGTATGCGGTCATCCATGCACTGACATGCACAAGAGGCATATACAAAGATCGGGTTTGTTTGATGCAGAGTGTCTTTGCTTGAAGATGACTTAGGTGTCATAAGCATAAGTGAAATATGAGAAGGCCTGAATGAATAATAAGACCAAGATTTGGGTGCCATGAAGCAGAGTAGGATCAACACAAGGCAGACACAAAGATATACATTTAAAAAAAGGTTTCTGAGACCTTTTTAAAGGTTTTGACAGAAGCTACAGCTGCCAGCCCGCATCCTGGTCCCTATGGCCATGCTGGAAGTTGCAAGAGACTAAGGAACTTATGGTGGCAATAGTAAAGACAGACACAAGTGAACACAGTTCAAGGGTGTTTATTAAACTGTATAAATGGGTGAGAAAAACTCCTAATATAAACCAATATCTAAGATGGGAGCAAGCTACTACCATGAAATAATAATAAGGCAGTCCTAGCGGCGTCTAGTCAAATAGAAAGGGCCTATACTAAAAAAAAACTAAAGAAAGAAGTATTCACAAAATGATAAGTCAGGATGGTATAGCTGCGGTCTCCTGTCCCTACATTTTTAGCACGGACAAGGCGGGACTCCTGAGCATAACACACAACTGGGCTTCTCCAGCACGAGGTTACAGTTCTTTTCAGCGATATCAGGACGTTCTGTGGGCAAATCTCTTCCATACAAAGTCTCCTGCCTCCAAGGGCCTGATGTGTCAACAATAACAAAACAAAAGTTCCTTTCCGTAATCTTTTACATTTGGTGATGTCTCTTCACCCCTGGATCCCCCTCAACTGGGCTCCGATCCTTTAGACAATGTTAGCCTCCCTCTGTCGGGTTCACTACGACCTTTCACCTGTGGACCTACCTCACTGTGAACATTCGCTGTGGACATACCTCAGCTGGGTACACTCTTGTCAACACAATGTTCACAGGGTTATTATGGTTCACACAGACTTGCAGGCATCCCTCAATCGGGTTCACATTTGCCAGATACACCATTCACTTTTCTTTATCACAATGCAGGACCTATTTCCCTTAGCTTTCCTCTTGAAAACGGGTCAAAGACTTCTGATTGTACAAGAGGTTTTACTCGACTCTTGTATGACCACTTTGACCTTTTATGTCGGGCTCTCTTAAGGCCTCCTCGTATCTGTAGTTTCAACAAAAGGTGACCAGCCAGAGACTTTCGAATGAGCGCCCACATGGGCCAGACCACTCTGCAGTTGGTCTTTCACTGGGCTTTCTTAAAAGTTCAGTAACACAAGTTCTTTGTTTCCTTCAATTCACATCATGTTGCTGTTTGCAACCTTCGCTTAACACAGTTCTGTTTACTATCGGTCCTCCCTCCGACTCAACGGCTGTGCTGAACTTCTTGGCGTTTCTTGTCTCTGGAGTCATGGACTGTACCACGGTAACACGCGCGTCTCCCCGTCTGGGTTATCAGTGTGGGAGGGCCCTGTGCACTGTTGACATCTGTTACACCACACATCAGCTGTAGTTCCCGGTCTTACGATTCCTTTCATGGAGGCTTCGCAGATCCGGGTAGAAAAGAGCAAGGGCACTTCCCTCCTTGTCGTCCTTCCAAGTCTCGCTGCCTTTCTCCTCCATTTGAACTACCGTCCTGGAATAGCTGCCTCCTTGTGCGTTTTGCCTTGCTCAAAGTGTGCTCTCGTGCTCTGCCCTTTGTCCCTGTGGGGAAGGGAAAGGGCCGTCAGGTGTGTGGACTTATTGTCAATTGCCTTACTCTGCCTGACCCTTGTGTTGGGACATGTCAGGTAAACGGCTCTGGTATTAGTCCATTGTCTTTCACAGTGTAATAAAGTGTTTGTGTCGGAAAAGGGGGAGAGGGTAAAGCTTCTAAATATCCTACGAGGTAGGATGGGGAAAAAGGTGCTATAGGGAAGGGGGTACGGTGTCTCACCCGTCGGTGTTCACTTCCACCCCCCGAAGACACCCCATCCAGGTGACCATCCTCCATTGGTCCAGCCCCAGCAATGGCCGTGTCCTGGCACCTGGATGACAAATCTCCGGGGACTAGTGGGAGAGACACCTTCAGGTTTCTCAAAAGACCAACCCAACATGAAGGGGCGTGTGGCCTGACATAACGTCCAAGATGGCTGAAGTGAGCGTGATGATGTACACCTAGCAAGATGGCGAAGTAGGAATCGCACTGGGAGCACGCCTACTATATAAAACAGGAACACACAGGTAATCCTTTGCGTCGCAACTCAGACTGTTACACTAGTGCTTGCTATGAACTGTTTTCCTTGTTATAGCCCCTTTTAACTGAATGGTCTGCTGTTTTCATTGCCTCCAGTCTCACTCCTCATCTACCTATCATCTTAATTTACTATCCTCGCCTTCCTCCAATCTCTCAGTCCCAAACTCATCTGTGCTACCGTGCTGCTTCTGCTACCTGCCTCCATTTACCAGAGACTTTCCCGCCCACGCAGGTTTTATTCCCCATATCCATTTTATTTTCCTGTTGGGGCCTGAACCCCTCAGTTAGAACCAGCCCTTCAGGGGTCGAAGTGGCTAGCCAGGGGGACAGATCTTCCTTTCACAATACTAGGATCTGTGAATGCTGCATGGTAAGGCCAGACACTGAAAGGTTTAGACCAAACAGAATGCAACAAAACAGGTTGACTTATCCCTAAATCTTACAATGCAAATCTTAATCTGGGTTTCCTCCTCTAATTTTTAACTGTCTCCCAGCACTTCATTCTCGTCTCCTCGGTCGCAAGACAGGAGACTGGTCATCTGCTTTTCCTCCTCTATCAGCAGGGGGCCCTTTCTATGAATCTCATGGCCCTATTTTCACTTGCATTTTAGACGTGAACAGGGGTAGAACTCGGGGCTGTATAGTGGTTGGCAAAACCCCAGAACTTCTACGACGAGGCTGGTAACCTGCGATTATCTAGAGGCTTTACTTCAGCTTCAGGGTCCTGGCTCTATGCCCCAAAGTCACATTCTAACCTTACTCATTGACAGTCTGAGACAGTTTAATTCCTATGGGTGGCTTTCCCGGAGCACCTGTCCTCTCCCCTCTAATATGTCTCATCTCCTGTACCTTTTCAACGCTGTACCACAAGCTTGTACCTTTACCTCTAACTGGCTGACTGCTGACAGGCATCAGGTTTGCCCAAGTCTTATTCCCCCCCCTGAATCAAAAATTCCTCATCTTCACCTCTCTTCTCCTTCACAGCCTCTTCTCCACTTGCTTCCTGAGTCTAGTCTCAGAGTTGGAAGTTAGTCCAAGTATCATTCCTTTTCTCATTCTTGCCTTCATTGAGGCGGTTCTCCCCCTGGGAATTCTTTTTAAATAATGGGTTAAAATGTTGCATTTTAGAGCATACTTTTTAAAGAAATGGGCTAAAAAGCCAAACAGTTTGCAATTGGCTGTCAGGGGCCCAGGGGGCAGGCATGGTATTTTTCACCAGAGATTTAGAATAAATGTCCAGTAAAAAATTCTTGTCCCCTGGGCCTTACAGCACCTCAGAAGGAGAGCCAATTTTGGCAGGTGGGTAGGGGGATTGTGCAACAAAGAAATGTTTCAAATGCCTTTGTTGTACAACCGCCACCCCTCACTCGCCAAATCAGCTCCATGGACCAACACAAACAGACAGACATTCACGCAGCATTCACACAGCAAGCACTATCTTTCACACAAGCACCTATCACCATATACACGCTCAGAACACAAGCATACACGCATCAATAAATGAACATTAACTTACCTTCTGCCCCGGTCCTGATGTTTCCTCTCCAGTACTGCAACTCCTGCATCATGAACAGGAATCGGGAAGCAATAGCTTCCTGCACATGCATGCAGGGGCTTGAACGTGGGTGCTGAACCGCCCCGCTCCAGCCTGCTTTGTCTGTATGTGCGAGAAGGCGCAGAAGCTCCCCCTCGCATATACAGACATGCAGTTCTCCAGCTAGCATTCCATATGATCTATGCAAGACTGGCGAAGCAATACTCACCCAGCCTTGCATGGCTCATTGAGCATGTGCGGCTTGGGAACTTAACCGTCAAAGGGAAACAATGTTTCAGCCAGCCCAGGAGCGCTCCCTCAGCTGAAAAAAGCAGCTGAGGGAACACTCAGCGTTTCACTGGGCGGGCTCCTCCATAAAGGTTGAGGAGGCCACTCGGTTGATGCCCGCTTGCCCATTATAGACGAGCCGCACCTGCCCTCGGCTCCCCCCTGACTTGCTTTTTCTTTCCTCTCTTTTAAATAAAAAAAAAAAAGAATAAAAAAAAAAGAAGAACAAGTTACTTTCTTACCTCGTAATGTTCTTTCGATGGGATGTTCCGACGACGTATTCCACATCTATGACAGGTAATCACCACAGCTGTGCTGCTTCAGAAAAATTTCGGCGTCTGCGTCCTGCGTCGATGACGTTGATACGATGTCCTCGGGGGCCTGCGTCGAGCTGACGTCACTGGATATTATAAGTAGGATGCACGACGTCCGCAGCCTCAGTTGTAGTTTTTTCCCATAACGTGTGGCACCAATCTTCTGCCAGTATGACCACAGAAAGCCTTGCGGAAACAGAAGCTGCAATCGCATAAGAAATTCTGTAGCGGGGCAGGCTGGGAGGGTACGATGTGGAACACGTCGTCGGAACATCCCATCGAAAGAACGTTACCAGGTAAGAAAGTAACTTGTTCTTCGAAGGGATTGGTTCCTCCGACGTATTCCACATCTATGACAGACTCCCAAAGCAGTACCAACGTATGGAGGTGGGAAAAGAATTTAGAATTTTAGAATGCCCAATTAAATTGCAGAATAGAGGACCGCCTTGCCAAAAGCCAAATCCTGCCCATGGATAGAACCCAGGGAGTAGTGCCTACCAAAAGTATGGACAGAGGCCCATGTGGCTGCTTGACAAATGTTACGAATGGGAACACCCCTCTGCAGGGCAGTAGAGGCAGCCACACCCCTGGTAGAATGGGCCCATAAGCCTACCGAAGGGTCCTTAACCCCCAGGCGGTAACATTCAGAAATTGTCAAGATAATCCATCTAGACAAGGTCTGCTTAGTAACAGCTTGTCGCAAACGCCTTCCAGCATATCCTACAAAGAGCTGAACGTCCACTCTAACCCGGGACATGCGTCAGATGTAGAAACTTAAAGCTCTCCTAGGATCCAACCTATGGAGCCTCTCCTCTTCCTTACCAGGATGCGGAGGAGGATAGAACGCTGGAAGAATTACCTTCTGGCTTAAATGAAATTCCGACACCACTTTCGGAAGAAAAGAGGGACGAACCCTAAGGACAACCCTGTCCTTATGAAACACTGTGAAGGGTGGGTTAGCAGATAGTGCCTGCAACTCACTCACTCTGCGAGCGGAAGTAACCCAACTAAAAATACAGTTTTAAAGGTCAACAGTCTCAAAGGACAATAATGTAAAGGCTCAAATGGAGCACTCATTAGGAATTTTAGAACCAGGTTCAAATCCCA
This sequence comes from Ambystoma mexicanum, assembly GCF_040938575.1. NCBI lineage: Eukaryota > Metazoa > Chordata > Amphibia > Caudata > Ambystomatidae > Ambystoma > Ambystoma mexicanum. The sequence goes on from NC_090921.1 coordinate 1,009,800,051, forward strand.
AACGGGCACCTGGAAAGGTGACGGTAGGAACACATTAGTGAGCCCTTTCAGAAACTGAGAAATTAAAGGAATCTTAAAATAAGAACACTCCTCAGACGAGCGCTTAAATATGGACAGCGCCGCCAGGTAACCTTTAATGGTACCCACTTGTAGGCCCTTGTGGGCCAATGAAAGCAAAAAAGACAGAACCACAGGAATGGCACATAAAAAAGGATCCACATTCCTGCAGGATCCCTGCACCAGTCGCAGAACTTTCTCCAATGACAAGGGTAAAGGGACTTTGTTGCAGGCCTTCTGGCCGAAAGCAACACCTCCATCACATCTTCAGGGAGGTCCCAATCCTTATACCTCAACCTTTCAGAAGCCAAGCATGAAGGTTGAGAGACTTGACCTCTGGATGGAGAACCTGACCCCCCTCCGGTGAGACCAGATCGTCTCGCTAGTGAAGACGGCGTGCAGGCAGATGGACATGTCGAGAAGGTCCGGGTACCACGTTCTCCGGGTCCATGCCGGAGCAATGAGGATCATTCGGGAACCGAACCTCCGTAACCTCCGCAGCACTTGCAGAATGACTGGGACTGTAGGAAAGGCGTACAGCAGTGGAAAGGACCACTCAACTACGAATGCATCCTCTAAGGCTCCTCTTGGAGGAAATTCCCACGAGCAGAATCTTTTGCACTTCCGGTTGACACTGGTGGCGAAGAGATCCACTTGTCGGGTCCCCCAAAAGGCGAAGATCTCCAGGAGAATCTCCTGAGCCAGCTCCCACTCGTGAGAGACCGTGCTCTGCCTGCTCAGAGCATCCGCCGCCACATTTTCATCTCCAGCCAGATGAACTGCCGAGAGCGAAATTTCCTGCTGGATGGCCCAGAACCAGAACTGCACCGCTTCTCTGCACAGAGGGAGAGACCCTGCCCCCCCCTTTTTGTTGAGGTAGTGCATGGCCACTGTATTGTCCGTCAGAATCAGGACATTCCTCCCCTGCACAGATGGCATAAAAGCCTTCAGAACTAGCCTGATGGCCCTCAGCTCCAACAGATTGATATGGAGTCTGGACTCCGACGGAGACCAACGACCGCTGACTCTCAACTCGTCGGCATGAGCTCCCCATCCCGTGAGGGATGCGTCGTCACTATCGTCACCTCCGGCCAGGGTAGCCCAAATGGAGCCCCCTTCATCAAAATGCCTTCGACGGCCCACCACAGAAGATCCTGGGCAACCGAGGGCGGCACCTGAACGGGATCCGACATCCTGCCGGAGAACTGTGACCACTGCATCTTGAGAGCCCACTGCAGAGATCTCATCCGCGGCCTAGCCTCTGGCACCAGAAGAATGCAGGATGCTATGAGGCCGAGCAACTTCAAGAACTAGAACACCGGGAGACTCTGGGCATGTCGAAACTTGTTCACCATCTGCAGAATGTGATGAGCCCTCACCTGGGGAGGGAAACACAGCCCCAGGGACGTGACGAGCACTGCTCCGATGTACTGGAGCCGCTGGGTGGGTGTCAAGTGGGACTTCTTTAAGTTGAGGGAGAAGCCTAGCCTGTGAAGGGAGTGGCAGGTGACGGACAGATGACCCAGGACTTGCTCGGGAGAGCGCGCCCTGATCAACCAATCGTCCAGGTAGGGGTAGACGTGAATCCCCCCTTTCCTGAGCTAAGCTGCCACCACCACCATGAGCTTGGTGAAGACCCTCGGGCGGAGGTCAATCCGAACGGCAGGACCTGAAACTGAAAGTGCGAGTCGCCAACCGTGAACCTCAGGTACTTCTTGTGCTTGGGATGAATCGGCACATGAAAGTAAGCGTCCTTGAGGTCAAGAGACACCAACCAGTCCTGAAGTTGAAGGGCCTGGAGGACTTCAGAGAGAGTAACCATATTGAACTTGTCCTTCCTGAGGAGCTTGTTCAAACCACACAAGTCCATGATGGGTCTCAATCCCCCGTCTTTCTTCGGGATCAGAAAATATGGGGAATACCATCCCTTGTTCCTCTCCGCTACAGGCACCAGTTGTATGGCGCCTTTCTCCAGCAGGGATTTGATTTCCTGCACAAGGAGCGGATCCGGACTCTTCAAAGACAGATTCCCTGGTGGATTGTCGTGAGGCCTCTACCGGAAAGGAAGACAGTAGCCGTGGGCTATGATCTCCAGAACCCACACATCTGAAGTAATGGCACGCCATTCTACAAGATGCTGCGCCTTCCCCCAACCGGCGAACCATGGGACATGGCCTCATGACTGAGCTGAAGCGGCTGTGGCAGTGCCTGAGGGCAAAGAGGCAACTGCCAGCGGCCTTGGCACCTCGAGTACCTTGTTTTCCACCTCTGGTACTCCTACGTTGGCCCCTTTGACTTGCAGCTCCCCTCGATCTATCAAAGTTTGAGTAGTATCGAAAGGAACCTCCCCTCCATTGCCGTCCTGTAGGACGAAAAGGCGGAGGTTGGCGGACTGCAGGGCTCAACGACTTCGCTGCAGCATTCGAGGTCTGCAACCTCTCAAGGCTCTCGTCAGCCTTGCTGCCAAAAAGATGTTCACCATCAAAGAGCATGTTGAGAAGCCGGCGTGAACATCAGGCGCAAATCCCAACTTCCGCAACCATGCAAATCTGCGCATCCCGGTGCTCGCCGCCATGGACCGGCTGACACAGTCTGCCACGTCCAGACCCGATTGAACGGATTCACACATGGTATCCTTGCCATCCTGTACAAGGGCAAGAAAGCCATCCCGTTCCTCCCCTTCGGGAATATGTTCAGCCGCTAACGAAACACAATTCCACAGAGTGTGAGTGAAAAGTGCTAAGGCACACACAGAGTTGGCTGCTTTCAAAGCCTTTCTTCGCCCAACCGTCAAAACGTTTGTCGTCCCTATCATGAGGGATGGTAGGGTACGACACCTGTTTTGCTGGGGCCGTAGCCGCCTGCACAACCAAACTCTCCAGAGTAGGGTACATGGACAAGTAGCCGGGGTCACCACTGGCTGGACGATACTTTTTCGGCAACGACTTACCCACTGCCGGGAGACTCCCCAGAGCAGTCCAAGCCTCCGCCACCCTTTGCAAGGCAATATGGAATGGCAGTACCGGGTCAGTTGGTGGACCTTGGTCCAAGATATCTGTCAGGTCATCCTGCAGAAAATCCAATGGTGGCGCAGACCACCCCAAGTACTTCATCACCCTTGACATGAGCCACCGGTACGAAGATTCGGCGTGCGTGCCAGGCTCAGGCCTGCCAAACTCAACCTCCGGAGAGGTGTCCAGACCACTGGTGTCGTGCAAAGACCGACGCAGATCTTCCATCTGGCTATGACCAGACAATAGGTCGTCAGGAACCTCATCAGGAACCAAACCTTCCTCAGACCCTTCCTCCACCTCAGAAATATAATCCAGATGCTGGAACAAATCCCTGGAAGAGGGCACAGAAAAAGGCTCAAATACAGGCCTTACTGACTTCTTCAGGGCCTTACTCGGAGTTTCCATCGATGCACGGGGTACCTCCAGTAAAGCCTCCACAAAAGGCATTGAGGGTGTCAACGGATTCAGCGTCTACGTCAAACGCGTTGCGCCGATGGCTTTGACACAGGCCACGAGGGCGGAGCCCCGAGCGTGTCCTTCGATGGCCTCGGCGCCGATGACTTCCTCGGAGGCGGAGCCTCGAGAGAGTCCCTCGACGGACATGGCGCTGACGGCGTTGACATCTTCTTAGAAGACCTCACAGGATCCGCTGGTCTCGAGGGCGTTGAGGACCGGGACCTGGAGCGGGCATGGCTAGAGATATCCACCTTGTTCGATCGGGACCTCAACGGCTCCCGATGATCGCGCCGACCACCCGAGCCCGAAGGCATGCGAGCGGTGGCCCTAGCACGTTCCTTGCCGGCTTCTTTCGAAGGCGCAGACGGAACGGAGCCCGGATTGGAAAATCGCCATCATCTCCGTACGAAATGCATCCCATTCCGCAGGAGAGGAATGCTTGTTGGGACAAGCAACCCGCCGACGGGCGGAGTCCTCGGATGAGGACGGGGAAGGCGATTGGTGACGGCGCTTCTGCGAGTGCCTCGAAGAGGCAGAGGAATGGCAGGAACCACTCCGGGACCGAGACCACCTGGACTTAAGCCGACGTCTCAGAGAGTCGCCCCTCGAATCGTCAGTCGAAAGCCCAGCGGATTTCAACTTTCGGGGTTTGGAAACCCTACCTACAGAAAGCTTCTTCTTCCGCTCCCGCAAGGCCTTCGACGTTAATGACTGGCAATCGTCACAGTCATCGGTGACGTGGTCCTCGCCGAGGCACCAGAGGCAGACGTCGTGCAGGTCCGTAAGTGACATCTTGGAACCACAGTCCCGACACTTCTTGAATCCCGACCGCGGTGTAGAAGAAGACATGATATTTCACAAAACACCAAGTTCGAAGAAGCGAGAGAATCAGAAGAACCGAGGCGCGCCAAGATCTCTGAAGCGAACACGTTCGTAGAAAAAAACAGAACTGAGGCTATGGGCGTCGTGCGTCCTACTTATAACGTCGGCTCGACGGAGGACCTCGAGGACAGCGTATCGACGTCATCGACGCAGGAGCCGAAAATTTTCCGTAGCAGCACAGCTGTGGTGATTACCTGTCATAGATGTGGAATACGTCGGAGGAACCAATCCCTTCGAATTTTAAATTATTATTTTTTTGTTTTCATTTCAGGCTGTAGGTTTAGCTCCCCCCGGGAATGAAGCTGTGGCCCTCTGGAGGCGCGCACCCCACAGTTTGAATACCTCTGTTCCAGAAGCTATCGCTCTCTTGCTCTCCCTATCTCTTCCTCCTGAATATCTCTGGTGATGGGTGAGATGGAACCCGAACCCCATGCGGGCAGGGTTCCTCCCAGTCCCTCCTTACCTGAATAAAACATTGGTGGAGCCTAAGTGGGGAACCAATGAGGACGTCGCTGCCAAGGCCAGCGCCAGGGTGGCTGGGACGGTCTGTCTGGAAAGGTGGGGCACCAGCGGGATGGCAAGGGCTGTGGCGAGACGAGCAGGGGTCACAGGAAGAATCACAGCTCGTTGCAGCAGTCCGGAGCAGAGGGGGCTCCAGCAGACGGTGCCAGGGATTCCCTAAGCACAACCCACTGGTCCACCAGAGATTCCCTGCTATGAAAAAGAAACCAACTAAACCACCAGGGAGGATGTGCAGTGAGGAGACGCAGCCTCATGCAGAGCAGCAGGGCTCTGGCAGGTAGCAACTACCGGAACCCCTGCATGAAGGGTGCAAACCACTCAAACACCATTGATCTTTCATAATAACTAAAGGCCTACAGTTAGCCCTTATAGAAAGTGACCAGGAGTTCCCATTGGGCCTCCACTTTGCCTGTATCAGAAAGGTGTCAGCCGCTTGCAAAGAACGGGACACGGCTTACAAGCCCTTATGAGCCACTCCCAAGCACTTTGCATGTCACACCTTCTAGAAAAAGGTAAGGAATTGGTCTGGGTAAATTGACCAATCCTGGGACGGGGGGGAGAGGGGGTGGGACTATTTAAAAGGCTGTTTGGGAACAGTTTGGTGTTGGTTGTAGTAGGGTGAGGACAGGAGATAGACGTCTGAGAGACCAGAGGAGGAATGCTTGGAAGGAGTGTGGAGGTTATTGAAGAGAGGGGTCTGTGGAGTGGTTGTGCCTGGGTGTGAGGAATGAGTGAAGTAGTGGTAGAGTATGAGTAAAGAGGAGGTGGGAGTAATTGTTAGTGGAGGTACTTGCTCTGGGAGCAGTGGAGTAGTACGGGAGTGACAGGTGATAGAGGTGAGGGGTAGTGATAGTAGCGGGCAGTAGTTTGTGGTAGAGAGAAGGGAGAGGTAGCATTAGGAGAAGAGACATAGCAGTGGTAGAAATGATGGAGAGGAAGTAGAGAAGTAGTAATACGAGAAGTAATAGTGAGAGGCAGTGGTAGTGAAAAAGAGGTGGAGTGGTAGGAAGGAGGGACAAGAGGTAACATCGGAGGGAGTAGTAAAGTAGTAGGAGTGGTGAGAGGAGGAGTAGAGAGAGGAGGGAGTGAGAGGAGGAAATAAGGAAATATCAAAAGATGGTGGTAGGAAGGAGGAGTGGTGAAGGATACTAGAGTGGTGGGGAGGAAAACATCTTAGGTACGCCAGTGTAGAAAGGGTCAGGTGACACTGTGGGTGCGAGCTGAGAATTTTACACAGAGCGAAAGAAGGCACCCTCCAAAATCATGAAGTTAGACAGCATCTAGGGAGTTAGATAGCCATCGCCTTAGGGAAACCATTGGTAGCCTAAGTCAGATAACAGATAGACAGGAGTCACAGATCGGTAGAACTAACCTCAGTACAAACACTTGGGTGTCATGATCTCTGCTTCCAAAAGGTCAGGACTTACCCAACTCCCTTGGAAGCAGACCCATAACCCAGGTTCCGAGTGCCAACCAGTCCCAATTGGGACCTTTTGGACCCTGTCCTGGCGCCAGTGGCACCATGCTCATAAATATGCCCAGTCCCAGCGCTGGAAGCGCCGGGCTCATAATGCTTGGGTGGACTTACCTGCAGCAGACCATGCTGCTTACTTACCTGCCAGTTGAGCCTCTAATCCTCTTCTGTTTGGGACTACTTTTCCTGTTGGGTGGGGCAGGAGCCACTCCCTAGGTTCAGAACACTGGAACTCTTCTGGAAAGCAGGAACTCTTTTCTTACCTAGGCGAGGCTGTGGAAGGAGACACCTAAGCACTACAGGAGGCTATTTAAACCACACCCGATGGATGAATCTTGCTTTGCGTTATTCTGCATCCTCTGCAGCAGAACGCTCATCGTGTCTTCTGCATCTGATCCTGGGCCTAAGGGGAAAAAGGCTTACCATCCTGAATCCAGTCTTCAGCAACACCTATAAAGACAAGAAAGAACAGGTTAGCATTACGGTCTTCAGTGACAGCGCTTCTCTTACCTGGTCCATCGGCTGTCACCAACGCCTCGCACTGCATTCCGGCATCTGAAAGACAAAAGCTTACCAACTCTTTGCACGCTCCGGAGGCCTTCGGCGCTGCATCCCGCATCTGAAAGACAAAAGAAGGTGCGTTTAAAGACATTGGGTAACTTTATTACTCACGTGCCATTACTCCTTCCCACGCCGAACCCAGTGGGTATTCCGGCACCCTTCAGCAGCTCCTAACTTGTACCTGCAAGATAAAAGGACAGTTAGTGCGCATCGTGAAGCAGGCAACAAGCTCTTACTTATGTGCTTCCAGGCGCTTCTATTCCTCACACGGGTCCCATCCTCAACTCACTTCAGCCCGTCATCCGCCATCGCCGGAATCCTGCAAAACAAGAGACATCATTACAAAAGACTTTTAAAGACATTTGAAATACTCGGAACTTACCGTTCGTGCAGTAAACGACGGACAGCAGTCCTCTGAGGTCAAGAGGCCTGCACCCTTATCCAGTGAAGAAACTGGTTACGCACCCTGCCCCGAGGCAGATGGAGAGCTCGGCGTTCACTTACCTAAGACATCTTACTCTTCGAGTCAGACATACAGTGCACAGAGGTCCAGCCCAAAGAGCCAACAGTGTGTTACACATCACCTTTGAAGATACGGTATTCGCCCAGTCAAGACCGGCGCCTCTGCGGGAATCAGGTGAGCGTTACAGAACGCAAAGACTACCGCAAAACTCCCGCCCAGGCGCTATGGAAACCTCGGATACCGACCAGCTAGCCCAGTTACTTGGGGAACTAAGAGCAGAAGTGCATGCAGCCCGTCAGGAAACGAACGCTCTAAGAAGGGAACTGATTATTTCCAAGGAGCGAACAGACGATCTCGCTAGACAATTGCTACAGTCACAAGCCGGACAGACCCCATTACCCGCATCAGGGGCAAATCTTCCTTCAACATCCTCTATGAATCCAGTGCAAATCAACCTACCTGGGAATGTACCTCTGGCTCCGCTCGAACGATTTTCTGGTGACCCAAAGAGGTTTGCAGTATTTATTAATCAGTGCCAGTTGCATTTCTTATGCCTGCCAGCAGCCTTTCCAACTGATCAAGCTAAAGTAGCTTTCGTGCTTTCGTACCTTAGTGGCAATGCGGCAGACTGGTCGATCCCTCTAGTTAATCAAGATGATCCGGTTCTCCATGATTTTCAAGCTTTTCAGCTCAGTATGGAAAAACTGTTCGCAAGACATTCACAGGGGCAGGCCTTGGACAATGAACTTCTTTCGTTGCGATAGGGTAATCAAGACCTTTTGGCTTATATTGCATCTTTCAACAGACTGATAGTGGAAACTCAATGGCCTGAGGACAAAAGGATTACGCTGTTTTATAGAGGTCTACGTGGAGAGCTCAAAGATGTGTTAGCCCAAGTAGTGAATCCCCCGCAAGACTGTTCGGACTATATAGACTTAGTCGTTCAAATAGATCACAGACTGCAGAACAGGAAGGCCGATCGTTCCAAGTTTGATGCTCGAGTATTTTCCAAACCACCAACTCCTTCCAAAGGAGTAGACTCCGGGGAACCCATGCAAATAGGGGGCCTGAAAGGACCACTAACACAAAAGGAGCGGGAAAGGAGAAAACAGTTACAATTATGCCTCTATTGCGGAAACTCAGGGCACTTTCTTCGAGACTGTCCGGTGAAACCAGCCAAGAAGGCAGTAGGAGCTGCAGTTACCAAGGTTACCAACTCTGAGCAGGGAAACAACCTCGCCCGACAAGAATAGAGGTCCTCTTGCCGAGCGTTAAAACCAGTTCCGTGACCTCGCATTTCGTGATACCTATGGTCCTCATTAGCCCTGATCATCCGGATCGATTACATGCGATTGAAGCTTACGTCGACAGCGGTGCCATCGGCAATTATGTGGATCATGAAATGGTTTTGAGGATGAATCTAACTCTTTGTCCCAAAGCTGTAAAGGACGTCATTACTACGGTGGATGGTACGGAGATAGCCTCCGGACCAGTAACGCATACCACTCAAGAAGTGACGCTAGTAAGTCAAGATGGACACCATGAGAAGATCGTGTTCGATGTGATCAAGGCCCCTCAGTTCCAGATTATTCTAGGAATACCTTGGTTAGAGAAACACAATCCTCAGATCGATTGGCGAGCAAGAACGGTTGTTTCCAGAATGTGTCTCTACTTGTCACCCTCCACCTGGTGTTGCACTGGCAGCAATTTCTTCGGAAACTCCCCAGTTACCTCCCGAATACCTAGAATTCCAAGATGTTTTCCGGAAGGATCAGGCTAACTCTCTACCTCCTCATAGGTCTTATGACTGCCAGATAGACCTGATACCTGGATCTACTCCTCCTTGTAGTAGAATTTATGCCCTCACCGAGCCTGAGAACCTTCACCTCCGACAATACCTGGATCAATACCTAGCGAATGGGTTTATTCGTCCTTCCAAGTCCCCTGCTTCTTCGGCTTTGTTCTTCGTTCCAAAAAAAGAAGGGGACCTTAGAACTTGTATAGATTATCGTGCCCTGAACCAGATCACCGTTAAGAATAGATATCCGTTACCTTTGATCCCTGAACTCCTGGACCAAGTCAGAAAAGCATGCATATATACAAAGCTGGATCTTAGAGGAGCCTACCACTTGGTACGAGTAAAAGAGGGCGATGAATGGAAGACGGCCTTCCGCACCAAGTATGGGCTATTTGAATATCAGGTCATGCCCTTCAGACTTTACAATGCCCCGGCCGCCTTTCAATATTTTATGAACGATGTCCTCAGAGAGCTCATAGATGTGTGTGTTGTTGTTTACATTGACGACATCCTTGTTTATTCTTCATCGGAATCTGAACATCGGAAACATGTGAAAATGGTCCTCGAGAGATTGCGTCAACACAAACTTTTCGCCAAGTTGGAAAAATGTGTTTTCAACGTGACTGAAGTTGAGTTCTTGGGATTCATATTATCACCTAGCGGAGTGCGTATGGATTCAAAGAAGGTCGATGCAATTCTCAAATGGCCATCACCATCCTCCGTAAAAGGTGTTCAAAGCATGTTAGGCTTCGCTAACTTTTACCGCAGGTTTATCCCCGAATTCTCTCGAATAGTCCAGCCCATCACCGCCTTGTTAAAGAAAAACAAACGTTTTGAATGGTCTACCGAGGCGGAGCAAGCTTTCCAGAATTTGAAGACTAAATTTATCTCTGCACCAATTTTAAAACATCCTCGCACCGAACTCCCCTACATCGTTGAAACTGATGCTTCGAGCCTTGCCATGGGGGCAGTTCTATCACAAAAGGACCCAGTAACCAATCAGTTGCATCCCGTGGCATTTTGGTCCCGCAAATTCTCGCCTCCTGAAATTAATTACACTATTACTGATAAGGAACTTCTGGCTATCAAGTCTGCCTTTAAGGCTTGGCGGCATTATCTTCTGGGGGCCCGACACACCGTTACTGTGATTACGGATCACCGAAACCTGCAATATTTGAAAACTGCAAAAGCCCAATCCTCTAGACAACTCCGTTGGGCACTATTCTTTGCCGAGTTTGACTTCATAATTACCTATCGACCTGGTACAAAAAACGGTAAAGCTGATGCCCTTTCTCGGATGGGAGTGGAAGAACACTTGATCAACCCTAAACCTGTACCTAACATTCCCGAACAAAGAATTCTGGGTGTAATCGCCACACAATCCATAGAGGAAGTTAAGGATAAAGCCAGGCAACTTGTAACTCCAGCAGACATACAGAATTGGCATCTGCAGGGAAAGGACTTTGCAGTGAAGGACAACTTATTGTATTTCCAAGAACGATTATACCTGCCCAGCACAGATTTACGGAAAAAGGTAATCTCTTGTTATCACGATTCCTTAATGGAAGGACATCCCGGTATGGCCAAAACCTCAGAAAAGATCAAGCGCTACTTCTGGTGGCCGTCTTGGAAAAAAGATATCAGAGACTTTATAATGTCCTGTGGAGTATGCGCCCAAAACAAGAGTCAAAAGGAAAAACCAGCCGGCCTCTTACGACCTATTGACATCCCACCTCGCCCTTGGCATACGCTTTCTATGGACTTCATCACCGATCTACCTCCATGCTCCGGATACAATACGATCCTAGTAATCGTGGACTTATTCTCCAAGATGGCGCATTTCATTCCACTCAAAGGCTTGCCAACAGCAACAACTCTGGCCCGAGAATTTCTCGAAAACATCGTCCGACTGCACTGTTTTCCTTCAGTTCTAATTTCGGATCGAGGTAGTCAATTTATTTCTCATTTTTCGCGAAGTTGCTGTCGGTCGGCTCAAATTGATGTGAGACTATCGACCAGTCACCACCCTCAAACCGACGGACAAACCGAGAGGACCAATCAAACTCTGGAACAGTATTTACGCTGCATGCTGCAACAAACTGAAAAAACTTGGAAAGATATCCTTTGGATAGCCGAATATGCCTACAATAACTCTGTCCACTCGGGAACTGGGAAAACCCCGTTTTTTCTTCTATACGGCAGTCACCCTCGAACCTCGGAGTTGGATCCACTCCAAGATCTTGGAACACCAGCAGTAGACTACCTGCATTCTACAATCACCCAAGCCTTTAAGGAAGCCGTTTCTCACCTTCAAAGGGCTAAGGAACAATACAAGAAAGGAGCAGATCAACATCGGAAGGAAGCCCCCCAATATCAAGTAGGAGATCAAGTCTGGTTATCCACCAAATATCTACCTCTAAAAGGACCACGCACATTCAACCCAAGATACCTTGGTCCCTATTCCATCACTACCATAGTAAACCCAGTAGCGGTCAAGTTGGACTTGCCCCCTCACATGAAGATACATCCGGTGTTCCACGTCTCTCTATTAAAACCCGTGCAACCGCAAACCCGACTAACTAAATCTCCAAAACCTATCCTAGTTGATGGAGAACTCGAGTTTGAAGTCAAAAGCATCCTGGACTCCAAGATCTCCAAATCTAAACTATTTTACCTAATTGACTGGAAAGGCTACGGCCCCCAAGAAAGATCCTGGGAACCTGCAGAATATGTCCACGCTCCTCGTCTAATCAAAAGATTCCATCGAACATTTCCTGACAAGCCCAAACCCCCGGAGAAGCCCGGTTTGGGAGGGGCCTTGAGGGGGGGTGCTGTCATGATCTCTGCTTCCAAAAGGTCAGGACTTACCCAACTCCCTTGGAAGCAGACCCATAACCCAGGTTCCGAGTGCCAACCAGTCCCAATTGGGACCTTTTGGACCCTGTCCTGGCGCCAGTGGCACCAGGCTCATAAATATGCCCAGTCCCAGCGCTGGAAGCGCCGGGCTCATAATGCTTGGGTGGACTTACCTGCAGCAGACCATGCTGCTTACTTACCTGCCAGTTGAGCCTCTAATCCTCTTTTGTTTTGGACTACTTTTCCTGTTGGGTGGGGCAGGAGCCACTCCCTAGGTTCAGAACACTGGAACTCTTCTGGAAAGCAGGAACTCTTTTCTTACCTAGGCGAGGCTGTGGAAGGAGACACCTAAGCACTACAGGAGGCTATTTAAACCACACCCGATGGATGAATCTTGCTTTGCGTTATTCTGCATCCTCTGCAGCAGAACGCTCATCGTGTCTTCTGCATCTGATCCTGGGCCTAAGAGAAAAAGGCTTACCATCCTGAATCCAGTCTTCAGCAACACCTATAAAGACAAGAAAGAACAGGTTAGCATTACGGTCTTCAGTGACAGCGCTGTCACCAACGCCTCGCACTGCATTCCGGCATCTGAAAGACAAAGGCTTACCTACTCTTTGCGTGCTCCGGAGGTCTTCGCACTGCATTCCGGCATCTGAAAGACAAAAGCTTACCAACTCTTTGCACGCTCCGGAGGCCTTCGGCGCTGCATCCCGCATCTGAAAGACAAAAGAAGGTGCGTTTAAAGACATTGGGTAACTTTATTACTCACGTGCCATTACTCCTTCCCACGCCGAACCCAGTGGGTATTCCGGCACCCTTCAGCAGCTCCGAACTTGTACCTGCAAGATAAAAGGACAGTTAGTGCGCATCGTGAAGCAGGCAACAAGCGCTTACTTACGTGCTTCCAGGCGCTTCTATTCCTCACACGGGTTCCATCCTCAACTCACTTCAGCCCGTCATCCACCATCGCCGGAACCCTGCAAAACAAGAGACATCATTACAAAAGACTTTTAAAGACATTTGAAATACTCGGAACTTACCGTTCGTGCAGTAAACGACGGACAGCAGTCCTCTGAGGTCAAGAGGCCTGCACCCTTATCCAGTGAAGAAACTGGTTACGGCACCCTGCCCCGAGGCAGATGGAGAGCTCGACGTTCACTTACCTAAGACATCTTACTCTTCGAGTCAGACATACAGTGCACAGAGGTCCAGCCCAAAGAGCCAACCGTGTGTTACACATCACCTTTGAAGATACGGTATTCGCCCAGTCAAGACCGGCGCCTCTGCGGGAATCAGGTGAGCGTTACACTGGGCTAGTGAGGGAGCAATCCAAAGGAAATTGAGACCGAGAGGGACTGGCCTAGTGCCAAATTCCCAAAGACCCTAGGATGGCCCTTAAAAACTCAGAGAATCCACCAGCCAATATGTCTCTAGTAGGAATATAAACAATCTTGGAACGTCAACAGGTGTTGGGAGCCGTTCTTGAAAATGATGCCCAGTCACACTCCTCCAACATCATCTTCCTTCTCTCCATCTACCAACTCTGTCTCCTTTCCCCTTCATCTATGTAGTTCCTCCCAACCCTTAATGTAATGCTCGCTCCTGCCTTTCTCCTTCTGAACACCTCACTCTACACTCCTTCCACCTTCTTTTTCTGCTCCATCTCAAATGCATCATATCTTTGTCTCCTGAAACCTCTGCAACTTTTTTTGCCTACTCCTTACACCGTTACCATTCCAAACTGCCTATTTCCCTTGTAGGGGACCTAGGAGCCTCCCCCATTGAGCTGTACTTCCAGAAGGCAAGACCAGGGGCAGCTGGGGTTGCCTGGCGACACCACCACAGCAAAACTCCTCCCCTGGGCCAGGCAGGTGAACACAGGTCTCTGAGGGAGAGACCCTGAATGGCAATGGACATCCCCTTTGGGCTTCTGCAGCTCCCAGTGTCTGAAAAAGCCATTTTTGGGAGCTATGAAGTGGGAGCAAAATCAACCCAGTGCATTCTGGGAACCAGAAGTCCCAAAAACCTTGTTATGCTACATTGTGAACTTTGAAAGGAGGCTTGAGCCCGGTTCAGGGAAGCATTCTTAGTGAAGTGTGCTGGAAGAGAGAAGGCTCGAACCCGGCTGAGGGAAACCTTTTGTGAACCTTAAGAGCTGGAAGAGTGGTGACCCATGCCTCACCGAAAACCTTGGCTCCTGCTAGAAAGCTGATGCAGTAAAGTGAACCCAGCCGGTGAGTCGGGGCAATTATGAACTGTGGCAAGTGTGAACCCGACGGAGGGATGAAGAGAGAAAGCTAGGGGAAGGGAACCCCGCTTTCTGATGGTATTGTAAAATTGCGAACTGTGGCCAGTGTGAACCCGACCGAGGGATGCCCAGAGTGAATTGTTGGTCTGAGCCCGACTGAGGGAGACTAATGTTGAGGGCCTCAGGGAAGGCTGGCGTGAGGTGTCAAAAGTGGTTATACAAGGGTTAAATCAAACCCCCTTATACAATCGAAGTCTTTGACACATTGTGGAGGCAAATGTGGACCCGACTGAGGGATGCCTGTGAATTAGGGTAAACAGCAACCTATCCGAGAACATTTTTGATGATTGAATTGTGTGAAGCCTAACTGGAGTCTTTAGGGAAAGCCTGACTGGGGGCTTAAGGGAAAGCCTGACTGGGGGCTGAGATCCAGACTTAGGTAAGGGAAGAACCTAAGGGGTCTAGAAAGGCTTTCTATTGAACTGTGTTATTGCAGCAAATGTGGACCCGGCTGAGGGATGCCTGCAAATTAGGGTGAACAGTAATACACCTTTGAACATTGGAACGCAAAAAGCGTGAACCCGACTGAGGGATGTCCACAGTGAATGGTTGGTCTGAGCCCGACTGAGGGAGGCTAATGTTGAAAGAAGGAACGGAGCCCGGCCAAGGGGGCTTCCGGGTGCAGAGCAAAATCACCCTATGGGAAAGTTTGAGAAATAACTTTTTGTTTGAAGGAATTGTGAAAAGGGGATCGAAGTCTGACAGAGGGGGATCCTGAGTGAAACAAAACCACCCTACAAACTGTGTGAACAGAAGGAACTGTTTGTCTGTTTAATTCATGAATTCCTCTGAAGCAAGAGACTTTTTAGATAACTTGAAAGAGACTTGGGCACCGAGGGTCCTGATATTGTTGAAAGGAACTGTAACCACATGCCGAAGAAGCTCAGAAGTGTGCTCTGCTCGAGTGTCCCGCCTTGTCCCGTGCTAAAAATGTGGGGAAGGGAGATCCCGGCCATATCATCCTGACTTGTCATTTTGTGAACACTTCTTTCTTTTCTTGTGAACATTATTCCACACTATTTTGTAGCATTGCAGTAATGATTGGCAATTTCTTTTTTTAGTGTAGCCCCTTTTTATTTAACTAGACTAATAGGGCTGTACTATTATTATTTGATGGTCATAGCTTGCTCCCATCTTAGATTTAGGTTTAGATTAGGTGTTTATCTCACCTATTTTACAGTTTAATAAACACCCTTGAACTGTGATCACTTGTGTCTGGCTTACTTTGGTACCATGCCTTCCTTACAGCCCCCTTGTCCCACAGTCTGTCCTCATTCAATTCAAGCAAACCTTTTTTCACAAGAGCCACCCAGGGAATACTTTTGCCTCCTTCATGGTCTAGGAGGTTTTCCAACCTCTTCATACTTCCCGAGCGCCTTTGAACTGCAAAGCCTTATCCAATACAAGATCGGAGAAAGAGAGGCCAAATCGCAAAAAGGGTGTACATCGAGTTCCAGATGTACTCGAGCATTGGGGGTGGAACGAGGGAGCTGAAGGAGTTGTTTCATGAATTGGTTTCCCTCCCTACTGAGGCTAGTGACGTTTGAGTTGCCCCATAACTCTGAGCCATAGAGAGTAGCATGAATATCCTGTTTTCCATAGTGCTCTATGCCCGGGTTTCTCCCATGTCTAATAAAAAAGGATAATGTTGATCCACCATATTTCTCTAGTGTAATTCGTGCCTTCTCCACCTGGCTTGTCCAGGGGCCATTTTCATTAAAACTGTTCCCTAAATAGTCATAAGATGTGACTTGTTCTAAAAGACAGCCTTCCACTTCGATTAGAAATCTGCAGTTTGGCAAATTTTTGCTTAATCACCATGACTTTCGTTTTGCCAACATTTAGTTTTAAATTGATTTCACCACATTTAGTCACGAAAGTTGCCAGAATGTTTTTTTTTGCCCCTAGGGTGTCGTGGATAACAGGACTGCATCGTCTTCATAAAATAAAGCGGGGAATCCCGTGCCATCCTGGGGGAATTCATGTTGTCCTCCAACAGGGCTGTTATGATTTCCGCCATATATATGCAGAAAAGTAAAGTTACAAGGACGCAGCCCAGTCTCACATCCCTCTGTACAGGAAAGGGTCTGTGGTCTCGCCAGCCATGTCATATCTGACCGTGGGCCGATTATTACTGTATGGCTCCTAGATCACAGCAATCAGATGGAGGGGGCTTTTCTTTTTTGAAGGACCAGCCACAGTTTATCTCAAGGGACCTTTTAATCCAGTATCCTGCAATTGCTTAAGCAGAAGGTCATGGCTGATAGCAAGGATTGTCGTGGAGATGTCCAGTAGGATGAGTGCACTTGACACGTTTTTGAATGTCTTCCATATAGAAGAAAGTGTAGATTCTGTTCCCTTTGTTGGTCGGAATCAGTGTTGTGACTCATGAAGGAAGTTGCCTCTTTCCATGTGTTCATAAGCTGTTAATCTATAAACTTTGAGAATTTTTAGAAGGAGGGGTGTGTGGAGATCTTTTGTTAGTTTGTTGGGTCACTAACGTCCACTGTGGTTTTTTGTTAAGAGGCTTGAAGAAAGCTATTTTGAAAGCACTAAGCATTGGGCCTATTCATTCAATACATGGAGAAGGGATAGGAAAGGAGGTAGGAGCTTGAGCTTCTGTGATATTGCTTGGTAGAAGTTGGGGGTGGTCATGGGCCTTCCGGTGAGCCAGTGGGATTATAGCCATAGATTGTTGTTTCAAAATCGTGAACTGAAAAGTGATTAAAAGTTCTCAGTGCTGAAATTGGTCATCTGCTTGGTGCCATTTCTATTGCAGGGTTTGGTGGTGAAGATCCTTTCTTACCTACGTGGTCCTTAAATAGCCACATTCTATTTCAAAAGTATAAGACAATGGAGTTGCAAAGTTATTGGGATGGTGTGAATGCAGTGACAAAGGCTTAAGAGTTTTTGGCCATGTTGTGCCCGCTCAATGCGATTTGTTTGCTCTTAGAATTTCTGCTCTGTAGATCCAGAGTTGATGGCAGTAAATCATTTGTTCTGTTGGAAGGTCGATTTTCTCTCCAGATTCTCCTGAGGTTCCAGTTTGTTTTTTGAGTGGATTGAAATGTGTGGGAACCATTTGGCAAGAATGCAGTGTTTGAAATCCATCCATGAAGGTTGTTGAGTTGAGCATTTGGTGGTCTCATATGGTTTCAGGTTGGGGCAAGTGTTTGCATATTTCCAGTGTCTTGAGGTGTATGTCAAGTTTGATCTCCTTCGAGGGAGTTTTCAACAGTTTTTGGTAGTGGCTCTGCTTGTGTGAAGATGCTAAAATGGTTGGTGGGGTGCCCCCACCCCAACCCCCAAGGGTAGGGGCACTGGGGAAAAGATGGTAATAATCTTTTCATTACAATAGGCAGCATAAAATGCGGTCTTGCCGTGTGAGTGGGTCTTCTAATTAGATGTTTGAGATGTAAGTCTCTTAGCTTTTTGACGTCAGAGATTTTGTCCTTTTCCAGTCAGAGGTTGAAACCTCACTTTCTCCAGCATTGGATCCTTCATGGATTCACATGCTTAGAATATTCCCCGTCGTCAGACTGGTAACCCTCGGTACATTTATAAAGCAGTTTTCCCTAGCAAAAAGTTCGACACTTTTGTGTCCTATCTACGTCGTTTTGGGCTGCTTACGCATGCCCCAATAGGACATAGCGGTATAAATGCCCCGCCCCCGCGGCTCCCTTCAGATTTCAACCGTCTTCCAAAGTAGTGGGATCACCTCGCGTCATCTACTATTTTTGCTAGGTTGTTTTCATTGTTTTTCCTAATGTCTGGAAAAGCTCTTTTTCGCCCGTGTGCTACATGCGGGCTAAAGAAAGTGTATGAAGGAGATGGCCATATGGACTGTATATATTGTCTCCACCCTCACCATTCGGCAGACAATTGTGACATCTGTAAGGGCTTCTCCCAGAAGACTCTAAGACCGGAGTCGGCGGTTGGTGGCTTGGTTGGACGACAGAGCAGGTGCGTACCCCCCTTCGGAGGTAGGCTCCACGCGTAGCTTGGCCTCGACAACAAAATCCTTAGGGGCCCCCGCCTTTCAGCGTCGGCTGAACCCCGCGGTGAAGAAAGCGCGTCCTGCGGAGAAAGGCTCTTCGGAAAAGGAAGCTTCGCTAAAAGCGTAAACCTCGTTGTCGCCCTCCTCGTCTAAGAAGGAGAGAAAAGAAGTCAAGATCCTCCTCAGGTGATCATCACAGATCATCCTCGAGTTGAGATGCTGAGAAACACAGGTCAAGTTAAAAAAAGGCAGGAACGCCTCAAGGATCGGCACAGATGCCACCGTCGTCGACGGGAGGGCGATCGTCAACGCCCTCACTACCAGTGACGCAGTTGGTTTCTTCAGGTGTTATGCCGCAGGTAGCGGCGATGACGACGGCAGTGCAAAATTTAGCCTCGTCGAAGGAGACTCCACAGGAGGCCTGGCGACTGGAAGTATACGACCCGGTTTTGCCAGAATCCTTGTTGCAGCAGGAGGCCTTATCCATATCCTCTGTGGACGAGTGCGAGCGGATGGCTGGACCTGCAGAACTTGGGTTGCAAGGGGTTAGCAGACTGACTCTTTTGAGCAGGACAAATATCCCGATTACAACCCCGCTGCTGAACCCTCAATCTGTTTTATCTCTGGAAGTTATATCTACATTGCAGACTTTGTTAAAGAAGTTGGATGAGAAGTTACCTCAGGTAGCAGCTCCGACGACACCGAACATCGATGAACCAGGTCCTTCCCATCGACCAGCTCGACGGTGTCGACGGCGATGCTGGCCCGTGAAGGCCTACCATTTACAGGAGAGCTGTTGGACTCCGAATCAGACAGAGGGGCCATATCGGATATATCGTTATCCCCCTCTAGGGACCAAACTTGGGAGTAGGAAGCGGAGTTAGAAACACCAAGAAGCCCAGCCCAACCGTCGCCTCCGGACGACATTGGTTTTTTTCCATGCCGTGATGAGTAAGGCTGTACCGAATTCGGATTGGCCCAAGAGGAAGAGAAAAAAGACTGTTTTCTGTTTGACCATATGGGGAAGAGGAGGAGGTCAGTGTTCTCAGTCCCCATCCTAGATCATGTATGGCAAGAAGGGCTACAGACGATGCGTCATCCCTTCTCGGAGCCCGCAATAAAAGGTAGACTGGAGAAGAAATTTAAGGCTCCCAAATCCACTCCCAAATGTTTGTCCTCCCAACTGACCCCAGAGTCGGTGGTATCAGCGGCGGTGGCGGGAAAGGCAAGGTCTCAGCACAAATGCACGACTCCTCCGGAGAACGAGGCCAGGAGACAAGATGCCTTTGGCATGAAGGTGTTGTCGGTGGGTGCAACAACAGTGAAGGCGGCCAACTCTCTGGCTATTATGGCCAGGTATGATAGGGAGATGTGGCACTGGCTGCCACCCATACTAGAACATCTCCCTGACGAACACAGAAAGGCGGCGATGTTACTCGTCCGAGAGGGAGAAGAGGCCTCAAATCATTCTATAAATATCGCTGTGGACCTGGCAGAATCGGGTTTTTACGCAAGTTAACAACGGGGTGATTCTACGGAGGCAGGCATGGCTTAAATGCACCAACTTTCGACCTCAAGTACAATATAAGGTGTTGGCTATGCCTTTTGAGGGAGACCTTCTTTTCGGTGAAAAGGTGGACGAGGCCTTGAAAGGCATGAAGGAGGACTCTAACACGGCGCGATCTCTAGGTGCCCTCCAGAGTGGAAGGAATTTTTGTTCATTTCGCACCTTTAGAGGAGCCTCAGGAAACTCCCAGTTCTCGTCATCAAGGGACCGTGCTTTCAATAGACCGACGTACTCCTCGCAGGGCTACAGGTGGGCTTCTCAGACCGCGAAAAGACATCGAGACTATTAGGCTTCTAGGAAGAGGGGCGGTTACTCCTCGTATTCGAAAGACAAACAATCTAAGGACCAACAATGACGGGCGTCAGAACGCCTAGGGAGGAAGGGTGACGCATTGCGTCGACGAATGGGAACAGATAACCACGGACCGGTGGGTATTGGACACTGTAAAGTTCGGTCATTCCTTACAATTCAAAAGCAAGCACCCGCACATTCCACCAGTGTTTTTGGCTCAACCTCACCTGAGCGTCTTAAAACAAGAGGTAGTGCTCATGCTACAAAAAGGGGCTATAGAATTGGTACCTGTGTCGCAGAGGGGTCAAGGTGTGTATTCCCGGTACTTTGTGGTGAAGAAGCCCAATGGAAAATGGCGTCCCATTCTCGACCTTCGAGACCTCAACAAAACGTTAAAAAATCTAAAATTCAAAATGCTCACTCTTCAGGAAGTGATCCGATCCATTCAACAAGGGGATTTTCTGGCGTTGCTGGACCTCAAAGACGCGTACTTTCACATAACAATGCGTCGATGACACAAAGTTCCTAAGGTTAATGGTCGGGAGGACTCACTACCAGTTCACAGTGCTCCCCTTTGGACTAAAATCCTCTCCCAGGATGTTCACGAATTGCCTAGCTCCGGTTGCAGCATGGTTCAGAAAACAGGGGCATCATGTTTACCCGTATCTGGACGACTGGTTGGTGAGGGGATCGTCCCCTATGACAACTCAAGCAAGTCTACAGGCCACCATGCAGCTTTTGCGACGACTAGGATTTGCAGTAAACTTCGAGAAGTCCTCATTTACTCCGTCGAGAAGCTTAGTGTTCTTGGGTGCACAGTTCGAAACTCAGTCAGGATTGGTAAGACCATCCGTGGAGAGGATCCACAGACTCAATCAGCTGGCAAGGCAATGGAAGGTCAACACCAAAGTGTCGGTAAGAAGATACATTTCGATACTGGGCGCCATGGCGTTGTGCATCCCTTTGGTGAACAACTGCTGCCTTTTCATGAGGCCAATTCAAGAATTCCTGGCGGACCGATAGACCCAAAGCCAGGGACTTCGGTCGGACAAATTGTCAGTCGACAACAAGCTCCTGCGAGCTCTTCGATGGTGGCAAGACTCCCAGAACCTATCCAGGGGAGTCCCCCTGCAAGAACCAGAGTTCCACATAACCATAGTGACGGACGCGTCGCTGACTGGATGGGGGGCACATCTGGCTGCTCTCCAAACGCAAGGTCGGTGGTCGTCGGAGTCGCTCCTACATATCAATGTACTGGAGTTGAGGGCAGTGCGTTGGGCCCTGAAAGCTTTTCTACCACACATAAAAGGGTTAGTGGTGAGAATATTGACAGACAATACGACGACAATGTTTTACTTGAGAAAACAAGGAGGTACTCACTCCAGAACCCTTTCCACCGAGGCTCAGAAGGTATGGCAGTGGGCCCTACAACAAAATATAACCATCGTAGCCCATCATCTTCCGAGAGTAAAGAACGGACAAGCGGATTCCCTCAGCAGGGAAATGGACCAGATACACGAATGGGAACTGGACGATCTTCAGTTGGCGAAGATTTTCAGGAAGTGGGCGCAGCCTTCTCTAGACCTCTTTGCAACAAAGGAGAACAAAAAATGCGAACAGTACGCCAGGAGGTGGCCGCAGATCGATTCGCTGAGGGAAGCATTCTCCTACCCGTGGACGGACAAGTTTCTGTACGCCTTTCCCCTGTTTCCTCTCATACGGAGGACCCTGCAGTGGATTCACAGATACAGATGTCGAGTGATTTTGGTGGCTCCTTATTGGCCGAGACAGGCGTGGTTATCCAACCTGCTACAGCTTTCAATAGCGAGGCCGGTAACGTTTCAGAAAGTCCCGAACCTCCTGTCCCGGGACAAGGGAACAGTGTGGCACCACGACCCGGACAGTCTCAACCTCACAGCTTGGCTCCTGACTTCTCAGAGTTTGGTACCCTGAGTATTTCATCGGATTGCCGTCGAATCCTGCAAGCCGCGTGAGCTCCGTCCATGAACACTTCGTATGCATGCAAGTGGAGGAGATTCTGCGTTGTCAAAATCAGCCAGGATTGCAGCCCCTGAATATAACTCCGGAACAGCTTCTACCGTATCTGCTGCATTTAGCTGAGAGTGGGTTATCCATTTCATCGATAAAAGTATACCTGCCAGCCATTTCAAGGTTCACGCGGAGAAGACAGTCGTTGCGGTTGTTTAGCGATAGACTGATAAAGCACTTCATGAAAGGTTTATTCCGTACATTTCCACCGATTAAACGCTTTCCTCCGACATGGAGTCTTAACTTGGAGTTGCCGGGGCTAATGAAAGCCCCCTTTGAACCAATGGCTTCCCCGTCTATGAAGTTCTTATCGTGGAAGTTAGCTTTTCTGGTAGCTATCACTTCAGCACGACAGCTCTCGGAGATACAAGCATTGGTCATAGATCCGCCGTACTTGAGGTTCTTTAAGGACAAAGTGGTGCTGGCAACCAACCCTCATTTTATTCCGAAAGTTCCTACTATTTATCATAAGCATTCGTCAATTGTTCTACCTACCTTTTTTGCGACTCCTTCATCGGTTGCGGAAAAAGCCCTCCATACTTTGGACGTGAAAAGAGCTCTAAAGTTTTATCTTCATCGGACTCAGCAATTCAGGGCTACGCAACAACTGTTTGTGGCTTATGGTCCGTCGACGAGAGGAAAGGCATCCTCAAAACAAGGACTAGATCGATGGGTCTCGTCGAAGATTGCTTTTTGTCACTCCAAGGCGGGGAAACCGCTAGAAGGACGTCCAAGAGCTCATTCCACGAGATCAACTTCGTCTTTGGCGGCGTTGTGGGCCGGAATTCCGCTGACAGACATTTGTCAGGCGGCGTCCTGGTCGGTGCCGCATACATTTATCCGCCATTATTGTCTCAAACTGCAGCATGCAGACGATGTACAGATGGGACGAGCAGTCCTACGGCACCTGTTTCAGTGAGGTAAGCCCTATTCAGGGTAATGGCCTTATTATAAATATATAAATATATATATATATATATATATATATATATATATATATATCTTAATGTATAGTGAGGTTGCTGTTGTTGTTTTTAAACCAACCTGTAACCGCTGCCATTTAAAAAAAAAAAAAGAAATGTGTGCTTAGGATGGTATGGGATTGCATTCACACCTCCATATCAGTATTACTGCTATACAATCTATTCTAAGCATGTGAATCCATGAAAGATCCAGTGCTGGAGAAGGGAATAGTTTCTTACCTGTAACTCCATTTCTCCAGCATTGGTACCTTTCATGGATTCATATGCGCCCGCCGGCCTCCCCCGAATGCAATATATATATATATACACCCCCATTCTACTTTGGAGGGGTTAAAATCTGAAGGGAGCCACGTGGGCGGGACATTTATACCGCTACGTCCTATTGGGGCATGCGTAAGCAGCCCAAAACGACGTAGATAAGACACAAAAGTGTCGACATTTTCCTAGGGAAAACGGCTTTATAAATGTACCGAGGGTTCCCAGTCTGACGACGGGGAATATTCTAAGCATGTGAATCCATGAAAGATACCAATGCTGGAGAAATGGAGTTACAGGTAAGAAACAATTCCCTTATAATGAGTATTACCATTCTAAGCTAGTGACCGCATCCACAAGGTTATCAGAGAGGGGTTGCATGAAGGTAGTTTGTTGAATTAGGTGATTCCCCCAGAACATCTGCCCTGGGACCCTTCCCATGTGGCCAGTGAAAGGCAGATGCGTCCTGATCATGACCCTGGGGGTGGTGTTCTGCGGTAGGATCACATGAAGGGAAGAGGATCAGTCCAGGAGGAATGGGAAAACCCCTTTACTAATTTTCACAGAGACCCTAAAACCTTAATGGCCTATTCTAAAGTTCAAACTGTAGATGAAAAAGGAAATATGAACACTGGGGACTTCACTTGCCACAATACCCAAAGTACTGGGACGAGGAAGAGGGATTTGGAGGCACTACACTGCCAGGGGCAGTCTAGTGATTCTAAACATCAACACCTGAGCGGGAATGGCATGTTTAAAGGGCCCCCTCAGGTGCAGGCCATTGGAAGAAGCAGAAGGTGGAGTAATTGTCGAGACTCCACATTGCAGTTGCAGCAGAAGTTGAAGGGAAGCAGACAAACCGGAGCCACTGTCGTTTGTGGGGCGGATGCTGGCTTCGTGAGGGTCTCTACCTTTTATGGCCCTGTATGCAGAGGTTGTGCCGCAGGAAGCGTTGTTCCAGAGCGCTTCTGGCCTGGTAGCCCTGAATGCAGAGGTTGCGTGGCAGGAAGCGTTAAGCCCGAAAAGCTTTCCCCAGGGTAACTTGTGCTTCGGAGGCAGGTGACCACAGGAATGCTTGTGTAGCGAAAAACGCTCCTCTCCTGACCAGCGTGGGCCACAGGAAGCAGAAAGAAGCCGCTAAACATGCAGCGGAAAGCGTAGGAAGCAGAAGGCTCTGTGGCAGCGCAGCACCCAGGGAGTTCACTAGTATTGTGTTACCCCAGAACGCTCTGTAAGCGCCCCCTAGCCACTATTAAGAATGTTGAATACCAAACTAATGTAAAGAAGCTAAAGCAGCAGACGAAGAATAACTTTGAAAACCAATCTGATACAAAGCAGCTAAAATGGCAGAATAAGAACCTTGGAAACAGACAAGAAGGTTATAAATGTAATTACCAAAGTAATTGCCAAAACCAAACGAGGGGAATATAAAAAGAAGGAAACAAAAACTACCATTGCCAAAGCCAAGAGAAGGCATTATTTGTTATGTATTTATTTATTGTGATACTAGTTGAAACTAGTCAACCTTACACAACAGGATAATACCAGTCCCAAATTACAGTCAACAATAATTCTTAAAAGAACATACCAACATCACCTAGAAAAGTACAATAAAATCCAGAAAGATAGAATATACAATAGAAATATTCTAAATTTTTATACTTATATCCGTACATTTAAAATACTACCCTAGTCACATTTCATTTTAACTAATCGTTACTTTCTCCCATGCAAACAGCGCAATTATGTGTGCAAATAAGCGATTATCATAAATAGTTTGATTCTAAAAGTTCATTTTACAAACATTAAGACTTCAAAGTCTTAATAATACCTGCTAAGAACAACAGTTTTGACGCTGCCATCGTTAACAGCGTTTCCTCCCCATTAATTAGCCTAAAGAATAATTCATCCTTAACAGCGTTTCCTCCCCATTAATTAGCCTAAAGAATAATTCATCCTTATTTATGAGGTCTGTGTTCCAGCTGATGTGTGTATAATGCCTTGCACTCTACCAGGATGTGCGCTCGACTCTGTAGTATATTAGGGATTTTACACAGTAAACAATTTCCCACACCTTCCAACTCCTTTTCACCACCATTCCTGACCAGCTTGATTTGACCTGTTAGTAACAAATGTAATCGCAATCTAAGAAATTCCTCCAGCCGACGTGGATTGGGAAACGTTCTCAGATCAAGCAGGAAATAACCCAGAGGTTTAGCACAGGGTGAAAGGCTTCTATATAATTTGTACATATAGACTGTGCACATTTGACAGCAGTCAAATTCTCTCCGCTTTTTCTTAACAAGCCCTGGGTTGGTTACCAACAGAACACTACTCGTACTGCACTCACTCAAAATAAGATCTGCTTTTTCCCAACGGCAACCAGGGGGAACATTTCCCCCTACCCAGTATAACATCCAAACCATTATACAAACTGTCCAACTGAGAATTTAAGATTAGCCTATACTGGGTTAATATTGTCCACTTAAGGTTATAGGTCAAATGTAAAGCAGCAATTGGCAAACAATTTGGGAGATTTAGAGCCTTCTTCAAAATGATTATCTCCATTTTATCCCAGTTAATCCCCCGGTAGCCACACGCTATTTCAGTGCCATACATAAGCGCGGGAACCACCTTCATACTATAGAACTTTAAAACAGGGACAAGTGAAAATCTGCAAGCAAGCCCTTGAGCATTTGTTAAGATTCTGTAAATGTACTTGGGACATAAGGGTTGAATATCTGGGGAATCTAGTTAGATCACTTGATCGATTGCCTTCTAGTGCTTTTTGGGAAAGAATGATCGCTGGTCACGAAATCAAATTGACTTTAAACGCATTAAGAGTATTGCAATTTACAGGTTTTATCCCACAGAAATATTGGTAATTTAACTATCCCAAAGGGTTGGCAAAGTTATTTTATGATTATTGCATTTTGGATAATTGTTTATTCTTAGTTTAGTATTACTATGTCAGAATTGTAGGAATGTGATGAAAGGTTTTAAGGATACTTGAATGGTATTTTGTGCTATCTATATATTTTAAATGTTTATTTTCTTTTTTTCAAATGAATAATGTGTAAAAAAACCAAAATGTGGGTATATCACAATAAATAAAAAAATAAAAAAATAAAATCTGCAATACTTCACACTAATCTTTTTCATCTGGGGCGCCATTTGTCCAGCTTTCAATTTTAATCTACCCATTACAATACCCTTATTTGTGCCAGAATCTATAGGAAAGCCCAAATAAGTAAAACTTGATTTAGGGACTACTGGGTCTTTATGCAGTGACCATGAAAGACCAAAGGGTTTTTTACTATTCTTACAAAATCTTAGCACATTTGTTTTGGTACAATTGATCTCCAATTCTTTTAACTCAGCATATTTTTCTAAAGCACTGTCTAATTTGTGTAACCCAGTCTGTGTGCTATCCAGCCAAAGAACATAATCTGCATAAATCAAATAGGATACCGGCAGGTCCCACTAGGTGGCGCAAAACTCACAGCACTCAGCCATTCCCCAGATCAGCCAAGAACAGATTGAACAGTCACCGGGCTAATACACACCCCTGTCTCAATCCCCTACATATACAACATTCTTTTGACAAAGTCCCTTGTCTGTTCAAACTAACCTGCAAAACCGTCCCTCTATGCAGATGGATCAAGATTGATACCATAGGGTATGGAATACCCCAGGAATGAAACATCCCCAAAGGCATGAATAGTTGATCGAATCAAATGCCATAACAAAGACCTGCTTATGGACTGCGCCCAAGCATATTCTTGTATACAGGATATCACAAAACCATTCAATGAGGTAGAGATACCCTTTGTGAAACCAGTTTGGAACTTCGTGAGACAACCAGCCCTGAAGGTCCAAGCCTCAAATTCCTGCAAAACTAAGCTGGCAAATGTTTTACTTTCAGAGTCCAAAAGCGATATGGGCCGATAGTTGGACAGGTTGTTCCTATCACCCTCCTTAAAAATAGGAACAATCACAGTTCGATTCCAAGAACTTGGAGTCTCTATTTGCCAACACAGATGAAAATAAAAGACAAAAGTAAAAGGCCAAAATTACTGAATACAAATTACCAACCCCACCAAACGACCTAAAATACATACCACCAAAAGTTTGAACTACAAAAAGTTCGAACCTTTTGTGGTATGTATATTTTGGTGGGGTCGGTAAAAAATAAAAAAAATAAAAACAAAGTCTATGGGGGCTGTCCACCGCAACACCCTGCTCACTATACTATAAAGTATAGTGAGCAGGGGTTGCGGGGGACGCCTATGCAGCTGACTCGAAAAAGGAAAAAAAATATTAAAAAAATAAAAGAAAGAAAAGGACCATGCGGCGCCAGTTCCCGATCACGGTAGTGAAAGGGAACAGGCGTCTTAGGGTCCCGTGAGACAGAAGGCAAGGTAAGTAAGGGGGTGGGGGTGGGTTTGGGCACATCGGGAATGTTCAGGGGAGAAATGATCGAAGATTATTTCGAGCAAGTAATCTTTGGTCATTTCTCCCTCGAACATTTCCCTTGCAGGAAAATCACACAGATTCCGACAAAACCACAGCCCAAAGCCCTGGATTAGACTTTAAAAATGGCATTGGAGAGCCCATTTGGCCCAGCTGCTCTCGAATTAGAGGCCTTTCAAATGATTTCTTTGATCTTCTCCACCCCAATGTTCAGGATCCATGGACTATTGATAAATGGCCCCTGCACCAAAAGAGACAGGGCATTATTAACCTAAATTAATAACAACCAATATTGCCAGCACCAACAAAGGGCAATTAAGAAGCACACCAATTGTAACCCCCTATTGCCAAAGAGAGGAAGAGGCAACAGTTGACAAAGACTCAAACAAGCATCATCTATGCTAAAGAAGAGCAAGTGTGTTAAACAGCCATTATCAGTATTTGGTTGATGCAAGAGTGGGAGAACAAGAGTGGCAGGAGAGCTGCGCTCCTGAAAGAAAGCATTCTGTGGTAGAGGAGCATAATCTGCATTGCTGGTGGCAATTATAAGGGAGGAACAAACAGCACCAGTGTGTTTTATGTTTCCCCAGTAGAAGTAGCCCATATTGAAGTTGTTGATGCTGATGTTTTTGAAAGCCAAAGACTTTGTTGTAGCAGGAGAGCAGCCGTCCTAACAGAAAGCATTATTCATTGCTGAGGTTGTTGAAAGTCAAAAGACTTTACTAAGTTGTTTGAAGTGAACTTTACCACAGAAGTACTTGTAGAAGTAAGCGTTGTAATCCTGGCAGGCGCGTTTACCTGGGCAGGGACTTTGTAGTGGAGGTCCTGGCAGGTGAGTGGACCAGGAAGAAGTTATTGACATACTGTGTTGTGGTTAAAGACTTTGAAGAAGAGGTGGCAAGGACACTACAACATCTTGTGAATCTTTGTGGAATCACCCTGACAAAACATTGCTGCTGCCATCAATGAACTGTGGCAGTGTTTGTATTCCCTAAGAAGAGGTTGTTTGAACTCTTTGCTACAAGTGGAGAGATAACGTGTTATTTCTTCGAAAGTCTGTGCAAGAGACTTTTGGAGCAAGAAGTGCCTTATCGCCAGAACTTTGTTATAAGATAGAACGTTTCCTATTTTTAACTATTATTAGAAATTCCTGCTTTGAATCTGGGGCAAGGGGACATTAACCATGTTACAAGGAGAAATAGTTATCAGGTTTATGTTGGACATAACTGTTACTTTGTTTTATTTGAAATGCTATATATTCCCTTCATATGTTTGATGTACGTATAAGTGGAAGGGATAGATTCCTTTTGTTAGTGCGTTTCCTTTAGTTTATTTTGATAGTCAGGGAAATCCTCTTCAGGGTTGGAATAGTGAGGCGTTTATCTAACTCTTAAGTTAATAAAATGGCATCATATGAAAAACCTTTACAAAGGTGTCGACCTCACATTTCTGACTCCTCACAGTAATCTGCAAATGAAAAAAAGGTTTATCTAGGGATAGGAGTGGTCCTCTTTTTTACACTGAAATTTGGTGGCATAATGGTGTTTAGCGATTAACTGTTATCTCGGAAGACTCCTGGAGAGAGACCTTTCTTGTCATATGTGATTTCATTTGATGGGATCTGGCTAAGTCATGCATTGCATTTGAGGATGAGAGTAGTTGGGGGTGCCAGTGCTGCTTTCCTTGCCTTGACATGGTCCTCAGTGTTGATGGCTTGTGTGTAGTGGTGGTAGTATGTTCAGTGGGGGGTCCCCTAGGTAGAAAATACAGTGGAAGGTGGGGTCCGAATCTGGGTATTAACTTTACTCAGCTTAACTGCTTCATCCCCTGGTACCTACCATGCTCAACATTTCTCTGAACAGCCCAGCTGCAGCATTTCTGCCTCTCCCACCATCTCCGCTTGCCATGCCACAAATGGACAATGAAAGGAAAAAGGCACTCCACCTTTTCTGAGGTAGCCTCCCCTTTTCCTGTTCCAAGATAAAAAAAAATTGTTGATTTTTTCCTTTCGCAGAAGCACTTGACCTGCATGCCGAGTGCTCTGACAATGTGCACCATTAGCATTGCTGCTGTTTTAGAACCTGTGGCCTGTTGTCTGGGTGCTTATAGATTTGATAAACAAGATGGTATGATTTCTCGGGTGGCAACAGCTCCTTTGACCCTGGTTAAAGGCCTTAGCCAGCAGGTCGCTATTTCCCAGGAAAGCCAACACATTTCATCACTATGGTAACAGAGATTATCAGTACAAACCATTTCACCATAACCAGGTTGATTCTCAAGAGGTATGCTTTGAGATAATGGACATGCAGGTGAAAATCTCTACTAAACCATAAAAGCCATTTCACATATAACTAAAGTAAATGTTACAATTCTTAAATGATACAATTGGATTTAGCAAAAGAAGGTAGATCAGAAGTATGCCATTCTTTTTGGGTAGTTTGAAACAGGATTGTGATTTAACATATTTGAGATTGAGTATTGTGCATTTTGTTGGTAAAAAATGAACCCTAGAATTTATTTATTTATTTTAATTTATATAGCGCGCAAACAGCCCTTGGGCATCGAAGCGCAGTTACATCTGTTGAGCTTAGTTACATGAGGCATCTGAGAGGCCTTTGGAGTCAATACGGATTAGATACATACATTATACATTGTAGGCAAGCAATATATGTTACAGGCAGGTAATATTGATAGCGTTGTATAGATGTAGCATATGGTGATAATTAGATGAAGAGTAGCATCTTGACATCTCTGCAGAAGGCAGTGTGTGGGTTTTCGGCTCTTAGGGATGGCAGAAGGGCATTCCATTGCTGGGCTGCTAAGTAGGGGGAAGCTGGCTCCTCCAGCTCTGACTCGTTTGATTTTGGGAACTCTGAGCATGTTAGAATAGGGAGTTCCGATTGGTCTAGTGGATGCAGATAAGTGTATTCTTATCGTTGTGAGCAGTTTGGTAAACACAATTGTGGGTTAGAGGGAGGGTCTTGAAGAGGACGCACTCTTTAATAGGTAGCCATTGCGTCTGTTTTCTGGTGGCAGTTATGTATTCCCTTTTGGGGATGCCTAAGGCTGGACGCAGAGCGCTGTTTTGGATAATCTGCAGCTTTTCCATGTTTTTTACTGACGTGCCCAGGAAAAGGGCATTGCAGTAGTCGAGTCTTGATCCTGTTATAGCTCTGGCAATGGTAAGGCAATTGTCCTTGGATAAGAAAGGTCTGGCTGCATTTAAGAGTTTGGCATGGTATGCCACTGCAGAGGCGATGGCATTGACTTGCCTTGTCATGAGAGGTTTCAGTCTAAGTGTACTCCAAGCGTTTTCACTGATTCGGAGACTGGGATTTTGATGTGATCAATAGTGAAGTGGCTGAATTGTGTATTGAGATTCCTTAGGGTTTCAGTGGACCCAATCAGGAGAAGCTCAGTCTTGTCACTGTTGAGACATAGTCTGTTCACGGCCATCCAGGCTTGGATGGTACTGTAAATGGCGTTGAGGGCTCTGGAGTCAGATTCATAGTCACCTGTTAGTGGAAGGAGGACTTGCATGTATCGTCCATGTAGTTGGTGCAGGAGATACCCAATGAGTCCAGGATGTGGAAGAGTGGTCTTGTACAAATATTGTAGAGGGTGGGCGAGATGCAGGACCCTTGTGGCACGCCACATAAGATGATGGTAGGTGAAGCGGAGGCTAGGTTGGAGAAGACTTGCATGGTCCTACCTTGTAAGAAGGATGTAACCCAGGCGTGGTATTGGGTAAGAAGTTGGCTGTTGAGTTCAGTTGGTGGCAGAGGACATTGTGATCGACGATATCAAATGCCGCAGAGTGGTCTTGGAGGAAAAGTAGGGCGGGTTTACCCGAGTCTCTTGCATCATCTCAATTAAAGAGGATAGTTGCTCAAGAAGCACACTTACTTTGTGTGGGTTATACACATGGTAATGTATGGACGCCTGAAACAGCAGCTATTGGTAATATCAAGGAATTTTCTTTACGGATAAGATTAGTAAAAATCATGGAGAGTATTAATATAGTACCATTATGCTAATTCAGTTATTATTAGAAACTTGCTTCTTAATTTCTTAGATGGTTAGAGAAGCAAGATTCCTGTTCGCCAGAAGGATGTTTGGACATCCGAAATGCCTTGAGCTAATATTATGGGGATATATTATGCATCAATTTAAACCCATGAAAATGACTATAGGATTGGTTCTTTTGGATATTATAAAATGTTATCATATGAAGTAAACCATGTTCTAGTTGTCTTTTGTGATTTTGAATTGCATCATTAAAGAATTTTTTCAATATTTTTGTTTTGTAATTATACTTATATGAAAGGACATTTAATTTATATTGTTGGGGCACTAAGCGGGAGGATAACCTGGGAAGCGATCTCCCCATAGGACCGCGTAACATCCAGCCGACAGTAACCTCCATCTCACCCGCCCACTTACCCTGCTCAGACTCCACCTACACCACACACTTCCTTCCATATGTCTCTGTAGGGTAGATGGTATCACTTCCTCTAGAAGCAGACACGAGAAACATTGGGGTTGAATTAGGGAAGGCACACTCCGAAACTGGGATGAAGAAGAACACTAACAACTGTAAGGAAGGCATGGTATCAAAGCAAGACAGACAAACTGATCACAGTTCAAGCGTGTTCATTAAACTGTGAAATGGGTCAGATAAATGCCTAATCTAACCCTGAATCTAAGACGGGAGCAAGCTACAACCATCAAATAATAATTATACAGTCCTAGTACTGTCTAGTCAAATAATAAGGGCGTATACTAAATAAAACTATTGCCAATCCTTACCGCTAGGCTACAAAATAGTGAGGGATAAAGTTCACAAGAAAAGAAAGAAGTGTCCTCAAAATGATAAGTGAGGATGTTATGGCCGGGGTCTCCCTTCCCCCCGTTTTCAACACGGGACAAGGCAGGACTTTTGAGCACAGCACACTCCTGGGCTTTTGGCACAAACTTACAGTTCCTTTTCTCTTTATCGGGGCCTTCTGTACCCAAGTCTCTTCTCATGCAAAGTATCTTGCTTCAGAGGGGCCTGATATTCCAAAACCAACAAAACAAACAGTTCTTTCTGTTAACCTTCATGTAGGGTGATTATTCTTCAGCAAAAACAACAAAACAAACAGTTCCTTCTGTTAACCTTCACGTAGGGTGATTACTATTCACCTTTGGATCCTCCTCAGCCAGGCTCTGATCCTCCTCTTAGTGGTGAGCCTCCCTCAATCGGGCTCAGACCAACCATTCACTGTGGACATCCCTCATTCGGGTTCATACTTGTCGCCAACATTTTGTTCAGTTAACTTCTTTACACTTTTCTCCTGACGTCCCTCAATCTGCTTCACTATCGTCTTTCATCCAAGTTCCTCATCTGTTATATTCAGAAGTCTCAATAATGTCTTTTAAAACAACCACCTTTTGTTAGGTCCTCCTCATCTGGGCTCAGACCTTCCACTGCACTTGCCAGCTTTAAACAAAGACTTCCGAAGGGCGATCATGTCTCGCTGGGTTACTTTGTTTGTCTATAGCAAGGGAGTGTTTATGGACACACTAACCAGTACGCATTCCCATAGTTCACAATTTCTTTAATCGTGCCAAGGACTTTCGATTGTACTAGGGGTTTGACTTGACCCTTGTATGACCACCTTGACAAGTCACAACGGCCTTCTCTATGGCCTCTTGTAATAAGTAGTTCCACTATTTTACGGTTCAATACTTTTCTTGTTCAAGAGAGGGATACCATCCAGATATCTTCCAATGAGTGCCCACGTGGCGTTGCATCACTCTATCTCTGGCATCAAGTTCATTCACAAAGACTTCTGTCTCTTAATCTTCTTAACGTTGCCACTGCAACCTTGAGTCCAACACAGTCTGGCCCACTATCCGGTTCTTCCGACTCACCCGCTGTGCTGAACTCGTTGGCGTTTCTTTTGCCGCTAGAGTCAAGGACAGCACCAAAATGGGAACCATGTCTCCCTGCCCTGGCAATCAGTGCAGGAAGGTTCCATGTACCGCTGACATCTGTCACACCAATCGCCAGCTGCGATTCCCGAACTTATGTTTCTTTCATCGGAGGCTGTGCGGGTCTGAGTTGAAAAGGGCAAGGGCAACTCCCCCTCCTTGACTTTCTTTCAGGTCTCGCTGCCTTTCTCCTCCGTTTGAACTGTCGTCATGGAATAGCTGCTTTCTCGTGCGTTCGGCCTTGCTCAGTGTGTACTCTTGTGCTCTGCCTTTTATCCCAGTGGGGAAGGGAAAGGGCAGTCAGGTGTGTGTAGTTGTCTCTAATTGCCTGACTCTGCCTGACCCTTGTGTTGGGACATGTCAGGTAAACGGCTCTGGTATTAGTCTGTTGTAGCTCACGGGGTGAGAACGTGTTTGTGTATGGAAAGGGGGGTAGACTTTCTATGTATCCTGCTGGACAGGCTGGGGAAAGGTGTCAAAAGGAAGGGGATACCGCGTCTCACCTTTCCTTGTCCCACTTCCACTCCCCGAAGATGCCCCATCCAGCTGATCCTCCTGCACTGGTCCACCCCCAGGAACTGGATCCAATAGTGATGGCCATGTCCTGGCCACCTGGATGACAGATCCCCAGGGACTAGTAAGTGAGACACCTTCAGGTTTCTCACATACCGTTCCCATACGCGAGGTGGATATGCCTGCTCTCTGGCCAAGTTCTACTTTGTTAGGACCGGGAACAGAACAGGGACGAGAGATGTCCAAGAATTCTCGCAAATTCCATTGGTTTGTCGTGACCGGTGTTGGTAGAGGTGAAGTGATTTTACTGGTCTCTCTACAGTAGCCTATGAATTGGTTTTTAAGGGCTGTTTCGGGCCTCCTAGGCAGTTTTCCCAGTCCCATATTGGAGAGTTTTGGGAGTAGTAGTCTGTGTGCCAACAACTCTGGGGTACAAAATCTCCAAATGGAGGTGGAGTTTCCTGTAAGAGAGTAGAGAAGGTAGGGAAATCCCGCCCTAGAATAACTTCTCCGGGGAGACCCAGAATTATGGCTGACAATATTTCACAGGATTCTCCCCAGATATTAATGTGTACAGGT